>NC_080774.1:7500-1502500 GCF_020826845.1 Diceros bicornis minor | reverse complement strand
GTTAATCTCTGAGCTCTCAATTCTGTTTCCTTAGTCTAGGTGTCAGTTTTTATGCTAGTGCCACACTGTATGATGACTATAGCTTTAATGAGGTTTGATATCAAGAAGTATGATGCTGCCAGCTTTGTTCTTTTTTCCTCAGGATTGCTTTAGCTATTCAGGGTCTTTTGTGGTTCCATACGAATTTTATGATTGTTTTTTCTGTTTCTGTGAAAAATGCCTTTGGAATTTTGATAGGGATTGCATTGAATCTATAGATAATTCTGGGTAGTATGGATATTTTAACATTATTAATTTTTCCATTCTGTGAATGCAGGATATCTTTCTGTTTGGTTTTGTCTTTTCAGTTTCTTTCATCAAAGTCTTGTAGTTTTCAGTGTACAGATCTTTCATTTCCTTGGTTAAATTTATTCTTAAGTATTTTATTGTTTTTAATGCTATTGTGAATTTTTTAAATTGCTTTTCCAGATGTTTCATTGTTTGTGTAGAGAAAGGCAACTGATTACTGTATGTTGATTTTGTCTCCTGCAATTTAACTGAATTTGTTCATTAGTTCTAACAGTTTTGAGGTTGATTCTTTAGAATTTTCTACATAAAAGACCATATCATCATGGAACATTCTCTAGGATAGACCATATGTTGGGAAACAAAGCAAGCCTCAATAAATTTAAGAAGATTGAAATCATAACAAGCATCTTTTCAGACCATAAGGCTATGAAACTGGAAATGAACCAGGAAAAAAAAACTGGGAAAGTGACAAAAATGTGGAGATTAAACAACATGCTACTGAACAACCAATGGATCATTGATGAAATTAAAGGAGAAATCAAAAACTATCTGGAAACAAACGAAAATGATAACATGCCATATCAAACCATATGGGATGCAGCAAAAGCGGTCCTGAGAGGGAAACTCATAGCGATACAAGCCCACCTTAACAAACAAGAAAAAGCCCTAATAGGCAACCTTAAATTACACCTAACAGAACTAGAAAAAGAAGAACAAACAAAGCCCAAAGCCAGAAGAAGGAGAGAAATAATAAAAATCAGAGCAGAAATAAATGATATTGAGACCAAAAAAACAGTAGAAAGGATTAATGAAACAAAGAGTTGGTTCTTTGAGAAGATAAACAAAATCGACAAACCCTTAGCCAGGCTTACTAAGAAAAAAAGAGAAAAGGCTCAAGTAAATAAAATTAGAAATGAAAGAGGAGAAATTACAACGGATACCATGGAAATACAGAGGATTATAAGAGAATACTATGAGAAATTATATGCCAACAAATTGGACAATCTAGAAGAAATGGATAAATTCTTAGACTTATACAACCTCCCAAAATTGAACCAAGAAGAAATGGAGAATCTGAATAGACCAATAACAAGTAAAGAGATTGAAATAGTAATCAAAAACCTCCCAAAAAATAAAAGTCCAGGACCAGATGGCTTCTCCAGTGAATTTTACCAAACATTCAAAGAAGATTTAATACCCATCCTCCTCAAACTATTCCAAAAAATAGAGGAAGATGGAACACTTCCTGAATCATTCTATGAGGCCAACATCACCCTGATACCAAAACCAGACAAAGACAATACAAAGAAAGAAAATTACAGGCCAATATCGCTGATGAACATTGATGCAAAAATCCTCAACAAAATATTGGCAAACCGAATACAACAATATATTAAAAAGATCATACACCATGATCAAATGGGATTTATACCAGAGACGCAGAGATGGTTCAACATCCGCAAATCAATCAACGTGATACATCACATCAACAAAACAAAGAATAAAAACCACATGATCGTCTCAATAGACGCAGAGAAGGCATTTGACAAGATACAACATCCATTTATGATAAAAACTCTCAATAAAATGGGAATAGAAGGAAAGTACCTCAACATAATAAAGGCCATATATGACAAACCCACAGCTAACATCATACTCAACAGGGAAAGACTGAAAGCCATTCCTCTGAGAACAGGAACGAGGCAGGGCTGCCCACTCTCACCACTCCTGTTCAATATAGTACTGGAGGTTTTGGCCAGAGCAATTAGGCAAGAAAAAGGAATAAAAGGAATCCAAATAGGTAACGAAGAAGTGAAACTCTCACTATTTGCAGATGACATGATTGTATATATAGAAAACCCTAAAGAATCTGTTGGAAAACTGTTAGAAACAATCAACAACTACAGCAAAGTTGCAGGGTACAAAATCAATCTACAAAAATCAGTTGCATTTCTATATGCTAATAATGAACTAACAGAAAGAGAGCTCAAAAAGATAATACCATTTACAATTGCATCAAAAAGAATAAAATACCTAGGAATAAATCTTACCAAGGAGGTGAAGGACCTATACAATGAGAACTACAAGACATTATTGAGGGAAATCCACGATGACATAAAGAAATGGAAAGATATCCCATGCACGTGGATTGGAAGAATAAACATAGTTAAAACGTCTATATTACCTAAAGCAATCTACAGATTCAATGCAATCCCAATCAGAATCCCAATGACATTCTTCACAGAAATAGAAAAAAGAATACTAAAATTTATATGGGGCAACAAAAGACCCCGAATAGCTAAAGAAATCCTAAAGAAAAAGAACAAAGCAGGAAGCATCACAATTCCTGACTTCAAAACATACTACAAAGCAATAGTAATCAAAACAGCATGGTACTGGTACAAAAACAGACACACAGATCAATGGAACAGAATTGAAAGCCCAGAAATAAAACCACACATATACGGACAGCTAATTTTCGACAAAGGTGCTAAGAACATGCAATGGAGAAAGGAAAGTCTCTTCAATAAATGGTGTTGGGAAAACTGGACAGCCACATGCAAAAGAATGAAAGTGGACCATGTGCTATCGCCATTCACAAAAATTAACTCAAAATGGATCAAAGACCTGAAGGTGAGACCTGAAACTATAAAACTCATAGAAGAAAATATAGGCAACACACTATTTGACATTGGTTTTAAAGGAATCTTTTCAGATGACATGCCTACCCAGACTAGGGAAACTAAAGAAAAAATAAACAAGTGGGACTTTATCAGATTAAAGAGCTTTTATAAGACAAATGAAACCAGAATCAAGATAAACAAACAACCAACCAGCTGGGAGAGAATATTTGCAAAACATACATCTGACAAGGGGTTGATCTCCATAATATATAAAGAACTCACACAATTGAACAACAAAAAATCAAACAACCCTATCAAAAAATGGGCAGAGGAAATGAACAGACACTTCTCCAAGGAAGACATACAGATGGCCAATAGGCACATGAAAAGATGCTCAACATCACTAATCATCAGGGAAATGCAAATCAAAACAACACTAAGATACCACCTCACGCCCGTTAGAATGGCTATAATCACCAAGAAAAAAAACAACAAATGTTGGAGAGGATGTGGAGAAACAGGAACCCTCATACACAGCTGGTGGGAATGCAAATTGGTGCAGCCTCTATGGAAAACGGTATGGAGATTCCTCAAAGAATTAAAAATAGAGATGCCCTATGATCCAGCCATCTCACTACTGGGAATCTATCCAACGCACCTGAAATCAACAATCCAAAGAGGCTTATGCACCCCTATGTTCATTGCAGCATTATTCACCATAGCCAAGAAGTGGAAGCAACCTAAGTGTCCCTCGACTGACGATTGGATTAAGAAAATGTGGTATATATATACAATGGAATACTACTCAGCCATAAAAAAAGACAAAATCGTCCCATTTGCAACAAGATGGATGGGCCTGGAGCGTATTATGTTAAGTGAAATAAGCCAGAAAGAGAAAGACAAACACTGTATGATCTCACTCATATGTGGAATATAAACCAACACATGGACAGAGAAAACTGGACTATGGTTACCCGGGCAGTGGGGGTGGGAGGTGGGCACAAGGGGTGAAGGGAGTCATATATGGGGTGATGGACAAACAAAAATGTACAACCCAAAATTTCACAATGTTAGAAACCATTAAAACATCAATAAAAAAAAAAAGACCATATCATCTGCAAACAGATGATTTTACTTCTTCCTTTATGAATTGGATGCCGTTTCTTTCTTTCTCCTGCCTAATGGCTCTGGCTAAGACTTCCAGTACTGTGTTGAATAGGAGTGGTGAGACTGGGCACCCTTGTGTTGTTCCTGATCTTAGATGAAGAGCTCTCAACCTTTCACTGAGTATTATGTTAGCTGTGGGCTTGTTGTATATATCCTGTATTGTGTTGAGGTATGTTCCTTCTAGATACAATTTGTTGAGATTTTTAGTCATGAAAGGATGGTGTATTTTTTCAAATGCTTTTTTGAACCTAGTGAAATGATGATTTTTATCTTTCATTCTATTAGTGTAGTGTGTCACATTTACGGATTTGCATAGATGGAACCATCTTTGCATCCCAGGGATAAATTCCACTTGATCGTAGTGTATGGTCCTTTTAAAGTAATGTTGAATTCGGTTTGCTAATATGTTTTTGAGAATTTTTGCTTCTATATTCATCAGGAATATTGGTCTGTAGTTTTATTTTCTTGTAGTGTTCTTGTCTGGCTTTGGTATCAGGGTAAAGCTGGCCTTGGAAAAAGAGTTTGGAGTGTTCCCTCCTCTTCAATTTTGTGGAAGAGTTCGAGAAAGATTGGCATGAATTCTTCTTTAAATGTTTGGTAGAATTCACCAGTGAATCATCTGGCCCTGGGCTTTTCTTTGTTGCGGGGTTTTTGATTACTGATTGAGACTCCTTACTCATTACTGATCTGTTCATATTTTCTACTTCTTCCTGGTTCAATCTTGGTAGGTTGTGTGTTTTTAGGAATTTATCCATTTCTTCTAAATCATCCAATTTGTTGGCCTATAATTGTTCATAGTATTCTCTTATGATCCTTTGTATTTCTGTGGTATTGGTTGTAATGTCTTCTCTTTCATTTCTGATTTTATTTATTTGAGTCTTCTTATTTTTCTTTAGCTGGTTTGTCTAGCTAAAGGTTTGTCCATTTTGTTTATCTTTTCAAAAAATAAGCTCTTAGTGTCATTGATCTTTTCTATTGTTTTTATGATCTCTCTTTTGTTTCTGTTCTGATCTTTTTTATATATTTTCTTCTGATAAATTTGGGCTTAGTTTGTTCCTCCTCTCCTAGTTCCTTGAGGTGGAAAGTTAGGTTGTTTATTGGAGATATTTCTATTTTCTTAATATATGCAATTGTCACTATAAACATCTCTCTCAGAACTGCTTTTACAGCATCCTATAGGTTTTGGTATGTTGTGTTTCAATTTTCAGTGGTTTCAAGATTTTTTAAAATTTCCTTTTGATTTCTTGTTTGACCCACTGGTTGTTCAGAAATGTGTTGTTTAGCGTCGACGTGTTTGTAAATTTTCCACCTTTCCTCCTGTTACTGATTTCCAGTTTCATACCATTGTGGCTGAAAAAGATATTTAGTATGATTTCAATCTTCTTAAATTTGCTAAGATGTGTTTTGCAGCCTATCATATGATCTATCTTGAAGAGCGTTCCATGTGCACTTGATAAGAAAGTGTATTCTGCTGCTGTGGATGAAATGTTCTGTAAATGTCTGTTAGGCCCATTTGGTCTTACATATAGTTCAAGCCCAACATTTCTTCATTGACTTTCTGTTTGGATAGTCTATTCATTGTTTAAAGTGGGGTAATAAATTCTATCACTATTATTGTGGTGTTGTGTATTTCTCCCTTAGGATCTGTTAGTATTTGCTTAATATATTTAGGTCCCCTGGTGATGGGTGCCTATGTATTTACAATTATTATATCTTCTTGATGAATTGACTCCTCTATTATTATATGACTTTCTTGTTTCTCGTTACCATTTTTGGCTTAAAGTCTATTTGTCATCAGACAAATAGACTTTACTAAGTCTTATCTTCTCCACCAGACTTACATTTGTCACGTAAGTATAGCTACCCCTGCTTTCTTTTGGTTTCTACTTGCATGGGATATCTTTTTCCATCCCTTCATTTTGAGCCTATGTGTGTTCTTAAAGCCGAAGTGAGTCTCTTGTAGGCAGCATATACTTGGACCTTTTCTTTTTTATCCATCCAGCCACTCTGTGCCTTTTGATCTGAGAATTCAAACCATTTACATTTAGGTTAATGGTTGATAGTTGAGGACTTACCAATGCTATCTTATTAATTGCTTTCTGGCTCTTTTGTAGCTCCCTTGTTCCTTTCTGCCTCTCTTGATGCCTCTCATTGTGGATTGGTGATATTCCATGGTAGTATGCTCTGATTCATTTCTCTTTATCTTTTGTAATCTACTCTAGATTTTTGCTTTGTGGTACCATGAGGCTTACATAAAACATCTTATAGATGAAACAGTCTATTTTACACCGATAGCAACTTAATTTCAATCATATACAAAAACTCTACCCTTTTACTCCCTCTTTTTGTGATTTTAATGTCACAATTTACCTCTTTTTCTATTGTGTGTTTATTAACAAATTATAGTAGCTGTAGTTTTTTTTTTTCTACGATTTAATCTTTATACTTTGGTTAACAGATTAACACACCATCATATTACAGAGTTAGAGTTTTCTTCGTCTGACTGTATATTTACCTTTTCCAGTGTGCTATATGTGTTTGCATGTCTTCATGTCACTGATTAGCATCTTTTCATCTCAGCTTGAAAAAATCCTTTCAACATTTCTTGTAAGGCAGGTCTAGTGGTGATGAACTCCACCAGCTTTTGTTTGTCTGGGAAAGTCTTTATTTCTCCTTTGTTTCTGGAGGATAGTGTACTTTTGGCTGGCAGGGTGTTTTTCTTTCAGCACATTGAATACATCACCTTCCTCTCTCCTAGCCTGTCAGGTTTCTGCTGAGAAATCCACTGATAGCTAATGTGGGTTCCTTTGTAGATTACAATCTTTTTTTCTCTTGCTGCTTTCAGGACCCTATGTCTTTGATTTTTGACAGTCTCATTATAATGTGTCTTGGAGAAGATTGTTTAGGTTTGAAATAATGATGTGATCTATTAGCTTCATGAACTTAGATGTCCCAATCTCTCCCCAGGTTTGGGAAGTTCTCAGTCATTTTATCTTTAAATAAACTTTCTGCTGCCTTCTCTCTCTCTTCTCCTTCTGGAACTCCAATAATTCTGATATTGGTTCTTTCAATAGTGTTCCATAAATCATGCAGGCTTTCTTAGCTCTTTTTCATTCCTTTTTCTCTTCTGATTGGGTTATGCCAATGTTCCTATCTTCTAACTCACTTATTCTTTCTTCTTTCTGATCTATTCTGATGTTGATGCTCTCTATTGCAGTCTTCATTTCATTCACTGAATTCTTCACCTCCAGAATTTCTGTTTAGTCCTTTTTTATGATTTCTATCTCTTTGTTAAATTTATCGTTCTGTTTGTGTATTCTTTTCCTGATTTTTTTAAATTGTCTCTGTGTTTTCTTGTAGCTCACTGGGTTTCCTCAAAACAGCTATTTTGAATTCTTTATCAGGTAAATCAAAGATCTCCATGTCTTTGGGTTCAGTTACTGGAAGATTATTGTGATCTTTTCGTGATATCATGTTTCCTTGATTCTTCATCTTCCTTGGAGTTTTGTGTTGCTGTTTTTGCGTTTGATGTAGCAGTCACTCCCAATCTTTACTAGCTGCCTTTAGGTGAGAGATGTTGGTCCCGCTCTAGATTCTGTGGCTTGTGTGGATACACCTGCCCCATGCTTCCTGCTTCCTCTTGTGGCAGAATTCTTAAGCTTGTACATGTTCTCTTGATATTACAACACAGCAGGCCAACAGTTGGAAACCTCTCTTTTGTTTTCCTGAAGGTGGTGCTAGAGCTCAAGATTGTGGTTTCTCCCTTGCCCGCAGACCCTTGTCTGTTTTCTGTGCCTGCTTCCTGTCTACCTGAGCTTGCTCTCACTGCTGCCCTCAGGAACACACACATTGCTGGCTCCAGAGTTGGGGGGGAGGTGTGGGTTTGGCACTCAGGGCATTGGGGATGCCCACAGGGATCCTTGGGTGAAATTTTCCCACTGGCTCGTGGGTGAACTTCCTGCTGGAGTCCAGAATGCATTCAGCAGGAACTGAATCCCTCTAGTACCCTCTGATATTCTTATATGCCTCTTCCCTGCCTCTTTCCCTCCCTTAGTCATGGAGCTCCTACTGTAATACTCTGGGTGCTGCAGGAGAGAAATGAGTTTCTTTAGCAGGGTCCTGCACAGCTGGCGAAGCTGGGCGCTCATCACTCTTCCTTTTCCCTCTAGGAGAAATCACCATCCTCCTGTAGCTCTAAGCTGTGCCACCTTGGGAGGAGGGGTGACGCTGGCAAAGTTCCTCTTACCCACTCCAGTGTGTTCAAACTCATTCATTTCTCCAATGGGGTGCTACAACCTCTCTGGAAACCTGGATTTCTACAAAGACTCTCTCCATGGGTGTCTACCAAAGTCAGCTTTCTCCAGGTGCTCCCAGATCGCAGCTGAGAGGGGCTGGGGCTGGTTCACGGGGTCCTACCAGTTCCAAAGCCCATGCTGTGGTCTGTCTGCCTATTACCTAAAGCACCAGTGGGCGAGATTCCTCTTAGGTCCCTTGGTATATGGCGCTGGATCCCACAATTCCCACAGAAGCACTTTTGTTGTTGTTGAGAAAGATTGGCCCTGAGCTAACATCTGTGGCAATCTTCATCTATTTTTTTGTATGTGGGACACCACCACAGCATGCTTGTTGAGCGGTGTGTAGGTCTGTCCCCAGGATCCAAACCCTTGAACCCCAGGCCGCTCTAAGCAGAGCACACAAACTCAACCACTACACCACCAGGCTGGCCCCGCAGAGACACTTTTGTTCATGGATGGATGCCTAATTTTAGTTGTTAAAGGGGAGGGAAAACGAGGGACATCTTATGCTGCATGATGGTGAGGTCATTCCACTGGATGTGTTCATTAACCTTGTGCTAACCATTTTGCAATATATATGTGTATCAAATCATCATTGTACACCTTAAATTTACACAAATTATATGTCAATTATATCTCAATAAAGTTGGAAAAAGAAAACTGAGCTGGGATATCTAATTCTCAGGTATCTACATATAAACTGGGAAATCTCTCTTATTCCCCAAGTCTGTCTACACTAATCTGTGATATCACTCAAATTCCCTGGGCATCTACTCTGATATGGGATGTCTCCTTAATTCAAACAGTGGCTTTTCTGACCTGGGAAGTATACCTGTTTCCCCAGGTGTGTCTCCTCTGACCAAGAATGTTTCCCTAATAGTCTAGGTGTGCCTACTCTGAACAGCAAAATCCCTCCAATTCCCCACGTGTCTACTCTGATACACAAAGTCTCACTAAATCCACAGGTGAGTCTACATGGACCTGAGATGTCCCCTCCTAGCCAAAGTGATTCTAAACTGACATCGGATGCATCCCTATTCCCCAGATGTGTCTACAGTGACCTGAAATGTCTACCTATTTCCTGAGGTGTACACACCAACATGGTATGTTTCCCTAATTTCTCAGGTGTGTCTACACTGACCAGAGACGTCTCCCTAATCCCTTCATGTATCTATGGTGACTGGATGTCTCCCTAGTTCCCTTGGTGTATCTACTCAGAAATAGGAAGTATCTTTAATTCCACAGCTATGTCTATTCTGACCTGTGAGTTCTCCCTGATTGCCAGGTGTTTCTATCCTGATCTGGAACACCTCTGTATTTCTCAAGGTGTTCTACACTCTCCTGAGATGTCTCCTTAATAATCTGGGTACATCTACTCTAATATGAGATATCTCTCTAATAATTCCCCAGGTATGTGTACCTTAACCATGGAAATCTCCCTAAATCCCCATGTGTCTCTACTCTGACCTTGAGTGTCTCTAATTTCCCAGATGTTACTACCCTGACCTGGGATATGCCCCTAATTCCTAGGTGTGTCTGCTCTGAACTGCTATGTCTACCTAAATTCCTAAGTGTGTCTGCATGGCCTGGAATGCCACTCCAAATACCCAGGTGTTTCTACCTTGACCTGAGTATCTCCCTAAGGCCCAGATGTGAATACTCTGACCTTAGATGTCTCAATAATAACTCAACATTTCTACCCTGACCTGGGATGCCTCTCTAGTTCCACAAGTGAGTCTGACCTAGGATGTCACCCTGTTCTCCAGGTATATCCACCCTGACATCACAAGTCTCCCTAATATCCCAGGTATGTCTATACTGACCTACAATGTCTCCCTAATTCCCAAGGTGTGCCTATACTGAAAAGGGATGTCTAATTCCCCAAGTGTGTCTACAGGGATGTGAGTTGTTTAGCTATTCTTCAGCCATGTCTACATTAATTTCCAAAGCCAGCCTAATTCCCCAGATGTGCCAACAACGAAATGGCATATGTTTCTTATTCCCCAATTGAGTCTACCCTGACCTCGGATGTCTCACTAATTCCCCAAGTATGTTGACTCTGACCTTGGGTACCTCTTTGATTCCAGAAGTGTGTATATCCTGACCTGTAGTACTTCCCAGATTCCCCAGCTGTACCTGTCTGACCTGGGATTCCGCTGCAGTTCCCCAAGTGTATCTAACCTCAGAAGACTCCCTAATTCCCCAGGTGTGTCTAACCTGAGCTAGGATGTCTCCCTAAATACCCTGGCATATCTAATCTAAACTGGGCTGTCTTTCTAATTACCTATGTGTGTCAACCCTGACCTGGATAAACCTGTAATTACTCAGGTGAGCGTACCTGACTTGCAATGGTCTCTGGTTCCCCAAGTGTGACTACCTTGACCTCAGAAGACTCCCTACTTCCCTAGGTGAGTCTGCCCTGACCTGGGGTGTCTCTAATTCCCCAGGATGCTCACCCTAACCTGGGGTGTCTTCCTAATTCTCAAGTATATGTACTCTGACCTGGGACTTTTCTCTAATTTTCCAGGTGTGCCTACACTGACAAAGGACGTCTTCCTAATACTCTGACCTAAGATGTCTCACTGTTGCCCAGTGTCTGCTCCGATTTTTGGAAGCCTGCCTAATTCCCCAAGTGTGTCTGTATTGACCCGGGATGTGTTTAATTCACCAAGTTTGTCTTCTCTGACCTGGGGTGTCTCCCTAATTCCCCAGGCGTATCTACAGTGACTTGGGGTTACTCTCTATTTCCAAAGTTGAGACTAATATGATCTAAGATGTATGCCTAATTTCCCAAGTGTGCCTAACCTGACCTAGGATGTCTCTCTCTCATTGTCCAGGTGTGTCTACCGTAATGTGGGTTGTCTCCTTTATTCCCCCAGGCCTGTCTACACTAACCTGGGCTGTTAGACTAATTCCCTATGTGTCTACACTGACCTGTAGTGTCTCCCTGATTCCCCAGGTGCATTTACACTGACCTGGGCTATCTCCCTAATACCACAGATGTGTCTGCACTGAATTAGGATGTCGCCCCATTTCACAGGTGTGTCTACTCAGACATTGGTTGTCTTCCTCTTTCCCGGGGTATATCTACACCTAGTTTGATATGCTAATTACCAAAGTTTGTCTCACTGACCTGGGATGTCTCCCTAATTCTCCAAGTATGTCTACACTAACCTAGGATGTCCCTCTGATTCTCCAGGTGTGTCTAATCAATCTTGGGATGTCTTGCTAAATAGCCGTGTGTGTCTACTCATTCCTGAAATGTTTCCCTCACTCCCTAGATGTATCTGCATTGAACTTGGATGTCTTCCTATTTCACACATGTGCCTACACTGACAGACCATATCTCCCTATTCTCCATGTGGTCTACACTGAGCTGGCATGTCTCTGTAATTTCCCAGATATGTCTACCTTGACTTGGAATATCTCTCTAACCCCCAGATGTGTGTCCACTGACCTGGGAAGTCTCCCTAATTATCACTTTAAGAGACTATAACCTAGGATGCCTCCCTAAATTCCAAGCATATCTACCCTGACCTAGAATGACTCTCTAATTCCCAAGATGAGTGTAAAATGATGTAAGATGTACCCCTAATTTCCCAGTTGGGTCTACCCTGACCTGGAATGTCTCATTTATTCCCTAGGTGTGTCTACAGTGACCTGGGATGTCTTCCTATTTGCCCAGGTGTGTTTACTCTGACTAGTGCTGTATCCCTAATTCCCCAGGTTTGTCTACACTGACATGGAATTTCTACCTAATTCCTCAGGTTGTCTATACTGACCTGGGACAATTTCCTGCTCCCCCCTGATGTATGTCCTGTGACTTTGGATGTTTCCCTATTTCCACAGGATTTTCTTCTCTAACTGTGAAGTCTGTTTGTTTTACCAGCTGTGTCTACCCTGACCTAGGAATTTTCTCTCGTAACCCAGGTGAGTCTACCCTGTTCTGCATTGTCTTTCTATTCCCCTACGTGGGTGTACACTGACCTGTGATGTTTCCCTTATTCCCAGGTATATCTACAATCACCTAGGATGTTTTCCTTAGTACCAAGATGTGTATATCCTGATTTTGGATATCTGCCTAATTCCCCAGGAAGGTCTACACAGATCAGAGATGTCTCTTTAATTCCCAGTGTGTGACTTCTCTGACCTGGGATGTATCCCTAATTGCCGAGCTGTGTCTATCCTGCCCTGATATGTCTCCCTAGTTGCCCGGGTGTGTCTACTATGGCATTGGATGTCTCCCAGTTTCCATGTTGTGTCTACTGTGACCTGAGATCTAAATACCAAGTGTGTTGAACTGGCCTGGGATGACTACCTAATTACCCAGGTGTGTCTCTCCTAACCTAGTATTTCTTCCTATTTCCCAGGTGTGTTTATTCTGACCTGGGATGGATTTCTAATTCCCAAGGTATGTCTACTGTGAACTGCAACTACTTCCTGATCCCCAATTTTGTCTACTGTAACTCTGCATATCTCTCTAATTTCACAGAATTCTCACCTGTAACTGGGACATCTCATATTTCACCTGACGTGTCTTCATTGACTTGGATGTCTCCCTAAGACCCAGATGTCCCCACCCTGTTTTTAGATGTATGTCTAATTCCCCAGGTGTGAGTTTCCTGAACTCGGATGTCTCGCTAAATCCCATGTATGTCTACACTGACATGAGGTGTATCTATTATTCCCCAGGAGTGTCTTCTTTGACCTTTCATGTCTCCTTAATTCTCCAGATTTCATCATGACCTTGGATGTCTCCCTAATTCCCCAGGTTTGTCTCCTCTGACCTGAGGTGTCTCCTTACTTCTCTAAGTGTGTCTACCCTAACCTGGATTGTCACTCTAATTTCCCAAGTGTGTCTAACCAGACCTGGAAAGTCCCCTAATTCCATAGGTATGTTTATATCGACCAGTATTGTCTCCCTAATTCTACAGGTGTGTCCACATTGACCTGGGGTGTGTCCCTAATAACTCAGTGCATCTACAAGGACCTGGGATGTGTCCCTATTTACCCATTTGAGTTTACACTGACCTGGGATGATTCCTTTGTTCCCAAGTGTGTATACCCTGAACAGGGATGTCTCCCTCATATCCCACGGATGTTTACACTGACCTCAGTTGTCTCCCTAATTATCTGAGTGTCTTCTCTGACTGGAGTGTCTCACTAATTACCCAGGTATGTCTAGGTTTTCTCCATAATTCCCCAGGTTTGACTACGCTGACGTAGGGTGTCTCCCTAATTCCACAGGTTTGTCTACAGTGACCTGGGATGTCTGAATATTTCCCCAAGTGTGTCTACAAGAATGTTGGGTGTCTGCCACTTCCCCAGCTATCTCCACTGTGAACTAGGATATCATCCTAATTCAACAGCTGTGTCTGCTCTGACCTGGGATGACTCCATTGTTATGCAGGTGTGTGTACTATGACTTGGAATGTCTCCCTAATTCCAGAGAATTTTCTTCTCTAACTGGGATGTCCCAGTGTTTACCAGAGATGTCTACTCTTTCCTGGTATGTCACCCTAATAACCCATGCGTGTCCACATTGACCTGGGATGTCTCTCCAATTGCCCAGGTTAGTCTACTCTGTTGTCTGATATCTCCCTAATTCCCCAAGTTTATATACACTGACATGAGATACATCCATAGTTCTCCAGGTTTGTCTACCCTGACCTAGGTTGTCTCTCAGATTCACTTGGTGTGTCTATCTGACCTGAGAAGTTTCTCTAATTCCCCAGATGTCTATCCTGATCTGAGATATTTCTCTAATTCCCTAGGTTTTACCCTCTAACCTGCTATGTCGCTCTAGTACACAGGTGTATCTACTCTGACATGGGACGTCTCCCTAGTACCAAGATGTGCCTAATTGACCTGATATGTCTCCCCAGTTCCCCAGGTGTGTCTACCTTGACATTGTATGTCTCCATAACTATCACAGTGTGTTTTCCCTGACCTGAGAGGGCTCCAAATTTCCAAGTTGTTTCTACCCTGACATGGGATGTTTCTGTAGGTCCCCAGTTCTGTATACTCTGACATGGGATGTCTCTTTAGATCCCCAGATGTGTTTATCTGACCTGGAATGTCTCACTAATTATCCAGGTTTGTCTGCCTTACTGTTGGATGTCTGCCTAATTCCCCATGTTTGTCTACACTGATCAGGGACTGCTCTCTAATATCCAAGGTATGTCTATTCTGATCTGTCACCCTACAACCTTTGATGTGTCAACTCTGACACATGATTTCTAATTCACCAGTTGTGTCTAATGAGACCTGGGATGTACCTTACTTACCCAGGTATGTCTCCTTTGACCAAAGTCTCCCTAATTCCCAGCCATGTCTATATTGACCTGAGATGTCTCCCTAATGACCCAGGAGTGTCTCCCTAGTTCCCCAGGATGTCTGCTCTGACCTGGGGTTTCTCCTTAAAGGCACTGTTGTGTCTACTCTGACACTGGATGACCCTGTATTCCCCATCTGTGTCTAATCTTACCTAAGATTTCTTCCTTATTCCCCAAGTGTGGCTTCCTTGACCTGGGATATCTCCCTAAGTGCTCAAGTGTGTCTATCCTTAAATGAGATTTCCTCCTAAATTCCCAGGTATGTCTACCCTGCCCTGTGATGTCTAATTCCCCCGGTCTGTCTATTCCAACCTGAGATGTCTGTGTAGTTCCCCAGGTGTGTCTATGCAGACATTGGATGTCTCCCTGATTCCCAGATATGTCTCCACCCTGACCTTGGAAATCTCCCATATCAAAAACAGTCTTGTCTACCCTGACCTGGGATGACTCCATTGTTCTTTAGATCTGTATACTGTGGTTTAAGATATCTCCCTAATTCCACAAGATTCTCTCCTCTGATATGTCCCCCTATTTTACCAGATGTCTACCCTGACCAGGTATGTCTTCCTAATCAACCAGGTGTGTCTCTGTTGACCTGCGATGTCTAATTCTCCATGTGTCTCTACCCTGATTTTAGATGTCTCCCTTAACCTTCAGGTGAGTATTTTCTGATCTGGAGTGTTGTCCTAATAACTCGGGTTTGTTTACATTGCTAAAAGAAAATTTTCCACAGACAATTTACTGATCTTGTTGGCTTTTATTTAGCAAGTCATGAGTTGGGCAGCAGCTAATCTAGCAGATAGAAAGGAGCTCCAAAGAGCTGTACAAGGTGAGGGATTTTTATAGACCAAAGTGAGCAGGAACAAGGGAGTTATACTGGGCATTTGCTGATTGGCTAAAGCAGGGTAACTTTCCTTATATGGAGCAAAGGGAAGTTTTGGAGCCAGGTCGGGTCAACTTATGCTGAGCAGGCAAGTGCTGGTTGGTTGACCTAGGCCTTCCTTTTCTGGGAGAGTCAAGCACAAAAACTTAAGTTTTGGGTTTGCTGATGTGGGGCTTAACATGAGTGACTCCATCTTGGGTGGGCCTCATCTGGTTACTTTAACAATTACCCCTTTTGATCAGACTCTCAACTTATTGAGAGGTGTGATCAAAATTTAAGGCTAACGTGATACTCTCAGTCACCACTTTTGTCATCTATGTTGGTTTCTATAATATTTGCAAGTCACAAAGTTTAGGCTCATATTCTTGTAGATGGCCATTTTCTTCATTTTTCTTTTGGTGTTCCAATCTCAGTGAGATCATCTGTCGGCTGGCCAGTGGTTGTGAACATGTATTCAAGACCTTTGGGAGAATATAGCACATTAGGGAAACTACAATGATAACTATAAGAAGAATAATACCCAAAGTTTGGAGCATACTCTGAAGCCAACATCCTCATGTCCTAAATCAGCTGAAATCAAACAGGTCAAAGAATGATTCAGGGTTAGGTTCAACCTGCCTAAGGAAGTGGCTTGTTTAACTATTTCATGCAATTGTATCTTGATTCCCCAGAAGTATTAATCCAATTATAAGAGGTATTGACTATGGCACAAATACCTACCTGCTCAGCAAGGAGATAGTCAAGAGCTATTCTATTATCTAAGACAACTTTGGCAAGTGAATCCAATGTTCTATGCTGGGCAGCTATAGCTTTGGCAGAGGACTCTCTCTTTCCCCTAAAGTAAGCAACAGATTTCTAATCATTGCTTTCTTGGCACCCACTTCTAACCAAGGTACTAAGGATCCACCAAAGGAGGCAAAGACTAAGTTATGTATACCTCCAAGTAATTTCCATTTGAGTCTGTAATGTAGGTTGGGAGGTGCAGCACAGTGTGAAGCCTTGATTTGGTTGTGGACAGAGACACGACTAGGTAGCTTCCTAGTCAGACCATAGCTTCCTACCATCTTCCATCTATTTAGGTGTTGAGTTGCCCATGCATAAAGGGGTGCTAGTCCTCTACAGATACAGATATATCCAGGAGGAGCACAGTCTGTGCCACCAAAAGAGGTATTTCCCATAGTGGAGGCTGTGGGAATAATGGGAGGCTGTCAGAATAGTGGAGTTCAGAGTGATCAGCCAAGGCTCCAAACTGGAATGGTGCAGCCCTGGAGGCCAGTAAGATGTAAGGTCCTGTAGACCTCACAGCTGGTTTTATCTTGGTTACCCTTGCCTTGTGTCTCTTTCTTTGTACAGAACCTAGATGCAAGGTTCCCTGGGTTTGGAGTTGTTAACCAGAGACAGGGAGATTGACCCCAAGGATCAGGGAGTCTGACACAATAGAGAGAGGGCTGAGGTTGTTCCAGAGAAACTGAGGCATTGAAAAGCAGGGAGAAGTTTGTGATGAGCAGAACTACAGGATCACCAGCATCATGACAAATCCAACAGTCAGTTACATTGCCTGCTTTGTATGGCCTGAAAGATGAGAACAATGGCACTGTCTTTCCAGAACAGAGCAAGGCAAAAGGCGGAACAAAGAATCATAAAGACCTTCAGGGTGTCAACATTAAGGCAAGAATTAGGAAAAGGATAGTCAAAGAGGGGAGGAGGAATGGAAAGAAACTTTCTTGATCCAATATCATTGGAGGAAGCAGTCTACCTCGTAGTGTCAGCTGCTTCTCTTCTTGGTCAAGTTGATTTTGAGGTCTCCAGCATTAGTGCAGGACCAGAGATCAGGTGGAGTCTTCTTCAGTGGGAAACATGCACCCAAGGTTTGACACCTTGTAATTTGGCAGTGGTGTGTCAGTGGTCAAGAGTACTTGGTATGGTCCTTTCCATGAATGTCCTTAAAGATGAAACACTTTTGCAAAAGCATCAAAGTAAATCAATAACCATCTATAAATGACAAAACCTATAAAACAGACACAGTTAAAGGCCCCATGAGAGTTCCTTTATTAAGGAAATTTAGTTATTTCTGTGGCATACATTTTCATATCATAACTGGAATTATCACTGATAACATTATACCTGGATCTATGAGATTTCTAGGAATTTCATACAATTTCTGGAACACTTATATTAAGAACACGTATCCATACAAATATCACCTAAGAAGGGTTAGCGTCACTTCTTATTTGACAATGCTTCCCAAGTAATTTAACATATCAAATAAACCTGATTAGTTTAACATCTCACCAGGTGAGAGACATATCCTTTGAGATTTTCCAGGGAACCTCTGGGAAATCTCTAAGTTAGTTTGAAGTCAAAAAAAGACTTCATTTAGAATTTGATTTTGGAAAGTTGTCAAAAATGTCAAAAGGTTTAAACATTTGATTAAATTGGATCATGGATCATAATGAAATAATAATTATCTATTTAACCAAAATGACAATGGGAGATTTTAAAGGCAAATAAAGAAGGTTACAGTTGTGAACAAAATTTAGCTCTTTTAATATTGAGAAGACTCAGTTCTCCCAAGTAATCAAAGACCTGAGAAAGATAACATGAAGCCCAGGAAACTTTGGTAAGACACAAAATCTTTGCTTTCCAGGTAGATTACCCAAAAGGTAAAGAAAAACGTTTCATAATCTCTTATCAAGGGCAGACGAATAGTCCAAGAATACTTTAACAGAGAAAAAAAAAACAAATTCTAATTTTGTATCAGTGTACTTTTGATATTAAAACTCATTCTTTAAAAACTTCATTCCAATCTAAGCCAGCTTTACCACACATAAAATTCCTTTCCCAAGATTGCTTTTCCACAAACCCCCTACAACATTTTATATCTATTCAAGTTTTGTCCTATATTTTCCTCTTTCCAATTCTGGAACAACCAGTCATTCTACTTTAGGATAAAAGTACTCTCCTTTTTCCCTTAACAAAAAAACACGTCCTTCACCTTTCCTTATCCAAAAACACATTCTACTTTCCTTGCTTACTTTTCATACACAGTTGTTTCTTTTCATCTTTATTATTTCTAAGTAGTTATAATTACATATATTGATTAGAATTCTTAACCTTAGAGTCCTTAATTTCTAGTTAAAACTACAAAGTAAGCAATTGTGGACTGGCAAATTTACAAATACATTTAATAATTTCTAGAAGCACACTCTTCCTCATAGTAAATTTTTTAATATGGCACAAAACATGTTTACTAATAGACCCAAATATCTTTAGTGCCTCTGTAATAAGAAGCCAAAAGTAGATAAAACTATGTTCAATAATTAATGTTTCAGTATTTTTTTCTTATTTGGAAATGATCTAGATATTGAATGAATGTCCATCATTTAACTCAATTCAGTATTACTTTAAGGTTTCATGTTACTAAAAAGCTTTTGGAAACTATTTTTATGTAGACATACCATAAATCATAATTATTGAAAAGTTCATTTATAAACTTTTCTTACTTACATCTATTTATTTGTTCTTAACCATTATGTTTAGCTTACTCATGAAAATTCCATGAGACATAAAGCAGCTAACCATCATTTTCTTTTTCTTGCTGACAAATTCTGTAACAGACATAACAGAGCTTATTTGATTTTGAGTAAATTTAAGTAGAATAAAAGATGTATGTCTGCATTATATTTAATATTGATAACCTGAAGACATGCCTGTTTTAACTAAACCATCAAACTTTAACTAGCTTTTGTTTATGGATGATTATCCTAGATCACATGAACTTGAAAAACATTTGAGTTAGTTTCTATATTTCTGAGAGTATATTTAATTTACATAAGCACTTATTTTTCTTTAAGCCAATTAAATAGAGCTCTTTACAAATTAATTTTGGCAATACCATCCAGAGGTAGAAAAATATCACACATCTATAACATGCATACATATAGAAATATATAAACATACAGACAGATGCAAACAGAGATCTTATAGCTTTCACTTTAAAATTTTAGCCTTTCTTTTCTTTCTCTCTCTCTCTCTTTTTTTTTTTTTTTTTTTCCTTCTGATAAGAATTACCTCCCTGAAGTTTGCATCTCAAAGAGATTGCTCTCAGTTTCTTCCTTCTGGGTAAAACATTTACATCTGAAAGCCACAGAGAAAGAATGCAAGTTTCTCCAAGAAGGACTTTTGTTTCCTAAGTCCAGATCGTTTACAATATCTACAAGCTTTTTGATATGAATAGGGGAGGTTTCAGGATTGGTAAAAAAGATAAGTAGGTTTCAAATTGCTTCTAGAGCTACATTTCTGTTATTGCAAAAACTCAATTTGTAAGACAAGGACAGTTATTTTTAATTCCTTACAGAATTGAGTTGTAATCTGAATGCCCTCAAGGGGCTGACCCACCCATCCAACCACATTATCTTCAATTTGCTTCTTTGGTGCTTCCTGGGGCAGCTTGCCCTGAGCACCATCAATATCAAGGAAATTTTCAACTAAGAGGGAAATCAAAAGATTCTTATGTTCTAGATTTAGAGCTGTGTATCTTTGGAATCTTTTAGTAAATCCTTCCACAGTGGCTTCAGGATGTTTTTCTTTCCTTCTGGGTACATAGTTTCATTTTAGTTTAGGAACTTTTTTTAGACCTTCTCCTCTATCAGGCTCTGATATCAGCTTCCAAGTTGGCCAACTTTTGACCATAGAGCTCATTTTAAAAAGTCCTTTCAAATATCTTATTAACAGGTTTTAGCTGGGACAAACAGTAAATATTCCCGGCAGTATTGAACTCCCTTTTCTTCTTCTTTTAAACCAATGGTATACCTATAAAGTGACTCAACCAAAACCAATAAGCCTTTTGTGACATATCCAGGGACTCAAGATATGTCCCCTAAGAGGATGCAAAAGATGTATTCCTCCCAGGATTCAGGACCACTCACAAATACAGCCAAAAGAAAGACTTAGACAATTCTTCCGAGAACTGGCAACAGTCGGCATGACAATAGCTGCAAATGGGGTGTAACCCACATTTCTGTCCAGCCGTATTCTCAGGGCCCCCAGCCTGACAGTTGAGCTACCCGACAACCTATGTGCCCCGGGCAGGTGGACGTTCAAGCCAAGTTCTTAGGACACAAAACGAGACAAACAAGAAAGCAATAGCTGTCCCTGGGAGGGAAAGGATTGCTAACCCTTTGCCAGCTCCGGCCAGTTTTCCCTGGATCCTGTCTGCAGGCTCCAGAGCAAGTAGGGTGTCCCAGCAGGTCCCATCTGGGTTGCCAAAAACTGTAGAGGAAGAAAAAATAACTTTCCCTCTACTCTTTATGGTGAGTTCTTGGCTGAGACTCCTTTTTCTCTAAGGCACCTTGTAAATAAGTTAGCTTATCTAGGTTAAAATTTTCCCACTGTGGCTACTGTAATTCAAGATTATCCTTAGTGAGATCTTGCCATTTTTGAAAATATGTCTAACTTCCAGAACCATAGTTTTTAAACATATAAAGAGCTGTTGTACTGGAAGGTGGAGCACTCAATTCATCAGAACTTGAGGATCCCATGTCTCCTCAGTTTCTGTTAGAAAAATTTATCACTCTTACTTAGGTGCACACCAACAAAAACAGCAGGTCCCAAAGTGAAATTATGGACTGAACCAGCAGAAGCCAACAAATTGGGACTGTGGACTATCCAAGGGTTAGGGACTTCAGGCCTCCAAATAGAACCATCTGTCAGCTCAAGTTGACCTGCTAAACCCTGCATGGGAACCTCGGACCAACCAAAGGTTAGGGACTCAAGTTCCAGGTAGAACCATCTGTCAACTCAAGCTGACCTACTAAACCCTAGACTGGAACCTCAGACCAACCAAGGGTTAGGGCGTCATGTTCCAGGTAGAACCATCTGCCAGCTCAAGCTGACCTACTAAACCCTGAACTGGAAAAGCCAATTACATCAGGGAACTCAGATGCAAAGAGAGCAGAGATTGGATCTGAGAGGAACTTACCCATGGTTCTCAGAAATGGTGAGAAAGACAGAGAACTCAAGTGGTTCAGCAGATACCAACACCTGTGCATCTTGTTGTCCCCAAAGTCATTAGCAGTCTCCTTTGGATCCCATCCTTGTCCCCAAAGCTGTTAAAAGAAAATTTTCTACAATTGATTGATCTAGTTGGCTTTTATTTAGTGATTCATGAGTTGCGCAGCATCCAATCTAGCAGATAGAAAGGAGTGCTGAAAAGCTGTACAAGGCAAGAAATTTTTATAGACCAAGTGAGCAGGACAAGGAAGTTACACTGGGAATTTGCTGATTGGTTTAACAGGGTTACTTTCCGTATATGGAGCAAATGGAAGTTTTGGAGCTGGGTCAGGTATCTTGTGCGGAGTAGGCAAGCACTGGCTGGTTGACCTAGGCCTTCTTTTTCTGGGAGAACAGAGCATGGAAACTCAGGTTTTGGTTTGCTGACATGGGGCTTAGCATGAGTGACTTAGATTTTGGACCTAAGCTGATTACTTTAACAACACTGACATGAAATATATCCATGGTTCCCCAAGTGTGTCTGCCCTGATCTAGATTATCTCTCAAATTCCTCTGGTAAATACGCCTGAGGTCTGATTTCTCCCTAATACCCCAGATGTCTATTCTCAACTGGGATGTCTCCAAAGTTCCCTAGTTGTATCTAACCTTGTCTAGATATTTCCCTAATACCCTAGGGGAGTATACTCTGACCTGGGATGTCTCTCTGATGTTTGATGTCTCCCTAGTACCCAGGTGTGTCAAACTGGCCAGGGATCTCCCCAACTCCACAAGTGGGTCTACACTGATCTCCCCAGTTCCCCAGGTTTGACTACCCTAATGCTGGAAGTCTTCTAGTTTTCTCATGTGAGCCTACACTAATCAAGGATGTTTCCCTAAATCCCAAGGGATGTCTACTCTTACCTGGGATGTGGCCATAGTTCCACAAGTGTGTTAACCCTGACCTGGGGTATCTCTAATTCCCCAGGAGTACTATTCCAAACAGGGATGTCTCCCTAATACCTCAAGACTTGAGATAGTTCCCTAGTTCCCCAAGTCTGTCTACTTTGACATAGGATGTCTCCCACAATATACAGATGTCTCTACACTGACCTGGGACATCTCTGTAATACCCTAGTTGTGTCTAATCTGACATGAGATGCCCCCATAACTCCCCCTGGTGTTTCTTCACTGACCTAGGATGTCTCCCTTAATTCTCTATTCTGTCTCCATTGACTTGGATTGTCTCCCTAATTACCCAGGTATGTCTGTCCTGTCCTGGGATGTCTCCCTAATCCAAGCATGTTTACCCTAAATTGGGGGGTATCCCTTATTCTCCAGGTCTTTGTACACTGACCTGGGAAGTTTCCCTTATTTCACAGGTGTTTCTACCCTGAATAGGATGTCTCCCTAATTCCCCAAGTGTGTCTACACTGACGTGGGATAAATCCCTAATACAAACTTGTGTCCAGTATGAACTGGGATTTTTCTAATTCCCAATGTGCGTCTGCTCTGTCTTGGGTTGTCTCCCTAAACTCCATTTGTGTCTACACTTACCTGGGCTATTTCTCTAATTGCCCAGTGTATATACACTGACCTGGAAATCTACTTAATTCCCTAGGTGTGTCAATTCTGAAATGGTTTGTCCCACTATCTTTTCAAGTGTGACTTGCAGTGCATCCTTTTTTTCTCTGACCTGAGTTGACTCCCTCGATCCCAGGTGTGTCTATCATATCCAGTGATCTCTCTTTAGTCCCCAGATGTGTGTTCACTTACCTGGAATATCTCCCTAATTTCCAGTGTGATTGTACATTGATGTTGGATGTCTTCCTATTTCCCAAGGTGTGTCTACCCTGACCTGAGATGTCTAATAACCCAGGTGTATCTACACTGACCAGGGTTGTCTCCACAGTTCCCCAGGTATGTCTGCTCTGACCAGGGATGTCTCCCTAATACTCCATATTTGTTTGCTCTGACCTTGCTTGTCCCTGTAATTCCCAAGGTGTCTCCCCTGAACTTGGATGTCTCCATAATTCACCCTGTGTTTATACACTGATTTGGAATACCTCCCTATTTCCCCAGATGTGTCTACACTGACTTAGGATGTCTCTTGCATTCCCCAGTGTGTCTGCTCTGATTTGGATGTCTCTCTAATTCCTCAGGTATGTCTGCAAGGAGCTAGGATGTCTCCATAATAACTCAGGTGCCTCTACTCTGGCCTGTGATGTTCCTGTAATACCCAAGATGTGTCCACCCTGACCTGGGATGTCTCCCTGTTACCTGAGTTGTCTATTCCTCCCATGATGTCTTTATAAATTTCAGTTGTGTCTACCCTGACATTGGATATATCCCTAATTCCCTGGGTGTGTGTACACTGACCTGTGAAGTCCCCCTATTTCTGGTATATACCCATATTTCCCCAGATGTGTCTAATCTTCCCTGAGATTTCCCCATAATTACCCAGGTATGTCTACCATGAACGTGGCTATCTTCCTATTCCTGAGCTGTGTCCACAGCTCTGGACCACACTGACCTGGGATGTATCTCTAATTCCCCAGGAGTGTCTACTACGAATTGTTTTGTTTCTCTAACTCCTCATGTGTATCTACACTGACCTGGGAAGTCACACTAATAACCTTGCTGTGTCTACTCTGCACTGGAAACACTCTCTAATGCCCCAGGTGTGTTTACTCTAACCTAATGGTATCCCAAACCCCAGGTTTATCTGCACTGACCCTGGCTGTCTCTAATCCTTCAGGTTTGTCTACCATAATCTGGGCTATATCCCTTATTCCTCACTTGTGTAACTTGTGTCTGCTGTGAATTTGGACTTGTAATTCCCCAAGTTTGTTGACAGTGACCTGGGATGACTTTCTGTTATCCTCAGTTGTATCTAATCTCACCTGGGCTGTCTCCCTGGTTACCAAGGTGTGTCTATATTTTCCAATGATGACTCTTCTATTTCCCTAGGCTATCTACCTTGACCAATGAGTTCTCCCTAATTCCCAAGTGTGTCCAGAATGACCTGAGATGTCTCCCTATTTCTCCAGGTATGTCTGTTCAGATCTGTGATGCTCTAATTCCCCAGGTGTGTCTACCCTGATTGCGATGATTCTCTAGTTCACCAAATATGTCAGCCTGACCTGGGATCTCTCCCTAATTATGCAAGTATGTCTTATCTGACCTAGGACTTTTCCCTATTTCTCCTGGTGTGTATATCCTGACCTGATATGTCTGCATAATAATCCAAGTATGTCTACCTCAACCTGGGATGTCACACTAATACCCACATTGTGTCTAACCTGATCTGGGATCCCTCCCTATTTCCCTAGGTGTTTCTTCTCATAACCAGGATCTCCCTGATTCCCCAGATGTGTCTACCCTGATATGGGATGTCTCCTTAATTCCCCTGTGGGACGTCTGCACTAACCTATAATGTCTCCTTAATACCCTGGGCATGTCTACCCTTACTGGGATGTCTGTTTAATAACTCAGGTGTGTCTACACTGACTGGAGATGTCTACTCTATTCCAAAATAAGTGCATCTATTTTGACCAGGGATGTCTCCCTAACAGCCTAAGTGTGTCTACTCAGACATAAGATATCTCTTTGTTTCTCCTGGGGAAGCTACCCTGACCTAGGATGTCGCCTTGCTTCCCCAAGTATTTCTACAATCACCTGGGAAGTTGCCGTGTTAGCTTAACATGAATGTCTCTCTAATTCCCCACTCTGTCTGCTCTGATCAGGGATGCCTCCCTAGTTACCCTGGTGTGTATAACCTAGACATCTCCTTAATAATCAGGTGTATGTTCCTTTACCTGGAATGTCTCTTTTTCCCCAGGTGTGACTACTCTTACCTAGATTGTCTCTCTACCCAGGAGTGTCTATCCTGACTGGGATTGTCACTCTAATTCCACAGGTGTGTCTCCACTGAACTGTATGGTCTAATTCCACAGGTGTGTCTACATTTAATGGGGTAGGCACCTCTTTTTCCCAGGTGTGTCTACTCTGGCCTTGGTTGACATACACGGGACATATCCCTCATGCCCTGGGTATGTCTACACTGACATGAGATGTCTCCATAATTCCTAAGGTGAGTTTACTATAACCCGGGATGATCCCTATATCCCAGACATGTCTATCCTGGCCAAGAATTTCTCTCTAAACTCCAATATTGCAACTTCTACCTGGGAAGTGTACCTCGTTCCCCTGGTGTGTCCACCTTGACCAGTGATGATTCTCTGTAACACAGGTGTGTCTACTCTGACCTGGTATAGCTGCCTAATTCCCCACGTGTATCTATCCTGATTGGGATGTCTCTCTAAGTCCCAAGGTTTCTAATTCCAAGATTTCTCTTCTAACCTGGGATTTTGACCCAGTTACCCAAATGTGCCTACCCTTACAAGTTATGTCTCCAAAATTCCCAGCTGTCCCTAATTGAAACTCTTTGGAAATGACCTTATCTATTGAAAAATATCTACAATTACAATAAGAACCTATGAACTCTTTAGCCAGAGTCATATTAGACACTTGCATAGCCTTAGACTATTTACTAGCTGAACAAGGAGGAATGTATGTTACTGCTAATACATCATACTTTGCCTACATATGTATATATAAATAACTCATAAAAAAATTGAAACCCATTAACACATTATGCAAAACAACGCCAATTGGCTTGTTAAAGTGAATGCTGGATCTGATTATAACCCATTTGATCTCTTCAGTTGGTTAGATTTGGGCACGTGGGCACCTTGGCTTTGGGGTCTTTTTCAGACACTTGGTGTTATCCTATCAATCATATTAATAGTATCCTGTGCGTTGTATTTTCTCAAGAGTCTTCAGTGCTTTTCAGCAGCCACTGACTGATCCAATGATCTCTGTGTGAACTGAGCAAGAACCACAGGGGCAAGAGTCATCGGAAGAACCTCCTGAGGTTCCGGGTCATGATCCTCAGGCATCCCCAGAAGGAGGAACGTGTGGGGATCAAGAGTAATGCTAACTGGCTGGCCTCTCAGGTCAACTGAGAGAATGATCAAAAGGGGGGATTGTCAAAAAAATGAAAGGGAGCCCACAGTTTGAATAAATCCCTAGACCAAAGACTCAGTCATGAAACCTAAACTTAAAACTGTCCTGATTCCCCAAATTCTGACTCTGATTTTAAACAAAACTTAAGCTTTCTTCATGCCAGTGGGAAGTTGCAGCTTCCAATCTAATCAGCTACAATCAAGTCAGCTTTTGTGATGAAAATGAATGTAAGTTTCTGGAACCAGTCACAATAGAAAACAATGTACTTACACATTTGTGCTCTGTACGCTGAGCTGGAACTGCTGGGAGCCCAGGTTCTTTACCACTTTCAGTTTGGACGTTTCTCTGTTCCCAAAAAGTTTGTTTCTCACTCAATAAAATATGCATATCAAGTAAAACTCACTGAATTTTCTTTTGATAGTAGACACACCTGGGATTAGAGAGATGTCCCAGGTTAGTACAGACACACCAGGTGAATCAGGAGACACCGCAGATCAGGGCAGACACACATGGGGAACTAAGGGGACACATCCTACGGTGAGGTGGACATCCTGGGGAACTAGAGAGACATCCCGGGTGAGAGGTGACAAGCCTGTGGAATTAGACATTCAAGGTCAAGATAGACACACCTAGGGATTGGGAGACATCTCAGGTCAGAGTAGACACACCTGGGGAATTAGGAAGACACACCAAGTCAGGGTTGACAAGCCAGGAGAATTAGCAAGACATCAAAGGTCAGGGCAGACACACTTGGGGAATTGAGAGACAACCCAGTCAGGATAGAAACCCGGGAGGAATAAAGACGACATCCCACTTCAGTGTAGACACACCTTAGGGACAAGAGAGATACACAAGTTCAGTGCAGACCCACCTAGGAGACATCTCTGGTCAGAGTAGACACACCTGAGGAATTAGTTGAGACATCAGTGGTGATACAGCTGGGGAATCAGGGAGACTTCCCAGGTCAGTGTAGACATATGTGGGGAGTAGAGAGACATCCCTGGTAAGAGAAGAAACATGGGGAATTAAGGAGACATCAAGGTTCAGAGCAGACACTCCTGGAGAAATAGAATGAAGTCCTGGATCAGAATAGTCACACCTGGTGCAGTAGGGACACATCTCAGATCAGCTTGTGTTCATTAGGAAATTATGTATATATCCCAGGTCAGGTTTTACACAACTGGAGCATTGCTGAGAAGGCCAAGTCGGGGAAGATACACCTGGAGAATTAGGGAGACATCCCACATAAGAGTAGTAAACCTGAGCACTTAGAGAGACATCACAGGGCAAGTTAGACACACTGGGGAACTAAGGAGACATCCAGTTCAAGGTAGACACAGCTGGGGAATCGGAGACAGATTAGAGTAGAAACACCTGGGGAGTTAAGTGACATCCTAGGTCAGAGTAGTCACACCTGTGGTCTTGGACACATCCCAGGTCAGTGTAGACAAAGCTGGGAAATGAGGGAGACATCCTAGGACAGTGTAGTCACACCAGGGAGAACAAGGAGACATCTAATGGAAAGGTAGATGCAAGTGGGAATTAGGGAGACTGCAGAGGTCGGAGTAGACAGAGGTGGTGAATTAAGGAGACATCTGAGGTCATTGTAGATACTCCTGGGAATTTATGGTGACATCCCAGGTCTATGTGCATAGACCTGGGAAATTAGGCAGAAGATCAGGGAAGAGCCACTCAGGGAATTAGGGATATACTCTAGGTCATAGACGATGCATTTGGGAAATTAATGAGGCTTCTAGGTCAGTGTGATCTCACAAGCGGAATCCGTGAAATATTCCAGTTCAGAGTAGACACACTTGGGGAATTAGGGAGACATTCCAGGTCCAGGTAGACATGCCTGGGGAATTAGGAGACATCTCACATCATAGTGAACACACCTGAAGATATAGGAGACATCAAATGATAGTGTCCACACACCAGGGAATTAGGGAGATATCACGGTAGTGTAGACACAACTGGGGAATTAGGGACACATGCCAGGTCAAGTATAAACACTTGGTATTTAGGAATCATCCCAAGAGGAATACGTGGGCAATTAGGGAGATATCCCAGGTCAGTGTAGATACACCCAGGGTATTAGGGAGACATCCCATGTCAGTGTAGACAGAACTGTGGAACTAAGAAGACATCCCATGTCAGAGTGTCATATCTCGAGAATTGAGGATACATCCCAGGTCTGTGTAGACACACCTGGTTAATTATACACCACAGGTTAGATTGACCCTGGTGGAAAAGTAGGAAAATAACCCATATCAGAATAGACACACCTGGGGTATAAGCGAAACATCCTAGAATGGTGTAGACACACCTGGGATATTCTGGAGACATCCAAAGTCAGTGTAGACAGCCATGGGGAAATTAGAGGGTAGTCCTAGTATAGACACACCTACTTTATTACACAGACATTGGGGGTAGTGTAGACACACATGGGGGACTTAGGGAGACAACCCATTTCAGTTTAGACATACCTGCAGGAGTATGGGAGTATAGGGAGACATCACAGGTCAGGGTAGTCACTATCATGGAATTAGGAAGACAAACCCTCCAGTGTCAACACATCTAAGAATTAGAGATCTATTCCAGGTCAGTTTAGACACACCTGAGATGTTAGAGATTTTAGGTCAGAGTAGAAAACCCAGGAGAATAGGGAGACATGAGGTTTGCATAAACACACCACTAGAATTAGGGAGAGATCTCTTGTGAGAGAAAAACATACCTGGATAATTAGGGAAACATCCCAAGGTGGTGTAGACAGATGGGATTTATGGAGACAACTCAGTTAAATGTAAACACACTTGGGGAACTAGGTTGCCATCCCAGACCAGGGTAGATAACCCTGGGATATTAGGGGCTACCCTGGATCAGGGTAGACACACCTTTACAAATAAAGGGGGAAAGAAAAACAGATTAGAGCAGAAATACTTGGGGACCTATGTAGATATCCTAGGTCAGAAAAGACACACCAGAGGAAATAGACATCCCAGGTCAGTGTAGACTCACCTGAGGAATTAGGGAAACACCCAGGTCAGAGTAGAAACACCCGTGGATCTATGAAGATATATCTTGACAGAGTAGACACTCCTAGAAAGCAAGGGGACATCCTGGGCAGTGTAGACATACCTGGGAATAAGAGAGACATCCTAGGTCACAATTGACACACCTGGGGATTTATGAAGATAACCCAGGTCAGTGTAGACACACATGGAGAACTAGGGAGACATCCCGGGTCAGGGTGGACACACTTGGGGAATTGGAGAGACATCCTAGATCAGAGGAGACACCAGGGGAATTTGAGAAGAAAAGACACATCTGGGGAACTAGACAGACATCCCAGATTAGACACAGCTGGGGAAATACACCCAGGTCAGTGTACACACTCCTGGAGGAATTAAGAGACATCATATGTTACAGTAGACTTGCTGGAGAACTAGGAAGACAACTAATGTCAGAGTTAGACACACCTGGGGAATTAGTGTCTCATCCTAGGTCAGAGTAGACACATTTCAGGAAAAAGAGAGACATCTCATGTCAGTGTAGACTCTATTAGGAAATAGGAAGACACGCCAGGTCAGAGAAGATGCACCTAGTGAATTTGGGAGACATATAATATCAGGGTTAACAAACCAGGGGAATGAAGAAGACATACCAAGTCAGGGTAGACCAAACTGGGGAATTAGAAAGAGATCACAAGTAAGAGTAGACACATCTGGTTTATTATGGACACATACCTGGTCAGGGTAGATAACCTACGATATTAGGCAGACATCAATAGACATGCCAGGTAAATATAGACACTCCTGGGGAATTCAAGAGTCATCCAAGTTCAGTGTAGGCATAACCAGGGAATTAGGGAAACATCTCTGGTCAGTGTAGGTATTCCAGAGGATTTAGGGAGACATTTCAGGTCAAGTAGACACACCTGGGGAACTAGAAAGATTACCAGTTCAGTGTAGACACACGTGGACAATTAGGAGACATCCCAGGTATGGGTAGACACACCTGGGGAATTAGAGAACCATCCAGGTCACAGTAGAAACACCTGGAAATTTAGAGCGACAAACATCATCACAGTAGACAAAACTGGGGAATTATGGAGACATCCCAGGTCAAGTAGGAAATACTAGGGAATTAGGGAGACATCCCAGGTCAATAGAGACAAAACTAGGTTATTAGGGGGACAATCAATATCAGGGTAGACATACCTGGGAAATGAGGGAGATATCCCAGACCAGTTTGGACAAATCTGGGGAATTAGTGAGAAATCCCAGGTCTGAGAAGAGAAACCTGGGAAAATAACAAGACATTATGGGTCAGAGTAAACCACCTGGGGAATGAGGGCGATACCTCAGCTCAGAATAGACACACACACTGGGTAATTAGGGACAATTCACTGGTCAGAGTAGACACAGCTGGTGAATTAGAAAGACATCCCAGTTCAGTGGAGACACATCAGAATAATAAGGCAGATATCCAAAATGAGGGTAGATACATCTAGGGAATTAGAGAAACATCACTGGTCAATGTAAATACACTTGGAGAATTAGGAAGCCATAAAAGATAAGGATTGGCGGTCCTGAGAATTAGGGAGACATTGCAGGTCTGAGTAGACACACTTAGGGAATTAGAGAGACATCCCTGGTCAGTGCAGACACACCTAGATAATTAGGAACATACCAGGTCAGAGGAGAAACACATGGGGAATCAGAGAATCATCCCAGGTCAGGATAGACACACCTGGGGATTTATGGAGGCATCTAAGAACAAATTAGACATGCTGAGGTGTTAGAGACATCTCAGGTCAGAGTACGCACAATGGAGAATTAGGAAGTCATACCAGGTCAGAGTTGACATACTTGGAGAATTAATGAGACATGTCTGGTCAATGCAGACACACCTGGGTAATTAGGGATATATTCCAGGTAAGCAGACAAATCTGGGGATATAAGGAGAGATCTCTACATCTCTGGTTGTTGTATCCATACCTGAGGATATTAGGTATTAGTAGGACATTCCTGGTCAGTGTAGACGCTCCTAGAAATTAAAGACATCCCAAGGCAGTGTAGACACACATGGGTTATTAAAGAGACATCCCAGTCACGGTAGACAAATCTGGGGAATTGGGAGACATCCCAGTTTGATGCAGATATATATGGGAAATTTGAGAGACATCATTACTCAGGTTAGACACAATTGGGGAACAAAGGACACATCTCAGGTTAGAAGAAACACACCTGTGGAATTAGGAATATGACGCAGATCAGTTTAGACACACCTGGCGAATTAAGGAGGAAATACAGGTCAGAGTAGACATACCTGGGGGAAGAGGGAAACATTACAGGTAAATGTAGAAACACCTGTGGAATTAGGGAGACAGCCAAGATCAAAGTAGACAACAAGAGAATTAGTGAGACACCCTAGGTAAGAGGAGACTTACCTGGGGAATTAGGGAGACATTGCGGGTCAGTGTAGACACAGCTGGGAGATTTGGGAGATATCCCAGGTCAGTGTAGACACAACTGAGGAATTATGCAGACACCCCAGGTCATGATTGACATACCTGAGGTTCTAGGGAGTTGTCCCCATTCTGTGTAGAAATTCCTGTGAAATTAGGCAGACATCCTATGTGAAGGTAGGCACCTGAATAATTAGCAATGAATTCTAGGTCAATGTAGACACATCTGTGAAATTAAGAAGACATCCCAGGTAAGAGTAGACACATGAAAAATGTGGGCAATCACAGAGTAGACACATATGGGGAAGAAGGGATACAAGCCAGGTCAGAGTAATAACACCTGAGGAATTAGAGATATTCCCTCATCAGTGTAGACAAGCCCGTGGAATTAACACACAACCAGACTGTGCTAGACACATGTAGGAAATAGAGAAACAGCCCAGGTCAATGAAGATACAACTGGAGAATGATGGAGACATCCAAGGTGAGAGCTGACACACCTTAGTGATTAGAGAGACATCCCATGTTTGGGTAGACACACCTGGGCAATTAGGGAGGCATGCCAGGTCAGGGAAGACACACCTGAGGAACATAGGAGACATCCTACGTGGTGGTAGACACACCTGTATATTAGGGAGTGTAACCTGTTCAGTGTAGACACATCTGGGGAATTAGGGAGACATCATTGGTTAGTTTAGACAAAGTGAGGAATTAGGAAGACATCCAAAATCAGGGGAGAAACCCTTGAGGCATTATAGAAACATATCAATTCAGTGTAGAAACACCTGGGAATAAGAGCGCTATACAAGGTCAGTGTAGACAGACTCATCCCAGGGTATGGTAGAAACACCAGGGGAATTAGGGAGACATCTCAGGACAGGGAAGACACACTTGGGGAGTATAGGCAACACTCTAGGTCAGAGTAGACACACTAGAAAATTATAAAGATAACCACAGTCAGGTTAGACACAACTAAGCAACTTGAAAGACTTCCCAGGTACGTACATTGGGGGAATAAGAGAGATATCCCAGGTCATAGTAGACACACCCCGGAATTAAGGAAATGTCTCAATTAAGAGTAGGCACACCCAGGAACTAGGGAGACCTCCCAGGTGAGCCATGTCTGGGGAATTATAAACACTTCTGGGGAATTAGAGAGACATGCAATGTCAGGATAGACCTTAACACGGGGTAGTAGGGAACATCACAGATTAAGGTAGATACACCTGTGGAATTATACACACACCCTAGTTCACTGTAGACAAACCTGGGAAATAGGGAGACAGGTCAGTGTAGACACACCTAGGGGATTAGGGAGACATCCCAGGTCGGAGTAGACACACGTGGGAATTACGGTAACATCCTACGTCTGAGTAGAGACACCTGGGGAACTAGAGCAGCATCCCAGGAGGGGTAGAAGGGTTGGGGAATTGGGGAGATATTCCAGGTCAGAGTAGACACTTCTGGGGAATTAGAGCGGCATCTCAGGTAAGCTTAGACATACTTGGACAACTTGTGAGAAATCCTTGTTCAGGGGAGACAAAGGGTGGTATTAGAGTGACATCCCGGGTCAGGGGAGACACAGTTCACATAAGGGAAACGTCCCAAATCATAGTAAACACACCCAGGAAATTAGGACAGCGTCCCAGGTCAGAGAAAACACATTTGTTCTGATTTATCCTGCACTGCTCCCCCTGCACACAGGGTTTAAATTCTCCTGAGGTAGGTTGTCCTTTTTAAGGATAACATCTGGTCATCTGGGATCTTTGACACATCTGGAAGTGTATAATGGGTGGAGAATCTAATCTTGAAAGACTAAAGTAGATGAGGCTTGGGGGAGACACATCCCATAAACCGCCTCTTCAGCTTCTTGGTTCATGGAACTAGCTCATTACAACATGTACAGTTGTCACGGTCACAGGCTGTGGGGACAAAAATCCTAAAAAGCTTGGAGAAGATAATTTTATAAGTTCAGACTCTCGGCTGCAAGTGACTTATCCTGATTCTTGCTGGTTTAAGCATACAGGGCTCTTCTTTTTTTCTTTTTTTCCTTATTTGTTGGCTTGCATACTTGAAAAGGCCACGTGAGTACTGACTCCAGGCACAGCTTGATCGGGGCTCAGTAGTATCACCTCTTCATCCTGTGGCTCTGCCTTCTTAATTAAAGTCATTGTCAAGATACACATGGCATCACCTGAGGGCCCAAACTCAGATCATCATTAATGTTAGTAGCCCAGACTTTGAACAAACATTTACCAGTCACTTTATGAAAAATACCCCAAAGACAAAGTACTGAAGAAGTCTGATAAAATCTGGGGGTGTCATGAAAGTGTCTATGAGGAAATGACATGTAATCCAAAGCCTGAAGATTAAATATCAACTGAACCAAAAGAGGATATGAGGAGAGCATTCCAGGCAGAGGGAACTGCCAACGCACAGCTCCAGATCCAGAAAGATCCCGAGTCTTCTGGAGAACTGATTCCAGGTCGGGGCAGGAAATGTACATGACAAGCTTGGGTCATCTTGATGTTTCTCAAAGCAATGTAGCTACTAAGGGCTAATGGAGTGATGTCAACAGGACACAGGAACCAGCATGACGGGTTTCTCACTAGACAGAGAGGGGTTAATTAAAACTTCAAAGGGAATAATGACCGTAATGGATTAAAAGACATTGGGCATATAAAAAATCAAGTCTAGAAATCAGAAGTGAAAGTGTGAACATGACTACGTACCTCACAGAGATAAAAGGATTAAAAGAGAAACTATAAACAACTGTACACCAACAAATTAGACACCCCAGATGAAGTGGACAAATTTCTAGAACACACAAACTGCCACTACTGACTCAAGAAGAAGGAGAAAATCTGACCAGACCTATGACAAGTGAAGAGATTGAACAGTAATGAGAAACCTCCCAACACAGGAAAGCCCAGGACCAGATGGCTTCACTGGTAAACACTGTTACACATTTAAAAAGGGACCACGGTGCCCAATGACCTGTTTTATAGATGACCCCAGCAGCTTTCACCACTGAACAAATAGCCAGCGTAGCTGCCTCAGAACCCCTGCAGATTTCACCAGCTCTCACCACACAGGTATTTGCACTTTCTGTTGCTAGCTGCCTGAGTCCCTGTCTGCTTCCTCCCCACCCCGCCCCTACCAGAGCCCAGCACTGGCAGCCATCCCAGGGCTCTGCAGCTGCACCGGTGCAAGACACCAGCCAAGACCCCTCGGCTGATGCCTGCTGCCATGTGTGCACTCAGGGCTAGCCTCTGCATCTGTGCACTTGCACACTGCTAGCCTGATGACCTTTACTGACCTCCACTGCCATGCACATGTCCAGGGGAGACTGTGCAGCCACAGGAGAGCATGCTGACAGGCAGGGCCCCCCAGCTACCAGTGCACCCACAGTTGTGCCTGTCCCTTGCTGCCTACCCTAGCCCCTACCACTATGTATATGTTTGCAACTGGCCCCTGCCACTACACACACACTTGTAGCTGCACCCTGCAACTGAGTGTGTGCACATAACTGGCTCTGGCCACTACTGCTACATCCCTTGGCCCCTAGCTGATGGACCTGGAGGTGCTGCTGATGACCCCAAAAGCCCTTGCAGCCTCTGTAGACCCTGCACACACTCGCCGAGGACCACACAATTGTCAGTGCTGTGGACCCCAACAACGCAAGTCGATGAGCGGCCACACCACTCCAGACCAGTGCTGCCACACACACCCATAGCTGGTGCCCTGCACCACTGTACTCGGGGTCACAGCATGCTCCAGCATGCTCCTACCTGCAAGTGAAGGTCTTTCCATACTGAAGTCAGTCCATAAAGTCTGGAAGTGGTGACTGCTTCTTCAAATGTGCAGACACCACACAAAGCTACTGGGAGCATGAAGAATCAGGGAAACTTGACTCCACCAAAGGAACACAGTAAACCTTGAATGGCTGGTCCCTAAGAAATGGAGACTCAGGAATTGCCTGACCAGGATTTTAAAATAGTTATTGTAAAGATGATCAGAAAGCTACAAGAAAACACAGAAGTAATTTAACATTATCAGGAAAACAATACAAGAAAAAAATGAGACAATCAACAAGGAGATAAAACATAAAAAAGAACCAAACAGAAATTTTGAAGCTGAAGAATACAATGACTAAAGAACTCAATAGAGAACTTCAACATCTAGACCAAGCAGAAGAAAGAATCAGTGAGCTCAAAGACAAACCACTTGAAATTATCTAGTCAGAGGAGTAAAAAGAATGAAAAGGAATGAAGAAAGCCTACAAGTCTTATGGGACACCATAAAGAAAAACAATCTACGTATCATTGGAGTCCCAGAAGGAGAAGAGAGAGAAAAGGGGGTAGAAAGCTTATTTAAATAAATAATGACTGAGAACCTCCCAAAGCCTGGGGAGAGATTTGGACATCCAAGTTCATGAGGCTAATAGGTTACCTCAAAATTATCTTCTCCAAGACATATAATAAAACTGCCTAAAACCAAAGACGGAGAACATTTTAAAAGCAGCAAGAGAAACAAAAATTCTCTCATACAAGGGAACCCCTATAAGGCTATAAGCATATTTCTGAGAAGAGATCTTGCAGGCCATAAGAGAATAGGATGATATATTCAGGTTCTGAAAAAAAGAAACTACCAATCAAGAAAACTTAACCCAGCAAAGTTGTCCTTCAGAAGTGAAAGTGAGATAAAGACTTTCCCAAACAAATGAAAGCTTAGGGACCTCAGCAACACTAGATCTGCCTAAGAAGAAATGCTGAAAGAAGTTCATCAGATGAAATGAATGGACACTAACCAGTAACATGAAAACATGAAGAGAAACAACACACTGGTAAAGGCAAGTGTACAGTCAGATACAGAACACTCTAATACTGCAATATGGTGGTGGAGGCTAACCACTTAACTCTAGTATAAAGGTCAAAGAACAAAAGTATTAAAAATAGCTATAGCTACAATAATGTGTTAAAAGATACACAATATAAAAAGATGTAAAGTGTGACATCAAAAACAAAATGTGGGGGAGGATAAAAAGGTAGCGCTTTTGTATGCAATCAATGTTGTTATCAATATAAAATAGAGTTATATCACACAAGTTAAAGAGAAGGGAAATAAAGTACACCACTACAGGGGCCGGCCCTGTGGGATAGCAGTTAAGTCTGCATGCACCGCTTTGGTGGCCTGGGGTTCCCCAGTTTGGATCCTGGGTGTGGACCTACACATTGCTCATCAAGCCATGCTGAGGCAGCATCCCACAAAGAGCAATTAGAAGGATATACAACTATGACATACAAATATCTACTGGGGCTTTGGGGAGAAAAAAAGGAAAAAGGAGGAAGATTGGCAACAGATCTTAGCTCAGGGCCAATCTTCCTCAAAAAAAAGAAAAAAAATTAAAAAACAAATTATACCACTACAGAAAATTATCAATTCACAAAGGAAGAAAAGACAGCAAGAGAAGAAGAAAGTAACAAAGGAACTCCAAAACAGCCAGAAGACAATTAACTTGATGGCAGTAGTAAATCCTTACCTACCATTGACTACATTAAACGTAAATGGATTAAATTCTATTCTCCAATCAAAAGGCATAGAGTGGCTATATGGATAAAAAAACAAGACCCAATTATGCTGTCTACAAGAGACTCACTTCAGCTTCAAGGACACTCATAGACTCAAATTGAAGGGATGGAAATGGAAAGGGGTAGGTATACTTATATGAGACAAGATAGACTTTAAGTCAAAAACAGTAACAAAAGACAAAGAATGTTATTAAATAATGATAAAGGAGTCAATTCATCAAGAGGATTTAATAATTGTAAATATACATGCACCCAACATCAGAGTACCTAATTATATTAGCAAATACAGATCTGAAGGGAGTAATAGACAATACAATAATAGTAGGGGAATTCAATACACCACTTTCAACAATGGATAAATTATCCAGATAGAAAATCAATAAGGAAACATGAGACTTAAACTTTAGAACAAATGAACTAACAGACATATACAGAACACTCCATCTAACAGCAGCAGAATGCACATTCTTCTCAAGTGCACATGGAACATCATCCAGGATAGATTATATGTTAGGTCATAAAATAAGTCTCAGTGTATTTTTAAAAACTGAAATTATACCAATTATCTTTTCTAATCACACTGGTATGAATCTGGAAATCAAAAACAAAAGGAAAACTGGAAAATTCACAAACATGCGAAAATGAAACAACAATGAAATCAAAAAGGAAATAAAAAATATACTGAAACAAGTGAAAATGGAAACACAACATATCAAAACTTACAGGATGCAGCAAAAGCAATGCTAAGAAAGAAGTTTATAGAGATAAAAGCCTACATAAAGAAAAAAGAAATATCTTAAATAAACAACCTAACTTTACACCTCAAGGAACTAGAAAAGAAGTTGTAAACTAAGCCCAAAGTTAGCAAAAGGAAGGAGATAACAAAGATCAGAAGTGAAGTAGAGAATAGAAAATCAATTGAAAAGATCAACAAAACTAAAAGTTTGTTTTTGAAAAGATAAACAAAATTGACAAACATTATCTAGACTTACCAAGAAAAAGAGAGGACCCAAATGAAATTATAAATGAAAAAGGAGCCATTACAATTGATACCACAGAAATACAAAGAATCATAAAAGACTTCTGTGAATAATTGTACACCAACAAATTAGACAATCTAGAATAAATGGATAAATTCCTAACAGTATACAACCTACTAAGTATGAATCATGAAGAAATACAAAATTTAAATAGACCAATAACAAGTAAGGAGATTGAATCAGTAATGAAAAACCTCTCAACAAAGAAAGCTCAGGGCCAGATGGCTTCATTGGTGAATTCTATCAAATATTTAAAGAAGAATTAACACCATTCTTCTCAAACTCTTCCAAAAAATTGAAAAGGAAGGAACATTCCCAAACTCATATTACAAGGCCATTATTACACTGATACCAAAGCCAGATAAGGATACTACAAGAAAAGAAAACTAAACGAATATTCCTACTGAATATGGATGCAAAACTTCTCAACAAAATACCAGCAAACTGAATTCAACAGCGCATTAAAAGGATCATACACCATGATCAATTGGGATGCAAGAATGGTTCAACTTACAGAAATCAATAAGTGTGATACACCATCTTAACAGAATCAAAGACAAAAATCATATGATTATCTCAATAGATTCAGAAAAAGCATTAGAAAAAATTCAACATCCTTTCATGATAGAAACTATCAACAAATTGTGCATAGAATGAACCTACCTTAAAATAATAAAGGCCATATATGACAAACTCACAGCTAGCATCATCCTCAATGGTGACAGTTTGGAAACTTTCTCTCCAAAATCAGGAACAAGACAAAGATGTGCACCCTCACCACTCCTATTCAACATGGTACTGGAAGTCCTAGCCAGAGCAGTGAGGCAAGAAAAAAAATAGGCATCCACATTGGAAAAGAAGAAGTAAAATTGTCTGTGTTTGCTGATGACATGATCTTGTATAATAGAAAATCCTAAAGACTCCAACAAAAAATTGTTAGACCTAATAAACAAATTCAGTAAAATTTCAGGATACAAAAACCAACATACAAAAATCAGTTGCTTTTCTATACACTAACAATGAACTATCTGAAAAAGAAATAAAGAAAGCAATCCCATTTTCCACAGCATCAAAAACAATAAAATACTTAGGGATAAATTTAACCAAGGAGATGAAAGATCTATACACTGAAAACTATAAGATATTGATGAAAGAAATCAAAGACAACACAAATAAATGGAAAGATATCCCATGTTCATGGATCTAAAGAGTTAATATTGTTAAAATGTCCATGCTACCCAAAGCCATCTACAGATTCAGCGCAATCCTTCTCAAAATCCCAACAGCATTTTTCACAGAAATAGAAAAACCAATCCTAAAATTAGTATGGAACCACAAAAGACCCTGAATAGCCAAGGTAATCCTGATAAAGAAGAAAAAAGCTGGAGCCATCACATCTCCTGATTTCTAAGTATATTACAAAGCTATAGTAATCAAAACAGTATAGTACTGACATAAAAATGGATACATAGACCAATGGAACAGAATCAAGAGCCCACACATAAACTCACACATATATGGTCAACTAATATTTGACAATGGAAAAAGGATATTCAATGGGGAAAGAATAGGAGCTTCAATAAATGGTGTTGGGAAAACTGGATAACCACATGTAAAATAATGAAATCAGACCCCTATCTTAGAACACTCACAAAAATTAACTTGAAATGGATTAAATATTTTAACATAAGATCTGAAAATGTAAAACTCTTGGAAGAAAACATAGGAAAAAAGCTCTTTGACATTGTTCTTGGCAATGATTTTTTGGATATGATACCAAAAGCACAATCAACAAAAGACAAAAACTCAACAAATGGGACTACATCCAACTAAAAATATGCTCAGCCAAAGAAACAATCAACAAAATGAAAGGCAACGTACAGAATGGAAGAAAATATTTGCAAACCATGTATCTGATAAGAGATTAATTTCAAAATATACAAGAAACTCGTATATCCCAATAGCAAAAAAAAATCTGATTAAGAAATGGACAGAGGACTTGAATAGACAGTTTTCCAAATAAGACATAGAAAAAGCCTATAAGTAAATGAAAAGGTGCTAAATATCACTAATCATCAGGGACATGCCAATCAAAACTACTATGAAATATCACCTCACACCTGTTAGAATGGCTATTATCAAAAAAGACAAGAGATAACAAACACTGACAAGGATGCCGATAAAAGGGAACCCTTGTGCACTGTTGGTGGGAATGTAAATTGGAACAACCAAAAATATTGGAAAACGGTATGGAACTTCTTCAAAAAAATAAAAATAAAACTACCATATTGATTCCGCAATCCCACTTCTGGCTATGTATCTGAAGAAAATGAAATCACTATCTCAAAGATATATCTGTACCCCCATGTTCACTGCAGCATCATTCACAATAGCCAAGATATGGAAATAACCTGTGTTCACGGATGGATGAATGGATAAAGAAAATGTGGTATGTATGTACAATGGAATATTATTGTCATAAAAAAGAAGGAAATCTTGTCATTTGTGAAAACATGGACGGACCCTGAGGGCATTATGCTAAGTGAAATAAGTCAGAGAAAGACAAATACTGTATGATATCACTTATATATGAAATCTAAAAACATCAAACTCACAGACACAGAGAGTAGAACGGTGGTTGCCAGATGCTGGGGGGTGAGAGAAATGGGAAGATGTTGATCAAATGGTACCAACTTTCAGTTATAAGGTGAATAAGTTCTAAAGATCTAATGTACAGCATGGTGACTATAGTTAAGAATACTGTATTGTGTACTTGAAAGTTGCTATGAAAGTAGAGCTTTAACATTCTCACCATAACAACAACAAAACAGTAATTATGTGAGGTAAAGGATGTGTTAGCTAAACTTATTGTGGTAAATGTTTCACAATATGTATGTCTATCAAGTCATCACATTGTACACCTTAAACTTACACAATGTTATATGTCGATTATATCTCAATAAAGTTGGAAAATAAAGAGAACTATAGACCAATATCCCTTATGAACGTTTATGCAAAAATCCTCAAAAAATATTATAAAACATATCCAGCAGCATATTAAAAGAATTATACACCTGTCCAAGTGCTATTTATCCCAGGAATGCAAGGATGGTTAAACATACAAAAAATAATTCAAGGTAAAACGTAACTATTAGAATTTTAAAAATCATGATCATATCTATCAAGGCAGAAAAGTCATTTGACGTATTTTAACAGCCTTTCATGATTTAAAAAAAAAAACTCAACAAACTAGTAACGGAAGGAAACTTTCTCAACTTGATAAAAGGCATTTATGGCAAAAATATTTCACTTAAATGAGATACCTAGAGTAGTAATAGTCATAGAGACAGAAAGTAAAATGGTGGTTGCCATGGGCTGTGGTAAGGGTTAATGAGGAGTTACTGTTTAATGGGCATAGAGTTTCACTTTTGCAAGATGAAAAAAGTTCTAGAAGTGGATGCTGGTGATGATTACATAGCAATATGAATGTTCATAATATCACTGAATTGTACACAAAAATTATTAAGATGGTAAATTTTATGGTATGTGTATTTTACCACAATAAAAAAAAATCAATGATTTTAAAAAAGCTATGGATAACATCATACTCAATGGTTAAAGATTAAAAGTTTTTCCCCTAAGTTCAGGAACAAAACAAGGATGTCTATTTTTGCCCCTTCTATTTAATACTGTGCTGGAATTCCTAACCAGAAAAATTAGGAAAGAAAAAGAAATATAAGACATATGAATTGGAAATGAAAAAGAAAAATTATTTCTATTTACAGATGACTTGACCTTATATATAGAAAATCCTAAAGGATACACACACACACACACACACACATACTCTCACACAAAATCTATGAAAGTTAATGAAAGAATTCAGTAGTTGCAAGATGCAAGACCAACATACCAAAATTGGTTGTATTTTTATACACTAGCAACAAACAATTCAAACATTAAATTAAGAAAATAATTCCATTTACAACAGCATCAAAATAAAACACATAGGAATAAATTTAATCAAGGAGGTGCAAGACTTCTACACTGAAAACACACAACATTGCTGAAAGAAATTTTAAAAGACCTAAATAAATGGAAATACATCCTGTGTTTATTGACTGGGGATTGAATAGTGTTAAGAAGTCAAACTATCCAAAGCAATCTACAGATTCAGTGCAATCCATATCAAAATCCCAGTGGCCTTTTTTTGCAAAAATGGTAAACCAGATCCTAACATTCATGTGGAATTGCAAGTTATCTCAAATAGCCAAAACAATCTTCAACAAGAACAAAGTTGGAGGACTCACACTTCCCTGTTTCAAAACTTACACAAAGCTATGGTCATCAAAGGAGTGACATAATGACAGACGTATAGACAAATGAGAACTGAGAGTTCAGAAATAAACCCATATATCCATGGTCAACAGATTTTTGACAAAGATTCCAAGACCACTGTATGGGAAAAGAATATTCTTTTCAGCAAATGGTGCAGGAACAAGTGGATAACCACATGTACAAGAATGAAGTTGGAACCCTATCTCACTCCGCATACAGAAATTAACTAAAATGGATCAAAGACCTAAATTTAAGAGCTAAAATGTATTTCTTTGGAGAAAACTTAGGGGTAAATCTTCATGACCTTGGATTTGGGAAGGAATTCTTAGATATGACACCAAAAGCACAGGCAACAAAAGAAAAAATAAACTGAACTTTATCAAAATTAAAAACTTTTGTATATCAAAGGACACTATCAGGAAACTTAAAAGGCAGGCTACACAGTGGGAGGAAATACTTGCAAATTATAAGTCTGATAAGGGTTTAGTATCCAGAATACATTAAAACTCTTACATCTCAACAACAAAAGACAAACAACCCAATTAAAAATTGGGCAAAAGACTTGAATAGACGTTTCTCCACAGAAGATACACAAATGGCCAAAAGCACATGAGAATATGCTCAACATTGGTAGTCATTAGAGGAAGGCAAATCAAAACTACATTGAGATTCCAGTTCACATCCAGTAGGATGGCTATAATAATAATTTTTGAAAATGGAGGATAACAAGTATGGGCAAGAATGCGGAGAAAGTGGAAACCTCAGACATCGCTGATGGAAATGTAAAATGGTGCAGCTGCTGTGGAAAACAGGTGAGCATTTCCTCAAAAAGTTAAATATAGAATTACCAAATGATCTGGCAATCCCACTCCTATGTATATACCCAAAGAATTGAAAACAGGTATTCAAACACATACTAGTACAAGAATGTTCATAGCAACACTATATATAATAGCTGGAATTTGAAAACAACCCAAATGTCCCTCAGTCAACAAATGGATAAACAAAAGTGGTCTATCCATACAATGGAATATTATTCAGTCATAAAAATGAATTAAGTATTAACACACGCTACAACATAGATGAATCTCAGAAGCATTTTACTAAGTGAAAGAAGTCAGAAACAAAAAGTCACATATTATATGATTACTTTTACATGAAACATTAAGAATATGCATATCTATAGAGAAAGAAAGTTAATTAGTGATTGCCAGGGGCTGGTTTGGAAGAATGAAGGGTGATCAAAATGTTTTGGAACTAGATAGAAGTGATAGCTGAACAGCATTGCAAATGTACTAAATGCCACTGAATTGCACACTTCAAAATGCTTAATTTTATGTTATACGAATTTCACCTCAATTAAAATAAAAGCCATGAGTGAAATAATAGATGTAGGGTGTGACAAAGAAAAAAATACATACAAAGAAATTCATTGTACTCCACTGGAGGTTGCTAGGATGCCAATTCATTACTCTGAAAAGTGATAAATAAGGGGAAAAAGTAAGCATTTATCCCACCTTTCTGGTATGAATTGTACTTTATGCTAAATCCATAGTCCTAGTGCATGTGGAATAGCTCTTCTAAAAGGAAGAACTCCAGCAAATAATTTCAGAAGAAATGAAAGAATGAGAGTTTCAACATCTTATTAAAAAATCAATTCTGATAATTTCAGTGGATGTTAAAATTATTAGGTGGAAGATTGATAGGGAAATTTACATTGAGGGGGTAGATTGTCACCATTTGAAGTCATTGAAGAATCAGCATCATGAAAAGTGAGATGGGCAGTCATCTGTGCCTCCTGATAGGGTCCAGTATAAAGAACAGCTTCACCTTTGAAGTATTCGTACAAACTAACTGTATATAATCAGGCTTTAGATTTAATTTCAAGCCTGCAGCAATTTGGGAGACAGGAGTGGAAGCGAAACAACAGCCAAGGAAGCAATTCAGCTGAAATCAGCATCCAGGGCACTCTAACAAAGACATGGATTCTTCAACTGGCCAACACGAGGTTGTAAGCCCACCATATGAGGGAGGGAAGGGATCTGTTCTACATCCAGAGAGACTGAAGAGATACAGCCTTCATCCACAGTATGTGGCATCTGTCTGCATCTGAGTTCGAAGGAAACAGCTATTAAAATACGTTTTTTTAGACAAGGGAATTTGCACATGGACTGGTGTTAAGGAATTATTGTTTGTTTAGTAAAGTGTGCTAACCGTATGGTAGTTATGGGAGATGAGATTATTAGGAAGCATGTGGAAGTATTCAGGAGAGAAATGACACGATGTACGCAGTTTGCTTTAAAATACCGCAATGAAAACGAGGGCTGTGCACGATCTCATCTTTTCCTCCCCCAGACTCCCTGGACTCTTCTACCTGGCTCTGTGCCTGGGAGGCTGATCTCGATATCTCGCAATAAAGGGACCCTTTTACTCTGGAGCCTTTGATTCAACCACGAGGCAAGTGGGAGCATTCAGAGCATTTATTTCTGGGCTCCCTCCCTGCTAGGCTGCAGGCTGGCACTTGTCCCCCTACCTCCATTGCTGCATCTCTTGTCACACAGCCCTTCCTGCAGAGACAGCCACAGCTCTTGTGGTGGGAGGCACAGAGGTCTGAGCTGTTCTTTGCTGGTGCTGATCCCAAAGTGCCTCCCCATCCCTTGTTGACACCCTTCCCCCTGCCCACTCCTGTGTAAACTGTCCCTGCACTGAACTCTCTGCCATTACCTGTGTGAGTGGCACTTGTTATCTGTGGGGACTCTGACTGCTTTTGGGGGGTGCAGAGTGCTCATGGTTGTTGATGTTGGGTGACGGATGTGTAAGAGTTTTACATCTCCTCCAACCTTGTGTATGCTTGTAAATTTCTCATACTCAGAAAGCAAATATAAACACATACATATATGTATACTCTATGTTTCCACTGTTAACATTATAAACTTATGTTTAAATGTGCACAGATGATGTTTGAGAAGGGTAGACACCCTGATTTCACCTGTGAGTACCTTTGAGAAGTGAGATAAGGAGACAGTAGAGCAGGAGGGGACAGAGAGAAGAGAGCTTACACTTTTACTTCATTCTCTTTGTTGTGTTACCTCTCAGCCCCCCTCCCACCATCCCAGTGCATCTTGTTCTGTGCACCATTCTTCACCTACCACAGATCCTTTGCACATGCTGTTCCAGATTGCGAGAATACTCTTCTCTGCTCCCGCTCACCTCCCCTCCGACCACCACCACCTTCCACATGCAGTGAACTTCCATTCACGATAGATCACAAGTCACCTATCACCCCATCCGGGAAGTAGTGAACGGGGAGACAATCTAGGTGCCCCCCTTACCTAGGGAATCCCTGCTCCGCACACCTCGCCTCAGAGAGCTTACCTCAGCACCGCTTTCCACGTGTCTGCGTGATATTTGTGAATGCTCAGGGGTGGTTTTGCATTTATCTTGCAAGAGTCTGTGAATTCCCAGTGTTAATTTTGCATTTACTTGTGTGATAATTTGAGCGCGAAGAGCACCGACTTTTCCATTATATTCCCAGCACAGCGACGGGCACATGTGAGGCCTTCAAAAATGTGCTTTGTCGAATTCTTTAAAACTTCTGCTAGAATGTACTGTGCTTGCTTCGGCAGCACATGCACTAAAATTGGAAAGATACAGAGAAGATTAGCAAGCCCCCTGTGCAAGGAAGACGTGCAAATTCGTGAAGCGTTCCATATTAGAAAATAAAATTTATGCTAGAATGTATTAAATTTTGTCACTTAAAATTAATTTTAAAATCTATATATATTTTTGAGGAAAATTTAGGCTACTAATCTAAAATCTTGAGAGCAGAGAGGACTTTTTAAGCATAATGCAGGCCAATGGGAAATAATAAACAACAGATAGCTTAATAATATAGATTTGAAAGTTTCTGAATGTAAATAAAACATCATAATATTATAAGGCAGATAAACTGGAGGAAAACATGACTGCCAACGTTTCCACCCTTACCGTACGCAGAGTGTATTCAAGTAGATAAGGAGCTTCCTATACGGGGGAGGGCATGGAAATGACGTCACAAAGACAACCCACGCACACAACACAGCCGCCCAAGAGCCCAGCATCTCTACGTATCAAAGATGTGGAAATGAGAAAATTGTTCTCTTTGGGTTTATCAAAGAGGAAAACCAGCGATAATAACTGACGCTGATGAGGGTCCAGGGACTGGTTGCTCCCAAGGCCCCTCAGGGCTGGGAAGGGGTCAAGTACACAAACTCCCAGGGCCGGTGTGTGACTCGTATCCAAACTTGGCAGGTGTAGGATCCATGGACGAGCTCCTACAAGGACAAGCTCTCAGGACACGTGCACGGGGACAGTCACCAATGGCATTTTATGCCAGAAGCCTGTTGACAACTAATCGAGGCTCCAGCGAGAGAAGATGGTCTCACAGGCGGAAGGGCTGGGCACCTTTCTAAGAGATGATGTAGTTTGTACTCATTGGGATAATGCCTGTGGCACAGTGTGAAATTTAAAAAAAAAGAATTTTTTGTACATTATGACCCAATATATGTATCACATTAATATGTGAAAAATTTGAAAGCTGAAAGAATATCAACAGATTGCTACTGGTTGGGGTGTGGAGGGGCACTCTGATCTCCTCCTTCATATGCTTCCTATTTGATCCAAAACACTTTTACATTGTTTATTTTTTCTTTAACAAGCGGCACCTACCACTTGGACAAACAGCAAAGCAAAGCATTGGTTCCGAGTTGGGGAAAAGAAAACTCCCCCTCCTTCTGGACAGCAGGCCCTTCTCTTAGCTGGGAGCAAGGCTCCTGGAGCCACCTTGGGACAAGAACGTGCCCGGGGGGTGCCCTCCAGCCCCTCCTCCACCAGCGGGGACTCACAGGGCCCTGCAGAGCCAGGAGCTGTCCGGGGTTTGCTGGCTGGGCCACATCTGGCATCAGCGAGGCCACAGCAGCAGCTGGCCTGGTGGTGTGTCCAGGCTGGAGCCCCACAAAGGGCTGCTTCTTCCCAGATCCGAGGTTCACAGCCAAGCCAGGAGCTCCAAGTTCACGGAACAGGAGCCATTTCAGGGGGCTTCTGTCCTCTGGAGAAGGAACCTCCTGTCTCCTTGTGGAGTCTCGGATGGCTTGTGTGTCCCTCCCACACTGTTCCCAGGCCCTGCCTCTCCCAGGAGTCCGTGGACCACAGTCCCCATCCTCACCATCTGCCCCTGCCTCCAGCTGACCGCCACCAGCCTGCAGGAGAGGCCAGGCACGTCTGCTGGGCCATACTGTGTCACGGTGGACTGGGAGGTGGGCACTGTCTGACCTTGTGCTCCCGGCCCAAACGTTAGTTCAAGGGCGGAGTCAGACGCAGACGTGGAGATTGTTTGTTTTAATTAAATGGGAGGTTGATTCTTTGTCAGGTGAGGGAAGGGATCATAATGCTTTTATTTTCTTTAATTCAAGGCTCTCTCACTCCAGGTCCCAGAAGGAAATAGAATTCCACTCAGAGGTTCAAATGAAGAAACTTAAAGGAAGGGGCTCTTTACAGAGAGACAAACACGGGAGTCAGGAAACTCAGAGAGGATCAATGGTGGGGAGCAGTTTCCACCCCTGGCCTGTAGGGCAGGGAGGGACGATGACCCTGGGTGTCAGTGACAGGGGCTGTGGGCTGAGGATCACAGCTTCTGCCAGCCCCGCAGCCCCCAGAAGGACGTGAGGAGTAAATACCCCAACCTCTCTCTCCACCACCCTCTGACCTCCTGGGAGCCTCCCGGTGGGGGAGCCTAAACTGAAGGCAGGAGGCGAGGGAGCCGGGCGAGACGGTCCCCCAGGTCATCTAGTGGGGATGGACAGGGTGCGAGAGGGTGGGGCGTGGATCTGGAGTGTGACAGAGGGTGTCCTGCACAGGAGCCACCCGTAGACATCAGGCGCTCGCACCTGAGGATGCGGATACCTGGATGCTCTGTCCACACTGGACCCTCTGTCCCACCTGGCAGTGATCGGCGACCCCATTAGAGGGGGTGACGTACTCCAGTTCCCACAGCCCCCGCCTGGGTGCCCTCATCTACATCCCCTGACAGCCCTCTGCCATCTGAGTCTGGACTTGAGATCCAGCCTCTGTGTTATTAGCACGATATCGATGAGCACGTGGCCCAGAGGTGGAAAATCAGATTCTCTCTCCCCTCAACTGCTCAGGTTCCGCTGAGACCAGCAATAAAGAGCAAAAGCAAAAATAAATCTGCCAGCAGAAAACTAATAAGAAATGGGGTTTGGTGCCTTGGGCAAGCAATAATTTTTCTCCTTTAACATCATATCCACAGGCTCCTGTGAAGGACATGCCTGTTCAGACCCCAAAATGAGCGATTACAAGAGATTGCTGTCTGAGTGAAAAGCCTCTGGCAGAGGAATTTTATTTTGCAAAGTGCCGTGTCTCAAGACTCGGGGCTTGGCTGCCGTGGGGGCAGGAGGCTGGTCCAGCAGCGAGAGACAGTTAGGGGAAGGGACCCTACTGCAGAGTTGACCCTGGGGGCAGGCTCACCCCATCCAGGTGCAGGAGCATTGGCCTTGGGGTGTCCCCCGGGGCTGGGGCGATGCCTGTGGAGACAGCACTGGGGTTGTCTCTACTTTTCGGCTATTGTGAATAGTGCTGCTGTGAACACTGAGTACAGATATCTTTTAAACTCCCTGTTTTCAGTTCCTATGGGTGAAAACCTAGGAGAGGAATCGCTGAACCATACGGTAATTCTATGCTTAATTCTTTCAGTAACTTCCATACTGTTTTCACAGTGGATGCCCCATGTTACTTTCCCACCAGCAACGCACACAAATTCCAATTTCTCCACATCCTTGCCAACACTTGTTATTTTCTGTTTTTTAATAATAGTAGTCCTAATGGGTGTGAAGTGGTATCTCATTGTGATTTTAATTTGCATTTATCTAATTCTTTGTGATGTTGAATATCTTCATTTTTGTGTGCTTATAGGCCATTTGTGTATCTTCTTTGAAGAAATGTCTATACTAGTCCTTTCCCATTTTTTAGTTGGATTGTTTTGTTGTTGTTGAGTTCTAAGAGTCATTTATATGTTCTGGATATTAATCCCTTATCACATACATGATTTGAAGATATTTTCTCCCACTCTGTGGGTTGTCTTTTAACTCCCTTGATAGAGTCCTTTGATGACCAAAAGTTTTTAATTTTGTTGAAGTTCAATTTATCTATTTTTTCTTCAGTCACCTCTGCTGTTGGTGTTATATCCAATAAATCATTGACAAATGCAATGTCATGAATCTTTTCCCCTATGTTTTCTTCTAAGAATTTTATAGTCTTAACTCTTATATTTAGTTATTTGATCCAATTTTAGCTAATTTCTGTATATGGTGTGAGGTAGGGGTCCAAGTTCCTTCTTTTGCATGTGGACATCCAGTTTTCCTATCGCCATTTGTTGAAAAGACTGTCTTTTCCCCATTAACTGGTCTTGGCACACGTGTCGAAGATCATTTGATCACATATGTGAGAGCTATTTCCAGGCTCTCCCTTCCATTCCATTGGTCTATGCCTCTGTTTTTATGCCAGTACCACATGATTTTGGTTACTGTATCTTTGCCGTATGTTTTGAAATCAAAAAGTGTGACTCTTCCAACTTTGTTCTTTATCAAGATTGTTTTGGATGTTCTGCGTCCCTTGAAATTCCTTATGAAAGTTAGGATGTGTTTTTTCTATTTTTATTTTAAAAAGTCTAGGATTTGAGAGTGATTGCATTGAATCTGCAGATCACTTTGGGTAGTATCGACATCTTAGCAATATGAGATCATCCAATCCATGAACACAGGATGTCTTTCCATGTATTGACACCTTCTTTATTTTCTGTCAGCAACATTCTGTAGTTTTCAGTGTACAAGTCTTTTGCCTCCTTGGTTAAGTTTATTCCTAAATATTGTATTCTTTTTGATACCATTTTAAATGGAATTCTTTTCTTAATTTCCTTGTTGGGTTGCTTATTGTTATGTATTAAAACACAAGTGATTTCTGCATGTTGATTGTGTGTCCTGCCACTTTCCTGAATTTATTAGCTCTAAGAGTTGTTTTTGTTTTTGGAATCTTTAGAATTTTCTACATAGAAGACCATATCTATGAACAGAGATAGCATTACTTCCTCCTTTCCACTCTGAATGCCTATTATTTCTTTTTCTTCTCTACTGGTTCTGGCTAGAACTTGCAGTATTATGTTGAATAGAAGCAGCTACAGCAGCATCTCGTCTTGTTCCTGATCTTAGAGGAAAGCTGTCACTCTTCACCAGACAATCTTTTCAACAAATGGTGCTGGGAAATCTGGATGTCCACATGCAAAAGAAAGAAGTTGAGTATGATGTTGTGGGTTTTTCATATATGGCCCTTGTATGTTGAGGAAGTTTCCTTCCATTCCAAGTTTCTTAAGTGTTTTTGTCATGAAAGCTTGTTGCATTTTGTCAAATGCTCTTTCTGCACCAATTGAGATTATCATGGTTTTCTTTTTCCTTCATTCTATTAGTGTAATGTATTACACTGATTTTTGCACAATGAACCATCCTTGCATTCTCTTTACTGACTCCTCCTCTTTGGGGACTCCCCCCCCACAGTGGCCTCTGATTAAGGCTAGAGGGGAGTCCTATCCCCAGGGTTGACCTGCATCTCTTGGTTAACCCCCTTGGATGTGCCATCAGCTCCCTCTGGATGATGGGAAGGGTCCTGGTTAGCATTATGTTACACACCCCTCTGAGGATAAAATTTCAGACACCATGTTAAAGTTTTGTAATTTCCAGAGAAGTGACAGTCATTTTTAATGTGGTGAGGTGGGGACTGGAATCCACACTGTCTAACCCTGAACCTCCCATCTCTGTCCCTTTCCAGGAGCTATCACACATGTGAAGTGATTTCTTCAGGTCTCCATTTCCTTCTCTGAGGATCTTAAAATCCAGGCCCTGGGTCTGGTACTTATGCTCTTGCTGGCTGAGCTGTGCTCATCTTTTCAATTGCCACTAACCTCAAGGTCAGATGTAGTGAAAATGATAAAGGGGCCCCACAGAAGTCATTTTATGCACAGAAGGAACGAGCGTGCACAGCACCTGAATAATTTCTATTCCTACAACGTGCCCAGGCAGCTTCTCTGGGCCTGATTTCAGCACAACCGTTCTCCCCTCCCCACCCCTTTACCAGAACCCAAAGCTGAAAACTCAAGTTGGAGGGTGGATTGGATGATCTGTCCCACATCCCACCATGTCCCACCTTCAATCACAGGCTCCAAACGTGAATATAAAGGAAGTTTTAAGGAAATTTTGCACAGATGCCTAAACAACTCACCAGCCCCCTAGAATGCTCCCATGGATAACCCTGATTTCCTGTCACTTGCTCAGCTGTTTGCTTAGTGTCCTGATGTCTTCAGGGCTAAGTAATCAGTTTGGAGGAAGGCAGATTGCCCCTTTTCCAGTCTCTGCCTCCCTTTGACCATCAGTTTGTCCAGTGGATGCCGGGCAACAAACCAATAAGACAGCAAATAGCAGCACTCACCACACCAGTGCCCACCACACCCCCCTACACTAGTGCTCACCACACGAGTGCCCACTACACCGGTGCGCACTACACCAGTGCTAGATTGTTACTGGGCAAGGAAACTAAATTAATGCAGATAATCCCAATCTGTGTGAGAGGGCAGGACATGGCAGATGAGAGAGTAGGCAGGGATTTCCAGGAGGAGACAGAAGAGAACAGTGTTGGGAACCATCCTGGATTCAGATGCCTCCTTCACTGTAAGAAACGAGACACCTGAGGAGGTGCAAATGGAGGCAGATGGGGGCGCCAGGGTCCAATGTGGCTCTGAAGGGTGCAGCTCATCCAAAAGAAACAGTGCTGTGAGTAGGGGGGTTCTCTGCCACTCTAGTGGCACCCGAGTGGGCCCTCAGCCAACCCAGGGTCCCAGAGGTAGACGTGGGAAGACGGAGCCTCACTAATGAGACTGCTTCCTCAGCAACGTGACCTCTTCTGAGACTCTTAGATCCAGTAACCGTCCTCTCTTAATCTTTGGGGGGGAGGAGATTCTACTCAGGTCATGCCAAGGTGACATCTGGTTTGGTCAGCAGTTGTATTTCACACTATAAATTAGTAATCGGGGGTTCTGCTCCTACAGGCAGGATGTGTAGCAGTCAAGGCCACGGATTCTGGAGGTGGATGCTGGGTTCTACACCCCAGCTCTGCTGTCCGCAGCTGTGGGCAGTGGGGAAGTCATTTAGTCTCTGTGTCTCCACTTCCTCGTCTGCAGAACAGGCTTTTCTGTGGATTTAATGTGAACAGTGCTGGCACACAGTGTGTGCTCTGTGTCAGTCATTATTATACATTTCCATCCTTCAAACACAGAGTTCATAGACGTCTCCTTCATAAATGTGTCAATCATTTCTGCCAAGAAGTTCTTCCTATTCCTAATCCCTTGGCCTGAGTTTCTACTCCTGATCCCAGAACTATACAGGGTTCCCTCAGGCAGTAGGTCCGTTTAAAAAAACTTCATATTTTTTAATGGAATAGGCGAGTCATATCTTTTTCAGAAGTGAAGTTCTAAAGTCAGCACATAGGGTGAAATTATGAATAGTGAGAATTACCCTTGACAATATGCCTTTCCTAGCCCCTGAATTACAGTGTAAGAACTTAGCATCTCTCGGTGCACCCACCATGGATGGTTTTTCCTGCAGCGATGGACCAGATCCCTGTTTCTCCAACTGAGCATCAGACAAGGGAGACAGCTGCACTTAAGGGCCATATTGTATGAAAGACATGGATCTCTGTACGCTACAAACATGCTCGGCACAGCATACGACTCACATGTGAGTGACCTGCAGGAGCGGAGACTGAGCAAGGATGAGCAGGCTCATTTCTGCATCTCACACACTTTGCCACCAAGTCGCCCAAAGCTTCCCTGTGATGGACCCTTTGTATGGATCTCTCATGATCACAGGCACCAGTGTAACCAGCTCCTTCCCCTGGGATGACCTGCGCTGCCCACACAGAGCTGAGGGAGCCCAGGACTGCCCTCCCGCAGGACCCACGTGAGCTCCCCCTCCCTCACACAGTCTGCTGAGCACTGCCACGTTCCTGATACTAATTTCTACTTTTTGAGGCAACAGAGTAATTCGTGTTCCAGAGGTATTCATCAGACATTCTCACTCTGCTTGAAACAGGACTTCATGGTCTGTATTATCCTTTCCAGTCTTTCTGGTCACAACTGTCCGAGCTCACCTCGGTCCACTGGAATTCAGGGCTTTTCTTGCGGATGGAGTGAGAACTGGGACAGACCCTGAATGCCCTGGAAGCAGGCGACTGAAACATCTGTCCCTATTCTCCGCAAAGACACAAAGCCACAGCAGGAATCTCAGGACACACTGCTCTGTCCCCCCAAAGATTTAGTGCAGGAGTCCTGAGGCCACACTTCCATTCACCTCCCATGAAACGTGCCTTAGACGGTGCTGCCTGAGACTACGTGTGCCCCACACCAGGGACAAACCCTACTGACGGAGGATTTGGACGTGAGCAGAAGTGTCCAACGCTGGAATAAAAGGAGAGAAACCAAGCAGGGCGCTGCATTTAGCAAAAGTGCTGCGTGTTTCCATGGAAACAACACAAAATCTGACCGAGGAAATGGATGCTGAATGTAAAGTGTTTGTTTAATTTTAATGTGAGTAGATGTTAAGCTGTTTATTCCCAATGCTATTGAAATATTCACATGGTAACAGTAAATGCCTTTAATCTCTTTTGGTTTTAATTGGTTTTTCTGGTGGGCTGATTCCTTGTGAATAAAGGGGAGACAGTAAGCAATGTAAACAAAGCTCAAATCATGAAGAATGAAAGGGCCAACGGAGGCAGAGCTCCGTGGGTTTGTAATTAGAACCAACATCTCAGGCGCAGATCCAGGAGATGCTCTGACTCCAGAACCAGAGTTCTGCAAATGAAGGCCCCTCAGCAGGTCTAATCTGTTGCTTGTAGCTGTATGTGTCAGACTGACGATAGTTTCTCTGGTTAGCCTGCCATGGGCTGGATTTCAGGGAAAAGGAGAGAGGGGGAGGAGGCTCCTCTGCTCCGCTGGCCGGGCCAGTTCCTGGTTGAATGCACATTACCCAGGTGTGTTCACCTCGTGAAAATCTACTGGGCTGTGCACCTGCGATTTCTAAATTAAACTTCAATAAAAGGAAAAAAATAGGTTGTTCCCTGAGATCCTCAAGGACACTCTCTTTTAAGAAAGGGACTGTGATGGGTCGCACTGTTTCAGTAGCTTCTTGTCCCTGGGAGAGGATCGCACATCCCCAGCCTGCCCGACCCAGGAGAGCTCCAGGGCACGTGAACTCGCTCTGGCCAAACAAGTGTGGGAGGGGGTTCTGTGTCACTTCTGACCAGAAGCTTTAGGGTCTCTTTCTTCCTCCAGTTCTCGCCCTCTCCTCCCTCCCTGTCTCTCGCACTCCTCCTCTTGCTGGTCCTTTGGTTGGCAGTGTCTTTGACCAGTGCCACTGGATGGCATCCCATAGGGAAGAGGCAAAGGGGAGAGACAACAGCCAGGGGCACGTTAAAGAGGGCCTGGACCGCGGGAGGGGAGGAGGGAGGAGGAGGGAGGAGGGAGTAAAGGAGTGGGGAGGAGGAGGGGGACTAGGAGTAGGGGAGGGAGGAGGAAGGAGGAAGAGGAGGAAGGGAGCCAGAGCCAGCACAGTGAGGAGCTGGGGCTCCTGCTGGGAGGGGGGTGTGGGAGTGAGGGAGTCAGGGGGAGGGCCGGTCAGTGACATGATGGAATAGTTAGGGTTGTGTTGACCATGCTGGTGTGTCCAGCACACTTGATGGGTGGCTGGGGGTTGGGATGAGAAGATCACATGTCTGCATCCTCCTCAAGGTCCTACCAGCCTCACACTCTGCACACCATACCTCATGACTGCCTTTGCTAACACTTTCTTTTTTATTTTTTGTGAAAATGACTCACTTTTAACAAGTGGAATTTGAAGCACAATACCATTTACATTAGCAACCAAAAAATGGAATAGTCGGGTATAAATCTTACAAAATGTGTACAACATCTATATGAGGAAAACTATAAAACTCTGATGAATGAAATCAAAGAAGAACTAAATAAATAGGGAGATGTTCCATGTTCATGAACAGGGAGATTCAACATTGTCAAGATGTCAGTGCTTCCCAAATTGATCTATGGATTCAATGCAGTCCCAATGAAAACTCAAGCAAGTTATTTGTGGATATTAACAAACTGATTCTAAAGATTATATGGAGAGGCATAAGACCCAAAATAGTCAACATGATATTGAAGGAAAAGAATAAAATTGGAGGACTGATGATACCCGACTTCAAGCTACAGTATTAAGGCAGTGTGCTCTTGGTAAAAGAATACACAAATAGATCAGTGGAAAAGAAGAGAGCCCAGAAACAGAGCCACATAAATATAGTCAACCAACCTTTGACACAGGAGCACAGGCAATACAATGGAGCAAAGATGGTCTGTTCAACAAATGGTGTAGGAACAAACTGGACATCCACATGAAAAAAAACTGAATCTAACACAGACCTTACATGTTTTGCAAAAATTAACTCAAAATGGATCATAAGCATAAGTATAAAATGCAAAACTCCTAGAAGACAACTTAGGAGAAACCCTAGATGACCTTGGGTATGGCAATGACTTTTTAGATATGACACCAAAGGCACAATCCATGAAGGAAGTAATTGGTACGCTGGACTCGATTAAATTTTAAAACTTCTGTTCTGGGAAAGACACTGTCAAGAGATTCAAAAGACAAGCCACATCTGATACAGGACTGTTACCCAAAATATACCAAGAATTCTTAAAACTCAACAATAAGAAAACAAATAAACCAATTTAAAAATGTGCCAGAGACCTAAACAGACACCTCACCAAAGAAGATACATAGATGGCAAATAAGCATATGAAAAGATGCTCCATGTCATGTGTCATCAGGGAACTGTAAATTAAAACAACAATTACATACCACTATATACCTATTAGAATGGCCAAAATCCAGAACACTGACAACACCAGTTTCTGAAATTGGACCCCTACCTTACACCCCTCACAAAAATTAACTTGAAATGGACTAAAGACTTTAAAATAAGACATGAAACCATAAAACTCCTAGAAGAAAACATGGGGGAAAAGCTCCTTGCCATCGATCTTGGCGATGATTTTTTTCATGACACCAAAAGCACAAGCAACAAAAGCAAAAATCAACAAGTGGGACCACACACACACACACACACAGCAAAGGAAACAATCAACAAAATGAAAAGGCAACCTACAGAATGGAAGAAAATATTTGCAAACCATGTAACATTAACCTGTTATCAGGTTAATATCCAAAATATATAAAGAACATACAACTCAATAACAACAACAATAAAACAATCCGATTAGAAAATGGGCAGAGGAACCGAATAGACATTTTTCCAAAGATGACATTCAAATGGTCAACGGGCACATGAAAAGATGCTCAACATCACTAAACATCAGGGAAATGCAAATCAAAACCACGAGATATCACCTTACACCTGTCAGAACAGCTGTCAGCAAAAAGACAAGAGAGAAGTGTTGGTGAGGATGTGGAGAAAAGGGAACCCTTGTGCACTGTTGGGAATGTAAATTGGTGCAGCTGCTATGGAAAACAGTACGGTGGTTCCTCAAAGAATTAAGACTAGAACTACCACATGATCCAGAAATTCCATTTCTGGGTGTATAGCCAAAGGAAATGAAAACAGGGTCTCAAAGGTATTGCACTCCCATGCTCCTTGCAGCATTATTCACAATAGCCAAGATATGGAAACAACCTAAGTATCCGTCAACAGATGAATGAATAAAGATGTGATATGTATATACAAGAGAATACTATTCAGCCATGAGAAAGAAGGAGGTCCTGCCGTTTGTGACAACATGGATGGACCTCATGGGCATTAGGCTACGGAAGATAAGGCAGACACAGAAAGACAAATACTGAATGATCTCACTTATATGTGGAACATGAGAAAAAAAGAGCTCATAGAAACAGAGAGTAGAATGGTGGTTACCAGAGGCTGGCAGGGGGAGAGGAGGGAAATGGGGAGATGATGGTTAAAGGGTACAAACTTCCAATTATAAGATGAATAAGTTCTGGGAATCTGATGTACAGTGTGGTGACTAAAGTTAACAACATCGTATTAGATACCTGGAAGTCACTAAGGGAGTAGATCCTAAAGGTTCTCACCACACACACACACAAAAGTAATGACGTGATGTGATGGAGGTGTTAGCTTTTGCAATATAAGTGTTTCAAAACAGCACATTTACACCTTAAACCTGCACAATGTTGTATGTCAACTATATGTCAATAAAGCTGGAAAAATCAGAAAGGAGTTACCACACCATGAGAAAACATGGTGGAACCTTAAATGCATATCACTACATGAAAGAAGCCAGTCTGAATCTGAAAAGGCTACAAGCTGTGTGATTCCAACTCTATGACATTATGGAAAAGGCAAAACTATAGAGGCAATAAGATCAGTGGTTGCCAGGGGTTGGGGAGGGAGGGATGAATAGGCAGAGCGCAGAGGGACAGGAGGAGCACACGGGGTTTTTAGGGCAGTGAAAGTGTATGACACATAATGATGGGTACATGTCATTATACATTTGTCCAAACCCTTAGAATGTCCAATAGGAGAGTGAACCGTGAGTCAACTGGGGACTCTGGGTGGTGATGACGTGGCCCTGTAGGTTCATCAGTTGTGACAAATGCACCATCTGGTGGGGATGTTGATGGGGGAGGCTGTGCGTGTGAGGAGGCAGAGGGTTTATAGGAAATCTCTGTATCTTCCCCTCAATTTTGCTGTGGATCTAAAACTGCTCTAAAAAAATCAAGTATTTTAAAATAATGATTTATTTTTTACTTAGATAAATACATGGAAATGCCTCCAAATAGCCCTGTTATGAAATGCTAGTCAAATACTGGCCAAGGGCTCTGAGGCTCAGACCCCTCTCTCCTTGTTTAAAGGAGGATTAGCAAGTGTAGAGGCCACAGTCAAGCCTGTCCAACCAGGACTGCTATTTAATCAGGAGACTGAAGCAGCGCTCTCAGCGTCCCTTTGTCCGGCCGTCATAGGTCACTCCCTGGAAGTCCAGAGGAAAAGCTGACCGCCAGTCTCCACAGCACCTCTTCCTCCCCCAGGAGGCGGCTGTGGGCAGAGGGGCCTCTCCGCCTCCCTGGTACCAGTTTGGGCTGAATTAACACAGCCCTTTGGCCCCCCAACCCCATCTGAAGTAGTCCCCCCTCCTGTCACCCCTCCCCCCTGTGGTTTCTAGGGAGCACTTCTCAAGTCCTTGGCCCCCATGTCCTTGGGCTTCATGTCAGCAGAGCTGGCCCTGGGGGGAGAGCAGGAGTGGTGGAGGGGGCCCTGCCTGAGCCTAGAGCCCCGAGCAGAGAGGGGACAGAACAAACGCCCTCCTCCCTCTCCTCATCCCCTCTGATCTGCTGGTGCCCCCAGTGTCCAAACCCAACAGAAGCCGGGGGGGGGGGGACACACAGGACATGACACCTTGTCCATGGAGGTCAGCCTCTCAGACAGTGCAGGGAAGGGTGCATGGGAGGCAAAGGGGGGAAGATAGCTCAGACCAGTGCAGAAGGGCTGGAACCCTCTGCCCACCCTCAGCCTGCACCCAGCCTGCTGCACCCCTACATGCCCCACCCCCCACCACAGGCCTCAGAGCTGAGCCCTCTGCTTGGCAGACCGGCCCCGTGGAACCACACTCGACACATGGGGCATCTTTACCACCCTCACCTGCGCCCGGTTCCCCTTCCTGCTCCTCCCCAGCGGAGGGGATGGGCTGCTCCTTTCTCGGAAGACCCTGAAGACGCTGACAGAGCAGGTGGTCCTGCGCAGGGGGCTTTGGAGTACCTAGGACGCATCCCCAGAAGTCAGGCTTTTAGAGCCTGAGGAATGCAGCCTCCCTCCCTCCCCTGGCCTTTCAGTAGAAAATCAGAAACCTGTGTATTTCACTTTAGAAACTAATATTCCTTAAAAATCTAATAATAGAGACTTAGCGTTGCATTTGAGGGGAAATTAAAGGAATAAATAATTCACAGGTCTTTAAATGTGTTGTCCTTAAGCAGAATATCTCCACCTTGCTTTCCATGCTTCCTACTGGATTATTCAAATTAAGATTACTCAGCCCCCTGGGGTCTTGTCTGAAACTGCAGGTGTCCCCCCTCAGGGCCCCTGGGCAGCAGGCAGGTGGAGTGGCTGTCACCCCCTGGTAGAGTCAGCTCCTGGGGCACAAAGCTCAAGGGCCTGAGCTTTGTGGGGTCAGGGTCATTGCCTGCCTGGGGCTCAGTCAGGCCCCGAGGGTTCTGGGAATCTCATTCAGAAGGACCCCGTCCCCCAGGCTCGCTGCTCTCACCCTGATGGACAAATTACCAAGAGGAGAAACCCTGGCCTGGTCGACTGAGCCCAGGGTTCGTCCCTCCTCTGAGACTGCGCTGACGTCACCAGGACCAGCCGGGAGCGGGTCTGGGATCACTTCCTGTGGGAATCCGGGGATCCAGCACAGTGTCCCCTGAGTGGAGGGACTGACCAGCAGCTGGCCCTGCTCCGGGCGGGGGCGGCAGGGCTGTGCTGGGGCCCCTCCAGAGGCCTGGACCTTGTCCACCATCTCTGCATCTTTCCCGCTGGCCCACACGGGGAGCAGTGTCAGCTTCCTGGGCGGGGGCCCTGCTCCAACCTGAGCGCCTGCCCCCCCGAATACCACCCCCAGACCCCGTCCTGACGGAGGATTGATGCTGAGAGGGGGCAGCCCTATGGACAGGGCTCCCAGCTTCCTCCTCCCTCCTGCCCCCGATGTGTGCACACGGGGACTGGGGGCTCAGGGTCAACCTGAGTCTTAAATTGGAAACGAACCTTGTGCCCCACAGTCAGTCACCAAACACAGCACCACACTGACACCTGCTCCTAATGTGAGTTTGTTTCAAAACACCGACCATCTGCCAACTGTCCAGGGACGGGGTGACTCACAGTGTGTCTTTAGTTGTCACAGTGGGAAGACCCCTCCTGAGGGACGACAGCATGGGCTGGGGGCCAGATTCTCCGAATGCTGCTTCCTCCCAGGGGCTTCCTGCCCTGGGTTGTCGCCGTCCAGGGCTCATCTCCACAGGCTGGACTGTCAGGGCCCCGGGTTAGGGCTCCTGGTCTCACAGCCCAGGGCTGGGAGAGGGGAAGGGGTGCTGACCTCCCTGTTCCTTCACTGTGTCAACACACACCCCGTGAGGACCCCCTGGAGCTGGGAGCTGTGCCAGGCACTGGGGTCCAGTGGAGAATCCAGGGGGAGACCCCGGCCCTCCCGGAGCTGCGCCTGCACGGAGCAGACGCACGGCCAGTCCAGGCCTGGGGCCCTCAGACCCCAGGAACCACAATCCTCCGCCTGGGAGCAGCTGCAGAGGCAGGAGGGTCCTCAGGCCCCACCCAGACCCTGAGTCAGACTCTGCAGGGACGGCCAGAGCCTGCGTGTTCCGTCTTCCCAGATGCCACTGTAGACACCGACCATCAGAGGACCTGAGGGGAACCCTGGTCAGGTCCAACCTCTCCCGAAGAGGGAGCCCCCTGAGTGCACCTCAGTCACCCCACCTCTGCTTGAGCCCCTCCAGTGGCAGGGAGCTCACCCCCGTGAAGCAGCCCCTTCCTGGGACTGTGAGAAGCCCCTTCCCTGCTGGCCCAGCTCAGCCCCTCAGCTCTCGCCCTCAGCCCAGCTCTGCAGACAGCCTGGCCCGCCCCCACCCCGGGCTCCTGCCCTTCCTCGGCCTGGGTCTCCTCTCCTCCAGCTGAGCCCCTGCCCCTCGCCCAGCTGCCCAGCTCCCGCAGCCCCTCAGGCCCAGAGCAGGTGGGTGTCCAGGCCTCCTGCTCCAGCTGCGGCCTCTCCCCCAGACCTCCCCCCTCTCCCCTACTGCAGCCTCAGGGCGGAGCAGATGCCCCACAGCCCACTCGGATCAGGGGTCAGGGCCCCATTTTGACAGCTCAGAAGGGAGCCATTAGAGGTGCAGGAAGGTTCTTTCAGATGCTGTATTAGCTGTTCCAGGCTCACAGCCTCCAGCTCTGCATCAGCATTCATCCTGCAATTAAGGACTGAATCCCCCCTGACTCTGGGCCCTGCTGCTCCTTCACTGGAGCCCCCTCAGGGCTCAGGGTCAGGAAGCCCATCACCCTGTGGTTCCAACCTCAGGCTCTGCTCTGAGGTGGGGGCCTGCTTTGCATTCTGGAAACCTCTGAGCCTCTCCCACAGGCGCTCAGTTGTTCCTGCCTGACGTTCACACACTCCTCCTTCTGCAGCTCAGACCTGCAGTCACAGCCCCAGAGAAGAGGAAAGACACCTGTCCCTCCTCCTGAGCTGAGCTGCAGGTGACACAGCAGGTGTGGACGGCCCCTGGAGACTCAGACACACTCAGGGCGCAGTTACTGCAGAGCCACTCACCTGGTGGCTCCAGCAGGTGCTGACATGGATGGAATGTGCTTCCTGCCCCACAGTCAGCCCCGAGTGCACGAGGAGACAGAGGACAGGGCGCCGTGGGGACCCAGGCATCCTTCTGACAGTTGGTGCAGGAGAAGGTCCAGACTCCACTCTCTGGAGCCCGGGCAGCCCCGTGCACAGGCAGAGACAGTCTGAGGGCAGAGCAGGTGACACTGCAGCCTCCCTGCCCGTTGGACCCCAGCCCAGGCATGCCCCACTGGCCAAGCCCTTGGGTTCAGACCCCCGACAGCTCATGGGGGCCTCACCTGGCGGACCTCACCTGGGGTCCTCAGAGGCTGTGACTGTGGAAGGTCCTGAATCCCTCCTGGCTGCGGCCTGAGATGCAGGGAGGGTGTCTGAGACACGAGCAGGCCTTTCACTGTGACCGTTGGCCCTGAGTCACTCCTCTTCAACTTGGGCTTGGTGTCTGGGGTTCACCTGGCCCTGGGCACAGAGGTTCCTTCATGGGGAAAGAGGATTGTTCTTCAGGTTCTAGAAGAAGGGCTCTGTCCCCTCCCACAGCTCAGTGCCTCCACCATCAGTGCTGCTGGCTCAGGCAGCCTCATGCTCCATCAACAGGCTGAGTTGAGAGCAGAAGAGTCAACATCGTCTAGAGGGCTCAATGCGGGAGCAGGGCAGCTTGTTAAGCTTGCTGAAGTAAGAGGTTTTTTTTTTTAAAAAAAAGCTTGGATTTATTTATTTTTTTTTTTGAGGAAGATTGACCCTGAGCTAACATCTGTTGCCAATCTTCTTCCTTTTTTCCTTTTTCTCCCCAAAGCCCCAGTAGATAGTTGTATGTCATAGTTGTACATCCTTCTAGTCGCTCTGTGTGGGACACCACCTCAGCATGGCTTGATGAGCAGTGCGTAGGTCCGCGCCCGGGATCCAAACCTGTGAACCCCGGGCTGCCGAAGCAGAGCATGCGAACTTCACCACCACGCCACCGGGCCGGCCCCAACAGGTTTTGTCTGAAATAGACTCGCGGGCAGGAAGGAGTCCTGACTTGATGCCTCAGGACCTGGAGCAGGTGCTCCTGCCTGAGCACAGGGTGTTAGGGGCGGAGAGGACTCTGAGCACCTGCTCCAGGCTGTGTCTGTAATGAAACTTGACTGCACTCACGTGGCCAGTGCAGGCCAAGGGTGCCGGGGAGACCGCAGGCTCAGTGTAGACACAACACGGTGACTGGGGAGACCACCAGGTCCGTGTGGACACACGTGGGGAAGTAGGGAGCCATCCTAGGTCAGTAAAAATGCGGGAAGGAGGGAGACAACTAGGGTCAGTGTAGACACAGCAGAGGTCCTAAGGAGACATCCTAGGCCAGTGTAGACCCAACAGTGGTATGAAAGAGATACCCTAGAAAACTGTAGACACAGAAAGAGAATTAAGGAAACATCTGAGATCAGTGTAAACACACAAGTAGAACTACAGGGACATCCCAGGACAGTGTGGAAACACCTGGGACAATAAGTAGACATACAGTGTAGACACGTCAGGGGGACTACAGGTACATCTCAGCAGTATGAAAACACCAAAGGAACCAGCGAGATACCCCAGGTCAGTGTAGACCCAGCAGGGGAACTCAGGCACACCAGGGGACTAGGGAAACATCCCGGGGAGGTGTAGACACATCAGGGGAGCAGTGGAGACACCCCAGTTCACTGAAGACACACCAAGGTAACTAAGAAGATACTCTGGTCAGTGTAGACAGGCCATGGGAACTAGGCACACATCCCAGGTCACTGTTGACACAGCCGTGACTAAGGAGACACTGCAGATGAGTACAGATGTGCTCTGGAGCCAGGGAGACAGACAAGTCTCCGCAGACACACCAGGAAACTCAGGAGACATTCCAGACCAGTGTACACACAGCAGAGGAACTCCAGAGCCATGCCCAGGCAGTGTACACATACAAGGGAGTTAACGAGGTACCCTTGGTCAGTGTAGACACAGAGGGGAACTGAGGAGACAACCCTGGTCAGTGTTAACCCACTTGGGGAACAGGTCTGTGTAGCCCTGTTAGAGAAAATATGTATATAACCAAGGTCAGTGTAGACACAATGGAGAATGAAGGAAAAATCCTGGGTCAGTAAACACACCCTTGGGATGTAGAGGGAAATCCCAGTTCGTTGTAGACACACCAGGAAACTAGGGAGACATTGCTGGTCACTGTAGATACACCAGGGAACTAGGGATGTATTCCTGGTTACTTTATTCCAACATTCTAGGGGGACATTCTAGGTTAGTATAGACAAACCAGAAGGTGTAGGGTGATATCCCAGGCCTGTGTAGACACCCCAGGAAGATGAAGAAGACATCCTAGGTCATTCTAGATATGCCAGGGGAAATAGGGAGATAAACCTTGTCAGTGTAGACACACCAGGGGAATTATGGAGGTGCCCTAGGAAGCTGGAGACACGGCAGATGAAAAAGGAGACATCCCAGTCAATTTTCTCACAACATGGGAACCAGGAAGACATCCCTGTTTAGTGTAGACACTCCAGGAACTAGGGAATAAAGTTAGGTCATTGTAGACCCAACAGGGGTTTAAGGAAACATCGTAGGTCAGTATAGACAAACGAAGGGACTTAGGTAGACCCCTCAGGCCAGTGTAGACACAGCAGGGGAACTAGGGAGACATCCTAGGTCTGTGTAGCTAACAGACAAAAAGAGAGGTACCCATGAATAGTGTAGAAACACCAGGGGAACAAGGGAGGGGCAGCTGGTCAGCGTAGACACAGGAGGGGAAGTGGGAAGACATCTCAGTGGCCTCTGCTGTGAGAGGTGTGACACAGAAGTGCCCCCACGGTGGGCCATCCCTTTGTAAAATCACAGATGATGAATTAGGACAGCAACATGCCTGGAGGTGTCCTGGGGATACGGAGGAATCAAAGATGAAAACCATGCGAGTCAGGTGGAGAAATTAGTTTCTGCATGTCACCACCACTATTAGGAGGACTCATTAAAGCTGAATAGGAATCAAAGGAACCTGCCAGGAGGGAATAAGGAACCTAGTGAAGAAGAGGGGAAGGCACAGGGTCAGGCTGCACTAACGGGAGCTGTAATTTACAACTGCAGGGGGCGGGCAGGGACCTGGGTCCAGGGACAGATGGACAGCTGTGTCGGGGGCTCCTCCCGGCTGATTAGACTCCAGCCTCTCCAGTCTGTGCCCCCCTCCCTGACTCAGTTACCTCTTGATGCACAACAATCCATCCAAAAATGTTATGGCGTAAAACATGAGAGTTTCATTATTTCCCACAATGCTGGGGTCAGATCAGGCAGGGCCCAGGTGGGGGTTCCTCTGCTCTCATGGCCTTGGCATCCAGCTGGTGGCAGGCTGAGCTGGGAGGTTCCGGAAAGCTCCTGTGTGCCCCCTCCACCGGCTTCTCCAGTGGCTTCTCCATGTGCCCGCTGGGCTCCCCCAGGCATGGCGGTCTGCGCACAGTTGTCCTTCTTACATGGCAGCAGGCCTCCAGGAGGGAGGAAGTGGAGGCTGCCCGTGCCCCTAAGTTCCAGGCATGACCGTCCCTGCAATTCTCTTCCTCTGCGTCCTCTTGGCCACAGAAAGTTTCAGGTCAACCCAAGGGAAGGAGACAGACTCCACCCCTTGATGGGGGAGCAGGGTGGCACGTGGACACGGGGAGAAAGGGAGTTTTGGTGGCCCCCTCTGGAGACTCGACCACACTGCCCAAGGTCAAAGTCAAGTGAGAGAGCACCTGGTTGGTCAGCCTGTCCCCTGCCTGCGCCCCGGTCAGGGAGGGAGGACACTCATGAGCAGGTCTGCATTCAGGGCTCAGGGAGCATCACGAGGGGTGGCCCCGTCCACAGGCCCATCCTCCTCCTCTTGGCCCCACGTGTTTAGGGCACACCCGCATGTGGCCTAGAGAGAGCGAACACTGCTTGTTATTCACCTGGAATTAGAACTGAACTGGCATCCTGGATCTTTATTCACTGGCAACTCTACCTGGAGTGACCTGAGCTGTCCCTTCATGTCCTCTGAAGTGTCAGCTGCCTGTTTAGACGGGTACGCTGGACCCTGACCTGCATGTGCAGGGGTTTCCCCGTTAAAGCAGAGGCCTCTGCACTAGAACTAGTGCTCCCTGGCCGGGGTGTCCTCACAGCCCGGGTCTCTGCTGGCAGGTGTGTGGGACCCTGGGGTCTGCGGGGAGCACGTGGTGGGGTCGGGGCTGGAGCACGGCTGGATCCCTGAGGGTGAGGCAGAGCCCGTCCCTCGTTTCCTTCCTCCTCCTGCTCTGCGCCCCGACGGCAGCTCCGGGAAGACGGCCCTTTACCTCGGGGGTGTGAGGAGCAGCTGCCCTTCCCACAGGGCCCGAGCGGCCTCCCCATGTCCATGTCCCCCTGCGCAGAGGGAGCAGGCGCTGCGGGGACGCCTGCACGCCTCACCCCCGGGTCTCAGCGGCCTGGACGCCGAGGTCCGCAAGTCTGCAGGGCTGCTTCAGAGCCAGAGAGGGCTGGGCTTGAATCCGGCTCGGGCCCTGCGGGTCCCTGTGAACGGGGGTCCCTCCCCTCTCCCCAGGCTGGGGGGCCATGGCTGGTACATCTCAGCACCAGGAACGTGTAGGGGAGGAAGACATATCCTCTACCCACTCTGGGTCCTTCTGGCTGGGCTATGAATTAAAATGACACAAGACAAAATAACAGGAGAAAATCAAACAAAGCTTTGTAACATGTATACATGGAAGAAACCAGGAAACTGGGTAACTCACCAAAATGGCAGAGGCTCTCACCTTAAATATCATCTTCAGCTAAAGACAAAGGAGGATGTTGGGGGTAGTGGTTTGGGACTTCAAAGGGGAGGAAGGCAATTCACATGGAGGAGGAAAAGCGAATGTTTGGTAAACAGAACTTCGATAAGAATGGGCTTAGCAAGGACCCTCCCAGTCTACTGATGCCCAGAGTTATCTATGGTGATGGGCTGTCCTGTGGACAGGCCTTCTATCTTAAATTTCTTTTAGGCAGTTAGTGGGGGGGAGGTCAAAGTTTCTTTCAGAGTATTTTGTTCTTGAATATAATCGAGGTAAAGAGACATACTGTGAGGTGGCCAATCCTAATACCCCACAACAGGGTGGGGTCATCACGGCCGTAAATGCGCTTACATGCAGCTTTCAGGCACGGAGCTGGGAGCTTTGTTGTGTAATCCCATTTAATCCCCTCAGTCTCCTGGGTGGGGGCCAGTCCTCTTCCCCACTGACAGAAGGGGAAGCTGAGGCTCAGGAGGAGGGAACCGCAGTGAGGAGCTGTGAGGTGTGACAACCAGCCCTGCAGTGGAACGCCCTGATCTGCAGAGCACCCGGTTCCCTGTGTGAATCCTCCCAGCACAGCCTCTTTCAGCAGCCAGCAGTGTAAGCACTGGCTCACAACCCTGAGCGTCCACACTCTGCTCTCAGAAGCCACATGAGCAGCCCCGGTGGCTGATCCCCCTGAGGGCACAGGGCCAGGGGAGGAGCTGGAGCTCAGACCCCAGGGTCCCTCCTGTTCCCAGGCCTCCTCCTCTGTGTCCCCCTCTCACCAGCCCCTGCACTCTGCCCCATCCAGGGAACTAGGGGGGCCTGGGGCCGGTAGGTGCTGGAGCCCACCTGCCAGCTGTCAGAGCTTATTTCTACACTGTAAATTTTCAGGAGTTTTAGGAGCCAGGTGGTAGCTAAAAATGAGTCACAGTGAAAATATCTCCACCACAGAAAACTGGCAAACGCTATGAACGCTCCCCTACCCCCGACCCAAGCCAGTTGTTAAACACTTACCACAGGACTCTGCACACGCCCAGGGAGCCCCATAACCCAGGTCCGCTGTGGCGGTCTGACCCCAGATGCCGACCCTCCTTCAGGACAGCCCAAGACATGATGACACTCCATCCTCCACACAGTCGCACTGAGGCCACAGTCTGAGGACCATGGGAGACCACACTTTGCCTGGCTTGATGCCCTCGGGCCCTGACTCCCGGTCCCTCCCAAGAGCCTCCTGACCGTCACCTCTGGGCCTAGGTCTATGCAGCAGGCCTGCTGGACTCCAGAAGCCGGCCCCCTCCAGCGCAGCCCCGTGAAAGCAGGAGCGTCTGAGCCAGGGGTGATGACGTGTTTCCATCGTCCTGTGTGGTTTGGGTTTGTTTCCCCCAAGGGAGACAGTCAACAAGAACTGGCACATTTCAGCAGAACCAACAAACTAAGTCACATGTTCACCTGAAGGTTGTGAGGATGACAATGACATCGCTCCACAAACAGTGACAGAGGAGGGACTGTCAGAAGGTGGGGCCGGGCCAACCAGCCGTGTGCACAGGGAAGTGAGACTGAATCCCCACCCGACGCCACAAACGAGGGGGATCAGGATGGTTAAAAACCAAAATTGGAAAGGAAATAAAATAGGAGAATATATAGGATATTTGTGAACTTGTGGCTGTAACTTATTTTTTCAACCAATTAAAAAATATAAACTAGATCACAAAAACGATTAATTTTGTGACATCAGAACTAAGGATGTCCGTTAATGAATGAGATCGTGGACAAAATTAACAGACAGCTGACAGAGGGGAGAATATATCTGTAATGTTTAAAACTGGCCAACAATGAACACCTAGAACATACAATGTAACTCTGTAATCAAGAAGAAAAAGACAGTTTCCCAACAATGGACAAAGGAATATTAACAGATAATCTTCAGGGAAGGAAACCTCAAAATACTAACAAACATAAGCCCAGCTGCTCAAAACTGTTGGTCATGAGACATGCAAATGAAAACAACAAGGTGAAATCCATTTACACCTAATAGTCGGGCAGTGATTAGGGAGCTGGCTGCTGCCAGTGTTGCCAGGGAGACGGGGACACGGGGACACCGTGCCCTGCAGGTGGGAGGGCAGATGGAGCCGCCATCCTGGAGGGGAACCCGGCACTGTTTAGTCCAATCAAGGACACACATATCTCGGACCAGGGGTTCCACCCCGAGCACACGCCCAGGGAGATGCTCTCACGGGTCCATAAGGGACACGTAAGAGGCTGCTCTCTGAGCGTGGGCGTGGGGACCGTCCTGGGAGACTGGAGAGGGACAATGTGGAGGATGCGCGCCTGGGAGCATAATGCGGCCGTGGAAAACAATGGAGCTACTGTGTACTTAGCAATATGAGCACATGATCTAAACATAATCATTTGTAAAAATAAAAACTGTCATAAACAGAATGAAATACATAACACAATGCCATCAATTTATGTTTAAAATGTATGCCCACAAGACAGCAATGGAAGTTTTGCAAGAACACATTCAAATAAAAAGACAATCATTAAACACAGTTCAAGAATTTCCTAAGAATGAAATCTTAGGAAATAGTCTCAATAAACACTCAAATAAATTAGATAAAAATTCAGTAAAAATAAAAAAGATACTATTAAACACAGTTTTATGATTTCCTAAGAGCAGGAGTGGAACAGGATGAGGAATGGGATTAAAGGGGAGTAAAGAAATAAAAGCACATGGAATCCACGGGCAGACAAATGATATACACAATGTGTCATGGACTGTGCATGTGATAAATTCACCCCATTTCTCTTGAGGTCAATAAAGAAGATGATGAAAATGGAAGCAGTGAAAGAGGGGCTGAGACCCTTGGAGACCCATCCAAGGTGGACATCACTTTGTCCTGCTCCCCATTAAAGACAGCGTGAGCCCCGCCCCTCCAGCCCGACTCCACCTCTCCGATCTAGCCCCGCCCCTCTGGCATGGTCCCTCCCCTCTGATTTAGCCCCGCCCCTCCGGCCTGGCCCCCGCCCCCAGGCTCCCACCTGGCCCTGCCCCACCTCAGCACACAGCACACCTGCGGTGCGCACAAGTGGCCTGGCAATGGGTGTGATGGCATTTTCTCTGTGGGGTGCAGTCTAGAGCTTCCACGGGGTCTGCACAGGCCTGAGCAGGGGGTCTGAAGCCCCTTCACTGATGCAAACCCAGACCCTCCACAGGCAGGTGGGTGGGCAGCTCTGGGACACCGGGCATTCGCTCCCTGTCTAGTTGCCACGTCCCCAGGCTGTCCTGCCTCCCGTCCACCTGAGGAAGAGCGGAGTCCTCCTGTCCCCCTCCCTGGGGAGGAGCCTGCAGGGATGGGGGTCCCCAGAGCTCCCTCTCCATCGCCCCCAGCCCTGCCCCGGACTTCACAGGGAAGCTTTCTGGAACATCAGGACATTGACATTCTGTGCACAGAGACAATTCTGTGGAAACAGTAAAAATGACGGATGGAGGGTGAAGCCAGGCCAGTGTGTCAGCAATTTTTTCTGCATTTCTCGTTTTTGTTTCATTTTGCCTCAAACAGGGAGAGTCAAGATAATGAGGCGCCATCTGCGGGGGTGGCCTTGAGAGGAGGCTTGTGGTCGGCAGGTGCGGACCGGACCGGAGGCGGTTCCATCTCCCGGTGACCAGGGCGGGTGATGCTGAGGGAGTGACTGTCTCTCTGAACCTCAGTTTCTCCTTCTGTGTAATGGGCCTGGTGGAACTCCCCTCCCAGGGCTCTGGGTTTCCTGACCTAACCTTCAATGAGTGTGTCCGCTGTTGTCCATCTGTCCTTCCCAAGCCACCCCGTCCTTGTCAGGTGATGAAAGAAGAGCTGCAGCCCCCTAACTGCCCCACCCCACCCCACCCCACCCCCATTCTCCACTCGGTGGCCGGAGTCGTCTTTACAAAACTCTGAATTGAAGAAAGTCATTTCCTCACTTAAACTCCCTTCTGTGGCTTCCACTGCACCCAACCTCAAATGGGGTAAGGGCAGCGTCTAGACAGAGGGGTGGAGACGTGGTCACACCAATGGTGGCAGAGCTGGAAGGACAGAGGGAGGACACGGGTCCAGAGGAGCAAACAGGAGGCTGACGCGCAGAGATGAGCGATTGCAGGACGCAGCTCTGCAGCACCTCCCGGGTCTGGAGGAGCAACGGGGGGTGAGCAGAGCCCAGGAGCACACTGGGCACAGGACTGGGCTGGACCACTGCCCACCACCCACCACCTGCAGTGGAAGGACCCCCTGGGGGGCTAGGGCTATGGGGGAGGGGCAGCCGCCCAGGGCTGGACCCGGAGGAGGGGGCTCTGCAGGGAGCTGGGGGAGCTGGAGGGACCCCCTGGTTCAGAGGCCCCTCTCACGTCAGGTCCCTACCAGTGCCCCTGTTGTCAGGACCTGGCAGGGTCCTGCTCCAGGGGCCCAGGAACATGTTTGCAGACCCCAGTCCACTTCACAGAGCAGAGTGGGGTAGTGGGGATGAGTCAGTGGAAGCCCCGCCCACACACAAAGGCCAGCAGGGCCCTGGGGGTCTGTCCCCACCTGGGACACATCTCCCCCACTCCCCGCACTGGCTGCAGCTGGGCCTCACTGGACCTTGTTAGTCCCCAGGACGCCACGCCCCCCACCCAGGCCCTGACCTCCTGCCCCTCTGCCCACAAGGCTCCCCACTGTCCTGGTGGGCTCCCACTCACCCCTCCTGTCTCAGCTCCAGCCTCCTCCACAGGGAAGTGCCCCTCACCTGGTGTCCCCCAGGTCATCTCCCCTGGGCTGTCCCCTCCTTCATGTCACTCAGCACAGCTGACAAGGCAACATTGGGTTAATACTCTCCCCTCTAGACGCAGGTCCTTGGGCGCAGGGACCACCCATCCCATGGCCTCGCACACAGTAGCTCCTCATTAAATACCTTTGGGGTGAATGGGTGGTGGGTCAATGAGATTTTAGAGCTGGAAGTGACCTCCCAGGCTGGGAGCAGGGTCTGGGTCCAGCTGGACCCTCCACCCTGGGAGGTTTCCTGCAGTGAGCCAGCCTTGCCTGCAGAGAGGAGAATATTTGTAAGAAAGGAACAGACATGGGGGTGGCCCCTGCTTCAGGATCCAAGAAGCAAGAGGAGTTGACACCCGGGCCCCGGGGCAGAGGCGTCCCAACTGTGAGCGATCCCACCCAGCACCGTGGCCAGCAGCTCATGCGGCCTCCATCCTGGTCAACGGGAAAGTGGACACTTCTCGTGCTAATGAGCCTGGGGGCTGCCAGGGAAGTGGGGGGACAGGAGCTGGTGGTGGGAAGCATCTGGTCATCCAGAGGACGGAGGATGGAGCAGGGCTATCCATCCAGTACATTCCTTCACTCCTGGCTGGGAGGGGACAATGATGGCCTGGAGGGGTCGTCCCCCCACTCCCTCACCACCCCCCCATCCCATCAGCGAGGTCTGGTCCACACCAGCCTGGTCCACTCTCCCCAGGTCCCCTGCTGCCGTCCTGGGCCAGGCCTCTGTCCTCTCCTACCTGGACGACTACAGCGGTCTTGCTATTGCTGTGCGGGATCGTCACACACCCACGTTTAAGTTACGAACTCAGACACATGCGCTTGGGAAGAAAGCAAAAGGCAGGCACATTTCGGGGGACTCGGGTGCTGGTGGGGTCCTGCCACCACGGGTGAGGGAGAGCTGACTGAGAATCTAATTTATATCTTTCTGTTCACACCGAGATATGAATGGATCCTCATTTATGTGGTGGATTCACACATCACATGCGGGCTGTGTCCTGACGTGGGCACGGAGGGTACTTGGTCAAAACTGCCTTTAGAAGTCTCGTAAATCACCCATAAAACACAATGGCCAATGGCTTTGCAAAATGCATGCACAATAGATGCAAATGTACTGAGATGCAAAATACATAGTGAAATGAACAGCGTATAATACATAGTACATGTGTTTTAATTTAATTTTACAGTTCATTTTGAATTAGTTCTCTCATTTTTTTCTGGCAAAACCCATATGTTTGAATCTTTATGAATTAAATGTGGGTGTGGTGAGAACACAAGTCGGTCACTCTCAGGACGGCCACAAAGAACAGGTCCAACGGGACGCTGTCGCAGCCTCCGCCCCGGCGGGGGCGCAGGTCACGTCACCATGAAGACAGGAACGCGGCAACTGACCAGGCAGGTCTGTGGAGAAAGCCCCGGGCACTGGGGTGGCCGCGGGCCAGGCACTGGCCTCAGCACCGTCCACACAGCCCCATCAACCTCACACCCCCACGGGGCAGGTTTATCACTGTCTTCGGTTACAGACCAGGACACTGAGACGGCAAGTAACCTGTCCCAGGTAACACAGTGGTGAGTGGTGAGCGGGGCTCAGACCACGAGGTTTGGACCCAGGGCCCCGCTCTGAACTGTCCCCACTCATGTGCAGTTCCCCCCGAGTGCCCCCCTCACAGTGTCTATCAGTAGCATCAGCTGGAGGTAAATACATGGGGAATAATGAATTAAATGGCTGGCTGGCTGGCTGGCTGGCTGAACACACACATCTGAATCGTTGTCCCTCGAGGGACGCCTGTGAGCTGAGCTTCCGGTCCTCAGGAACATTCTCTGCTCAGAAAACCCTGTCCTCTGCCGGGACCCTGGGGCCTGTGGAAACCTCTTAGCCAGGAGCTCCCTTGAGGTCAGAAATGCTGCTTGTCCCCAAGTCACGTGCAGTTGGTGGACAGTGTCCTCTCTGGTGTTGGCCCGTGAGTCTCTTCTGGAATCCCAAAGGGGGTGGAACGGACCCAGCAGCTCCGCCAGAACCTGCCTGCGCTTCTCACCCTGAGGACTGGACCACACGCATCTCACGCGCCCTGGGAGGGTCCCTGCGGCCCCGTCTGTGGAACCAGGGTCAGTGGGAGGTGCGCCACTTGTTGTGGGGACATTTCCCTTTATTTCCTCCTTCTTGCCGGGGAGAGACGACGAATGGAGTGCCATCTAGGACTGACTGTACGGATCAGAAATCACTCAGCTGCAGTGGCACCAACACCCCTCAGCTGGGTTTCAGGGCCCTGAGGCTGAGGGTTCACATTGCAAGTGCAGGGGGAACGATTCCAACCCCCAGCGGCGGTTGCACGCAGCTGCTGGAATCTGATTTCTTGCCATGGGTTCTGCACCCCTTTGTTTCCTTGACCCCTGGGCCGAGTCCTCTGAATGGGGAGACCCCGCTGCAGGGACTTTCTTGGCGAGTGTCTCCTGGTCCCATTTAGGTCCCGTGAGTCAATGTGGCCACCACAGGTCAGGGGACCACACCAGGAACCAGCATGGGGTCACGTGACTGCCCCAGCATCCAGCGAGGGAGGAGGCCCCCCGATCAGGTCTCAGAGTTGGGGTGGGTCCTCCTGGAACAGGAGAGGCTGCTGTCAGAGGAAATGCGTGGGGTGACCACGAAGCCCACCGCACCCAGGGCCTCCAGGCCGTCCCAGGTCCAGCCAATGTGTGGGCAGAGGCCCGGACCCTCTCTGAGACCTGGGCTGCCCCTGACCAGTGTCCTGCCCACAGCTGCCCGTCCCCTCTTGGGACCCCTCCCTCCACACCCTTCCAGACTGAGCCCACTCCTCACAGCCCGCCCCACCTCTGCTGGCCTTTCATGGCTTGTCCCTTTTCAGGAATGTGCTCCACGGCTCTGGGATCAGCCTGTGGCCGAGGGGCCAGAGATCACGGCCTCTGAGTGGCTCCCAGTCCTGCTGACCTGGGGCCCCAAGTTCCTGGGGCCTGGTGAACCCTTGGGGTGGGTGAGGCAGGGGAGCCTCGGGGGTAGCCTGTTCATCATTTCCAGTTAATGCGCTGACTCGGTGGCAGTTAGACGGTGATTTTTAAAGTCACTAAAGACAGCTGTGAGAAAGCGAGGCCTCAAGCACGTGGAGACTCCAGGCAGTCAGGGCCCGCGCCTGGCTCCAGTCTGTTCTATCTGCGCTCAGTCCCCTCTGCCTCCCCTGACCTGTGTCCAGGGGGCTGCCCTTGCTGTGTCCTCCCACGTCAGCTGGCTTCTGCCCAGGTTGGCCAGTAGAAGGCAGAGGCGGGAGACAGGAGGACAGAAGGAGGGGTCGTTCTCCTCGCTCGGCCTTCTGCGGCCGTTCTGGCGGTGTGGTCTCCAGGGCTCCAGCCCCCGGCACTCAGGCCTCTGGCCCCTGCCCCTCCTGGGTGCCCGGTGACCTGCTGGGCAACACCACCTCCCCCCATCCTCAGCCTGCTGTTGCTGCTGTCTGGGTGACGCCGGCCCAGCTGGCCTTGCAGGGCTTCCGTGCCCTGTTCCTGCAGGAGCCCCCTGGTTGCCGAGAGCTCAGAGCGGCTGCTCTCTGTTGTCTCGCACCCGGAGGTCAGAGTGAGCTCTGTGGGGGGCCTGGCTGGGGTGGGTGAGGGCTCACGGGGCACCTGCTGTGCCGCACCACAGATCCAGTGCAGGGTCACATGACAGCTGAGAACACTGAGCCCAGAACAGGACTGGTCCAAGGTCACCCAGGGTGGGGCAGGGGGAGGATAGAGGCCTCTTTGCTTCCTGGATTCAGGGCTCCATCTTCTCCCCTGGGACCTGCACAGCCCCCTTCACTCTCGCTCGGCCACCTGGCCTCTCGCTCCCGGGGCAGGCCTGGGGTTTCCTTCCTCGTCTGTGTCTGGCTCAGCTGGGCCCAGGTGGCCTTTAATGCAGGAGCCACTGTGCTGAGGTGTCTGTCCTGGGCTAGCCGAGGCCACAGGGCCAGGCCCTGATCTGAGGCCGTGGGCAATTTCTTTCTGGGTCTGGTGTCACCTGGTCTCCTGGCAGAATTCATTGACATTTCAGAGTTCTAGTTTGTAACACAAATCAGTCCTCAGGGCAGCGCCCCTCCAGTACCCAGGGCAGTCTGGCCTCCAGCACGGGCTCCTGCAGGCAGGGCCGGGGGCTTTCCCTGCAAAGGTAATTTCCAGGAAGTGGACGCCCCCAGTGCCCACGGGAGGGGAGGCAAGTGTCTGCACTGTCCATGGTCCTGGGGCAGGAGGTGCCCAGAGGATTCAGCGTCTCTCGGGGGCTGGTCCTAGTCTCATCTGAGAGCTGGAAACCTCAGAACTGGAGAAAAAGAAAGATGTTGTTCATTTAACAGAAATCGGACCAATGTCTCCAGGATAGCTCGGAGCCCAAGTCAAAGTGAAAAGTGAATATTAGCTTTTTTCTTGCTAAACTTTAAAGTTCAGATGTTATGTTCTCAAATAATTTGTCATAAAAGTTGGGTATCTTAGGTCAAACGCCTCTTAAAATTTGTTCTTAACCTTCAAAAAAACTACAAATCAAAATTACAGTGAAGAAGTCCTGCTCTCTGTGTCCTGAGTTAGATCACGCACTGTTCTTGACATGTTGAGGAGGCCAATTACAGTGACCAATTAACTAAGTTTCAGAGTCCCTCAGACACATAAATGAGAGACTTTACACTAGCTGTGAAAATAAATCCAAGTGAACAACCACAGTGGAATAAATGATTGGTGCTAAAGGTCACGTAATAAACTATCAATAGTGTCAGCTCAGTCCCCATCCCCGGAAAAACACATTGAGTTTGCAGTTAAATGATCAACAAAATGAACGAACATACAGGGTCTGGTGCTGCTGCTTTCTCACGGGTAATTTTCTTCTGCTGTAGACCCGTGTGTGGGGCTGGCTGGGGAATCTGGATCATGACAAAGGACATTGAGGACAGACATTCTGGAAGGTTCTGGAGTCTGCATAGGATTGGCTGCGTCTGCCTTCCACCTCCTATGCAGCGGTGGGTCTCAGCGAGGGGTTAATGGCAGAGCTGCCCAGAGGGTGCCCTGCTGCGTGGGTCTCAGGATGGGGGACAGGAGGGTCTGAGCTTATCACTCCCCCTGCCCGACGTCACTCCCACTGGGTCGGTACAGCCGTCCCAGCCCCTCCTGAGACCCTGTCCCCTCCCACCCACATCCATCAGAGCCATAGGCTGGGATGCTCACAGCATGTCGGAAGACTGAGACCTGTCAGGAGTGACACCAAGGAATCCGTGACTTCTCCTCCAGGTTATCCTTTCTGGGGCTTCTCCAGTTAGGACAACAAGCTTTGGAATCCTTGCCAGGAAGCACAGGGTGGAAACTTTACATGAAAAAACCATCCATTTCCTCCTCTAGCAGAATTACTTTCATTTTATTTTTTGAAGTGTGGCCTCTGCTTGAAATATAAGTCTAATTAGATCACTGCAATGATGCGTTCCAAACCATGAGGATGAGAACGATTCCTAATCTGTCTTTTGCCCATATAAACACTCCCATTCCCTTTATAATTCTGTAGCAACCTGTGCGTTTATGGTGGTGAGTGAGTGGTTATCGGGTGCACCACTGCTGATGAACGTTTATGAGGGACCCCAGGGCTCTGCTGGGAGCAAGAAATCAAGGACATGGAAGGGAGCTCCTACCTTCAAGGGGAAGTACAGCCAGGAGGAGGGCGATTCCAATACAGAGAAGATGTGGGGTCAGGCTGAGCACAGACGGCAGATGGACGGGGGCGGGGAAGGCAGAGACGTGTGAGGGCACAGCTCGCCGGCTCACTGGAGTAGAACAGAAGTTCTGGGGAGTGGAATTCAGGTTGTGGGTGCAGCGGGCACCAGGATGCTAGAACGGTTTTGGTGGAAATGGTGTTTCCAAAATATCAGCCCGTTGATGTGGCCAGAAGGGGCTGCAATGGCCACAGCCTCAGAACCTGACTCTCCACAGCCCACTTACTTCCCTTCTCAAATTCTCTCAAGCTCAACGGACTGCAGCTGGGGTCGGAGGCAGAGAGATGGGTTGCCAGTTAGGACTCTCTTTGTCGGGGACAGAACCAATTTCCAACTGGCTTAAGAAAAAAGGGGTTTATTGGCTCATGTACCTGAAAAGCGCAGGGCATTATTCTCAGGCGTGGCTGGATCTAGGTCCTCAGGTGATGCAATCATTATCTTCTCTTGAAATTGAACATAAAGAGGTTAAAAAATCTCCCCTGGGCTAGAAGAAGAGAGCAAAAACTTTGAGATAAGCTTTGCTAACTGCAGCTGTGCATATTCAGCATAATCAACTGTTGTTTACAACTAACCAGGTCTTTCTGTCCCTCCTTAGTACATGAGTGAGCTGTCTTTCCCAGCAAATCAAGGTCCAGACATCAAGATTCAGCCTCACAAGGCCACCGCAGGCTGAAGATGAAAACTAACCAGAAAAGCGCAGACAGTCAAGGGAAAGAAATTCAGTCTTCAAGGTCCAATGCAAGTTGATGGGAAGGTGCCAACCAGCACGGCCACAGGCTCCCCCTCCCTTACCTAAAACCCCAGCACATGCTCCCCCTCCCCTACCTAAAACCCCAGCACATGCTCCCCCCCACCTAAAACCCCAGCACATGCTCCCCCTCCCCTACCTAAACCCCAGCACATGCTCTCCCTCACAACCTTTAAAACCCCTTGCCTCCCATCTTTCGGGGAGACGGGACAAACTTGAGAGCTCTCGTCTCCTGGCTGATGTCACCTGAAATAAAAACTGTTTCCTTGCCATAAGCCTGGTATTCTAGTTTTATTTGGCCCCCTTTGTGAGGCGGGTAAAGAACCTGGGTATGTATCCGGTAACACTCTCTCCTTCACAGTGACCATCTGTGTGTAAACAGGATGCCCCTGGAAAGCCAGCTCTGGGGGACAAGGATGGACCTTCTCTAAAGCAGGATGGGGCAGGCATCTCCATCACCAAGGACACAAGGTCCCCTCTCTGTACTGGAAGCAGAGAACAGGGAATGTGTGGCAGCAGGGAGAACAGGAGACACCCCAGGGCAGCCTGGGTCCCCAGCATCCCCAAGTGGCAGAGCCCCTGACTTCCTCAAGTCAGGTCCTCCATCCACAGCCCCTGTGTGTGGGGCTGGGGGAGGTGTTGCCCACCGGGTGGGGAAGGGGGCAACAGGTAGCAGGGGCCAAGGAGAGAGGGCTTCCGCCCCCAAGGTGAGGTCCCTACCCAGCAGCAGCAGATCTCACAGGCAGAGCCGGCCCCCAGCACAGGCAGGGTCCTACCCCATCCCCCCACGAAGTCTCCTCCTTTCTCCAGACTTCCCTCAATAAGAGGGATTTACCTTTCCATTCTTCTATCATTTGTCACTCCTAATGCTCCAGCGCCCCGACTTACGGAGCCGGACTGTAGGATTTCAAACCTGCTTCTGATGTAGAGCTTCCTTCCAGAGGGAGGTTTCCAAATACACACCCAACCTCCCCAGAGGACGACTTTTAAATGATGTACAATCGTACACAGGACCTTCACGTAGAGTAGTTTTAACTAAAGGAGTTAACACTAACACAGATACATACACAAGCACACACTCACACACACCACAAGCACACACACTCATACACACACATATATACAAGCACACGTGAACACACACACACAAGCACACATAACTGTTTCTAAATGTTTAAAAAAAATCCCATCCCTTGTCTGTGAACACCACCAGAGCATTTCATAATCTCTTGCAGAGTTAGTGACTTTGAAACACTCAGTGGCAAATCAGCAGTTTGTAGAGTGTATTTCCAAGCTACTTTTTAATTATTTAATTTGTTAGCTTTCATAATTTGAAGATCTCACCGGGGCTCCAAACTTCTTTTTTACTACTGAACAACTGCTAGTACCCAGGCTGCTGAGGGTCCGTCTTCGTCCATTTCAAATTGCCTTCTCTGCGTGTTGCATAAGGTTGCGTAAGGCTCACCATCATAGATCAGGGTCCAAATGACAAAACAGGGCCTCTCTAATAAATGATTTCAGGCTCCAAGTGTATAATTATGGTGTTTTTAGTAATTAAATAATCAAGACAGATGATTATGTCATTAAAATACGACATTTTATCCACCCTGCAGAAACTGTTTGTGGACAGGCATGACCTCGGAGGGCCTGGGGTGTGAATGGGGTTTGCCTGGGGGATCCTGAGACACTCACACCTGGGGAGATGGAGACTTCATCATGACGAAGAATCTCCCTAATTGCTGGAGGCCCTGCCCAGTCCTGGGGATGGGACACTCTAAGAGAGTTAATGACATGAATGTTCTTCCACTTAGTAATATTAGGACAAACAGCACCCTTTTTCCTCGAATTGCCTGAATTATCCAGTTAAGTTCGCGTGTGATCTTGTCTGTCTAACAACTGACAACTAAGCTTCAGTGGGGCCAGCACCGACTCCCCGGGCACTGGAACACCACGGAGCTCGGTTTTCCAGGCAGGGTTCTCTCAGGAGGTGACTGCCAGCCCTCTTGGCTAATGCAGCTCTGGCATGCCCGACTGAGATATGGGAGCAGATGTGGACTCGGGCTAACTTCTCTGACTGGGGGCCCAGGACCAACACTAGCAAGGAATCTCCCCTTCCACATGTCCTGACTTACACCAAATCCTAACCCGAGCCAACTGCGCCTTTCTCGTCCACGGCTGGATGCAGGCCTACGAGTCTGCAATGCTCTCCTCTGTGAGTTCACCTCTTTCTGTTTAACACATCTTCGGAAGTTGGTGCTCAATTAACGTAACCACCGCAGGTCAGCACGCCACACACAGAGGTGGGTTTGAGCCCTGGACAGAGGCTGCCAGAGGGTGGGGACTGAGACCTCGAGGGGCCTCCCCCTGCCCAGCGCTGAAGTGCCCTGAATGTGGTTCTCACTCACGCACCCCAGGGGCAGATTTTCTGCCTCATATATGGGTGTCTCAAGTCCAGCAGCTGCCCCGCCTGGTACGCCCTACCACTGTGGGAAGGAAATTTTAGGAGATTAAATGCAAAGATCGTGGCTCCTATCACTTTCCCTCCTTCAACACAATGAAAATGCGATTACATCCTTAACGGGACATTTCACCCACTGTAACAGCTCTCACCCAGCTACAATATAACATCACACGTCCTTGTTTGTTTGGGTCTTTTTATTGTGTTCTTGCAGAAAGAACCCAGTGTGTACCTTAAGTTCCATTTCACCATCAATGACAGGACGTGAAGAAGGACGAGAGATGCCCATGGATACAAAGGGACAACGGTGTTCTCACAAAATCGCAGAGCACAGACCTGTTCCCATCCGCCCCCAGTGTCAGCCAGGCCTGGACAGATGACCAGGGGCTGGAGGGGGTGAAGGGGCCGAGAGAAAGGGAGGGCAGTGCCCTGAGCAGGAAGCAGCAAAGAGCATTCCTGACAGCGCTCATTAACAGGAGCACAGACGCAGAGAGCAGGTTTCCGTGGAGTCGTGTTAATAATGGAGAAATACAAGTGGTTTATTTAATTTATCATGAAAAGGAGTTTCCTCCAAGTGTTGCCTAAACCTTGAGTTTCCCTTTTGAAGAGAAAAGATCATTAAATTGGATTTCACTAATCTGTCTAGATTTATCTTTAATTCCATGAAGGGGTTACTTCCTGGGACCCTGCCCTGTCACCACGGTTCAGGAACACGCTGGGTGGACGAGTCACTTGGGCTGCTCTGTGGGTGCACGTGCTTGTGTCTGTGGGGGATGGGGGCTGGAGGGGGGAGAAGTGGTCTTGGGGATTTGTGCTCTCAGAGAGGCTGCCCCCTGCCGCATGCTCCATGCACCCCCCGAATACCCCTCTGCTCTTCCCCACACGCCTCCATCCGTCTGTGTGAATCAGGAAACCCAACTTTTGCCCAAGTCAGACATTTTTTTTTAAACAGTTTTATTTTATTTATTTATTTTTTTTTTTTTGTGAGGAAGATCAGCCCTGAGCTAACATCCATGCTAATCCTCCTCTTTTTGCTGAGGAAGACCAGCTCTGAGCTAACATCTATTGCCAATCCTCCTCCTTTTTTTCCCCCCCAAAGCCCCAGTAGATAGTTGTATGTCATAGTTGCACATCCTTCTAGTTGCTGTATGTGGGACACAGCCTCAGCATGGCTGGAGAAGCGGTGCCTCGGTGCGCGCCCAGGATCCGAACCGGGAAGCCAGTAGCGGAGCGCGCACACTTAACCGCTAAGCCACGGGGCTGGCCCCTTAAGTCAGACATTTTTAAAACATAATTCTCCTGGAATGAAATCATTAATAAAAAATAGAATTAATTTACTCTGAGGGCAAGGACAAATTATCTAGGCATTATTCAATCTTAGATTATTTCAGTCCATGGAGGAAAACATAGACAACTAAAGTTTGTGCACAGAGAAAACTACTGACACATTCTGAAATTCAAATTGTGATTAGATGCCTGTTGTCCAGTCTAACTGCTGTTTTGATTGACTTTTTCGTCATCTCTGCTGCGCTGGTAAGAGATGTACACGCATTTCACAAAGATGGGAAACCCGGGGCCATTCTCACTGAGAGATGTGCCAGGGAGGAAGGTGCCAGGAAAGAAAGCCAATTGTTAAAAGCCTCCCATCTGTTTAGCCGCATGAGTGATGCACATTAATGCCAGGGAAAGGGGACCTGAAAATCCTGAGTCAAAGAAAAAGGAAGTCTAAGTGCCCACAATTCTATCATCCGAGACAAATCATGTTAACAATTAATACTGCATCTTTTCCATTTTTCACCTTTGTCTAAAAGAGGCACACATTGGGGCTGGCCCCGTGGCTTAGCAGTTAAGTGCACGCGCTCAGCTACTGGAGGCCGGGGTTCGGATCCCGGGCGCGGATCCCGGGCGCGCACCGACACACCGCTTCTCCGGCCATGCTGAGGCCACGTCCCACATATAGCAAGTAGAAGGATGTGCAACTGTGACATACAACTATCTACTGGGGCTTTGGGGAAAAAAAAGGGAGGAGGATTGGCGATGGATGTTAGCTCAGAGCCGGTCTTCCTCAGCAAAAACGAGGAGGATTAGCACTGATGTTAGCTCAGGGCTGATCTTCCTCAAAAAAAAAATAAATAAATAAAAATAAAAGAAGCACACATTAACGCGTGTAACACATGCAACCTCATTTATGCCTAAATGGGACCATATTATAAACAACATTTCCTCGCCCGCCCCTCCCTTAGTACTCTGCAGAGAGCACTGCTTATAAATACCCCAGATCTGGCGACCATCTTACTGCCGCCAGGCATCCATCGAGCCTGGTCCTCCAGTTCACTGGACAGTTCCCTGTGCTGGTCCCTCAGGATCCCCTGATGCGCTGACATCACACTGAGATGTAATGAGCGTCCCTGGGTCCCAAGCCTGCCCCTTAGCAGGACCCCCAGCAGTGGGGTGTGCACCGTGCATGCTGACCTCTACGACCTGTCTCAAGGCTGCACCCACTTCCATCATAGGGCTGTGAGAGGCTCTGGAAAGTTCCTCTACACCTTCCCTGCCCATGAATATCCCGATACAGCTGGCTGGATTCAGGAGGGAGACAGGGTTGGGGGCCCAGGAGGGGTTTTCAGGCTGCAGGGATGAGGCCCCATTGTCCCCCATCTTCCCCCTAGGAGTTGTCAACTCTCCTCTCAGCAGGGGAGATACCAATTTCAACTCAATTTCAAATGCAACTGAAACCATGCATTGCAGCACCAGGGCAGAGCCTGGGCAGTGTCCCCTCCTCGGGCTCCAGAAGTGGAGAGAACACACCTCCTGCTTCGGAGAACACCCAGCAGGCTCCCTGGGGCCCAGACTCCTGATGAGGGACCACACCAGGATATATATATACATATAATTAACTCGTTCTTGTTATTTCTGCAAAGCGCCTACTCACACCCCCTTCTGCCACATTACTTTGATCTTGTCTTAGTTTCCTTACAATTTACTAAATTACATTTTTTGCCTCAGTCATAACATTGGCTCAAGATAAAAAATGAGTCCAGTAGTGGGAAAATAAAGAAATGTGCATGTTGGCACGCCCAAGTTTGTGGACTAGACAATCCAGCAGCATGGTTGACTGTGGTTTTTCTATTAACTGAGCCTCAGTCTGTTCCTTTCATCCTCATCCCTCATGGAGACCTTTGTGGATCTAAATCCAAGGCTCCCCGTTGTCCCTGCAGTGCCTGTTCCTAGAGTTGGGTCCACAAGGACGATTCTGTCCAAGGATAATAAGAGACATGGGGCCTCTGTGTGTTGGCTGCTTGGGCCCATTAATTAGAGGAATGGACTTTCTCAGTCCTCCTGCCAGATCCCCAGTGCCACCCCCAGCCCTGCTGACTGAGCCAGCCTGGCTGTGTCCCCCCAGCTCAGGCTGGGGTCTTGGGCCACATCTGATGTCATCCCAGCCATTCAGGGAATGTGGGGTGTGAGCTCGAAGGGACACAGGACTGAAGGGTGCCAGGCAGAGGCTGTTCAGACAAATGAGCCCCCAGAAGGAGAGCTGTCTGTTCTGCTCCGTGAGGGGCTCAGAGGCTGGCTTTGCAGAGCACACAGGGAGCAGCCACACACTCCCCTCTCCCCACCTCTGCACATACCCATTCTCCCCTCCTCCTCACCTCTGCCCCTCTCGGGGGAGAGGCAGTGACCACCCCTCCCTCATGCTCTGTCCTCTCTGCTTTCTCTAGTTCTCTGTTCTTTGTGGGTAAAAATATGCCCAGTTTGAATGTCCACACAGTTCTCATTAGAAAACGTAAAACTAAGAGATAGCAGAGCAACAGTCTGTTCCCTGCTCAGAGAAACAGTCAGCCAGAATTCTGTATCCAGTGAAAACAGCCTTCAATAAAGGTGATAGAGAGACGTTCTCGGAAGCAGGAAAACCAAGAGAAGGCATCGCCAGCAGACCTGCCATGAAAGAAAAGTTACAGAAGCTCCTCAGACAGCAGGGAAAATAGATCAGAGGAAAACTCAGACCTTCATAAATGAAGGAGGGGCAGCAGAAATGGTAACTATCTGGGGACACGGAATAGGCTATTTTTCTCCTCCTCAGTTCTTTGAAACAGTTCTTTAAAACAAACAGGAGACTCTGATTTCAGCTCTGACATTATAGAGCTTGGAAGCTTTCATTTCCATCTGTAAAACAAGAAAAAAACAAACAAACTAAAAATCAACTTTGTTTAAATGCATCAGAGAAGTGAGGCTGCAGGACAAACCACCACCTCAAAACCTGGAGAGATGGAGGACACCAAGGTCACAGCCAAGATCTGCTCGCCCGGCACAGAGGCGCGAGGGACACAGCTGGCAGGGACAGACGTGGTGATTCTGACGCGTGGCCGAGCCTGAGTGGGGACTACATGAGGGTGAGAAACCCCTGGTGGGGAGTTTTAGGGCTCCCACACTCGTGGGTTTTCCCTCCAGGAATCCCGCCCGGCTCTCATGGTGAAGATCCAGGACAGAGGGAGGGGAGAGCAATCTCTGTGAAATACGCCCAGAGCCTCTCCAGGGGAAGGCCTGCTCCCCCGGCAGGAGCGGGCCGGAGCACACTTCTGCAGCCTCGTCCCAGCATGGAGAAGGGGACTCCTCCCCAGAGCGGCCCCTCCAGTCTTTATATCTCTTTGTATCTAAGAGGGGAAAGGAATCTGTCCCTCTGTGAGGTCCCTGTGAAGGGGACCCTGTGACCTGTGAGGTCACGGCCCAGGGACCCAGGCCACTAAGACAGACTCAACCTAAGACGGTAAAGCCTTCCCTCCCCACACCGGCAGCACCCCACAGGGCTCTGGTGCAGTAACTGTGGATTAAGCAGAAAGAGCCACAGGACAGCTGCCCTGGAGAGGGGTGCTGGGGAAGCCTGAGGACACCAGACAGGGCACCAGGGGAACCTGGAGCCTCTGGCACCTACAGAGCCACAGCCAACCTTACTCAGAGCCCAACTCCGACCCAATTAACAGAAAACCTCATGGAAAGGCCTGTTCACCTCCATTCCTACTACCCAATACAACGTGTCAGGCTTTCAGTAGATACGTATGACAGTTAATGTAAGACTGTCCAATGGGCTATAACGTACGTAGACGTAGTCCACAGGACAGCTATAATGTAAACGTGGGAAGGCAGAGGGTCCTAGACTGCACTGATGTCTCTACAGTCCACGTGAAATCAAAATACCAGTGTCAGGTAGATTGTGAAAAGTTAAGTATGTACCTTTTAACCCCTAAGGCAACCACACACACACACAAATAACTATACAAGGGATATATTAAAAAATCAACAGATAAATTGAAATACTAAAAAACAGATAAATTGAAATAGAATACTAAAAATATAAAATGATACAAAAGGAGGCCAGAAAAGGGAAACAGAAGAATTAATAACAGAGGGAGCAAATAGAGAAAAATATAATAAATGGTTAGATATAATCCAAACATGAATAATTACATTAAGTATAAATAATCTAAAATAGGGTTTGACAAACTACAGCCTATGGGCCAAATTCAGCCCACGCCTGCTTTTGTAAATGAAGTTTTATTGGAACAGACATTACCATCTGTTTCCATATTGTCTGTGGTGCCTTTGTGCTGACACCACAGAGGGGAAGAGATGCTACAGAGACTGTACAGCCCACAGGGGGAAAACTGCTTACCATCTGTCCCTTTCCAGAAGAAAAGTTTGGGAACCCTGGTCCAGACACACTAGTCAACTGTTGTCAAATATTTTAAAAAAATAAAACAACAAACAAACACATGTAAAAACTATATGCTGTCTACAAGAACCCACTTTAAATATGTCACTGTAGGAAAGATCAAAGTAAATGATGAAGAGAGATACACTGTGCAGACCCCAGTGGCACGGCAGAGAGAGGACCTGTATCACCATCAAAGCAGACTTCACGGTGAGGAAAATCACCAAGTATTTAAGGAAAACACGTCAATTGTGCACAATCCCTTGCAGAAAACAGAAGAGAAGAAAACATTTAGCAACTGATTTGAGAGGCCAGCATTTCTAACCTGAAAGCAAAATCCTGCAACCACAATACAAGAAAACTACAGAACAGTATCCCTTATGTACAGAGACACAAACATCATCACCTAAATATTTTTAAAAAACAGAATCATGAAAATTTAGCATTACACACAGAAATGTAGCTTATCCCAGGCATATGTGGCTGGTTCAATATTCAAAATGCAATCGATAACATTCATCATCTTAACACACTAAACAAACAAAACACACGATTATGTCAAAAAACAGAGAAAGAACATTTGACAAAATTCGATACACTTACATGGTAAAATCTCTCAGCTAACAAGGATTAGAGGGAACTTCCTTAACTGGATAGAGGCCATCACACACACACACACACGCACACGCACGCACACGCACAGAGCTAAGTCATGCATGATAGTGGAAGAGTGAAGATTCCCTGCAAGACTGGAGCACGGCGAGGGTGCCCAGTCTTCCCAGTCCTACTCAACACGTCTGGACGTTCTAGTGGGGGCACTGGTCGAGAAAAAGTCATAAAAATCATATATGTTGAAATGAAAGAAAAACAATTGTCTCTATTTGTAGACAACATGACCCTGTATGAAGAAAATCTCAACAAATTCATAAAAAATAAATAAAAAAGAAAATACCCTATGGTAACTAATAAGTGAGTCTGGCATGGTTTTAGAATACAAGGTCAGCAGACAAAAGTGAGTCACATTTCTACATACAAGAAATGAAAACCTGAACCACAAAATTTGCAGCAGTCATTATACAATTTACAACAGGTCATAAAACACGTACAGGATCTGTACTCTGAGCACTACAAAGCACTGATAAAGCAAGTCAAAGAAGATCTAAATAAACAGAGACATTCCACACTCATGTACTTGAGGACTCAGGAGTTAGGATACCAATTCTTCCCCTAAATAATCAATATAGTAGTCCCCCATTATCCAAGGTTTGGCTTTCTGAGGTTTCAGTTACCCGAGGTCAACTGCTGTCCAATAATATTAAATGGAATATTCCAGAAATAAACAATTCATAAGTTTTAAACTTCAAACTGTTCTGAGTAGTGTGATAAAATCTTGTGCCATCCCACTCCGTCCCGCTCAGCATGTGAATCATCCATTTGTCCAGCAGATCCATGATATATAGGCTACCCGCCCAGTAGTCACTTGTTAGCCATCTTAGCTATCAGATGATCTGCTTTCTGACGCATCGTCAGAAGGTCAATAGTAGCCTAACGATATGTCACAATGCCTACATCATTCCCTTCACTTCATCTCATCACGTGGGCATTGTATCATCTCACATTATCACAAGAAGAAGGATGAGTACAGTACAAGATATTTTGAGAGAGAGACAGACCACATTCACATAACTTTTATTACAGTATATTGTTATAATTATTCTGTTTTATTATTAGTTATTGTTGTTAATCTCTTACTGTGCCTAATTTATAAATTAAACTTTATCATAGGCAGGTATGTACAGTCATGTGTCACATAAGACGTTTCAGTCAACGATAGACCACATATATGATGGTGGTGCCATAAGGTTAGTGCCATACAGCCTAGGTGTGTAGTAGCTATACCATCCAGGTTTGTGTGAGTACACTCTATGATGGTCGCACAACAACAAAATCACCTAATGAAGCATTTCTCAGAATGTATCTGCTTTGCTAAATAACGCATTACTGTATAGGAAAAAACATAGTCTATACAGGGTTCAGTACTGTCCGCGGTTTCAGGCATCCACTGGGGTCTTGGAATGTATTCCATGCAGATAAGGGGGGACTACTCTATGTATAATGCACTACAATAAAAATGAAAGCAGGATTTATTTTGCAGATAGTGACAAGCTGACTCTAAAATTTACTTGAAAAGGCAAATGAATTAGAACATCCAGAACAATTTTGAGAGAGAAAAAAGTTGGAGGACCTGCTCTACTCAATTTTAAGAATTCTCATAAAGTCACAGTCACCAAGACAGTGTGGTACTGATGAAGAGGTAGAAACACACATCAACGGAACAGAATATACAATCCAGAAATAGACTCACAATGCTATGGAAACTGACTTTTTACAAAGCTGAGAGAGTAATTCAGTGGAATAAGTCTAGTCTTTTCAACTAACGCTGTTGGCAAGATTGGACATTCACATGTAAAAAAAAAAAAAAAATCAATGGAAACCTCACACCTGGTACAAAAATAAACCAAAAGTTGTTCATAAATCAAACATAAAAACTATAAAGTTTTTAGAAGAAAGTGTAGGAGAAATTATTCATGCCCATGGTTTAGGCAAAGAGTTATTAGATATGAAACCAAAAGCATGATCTTTAAAAAATAACCATAAATCGGACTTCACCAAAATTAATGCTTTTGTTCTGCAATAGAAAATATTAATGGAATAAAACGACACACGACAGGCTAGGAGAAAATATTTACAAATCACATAAGTGACAAAGTATTGGTATCCAGAATATCCAAAGAACTCCCAAAAGTCAACAGTTAAAACAAACAATTCAATAAACTATAACAGATTTGAACAGACATTACAACAACAAATATGTATATGTGTTATATATACATGATGAGTTCAGGATAAGATTCTCAATATCATTAATATCATTATTAATATCAACATCACTAATCATTAGAAAAATAAAATTAAAGTTTAAGTGTGATACAACTTCAACTCAACTTCACACTTCTTAGAACGAAAATAAACAAAAAGACAGATTATAACAAATGCTGAAAAGTCTATGGCAGGGATCTACTGTACAGCCTGGTGACCACGCACACAACACAGTATTGCATATTTGAAAGCTGCTAAGAGAATAGAACTTAAAAGTTCTCATCACAAGAATAAAACCACTGGTCACTTTGTGAGCTGATGGATGTTAACTAACCTTATTGTGGCAAACATTTCACAATATATACATTTATGAAAGCACTATGTTGTACACCTTAAACTAACACAAAGGTATAGGGCAGTTATATCTCAATAAAACTGTAGGATAAAAAGAGAAAAGTATGTGGAATAACTTCAATCCCCATGCACTGCTGGTGGGAATGGAAAACGGCCCAGCCACTCTGGAAAACAGTCTGTCGTAGTCCATTTGGGCTGCTATAACAAAATACCATGGACTAGTTGAGCGGCTTTTAAACAACAGAAATTGACTTCTTATAGTGCTGGAGGCTGGAAGTCCAAGATCAGGGTACCAGCAGATTCACTGTCTGCTGAGAGCCTGCTTCCTGGTTCATAGAGGCCATCTTCGCTGTGTCCTCACATGGTGGAAAGGAAGGGAGCTCTCTGGGGTCTCTTTTATAAGGGCACTAACCCCATTCATGAGGATTCCACCCTCATGACCTAAGCACCTCTCAAAGGCCCCACCTCCTGATACAATCACCTTGGTGTATGGATCTCAACATAAGAGTTTTGAGAGACACAAGCATTCAGACCTTAGCATAGTCTGTCAGTTTTTTAAAAAAACAGATATAGGGGCCGGCCTGGTGGCACAAGCGGTTGAGTGCTTGCGCTCCGCTGCGGCGGCTTGGGGTTCGCCGGTTCGGATTCCAGGCGCACACCAATGCACTGCTTAGCAAGCCATGCTGTGGCGGCGTCGCATAAAGGTGGAGGAAGATGGGCATGGATGTTAGCCCAGGGCCAGTCTTCCTCAGCAAAAAAAGAGGATTGGCAGATGTTAGCACAGGGCTGATCTCCTCACGCACAAAAAAAAAAGATATAAATTTACAATATGACTTAGCAATTCCATTCCCAGGCATCTAGCCAAGATAAATGACAACATACATCCACATGAAGACTTGTACACAAATGCTCACAGCAGTGCTATGCATGATAGCCAAAACCCCAGAACAATTAAAATAGTATCAAATGGTGAATCAATAGACAAAATGTGTTATATGTATACACTGGCAAACTATCTGGCAATAAAAAGGAACAAAGCACTGATGTATGCCACAACTTAGATAAACTGCCAAAACATTACGCTGAGTGCAAGAAGCCAGATACAAAAGACCACAGAGGATACAACTCCATTCATGTGGAACGCCCAGGAAAGGCAGAGCCAGAGACACAGATAGTAGGTAGTGGTTGCTTGAGGCTGGGGGTGAGAACTGAGTGTGACTGCAAAGGGGATCTTCTTGGGCTGACAGGGATGTTCTAAAATTGCATCATGGTGATGGTGTGAAACTTTAAATTTACTAAAAATTATTGAATTGTACACTTAAACAAGTCAATATTATGGTATGCAAATTATACCCCAAAAAGGTGTTAAAGAACACCTTAAAATGGCCAAAATTTAAGAGACTGACCGAACAGAGTGTTATTGAGGTTGTGAATCAACCAGAACCCTTGGCACTGCTAGTGATAGTGTGAAACGATACTACAATTTCAGAAAACAATATAGCAGTTTCTTAAAAAGTTAAACACACACAGACATAGGACCCAGTCAGTCCATTCCTAGATTCTCACCCAAGGAAAAAGAAAGCAAATGTCTACACAACAACATGTGCACAAATGTGCAGGGCAGCTTTATTTGTAATGAGGGGAAACTGGAAATAACCCAAATGTCCATCATCAGAAGAACGGATGAACAAATGTGGTCCATCCATACAGGGAACTACTCAGCAGTGAAAAGAATGAACTACTGGTGCACAACACTACATGGATGATGTCAAAACAGTTATTTTGAGTAAAAGAAGCCACAGAAAATGAGTATAAACAGTAGGATTCCATTTATATACAATTCTAGACAATGGAACTAGGTTACAGCGAGAGCAGGCAGAGCAGTAGCTGGGAGGCGGGAGGCAGGGGTGACAAAAGGGAAGGAGGAAATTTGGGGGTGATGAAGATGCTCATTGTTTTGACTGTGGTGATGGTTTCACGTGGATACACGTGTCCCAAACTTTCAGTATGTGCCTTTTATTTTATGTCAATAGTAACTCAATAAAGTTGTGGAAAACAGGAAATAAAAGCAAAGTGGGAAATTCAGGGAATTTCTCAGAAAAGTCGAGTGCCAACAACTCCAGCCTGCGACAGCTGAACCCAGCCCTCGTTCGGCACTGCCTTTCTGGACTGGCGCTCTCTCTGTGAAGACGCTTGGGATGAGCATTTGGGGGTGGCTGACCACTCACTTTCTCCTGGTATGCTGGTCTCAGCGCCAAGGGGGGTCCTTTATGGTAGAGATGTTCGGCCTCTGGAGATGGCTGTCGGAGGCACAACATCCTCAGTGCAGGGGTGACTTCTGCACGGACCCCGAGTGCGGCTGAGAGAACTTTCCAGGCCTAGGCTCTCTGGAAGCAGGACTAGCAGAACTCATCATCCATAGATTCAGTTTTAAATTGTAGGTTTCAGCTAAGTGTCCACCCCCAGAGAAAACCTTGTGGAAGGGAGATTTGTTTTATTTCATTTGGGGAGATTTTATTTTATATGAATCATGCTGCAGAGCTGTCACTCAGGGCTTTCTCCCCGCCAGGGCGGCGGCTGGTCCAGGTTTTCAAAGGAGGTGACTTCTGGCTCAGCACTGACAGTTCCTCAGTCTGAAGGAGGAGCTCTGGGCTGGTGCAAAGACTTTACAAAGTCACAGCGTCACTGCTGCAGGGTAGGGGCAGGGTCGGGGGGGTCTATAAATACTTGACTAACTAGAGCTAACTGACTTCTGACCTGTTATCAAAGGCAAATAAAGCAGCGGCCCTGTCGGGCTCCTGTGCTCAGAAAGTGAGTGTTTCTCTTTCCCCGTTTTGTCAATTGGACGTAACTTCCTTCACAGGGACTCGAGGGGAGGCAGCTAACGCAGTCACAGGAGGACACAGGGCAGGGTTTCCAGGTTTATTTCACTCTTTTCCTGCCATAAGAAATGCTCTGCAAAGCCCAGCACGAGTCCCCGACGAGCCCGCCCCTCCTGGACCAGACTCCTCACCACGGGAAAGGCACTGACAGGGTCCTCAGGAAAGAATTTGATCGACGTGGTTTAATCCTGTGATTCTCAAATGTTTGATCAAAGAATACTTTTGTTATCCTGTTGAGTTTGTGAGAGATGTTGGGGGAAAGGCTGGTCTGTGAGACGAGGCCCAAATTCTCACCTGGCCCTGCAGGATCGCCAGTACGGACTGAAGCTACTGCAGCCAACGCTGACTAGTGACTGCATGCGAGCGCTGTCCCCCCAGCTCTACATACATTCAGACACTTACTCTTCACCACCACCCTGTGAGGGATGATTATTATTTACAGATGAGGAGGGTGAGAACAGAGAGGTGGGTACCTCTCAAGGCACAGAGGTCGTAAGTGCTGGAATGGATTTTGACGTGCCGTCCAATCTACCTGCGTGCTCGTAACATACGCGGAGCTGGATGGAGCCCCAGGCCTGGGACCTGTCACCTGATGCTGCAGTCACAACTCTTGGAGTAGGTGGCCCTCTCGGCAGTGCCGCAGGCAAGACGCAGCTGGAGGGGCATCCGCTGCCTGAACTCAGCTGATCTCGGCTGGGCTCACCCATCGGAGGTGGGATGGAGGCGGCGAGGCCAGGTGAGGCTCCGACGGGCAGCCCCTCTTCAGCCTGCAGGCCTGGGGTCAGCTCCACGCGTCTCTCGTCCTCCTGGACTGGCAGGCTGGCCAGCAGGCTCTTCTCACGTCTAATCGTGGGAGAGCTTTCCAAGACTGTGGTGGCATCGTCTGCAATGGGCCAAAACACATCGCATGGCTTTGCCCCACGTCAAGAGTCACAGGGCACGCTCTGCCCATGTGGTGGGAGAGGGGACAGGAAAGAATACTTCTGAAAAGTTATCTAATCTCCTCCAGGACACAGCAGTGAGTGGGTCTGGGGCCGCCAGGCATGGGGGGTGGGGTGCCCTCTGCAGCACTCACAGCCCAGACCTGCCTTTGTCCTCGGCTGGACTCCAAGTCATGGCTCCCACTGCCCCACCCAGGGGGCAGACATGGTGATTCTTGATCCACTTGGTCTTGTCTCTGCCCTCCTATGATGACCAATATAAGCAGAAAGTATTTTTATCGGTTCTTCACAACACGCCACAGTCTCTGCCACGTGGGGGCCCCCAAGTCTCCAAGTCCAGTGCTGCTTCTGATGATTAGGAATCTCTTCTCCAGGAGTGGGATTACTTCCCACACAGCCCATGTGTTAACAGCTTCCTCAGACCATCCCACTGAGGACGGTTCTCCAGACGTGCCCTGTTCTCTGAACACAAAAGCTTATTACAATCTGATCACTCGTTGTGAGTAAACGCTTCGCACACCACTGTTCAGGAGGCTTGTTTGGGAACAATATTTTTTCCTACTAACTTCCAAGCAAAGATAGATTTTTCCCATAATGCAGTCATCAAACCTTCATAAGCAAGAATTATGTGTTTATTATGTGAGTTGTAAATTACCTCTTAAGTGTCTAAGAAGCAGTTGAGTCTGTAAATGCCTGGTAACTTCAACGAATTCAATAGAGAAGAGCCTCCTGCAACTGCTCTCAGGATGCTGTGTCAGTGGAAGGAGGAGCCCATGCACTTGTAGGACAGGAAGACCCAACATTCCTGGGTGCCCAGATTGGGAAGGGGACACTGTATCAGTCAGCATTGCCACAAGAACGCTGCATAACAAATCACCCCAAAACTTAGTGGCCTAAAACAACAGCCATTTGTTCTCACAGGCCTGCAGGTCTGCTGAGGGTCTGCTTATCTAGGCTGACTTCACTGGGTGGTTCCACTGGTCTCATGGGGCTCACTCATGGGTCAGCAGTGGCCTTGCCAGGTCTGGGCTGAACGTGGCTGTGAAGTCTCTGTTCCATGTGCCTCTCATCCCAAGGCCGGCCCAGGCATATTTTTCTCATGACAAGAGCAGAGGTGTAAGAGAGCACAGGGAACTTCCGAGGCCGCTTCAGTCCTAACTTGGAATTGCCTCACTGGCCCTTCTGCCTCCCTCTATCGGCCAAAGCAAGTCACGTGTTCAAATCCAAGGTCACGGGAACAGGTGTGGACACACGAAAGGGGAAGAACTGAAATCAACCACACAACCTGTCAGAGTTCAACCCCTAAACTTCCACTCTTGTCCCCAAATGCTGCTGAATCACCGTTATAGGACACGCAGACAGGACTGAAGGGGCAGGAGTTTCCTTACAGACATTCAAAATCCTGCCCCATTCTAAGCTGTGCGCCCACACTAGTCTGTGAGTTAGTGTGTGTGCATGTGTGTTCACATGTGGGTGTGTACATGTGGGTGTGTGCACGTGTGCATATAAAATGTCTGCAATTATCCTGTGTTTGAAGCAACTATATTTTCATTATGTTTTTGAGGGATTAATGGTAAGTTCTTTGTTTTAATGTGACTGCATGTATAACAAAAAAGGAACATTTTCCTACACAGAGAGAATAACATTATCACACTTCAAAAGAAAAAATAATTTCCTAATCCTATCTAATACCCAAAGTGTAGTCTAATTTTGCCAGTCATTCTCAGGATGTTCTTTGTGTCAGTGTGTTATAACCAGGACCACTCATGCCTTTGAAAATTGATGATGAAAGAGACGGGACGAAGCCTTCGCCCTGCCTTCCCATGGGGCCTGTCCTTCACAGGAGAGTGACAGCCACAAGGGGGGAGGGGCTGGTAGAATTTGAGTCGTCGTTGTACAGCCTCGGTGGAACTGAATTATTGATCTAGATCAGGATTATCAACTGGGGAAGAACCCATAGGTTGAAGATGAACAAACAGGATATTGATAAAGCGTCAAAGTTCCCTGCCCCTGCAATTTCCTTCTGGTCTCAGGGGGAAGTTCCACCTGCTCCCTTCTGCCCTGGGCTGCCTCCAAACAGCAGCGTGATTCCACATCAAGCCCCAGGAGCCCGGCCTGTCTGGGATGATCATCGTGATTCCCACCCACGGCCAGTGCCCATGGGCCGTGTCGCCAGCACGGTCAGCTTCCCAGATCCAGTCGAGGCCCAGCCCCTTGCCAGCACCGGCTCTCCTTCACTTAGCTCTCCCTTAATATTGGGTCGGGGGCATGGCTGTCATGACCAGGGAGCTCCCACACCTGCAGGATGTGCAGACTGGGGCAGGACGGCCCTGGGGCGGCATCAGGGGGAGTTTGGTCAGAGGCCACGCCCAGATGAGTCCAGGACTGCTGCTCACGTGTGGGTGTGAGCATCCATTCTATTCCAGGTGATAAACACCGAATGTCATCCTGGACACGAGAGGACGGGGTCTAGAGGGCCTGGGCTTTACAGAATCAAAGACCCAGAAGGTGGTGCACACAGAGCACGGACGTGAGTTAGGGAGGAACCTGGCCAGGGGTTAGAGGGACAGGAGGCCGTGCTGAGCTTTGTCACCCGGTCACCTGAGCACAGGAGAACCGTGGGTGAGCTGGACCTCAGAGCCACACCAGTGAAATGTCATGTGGCCTCGAGTGGGAACTGTCACCACAGCGTCACCTTGTTTGTCCCTGATTTCATCCTCCGTCCACCCAAGCTGGCTCCTTCCGTCCTGGTGAGCTCACTCCTTCCTGCACTAACGGACCGTCAAGGGACAAACTGTTTTATAAGATTAGCAGACACCCGAACACACGGTGAAGACGAGTGTGTTCCCTGAGCCGCACCTGCTCAACTTTGCTCATCGGGTTTCTCCTGAGGTCCCGCTCTTTCTAACGCAGAAATGAGCAGCAAACCCACTGGAACCAACATGTACAGGATGCAGCAGGCATGGTTTATAGTTAATTTTAAGTAGACAGCGAATCAACCCACAGAGCAACTCAGCCGCCACCGCCTCCCAGACAAAGGCTCCTCTGGGCAGGAACCATCCTTCTCAGCAACCGATCCCCAACGACATCCCATTTCCACCTCTCACGCATCACCCTCCACTGCCCAGACCTGGACACAGGCAGGTGGACTAGATCGAACCCGGCTCTGAGCAGGTGGTGGCATCCCCATCCCAACGTCTGCCATCAGGCCCCTTCTGTCTGTGTTAATGCTCGACCTCCAGGTCAGCCAGTGCAATTGCTTCTGCTCTTTGCAATCGTTCTCAGTGAGCTCTGAGCAAGGGCAGAGTTCCCGCTCTGTGTGTCCCTGCCGTCACTGTCATTCCTGTCATCCACCACCTCAGACCAACAACGTGGACGGAGGGAGGTGATTCCATGCAGTCAGCCCTGCAGCTGGGTCTGGGCATCCGCGGGGCTCCCACGCCCCATAGGAGGTGACGTGCCATCTGAGAGCCTGGAGTCTAGCTGCACAGCCAGGGAGACACACGTGCATCCTTCCAGTTCAGAGTAACGTGGGCCGGATCAGATCCAGTGTCCAGGGGCCACCACAGACAATGACTCTGTCTTAAGGACAAACGGAAACTATCCTCAGCTCCTGGGGTTCACAGAACTGCTGGGAACCTAGAAACCAGGTCATTCCCAGGAGGCCTGGCAGCAGGGACCCCGCAGAGGTCACGCCCAAGCACCCACGCACCCCACTGACCACACGTGACCCCTCCAGCTCCACCTCCCTCACTTGAGCCCCCAAGTCCTGGAGCAAGGACCCAGCTGGCCAAGCTCGGAGCATCTTCCCAATCCCCGGGGACAAGGCACGGAGGAGCCTCGTTTCTACAACAGCCACCGGGTCCCTGTGAGCAGATGCATACACGGCATGTACCTGCCCCCTGTCCGGCACACTCTGTGGCTGCTGGTCGTAACCTGCTGCTAACAATACTCCAGTGAGTGTACATCTACATACGTATGGCGCATACGTATAGCACAGGTGTCAACACATTCACTGAACTAATTTCCAGAACCGAAGGCCCCGTAGAGTAGGGTAGAGGGAAACAGGCCACGCTGCGTGGGGAGGCGTGTTCCAGGCTGAGTGGCAGGAGCTCCAGTGATGACACGGTCCTTCCCCCACAGGGACCGCGTCCTGTGGGAGTGAGGAGAGGCTGTTCTGTGGGGGCGACACCTCCTATTGATGGGACTCCAAAGGGGTCTGCAGCTGAACAAAGGTGAAATCGGAGCCCTGGCCCTTCCTGACTTCAGGGGACATTCTGACCACCAGGGCCCTGTTTTTCCCAGAATCGTAGAGAAAAACAAAACGTGAAAACTGGTCATGGGCATTTGTTTCCTTCCCGTGTCCCTGTGAGGTGAGGCCCCAGCTACGTGACCCGGGGCAGATCTCATCTCACTCCAAGTCAGAGGGCCCGAGGAGAATGATGGAGACCAGACTCCTCTCCACGGCTCAGCAGGGTGAGCTGGAGCTCCTCGCCAGCTCCCGACCAGCTGTGGAGCCTCGCTGGGCGCTCCAGGCTGGAGCCAGGAGGGCAAGCGAGAGAGACTGTACCGGAAAAAGGAAGCACCCAGAGACCAGACCAACAGGAGCGACGTGGACAGTTCACTGGCACCAACAGTCAACAGGTTTCCACTGGGGCCTCATGTGGACGCGGCTCCTCCACGAGCGGGGACAACCAGACACAGAGATGCCCAGGTCCAGACCCTCGGCAGACACGCCACGTTTGTGGGCTGGTGGATCTGTCAGGGTGAGCTGGTTATGTGCAGTAACAAACAACTCCCAGGTCTCAGCAGTTTACTAAAATAGAGGCTTGTTCTCTGCTCAGGCTCTCTGCTCATTCTGTCTTGGCTGTGGATTTGCTGTACATCATCGTCACTCCAGGACCCAGGCTAATGAGGCAGCTTCTATCTGAAACACTGCTGCTCACTGTGGCAGGGCAAAGAGAGAATGTGGCGAATGACACACTGGCTCCTAAAGCTTCTATTCAGAAGAAACATCCATCACTCCCTCTCACATTTCATTGGTGCAAAACCAGGACCAAGACAGGTGACCTCCCATTGAAGTAGAAGCTGAGAGAGTGTGAGGGCTGGAGATGCTGCAGCCATTCTGCATCCACGAGGGGAGGCCTGTCTGAGAATGGAGCTGACCCAGAAGAAGAAATGAGACAGTGAGATGGAGAGAGAGAAACTGGGCCCTGATAGCATTATTGGGTCTGAATCCTGCCTTGCAGAGGCCAGCTCTAGCCCCAGACTGTAGTAGCTTGAATCTGAAATCCTCTATTTTGTCTAAAGCCAGTTAGAGCTGGGTTTTCTTCACTTGCAACCAAAGAGGTTCTAGCTGCACAGAGCACTTGGGCTCTGCCTGGCCTTTCTCAGGACACAGGACAGGGAGGGAAAGGGTCCCCTGACACAGGGTGAGCTCCTCACAGGCAGGGACCATGGACTAGCAGGAGGGTTGGGGCTCAGCTCTGAGTTCAGATGGGATGGAGTGAAATCTGGCTTCTTCACTTGCTCACTGTGCAACTTGCACCTCACATTCCCCTGTCTAAATCGGGGACGTGATAGAACACACCTCACAGGGCTGTGATTCAATTAAGGAAATCAGATGAATAAATTCCTGGTGCCTGTCAGTGTTCAAGAAATGTCCACTGGGCTTGTCCCTGGTCCCTAGTACCCTGGAGTGCATGGTTCCTCAGGAAATGTGTGACAAGGGGGTGAGCGGGATCACTGATGAGCACGAATCATGTGAGATGGGGACCTCAGAGAACATGTGAGTGGGAAGAGGCAGGCCAGGAGCTGATGACCAAGAAATAGTGGGACTCAGATGGAAAGAGGCAGATGGGGGGACAGAGGCTTGTCCCACTGAGCAGCGATGAGGACAGGTGGGAGAGGCTGGCTGGTAACACCTGCGAGGGCTCCATACCACGAAGTTCGTGTAGAAGGACATCAGTGGGTGTGAAATGTTACGATGTATCGTCCAGGGGAAGAAGCTGGTTATGAAATACCACGTACAGTATTATCCCATGTTTGGTGAAACGAGGGCTCCATACCACGAAGTTCGTGTAGAAGGACATTAGTGGGTGTGAAATGTTACGATGTATCGTCCAGGGGAAGAAGCTGGTTATGAAATACCACGTACAGTATTATCCCATGTTTGGTGAAAAAAAATGTTTTACATATCTTTGCAAGACAAAGAAGCAGTGCTACCAAAATATTACTAGTAAATGTGAATTACTAGTCTTCTCATTCTATTTACTTATAAAGTAAATATTCTGAATATTTATTCTTTCTCAAAGAAATCAATGACATATAAAAAAGAAAGATGCTCATTAAGTAAAAAGGAAGAGGGAGACGTGACTGTGATGATGATGGTGACGGTGATGATGGAGAAGATAATGATGATGACAACCCTAGTCCCGTCACTCACCAAGTGTGTTCTTGGACAAGCGAATGAACCACTCTCTGCCTCAGTTTCCTCATCTAGGATGAGGATTGAGTGAGCTGGTCCTGTCATTAAAACTCTCACAGGGGCCAGCCCAGTGGTGCAAGCGGTTAAGTGCACGCGCTCCACTGCGGCGGCCTGGGGTTCGCAGGCTCGGATCCCAGGTGCGCACCGACGCACTGCTTGTCAAGCCGTGCTGTGGCGGCGTCCCATATAAAATGGAGGAAGATGGGCACAGATGTTAGCCCAGGGCCAGTCTTCCTCAGCAAAAAAAAGAGGAGGATTGGCAGATGTTAGCACAGGGCTGATCTCCTCACCAAAACAAACCAAAACAAAAAAAAAAAACTCTCACAAACATGGCTGGCACAGAGTGACCATAGATATTCTGGTTCTTCTCGTCTGCACACTGGCCAGGGGAGGTACAGGGTATACATCCTGGGGCTGGGGTCTCAGAGGGGACCACGGCAGAGGCCACTCCTGCCCAGGCTGCCCAGGGAGGGGACGTGCTCCCTGGGAGGCTGGCTTTGCTCCTGCAGCTGTCAGAGGGGAAGCCCAGCCAGAGTATTAAACAGGCTGTTCTGATTCCATGTCCTGATCTCGCTAGAGCAGGGAAACTCGGTAGGTTTAGAGGCCAGATTCTCTGTAAGAAAAGATAAAGTTGTCTCCAGCAGGGAGAACAGATGAACAGTGAGTTCCCTTTGTTAAGAGGTGTCAGCACACTTGCCCTGTAGGGGAAGAAAGGATCTCTCTGCTTCAATCTCATTCACTCAAAGTCAATATCCCTCAGGTGCCCACACATCACAGGCTCACATCCAGAGCCAGGGACTCCAGCCTGGGGGGAGCAGTGGATGCATGTCAAACCAGAGTGACACCTCAGTGATGCAGTTTCCGTGGGCCACGATGGGAGGACGTTGAGAGACCAGGAATTTCAGGTGATAAACACCTCCTACTCCTCCCTGACCCTGTGCCTTAAAGCCACCATCAGGGCCTGGAGCTGCAGACAGAAGGTGCTAGAAGGGGTTTCATGAAGAGGTGGACCAGAAGGGGGCCTGGAGGATGGGCATGTGTGAGCCAGGCCTGGGGGCGGGGGGCATTATGGAGACAGCCAAGGTGAGGACACAATCCTAATGACAGGGAGCAGAGACTGTCCAGGGAGATCAGGGCTTGTTGTGCAATACAGAGAGTGGCTAGAGCATGGACTTGGGGCCAGGCTGCTGGTGTGAGTCCAGGCTCTGCAGCTCACTACCTGTGCAACATTAGGTGAGTCTCTCAACCTCTCTGCGCCTCAACTTCTTCATCATTAAAATGGGGATGGTGATGATACTACCTGACAGACTTGTGATGACGGCAAAGGAGTAACAGATTGAGAGCACTCAGAGCAGTGCCTGGGACACGGTGAGCACCAGATTCAGTGACGGCTGTGATGATGAGAACAGTGATGACCAAGATGATGGTGATGACAATGCCAATAGTGATGATGATGGTGATAACAATAACAGTGATGAAAGCAAACAGCCCAGGATGGATATTATGTCCCTCCAGAATCGCCCTCCAGGACAAACCCTGAGACTCCCAGAGACTTCTAGAAGCCCCTGATGTTGCTGCTCAGTTCCAGATGCAACATCAGAAAAAAACCACTGTCAATGCTTGAGACAGAGTGCCTTTAGAAAAACAGCATTCCTCATAAGCACAACAGGAAATGTAAAGTAATCAAAATTCAATTTTGATTCTTTTAGTCTAGACATTAATATTTCATAGAATTATAATTTGAAGTACAATATACTGCACAATGACTGTCTCTCCAATCTGATTTTCTTCCCTTTAATCGACTAGTGGGATAGACTTGTCTCGGTATAGTGTTTACAGCTGATCGTGGACAGAAGCCGATGTCCCCAACGTCTATATGTCAAAAACCCCTGCTGATGCACAAATGGCACAGCTGTGTCACCAACCTGGGGTCACAGTATGTGGAGGGCAAAGGCGTGCACCACCAGCACTCTGGCCCGGGGTTCATGCGGGTCCCCACCAGCCCCAGCTAAAAAGCCCCTAGCGTTTGTTCCACACCAAACCCCTCTGGACTCCAGGGGAAGGACGGACAGCGGAAGGTCACCTCTCGCCCTGGTTAGTCACTCCCTCGGCTTCTCCGTCTCCAGGTTCTAAATTGTCAGGACAGGACGGATAAAGAGCACGTGACAGCTGCTTCCGGATGTCAGTGTGCACACACACCACCGGGGCCTGTGAGAGAGCGGGCTGTGCTCGCAGGTCTGGAGGGTCCAAGCGGGGGCATCTCCAACACGCTGCAGGGAAGGCCGCCCCCTGGGTGCGGTGTGGATGCCAGGACGCCCTCAGGCCCCTCGGGGGCAGAGACGGGCTCAGCGGCTTGTGGGGGATCAAGTGCCCGCCCACAGCAGGGCTTCTCCCGGGAATGCCACTCACCGCGACGCCACAAGCCCACTGGCCGCCGGAAGGGGACGTCAACGCACCACCCTGCTCCCCCAGAAGCCCGGGTCTCCTCCGTTGCAACGACTCACAGCTTCCACCCAGCGCCATCTTCCTCCCGACTCTCTTCCTGAAAGGAGGCTCACGGGAGGCCTCCCATTGGTCGGCCTGGGTCACATGACTGGGCCCGGCTGCAAGGGAGGCTGGGAAACCAACGTCCGGTTTCTGCCATGGACGGTGATGTTCACGGTGAGGGAGGCGTCCGCGTGGGAAGGGGGTTCTCAAGGACAGTCAGAGGACGTGAGATGTCCCCGCCAGCTTCTCCCAGAGCCGGACCACAGGGACAAGACCCGCAGGGCCTCCCTGTGCACCTCGTCGTGCACAGTCCCCTTCCCCCCAGCCCCAAAGCGCCTGCCTTCTCTTACACACCAGGCCCAGCCCCACCACGGGCTCTGGAACATTCTCTCCCTCATCTCCAGCCAGGCATTGCCCCAATGGCCACCCCCTTGGGGAGGCTTTCTCTGACCACCCCCTAAGGGGCACCTCCCAGCCCTAGTCATTCCAGAACATCCCACCCAAACCCAAGGCCCTGAGAACATGGCAAAGACGGCTCACCACTGCTCTCGCCACTTCAACGCAAGGTGATAAAATGTCTTCCCAGTTCAGCAGAGCAGCTCTTCCAGTACCCAGACCCCGTGACCCAGCAGATCCCGGCCATGGACACTCCAGGGCATGTTCCCAACAGACGCAGGGCTCCTCCGGAAGGAACGTTCTGGGGATAAAACTGATCCACTTTGTGAAGGTATTTGTGGTGTGTGAGCCTCTGTGCAGGGCTGTGTGTGCCAGTTCTCCACAAGGTCTAGCTGAAGTGCTTTCTCTGACAGCTGGTCACAGTTCTCCTCGCCACCAGCATGTAAAGAAGCATTGGATGTCGAGGGCACAATGCTGAACTTTCACATAAATGGCATCTTTAAATTAAAGGGCCTGACTCCGCACCGGCCCCGTGGCTTAGCGGTTAAGTGCACGCACTCCGCTGCTGGCGGCCCGGGGTTCGGATCCCGGGCGTGCACCGACACGCTGCTTGTCCGGCCATGCTGAGGCCGCGTCCCACATACAGCAACTAGAAGGATGTGCAGCTATGACATACAACTATCTACTGGGGCTTTGGGGAGAAAGAAAAAAAAAATAGAAGGAATTTAAAGGGCCTGACTCTTAGGCCAACACGGACGCTGGAGGCCATGCAGATGCCGAGAGTGGCAAGGATGCCCCAGGGTCAAGATCTGTCTGTCTCAGGTTAGAGGTTTAGAAAATGGGGCTGTTTTCTTGATGAACCTCTCGGAGAGTTGGAGGGTGAGGGAAAGGCCGTTCTGCGTTTTCTGACAAGTCAGTTCCCCATGCTTGGGGACCCAGCCGGCTCTTCAGGGAAGGAAGGCAGAGCCCAACCCAGCCCAGCCCAGCGGGTTGCAGTCCCTCAGCTGTAGCCCATCGGTCAGATGAGGAGCCCGTGGGGATCATGGCTGAGCAGAGTGGAGGCCAGCATCCTGGTCTCTCTCAGGGACAGCAGGGCCATCCTCTAGTCTCCTGGGTGAACTGGGGATGCCTGAGCTGGTTTGTCCCCAGGAAGTACACTGGGGCTCTGGCTGGATGTGTGCAGTGGGCATGGAGCCGGCTCCCTCCCTCCCTCGTATGGCACAAGGGGACAGACGTAAAGAGATGAAGAGACACCCCTGTGAACACCTGGTGCAGTGTCCATGCCAGGGGCTCCAAGTGCTCTCTGCATTTATCCACTCCGCCACTCGTTCCCTCACTGTGGACACTAAACGTGGTGGCCGTGTCTCAGGACGTGGAGGATGGAACAGACGGGAGAGGTGGAAGGGCAGAGCAGGAGGCCAGTGTGTCATCCAGGCGAATAGAAAGTGAGTTTGGAATCAGGTGGGAGCAGAGGGATGGAAGCCAGGGATGGGGGATGGGGAGAAGGTGAGGGCAGAGCTGTCTCGATGAGGGAGGAGTCAGAGGTCACCCAGTGTTGAGTTGAGGGAGCTGCGCATCAAAGCATAAGAGAGAAATCTCAGTTCCCAAAGTCAGGCTCTCTTTGGCTTTCCTGCCTATGAGCTTCGTATCAGAGATGACATCTCTTGGTTGGTGTGGTTATCTGAATAAAGTTGGGAAAGGTGGGGAATCCTGATAAAAATAAGATCTGTACCTCTTGAAAATATTATTTCAACATAAAGCATGTAAATTGTTTGCTAATGTTTTGAGTATAAATTTGATGACTGGATATTCATGTACTTTCCATTACATCAACACAGCCACAGTCTAGTTCTTAGGAATTGGGGTTTTGTTGTTTTTTGTTTGTTTTTCAACAAACAATAAAACAAAACCTACCATTTCAGTACAAAATCCTCCAAGGTTTTTACCCAGTTCTCTATAGTTGCACCAACCATACTTAATTCAAAAGGGTTTTTTTTGCATCTCTCTTTATTAAGTAAGCCTAAAGCTTCCAATTCAGGTTTCACAGAAAGAACAACCTAATTTGCCGTGTTGCCTCACTGACTTATGATGATTTATTAAAGCGCCTAAATTCATTAACAGATACAACCAGCATAAGCAGGTTTGGGCACAGACACACTGGTCCTGGTCAGCCATCACCTCCCCCAGCAGGAGCAGAGTGGCTGGGACAGGAGAGGGGCTGACGCAGCACGTGGTCAGCATGGGCAGAGCGCAGGGCAAGTCACCATGGGAGTTCACCATGTGGATATCGACCCAGAGGGCTTCTTCTAAGTCATGATACCGTGCACAGTGAGATCCTGGCACACACTCATCGAGGTATTAAATGCAGATCTATACACTCAACAACAGGGGGTGGGGCAGGGGAGGGGGAACTACTTAAACCATTTGGGTCATTCCCCTCAAGGAGTCCACGCCCCAGATGCAGAGGAGTTGGGGGGATGGGGATCTGATGTCCCCTCATCTGTCTCCTAGGGTGAGTATCTCACCATTCTGAGGTGATCCAGTGTATAAAATTGTGTTTTTCACTCAAAATGGCCCTACAGACAGGGCATTTATTTCATCTTATGCTCAACAGAGAAAAAACAAAAACAAAAAACTCTAATCTGTTCCAATACTGGACTTGTGATTTTTAAAGGAACTCAGTTTAGACCTAAACCCTGTATAATGTACGGCTCCACCACATTGTCATTTTCGTGGCCCCTATGTATTGTGGCACCACCACACCATCCTGGGTGCTGAGGGCCCAGCTCAGAGTGGAACACACTTACGCGGGAACCCCGGCTCCACCCCGTCTGGATATGTGGCCTTTTGCCAACTCTGTAACCTCTCTGTGCCTCAGTTTCCTCACTGGTTAGTGTGGATGATCGCAGGCCCTCCCTCGCTGGGAGAGGACGGAATGAGATAATCCACCCAAGGCCCTCAGCCCAGGGCCTGTCACTCAGCAGGGGCTCAGTACATGCTGGGTTGTTAACTTCACCTTCACAAGTGGGCTCTGCAGTAAAGGGTGCAGAGAAAATTTTGAAATTTATCATGCCAAATGTTTCAGGACATTTGTGAATGAAGCACTAGATTTAAAGGCCTTTATCACATACTTTTATATTTCTCATAACTAGGACCCTGGGCTCAAATATTTCTTCATGTTAAATGCACGTTTTTGTTCCTTTGCTGGCTGCTTCAACCCATGTTTCATATCTCCTCAGTCCTAATGCTTCAGCCTAGACTTTAGGAGAGTAACAGGAACTGGAACTACCCTTGTATTATTTTTTCTTTTAGATTAAAATTGATTTTCTGATTCCATACAATCTTGCCTTTCACACGTGCCTATGGGTGATTAATGTGTAAAGAGCGTCCCTTTCATTTCTTCATCTCCTTTCTCCAGCTTGTCATCTGGAAAGAAGCTTGTCGTCTTCAGGCAACTCACTGGAGATGATTTTTAATTTATACCTGAGGGAGCATGGAAATTGCTCAGCCTTCCCCAGTGTTCACTCAGCCTCCTACGTCAGCCAGTGTCCTCTTTCTCACACTCGCTCATACAAGGCACACTTAACTGCCCCCAAATGCAATGGCACATCCCTCCAGGAATCCTCCAGCAGCCTCACGGCAGGGCGTCTCCCTCACCAGTTTCTGGGTGCACCTCACACTTACCCTCCCACCTACCACCATCCAGCCCCCCTGGGCTCTGAGACCGCTGATCTGTCAGGAAGGTCCGTCTCCTCCAGCCCACAGGAGAGCACTGTGGCTTCTCACAGACCCACACCTCCCAGACTCAGGGAGATGCCAGCAGTGGGGCCCTCAAATACAGGACACTGAAGAGCTTTGTCACACTGGTGAGAAGGCAGCCATTTTCTGGAAATCTGATTCATGTTTGGGGCAAAGTCGAAATAACCGCCCTCCTGGAATTCAGACGGTGCAGACTTATCTCTTTGCCCCTTGCTGCCTCTGCCTCCTCAAATCTCTGAAACATCCATTGACCTGCAGGACTTGATCATCCCACTGCAGCTCACACGCAGCACCCAGGGAGGGCCTGGCCACAACACACAGTCAGTGAACATCAGTAGAAAGAGTGAACGTGGGAAATCTGGGAGGGGCTGACGTCCCGGGTCCATTGAGCCGAGTCCTCCTCATGCCCATCGCTCCGACACAGGCTCAGCATCATGCCGAGGACTCGCTGTGGGTCTTTAGAGGGAGCCGTCATTGCCACAGTCACAGAGGACATTCTGGGATCAGCAGCAGAGCTGGTACAGCTGGTGATGACACAGAAGTGGAGAGAAATTCCCTGACTACAAGATAAGTAATGGTGTGTGGTTCAGACCTGCCAGTGAAAGAAAAAATGACCCCTGCCTGAGAACCGTTAGAAAGTGTGTGAAAAGAACAGAACATAAAGACTAGGTTTCTTAACAAAACAAATCTTTAGCTGTATCTTTTTCACAGGACACAAAAAGCACAAACATGACAACCTTTTAGAAATAAAATCACTTCAGAACATCACACATTTTCTAAACCTATTCCCTTCCCTCACCATTTCTAAGAGGCTGATCTGTTGATTCTTTGCCACGTTTGCTAAGCAAAGAGCAGCGCTGGCGCTAAGTCGCTAATAAACTCTCGAGATTCTGGTTCATGGTGCGGGGGTTGGAGGCGGACTCCCCCGCCCCACCTCTCCGGACACTGGTGCGCACTGTCCGCGCTCTCTCCCGGGGCAGCTGCACTCCCCCTTCTCACACATCTTATTTCTATTCACCATCCCAAGTCAGCCCCGCCCCCAACACCTTGCGCACACCCAGCCTCAGGTGGAGCAGCCTTCCAGTCTGTGCCAGCTGGAGGTCAGCTTTTTCTTACTTCCAGAAACATAACCTTCTGTATTAGAATCCTACCGCTGACCTAACAAATGACCACAAACTTAGTGGCTTAAACAACACGAATTCATTATCTCGTAGTTCTGTAGGTCAGAAGGCTGATGTGGGTCTCACTGGGCTAAAATCAGGGTATCCGCAGGCTGCGTTTCTCTCTGGAGGCTCCAGGGGAGGATCTGCTTCCTCGCTCATGTGGGTTGTTGGCAGAATTTAGCTCCTTGTGGTTGTAGGACTGAGATCTCTGTTTCTTTCTGGTTGGAAGCTGAGGGCCTTGCCACCTTCTAGAGGCCACGTGTCTGCCTTGGCTCACGGTTCCTTGCTCCATCTTCAGAGCCAGCAATGGCAGTCGAGTCCCTCTCATGCTTCAAATCTCTCCTCCTTTTTCTTCTGTCTCTCTGACCCAACTAGGAAAGGTTATCCTATTTTAAGGACTCTTGTGAATAGACTGACTCACCTGGGTAACCCAGAACACTCTGTCCATCTCAAGGTCCTTAATTTAATCACACCTGCAAAGCCCCTTCTCCCACATAAGGTAACATCGTCACAGGTTTTGGGGATTAGGGTGTGGAGATCTCTGGGGACCATTACTCTGCCTACAACACCATCATGGACTTGAATTGAAATCCGCCTCGCTCCCTTTCCCTGCACTTGATGTTATGCTGTGATTTGTTGAATTGCCTGTCTGTGTACCTCATCTGATTTGAAAGTCAAACCTTCTCAAGGTCAAGAACAGTCTCAGTTTTCAAATGCTTGCTCAGGGAATATGAATTGATGCAAAGTTGGAATCCTCAGGACACACTAGAGCAGGTGAGTATAGGACACAATGGGTCCACTGTATCCTGGGGGACTGGGTGAGCTGGTGACACCATGACTCCAGGAGGAGGTGTTCACTGCTCAGCAAGAGCCCATGTGGAAATGGGGCCCAAGGTTACCAGAGCCCTGACTGTTCAAGAAAACCCAGAAATCAAAATGTTATACAAAACTGCTCAATCTTCTGAGGTGATATTCACATAACATAAAATCAACCATTGTAAACTGAATAATTCAATGGCATTTAATACACTGTGCAACTACCATCTCTAGCTAGTCCCAAAACATTTTAATCACTCCAAAATAAAACCACCTACCCATCAGGCAGTTTCTCACCATTCCTCCCCACCTCCATCTGCAAACACCAACCGGCATTCTGTCTCTATGGATTTACCTATTCTGGACATTTCATGCAAAAGGGATACAGCATATGTGACCTTTTGCGTCTGGATTCATTCACTTAGTATAGGTTTTGAAAGTTCATCCTCATTGTAGCATGGATCAGTGCTTCATTACTTTGTAAGGGTGAATTATATGGCAATGTATGGACATACCACAATTTGTTTATCCTTTCATTCTTTGATGGACATTGGGCTGTTTCCACCTTTTCGTTATGCAGTCATATTGCTGCTATGAATATTCATATTCAAGGATTTGTTTGAGTACCTGTTTCAATTCTTTTGGGTGTATACCTGTTTTGGAATTGCTGGATCATATGGTAATTCTATGTTTAACTTTTTGAAGAATCGCCAAACTGTTTTCCACAGCCGCTGAACCATTTTACATTTCCACCAGCAATGTATGAGAGTCCCAGTTTCTCCATATTCTTGCCAACAGTTCCTTCTGGATGTGAAGTGGTATCTCATTATGGTTTTGATTTGCATTTCACTAATTACTAATGATGTTGAGCATCTTTTCATCTACTTGCTATCCATGTGGACATCTTTTTTTGGAAAAATATCTATTCAGGTCCCTTGCCCATTTTTTAATTGGGTTGTTTGCTATTTTGTGATGAGTTTCAAGATGTCTTCATATATTGTGAATACCAGATGCCTAACAGATAGGTGGTTTGCAGACATTTTCTCTGTTCTGCAGATTGTCTCTTCACTTTCTTGATAATGTTTTTTGAAGCACAAATGTTTTAAATTTTGATGAAATCCAATTTATATTTTCCTTTGTCACTCATGCTTTGGGTGTCATATCTAAGAATCCATTGCCTGCACATGGCAGGCACTCAATGAAGAGCAGTTGGATGATGGATGAGGCTTCATCTTCATCAAGGTCCAGGAGGTTGTAGCAGTGACCCCACAGCCCTTGGTGGTGGATGAATCACACCCATTGAACACCATCCTCATCTTCCCCATGGTGGAGGCCCCTCCCCGTCTCCCCCTTCTCAAGTCTGCGTGTACCACACTGATCACAGTGTCCTTCTGATATGTGTCAGTACAGACCCATCCTATATCCCCATTAAATGCAAGACCATGGCCAATGCCGGGTCTAAGTTTCCCCATATAGATGAGGGATAATGTCCTTCCTGTCTCATAGGCTGGGGTGAGGGCAGAGATCCCATGGGTGAGCACCTGGTGCTCCTGACACACAGCGAGCTCTCACCAGGGTTGGTTATTTCCACACATCAACCCTAGGCCTGTTCCCCAGGATCTGAAGGACGAGTTTTCATGTGATCACTCCAGGTGGGGAGTGTGCACCATCCTCATGATCAGTGGAAACAGACCAGTGGCAGACATAGAGTGGTTCTGTGTGAAGTTCAAAGTGATTCTGAATATTTGTTTTATTCAATCTTTTCTAAACTTATTTCTACCATGTATGCCTTTAAATATGAGTATCCTTTCTTAGGTTGATACAGTGCTGATAAATATTTTAATATTTATTTTTCTGAGCATTTAACTGAATCATATAGCTGTGTACCCCCCACCCAGCCTTACTGACCTGACTACAGGTCTACCGTGTGGACCAGCACCCTCTCTGAGCCGCAGATCGCGTTTATAAACAGTGAACTCTCCACTCAGACATGAAAGCACTCAGGAGAAATGCCCTAGAACATTTGTTCATTAGTTTTTAAAAACCGTAAAAGAAATCCCCCTGAGAGCCCAGGGGAGAAATAAATGGACAACGAAACTAGACTGAAATTCCACATCTCTGAAATGGAGAGGACACTGAAGCACAAATAAATACATGAATAAGATTTATGATCATTAAGATTGTAAATGATGTGAAGAGTAAACACATTAGCACTAATAAAAGAGATGTACCAGATGCGAATAAGAAAGAAGCCCTAACCCTTGCAGAAGAGGATGTTGGAGGAAATGCGGTTCCGGCTCTGAGCCCTGGAATGCAGGATAACAGGGCAACAGCTGACCCTGGGCGGTAGACAGCTGACCCTGGGCGGTAGACATCTGACCTCAGTGCGGTTGTGAAGGCACCTTCGTCTGCCGTCCAAGACTCCTGTTCTGTGACGAGAGCTGCTGTGACTAATGCACACAGGTCTGCAACTGTCACATCCCATTCCCACATCTCAGTGGCTTTCTTACCTGTGCCTCCTTACCTTACCTGTGTCCCTCCAGGACCCACGCTGATCCTGCCAGTCACCACGCCACAGGGAGGAGGGGGTGCAGGGGGAGCTCAACAGGAAGTCAGATGCTCTGGTCAGAAGTGACTCATGACACCTCGAGTCAGCAACCCCATTATCCCAGGTGGTGAAACCAACTCCAAGACCCGGGAATGAAAGTTCTCTCCTGGGCTCCGCCCTGCACTGTGGGGCATAGAGGAGAGGGCATCAGGGGCAGATGGGGGTCTGGGAGGGCTTCCCCGGGGTCTCAGGTGAGGGCAGCCTTGCAGGGGAAGAGGAGCTCAGGGAAGGTCGAGCCTCAGACATTTCTGGAGGTAGGCTGAGTGCCGTGCAGGGCTCAGCCTGTGCCCTGTCGGGTTCCTGCTCCTCAGCTGCTGAGGTGGATTCTCCCCAGCAGCATGAGGGCAGACCGCAGGGTCATGGGGTCTGGGCCCTTTCTCCACTTAAGGACAGACCTGTCACCACTGGAGTGTCCTCACCTCACATGGACCCAGGACTGTGGGGCGGTTGTGACCTCATCTCAGGCTTTCCTTCTAGGAGACGTCCCACCAGATTCTCTCATTCTGACTCTAGAGCTTTGCATTTCGTTAGGCAGCATTTATGGTTTCCAAATCGAGTGGAGAAACCCAGGACTGAGTTGCACTCCAACACACACCTCCGTAGTCTGCAGCTCTCTGATACCTCGGAACATCTGTGGATGATTCATCAGCTTCCGAGTGCACGAATCAGGTTAAAAATTCAAATTCCATTAGAGCCTCCAGACCTTCCTGAGCTCAGTATGTTTTATACTCAATCAACACACAAACCCCATATCTTCACACTGATACACTCAGCCTCAACCTTCAAACTACGAAAGCACCATCTTAAGGAGCACATCACAGGTGGACCCGGAGAGGCGCTGGCCCATGGCTGGGCTGTGGGAATCTGCAGGACAAGGGGTGGGGTGGCCGAGCTCTGGCTAGGGCTGTCCAGGTGGCCTTTCCCAGCGGGTCCCAGGCTCTGCCTGAGGTCAGGGGGTCTGGAAGCCGCACGTCCAGGACCAGAAGTGAGGAGGAAAGGCCCGAGGCCACGTCCCCTCCTCTCCTCCCTTCAGGGTCCCCGCGTACGGGCAGCTGGGGGCCTTGGGGGCACTGACCCAGACACTGGAGGACACCTGTGGGTGGCCTCCAGCATCCACCTCTTCTACTAGGAGCCCCCAGGTTCATCGGGGAACCCGCCACCACCCCACATTCATACCTGGGATCCCTGCCAGGGTCCCGAGGCTCCAGGGTTCCCTCTGACCCCATTCAAGTCAAGAGAAGCCCTGCCTTGGCTGCAGTGATTGGTTCAGGTATGTCACATGACCTCATCCAGTCCAATCAGAGTGAGCATCAGGACTTGCCCCTGGCCAACAGGAAAGGCTCTTGCACTTCCCACTGGCTGTGTCCTGACTGCGGTGATTGGTTCAGGGAGGTCACATGACCTCATCCAGTCCAATCAGAGTGAGCCTCAGGACTAGCCCGGGCTGACAGGAAAGCCTTGGCTCTGAGAGGAGGTGAGGACGGGGCTCCGCCGCCATCTTGTGATCGTGGCGGGGCCTGAAGGTGTCGGACGACACAGATGGGGCCTGTTCGTGAAGGCTGACGGCTGAGGCGGAAGATCTGAGATGAAAACCGGAGTCTGTGACGTCACTGGGGCCCTGGATCCGGGGGCCAGACCTGCCCACCGCTGCCGGGTCCCCACAGGGCGGACGCGGCCGTCTGCACGGCCGGGCGGCCGAGGGCCTGTCCTCACCGCGAGCTCCTCCCTGCGGAGCCGGGCTCTGCTGTCCCTGTCGGAGGGGAGCGGCTCGGCCTTGAGACCAGCCCCCGCCGAGGGCCCGACCACAGAAGAAGGGGCGTCGGGAGGCGAGGAGGGCGGCCGCGGTGGGGACGACAGGCGGCTCTCCCGGTCCCCACAGACCTGGGACGAAGCTCGAGGACGGTGCCCCAGAGCCCCCGCGTCTCCGCCTCTCCTGCCCTCACACCGCGTGGGGGGGGGGTGACGGGGTGAGCGCCCATGACAGCGGTCACGGGGAGCCCGTCTGAGGAACCCGCCACAGCAGGGAGGTGGTGATCGGGTCAGTGACACGTGTGACGCAGTAAGTATCACCCACGGTAACGTCCAGGTGCCATGAACACGGGTGACACAGATGTCACACGGGCAGCACCACACGAACCAACACATACAGATGGTACGTGTGAGTCACCCACCAGCAGCTCACATGAGGGTCACTCGGAGCGGGTGACAATGTTCACACACGGAGCGGCGGGCACAGGTCATGTGGAGGTGGCACACACAGGCCGTATGGATGCAGTGCACAGAAATAGCACACACCAGCAGCACTCATACACAGATGACACACAAGGACAGGACACAAGACACTCGTGTGACACCAGCACACAGGTAACACCCACAAATCACACAAGATGCTGTTGTATTGAGGTAACACAGAGGCAGCATGAACACAGGTAATGCACACAATGCACAGAAGCAGCCCAGCTCTAACAGCAACACACATGAGCAGCCCACCCCCTACCCAAGTGTGTGCACATGTAGGCTGCACACAAACAGATGACAGGCAGTCAGTGCACAACGTAACACGAAGAAAACAATAAAAGAACTGCAGCCACATAGTGCCCACGTAGAGACCACACACACATGCAGGAGGTGTACATGCAGGTAGCACTGGGGAGTATGTGGTCAGGTAACATACAGCAGCATCAATGTAGCCTACAGGTAGTATATCCACAGACAACATGTGGGCAGCAGTTATACAGGAAGCCCAAACAGATAACACACTCGCTGGGAACATACACAAGTAGCACATAAATCTCAGACAAACAGCTTATATATGGCACACACGTAGGTGACACACAGCATTACACATGTGGACATGCATGGCTACTGCACGTTGGCAGCCCGTAAGTCATAGGCACAGGCAATTTACACAGGAACCAGACAGGTAAGGCTAAGGCAGTTCACACAGGTAACAGACACCACCCCCAGAACACACGCACGTAGGTTACCTACAGGGGCATTGCACCTGTGACGCGTACACAGGCTGACATCAGACATAAAATTGGAAAAGGACCAGATGTGGGCTCAATAATCCTTTCTAACCTGAGAGTCAGATGCTCTGGGCTAGACAACATTTTTGAAAACCAGGGAGTGCAGAGGCGGGGTAGAGAATGGCAGTCTGCTCCTTTGTACAGCACACCACATTCAAAATCATTATCCTTCAATCTTCCGCAAAGAACATCAAGTGTTTAAACAAAATAATCCTCCTCAGTCCATTTCTCTTCCAGCTTCACAGATGCAGTAAATATTTTGCAGTGAATCCTTTATCTCTTAGATAAAAAAAGAGCTTATGTGGAAGTTCCTTGTTGACTTACTTCATAAATCTTCCCAGGTTACATCCTGCTGCCAAGACCCGTACAAGTGCCCTCCCGTTATCGGAAGTAGGACTTGATTGGCATGTTGTACCTGCCAAGCTATGACATAGAAAGGCCCCCAGATGGTTGGAGGCCGTGGGCGTCTCCAGGAGTAGGGATGAGCTGGTGTTAGATGAGGGCACACTCCCATCTACTGCATCCACTGCTGACAGCTCAGAGGAAGGACGAGCCCGGGGACGCTCACGAGGAGGTTGTAGTGAAACGAGGAGAGTGATGCTGCACTGGGACTTTCTCTCCTGGGAACGTTTTCCATTCTTCACCTTTAAAGTGACCTGGGGTTGCTCTCCCTGATGTGGGTCAGCACTCAGGAAGCTGCAGTAACTTGCCAAGGCAGGCGGTGGAGGAAGCTGTCCCTGGGAGGTGATGTCATGTGCCAGGTCCCCAAAGGGAACTGTCACCCAGGATGGGGCGAAGAGGCTGTTTAATGGAAGTTTGCTGTGAGGCCACTCTGAGCCAAGCTCCCTCCCTCCCCTCTCCTTCACACGGTGTGCACAGGGTATCAGAAAAGGGGGGAAATTCTTAAGTTCTGAGTGAAAATCTATTACATTTCCAAGTGCTTCCAAGTTTTCTGGTGCTTGACATTGGCCAGAGTCCAGGTCTGCAGCTTGGAGCCATAGAAGCCTGACCCGTCCCTGCAGAGACCATGACTGTGGGTGCAGCTCAGCCTTGGACTCAGGTTCCTTGGGAAGTGAAAGCCACTTCTGTAAACCTCCATGACTTTCACAGCTCAGCCGTGACAGGACCAGGACCCCTCACCCTCTGCACCCAGACTTAAAGTGCCCCCAGTGCTGCCCACCATGGGACAGTCTTGGGAGCTGCACCCTTTCATTATAGGAGCTCTGCCCAAGCTCACCCTCAGCTCTGTTTCTAGAATGTCACTATCCCCAGTGTTCTTGGCAGAGCATAGAGAACTGAGAAAGAAGGCTCTGTGTGAATAAAAAATGCATTAAGTCTTTGAAAAGACATCAGAGTCAATTTCAAGTTTCAAGAACAAAAAGCATATTATGGAACAGCTTTGCAATTACCTTGCATCATAAACACCCAAATCCTCTTAGCACCATCTCCCTTGTCTCAGTTCTTATGCATTGTCTTAGGGCAGAGTGACACCTGCCCTAGTTTTAATTAAAAGCTTATAATGTTCAAATATATTTAGAGGGAAAAGGACACAGATCCTGTTTGAGGATAATTATGTACTTTTTATAGCCCATTTACTATAACCCTTGATGTGTATGACTCAGGCCACATGTCCACCATGGACCTTGCTAGAGCTTTGTCACCATCTGCAAGTGCAAAGTGGGTCCAGCGATGAGCACCCTCTCAATCAGATGATCAAAAATATGGACCATCACACTACAAGAAAAGAAAACTACAGGCCGATATCCTTGATGAACACAGATGCAAAAATTCTCAATAAAATACTAGCAAACTGAATTCAGCAGCACATTAAAAAAATCACTCACCATTATCAACTGGGAGTTATCCCTGGGATGCAAGGATGGTTCAATATACACAAATCAAGCAATGTGATACATCACAATAATAGAATGAAATAAAAAGTCATGATCATCTCAATAGATGCAGAAAAAGCATTTGACAAAATTCAATATCCATTCATGATAAGAAACTCTTAAAACATAGGTATAGAAAGAATGTACCTCAACATAATAAAGGCCATATATGACAGGCCCATAGCTAACATCATACTCAATGGTGAAAGACTGAAAGCTTTTCCTTTACGATCAGAAACAAGACAAGGTGCCCCCTCTCAACGCTCCTGTTCAACACAGTACTGGAAGTCCCAGCTAGAGCAATCAGGCAAGATAGAGAAATAAAAGGCATCAGGATTGGAAAGGAAGAAGTAAAATTGTCTCTATTTGCAGATGACATGATTTTATATATAAAAAATCGTAAAGACTCCTCCAAAAAATTTCTATATCTAATCAATGAATTCAGTAAAGTTGCAGGATACAAATTTAACATAAAAAAATAGTAGTATTTCTATACATTAACAAATTATCAGAAAAAAGGAATAAAGAAAATAATTCCACTTAAAAATAGCAGCAAAACAATAAAATGCTTAGGAATAAATTTAACCAAGGAGGTGAAAGGTCTCTACACTGAAGACTACAAAACACTGCTGAAAGAAATTGAAGAAGACACAGATAGATAGAAAGATATCCCATGTTCATGTGTTGGAAGAATTAATATTGTTAAAATGTCCATATACCCAAAGCCTATGAAGATTCCAGTGGCATTTTTTACAAAAGTAGAAAAAATACTAAAAATACAAAAGACCCTGGATAGCCAAAGCAATCCTGAAAAGAAGAACAAACCTGGAGGCATCACACTTTCTGATTTCAAGCTATATTATAAAACTATAGTAATCAAAACAGTATGGTACCAGCATAAAAACAGACACATAGACCAATGGAACAGAATCCGTGCATATACAGTCAACTAATATTTGATGAGGGAGCCGAGAACACTCAATGGAGCAAAGACAGTCTCTTCAATAAATGGTGCTGGGAAAATTGAATATTCACATGTAAAAGAATGAAAATAGACCCCTATCTTACACCACTCACAAAAATTAGCTCCAAATGGATTAAAAACCTAAATGTAAGACATTAAACCATCAAATTTCCAGAAGAAAACACAGGAAAAAGCTCCTTGACTTGGGTCTTGGCAATGATTTTTTGGATATAAACCTAAAGCATAAGCAACAAAATCAAAAATCAACAAGTGGGACCACATCAAACTAAAAAGCTTCTGCACAGCAAAAGAAACGATCCACAAAGTGCAAAGGCAACCTATGTAATGGGAGAAAATATTTGTAAACCAGCTACCTGGTAAGGGGTTAATCTAAGGGCTGGGGTCACAGAGCACATGTGAGATAAGATACAGCTCTCCCAAGAGCTTAGAGTCTAGTTAAATACATATCACACACGCTCACACATGCACACACACACATACACCCCACTTAGGGATAAAGAAGTGAAATGTTCCATGTGAAAATGGATGACCTGGGAAAGGTGTGGCCCTGCAGTGATGGGAAGAGAGAAATAAGCTGGTTTGGAGCCATGGATTGTGGGGGCGGGGGTGGGGGGAGCAAACAAGAACTTGAAGGATGATGGGTATTTGTTGGTGTTGCTGGATCTGCATGCAGTCCACCTTCTTCTGGTAACCGAACCTGCATTTTCCTTGGTCAGCCATCATCCCTCATTATTCTGTATGATCAGGTTATCTGGTTCATCTCCTGATCTAGGATGGCTGTGTGACCCAGTCTCAGCTAACTGCATCATTAAATCCCCTGCCAGAGACTGACCCAAGGATAGACATGACGCCCTGGGTGGACCGAGATTCAGTCCTAGATTTTTCATTGAAACTGTTGAGAAAGCAGAATGCTGAGCTCTCTGAGAAGATGCAGATATTAGTGAGACTCAGATCCAGGCAACTATCTTGGTACCACATGGGGAGAGCCAAGGCACAAATGGAGAAGTCAGATCTGCAAGATGGAAAAAGGAAGACAAAATCTGGATAATGTCACTTGAGCTCCTAGATCGAGTCATGCCTGAAGCCATCACCCTAGATGTTTTTGTTACATGAGCAGTAAATCCTAGTTTTTGCAACAGCTGCTTTGAGCTGTGTTTCTGCCACTTGAGATTGAATTAAGACAAAATAATCTGCCTGATATTTTTCAATGCCATGTCAGAGTCTGTTTGGGGATTGGGAGTTGGAAGAAAGCTCTAATACTAAGAATAAAGTTTTTAAAACTTGCTCTGGATCCGCATTTCCCAGAGCTTTCTGCCGTTCTGAGAAGAAAGGGCCTTATATTCAAAAGCACCTTTGGAAACTCTGACCTGACCACAGGGCAGCTTTCTCTTTATCTTCCCAAGGACAGTGTGTAGCTTGGAGGCCTTTATGAGCTAATGTGTTTATGAAGCTCAAACAGGGAGGTGGAGACGCAGCATTTCCACCCTTGTTGTCTGGGGAGTTTGTTCTGGAGAACAGATGTTGGAAACACGACTTCCTCCCCTTCTAGACGTACACGTGAGTTTTGAGGGTCTTGACTTGAGAATCTGACTTTATTTTTGGAAACATCCCACTTCTAGTTGCTCAGAAAGTGGTGCATCCTCCAAGGTCTACATCTAATGCAGCACCCTGAGCACAGCAGCCTCTCCCTCTGCTCCGCCTGCAGTGAAGGGCTCCGAAATCCCAGCACAGAATCTAGAGCTGATGTGCATCTGCAGTCGTAGTGCAAGGTGAGGAGACTGGTTCCGGGTGCCTGAGCAGGTGCAGAGCAGAGACCACAAGTTTTTCTCTCTGTGAGGAAGCTGCCATCCCCGAGGCCTCGCTCTTGGGGAACATAACCCATGGACTCCCTCATGTGGATGCTCCAGGATTCCATGCACACAGCACAGCCCCAGCTACAAGCTCTGGAAATACTATGAATAACCCATAACCTATAACCTATAATAATTTCTATTATTAACCAACTCAAATCCCCACCTCCTTTTTCTCTGTTATCAGCTTCTAAACTGTGAGGTAACTAACAAGAGTGTTAGCATAAAATTTCAGAATCCTGGCCCCATCTTCATGAAATATACTTTTTGGAGTTCAAGCTTTCTCTCTCTTTTGAAAATGGAAACTTTTCCGAGGGATCAGACTGTACTTTCCTCATTGAGTTTTTGCTACGCTGAGTGGAGTCATCTGAATTCCCATGAAAGACAAGAAATTTGAACAAAAAACACAAAGCATTGGTTATTTCAAGGCACTGAGATTTTGGGGGCTATTTGTTACTGCAGCACAACACAGCCTGTTCTGACTGGTGCACCTCCAGACATCTGGGCGCTGTGTAATCAATCTTCCTGAGGGGATCCAGAATTGACTGTGATAAGTTCCACCTCCCAGCTTAACATCAGCTCCTAAAAGAAATTAGGTAGCATCACAGAAAAAATAAAGCAGATCCATGTCTTCCATTTCTGTGTGATCTGAGGTTCATGTCCACTCTTTTGGTATTGAAACTCTCAGGTGCTTATCACAGATGTCCTCTCCTGGCTTCTTCACGGACTCCCAGAGGACAGGGATATTTGTCATCCACCTCCGCTCACCACACACGTCCTCACACAGGGCCTGGCGTCTGAAGGGAAGTCAGGGGACGGTGCTCACTGGGCACCACTCCCACCAGCCTCAGGCCATGTGAGGGTCGGAGCAACACCAGGATGACAATCTCTCTGAGCGGCTCTGCACACAGCGTGACCTCACCAGGCCCTGGGGCAGCCTGCAGCTCCTCCGTAATTAACAACTGAAGGCTGAGAGCCCGGCTACCTGCAGGCTGTCTTCACTTAGGCCCAAAGCCAACGCCAACCCATCAGAAAGAAGGAGGCGGCTCGTGAGCCCCTGCGGAGATTAATGACGGGAAAGCTGACAGGAGGATAGATGGAGGCTTCAGGCCTGCGAGAACCCAGCCCAGCACCCCATTTGCAGAGAGCCTACATCAGGCCTGCAGGCTCAGGATCCTACAGGGGCCGCGTTGGTGACATGAGCTGCTCAGCTCCAGCCAAGTGCTGTCAGGAAGGGACAGAGTCCAGGGGCCAGGCCTTACAGTTGTTCGAGAAAAACAAATGTGAAGCCCAGCACCAGTGGGAGGTGAACACTGTTCCTTTTGACCCCTGACATGGCCCGGAGCCTGGTGCTGCCTCTCCACACAGCCCACGAGGGCCCCAGGACCTGATGGTCACTGGGTTCCCCTTTTCCAAGGAAAGCCACGCGCAGAGCTTCATTACAGCTCAGGGCAGCGTGGTATTCTGAGTATTACTTGGGGTGTAATTATGCCCATCTTTGCTCATAAATTCCTCCCATTGCACTCTGGGGGTGTCCCCCATTCCCACCTCCACGCTCAGAGAGGGAAACAACTGAAAATGGCAACTATTAACCTCAGAAACCGTGGGGGGGCAGTGACAGAAAGAGTCAGAGTTGCACTTCAGAGACAGTTGTCCTGCCCCTCCCATCTCCACCAAAGCCCCCACAGGCCGGGAGGGCAGCAGAGATGACGAGGACGGAGACCAGGAGAGTTCCTCCCCCACAGTCAGCGAGCAGTGCAGATGCAGCGTCCTCGTTCCCTGCCCTCCTCCTCCCTGCTTCCCTCATGGAGCTGCAGTGGAGAGCAGCCTCCAGCACAAGTCTTCTCTGTCCCCCAGCTCAAATGTGCCCCTGAATTGGGCACACTGTGGACACTCATCTCAGCTCTCGAATCCAGCACAGCCTAGGTGGACAGCCCCCCTTCCAAGGCTCGGAACACTCATGGTCCACCCAGACGAGGAGTGGGCTCTGGGCATCTGGACAGCAGGGGTGGGATAAGAAAGCCCCAAACTGACCAAATAAGTGCGGCATCACATCCCCAAAATAGAAGCCCAGAATGTTCCCAAGAATGAACACGGTCTCTTGTACAACGTACATGTGTGGTGGAGAGGTGGGCCGAGCCTGGGGCACTGAGGACGTGCACTCACACCCTTGCAACGTCCCATTCAGCCCAGGCTACTTCTGAAAGCTCAGGCACCCTTCTTCCAATGCGTCAATCAAGTCATCCGAGGGCACCCAAAGGCCCTGACGTATAGCCCCCTACACCTGGCCAGGGGGACGATGGGGAGGCCCCCTACACCTCCCCTCCTGATGCTGCCTGACTCTCCACCTCCCCTGGCCCTGCCAGGCCCATGAGCCAACAGAGGCCCCTTTGGGCTTGAGTCGGGTCTGCTCCATCCATGGACACATCCTGACCACGCGACACAGACGCCCGTGCAGTGCTGACAGGCCCCTCCTCATCTCCAGGGGACGGCTGGGCCTCAGTCCTAGAAGGGGCCCCAACCTCCCGACCTGCCTCTCCCTCCATATGCACTGAGCGCGGCCAGGAGACACGCGGGAGCGGGGCTTGTGGGGGACACGTCGGCACGGCCATGGCCACCAGGGACCAGGGCCAGAGATGCCCACTGAAGCCTCCAGGCTGGAGGCCTCGGGACCGTGGTGTTCACACTACTCCAGGGACCTGGAGTCTCTGTCTTCACTGTCAGTGTGGGACTCTGGGACCCAGTGGTGGGTCTGGCGACGGCAAGGAATTCAATCTAAAGTGTCATCCTCCGTGGATTCCCAGGTTCTCTCTCGTCTCTTAAACCTCACAAGCCCTGTTTGAGAGGGATGGAGCCTGCAGGCTCCTGATTCCCACGCTCATGGCTTATATTCAGGCTGTAAACCTGCCAGGCCAGTGAGGGAGACACGCAGAGAGGAAATTGCTTTGATGTTTCAGGCCAAAAACAAGGAAAAATAACTGTGAAGTTACATGAGGATCTGGAATTAGAACAGCCTGCCTCAAAATTGGACAGAAAGAGTTTTCAAATCGTCCCCCTGGCCAGGTAACACCTCGTCACCAAGTTCTCAGTGGAAAATGCGCTGACACAGGCTGGACCATACCCGCGCCTGTGCCCACAATGGGCATTTCCAGCTGCGCCTCTCAGAGAACAGAGGGACGGGGACAGAGGGGAGGCGAGCCTGGAGCAGAGCAGGGAGACGCAGGGAGGAGGCAGGCATGGGCCAGGGCGAGGCCGCTCTGAGTTCATTCTCACCGGTTAGAGGTTGGGGCAGGACCGCCCGGGGAGAGCCGCGTCCATGGATGTGCTATAGAACCTTTAATCGTGGCCTCTGCCTGCTCCTCCCTCTGCCCCAAATAAGCCTCTGGACCATCCTGAAGATGCGAGATCTGTCATTTCACACACAGGTGGCCACTCTGCCTGCTGCTCACACTGACCATTACACATCCTGGTGGTGCTGGGGTCACTGTGATGTGGTCAAGGGACACAGGGAGTGGTCACCGTGATATGGCTGGAGACACCATAATAGGACCTGCCAGCAGGAGAGAAAGCTCTTCGACATAAGTAGGAATCCTCCCCGCAGGAACAAACTGTGAGAATTGACCATGGAGGCCCCACTCACCCTCATCGGGCCATGCCGCATGATGGTGACATGCCGTCTCATGTGAACCCGCCCCCTCTTGTTTGGCCCCACCTCCTCTCCTGGTGGCCCCAACCCCTCTCACAGTGACTCCTGCTCACATGGCCCCACCCCAAGTCACGTGACCCGTCCCCTCCCATTTCTGCTCCTGCTGATGGTGCTTCCCACTACCCTGCATGTCCCCATCCACAGCCTGTGCTCATGCTCAGGCCCACTCTGACCTCAAGACTTCTCTATCCCTAACACTCCCACTGCCCCCAGGTACCAAATCGGAACTCCCCAGGAAGTCTCCGTCCAGACTCACCATCACCCATGTGCGTTTCCATATGAATTTTAGAATCAGCTTGTCTACTTCTACAAAAAGGCAGTTGAAAATTTGATAGGGATTGTGTTGAACTTGTAGATTGCTTTGGGGACTATTGCCATCTTAACGATAGTAGATTCCAGAAGCAAGTAATCTTCTTTCTCTGGATGCTAACTGCTAAGGGAATGTTCGAGCAGCAGTGATATGGCCCTCACTCACAATAAAGAACGGGCCACTTTGGAGGCCCAGGGATTCATTTCCAGGAGAGCATGCTTCATGCAGATGGCCAGGCATCTGGCGCTGAAAAATCTGTAAATTAAGAGAAACTTTGGGGTTAAAATAAACACTGACTTGATCCATTCCCGTCATATTCCCCAATCTTTTCCTGACTTTTTCTCAGGTAGAGACAATTGATCGGGCCTAGAATGTACTTAAGGGTACAGAATCCTTGACTAGAAATTAATAATCACTAGGGAATGGGGTGCAGAGCGGCAATGGGGTGGGGAGAATTTCCCAGCTCTATCCATGCCAGTGGGTTGGCTCCGACTGGGATGATAGTCAACAGAGCATTGAACGGTCAGAATGGACTGTGGACCACTCAGAGTGGAGCATGGACCAGTCAGAACAGACACCTCTCATGGACCCAGCACAGAGCAGTGCATCCAGCTGAGTGTCTGTCCTGGTGTCACACTCCCAGGCTGCCTTGCTTGTCCCTCCACCCCAGGGAAGTGGGTCAGGAGACAGAGGTCCCTGGAGGAGCCAAGCCCGAGCCCGGCTTCTGCCTACACAACTGGACACCTAATCTGAGAGAGGACTGTGTGGTAGACCAGCAGTCTGACTATGTGCTGTGTCTGTCTGTCTGTGCAGGAGCCTCAGAAACCTCAAGCAGCCTCAGGCTTCAAAGCCGGCTTTTGTCCTTCTCTGACCAGGGTTGACTCCAGGACTAGCTGATACTTACAGCCACAGAAGGTGGTGTAGACGTGTCCCCAAGAGCTAACAGTGTAACTTGGGTGAATTAATTTTTAATAGTCAATGGACACGTTGTAGAAGATGATTAGTTCTCATTGGTCCTTATGTGTCTCATCCTTGAGTTTGTGGGAAGAAAATCATTTAGTTGCGTCTAATTCCTGAAGACTTTATGGCTGTTTTTCAGGTTATCTGGGAATAAATTTGTAGGATTGTGTGCTGGTCACTGGATGTACTGGGCTGTTTGTCAGGCTTGGGCAAAGAGTAGAATAGGGAGGGTCGTGGGGAGCGTCTCTCATGCCCCAAGCTGATTGGCAAAAATTAGAAGTACTGATAATATCAAATATTAGCAACGATGTGAGGAAACAGGAGTCTTACATTCCGTTTGTGAGAATGTGAGTTTGAATAGCCTTTTGCAGACAGCAATCTGGGTGTATCTATCAGAACAAAAGTCCACAGGCCCTGGGCCCCTCCAGCTCCGCTTCTCAGAACCGACCCTGGAGAGACGCTCACGCACGGACAGCAGGGGCCAGAGTTAGAATATCCACTGCAGGGTTGACTGAACTCATGAGCTCGGAGGGAAAAAGTAGAATTAAATGTTTTCCAGTGGAGATTTGGTTAAATGAAGGGGGGTCTGGATGCATACGGTTCACCTGGCTGAGCCTCAGAAGCCCCTGGCAGGGGATCTGGGTGGACCCCTTTGTTGTAAACGGTGTGTGGAATAGTGTGACTGCGGGGGGAAGGGGCATGCAGCCTCGGGCACAGGGAAGCTGCCCACCTCTATGATGCAGGGAGGCCGGGTCACGGGTCTGTAAGTCCTTCAAGGAGGTAACTGCCATGTGGAGAGTCGAATCCCACGAAAGTCTCGCTGTCCTTCCCTGACTTGGCCAGAGCAGCCCAGGGGAAGTGACCTGAGACGTCAGCAGGTTTGCAGAGTGCTGACCCCTGTGGAATTAGGGTTTATGGGCTCTCTCCTCCTCACGGGGGTCAGCTCACATCTGACTGCCGGGATGGGTGGAGGGATGCGGGGCTGGAGGCCATGAGGACGCAGCTCCAGGTCCCTGAGGAGAGTGTGTCAATGCCCACGGGGCTGCAGCGTGGCTCTCTGTGACCCCACCATCCCCGTAGTGTCTGCACTTCGCAGTTACAGGCTTCTCTGCCCAGGATGCCCCAGGGGTCCTCTCCCCTCATTCTGGGACTCAGTGTCTTCTCATGCCCGTCCTGGGACTCAAATTTACTCCCCTCTGACGTTTGAGACAAAGAGAGAGATTGGTGAGGATTGTAGATTTCTAGTTTCCCATCTCGGAACACATTTGGAATGGTAATGAGCAGGCTTGGCGATGCCCTGCGTGTGTTTGATATCGACAAGAGAAGTTACCCTCTCATAAGCCAGCTCTGGGCTCTCATTACATGCATCAGATCAAGGCTTGGGAAACAAACAGAGGCCCCAGGCCCCCCGGGGATGCGCTCTAGGGAGAATCTGCTGCAGGAAACGCTGAACTGATTAGCTGAGGAAAACTCACAGGTCTGTCCTCCGGGGTCAATCAGGAGGCTCAGCAGAATGCACCCTGAGTGCTGATGAGTTACAGGACCGAATGGGAACCTCCCATGGCCTTGAGCAGATGTCACTCACAGGGAAAGGACACGGGTGTGTTTGAGCCCCTAAAGCTTTGCTACTCAGACTGGGGCCCATAGACCAGGAGCAGGAGCATCACCAGGAGCTTGTTAGAAATGCAGGCTCCTCCCTCCACATCGGCCCCTTCTGTGAATTAGATCCCTGAGTGGGATCAGGGCATATGGCTGCCCAGAGCAAGGACTACATTCCCCAGCTTCCTTCGCAGCCTCAGTGTCCATGTGACCAGTTCTGGCCAATGCACTGTGAGCAGAGTTCAAGGGAGCCCCCCCTTCTGGGTCACACCCTGAAAGGATAGAGGTGAGCCCCCCTCCTATTCCTCCCCTCCATTGTCTGAGTGAGGCCAGGTCAGCTGGGGGTCACCACTGCTCATATTGGCCCAGGAGAACCCAGGGAAAAAGGGGATTTTGTGAGCTTCGGAGCAATTTAATTACTTTATCATGTGGAGACCACTTAGCTCCCTGTGGCTGGGCTTCCTCAGATGTGAAAGAGGGCTGACGATGGTGGTGATCACGATGATGGGGATGATGGTGGTGGTGATGGTAATGATGGTGATGATGTTGATGGGGATGATGGTGGTGGTGGTGGTGATGATGATGGTGATGATGATGTTGGGGATGATGGTGGTGGTGATGATGATGGTGATGGTGATGGTGATGATGGTGGTGATGGTGATGGGGATGATGATGGTGGTGATGTGATGGTGGTGGTGATGATGATGATGATGATGCGGATGATGGTGGTGGTGATGATGATGGTGGTGGTGATGGTGATGATGGTGATGATGTTGATGGGGATGATGGTGGTGGTGATGATGTTGATGAGGATGATGGTGGTGGTGATGGTGATGGTGGTGGTGGCAGTGAGGATGGTGATGATGATGATGGGGATGGTGATGGTGATGGTGGTGATGATGATGATGGTGATGATGGGGCCTCCTGCAAGGAAGAGGAGGAGATTTAGTGAGGTCATGGCAGGGCTTGGAGCATAGCCTGTGCCTATTATTACTATCATCATTATTATTAATATCTCATGTTCTTGATGACATGGAGCTTTCCCCCTCCAGCAGCTGTCCCTCCTGTCCTAGATCCCTCTTTATAAGGCAGGAGCTGAGCTCCCTTTTAGAAAACCTCCCTTCCTGGCTTCTCCTCAGCAGGGGAGCATGAACGTGCCTCAGGCAAGGAGGCGGACATGGGTGGGTCTCCCACTCTGTACTGAGGGCCCCGCTGTGCCTGGCATCCTGGGATGGCTCACTAACATCACGAACCCTGTTTCCTGCAGTAGCACCGTGGTTAGTGGCTCTCGCATTGTGCTTGGTAAGGGGGTCGGGGACGGACATCAGAGGGCAGGTGCTGGATCTCTTTGTGAGTGAGGCCTCTGATGTGCCCACCTCCTGGGGAGTTTCCACAGGAGGCGTTGGAGCTGCCACAGTGAGGGAGTGGGGGCTGGTGTCCCCCGGCTGCGTCCACACTCCAGAGCATGTCGGTGTGGATTGGGAGGGCAGAGATGTCGCAGACCTGCTGCACTCAGCGCCCGGCTGCTCAGTGAGCGGGGGCATCTGTTCTTGTGTTCAATCGGATTTTGTCATATTTCTGTGAGTGCCTATTCCTGACGCTGCCCACCTTTCTGTCCGGGTTTCTCTGCTATTGTTGATCTGTGGAAGTGCCTACGATCATGCACGCCAGCCGCTGTCTGTCAGACACAGGCCGACATCCCTCCCCTCGCCCTCGGTCTTTCCGCTTGTGGCTGGTGGACGGTCTCACGCAGAGGCTACGGTCAATCACAGTCTCTCTGAAATTAGTTTTCTCACCTAACTCTCCCCTCTGCTCTCTCCAGCAGCCCGCGGAGAATTCTCCACTAAACTGAGTTCAGGACAAGGCTGTGTGAAGCAGACACCCACCAGGAGAAGAAAGTCTACATGAAACACTTTCCTGACAGAGTCTCCGTTTGAACACTTTTCCCGGGAGGCGGATTTCAGCTGGAGGTGTTTGTGACAGGCTGATCCTCGCCCAGAGGTGGGAGGAGGCCGTCCCTGCTGGGCTCAGGGGAGCTCCTCCCCGGGTGGAGTCAAGGCGGGAGGGGCGCTCGGGGAGATCTCTGAAGATCCGTAGGCACACCAGGCTGCTGTGAAGGTCGGAGACTTGGCATTGGAGGGAGCCCTGCAGACAGAGCTGTTCTCTGGGCGGTGGCCTCTCTGCTCTGAGCTGCCCTCACTGAGCCCACTGCAGGCGGGGTCCGGGTCTAGGGGAGCGGCCGCTGGACACGTGTGGATCTTGGGGAGTCCCAGCGTCCGGGGTCGCTCCAGGGAACTGAGGCAGCAGCCGCCTTTCCCCTGTCCCTCCTGGGCCTCTGTCTCCGTGGGGTGAACACCCCTTCCTCTAAAGCCTGAGACACGCAGGGAGGCAGGGCGTGTGTCCTGACCGTGAGGGGTGTGCTCCCCCACGGGCTCATTAGCAAGCCTGGCTGAGCAGCTGTGAGGCGGGCTCCCTGCGGGTCTGGGGGAGGAGGATGAGGACAGGGGCTCCCATGGTCCCTGGAGAGGATGATGGAGCGTTCTGGCCTTCAGAGCCAGTGTGCCTGTCCCCTGTGAGGGCTGCACTCGCCCTGCAAGTGTCCCTGTGCCCCAAGTGCCCCTGTTTCCATGCCTGGGGTCCCTCCTCGCACCTTCCCGGGGGCTGGCTGCTGTCTGTCTCTCTGGCCGCCGCCAGGCACCCTCTAGAGAGCCACACAATGTGACCTGTGTCATTTTGGTGGTTTCTCTTAGGAGTTAAATGTTCATATTTGCGTTTAAACTATTGTTGTGAATATAAAAATGAATGGTCAAGTTCATGCTAACAACTTAAACATTTAATTTTTATTTACCTAGAACATTAAAGAACAAATGAAACCCATGACAAGTCCAGAGAAACCACAGAAGGAGAAAGAAGCTCGTACTTTAGCGCCTCTAACAGCACCTTTTCCTGATTTTGAACAGGGGCTCTGCATTTTCATTGTGCCCTGGGCCCCCCAGATCGTCCCTCGGCTCCCAGCCTGAGAGCCCATGTGGGGGCCCGTGTCCCTGTCCCCGGGCCCATCCTCAGCGCCAGGCCTGGGCCGGGCTCCCTGAGAGGGTCAGCCAGTCCATACCTGAATCGTGTCCCTGGAGACCCCACTTCTCAGAGGCCCACTCTGCTGGCTGTGGTGGGGGCTCCTCCAGGTTGTTGGGGGCTGGTGTGACCCCCAAGGAGGCCGAGGGACCTGCGGACAGGCGTGACTGGGGGCTCTAGGAACATGGCGCTGGGGGACATCTCCAGGCCCCTCCAGCCTCCACTCCTCACGCCGAGGCCTCCATGGGGCCCCAGGACTGCGGGTCCCCAGACAGGATTCCTGCAGGAGGTTGGGGGGCCCTTGGGGCCCCTGACCAGGCTGCCCCTCCCCCTTCCATGGACACCCCGTTCTCTGAGGGCCCTGTGAGCCCAGGGCAGCGCTGAGCCCAGGTCTCTGGACACAGTGAGCAGAGGAGCTGGGGGCCCCCTGTCCGGGACGGCACCTCCCTGCCCCACCCTCCGTCCTGGGGCCTCCCTGTCCCCATGTTGTTCGCCCAAGGACACGTTGAAATAATCGCCATAGTTATTCTCAGGAGGGGCACCCTCCTCCGCTTCCTGCCAATCACACACTTTTAAAAAACAAATTCATGAATTAAAACATTTTGACAAGCTGAGGAGTAATGCACACGGTGCCCAATGAACTAAACGGAGAAACTTGGGAAATGCCTGCCTTATTTCATTCTGTGTCACGAAAACGAATGTGTTGCTCAGGCTCATAAATTTTTGCAAACGAATTTTTGTCAAAATATCGCAAGCTCCAGAAACATTCTCTGCCCACACGCAGTGACACAAAATCACAGCCCTTTCTCCTCTAACCAGGGGAAAGCCCACCTTCCCCTTGAGATGCCCAGGCACCTTCATCCTGTGACATCGGGCGGGACACTCAGCACCGAACGCCCTGAGGGTGCCCTCGGTGGACTGATTGGATTTCAGAGCTTTGCTGGAATTCCGTGACTCACAGACAAACTCATTAATTCACGGAGCAGCCAGCGCAGAAAAGGTAGGAAGAATTCGAGGTGTTGATGAACGAGAGGGAGACTCACGCTGCGGAGACGTGTCCTGGGAGAATCAGGGAGGGGCTGCCCCAGCCTCCCCGTTTGAGTCCCCCAACCCGGGTACAGCCAGGCCTTCCCCTCACTTCCCAGGCCCCACATGGTTCCAGGGTCGTCCCAAGAGCCGGTCCAGTGGTGCCCGCTCAGAGCCCGTGCAGTCAGTGCTCTCAGGGGAGCAGAACCGGGAGGACGGCCGGGTATATGCAAAGAGACTTACCGTGAGGAATTGGTCCAGCGAGGGTGGAGGCTGGAGTGTCCAAACTTGGCAGGGCTGGCCGGCAGGCTGCAGACCCAGGAGAGCCGATGGTGCAGTTCCAGTCCGAAGGCGTCTGCCACAGAATTCCCCCTTGACCTAGGGGAGGTCAGCCTTTGGTTCTCTCCAGGCCTTCCTCTGATTGGACGAGGCCCACCACATGAGGGAGGGCAATCGGCTTTACTCCAAGTCCACTGATTTAAATGTCAGTCTCAACCAGAACCACCCTCACAGAAGCGTCCAGACCAAATCTCTGGGCACCGTAGCCCAGCCCAGTTGCCAAATAAATCTTCCACCACAGACCCTCACTCGCATTTCCTGGGCCACCCGTGTCTGAGCTCTCTGTTGGGGAATCTGCTCCTGATGTGAACCACAAGACCAGGAGTTGGGAGGGATGCGGGGGCAGGACTGTTCCCAGCCTCAGGGTGTGGGCAAAGTCGCGGCGGAGAGCGTCCAGCTGGGGGTCCGTGGGAGGGGCAGAGGGGAAGCCAGGCTGAGTGAGGAGGGCCAGGGGCGCAGACACAGGATGGCGCTCGCGGGTGGGGGTCCTGGCGGGCGTCTGCTCCTCAGGCAGCCAGCAGAGGGGCCCCTTCCAGTGCTGCTCTCTGACCCCTCAGCTCAGGGGGCCTTGCTCTTCGTGTCCACTCAACCCCGAGACTCGGGCCCGACCAGGGCAGGGCTCGTCCTCCGCACACAAGACCGCTTCTGCAGGGGCAGGTGGTCCCATCCTTCTGCAGGGGCCCGTCCGCTTCGGGCGGTCTTCACGGTGGGACCTCAGGACCAGGCCAGCTCTCGTCACCTCGTGACCTGGGAGCTGTGGGCTGTCACTGCCGGCCGCCAGCTCACCACCTCGGGGACCTTTCAAACTCAGTAGTTTGGGACAAGTAAACCGTGTTTTCTTTTATAATGACAATAAACATGAGCCCGTTGAAGCCCATTATCAGATTGGAACAGAGACAGTGTCCCATCGCGGAGAAAAAGATGACAGGTCAGAATTTCCTACGACAACCAGGTGCGCAAACGAGTATCGTGATGACTCAGGTGTTACACTCACCCGAGCCCTGCTTACCTCCCGCTGCTGCTGCTCGCGGGACGGGCACCACCCTCCGCACCCGGCTGCCCAGGATCCCTGCGGTCTCTCCTGACAAGGTACAGTGTCGTCACTGTCACAGCTGCTAATCCACGTCGTGGTTACACTGTGAGCCCTCCAGCGCCGCTGCTGCGCTCAGATCCAAGTGCTGTGTGTCCTTTCAATGTGATCGCCAGCTCTGTGCCCCGTGCCTTGCAGGAAACTTAATAATGTGTTAAATAGGTAAAACAGTGGAGAATAAGCTCCTTCCTGCTCGCCGTACCCCGAGACCTGCAAGTCAGGACACACTGCCTCTCCTACCTCCTCCCACCTCGTCCCAGCCACACTGGCCTCCTCCTGACCCTGAGATGCCGGGTCTCCGTGCCTCGGGGCCTTTGCACGTGCTGTTCCTTCTGCCTGGAGCGCTCTTCCTGCCTGTGGTGAGCTGGCTCCTCCTGACTAGGCAGGTCTGGGTCCAGGAGCCTCCAGACCACCCTGGACAGAGACCCTCTCCCTGTGCCCAGTCACTCCCTGTGCGTTGACTGCTCCTTACTTTGTAGCACCTCACACTGCGGATCCACCTAGCGTGTCTAGGGGTCACTCACACTGTCTCTCCGTGTCCTCGGACGGGCGCTCCAGCACAGAACAGCGCCCGGCACACAGTAGGCGCACGGCACACAGTGGGTGCTGCAACAGCAAGTGTTTGTCGAGTGAAGGAACGTGGGCCACGCACTCAGGGCGACCGTGGGTTGTGGAGGGGACGTCAGGTACACAGCCCGTCACCCACTCGGACGCCAGGGCAGCAGAGGAGGAGGGGAACCGACAACCCTTTTGGTTTGCACCGTAAATCCAGATTATTTCCATCGATTTTCACAACGTATCACAAGTAGAGCGCGGACGTCATTTCCAAGGGTGTGAACTGAACCGACCTTCAGGCGCAGCCGGAGAAACCCGACTGTGCAGCCGCCTGTCCCGTGGTGAACCGCGTTTTCGAGACGCCCCGGAGGATTAGGTGGGAGACGGGCTCACCCACGTCCCCGTGAGTCGCTCTCCCTCCTCGTCCCCGAGTCCCGAGAGCTGTCGTCCAGCCGTGTGTGACCCTCGCACAGAGGACGTGGAGGTGCCCACGGGCGTCTAGATGCAGCTCCATCCGCCACCTGCGCTCGTGACACCATCCCCTGCGGCCTCGCCACCACCGTCCGAGCCCGCGGTGGACACCCCTGCACCCGACACGGCCGGCGGGCCCCGTCCCTCTGTCTCCTCGGACCCTCCTTCCCCGCACAAGCCCTCGCTGCCTCTGACTGAGCCCCGACGGACGGCTGGGGGCCCCTCCCGCCGGGCGTGCTGCTTTCACCCCAGCCTCAGCCCCGCTGTGCCGTGCGGGGCGGGGGCGTCCTGTCCCGGCGGGACCTTCCGCCCACCAGCTGCCAGGAGAGCTGCGTCCTTCAGATGCACACCCCGCGCTGAGAGCGGCCCTGAGTCCTCACTTTTCTCAGCAGGACACTTCTGAAACTGAGACACCCGCCCTCCAGAGCAAATGTCCCGGCTCAGCGGCCCCTGTGCCCCCGAGATCCGGCCTTTACCAGGGGCTGCTCTCGGGTGCAGGGCTGAAGGAGCCCCTGGAGAGGGGCTGGGCTCTTACAGGCTTGTTTGTGTAACGAGAGGGTCACTGCCCTTAGGAGGGGAACCCTCTCCAGTTCTCCATGGTCCCTACCCCTCCCTATTACTCATCTCCAGGCACCTGCAGTCCCCCAGTTCCTGTCTGGGTCCAGAGGGCCTAGAATCGGTATGGGGGCTGAGATGTGTGGTGCCTGGTTAGGAGCTGGGTGTGGGGGGCAGAGCTGCCTGGTGTGGACCCCGGTTCCACTGTGATGTGAACTGTGCTGCCAGTTGGGCAGTGCACAACCTGGACAACTGCACCTGGCAGCCCTGCCTCCTCCTCCTCTGCCTCTTCCTGCTCCTTTATTCTCACCCAGAGCTCTAATCACCAGCTGACATTGAATGTTTTATTTAAGGAATGTCTGTCTCCCCTACATAGATATAACCTCCATGAGGCTGGGAGTTTGCTCTGTTTTATTCAAGTTTGTGCTTCAAGTGCATAAAACTGCCTGGCACGAGGTAGAGACTCAATAAATATGTGTTGAATGAATGAATGAATGATTGCATGGACAAATGAATGAACGACTAGAGGAATGATTTCTCCCTCCCGCCTTCCCTCTGCCCTGTCCCATGTCACTAGGAGAGCCCTGGGCTGTGGTCACAGCTTCCTGTGCTGCCCCAGCTAGACTCGGGGTCCCGGGCTGCTCCGGGGAGACCCCCCCATGCAGCTTCCGGTTTGGCCCTCTGTTCATGAGAAGCCGCGTCTGGGCACCGCGGCCAGAGCCCTGTCAGGCCGTCCCGTGAAGCCGCGTCTGGTCCTCACGGGAACAACCGCAGGGGTGCTGGGAGCCGCTAATGAAAAGTCAAGCTTTGAAAAAGGGTTTGACTTCTGTAAACATAATGTTTTGTGTTGAATATTAAATTTCCGAGCAGCCCTGGCGGGTGAGGAGCGGTGACGTCTGAGGCCGGGACAGGTTTCCTAATGAGACGGAGGGAGCGCTCTCCGCCTCCAGTCCATCTGGTGGGATCGGGTCCTGGTCACTTCATTTCCGCCCCGTGACCCTGCGACTCTGGACCCTCCCGAGCAGCCTCAGTTTATCTTCCTTGTTTAAGGATCATACACTTGGTGACACCTCCACCTCTGCCCTCCCAGCGAAGGGTCCCTGGAGTCACCCTTGGAGCCTGGCAGCAGGTCTGGGGGTGTCGTGTCCACAGGGCCCGAGATGAGGGAGGGGGCTTCCCCAAGGGATGATGGGAGTGGAGGGGGGTCAGCAAATTAGGAGACACCAGCTCCATCCCAGCTCCCAGGTGAGCAGCAGGGCCGGAATTGTGACTGAACTCAGGGCCACACGGCCGGGAGGACGTGGAGTCGGGCTTCTCACCCGGGCTGTCTGTCTGTCTGTCTGTCTGCAGGCCCCTGTCCTCAGACCCCGGGCTGCGTTTGCAGCAGCCGCTTTCCACCTGAGCGTCTGTGTCCTGCTCGCTGAGCTGGAGATAAGAAGTCACGTTAACATTCTGTGCGTGTGTGAAGGTAAATAAATTATACAGGCTCAGGAGGGGCCGGGCGGTCTGCTTCTCAGAGACAATGAACGACATCTGGCCGCGGAGCGAAATGGACACACGGGCTCCTGGTCAGTGCAGGACCTGGGGGGCCCCAGTCCCTCTGTCCCTGCTGGGTCCGCGCCCCCTGCCTCCTGGGGTGCAGGGCTCCGAGAGGGACGTTTTTATGGTAGAGGAATGACAGCTACTGACTGACTGGTGAGGAGCCAGTGAGGGAGGTGGAAGCCCGCCAGGGAGCTGAAAACAGAAATCAGTAAGGACACTGCTTATAAAGATGTGAGGTCGCTGAGAGCACGGGGGATGGGGCACCCTGGGTTTGCAAACAGCAGGAAGCTCCTGCCACTCCAGGGCTGGAGGGACCGGGAGGATTGAGCAGAGCCAGGGGCCGGGATACCCTTCAAGTCCAGAGGATACCAGGTGCAAGCTTCTAGGGTCCTCTTCCCGAGGAGTCACACAGGATGCTCTTAATTCCTCAGCAAGTTGCGACAACACGTGTGAAATGTTGTCTACCAGGGAAGCTCATCTGAGACTCGGTGCCCAGAGGTTTCAGGTGGGGGCTGGTCAGGGAGGCACCCTCTGCTGGCACGCACCCAAATTCCAGGCTCCGCAAGGAAAGCAGGTGTCCAGCATCAACTGTGCTGTTTGCACAAGCAGTTTAGACGCAGTAAGCCCCTCTTACAGTGAGGAAAGATTGATATCAGTGTAGGGAACTGTCTGCAGCCAAACTCCCAGACCCTCTTCAAGGGACAAGCTTGCCGCAGCCTTTCCAAGTATCGTAGTCTCAGGCCTGCTGGGGTAACTCTTTCCTGCACACTTTCTCATGGGGCTGCCCAGGCAGCAGGAGAGAAGTCCAGAGTGTTCAGGGCTGTCACAGAGGGTGATCCTGGCTGAGCACTAAAACCTCCAGAGATGAGAGCAAGACAGCAGAATAGGAAGACCCCGACCTCGGTCCTCCACAGGAAAATCAACTTGACAGCAGTACACGGTCCACAGAGCCTTTATGAGACCACTCTAACTGCGGATGGATACAGAATACAAAAAAAGTCATTGTGATATTGATACTATAAAGTGTTGGGGGTGTGAAGGAATAGAGCTTTTGTATGTGACTGAAGTTACATTGTTATCAGTTTAAAATAGATTGTTACATCTATAAGGTGCTTTGTGCAATCCCCTTGCAAACCACAAAGAAAATAACTATGGAGGATGCACCATAGAAAATGAGAAGGAATCAAACATGTCACCACGATAAATCAGCAGAACACAAAGGAAGGCACAAGAGAGGAAAAGAGGGAGAAATGACTAAAGTTGGAAAACATGAGCAGAATGGCAACAGGAAGGCCTCCCTGTCGGTGACAACTGTCAGTGTGGGTGCACTGGCCTCCCCAGTGCATCTGTCTGTTATCTGCATAGACAAACCAGATCCAACCACATGCTGCCCACAGGACACCCGTTAAGATACAAAGACACACACGGGCTCAAAGTGAAAGGCTGGAAACAGATTCCACACAAATGGAAACCAAAAGAGTGCAGGGGGAGCGAACACACATTCTTCTCAAGTGCTCGGGGGGTTCTCTAGGAGAGATCACGTGGTAGACCCCAAAACAAGTCTTAGCAAACTTAGGAAGACTAAGGTCATATCCACTATCTTTTCTGACCCAAATGGAATGAAACTAGAAATCAATAGCAAAGAAAAATGAGGAATTCACAAATAGATGAAAATTAAACAATACTCTTAAAGAACCAATGGGTCAAAGAAGAAATCACAATGGAAATTAGAAAAAATCTTGAGAGAAATGAAAGTGAAACACTCTATACCCGGACTTGTGAGATCCCACGAAAGCAGCGCTAAGACGGAAGTTTATAGCAGTCAATGCTGACATTTGAAAAGAGAGCTCTCAAATCAACAATCTAACTTTACACCTCAAGGAACTAGAAAAAGACCAAAATAAACTCAAAGTTAGCAGAAGGAAGAAATATCCAAGATTAGAGAAGAAATAAACAAAATAGAGAACAGAAAAAAATCGATGAAACTGAAGTTTTTTTCAAGATCACCAAAATTGACAAAGCATTAACTAGCCTAAGAAAACAAGAGAAAATACTCAAAAATCAGAATGCAAAGAGGAGATATTAGTATCGATGCCATGGAAATAAAAAGGATCGTAACAGACTTGCTTGAACAATTATACACCCACAAATTGGAAACCCCAGAAGAAATGGATAAATTTCTAGAAACGTGCAACCCACAAAGAATCATGAAGAAATTAAAAATCTGAGCAGACCCATCACTAGTAAGGAAGCTGGTCATTCACCAGAGGCCTCCCAACAAAGAAAAGCCCAGCAGAAGATGGCTTCACCGGTGAATGCCATCAAAAAGTTAAAGAATTAACACCAATCTTTCTCAAACTCTTCCAAAAAATTAAAAAGGAGAGAAGACTTCCAGACTCATTCTATGAGGTCAGTGCTACCCTGTTATCAAAATCACACAAAGATACTGCAGAAAACTGCAGAACAGTATCCCTGAGGAATAGTAATGCAGAAATCCCAACAGCCCCTCCAGACCCCGAGAGAGGCCAGCTGTGAGATGGCCAGGACCTCCCACCTGGAGGCCTTGGTTCCCTGTTGACTGCCCCCCCACCCCGGCCTCGCAGGACCGGAGGGCCCCTCCTGTGTGAACACAGGCTGATGAAGGCAGTCACCCTGACACGAGGACTCTGAGGGGCCGGGGGGCGCCCGCCTTCCTTCTCATCAGCAGGCTGACTGAACCCGCACAGCGTGGAATCCCATCGCAGTGAACCATCGGTAACTAATCAAAGGGAAGATGGCGGAGCCCACCCCAGACGCGGCGTTGGAGGGAGGGAGGTGGGAGCCTCCCCACCACATGGCCAGTGGGGACGTCTCAGCTGTGATTAAACGAACACTCCGAGAGACAGACAGAAATAACTCTCCTCCTCCCATCCAGTCCCAGCGCAGAAGCAGTCAGAGGGGCCTGAATCCACTGTGCTGGATTTGGCATGACAAGGGGTGGGCTGGGAGAGTGATGGTGTCAAAGATAAAACAGATCATGTCACTTCCCTGCTCGAAGCCCCTCAATGTTCCTCACACAAAATTAGTACTTGAGCCTGGTCTTCAAAGCTACGCAAAGACCCTTCTTATACACCAAATTTACTTCCCTTCTCCCACCCCTCCCTCCTCTCCAGCTGGATGTTCCGTGCTGTCCCCACCTCAGGGCCTTTGCACCTGCCATGCCCTCTCCTGGGAAGGCTCTTCTCCGAGTCCTTACATGGCTCTCCCTCTCACACCATCCCGCTCTGCCCAAGTCCATCTCTCAGAGGGGTCTTCCTGGCCCTCCGTGGAAATCAGGCCCCGCCCTCTCGGCCACACCCCAGTCACCTCACGCCCTCACATCTGTGTTTGTTCGCTGTGGTGAATGTCTGCTGACCTGTCTGTTCACTGGCACGTGAGCTCTGCGGGTCAGGGAAGCTCCTGCTCCCTCAGGATCGCCCTCGGGGGCTTCGGCACCTTCACCCTTGTCTCTTCAGGACTCCTGGCCCGGAGCCTTCCCCCAGCCGTCCCAGGTTCCTGGTTGTCGGGACTCCATCCTCTCCGCCGCCTGCCTCTGGGCGTCAGGCCCCTGGGCTTTCCCATCCCTGCAGAGGACCCCCAGGAGGCGGAGGATGGGGGGCTCCTCACCTGGGCCTCTCCTGCCCCCCTGGATTCCAGCATAATCAGGTCTGAACTGGCAGCTTGTCCCCTCATGTGCTGGCCCCTCAGCCTGTGTGACGTCCTGTCTCCACTGACACGTAGAGAGGTGAGACCTGGCAGCTGGCTGGGCTCTGTTCCTGCATTGCAGAGATCATACAGAGATGCCAAACCAGGCAGCCGCGTGTGCCCTGCCTGACCGTTTAGGCTGAGATTCTGAGGTCAGTCGGGAGCACAATGGTGTTTGATGTCCACAAACACTCTTCTGGCACAGGGACCCGGCAGGCCCCCCACACACAGCCAGGCCCTGGGTCGTCCATTTGCTGGAAGAGCCCGGGCAGGGTCTGCCCTCCCAGGGAGGCTGGCCTCAGGGCCTCATTCTCACCACGGACTCCGTGAGAGATGCCGGCCCCTCACCACCACCTCTCTGGTCTCCCTGATTTATTTTCTTTATTAATAAAAGAGAGGATTAGACTAGCGTCTTCTCCATCTGTCACATTCTATGATCAAAATTATGGCAATTCTGGAAAATGCATTCATTTAAATCCCAGTAAAGTAGGAAGTGTGACTGGGGTGTCTGAGTTGAGTTTGAGGTGTGAACATGGCCGACTTTCCCCCATTGAGGGGACCCAGAGACGGTGGCTGGGACCCTACCTCCCTGGGGGCAGGATGTTTCCTCCCATTGTCCCCTCCCCGCCACCACTCCCGCTCCTGAGTCTCAGGTGCTCTGAGCCCCTGGGGTGGGGATGGGGCTGGTGTTGCTTACAGAAGAGGCGGGTCCAGCAAACAGGAGTAAAGTCAGTGCAAGTTCAACTTAGGTGCTCACAAAGCATTATGACAATGAGTGTCTCCCTCACTGTCCACCCCGGCCAGTACTCATGGGTGTCAGAACAATCGCACATCTGGTTGAGTCACAGAAGATGTCACTGCTTTAGATTTAGGGTTCATGTGGGCAAAGAAGACAGATTTTAAACATTAGAGTCAGCGTGAGCAGATGCTCGCACCAAGAGAGGCTTGTGGAAGCCGGGAGGAAGGAGGGAGAGCGGATCCACACCCGTCCTACACTCGCTGACGAGGGCTGCGGCAGTGGCGCGCCGGCTCATGAGAGCCCACTGTTAAGTTTTCAGGAATTTTGCCAACTGGTTGTTAAACACAGCCATTATTATAAATTACATTATATAAACTTCCAATTAAATAAATTATATTGAAAACAAAGGCAATAAATATTCAAACTGTCTCTTGGTAACTGCTACATTTTCCCATGATCTCTGCTCTCGAGGTCGTCACTGTCTGGGGCGTGTGTATGGAGGAGGTGTCTGTGCACATCTCCCCAGTCTGTGCAGTGACACCACGCTGACTGCTTGAAATCAGCCATGTGAGGATACTTACTCCGTGGAACCTCTCAGACAGTTCAGTCGGGGCCTGATTTATTGTTTTGTTCATTCTCTTGACTTAAGAAAGTGAAGGAGAAAAGTGTTAATAATGCAGATTAGGGTTAAACGTGTTGTGTCTGTAGCCAACACGTTGCAAATAGCACTGAAAAAATGAGGACATGTTCTTCCAGTGTTTGAAAACCGTTTAAGCAAAGAAACAATTAAGCGAAGAGGTTGCTTCCTTTAATGGTGAAGGAGTGAAGTTCTGATGCAGAGCTTTCATTTCATTATTTACTGGATGGCGCGTTATGTTATCTTTCTTACATTCACGTAAATGAAAATACCAACCAACATTCACATCAGAGCTGCACTCATTGCCAAATCCGTGACTCTTGCTGAATCAGACAGTAATCAGCATTCATTCGTTGTCTGATCTTATCAAATCACGCTTGATTTGCAACCATCAGTCAGCTTGCAATCAGGAGAGAGAAACTATGCAGTGGTTTGAACAGGGAAAGTTTCATTTAAAGATTTGTTAAGTATAAGAGGATTGGAGTAATGAGGGCTTGACTATTAAGGAGTGAAGAGAACTCTAAAGAATGTGAGAGCAGCCGATACAAGGAGCCGGGCACTGGAGGAGCCGCCACCACCGAGAAGTCCCCTGCTCTACACGAGCGGCTCTCGGAAGCCAGGGAGCACAACCTTCCTCCTGCAGTGTCTCCTCAGTGCCTTCTGCCGACAAAGCTTAGCACTGTCCAGCTGGAAAAGGGGAAATATTTAAGGGCCCAGATCCATTTCCATGGAGCAGGCAAAACAGGATAAATTTGGAGCAGAGAGGCAATAAATCAATCACCAGCACATACAGGTTGATTATGGATATGATAGCTCAGCAAAAATCAATGAAAATATTCTGTGAGAACCAGCTGACAATATGGAATTCACGATAAAGGGCATTGTATATTTTGTTATTTGAAAAATATGCACTACACGTCCTTTATGTCAGTAAAACTCAAAATAAATGTGTAAATGTGTGTGCATACATACATGCCAGTTTTTCAGAGAGCCAGCTGTTCAACATTACCAGCATGCTGCTGGTTGCAGGTGGGATATGAGGTGTCAGCAGAGTGGGGAGGGGAGTAAGTTACCCACACATTTCAACTGTCTTCCTTCTTCCTTCCATCTCTCTGTCTCTGTCTCTGACTCTTGTATGTGTGCAAGTGTGACCTATGTGAGTGCAGTGTGTGCCTCTGCTCCTGTGAGTATGTGTGTATGTGGAATGTGGGTGTGTGTATGCATGCATGTCTATACTTGTGAGTGTGTGTGCCTGCACATGTGTGTGCTGTGTGTGTATGCATGCACGTGTGTGGACTTGTGTGAATGTGAGTTTGCATGGGCAGAGATGGGTTGTGTGTGCAAGTATGTGTGTGTAAACATATATGTGAACGTGTGCATGTGTAAGACGGTGTGTGCATGCAAGTGTGCCTGTACATGCATATGTAACTGTTATGCATGCATGCCAGGGTCTATGTATGCATGTGTGTGTCTGGTGTGGGCATGGTCTATGTGTGTGCATATGCATATGTATATGTGCAGGTGTGTGTTTGAGTGTATGTGTGCATCTGTGTGCATGCAGGAGGGTGTGTTTATGTTTACACAGCAGAGGGGACCTGTGGTTTGTGACACCCCCACATAAGCAGGGTCCCTGCAGAGCTTGGCTCTGGCTGAGGGAGGGGAGAGCAGGGCCAACAGACCAGATCGGGGTCACAACATCAAATATGCACAGGCAGGGCAGACGTTCCAGCGTGTAAACAACTGGGGCGTGCACCTCCGACCTCGCCTCAGCTCAGCAGGTAGGAACGTGGGCCCAGGGCTGCTGGGACTTCTGCTTCTCCAAGGGAAGTTGGAGACCCAGATTTTATGTGGAATATCCAATTCTTAACAGTTGGCAACTGACTAAAACTTTCAAAGGACCCTGTAAGGGCCCGTGAAGTGGGCTGGGTGGAGCCGCCCCATCGGGTCGGCAGTGTCAGGACCAGTGACGGGAGCAGCTCATCGCTGAGGCTCCTGCTCTGAGCAGGGTAGGGGGTTTTCTGGTGTCTTCTCACTGAGGGCTCACTCTGATCGCCGGCATTGCTACCCTCCCTACCCTACTACGGGGGAGGTGACAGAAGCAGTGAAGTGAAGGAACTGGCCCCAGTTGACCAGGAGCCAGGGGGGCCGGGATGGAATCTCAGAAATCTGTTGCAGCCCCCAACTCTTGTGCTGCACTGTCCCCCTAAATTAAATAATTACCGCTATGATTATCACGATCATTGACTGTGGGTCTGCTACTGCTCTGTTGAAAGGAGGCGCGAGGGAGGGAAGGACAGGGAGGAGGGCGTGCCCGCTGTCCTCCTGCCTCTCCCCCAGCAGCTGCGTCCTGGAGAGAAGGAGACAGAACACGGCTCCTTGGGGTTGGTTTGCACCTGTTCAGAAATTGTGAGATCAAAACTCTTTCCAGGGGGCCAGCCCAGAGGCATAGCAGTTAAATTCCCGCACTCTGCTTTGGCAGTCCGGGGTTTGCAGGTTCGGATCCCGGGCGCAGACGTACACACCGCTTGTCAAGCCATGCAGTGGTGGCGTCCCATGTAAAGTAGAGGAAGATGGGCACAGATGTTGGCCAAGGTCCAATCTTCCTCAGCAAAAAGAGGAGGATTGGCATCGGTTGTTAGCTCAGGGCTAATCTTCCTCACCAAAAAAAAAAAACAAAAACAAAAACCATTTCCTTAAAGAGCTGGAAGCCGTGCACGTCCCTGCCCCAGGTCAGCACAAGGACTGTGCTCTGCACATGTCTCCAGGGTGCCCTTCACATGAGCATCTCTCTCTCTGTTCCAGATGCAGCCGAGATCCAGAGCCTCTCCTCTCGAGATTTCTCCCTACTTGATGGAGAAACGGACCACATTGCAAGTTCCCATTAGCACCTGCAATTACAGCTTGCCTACACCTTCATTTTTGAAATTATAACACATATTCGTTTTATTATTCTGTGTACATTCTTGATTCGCAAATTATTCTGCAGGAACTCCCCAGCCTGTAATTTTCCTGCCCCACTATTCTCTGTTAATGATCACTCACAATTGTGGTGCGATGTTGGATTAAACTCATAAAGAACAGAGCTCGTTGTGAGCTGGATCCAGGGTGAGCTATTGGATTAATTGAAGGAGCAGCCTCCGTGAAGGACTCTCAGGCCCTGGCGTCTCTTTTTAGGGGGCAGGTTCAGCCAGGCTGCTGGATGCACCATTGTGGGAACTGAAAATTCCTATGGACCGCCCCAAAGGGCTTCTCCAAGGATGGCTCTGGATGCGAGGAACTCCCCAGCCCCTCTGCCCAGCTGGCCTACCTCCTCTCTGCCCCCTCCCCCCTGCCAGGTAGACTGTGAGCTCCAGGGCCAGGACTGTTCCCCAGGTGTCCCCACAGCTCCTGGCACCCTGCTGGTGCCACTCCCCTGACTCAGCTCTGCTGACCCTGCTGGGAATCCTCGGATGTCCCCCAGCCCCATTCCCTTGGTGTTGGGCTCCGGCCAGTTTGATGCACACAGTGGACATCTGTCATATTCCCTGCTGGCGTCACCTCTCCTCCTATGACAGCCCCCGATTTTCCTGTGAGAACCACTCCTTCATCATCCCGTTCCCTGGCTCAGGGGTGCTGACTCCCACCCACTTTCAGAGGCAGGGCCGACAGGTGGCCCCGGCCCAGCCGTGCACACGTCTCATACCCTGGCCACCATCATTGGTTCAGGGCTGGACACAGGACCCAAGTCAGAGCAACGAGACCCCATTTGGGGACATCTGCTGGAACTCTCGTCACATAGACGCTCCACTTTCTGCTGGACTGGGAGCTACCAGGACACCAGCTGGAGCTGCAGCGGCCAGCTCTCCCTCACGGCAAGGAGCCCGCCTGTGGACAGAGACAGGAGGACGGCCTCGCACTGCTGTCTGGGCCTTCATCACCCCCAGGCCGCTCCGCCCACGAGCTTGTTCATTACCAGACGCAATACTTGCTCTTTTGTTTTTGTTTTTTTCCGTGAGGAAGATCGGCCCTGAGCTAACATCTATTGCCAATCTTCCTCTTTTTGCATGGGCCCTAGGCTAACATTTGTGCCCATCTTCCTCTACTTTATGTAGGACGCCGCCACAGCATGGCTTGACAAGCGGTGCACAGGTCCATGCCCGGGATCTGAACCTGCGAACCCCGGGCCACTGAGCAGAGCACACGAACTTAACCACAACGCCACCGGGCCAGCCCCTACATGCTCTTTTTTGACTAAGCCAGCTGGAGATGCGATTCTGTGACTTGTACCCAAAAACCCCTGATGCTGTACTGTTTTTAACATTAAACAACAAAAAAATAAGTTTTATCTGAGCCCAGGGAAAAGGAGCTGAGATCAACACTAGGAAGGAAAGCTCTCCTCGGGCCCCGTGGGCCAAGCCCTCCCGGCCCCCCAGTCTGTCACTCAGCTTGTAGGTGGCAGCAGGGACAAGGAACGCCTCTTCTTCAGATCCTTCTCTCTTCCCGTCACCCCTCAGCCGGCCCTGCAGGCAGACCCTCCTGATTCCCTGAGGGCTCCACAGGGAGACCTTCTCACATGCGGTTTGCAAACTTAGAAAGCAGGGGCAGATTCTGAGTGGGCCGACTCTGGCGCCCCCTGAATGAGACGCTGCGTAGGAAGTGCTCTGCGCGGGGCACGTATCTGCCAGCACACGGTAGCTCCCGTCAGCGTTATTACTGGTCTTTGCTCAGACTGGGAGACTGTGCATCTTCAGCAAATGAATCATGTGTGCTCCTTAAAAAATGATGGAAACATCAGAAAGTACAAGGAGAGCACAGGGAAGAAGCGTTTGGTTCAGGATGGCTTGGTTAAAGCCAACTCTGTTCCCTTCCAATGTCAGCCCTTCCTGGGCCAAATTCGTGGCTTTTGCCAATCAAAGAACATGAGATGGAATCAGGGCAGATAAGCAGAAGGATTTTCTTATCCATGTCACCTAAGCCAGAGGCATTCTTGGAAGAACAAAATCACTAATCTCACATCTGATTCATCTGATAAGGCTTAGAATCGTTTGAGTTAGAACTTCATTAAATATTAAAAGAAAGAAATTGAATTTAATACAGTTTAAATCAAAAAGGGTAAAGGAATTTGTCAGCTTAGTGTATGGGCCATTCATGTGCTGAAGGCAATGGACGCAGCTGGGTCCAGGGCTTGACCCACGGCTACTAGATCTCCCTTCTCTCTCTGTCTCCCTCTCTGTCTCTCTCTGTCTCTTTCTGTCTCTCTCTCTCTCCTGACATTACTAGGCAGCTGTTCCCAGTGGTAGCACATGGGGGCATCCAGCACCTTCAGGTTACATAGTTCTCAGAGCCCATGGCTTCTGAAAGAGAAAGCACCCCTCTCCCCTCTCCTGGGGGTTCCAGCAGGCGAGGCGACCCTCACTGTCCAGCTTGTGTTCATCACTGAGCCGTTCACTGTGGCCAGGGAAATGCAGCATCCCCAGTGACCAGGCTTGCCTACATGCCCACCGCTAGAGCTCGGGGGTGGGGGCTGCCCCCAAGAATGAACAGACTGAGGATGGGGATGAGCTTCCCCAGGAGATGCTGGGCTGGTGCATGCACAGACACGTGCACATGTGCACACAAACACATGGGTGTGCACACATGAGTATACATACACACACACCTACATGCACACACACGTCCATCACAGAAGGAGCAGAAGGAGCCCTGGACTTAGACCCAGGAGCTCCCTTTCTGATGAGGAAACCTCAGGCAGCACTTTCTCTCGGACTCTCACTGCCCATCTGCTGATTGGGGTGGGATGGGGGATGGACCAGGTGGGCTCTAACCAGATCTGACTTCCTGCACCCCGCAGCACAGGAGAGAGCCGGAGCCCAGGACTCGTCGGGCAGAGGGTGAAGTGCAAGTGGACATTTCATCTCGACGACCAGACAGAGGGAGCAGGAGCAGGAACATAACCCTCCAGCACTCTCTAGACTCGCCTCCGCCCCCTCCCCATCCTTCCACTTCGTGAAGAGTCACAGGTGCTTCCAGTCCAGGAAGGAGGAGGAGAAGGGAGGGGGAGGGGTGGGGCCTCAGCTGGACAGAGGCAGGTGCTCTGGACACTGAGGGGACCAGCCGGCCTCAGGTGAGCGAGGCTCTGGAGGGCTGGGGGAGACGCGGGAGGTCTCCTCCGCTTTCTCCTGCCCCCCACCACGTGGAAGCCCTCTCAGGGTCAGGAGGGGGTGCAGGCAGGTTCCCGTGTGGACAGACAGATGTGAGCTTGCAGGCAGGGCTCCTGGGAGAGGGGACGACGAGACCCTGCAGTGCACACCCGGCCCTGGGCTCTGGGCGCAGGTGGAGAGGAGGTTGGGGGCACTAGGAGTCCCCAGGAAGGGGATGGGATAAAACCGGGGCAGAGGTCCACATCGCATGGGTGTCCTGCACGCCTGACGCTGATGCTGTCCACTCTCCTCCACAGACACACACGTGGATCAGTCACTGGGCGCTCGGGACCATGGTGTCGGTGCCATAGCAGCCCCTACACACGTCTCCACTGGCGTAGGGGGGACTTGTGGGTTTAGGTTAATCTAGTAACGTTATCGCCCTGGAGGATCAGGGTCAAACCACTTTGAACGCTGCAGCCAACAGTCCTGGACGGGTGACAAGAGAACAGAGAGGAGCACAGGTTGGGGGAGGAAGGAGCCCAGGCCCGAGCTCCGTGCCCCCGTCTGTGTCACTGCCACCACCGTGGGGCAGGCAGGGTGAAGACGAAGGGGTAGCCTGAGCCGAGGGTGCGGGTTACGTTCACACGGCACTGGGGCCTGGGTGCCCACACTGGGGCCTCAGACCCCAAGCATCATCAGGACCCGGTGGCCCCTCCTGAGTCCTCCCACCGCAGTCCCTCCCTCTGAGGTCACCCTCTCCTCAGTGTCCTGTCTCTCTCCCTCTTCATCTACACCGTAGGCCCTAGTCCCTAGTCCTGCGTCCTGAACACACTGTGTGTCGTTGTCAGTCTTTGCACCTTCACACGAGGAAATCCTCCAGCTCGCCATCCTCTGTGATTTGCTGATTGTGTTCAACTCATGCTTGTGAGTGTCGTCTGTGTTAAAGAGTGCATCGAACACGGATTTTCTCTGCTGTGCACAATTCACACACACCACACCTTATTTATCTATGAAATTGTTATCTATCGCACACATTTGTTTGTTTGTTTCTTCTGTGAACATGCTTCTATGAACATGTCAGTTGTTGAGAGAGTTAAATGAGTCTTTCTATAATCTATCTATCCATCCACCATCTATCCATCCACCTACGTATCTGTCTTTCTACCCACCTATGCTTAGTCCAGCACCTAGGTGTGTGTCATTATTATTACTCATCCTCGAGTCAATGAAAATGCTTGAATTGGGCTATTGTGTCGACAGGTACACGTGAACACACAAACACACCCATTCACACTCTCACACTCACATGGGCACACACTCTTTGGCAGGATTTTATCTACTGATAAAATGAATGACATGAACACCACAGAATGACATGAGTCTCGTGGCTCTGACTGTGACAGGCTGCACAGGGAAATGGACCCCAGACCGGTCCTGCCAGGCCCTCTGGGCAGACAGAGGTGCAGGGCCCTGGGGTCTGCCTAGGGGTCCCGGGGAGGAGAGGGCGGGTAAAGTCTTCTAGGTCCAGAAGCAGATGAGCTTGCCATGGGCTACAGTGCTTGGACCCACAGGTGAGACAATGTCACAGATCCACGAGCTGCGCCATTCGGGGGAATCTGAGGGCTCCTGGAGACACATCAGCATCCCTCCCTCCACAGGGATTCAGGGGTGAGCCAGCTTGTTGATCTCAGAGTGAGGCCACGGACTCATTCCCATCAGGCTGGAGACCACCGCTGGGTGGTCCAATAACCTCTGAGAAGTCTCTGGCTCTGGGGACAGAACCTGCAGATCAAAGCACACTGTTTCAGAACGAGGCCGGCCCGTGACAGTATCTTCTGACCCTCCTTCTGCTTCAATTCCAGCTCAAGGAGCCAGGTCCCTCCCCCAGGGCCTGAGTGGGTCCAGAGGGAGAAACCGAGGGTGATAAACGCCCTCTCTGCTCTCCCAGCATTCACAAAGCTGTCAGGAGGTCTGTGCGTGAGCTCACTAGAGGGCACGCTAGGTGAGGGCGGGGTGTCCTGTGTTCTTCACTGACGTTTTCCTACTGCCTAGAGCAGTGTCGGCACATATTACCTGCTCAATTAAGGTGCAGCACGGGGTGTGGGACACCCAGCTGGGGTGGGGTCCGAGGGCCTGAGTCTGGTTGACCAGATGACTCTTTGGAGGAGGCGCATCAGCCTTGTTCTAGAATGAGCTGAGTATTGGGACTGGAGAAGCCAGTGCTGGGAGATGAACCAGGAAGGAGGGGCTCCGAAGAGGAGTAGGAGGTGAGAGAGACAGAGAATATCCAGCACTTAGAGATTATTCACTTACTCCTCACAGCTCAACGCTGTGGATATGACGACTGTCTCCATTTTACAGACAAGAGTCTGAGGGTGACATTGCTCCAAGTCACGCGGCTGCGAGGGCTGAATTCCAGCTCAGATCTGTGGGACCTCTGAGCCTGTGTTCTTCACCTCCTTGTGCCCCAGAGGCAGGAGTCCTGCCCGCCCTCTCCCGGAACTCCCAGCACATGGAGACGGTGGGGCCACACTTCCCGAATCCCAGGCTCTGTCCCTCTGGCTCCAGCTGAGATTCGGGCTTTTGTTTCCTGCCCCCAGAGACAGGCGCCGACCCGGGAGCGGCCGTCACTGCTGTGGGAGCACAGCCGCCTGGGCTGGTGTCTGGGAAGGACCTTTCTGACTCGGTCTCTCTGCACGAGAAGGAAAACGGCTTCAGCGTTAATCCTGGGCAGTGAATCGCAGCGAGCACGCTGCAAGAGGAATCAGGGCCTGCACGTCTGCACCTCGGGGGTTTGGGTCCTGAGTGACAGGACAGACGGAGCTGCATCAGGAGTCCAGTCCAGCCTCGGAGTCATCCTCTACAGCTGAAGTCCCTGGGGACTAAGACTTCATTTGTCACTCAGGCATGAAATAGACCAGGGCTTTCCACCTCTTTCCACAGCGTTCACGTGATGGATGCTGTTCAAATGCAAAACGCACAACTTCCTGGGGCTCATCTAGAACCTGACAAACCCAGAAAGGTTTGCAGGGGAGTAAGTACAGTCATGTGTCGTTGAACTACAGGGACACGTTCTGAGAAATGCATCGTCAGGTGATTTCGTCATCGCAGGAACGTCGTAGAGCGTACTTAGACAAATCTAGAAGGTGCAGCCTACTACACGCCCAGGCTGTATAGTACTAATAATGGGACCACCGTTATATGCGCGGTCCATCATTGACCGAAACGTCGTGACGCGGCACATGACTGTAGAAACAGCATTTCCTGAACGCCAGAGGACCTTCAGTAAAGGTCAGTCTCCACACTGGACATTTCGGGTTCTCCTCACCAGCGCCCCTCCCCCTTCTCCCAGTGATGGCTTTCCATTTGCGGGTTGACCCCTCCCTTCTGTCAGTCCCTGTGCTCTAGGTGGGACCCTTGCCTTTTTCTATGTGGGAATCATGTGACCTGGGTCCACATAATAAACACACAGCATCCTTGGCCACAGCATTACTTGAGGTTTGGGCATGTGACGTTGTCTGGACCAATCAGTCATATCAGGGCTGTTGCAGGGGCTATTGGGGAAGTCGTGTGCTCTTTCTCAATAGCATGTGAGGTTGGAGGTCCCGCACTGATGAGGTCACAGCTGGAGAGGATCCCAGGGCTGCCAGAACACAGAGTGGGGCCTCAGGTTGAAGCCCACACAGAGGAGGGCAAAGCTAAGATGGAGAGAAGGAATTCCTGACGGTGACTTCAGAGACCCGAATGCAGCCACACCTAAAGCCAGCTAACATCCATCAATTCCTTTGTCACAGGAGCCAACAGATTCCCTTTACACACTGAGGAGAGTCGGGGTTTCTGGTGCTTTCCACAGGAACCAGGCCAGCTGACATGCTCCCCACTTACTGGATTATTCATCCACGGATGATGAGTGTCTGTCACATGGGCTACAACCCCAACACCTCCACCACCACCACGGGACAGCACGTGAGAATGCAGCGAGTGAGAACGAAGTTACCAAATGTCAGTTACTCCAGCAAATCCCTTTATTTGTTAAAAACTAAAAATTTCCCAAACTTTGACACTTTGCCGTTTATAAAATATTGGTTGCAAGGCCGCACAAAACGACAGTAACACTGGTGTGTTTCAGCACCACGGGTAAGAACAGCTGGATGGAACCTGGATCCACTGGTGGCTCTGACACTGCTATGAGCTGTTGGCTCACCAGACATCCTTGTACTCCTCTTCCCTGCGAGAGAACCCTGACTTTATTGGAGGCAGCTGTGCCCCAGGTAAAGGATTGCAAGCCCCCACCTCCCTTGCAGCCCAGCAGGCCGTACACCAAGTCCCGGGTGGAGCTGTAGGCGGGAAGTTTCTTCAGTGAAGAGTGGGTTCTCCAGGAAGAGTCTTTAATGGGAGGACCCTGTGCCACCTCCTCTATCCTGCTGGTTATGAAACAGATTAACAGCTGGTGCCCCAGGAGCTCCCTCAATGGTGACAATACCACAACCCAGGGGTGGGAGAGGGGCCTCGGGTCCCTGATGACCAGGCCCGTCCAATGTCCTTCCTGTAAGTTAATTTCTGCTTTAGGGAGCCCATGCCCATTCCTGGTGCTTCCCACGAAGGAGCCTTCACCAGCACAACTGGGCTCAATCTCCTGGGAGATGAGCTGCATGGCGCCTGCAGGGGCTTTTGGGTAGACCGGTTGAGCAGAGAGCAGGAGGGTCATTGTGTGCGAACATGAAACGACAGCAACAGCAATTGTTAGATCTGCTGGTTTCATCAAACACCGCCAGCTGCATCACTGAATGAGGGGTCGTTCAGATGGGGCTCCCCTCCCCTCCCTGGAAAGGGGAACATGGAGAGGGCGCAGTGGGTGCGCCCTCATGGTCAGCTCTGCCTTGTAAACACGGACGCCATATTCACCTCTATTGCACTTCAAATAGAGCTTGAAATGTGCCCAACTGAGGAAATATTGACACACAATCAAGGAAATGTCACAGAAAAAACTGATCACTTACGGAAAATGGCTCTGTCCTTGGAACTGAACCCAGATGGGAGGCAGGCCCAGTGTAACCAAGCCATCACAGAATCTCCATCCTGCTTGCTGGACCTGAACATTTTCCTTCCCTGCCTCTGAAGTCAGGTCCTTAGGGGATGTGCTTCCTTCCCTCAGGATGGAATCCTTGCTGAGTGATAAGGAGAGAAATGACTATGGGCAATGTGGCCACAAATCCCCCTCCTGAAATGTCCCCGTTCCCTGAACGCCCAGCACACATGCACAGATTGGGCAGGCGTTCTCTGGGGATCCTGCCAGGTGAGGGCTGAGGGGCCATTGTGGGGATGGGAAGAGGAGTTTTCTCAATGTTGGCTTGTGGGGAGGGCGAGAGAAGAGACATCTCTCCAGGAGGAAGCTCTCCCCTTGGCCTGTGCCCAGTAACTGAGTTTGCTCAAGAAAAGGCCCTGTGTCCCTCCCAAGACCTGCCAGGTGTCACGGAAGCACAGCTTCCCTCTGCGCGTGCTTGGGACACCAAAAGCCTAGTTTATGCCCCTGGAATTGTCCACATCTCCACTTGCAGTGGCTCCAGACCTGGGAACATGTTAGCTAGCCAACGCACCCTCTCGGTGTCTCCAGGACGTGGGGCAGCTCTCATCAGGAGCCCACAGTGAGAGAGGATGGAAGGTGGACAAGACCTGAGACACCTCCGGGAGGAATGGGGGCGGGACTCACATGATGGATCCCCAGGACCCAAGGATGGCCCCTGTGGGCTGACACGGCAGGAGTGCACAAGAGGAGAGAGAGGAAGCATGAGCCGGGACCCCAGGAGGTGACCAGGAGTCAGGACATGCTGGCTGTGGAGGGAACTCCTAGGAGGGAGAGGCCCAACCCCAAACTCAGGGGGCGAGATCCAATGAGCATTTTATCTCCTAGAAGCTGATCTAATTTCTATTTGAGCCCCAGCAGCAGGGGCGCTGCTCCTCCCCCTGAATCCCTGACCTCACTCCCACAAGGAGGAAACTGAGGCCCACGCTCACAGGGGATGGAGCGGGGCTTGGCCTCAGGCTTTCTGACCCTGAGGTCACTGATGCGCCACTTCCCTCACAGGGCGGGAAGGCGGGACTGGACGTTGTGGGTCCGTTGGTCCGTGTGGATAAGTGACCAGGGCTCCTGGAGAAATGATGACTCCAGGCCTGGGGAGGAAGCACGCAAGGTGAGCCTGGAGCACCTGGTGGTGCCAGAGATGCAGGACGTGTGAACACACACAGCTGTGCACACACACACACGCACACACAATGACAGGACAGGACAGACGGACCGCCTGAAAGAGCCCCCATGGCTGCACTGGAACAATTTGAGCAACAAAATAGCGTTGCCTATAACTCACAGTGTGAAAAAACAGCCATGAATTTACACCGATATTGAACAGCTAAATAAGTGGTGGAGGGTATTCAACTCCCCAGGGCAGAAGAATTCCCAACACTGGATGCGGCTCCTCCGCCCTCAAGCGGGTGGAGCCAGACGCCCCACCCAACTGTGTGACTCCCTCCTAAAGAGCACAGTGTGGGGGGACAGCAGCTGTACAGAGGGGCCCGAGCAGCGCTCCTCGGCTGGTGATCAAGGTCAACACCAACAGTGACGAGTCGGTCGACAGCGGGCACTCTGGGAGGGGGGGCGAGAAGGACACTGCCCCTCTGTCACCCGTCCACCCGTCACCCCGCGCGAATCACGAGAGAAACACCAGACAGACCCAGGGGAGGACATTCTGCAGAACGCTGAGCAGGGATCAGACAGGGAAGTCTGGGGAACCACCACGGACCATGAGACACAACGCCTGAATGTAACGTGGTCCCTGGATGGATCCTGGGACGAAAAGAGACATTAGGGAAAACTGAGGAAGTCTGATAAAGTGCAGACTTTAGTTAACAATAATGTGTCCCTGTTGGTTTGTTAATGGTGACAGATGTAAGAGGTCGATAATTGCAGAAGCTGGGTTTAGAGTATAAGGGAACCATCTGTACCATTGCTGCAATAATTCTGTAAATCTAAAGCTATTCTAAAATCAAAAGCTTATTAAAATTGTATGAATCTATACAGGGTGGGCACTGGGGGTGTGGAATCAAAAGTGCAAACCTCTGACCCTTGAATTCCATTTCCAGCGTGAAGTTAGACATTGATGTGAGAGACCCCCAGGCCTGACAGGGCTGATCACATACCCAAGGCCATCAAGACGCCCTCATCCCATATATATATGTAATATATTTGCATGGCAGGTGACGTTTTGTTGACTTCCTCCCCAAATTAAGGCTCACGCAATGGTTAAAAGTGTAGAGTATAAAATGGGGTCCTGGGGAGAGTTTCTTCTTTGTTACTTTGGCCACAAAGTCTCCTGCTGGCCTCATCAGAGGCAGTCTGCAGTGAGCAAGTTGATACATACATATGTACGTCTATATGTACAGTTTTTCCACAAATGGTACCACACTTACATACATTTTTTCTATTACACAACCTTCCTTTTTTCAATGAACGAATATCTCAAAGGTTCTTCCAAACTGTTACGACGACAGCGCCTCGTTACCGTTACTGGCTGCAGTGCCCCGTGGTACAGATGCCCTACAATCCATTTCAGCGGTTCCCTATCAGCAGACATTTATCTCAGTCTTTTGTCACAATAAATAAGCCTTCAACAAATATCCTTGCACAGACGTCCTTGTCCACATTACAGCGTTATTTTTAATGCCTGCTTGGAATGCTGTGAGAATATTGCACAATAATTTATTTAATGGATCCCTATTTTTAAACATTTAGATTGTCTCCAATTTCTCCACCATTATAAACAACACTGCTATGATCATAAATCTTGGCACACACCGCTGATTATTTCCCTGGGATGAATTTCTAGAAGGAAGTGCTGGGTAAACACATTTTAACGTTAAAGCTGCTTCAACCCATCTCACCAGGGCTGCATCAGGGCTGCCCTGCCTGGTGGTGCTGGTTGTGCACTGCTCAGAGATCCCAGAAGGGGGCAGGAGGGGGCTGAGGAGGAGCCCGAGGTCCACACGGCAGGTATCCAGGTGTCCCCTGGAGCAGGTGCCTTTTCCGATTTGCACAAAGGCACTGGAGATGCTAGCAGGGCTCTGGCTGAGTTGTCAGAGGAAGAGTCTGAGGTCAGGGGAGCCCCCATGAGTGAAACCACCCACCTCGGGCACCAGAGAGCCAGGGAGTGGGTCAGTTCCAACAACTGTCCAGTCTCATTCAGGTGACCCCATGCATCACCCAGGGTGAGGGGCAGAGCACTCTTCCTTCTGTCACCACCCCCTGGGACCGTCCACCAACAGCAGGCACCGAGTCCCCCATTGGTCACCAGCTGAGTGATGCCCATCTGGGTCCTGAGGGTTCGCCCAGCCCCCACAAATCACCCCATGTGGACCATCCATGTCCCATGGCCCTGGGAGCCTGTGAATCCCAGAATGGAGGGCAGGGTCCTAGATAGCCCAAGGGATGGTGGTGGGGACAGATGAGAAAGTCTTGGCACCCTACAGGGGGCATTGAACGGACAGGCTGGGGGCTCCCTCTGAGCCAGGTCCATGAGCCCTGCCACCCCAGTTACACCCAGCACAGGGCAGAGGTGGGCATCTCAGCAGAGGGACGTGAGGACAGACGCAGCAGTGAAGGAGAGGTCTCAGCCGACAGAAGCTCACAGCCCGGGCTGGGGCTCAGCAGACACATTGACCCTGTGAGAACTCGGGTCCCCAGGCTTGGGGGCTGCTCTGCCCCCCTAGAGCCAGGGCGTGGGCCTTGTGCAGAGAGGACCTTCCTCCTGGTTAACCCACTGGCTCCCAGCACCTCTGCCACGGGGGCGGGAGTTTGAGCTGAATTATCCCGAGGTTTTCATGATTACACTTTACCATGAAATCCTGGCAAAGTGACGGCCTCAGTCCACAATAAATGACAGTGGTCACCTCAGATAACAGAGCGATCTGAGTGATGGAGACACGAGTAGAGTAATTCTCTTCTACGAGAATGTTCCAAGACAGAGGTTTAGCCCCATCTGCATGGAAATGGCCAAGATCTCCAGGCCCTGGAGGAGTTGTGTGATGGGGAGTCAGAACCGTTTTCACTGGAGAGACAGACAGGGCATTTGGGAGTTTCCAGCCGCCTTTGTTGGGGACATGACACGCTGATCGTGTGCAATTTCAAACCCCATTTGGGCACAAAGCGTCTCTTTGAGATGATGGGCTTTTAATGATCACTCTTGGCCCTGTCAGCTCAGTAACTAATTCTACAAGAGAGAGACAGAGAGAGACAGAGACAGAGAAATAGAGACAGAGACAGAGACAAAGAAAGAGACAGAGAAACACAGAGAGACAGAGACAGAGAGATATAGACAGAGACAGGGAGAGAGAAAACAGCATCAGGATTGTTTCTGCGAGGTTCAGGGTGGACCTGACAGGACCCCTACTCTCCAGCCCAGTGTGGGGCGTCTGGGCAGGGGGTGATTTTTGCATTTTCCTCTTTCTTTCCTCTGCAAAGAGACATGGAACCAACGCCAGAGAGATGTGGAAAGAGCGAGAAGAAGAAACGGCAGGCGTCTGCTCTAGTGACGTCCACAGGGGCACATCCATGTGACCGTATCGGACCCGCTGAGAGAGGCCATGGGAGAAGCAGCTGTGGGGGGCCTTGGGACGTGGCTGCCGCCCTCCTCTCCCTTCCCCGACATGTGGCTTTGAGCTGTGACGACTATTACAGTGTTGAAATACGCAGAATGAGTCTCTAACAGTTGGTATAGGTAGTGGCCCCCGCCCCCCAAGTGCCCTGCAGCTGGCCCTCTCCCAGGCTCCCCCACGGGTCACTCAGGACCTGGTGACTGAGGGGTTAACGCCTGGCAGGCTGAGTGGAGGGAAGGAAGGGGGGGGGACACCTTGAGTCCACAGGGACAGAGTCACCACGCCCAAAGGTCCAGATATTTCAATTCTTCGAGAGAAGTTTCCAAATATTTAAATATGGCTTCAGATTTTTAAAAAGCCCTCTGTGGACTAAACTTGACCCATTGCAGACTGAACACAGACCGCAGGCGGCAGGAGAGATGTCTGCAGGTAGATGTTTCTGCTCCAACATCCACCCATGTCCACGTCCACAAAATTCTGCAAACCTTTTTCAGAGGCTGCACAGGTCCCCTGAATCCACGAATTTTCATTTATTTACACGTGAGGTGCCTGGGGATTCTGACCTGGAGGCTGGTGGAGCCCAGGCACTCGGGGACATTGACCAGGGGCAATCACGTGGGTTTTGTCCCAGTGACACGCCACTCGCTCGGATGAGACTGGCTTAGGTTTCCAGGGACGTGAGCAGGGCTGTGAGAGCCCCAGAGACAAGGTTCATCCAGCACATTGACAGAGTAACTCACCCGGGCGCTCTGGGAACAAAGCATTTCCCTGGGCACAGGGAACACCGTCTACCAGCCAGCATTTCTACGCTAATCAGCCGCCTCCAACCCCACAGAGCCGGCCCTGCAGGGACTGCACCCCTCCCTTTTGCGTCTGGTTCCAGTACTTGAAGCCTCGAGGCTGCATTGCTGGCGAGCCCTCCCTCCCCACCCCAACTGTTTCCCACCCGAGGTCGGGAGGCTGAGTGCCACCATCACAGCACAGCTGGCTCCCAGGCTCCCGGGCAGGAGGACGACCATCCCCAGGGACCCGCCCCGCCCCCAGGCTCTGGGAAGTTGGAATCAGGAGGCAGAGTAGGACTGAGAGCATCCATGCCCGTGGCGGCCCGATTAGTGCTCTCTGGATGAATGCATCTGTTGGATCGTGTCCGGCAGTTAGAGGGACTGTAACTGTTCCCACGAGCTACCCTAATTGTGTGACTGCGTAGCTCTGCCAGGGGAGGAAGGGAACGACAGTGCCCATAATGCCGAGCATTTGGGTGAGTTTCAGATGAATCGAAGATCTCAATTCAGAGAAAGCCATGCATTTGAATGTGGACAAGCTGCAGTGGGCAGTGGACCCATTATCCACAGAAGGGGCCTTTGGGGAGTACACTTCTCTCACTGTGTGGATGCAGCCCGTGGTGGGGTGGGGGGCAGGTGGAACACTGCCGTCCCCACAGCAGTGCACTCCTACAAAGGCACCCTTCTCGGGGACATCCGAGGGGTCGGGTGCGGAAGCAGATGCCCAAGCTTTCCCCAGGTCTGAGGAGTGCCGAGCTCCCCGGTCTCCCGTCAGAGCCCCTTCATTGACATATTATTCTGCTGGTTCAAATCTCTTTACAAGCAGAGATTACGAAGTGGTGGCCTGAGGGAAAGGTGTTTTATTTGCCCTGTTTATTCTGACTTAAAATAAAGGGTAGGGGGAGTGCCCATAAAAATCCAGATATTCAGCTCCTGCAGGGCACAGTGAGTGTCCCCTTGCAGCGCTGTGGCATCCTCGTCCTCATTTGCAGTACATGCCTGCCCCTGTAGGCAACTGCATTTAATACTCCTGATTGAGAGCAAAGGACTATTTGGGGACTCTTAAAGAATCAGGTTGTTTTTAGGAGGTAAGGATTCTGAGGCTTAGAAATGGAGATTTCATGCAGGGGAGGTCAGCGAGGCGATAACTCAGTTGCCAAGACCACCTGTTCCTTGTGGAAGGAAACCGCTCCAGTGGGGCTCGGCGTCTTAGGGAAAGAGAGTGGTGTCCCACTTTAATTCTGCCTCTGATTTGGAGAAGAGTCTTGGGTGCAGGCCAGGGTCATTGGAGGATGCCCCTGAATAAGTGCAGTTTGAGGCCACGGTTTCAACTTGGTTCTTTTCAGGCTCTTTTGACAGCCGGCAAAGGATGTAACTTGGCAACGGCAGAAAATACTAAACACTGCTTCACAAAACAGCAGTGTGCGCCCACACATGAAATGACCATACGTGCCCCTAGATTAAATTTCCAACAGCAGGGCCGGCCCTGTGGCTTAGCGGTTAAGTGCGCACGCTCCACTGCTGGCAGCCCAGGTTCGGATCCCGGGCGCGCACTGACGCACTGCTTCTCCAGCCATGCTGAGGCTGCGTCCCACATACAGCAACTAGAAGGATGTGCAGCTATGACATACAACTATCTGCTGGGGCTTTGGGGGGAAAAAATAAATAAATAAAATTATTAAAAAAAAAAAAATTTCCAACAGCACGTGAGGCCAGATGCTTCCTGCAGCAGTGCTGGGCACAGAGCAGGCACTAAATAGAGGTTTACTAACATGTCTCTACACCGACCCTTGGTCTCCCCCATCCCTGGTCCTGGTTTCCAATCTCGACACTCGCCTGTGCCTCCACAGCTCAGATGACAACGTTGGCCGCACTGATCAGCAACAGGGTCACGTGGGTGTGGCTCCCACAGGTCATTGGGAAGTGCCTGATGACGAAACAGGCTAGTCCAGGTCGGCACACCCCCCATGGACAGATTTGGCAGTATCTACTGCAGCTGAACACATGCTCACCATAACCCATCAATCCACCCCTGGCTAGACACCAGTGCAAAAACGTGTAACCACGGGCACCAAAAAGCACACGTACGCATGGTCATAGCATCACTATCTGAAACAGCCCCAAAGTGAAGTTACTCCAACGCCCATAAACAGAAGACTGCATCAAGAAATGGTGATATTATCACAATGGGATATTATTCAGCAGTGGGAATGAATAAGCTAGAAATAACACATGACAACATGGATGACTCTCAAAAACATAATGAGTGAGACACCAGATAGAGAAGAGTATATACTATATAATCCATTTATCTAACGTATACAAACAGGCAAAACTTGAGGAGTGATGTCAGCATCATGGCGGAGTGAGCTTCCCCCATTGAACTCTCCCCCTCTAAGACACAACAGAAAAGACATTCATGTTCCAACAGAAGCTATTCACACAACACAGGGGACGTCTGAGGCACCCAGGCAGCTGTACACCCAAGGACGGAGGTGCTAGAATCTCCAGAGTAAGTGGAAGGAGGTAAGAGGAGCTCCCTTCCTTCCCCAAAGACTGTGACCCAGAGACTGGGACCATGCTGCTCTCAGAGGAGGGGGAGGGGCAGCTCGCCACATGAAAAATGGCGCTCCCCAAGACCCCTCACAGCCCAAGGGGATCCCCCTGTGGAGGGAGTGGAACTGTTGCAAGGGTAGTTTCAATAAGCTAGCCCCTCAGGAGAGCAGAGAGCAGCAGTGAGGCGAGAAACCTCTGAGATCAGGGAGGCAAAAGTAAGCGCCCCTCCCCGACCCGGCCCCAGAGGCAGCGGCCCAGGGGCCCAGCCCAATCAGCAGCGGGGCGAGCCTGCACCCCCGCTCCAGAGGCAGCGGCAGCTTAGTCCCCACCTCACCACAGCCGCAGCTGCTCCAGCTGGACCAAGCCACGGCCCCAGCTTCCCCGGCTCCACTGTGCCACGGCCCCAGCTCTTTTGGCTGGAACGTGCCCCGTCCCCAGCTCCTTTGCCTTGACCACCACCCCCTCCCCCCAGGCTCCAGCTGCTTTGGCTTGGCCTGTGCCCAGGCTACAGCTGACTTGGCGCCAGCAACTTCAGCCCAGCACACTCCAGTTCCAGCTTCTCCGGCCCAGCGCACTCCAGTTCCAGCTTCTCCGGCCCAGCGCACTCCAGTTCCAGCTTCTTTGTGCCAGCACACCCCAGTTCCGACTTCTCCAGCCCAGCGCAGCCCAGTTCCGGCTTCTCTGGCCCAGTGCACTCCAGTTCCGGCTTCTTTTGCCCAGCGGCGCTTCAGCTGCAGCTGCTTCAACCCACCCGCACCTGAGCCCCAGCTGCTTCAGCCTAGCTGTGCTCCAGCTGTTTCCACGCTTCCCCACCAGGAGCCTCCACTCAGCCACACCACAGATCAGCCAGGGGCCAACAAGAGTGCCCACGGATTGAGGCTGGCCAGAATACACAGCCCTTGACCCCCACCCAGCAGCAGCAAGAGAAAACTGCGACCATATATTTTCACTATGAGGAAAAGTAAGCCAACACTGACAGGCACCATGCAAAAATATATTAAATCTCCAGACGAAGAGGAAAATGACAAGCACCCAGAAGTCAACCTGGAAAGCACACAAATGTATAACCTTAATGACAGAGAATTCAAACTAGCCATCATAAAGAAGCTTAATGAAATACAAGAAAACACAGACAGACAATTCAGTGAAATCAAGAGTTTCTTCACAAAAGAGATTGAAACTATAAAAAAAAAAAATCAGAAATCTTAGAGATGAAAAACACAGTAGAGGAGATAAAGACAAATCTGGAAGCCTTAAGCCCAGAACTGACAATATGGAGGAAAGAATTAGCCATATTGAGGACAGCAATGCAGAAATGATCCAGATGGAGGAGGAAAGAGAACTAAGACTAAAAAGAAATGAAGAAACTCTCTGAGAAATATCCGACTCAATTAGGAAATCCAACATAAGGATTATAGGTATTCCAGAGGGAGAAGAGAGGGAAAAAGGAACAGAGAATGTGTTCAAAGAAATAATAGCTGAGAACTTCTCAAACCTGGGGAAGGAGCTGGAAACACCAGTGAATGAAATCAATAGATCTCCTAAATATATCAACACAAAAAGACCCTCTCCAAGGCATATAGTAGTAAATCTGGCAAAAGTCAACAACAAAGAAAAGATATTAAGGGCAGCTAGACAAAAAAACATAATATACAAAGGAATTTCTATCAGGTTCTCAGCCAATTTCTCAACAGAAACTTTATAGGCCAGGAGAGAGTGGAACGATATACTCAAACTTCTAAAGGACAAAAACTTTCAGCCAAGGATACTCTATCCAGCAAAAATATCCTTCAGACATGATGGAGAAATAATAAGTATCCCAGATAAACAAAAGCTAAGGGAGTTCATTGCCACAAGACCCCCACTACAAGAAGTGCTCAAGAAGGCCCTCATCCCTGAGGAAAAAAAGAGAAAGGGGATTTGAAGTCTTGAATGAGGAGGAAAATAGGTCAACAAAACCAGAAAAATTGCAGTCCTCTATCAAAATAGATTAGCAAACACTTAATTATAAAACCAAAGATCAAGGGAAGGTAAGCACCAAGCATAAATATAACCTCATCATGTTAAACACGAACTCACAACACAAGAAGGAATAAGATGTGACAACAATAACATAGAAGGGGAAGAGGAAAGGGATCGAATTGACTTAGTCTAAGGGAATAAGAGGCCATCAAAAAATGGACTATCACATCCACGAGATTTTTTATACAAACCTCGTGGTAACCACTAACCAAATAATCAGAACAGAATCACACACAATAAAGAAAGAGAAAACTAAGAGAACCCCCATACAGAACTACCAAACTGCACTGGTAGTCTGAAACACATGGGACGAGAAACAAAAGAAATGTAAAAGAACTGGAGGGCCGGCCCCGTGGCTTAGTGGTTAAGTGTGCGCACTCTGCTACTGGTGGCCCGCGTTCGGATCCCAGGTACGCACTGACGCACCGCTTCTCCGGCCATGCTGAGGCCGCGTCCCACATACAGCAACTAGAAGGATGTGCAGCTGTGACATACAGCTATCTACTGGGGCTTTGGGGGGAAAAAAATAAAATTATTAAAAAAAAAAAAGAACCAGAAAAAGAGTGATAAAATAACAACAACAAGCCCCCATATGTCAGTAATTACCCTAAATGTAAATGGACTGAACTCTCCAATCAAAAGACACAGAGTAGTGGGATGGATTAAAAAACAAGACCCAACAATATGCTGCCTCCAGGAAACACATCTCAGCTCTAAAGACAAACACAGGCTCAGAGTGAAAGGATGGAAGACAATACTCCAAGCTAATGAGAAACAAAAGAAAGCAGGTGTTGCCATACTTATATCAGACAAAGTTGACTTCAAGATAAAACAGGTAATGAGAGACAAAGAGGAGCAATATATAATGATAAAAGGGACACTCCACCAAGAAGACATATCACTTTTAAATATATATGCACCCAATACAGGAGCACCAAGGTACATAAAGCAACTATTAACAAACCTAAAAGGAGATATTAACAACAACACAATAATAGTAGGGGATCTTACCACCCCACTCTCATCAATGGACAGATCATCCAGACAGAAAATAAATAAGGAAATAATGGACATAAATGAAAAACTAGATGAGATGGACTTAATAGACATATACAGAGCACTCCATCCAAACACAGCAGATTACACATTCTTCTCAAGCACGCATGGAACATTCTCAAGAATAGACCATATGTTGGGAAACAAGGCATGCTTATATAAATTTAAGAAGATTGAAATCATAACAAGCATCTTTTCAGACCATAATGCCATGAAGTTAGAAATCAACTACAAGGAAAAAACCAGGAAAGTGACAAAGCTGTGGAGACTCGACAACATGCTACTAAACCACAAATGGATCATTGATGAAATTAAAGGAGAAATCAAAGTATATCTGGAGACAAATGAAAATGAAAATACACCATACCAACTCATATGGGATGCAGCAAAAGCGGTCCTGAGAGGGAAACTCATAGCAATACAGGCCCACCTTAACAAATAAGAAAAAGCCCAAATAAGCAACCTCAAACTACGCCTAACAGAATTAGAAAAAGAGGAACAAACAAAGCCTAAAGTGAGCAGAAGGAGAGAAATAATAAAAATCAGAGCAGAAATAAATGAAATTGAAATTTAAAAAACAGTAGAAAGGATCAATGAAACAAAGAGCTACTACTTTGAGAAGATAAACAAAATTGACAAACCCTTAGCCAGACTCACCAAGAAAAACAGAAAGAAGGCTCAAATAAATAAAATTAGAAATGAAAAAGGAGAAATTACAACAGATACCACAGAAATACAAAAGATTATAAGAGAATACTATGAAAAACTATATTCCAACAAATTGGACAATCTAGAAGAAATGGATAAATTCCTAGACTCATACAACCTCCCAAAACTGAATCAAGAAGAAATAGAGAACCTGAATAGACCAATCACAAGTAAAGAGATTGAAACAGTAATGAAAAACCTCCCAAAAAATAAAAGTCCAGGACCAGATGGCTTCTCTGGAGAATTTTACCAAACATTCAAAGAGGACTTAACACCTATCCTTATCAAACTATTCCAAAAAATAGAGGAAGATGGAACACTTCCCAACACATTCTACAAGGCCAACATCACCCTGATACCAAAGCCAGGCAAAGACAATACTAAGAAGGAAAACTACAGACCAATATCCCTGATGAACATAGATGCAAAAATCCTCAACAAAAGATTGGCAAACAGAATACAGCAATACATTAAAAAGATCATACACCATGATCAAGTAGGGTGTATACCAGGGACACACAGATGGTTCAACATCCACAAATCGATCAATGTGATATGCCACATTAACAAAACGAGGAATAAAAACCATATGATCATCTCAATAGAGGCAGAGAAGGCTTTTGACAAGATCCAACATCCATTTATGATAAAAACTCTCAACAAAATGGGTATAGAAGGAAAGCACCTTAACTTAATAAAGGCCATATATGACAAACCCACAGCCAACGTCATACTCAATGGGGAAAAACTGAAAGCCATCCCTCTGAAAACAGGGACAAGACAAGGGTGCCCACTCTCACCACTCTTATTCAACACAGTACTGGAGGTTCTGGCCAGAGCAATTAGACAAGAAAAAGGGATAAAAGGAATCCAAATAGGCAACGAAGAAGTGAAACTCTCGCTGTTTGCAGATGACATGATCTTATATATAGAAAAGCCTAAAGAATCCATTGGAAAACTATTAGAAATAATCAACAACTACAGCAAAGTGGCAGGGTACAAAATGAACTTACAGAAATCAGTTGCATTTCTATATACCAACAACGAACTAACAGAAAGAGAACTCAACAAGACAATCCCATTTACAATTGCAACAAAAAGAATAAAATATCTAGGAGTAAATTTAACCAAGGAAGCAAAAGACCTATACAATGAAAACTATAAGACATTATTGAGCGAAATCAATGATGACATAAAGAAATGGAAAAATATTCCACGCACTTGGATTGGAAGAATAAACATTGTTAAAATGTCCATACTACCTAAAGCAATCTACAGATTCAATGCAATCCCAATCAGAATCCCAAGGACATTCTTCACAGAAATAGAACAAAGAATACTAACATTCATATGGGGCAACAAAAGACCCCGTATAGCTAAAGCAATCCTGAAAAAGAAGAACAAGGCTGGAGGCATAACAATCCCTGACTTCAAAACATACTACAAAGCAATAGTAATTAAAACAGCATGGTACTGGTACAAAAACAGACACACAGAACAATGGAACAGAATTTAAAGTCCAAAAATAAAACCTCATATCTGTGGGCAGCTAATCTTTGACAAAGGAGCTAAGGACATACAGTGGAGAAAGGAAAGTCTCTTCAATAAGTGGTGCTGGGAAAACTGGACAGCCACTTGCAGAAGAATGAAAGTAGACCACCTTCTTTCACCATACACAAAAATTAACTCAAAATGGATGCAAGACCTGAAGGTGAGACCTGAAACTATAAAACTCCTGGAGGAAAATATAGGTAGTACACTACTCGCCATCAGCCATAAAGGGATCTTCTTGAATCCCATGTTTACTCAGACAAAGGAAAAAAAGAAAAAAATAAACAAGTGGGACTTCATCAGATTAAAGAGCTTCTACAAGGCAAATGAAACCAGGATCAAAATGAATAGGGAACCCACCAGCGGGGAAAAAATATTTGCAAACCGTATATCTGACAAGGGATTAATTTCCATAATATATAAAGAACTCACACAACTGAATAACAAAAAAACAAACAACCCAATCCAAAAATGGGCAGAGGAAAGGAACAGACACTTCTCCAAAGAAGATATACAGATGGCCAATAGGCACATGAAAAGATGCTCAACACCACTAGTCATCAGGGAAATGCAAATCAAAACCACACTAAGATGTCATCTTACACCTGTTAGAATGGCTATAATCACCAAGACAAAAAGCAACAAATGCTGGAGAGGCTGTGGAGAAACAGGAACCCTAATCTACTGCCGGTGGGAATGCAAACTGGTGCAGCCTCTATGGAAAACAGTATGGAGATTCCTCAAAAAATTAAAAATAGAAATACCTTACGATCCAGCTATCCCACTACTGGGTATCTACCCAACAAACCTGAAATCAACAATCCAAAGAGGCTTATGCACCCCTATGGTCATCGCAGTATTATTCACTATAGCCAAGACATGGAAGCAACCCAAGTGTCCCTCGACTGATGAATGGATAAAGAAGATGTGGTATATATACCATGGAATACTACTCAGCCATAAAGAAAGACAAAATCGTCCCATTTGCAACAACATGGATGGACCTGGAGGGTATTACGTTAAGTGAAATAAGCCAGAAAGAGAAAGACAGACAGGGCATGATTTCACTCATATGTGGAAGATAAACCAACGCACGCACAGATAGAACTGTTGGTGGTTACCAGGGGCTACGGGGGTAAGGGGGTGGGCACAAGGGGTGGAGGGATGCACTTATATGGTGACTGATAAACAATAATGTACAACAAAAATTTCACAATTTCACAAAAATTTCACCAAAAAATTTTTTATGCAAAAAAATGCATTAAAAAAAACAGGCAAAACTTATCTACCATGATAAAAGTCAGGGTAACAGTTACCTTTAAGAAGGAAACAAATGAGTATGTCAGGATATATGGAAAAGACTGTAATTTTTAAATGCGCAAAAGATTTTAGCAGACACTTTCCCGAAGAATATATCTGAATGGCTAATAAGCACATGAAAAGATGCTCAACGTTAGTCATTAGGGAAATGTAATCTAAAATCACAGTGAGATCCACATCCACTAAATGGCTAAAATCAGGAGTTGACCATACCAAGTGCTTGTGGGCATGTAAAACGTTGCAGCCATTTGCAAAACAGTTTGGCAGTTCCTCAAAAAGTTAAATATAGAGTTAGCATATGTATTAATTTCCTACTGCTGCTGTAAAAAATTATCACAAACTGAGTGGCTTGAAACAACACAAATTTATTTTCTTATGTTCTGGAGGTCAGAAGTCCAAAATGAGTTTTGTGGAGTTTTTTACTGGGGGAAATTTGCCCTGAGCTAATATCTGTTGCCAATCTTCCTCTCTGTTTTTCCCCCCTCCCCAAAGCCCCAGTACATAGTTATATATTCTAGTTGTAAGTGCTGCTAGTACTTCTATGTGAGCTGCCGCCACAGCATGGCTACTGACAGACGATGGTATGGTTCTGTGCCCAGGAACTGGACCCAGGCCACCGAGGAGGAGAACACCGAACTTTAACCACTAGGCCATCAGGGCTGGCTCCAAAATGAGCCTTAAGGAGGCTCACAGCAAGGTGTGGGCAGGGCTGGTTCCATCTGGAGGCCCTAAGGGAGAACCCACTTCTTGCCTCTTTCAGCTTCCAGAGGTCACCAGCTCCATCACACCAATCTGCTTCCCCATTCACAGGGCCTTCTCCCCTGACTCAGCCGTTCCCACTGCCCTCTGATAAAGGCCCACCTGGATCATCCGGGATAATCTCCCATCTCAAGATCCTTAACTTAATCACATCTGCAAAGTCCCTTTGGCCATATGAGGCCACACTCCCAGTGAACGTGTGCACACCGATTCACTGACTTATCTAACAGGAAAGATGAAGGGGAAGTTCATGACGATAGAAGACAGGAGAGAGCCCATAATCAATCGTCGATGAACTGTACAAATGTAACCACTTTCCTTTTAACTCCTACAGAGCAAGCGTATCAGGCTCAGGTAATGTCTGGTCCCAAATTTACCATGACAGCTCGACTGAGATGAAACAGTTCACGAACGGGACTCCAGAGTTAAACTAGAATCAACGCCAATTGGTGAGTGAAATGATGACCGGGAACAGTCTGGTGCAGAGTCAAATATATGTTCTTCTATTTTTTTTTTTTTGTTTTGCTGAGGAAAATTGGTCCTAGGCTAACATCCGTGCCCATCTCCTTCTATTTTATATGTCCAATGCCCACCACAGCACGGCCTCATAAGCAGTGCATAGGTCTGCGCCCAGGATCCGAACCTGTGAACCCCAGGCCACTGAAGTAGAGCACTCGAACTTAACCACTATGCCACCAGGCCGGCCCCTATGTTCTCCTATTTTTAAATGGTGAATCCGCACAGTTGGTAAATGAAGGAGACCACAACCTCGGGTAGACGTGGCTGAGTCCACGACAAGGGCCAAAGCTTTCCCTGTCCGGGGTACTGCTATCAGGAAGGGAGACCGCCGGCTGCACATGTGAGTCAAGCATTGGCCCAAGTTGGGGAGGAATGTGAAGCTGCTTCCAGAAGTGAGTCACCATGACTGTTCAGGGGCTTTCACTCTGAAAACTGGATTTCAGAGGAACCAAGGAGGGAGGCTACATCAAAAGATGTATGGGATATGAAATAGGCCAGAAAAAAATGAGAAAATTGGAGATTATGCTGCCTATTTTGTTATTTTATTTTTGTGGTTGTTTCTGAATCTAAAAAATAGCGCTGGGTGAGAGAGAAAAAGGAAAAATAAGAGATATTTGTTTGGAGTTCAGGTTTTTATTGTTGCTATTATTCTTTTGCTGAAAGAGTGCTTTCTCTTCCTGAGATTTCAAAGCTTCTGGAAATGACAAAATAGGAGAGGGGTGGGGAGGAAGATGAAGAATCAATTGTTAAGGATTGAATGTATGAGTTATCTTTGTCTTTACAACAAAAACAAAATTCCCTTTACCAACCAACAGACCCATTACTGTAGTTGGCACAACTCTGTATTTTTCATCTTCAAACACAGTTGTTAAAATACCGAGTTGAAGGGGACGAGCCTGGGTCACACTGCAGCTGAGATGCTTTCACATCAAGAACATAATGGCAGAGGTGGGCTGACAGGGTTGTGTTCACACTGCACAGTACGAGAAAGCATCCTCCTAAGAAAGTCCTACTTATAAAATGTTCCAACAGAACAGATTTATTTTTTAGATGTCTGTCTCCCCAACTTAACTCGGGGCCTCTCAATGACAGGGACCACCGACTATCTCATTTCAGCGCTGAGCACAGCACACTCAGCCACGGCAGGACGGCTGCCTCAGTGGGCAGGAGCCCAGGCTCTGGGGACAGGCGGCCAGGGATCTGTGACCTTGGACAAGTTAATGAACGTCTTCGTGGAAGACTGAGATCACATAGCACCTTCTTCATGAAGGGGTTGTTAAAAAACAAAATCCAACTGAGCAAATTTTAAAGATCTTATTGGCTTTATTCAGTGATTCGTGAATTGGGCAGCACCCAATCTACTAGACAGAAAGGAGCTCTGAGGAGCTGCACAAAATGAAAGACTTCTATAGGCACAAGGGAGCAGAAACAAGGAAGTTGTACCAGGCAAAAAAGTGAGTGGGTAACTGCAAGGTTATTTTCCTTTAAGGGATGGCAGGAGTCTCTCGGGCAGATTACCTAACTAACACTGATCAGGGGATTCCTGATTGCCTGGTTTAAGATTCCATTTCTGGGAGAGCCAAAACTGTAATTAAGTCTTGGTTTGGTGACATGGGGCTTAGCATGAAGGACTCCATTTGGGGCCTGTTGTCTTATTTGAACAGGGCCTTATGAGAACTAATGGGTGATACACGTGCCCAGGAGGGCGCTGACCTGTCCTCACATCCACTGCCCCCCTTCTGTTCCGTGTCACAAGAGGCTCAGCCTGCAGGCTAAGTCTCCAGGCTCCCTTGCCAGCTGGCTTCTGCCTCTGTCCAGCCCACGTTGACACTGTCTGGGTGTTGGAGCGGGGGAGACACCCGAGTATTTCCATTTCAGAAGGCCTCTCGTCTCCTGCGTTATCTGTATCTTCTTCCTGGTTCCAGCTCTCTCGGGAGCCCCTCCTTCACAATCACAGCGTCCAGCTCCAGCAGGTACCCCACCCCAGCTCTGAACGCACCATCTCAACCTGCTCCTCCAGCCCCAAGGGTGGTAGGAGGTTCCGGCTGTTGTTGGTCTCAGGGTTGCCTCGCCTAGTTCAGTCTTCAGCAATTCCTAGGCCTTTATTACTAGTTCAGGGTATTAACTTTGTTTTTCCTGGTTGATAAAGTGCTTGATAATATGAGCTATTATTTTTAACCATTTTCAGATTTTATGCCCCTTCACAGTAATCACGTGTTCCCACGCCCCCCACTTGATGATGTATTACGAGCAGGAATGATGTAAATGTAGCAGCTGTTGCTATTGGCCCACCCAGTGCCCATTCGTCCCTTCTTTGTTAGCAGTAGCAGCTTTAGTTTATTCAAGGAGACAATCCATCTCACTAAAAACACGGTATTCTCCAGTCCATGTCGCTGTTAGGGGCTGCTGTGTTATTTGCCACTGAACAAATTCCCAACTGACAGACAAGGCGTCATCATTCATTTTTGTCCACCTGGAGATACAAATACAGTTTTCTATCACCCATGAGTTCACAGTCCTGTGAGATGCACTCAAGTGCCTGACACATAGTAGGTGCTCAGGAGAGATGCATTGACTGATACGCTTTTTCATAACCCTGAACGCAAACTGGGACCCATGGCCCAAAATAGGATTTTCCTGATTTAGTGCATTTTTCATAGGAACTCTTGCAAATGTACAAAAATCAAATCACATTTAGTTGAAAAGGACAAAATGGTGAGAAGATGGACTGACCTGGAAATCTAAACCATTTAGACCCATTTTCTATGACTATTGACTTCCAAAAACAGATCATCTCTTCAGACTCTGCCCGCCAATGTAGGTGATTCTAGGACAGAGGCATTCCTCTGTGGCCTCCCTCGACACAGCCTGTGACTAGTTACCATTCACGGCAGGGACCTTGTTAGGTTTACCCCCCATGACAGATGAAGTAATTGGAGATCAAAGCCAGAGCCAACATCAACAGCAACGAAAACGGCTGCTATCTGTCACTACTGCTGCAAACCCACCCTCACTCGAAGACTCCAGGTGCGTTAAAAGGCATGTATTCCTGTGTGGGAAGAATACTAATGTAAGCCATCTGCCACTTCAAATTACAGAATAGGAAAGAACCTTCCAGATAATACAGGCAGCTGTCAAACTTTTTTTTGTTTTTGCTGAGGAAGATTCACCCTGAGCTAACATCTGTGCCAGTCTTCCTCTATTTTGTATGTAGGTCACCGCCATAGCATGGCTAAAGAGTGCTGTAGGTCTGCCCCCTGGAACCGAACCTGGGCCGCTGAAACAGAGCTCCGAACTTAACCACTAGGCCACGGAGCCAGCCCCTCAAACGTTTTTTACTATGATCCACAATAAGGAATACATTTTACTTTATGAGAACACAGTAACAACTTACACCTGAGATGCCCTTTTCTTTTACTTTTTAAAAACATTAAAGAAAAATGCACTCCACAGTTATGAACACCCATGTAACTACCACTCAGCTCAACAAATAGATGTTTGCAGCATATTAGAAGACCCTTGGGTGGTCTCCCCTGGTTATAATCCTCTGCCTCCCCCTCCCCCACCACAGGTAATCATCTCTCACATTCACGTTGCTTCCCTTTTCTTTAAATTTTTACCACTTATGTATACATCTCAAACATTGTAGCTTAATTTCGCCTGTTTGATTTTTATGATTGGTTTTTTTTTTTTTTTGGTGAGGAAGACTAGCCCTGAGCTAACATCCAATGTCAATCCTCCTCTTTTTTCGCTAAGGAAGATCGGCCCTGAGCTAACATCCGTGCCCATCTTCCTCTCCTTTATATGGGACGCCACCAAAGCATAGCTGGACAAGCGGTGCATCGGTGCGCACCCGGGATCCAAACCTGAGAACCCTGGGCCACCGAAGCGGAGCGCAAGCACTTAACCGCTTGCACCACCAGGCCGGCCCCTATCTTTGGAATTTTAAGAGCACAAAAGTACTGTTTGTACTTTTCTCTTGCTCCCTTTGCTTAAAATTGTTTGCAAGATTCACCCATGCTCCTGCTTGTAGCTACAGCTCATCCATTTTCATTGTATTATATCCCATTGTGTATATAAATATACTCCAATTTATCTATCCATTCTACTGTTGACGGACACTTGGGTTGTTGCAGTCTGGGGCCGTTCAATTAACGATGCTACAAACATTTGCGTCCAGGTCCCCTGCTGCACTTGGGCTCAAATTAGGGACAAGTGGAATGGCTGGATATTGGGTAAGCATAGTGAACTTCACTAGATATTGACAAACAGTTTTCCAAAGTGGTTGCACCAATAAACAAACTAAATAAATAAAAATAATAACAAATGAAACAAACCAAAAAAGTGGTTGTACCAATTTACACTCCATTAGTAGCCTATGAGGAGGCACATTGCCCCACATCCTTCCCCACTCTTACAAATGTCAGACTTCTATTTCTGCCCATTTTTCTGGTGTCACAATGGTATCCCATTGCAGTTTTGATCTGCATTTCCCTGGTAACTAACAAGATTAAACTCCCTTCCATGTTTATGGTCATTTACATTTTCTTTTTAATAAAAATCTGTTTATCTTTTACCCACTTTTTAATTAATCTTTTTCTTGTTGATTCATACAAGTTCCTTACATATTCTGGACAGCTGACTTTTGTCAACTGATATATCTTCTCCCACTCTGTAGCTTTCTTTTGTGTGTGTGTGTGTGTGAGGAAGATCAGCCCTGAGCTAACATCCCTGCTAATCCTCCTCTTTGTGCTGGGGAAGACCGGCTCTGAGCTAACATCTATTGCCAATCCTCCTCCTTTTTTTTTTCTCCCCAAAGCCCCAGTAGATAGTTGTATGTCATAGTTGCACATCCTTCTAGTTGCTGTATGTGGGACGCGGCCTCAGCATGGCCGGAGAAGCGGTGCGTCGGTGCGCGCCCGGGATCCGAACCCAGGCCGCCAGTAGCGGAGCGCGCGCACTTAACCGCTAAGCCACAGGGCCGGCCCAGTAGCTTTCTTATTCACTCTTTTCTATGGAGTATTTTGGTGAACAACAACAAAAAATGTCCTAGACAAAACGTTAGCAAATCAAATCCAGCAATGTCTATAAAGAATAAAATATCATGACCAAGTTAGGATTATCTGAAAAAATTCAAGGTTACCGTAACATTAGAAAAACTTTGGATATTTTCTTGGATATCTTCTCTCCCCTTCATGCTGGTTACGAGCCCCTAAGTTGATCTCAGGACCACCAGCTGACTGCAATCCAGTTCAAAACCACTGAGCTAGTTCAACACCTGGCTCCCCTCCCCGCCTCCTAGTCCTTCCCCCAACACGTACCCTGAATGGTCCCACTGCCCTTAGAATTCAGGCCACCTTCCTCCCCAAACCTCCACGATCTTGCCCTGCCTGCTTTCCAGCCTCCATTCTTGCTACTATTCCCCGACCCTGAAAATGCTCTACTTTACGTCACCTCTAGGCTCTGCCTGGAACTCAGTCCACCTTTGGCCTGGCTGTCTCCCACACCCTCCCCAGCTGCTTAGACACCATTTCAGCCAGTCATCCATCCACCATCTTCAGATCAGGCTTCCTCCTTCCTTTATCCTCCCATTCCTTTGGTCTAAAAACACACTCAGGCCAGAACAACAGACATCCTTAATTATCAGCTCTAAGATCTCCAACAGCTTTCTGAAGGAGATAGTACCATCCTATCCCCATTTGACAGATGACAAAACTGAGGCTCAGAAAGAGAACAGGACTAACTCAAAGTTCCACTGGAACTGAAATCAGTTAGCAGTGTGACCCAGGTCTTCTAACTCCCAAGCCAGGCTGAAGAAGCATCTGTACAGGGTCTGAAGATTGTTCTTCCAGAATGCCCTCTGAGGTCAAAGCAGCAGTGGCCCTTGGCTAGCAGTGTTAGCCTTATTCTGCTCCCTGAACCCAAGGGAAAGCTCAAAGCAAGCCCAGCACCCCAAAAGACCAGCACATGCCTGGGGGGCAAACAAGGTCAGACTTATCAAGTAAGGGACAGAGATATGGTACACTCCCTCGATGGCAGCAGGGCAGCCCTGCAGGGCCAGCTAGGAAAATGGCGTGGTGGTGCTCAGCTGCCGGCCCACTCATTCTACAGACAGGAATCAACATTTGGCCCACCATGTGCCCGTGCTATTCTAGGCACTGGGGATGCTCAGCGGAACCCAACAAAACCCCTGCCCTCCTGAAGCCAATCCTAGTGAGGGGCTGCATATAGGATGTAACATGAGGTGTGAGTGCTCCCAAGACACACCAGTAAGGGGAAACGCTAGACGGTGTGGACAGCCGCAGCCGGCGGGAGAGCCCAGCCCGAGTTAGGACCTGGATGAGGAGCCTGTCACATGAGAAGCCAGAGGAGTGCTCCAGCCAGAGAACTCAGAAGAGCAAAGACCGTTAAGACGGAACTGCTGTGGCTTAATTTTTAAAAACCTATTAACGTTCATATAGGTTACCTCATTTCCACCTTCCTAGCAGAAAGACGGCACCTCTGTCTTAGGGAGAAGGGACGTGGCCCCGAAAGAAGGGCTATCCTGCTGCCGTAGTTTTCAGTCCCAGCACAGAAAGGGAGCTCTGGTCCCTAAGTCAGAGCCTTTGCACACCTGCCCCGGACTGTCTGGCCCGGAATTGCAGGCTGAGCTAGAAGGGCTGGAAAGCCCCTAATGGAACCACAGGTGGGAAAACAGGCCCAAGAAGAACCTTCTCAGCAAAGTCACCCACATCCAGGTGACTGGTCTCCCAGAAGGGGGTCCCCTCCACCGCCCCCGACCACTTTTCTCCCACATGGTTTCCAGGATGCTTAAGTCCCCTCACCGCCAGGGACTTCACAACTTACTAAGCCCTTTGACGTCCACCAAGGAAACCTCCTAAGGTAGGCAGGATGAGGGTCGTGACCAGGGGGACTGAGAAGAAACTGGGGCCTCAGAAAAGCGAAGCGACCCGTCCTGGGCAGGGCTTGGTCTCACCCCAGGACCCCCCGCCCCACAGCCCCCCAATCTCAGGATCCACAGTCCCACAGCCCCCCAGTCCCAAAAACCCCGGCCTCACAGGCCTGGCGCCAGAACCCCCAGTCCCACAGCCTCCGGCCGCGGCGACAGCGGGCGGGAGCCGCCCCTCGGAGGCGCGCACACGGCCCACGCAGCGCGCGCGCTCCTTCCGCCCGGCGCCCCGACCCGCCCGGTGCAGGCGGCGCGCGATCCGGCGACGCGCTTTCGCCGCTGCTCTGGACAGCCGCCTGAGAAAACCAACGCCAAAAATGCGTTCTCCCCCGCCGCCAACAGACCCTACCGGGTGGCACCTCCGAATGGGAAAGGCCGAAGCCTAAACATTTTCTAGCGGCTCATTCGGCTCCGAGGAGTAGCGAATCTGCCGACCCTGCTCGCCGGAAGTAGGGCTGCCCGTCGCCGGAAGTTTCGCTCGCTCCATTTTGTTGCCCGCTATGGCGGCGGTGCCGAGGTTGGGTCCGGGATGCGGCGCTTTTGACTGAGGGGATAGGCCAGGCAGAGGCATCGGGGACTTCGGCGCGGCGCAGAAGAGGAGCAGCCTGGACGCCGGGGACGCTGTCATGTACGGCGCGAGCGGAGGCCGCGCCAAAGCCGAGAGGAAAAGCGGCGCGAAGGAGGAGGCCGGGCCCGGCGGCGCCGGCGGTGGGGGGAACCGAGTGGAGCTGCTGGTCTTCGGCTATGCCTGCAAGCTGTTCCGGGATGACGAGCGGGCCCTGGCCCAGGAACAGGGACAGCACCTCATCCCCTGGATGGGGGACCACAAGATCCTCATCGACAGGTCGGTTCCTCCCCCCACCCGTCGGTCCTCCCCCTCCCTCGCCCGCTTAATTCCGTCTGATGTTGACTTGATGGCCAGGACTGAAAGGGGGTTTCTGGAGCCAGCGGGGATTCGGGGGACCCCCGCCCCTGTCCCCACGTCCCCTGGCTTTTGGGGGAGGGGACAGTGAAACCTGCCTTAAGGCACTGGCTGGAGTTGCGTGCCGCGTCTGTCGCCGGAGGGATCGTCTCTGCTCCCGCGGCCCCTGGCAACCCCTCGCCCCTGTCGCTGGGTTCCAGCTGGCGACTCCGCGCGCTGGAAGCTGCCCGAGCCCCGGGCCTCTGCTGACCGGCGCTCCCGCGGGGTCGTGCGCCGCTTTCCTACGAGCTCGGTGTGGTGGGGGGGCAGCCCGAAGCGCCGCACCCTGAGGCCGCGGTTAGAAACCTCTCTCGGACCCCGTGAGTCAGCCTCGAACCTTTCACGCCCCCAGCGCCCTCTGTGGAGCGCCCGCATTTTGCCGGCATGACATTTGACACGCCCGGCTCCTTCTCCCCACTGTGATAATTCGGCGAGATTGACAGATTCAGGCCAAGGGTGAAGTTGCTCATCAGTTGGAGGCCGGTTGACCTCGTGCGGACACTGGCCTTGCTGTTAGGGACCGTGTTCTTAGGGCTGGTTTCACGACCGCTTAAAACTGAAGGGTGGAACCGGGGTGCAGACGTGGTTCTTTTCAAATCAGACTTGCTTTAGGTAACGGAGGGGTCCCGGGATTGGGATTGCTCAAGACGTTTGATTTGAAAAGGATGGCATTACATGATGTAGGTTGTTTGCTCCCCTCCCCTCCCATGTTTTCAGGCCCCCTTTCCTTCTCCTCCTCGGAGTTTTTTTGTTGTTAATTGGTTTGGGTTTTTGCCAGTTTGGCAACTCCACTTCTGGGGCCCGGGACTGAAAAGCTAACGGTGACCAGCCATTAAACTGTGGAATAGTCTCTCCGAGAGAAGGAAGCCCATCGTTTGAGACAATTAAAACTGGATTCTACAAAGCTCTGGAACATGACTGTAGGGATGACCTCTGTGCTGGCCACAATGGACACATTGATGACCAAATAGGCCTTTTTCCACTCCTGATGTTTGTCTTTGGAGTTAGACCTAGACAGCAAGGACTTGTGAGGGGAGGGTTGCCAGATCAGGCCTGGATCTGATGGCTCCACTCGCTGCTCAAACGTGCTGTGCCTTTAAACCATGGTTCCTGTTGAATGGTGTTGCGTGAATTATCAGGGAGCTTGCTTTTCCAAAGTCTTACTTGTGATATTTATTATTAAAGTTCAGTGAGCAGTGAAGTCTGAGCTCTTTATACAGTTTTCCATATCATTCTGTACCTGATTTGAGTTAGGTCTTCCAAAACTATTGGGGAGCAAACGCTACACATGTATATGTGTAATATTTTTAAATAATGATCTACATTTGTAAGTTAAGGAGGTTTACATCAAAGTAAAATTAATTTTGAAATTTAATAAAATGCAATAACTTGGCTACCCTGGAATTTTTGGCTTTTTTTTTTTTGTAAATGTCTTTTTTTTTTTTTTTTTTTTTGGTATCTTTCGTTCCTCGTTACAAAAGTCAGCATTAAAAGATTAGGCAGACTTTTGTTTGTCTCTCTACATTTGTTTTTGCAACTCTGAATCTGAGTGTTGTAAGTAAAATTTGCTAACTCACTCATTTATTATCTGACGGTTGCACATTGACAGCATCTTCGTTGAATCTTTGATGTTAAAAGCATAGCAGAAAGTGCTCTTTTTATTCTTAATCTGGCTAAAGTACCTATTGATCCATGCAAGTAGACATGGATGTGTCTTCATGTGTATTGTTTCCTGGGGGTAGAAAGTTCAGAAGAAAATATTTATACTGCGTCTTCTAATAGTTTTGCTCTGTTTCCAGTGAACCTCCTTAAACTGCATGTATATGTCACTGTTCCTATGTATGTGTGTCTCTCTATCACATAACCCAGCACTTATTTCCTCAGCCAAGTGGCTAGGGGGCGAGCCTAGCCAAGATTTTACCTCCAATGGACGCAAGTTTCTTTGGTGAAGATCTCTCCTGAGAGTTCGGGACTAGCAGAAAGAAGCGAGGAAATTTCGACCGTTTGGTTCTTACGGATAGGTATTTATGTATTTGGTTTGTGTGAATGTAAACTATGATATTTGACTTTTCAGAAAAAAAATTTTTTTTTGCAAATGGCATTGAATGGTTGACCAAACCATGAATGGTAAGAATTACCAGTGAAGTGGATACCATTTATGCTATTAAAGGATTGTTTACCTTTAATTGTAAGTTTGATCATATTATAGAAAGGAATTGACTTTGTTAAGATAACTTGAGTTTAAAAGTAGATGAGAGATGATTAGCCAAATTCGGTATAAATCTGAGAAGCGTTTTTATGTTTGTTTTAATATTTTTATTTCTTTATTTTAATTGGTAAGTATCTATATAAAACATCACACAGGCACCAACCTAGATATTAATTTCTTTCCATTGACCAGCGTGTTCATATTACAGATATGATGGGCGCGGTCACCTGCATGACCTTTCTGAGTACGATGCTGAGTATTCCACATGGAACAGAGATTACCAGCTCTCTGAAGAGGAGGCACGAATAGATGCCCTGTGTGATGAAGAGAGGTATTTAGCCTTGCATACGGACTTGCTTGAGGAGGAGGCAAGGCAAGGTACTGCTCAAGAAAAACTTACTTAAGCAACAAACTTTTTAAAATTTTTTAAGTATTTAAAAATTTACTCCCATTCATTTTTTTATACTCACTCTTTCTGATATTATCTTGACAGTACCCAGTGGAGTGGAAAAACAGGAGTCTTTGCGTTCTGAGAGGACCTCAGGATAGTTTATATATAGAGCCACAAAGAATTTTCCCAGCTTTTGAGGGCAGACTGGGATTTGAAAAAACAAAAACCAAACTCTTTAACTGTTCTTCTTTAACAGTATCGTATAAACTAAAATTGATGTTCTTGTCTTTGCCTTAACAATCTTTAAAACAGTTCTTAATCCCCAAATTTCTCAGCAGGAAGAAATTGTCCACAAAAGACGTGTGTTCTGCTATCTGTGGTAAACATGTACTGGCAAAAGTACATATTGATAGATGTGAAGTGTGAATTTTTAAAAGCATTTTTGCCTCAAAGAGAGGTTGAAAGAAGTGTGTTGTATGCTTTACTGATAGCTACAACTTTAGAAATATATAAAATTTTTTTCTCAGTAAATTTCCAGTTTTATTGATAAAATTCTCATTTTTATTCAAGAGGAAGAATACAAGCGATTGAGTGAAGCACTAGCAGAAGACGGAAGCTATAATGCAGTGGGATTCACTTATGGTAGTGATTATTATGACCCGTCAGAACCAACCGAGGAAGAGGAGCCTTCTAAACAGAGAGGTGAGAGGGGGCACTGCCTGAGGTGGTATTGTTGGGCAGTATACTACATGTGTGATGGTAAAGTCTTCAGAACACAGTTACGGATGCTAAGTAATTATAACACCACTGTGACACGGAGAGAGAACATTACTGATATTCCTTCGGGCAGAACAACTGAAAGCTAGAAAACGAATTGTTAATGGAGATAGAGAGTGAATTCAGACTTTCATTATCTGCATTGGATCCAGTTGCCTTTTCATTTATTTCTCTTTGATTCAGGTAACAGGAAATTACTCACTCCAGATTCTTTGTTTCTAGATTGATAACATATGCATTGATATCCGAAGTGATTTGTTCTTGGGGCATTGCAAGGATAGGCATTAACTGGCCGCATGCTAACCTGTTGCTTCATATCCCTCCATGGCTGAAGTAATGACAGACGTCCAGTGGAGGGACACCTATAGAGTCAGTGATTACTAAACAGAAAACAGCACAGACATCCTGCTTAGGTTTGGTAAGCCCTAGGACATATACTTACCACAGTGTTTTAAAATAATATTTACATTAAATTAAAGGTTTTAAATTTATGCTTTTCTGGATTAACTCTGGGAACTTTGAATATAAAAAAATAGTGCTACTAAAAATCTGGACTCATGTAGTACAGGAACAAATATCCTTCGTCATTTTGGTAAATCCTGAGAGCACCATTATTACAGCCCTGCATAATGATCAGTCATTAATTATCAATAATGATAACACGAGCCTGAAACATTAAGGATGGATCACTATATTCAGGATATTCTGTTTAAAGAGAAGGAGAAATTTAACTTGAGAAAGCCATTCAAATGTTTAGAATAATAAACTGGAATCACATACAGGGATTTAATTTTAGAGCTAACTGAATCTGTCATTTGGGATTTAATTGGTTTCTCTGTAAGTAACAAACCTCCTAACAAGTATGAAGTAATTATAGCAGCTTAATGTTAGTACAGAATGCTGTCTGCCCTGCATGGTGCAGCTGCCCTAGGGTTCTCCTGTCCCCTTCACCAAGGGGCATGATCTTAGCAAAACAATAAGATATAGGGGCAAAAACTCTTACAGACACTTGCCTTGTTGCCCTTCCTGTCATCCTCATTACTTTATGGGCAGAAGAATCACCGCTGCGATGCTCTGTTCTGTCAGCTTCTAGAGAGACTTTTCAAATGTAATTTTAACTGTGTTTGAGTTAAAAGCCCCATTAAGGTATTTAACACCTTTTGCATTGACTTTTGGACCTAACCGTACCTCAGAAGTTAAGACACATGGAAATGTTCTTGCAGGTCTAAGAAATAAAGACTTATTCCTTTATCCAGAGTAAGTTATCCATTTTAGGGTTCTGGATAGTTCAGATTTTGTTATGTCATCTGTAAACCATATACATTGTATCTGCATTAAATACGTAGTGTTTTGATCCAAAGGAAGGAATGTACTCTGTCAACATTTCACAAGGGCAGAATTGAAATTTATAAAGGCCACATGTCTTTGCAAGATCAAGTGACTATCTTTGGAAAAATCCATGATGGTAATTTCTTGACATTCTGGATTAGGAATCAGCAAGCTATGACCCAAGGCCCAATTGGCGTGTTTTCGTAACATTTTGTAGGAACACAGCCATGCTCCTTTGTTTATACATTGTCTGTGCAGCTTTTGCCCTTCAGCGGCAGTTAAGGAGTTGAGGCAGAGACCATGTGGTCTGAAGAGCCAGAAATATTTACTGTCAAGCATTTTACAGAAAGAGGTTGCCAACCCCTGTTCTAGGTGTTGGACTGTTGTCTCAGTTTAATTATTGGGCTAAATGATACTAAACTTGGTTACGATTACTGAATTTTAAGAACTTCAGTGTCGCTTAGTTTCTCTTCCAAGTTTTAGTATGCTTTCTCTTAACAAAAAGTTCTCTTTAGTATTTTATAATGTTTTTTCTTTCTGTAATCACATTCTCAGAACGTTGCTTTATATGCTGATTAATTTTTTTAATGGAAGTTGGGTTCATATAAAATATACAGCTTGACTTTGTTTAACTTACGCTAATATAAATAAAATGCCATATATATAAATGAATACGATATATATCCCCCCCACACACACACACACACGCTTGTATACCTATATACACACACATTTAGTAGAATTCAGTTTGGTACCCAATACCACTAATAACCAAATTTTACTTTAGTGGTGCATTATCTTAAAATTTAAAACTATAATAATTTTATTTTTGTTTTCCTGAGTCATCAACATGTCTAAATATTCCTTGATTTTCAAAATTGATGTATTTTCCAGGCATTTTCAAATATTTTAAAATCTTGTGATATCAACCAGAATCGCTTTAATGGCACCTTTATTTCTGTGTAACTTAACTCCTCTCTTCCTTTTTGTAGCATGCTGTTTTCAGCCTGGTTCATATCTTTTAGATTTTCATAATTTTTCATCATGACACGTGTCTTTTTTTTTTTTTTTTTTTGGTGAGGAAGAGTGGCCCTGAGCTAACATCTCTTGCCAGTCTTCCTCTTTTTAGTGAGGAAGATTGGCCCTGAGCTAACATCTGTGCCCATCTTCCTCTGTTTTGTATGTGGGATGCTGCCACAGCATGGCTTGATAAGCAGTGTGTGGGTCCTCGCCCGGGATTCTTTCCTGCAAACCCTGGGCCACTGAAGCAGAGCAGGAAAACTTAACCACAACGCTACCGGGTCGGCCCCTACACATCCGTTTTTTTAAACAAGAAAATGTTATTGGAATTTATTTGAATCTGATTTAGTATTGCGATAATTGGTTTTTGTTTTGTGCTACTAAAGCCGTTTTTCTGCATATAAAGATATGTGTAGGAACAGCCAATCCATGTGACCCACCTGTTCCAAACAGCACTTTCGATTCAAAGGCCTTTACTTTTGTGAACAACTTCTAAGGAAAGGCTGTTTGAACAAAGTTTCCATCACTTGTTTTAGGGAGATACAGTAGAAGTTGTGCTTTCATACATACTCCTTTGCCCTCATTCCCAAAGAGATTTTAAGTTGCTACTCACGTGTTGCAAACCACCATTTCTAATATCTTCCAGTTTCACTGTGCCATTTGGTTACTGGAGCTGAACAACGGGGTTGCTGACTACAGGGAGTTTGCAGGCCATAGTAAATCTCTGGTTCTTAGGAGAGAACAGGGGTGCTTAGCAGAAACAGGTGGGACTCTGTTAAGTAACTCTTACTTAATAGGAATTTATAATCAACCTGTATCTTATCAAACTACAATACCCAGGTTTTTATGTATGATGAAACCTGTTTAAAATTCCTGTGGCTTCACAAAAGAATCAGGTTTGATAGGAGACCTTTGAAATTGTTCGTCTCTTCAAGAGACTTCATTGTGTACGATGGAAACATTTATTTTGATGAAGATTTAATGTTTGTTTATTTAATGTCTTTTTTGAAACAAAAACTTATGTAGATGTTGAAATCCTTCAAAATGTTGGCTTTTATAAATTTTCTACTGTTTTTGTACATTTCACTATATCCTTTTTAATTGGTGATCATCTGAGTGACTGGGGGATATATAGATACCTTAGAATTCAGAAAGGTGTGATGTGTAGTGCCTTGTCTAACACATAGTAGACAAATGTTTGTGAAATGAATCGTTCGTGAATAAGTGGAAATGGGAAAAATACATCTAATTATTTCTGAAAGAGAGGTAGTTTGCTTGGGTGGAAACGTCTTGGCAGCTATGCTCAAGGGTTTTACAGTTCGAAGGTGAAAATCAGTTATCATGGAATTGAGTTATGCTTTGTGCTATCCCTACACTGGGGAATCCACAGAGATCCTGTGGAGGGAGATCTCAGCTATACCAATTAAACACACACGCAGATCAGAGAGGCTGGGAAGGAGGAGAACTGCTAAGTGCGGAGTGTAGTGGTGGGGACGCTCACGTGCGTCGTCTCGCCGAAACCTCACCTCGCGGCCCTGGGAGTAGATGCTGCTGCTGCATTTGTGGGAGGAGGAAACTGAGACAGGGAGCAGGGGAGGCACTTGCCCGGGGTCCCAGACCTAGCTACGATCTGCCCTAGGTGCACGTTCCTCCGCCGCACCACCCTACCTCTGGGATTTGGTAAAGTGATTGTACTTACACGTGGTGGAATAGAACAGCGAACTGGAAAGTGTTCCTAGAGATAATGATGGATGGAGAGTTAAAGAACCAGCTGATGCCAGTCACTGCTCCCCGCATGGTTGTGCACTGTTGGCGGGTGCCGGCTTTCCTGGCCATTGTTCTGAAGTGTTATATTTTCTTTTTATACAGAAAAAAATGAGGCTGAAAATTTAGAGGAAAATGAGGAACCTTTCATTGCCCCTTTAGGACTGAATGTACCGCCTGACGTGGAGCTGGTATGTGTGTTTCTACTTCACAATGCTGTCAGTCATATCACTGTGTATTACGAGGTGCTACTTGTGTGACAGCCCAATCGTAATCATAACTGCTGTATAAAAGTGTATAATGCTTTAAAATTATTTCTGAATTAATGGAGAGAAAATCACCCCCCGCCTGTTTTCCTCTAAAGAATAAGGGAGGAATTATAGCAAAATCACTAGACTAGAGCACCAGGGACTGGAGGAGCTGGCTCTCTCTCAGAAATCATAGGGTTGAATCCCCAGTTAACCAGTGCGGGGAGACTGAGTCAGAACTCGTGGTGTGTAGGCCATCAGCCACATTGGGACATAAAAGCAGTCCTGCTCCAGGCCGCCTGGCTTTCAGGAGAGTGGCTTTGCTCTGGCTTTTCTAGGGTGGTTTTGGTGGGCACTTAGGATGTGTATCTTTACCTTACATGTGCTTGGCACTCACCTCTCCACCCACTTTTCCTCTCTGTCTTGATTAGGGCCTGTGGCATCTCCAGGCGGCCCTTGCACCCATGGGGAAAGCCTGGGTGGGACTCCTCCTGGTCTAAGTGCTTGGCCACTGGTTAGCGGCAGAGCTGAGTCTCTAATTCACATTGATCCCACCTCACCATTTCAGCTACATGCTGTGAAGTTAAATTATAACAGGCCTCATTGAGGGCTTTCTACGTATCATTTAATGCTAATAACCCCTAAGGTAGCTGCTGTTTCTCTCTCCACATCACAGATGGAGACAAGTGAAGAATTTGGCTCATAAATGGCAGGCAGGGACTCAAACCCCTGGTGTTAACTATTACACCATCAGGAGTCACCATGCTTTATGGGCGTTTTCTGTGTTTATTAGGGATGTTTAAAGTACATTTGTTGCATGTACATACTTGGGAGGGATATTTGTGCTCAATGTGTATAGTTTTTTCTTTGGCATTTTCCTGACTGGGTGGCAAGCACCATGGAAGCAGGTATTCCAGACTCTTGCTTGTGTCCTGCATGCTGAATCACTGGCTATACTGCGGATGCTGAAGACTGCCGGCAGAAAGAGTCTCTTGTGCTCTCCCCACCCTCACTTGCTTCCACCTTGGTCCAGCTCAGCCTGGATTTGATGGTTCCTGTCCTTCATGTTTATGTGACGACAGGAGATATCAAAACAGCCCTGTCAGTTCCTGCCTCTGCCCTGTTCCTTCCTTCACTCACTCATTTACATGGCCTCTCCTTCTCTTTCTCTTTTTTCTTACAAACATGGGTAAAAATTTCTGTGGATTTTGCTGAGTGGAATTACTACCTATATTTGCTTACCCCTGTTTCCACCACTAATCAGTTTACTATAGTTTGAACTGAAAATGTAACTGAAGATTTGACATCCTAAGACTTGTATTAAAATATTTTCTACATATTGTTATATATTGTATTCCTACTTGATCTAGAATATGCTATTTATTCTACATGGGAGACCCGTTATAAATGAGTTGCTCCCTTACCTATATTTAATGCTAAAAACTCTTATTTAAGGTTGACTATATGGAATTTTATTCATTTTTGATATGAAATATTATTTTTAAATTTTATGCAAATACAAATATAGAGGTATAATATTTTGTTGCCTTGTTTATTTTCCATTAAAATATTTAATGGCTTATAGTCTCAGCCAAAGTAAGCATCACTAAGCTGTTTAATGGTCTGCCAGACCTAAAAATACTCGCTACCCATTGGAGAGCAAAGTAAGCCCTAGTGTATAGTGATTTGCTCTCTTAATGTTGAAGAGTGTCCTACAATAGTATATAAAACGATCTCTGAGGTAGGAAATAGTTTTATTTATGTAGAAACCATATGTGAGTGCTTATTAGGTCGCTGCTGTGCCCTTTCTTTTCCTTTATGCTAGTGTCAGTATTTCATTCTTCGTAATTGTTGTGATTTGGAGGCAGTAATTCGTAGTATAAAGTATACATTATGATGTCCATGTTAGTGGAGAAAATGTAGAAGACAAAAGTATTTGCATTATCCGTTCCTTTTGGGTGACTAAATGCTGAGGTTGCTGGCTTGTGTCAGATGGACAGTTGCTGCCTTTAGTGGGCAGGAGTTGCTCTGACTGCTGGCCGTGGCAGGTGGGGCTCTCGGTAAAGAGAGCAGGTGCTTTCCAGAATTCTCGGTTTTTAAACTAGGCTTTTGGATTAGACCCTAAGAGATGGGGGACACTAACACAACACAACACAACCAGGACAGAGCAGAGTACACCCAGAAACGGGCCCAGGTATGTGTAGAGCTCAGGAGGTGACCAAGATGGGCATTCAGGTCCCTGGGGAAGGAGCAGAGGACCGAAAACTCAATGTCAGGACAAATGATGCTAGGTTATAGACTTGGGGAAAAAATAAGTCCTTACTTCCCATGAAACACAAAAATATACACATAAGAGTCACTACGAGAAGCTAAAATAAAGCTGTGAGGTCACCCTAGGGGCTCGAGTCTGGAGGCCCAGCACACACGGACCCAGGAGGGAGGGCTGGGGTTTATCGAGGAGGACACCACTGGAGGTGCCAGTCTTGAGGAGACACCACCATGTGCCTTCCAGAGCGCCAGAATTTCTCACTGCTCGTTACTCTTCACACAAAATTCTGAGTTCTACACACACCTGGGCCCGTTTCTGGGTGTACTCTGCTCTGTCCTGGTTGTGTTGTGTTGTGGTGTGTTAGTGTCCCCCACACCTGGCACACATCTGGAGCACTGCTGGGGAGGTAGAGAGTGTCTCTCTCTCCCACCTGAGACACCACAGGTTGAGTCCTGAGCCCAGACGTTGTTTCCACAGATAATGTCTGCAGGTGCACGGGTCGCGTGGACCTGCCTGTTCTGTAACACCTCCAGCTTCAGTCGGGTCAGCCGTGAGGCCAAAAGTGCTGCCGCTCAATAGACCCCTGTTAGAATGCATTTCTAAGGGAAATGTGCTCATTTGAACACAAAAGGAAGAAGGGGAGAATTCAGTATATAATTGCCATCACGTGCAACATTTCCATCCGTTAGAGTAATAACAACATATGATAACCATCTGTTGAATGTATACCATGTCCCAGGTGCTGTGCAAAGTGCTTTACTCGTATTCTCACTGAGTCCTCACAATACCAGTACCTCTGTGAAGTAGATACGGTGGTTGTCTCATTTCCAGATGAGAGACGCTGAGGTTCAGAGCCGTTCAGAGCAGCTGCCCCCAGTTAGACATGTAAGGGCCAAGGCTGCATTTCCAGCCAAGTTGCTGCTCCAGAGCTCTGAGCCACTGAAGTTAAGCTTCATTGAATGTCTTTCTGATTAGAGCATTATTTTTACCAAAAATTCAGGTGCTATATTGCCACAGGGTGTGGGAGGGGGAAGGAAAAAGAAACATGATTTGCTCTCGAATTTTTGTGGAGTCACTACATTCCTTTATGGCTTCAGGATTTTGAATCTTGTTTCAAAAGACCTTCCCCCCCCCTGTTAAAACTGCTTTCCTATATTTCCTGCTATTACTTCTATAGTTTTGTTTTTACAATTGTATTGTGACTGGATCTGAAAATTACTTTGGGCTCTGAGTGAAGTAGGTATTTAATTTTTCTCCCCTGATCATAGGAGAGGAAAGGGCCTGTAGCTGCTCCTGGGGTTCCTCGCTCATTCACCCCACCTCCCATCCCAGACCGCCCTGTCCTGTTCCCCGACTCCAGGGATCTGAGCTCCAGCATTTTCCAAAGCTTTAAGGAAACCTCACACAGTGTGGGTTTTCTGACCTGCACGTACTATTCTCCCATTTCCCAGTGCCTACTCTGGAGTTTTTAGAGCCGTGTTAATTGGATTTTGGAGGAGCAGGGAGGTGTTAGCCGCCTTCTTGGGCTCAGTCACTTTCTTAAAAGGCTTTCTCATTGGATTTAAATTAGGAAAGCATTTTTCCCTTTATCAGTCATTCTTTGTATCACATCATATTTATATATTGGCTATATCCTTAAGATCCCATTTTATAGTAGCAATAATCAAGATATTCTTCAGTAGAAAAGGATTTTTCTAAAACTTACACGCTAAAGAGAGCAAAGAATGACTTTTTGGGGGGCCGGCCCCATGGCTTAGCAGTTAAGTGCGCACACTCCGCTACTGGTGGCCCAGGTTCGGATCCTGGGCGTGCACCGACGCACTGCTTGTCCGGCCATGCTGGGCGGCGTCCCACATACAGCAACTAGAAAGATGTGCAACTATGACATGCAACTATCTGCTGGGGCCTTGGGGAGAAAAAGGGGGCAAAAAAAGGAGGAGGATTGGCAATAGATGTTAGCTCAGGGCTGGTCTTCCTCAGCAAAAAGAGGAGGATTGGCATGGATGTTAGCTCAGGGCTGATCTTCCTCACAAAAAAAAAAAAGAATGACTTTTTCCAAACCAAGCATTTTTAATTTATCTCATATCCACTTGCTTGCTCTGGTAGGAGATCTTGAAGGATGTTAATAAGGTGCTTTGTTTTTCTATAATCATTAGTACTTTTTAACCACTATAGCCATAATATTATATCGTAAGTGGGCCTACTTTTAAGAAGTTTTAGACAACAGGTTGGTTTGGTCAACAGAGAATGCCTCTACTGAGGGGGAAAATTATATTTTCCTTTATAGATCATTATTCTGAAATGATCATTAATAATTGACGTGTATATGGAATACAGTATTTCAAAAGTTAATGTTCCTATTTAGCCAAAGCCAGTGAAACTGCATCAGGATCCATACTTTGGTGCACAGTGGGCCTTTAACATGCAATGTAGTTTATTTTGGGATCAGTAAATAACGTTAATTGTAGACATTTATCCTGTTTAAGTGTGAAGGACGTTATTAGTTCAGGAATTAAATTTGAGAATTAAGGTGTTTATTTTACGAAGGATGCGGCCCTGAAATTACAGTAAGCATCTTGAATTCTTAAGCGCCCATTTTTAATGAAAATAATTTCCCACTTTATTTGCGTGTAACTTCCTAGTGTGAATCTCTTCATTGATATTAAAAGCATTTTAGATGTGTGGCTTCTAGTTGTGGGTCTGACAGTTCCATTGTGGGGAGGAGGTGCTAAGCGCATGATCAGTAGCACATTCGGGAAGAGGCAGGGTTTGATTCCCAGTAGTAAACAAGGCAGCAGGATGACTCACCCAGTGACAGGGTGAGACCCTCCTGGCCAGACCACACCGATGGGCTTCTGTCTGGGACTCTATTTTCAATGGGAATGTCGATGAACTGGAGCCACGAGCCGTGTCTTCTGGGGAATAGGAAGGAAGAATGTGGTGAGGAAGAGCTTGGGTACAGAAGGAAAGACTTGGCATGAGCATGAGGCTTTCTTCGGATGTTTGAAAGGGCTGTTTTCCCAGCTAAGAAAAAGGAAAGAGGACTGATTCTTAGATCCTTGAGAAACTTGTTGAAACGTGTGCCCCTCTGCCTAGAAAAATACATGTATATGTGCAAAATTTGCATACAACTTCCAACGATTCACAACCCCCTGAATCCTAACACAGAACCCAGGTTAAGGACCCCTGTTATATGGAAATATGTTGATTTGATGCAAAAAAGATTGCCTTCCGTCAGTTCAGTATAAAGCTGGAATGACCTGCCTTGGTAGGTGAGTCCTACCCACAAAATGCTGTGAAATTCAGAAATAGACTGAGTTGTCGTGTAACCAGGGACAGGGCTAGAGTCTATGCAAACTCGGCTCTGCCCCTTGAAATGTCTCTTATTTCTTATAATCGACCATAAAACCAGCGTTATTTCTATGTTTTAAGTCGTGTGGAAAAATTGAAAACGTGAATGTGTGTGTTTTCTCATAGCCACCAACAGCCAAAATGCATGCTATCATTGAGCGCACAGCCAATTTCGTGTGCAAACAGGGAGCACAGTTTGAAATCATGCTGAAAGCTAAGCAGGCCCGAAACTCTCAGTTTGACTTTCTACGCTTTGATCACTACCTCAACCCCTACTACAAATTCATCCAGAAAGCTATGAAAGAAGGACGATACACGGTACTGGCAGAAAACAAAAACGAGGAGAAAAAGAGTATGTGACACTGTCTCTGTCCTGTTTAGACTCTGGGCTTGGGGCGGGGGCGGGGTGGTAACGCTGGGAAAGTATAAAGACAGTCATTCTTATAGATGCATGGTTGAAATCTGCACTTTAGAACTTCCAGAATGTTTGTGAAATCCTGCCACTAAGGCAGGATCATTAAACCTGCTGGTGCACCATAGTACAGTGTAAGGCTCTTCTTGATAAGTCTTGAAAATATGTTAGATTCTTAATTAATGTTTTTATAGATGGGTGAAATGTAATGAAATATGGTGCTCTCAGAACATAATCATCTAGGGGGAGATGTTTCCTCTTATTTTGGCTATTTCACATTTCGTAGAGAAAACAGTGACTCGTGCTCCGTGGGTTATATGGGTTATTGCAACAGTACCCTTGCACTAGCGCTTAGGCTCTGGGGTTGAATCATACATGTCCACAGACATGAAATAGCCACTTTTACTCTGTCTTCTTTTTACTCTTTACTCATCTCTACCTTAAGCTATTGTTTTTATGACAGCATCTAAATTAGGAATGCTTGCTACAAAGGCCAGTTAACTGTTTTGAATAACATTCAGAGACAACAGTTTCTCTGTATGTATAGTCTGCCATTGAATTTTTTTCTCTTCGGTTGAAACATGAGTTGTAGATCACATCATCTCCGTGATTGTTTGTTGCAGTTTTTAAAAATATCTTTTGCTGTTGTTTTACTGTTCATAATCAGTAAAATTTTTGCCTTTTTTTGTGTGTGTGTGAGGAAGATCAGCCCTGAGCTAACATCTTCTGCCAATCCTTCTCTTTTTGCTGAGGAAGACTGGCCCCAAGCTAATATCCGTGCTGATCTTCCTCCGCTTTATGTGGGACACCGCCACAGCACAGCCTGACAAGCAGTGTGTCGGTGCACTCCCGGGATCCAAACCTGGGCCGCCAGCAGCGGAGCACGTGCACTTAACCACTACGCCACAGGGCCAGTCCCAGATTTTTGCCTTTTTATAAAAATTAAACTCTACAATGCCTCCAGCCTAGGGAACTCTTGGGGGGATGTTGTCAGGGGGGCAAATCATGCTCCTTTCGTGACAACATGACAGGGAAGATTTTCCAAAGGTCTTTTTGGACAGATAACCAAGAAACGACTACATGTAGCTCTGTCTTTGTCTGCTTCTTGGCTTTTACACAACTTATTTGTGTCTTGTCTCTCCCTATACACCAAAATCGTGAAATGTGCTTTCACTTTCAGAGTCAGGGGTCAGCTCTGACAATGAAGATGACGATGATGAGGAAGACGGGAGTTACCTGCACCCGTCTCTCTTTGCTTCCAAGAAGTGTAACCGCCTGGAGGAGCTGATGAAGGTGTTTATCTCGTTATTGAGCTGTGTTTCTATGCCGTGACAAGACAGCCAGCTTAATTGCAGAAGAGTTATTAAGCATTTCTTCTGTGTAATAGCTGTATCTTATATCATCATTGAAGTATAGTTTGCATTTTTGTTTTTAGCTTGGTGCAAAGGATTTGCTTCCTTATTTCTTATGTGTTCTCATTTTATAAAATTCATGAGCATATTATTTTCATTTTATTATAATTATGCCATTTGGGATATTTAGAATAAGGAGAATGTCAGTTAAGACTTGGAAATTGTTTTGTCATGCAGATTTCAATATAATAGGATTAGATTTTACAGGTGTCCGGTGCTGTTTGAAATTATCTATTACCTTCACAGGTAGCGTAATATGTTGCTTAAAAGCACAAACGTTTTTCTTCTCATGTTCCCCTTATCCTTCCTATAAGGGAGTCACTCAGCATTGTCATGTGGTTAATTCACACCACTCATTGCGCCATTTGTGATATAAAAAACGGAGTCCCTTAGACTTAAGCATATCATTTCAGCAGTCATGCAGTGTGGCTGATCCTTTGAGGGAATGATTGTTGATTGATTGGACTTCAAAAGCTGTTGGTGATTAAAAATCAGAAGCTGCTTTAAGGAAGGACACAGTTTCAAGTTTTGAGTGAATTTGGATGCTCACATTTTTATCAGTAGCAGTCTAGTCTTGATCATCTCTCCTTCCTTTCCTTCATGGTTATTAGGATAATTGAAGCCATCCGTTTACCCAGTTCCTCTGGAGCTCAGAACTAGCTAGAGCACTCGGCCACAATTAGTTAGGACCTGCCTGTGTGCGCACACGTGTGTGCACGTGCATGCGTGCATGCTCTGAGGTTTTCCTGATGTGTGGACACTGTGTTCTAAAGTTGACCTGAGCCTTTTTGCCACAGAAGTGTTCTGCGTGTCTCAGAATACAGCAGATAGTGTGACCGTGCATTGTCTCTGTCTGCAGCCTTTGAAGGTGGTGGACCCGGATCACCCCCTTGCGGCGCTGGTCCGTAAAGCCCAGGCTGACAGTCCCGCCCCCACCCCACCCACAGCAGATGGCACAGCTGTGCAGCCCTCCCAGGTGGAATACACCACTGACTGTGAGTACCTCGCTGTGCGCCTCCCAGCCTGCAGCCAGCTGCAGGGCTTAACCAGCAGGGTATCGCAAGAGGTGTGGAGGCAGGCGGTGCGGGTCTGGTAGTGGTGCCATGAGGAGCCCGGGGCCTTGGGTCTTCCTGTTTAGCCTTCCTTAGTGTGTGGCCTCATCCTTTTGCATCTCACTTAATGTTGGCAAGATAGCTGCTCCACCTCCAGCACCAGCTCTGCATTTCAGCAGGACCAGGAGGAAGGGCAACAGCAGAAAGCAGGTGCTGGACGACTCTGCCCTCTTCAGAGACCTCCCCAAAAGCCATGCCTGGCGACTTCCTGTAACTCGTGGAGCAGGACCATGTCACGTGGTCTTCCCATCACTGCTGCCCTAACCAAAATCAAACTTCTGTTAAGAGGACTGGGGAGAGTGGACACTGGTGGACATGCAGTGTTGTCTGCCATGGTTGCTTTCTTAAGACAGTGTATAATATGCATCTCAGAATTAGTTACAGTTGCTGTTTACTCTCGCTGATTGCTAGTCTTTTGTCTTTTTAATTACTTAAAGATTATTAATGGAAGGCACATTTTGAAGTTCTATTCAAGAAATCATTTGAAAGTATTTGACCTTGGTCTCATTATCAGGTCTTTTTTAAATTATTTTATTCAGAGGTTAAATATTGAATGAGAGAAGAACCTTTAGCAAAGCCACAGGAATTTATCTGTTCAGCCTACTTCACATGGAAATCTGATATAATGAATCCATCTGTAAAGCTTGTCACTTTCAGTTAGAGATTGGAAAATCAGCCTGAGTTTAATTTTCTTTTAAAATGTAAGCTTCTCATTATTTGGGACCAAGCTTTTGTTAAAAATGTGAATAGTGTTCTTTTGCACTTCCCTTCTAGCACTAGTGTGCAATTATATATAATTTCGATGTGCTAAATTAACATTTCTAGACTTTAAAAATCAATTACTTGAGTGAACTTCTGCGTGTGTCCTAAAAAAAACCTCTTAAAGAACTTAGGTAATTTCTTTAAACGATTAAATCAAGTCAAATCTAATTTCTCTAGATGTGCAAATCAAAGAGCAGGTCTGGTGTCACGCAGTTGCCTCTGGGTAGTTAGGGCCCCCCCCCACCCCCCACCCCCCGTCCTAAACGTCATAAATAGGCAGTTAGCCCTGATGCATTCTGTAAATCACTCCTGACGCCCGTACTCGTACTCGTTGGGGATCTTCGTGAAGACACCCACGAAGATGAGTCAGGAGTCAGGAGTGACCAGGAGATTCTGCTCCCATCTTACGTCAGTCCAGGATCTGAGTTCACCGGGTGGAACGTCTCTCCAGCTTCCTTGCTTTCCTTTTTCAAACCTGTCTGAATTTCTGTAAGTTAAATGCAGTATCCATGCACATCTGCTAGATTCCTAAAGCTCTTAAACTTTGTTGTGTAGGAAAGGAATAGAAGTTCAGGGGTAAGGTGACCATGACATTGGGGGTGGTTCACTCTGCCTCTCGCTAGTGAATGTACAATTGAATACTGAGGTCAATAATGGTGTGTCATGTCTGCAAACCCTACAGGGCTGGGACAGCAGCCGGGACCAAGCCGAGGGTAGAGCAGGCTGAGAGTGGCTGCTCTGTGACATGTGGTTTTACTGCAAGATCCCATGGTCTGCTGGATGACGATGGCCTGTGCAGAGCAATGGCAGTGTGGAGGCTCAGAGGGGTGGGCAGGTTCCAGGGAGCTCCCTGCAGGGCTCCTGGAGCCCCGTTGACTTCAGTCCCTCCTACGGCCCACCAGGGGCCCCAGAGGCCAACATGAGCCATGACAGCCTCTGCCCACGGGACAATCCCAGGCTTGCTCTGTGCATACCCTGCGGGCCAGTCCACAAGTGTGCGTCCTGGTTCCCTGTGATCCAGCCCATAGGTGTGATGTCTTGGTTCCCTGCCTGACCCATGACCCCCAACAGGAAGTGCTCCAGCACTCTTCCCCTCAATAAAATAGTTATTGTGACATCTATCTTCTCCTTCACACGGTGCGAGAGTTACAGGCACGTGTAGGACAGGGTGTTTGGGGGTGGTGCCCGGTGTTTAGGTTTTGAGGGCCAGCCTTAATATCTAACCTCTCTAGCCCAGAGGAGATGGAGGAGTCAGTGCTGACAGAACCCATGGCTGATTGGAATGGATTGTGGCCATGCAAGAGGGCAGGGACCAAGTTCCAGATTTTCCAGAGAAGCAGGAAATCCAGAATGACAGTTTATAAACGTCAGCAATGAATTCATAATTTGTAAAATTACAAGGCAGTCCAACAAAACATTGGCAAGCCAGGTGCTGCTCATAGGTGCCCACCCGTGTGCAGCCTCTACTGTGGATGCAGGAGGGGTCGTGGGCAGAGGGGCAGCAGGACAGAGAGGTATCGCACAGCTTCTCCGTGTAGACCATGCTCAGCAGTGGTCTGCTAGGGCTAGAGAAGGGGGCTCTAAAGTGTCCTTCCAATTTCACAGTGAACACATTGTTACCGGAAGTGACAGCAGTTTTGTTAAAGGGTGGAGGACAAAAGCTGAACTCCAGCCGGGTGGGAAGTGAATGGGTGGTGCAGAAATGGAGACCTGAGCACGGACCTCTTGTGAAACTTGGCTCTGAAGAGGGGAAGGGGGCAGTGCCTGGTGGAGAACAGATGTTCCTCCTGAGAGCCCCCTCCGTGAGCATTGACCTTTAGAGTCACCATGACAAACACCTGTCCAGGATCCAGGAGTCACAGGGTGGGAGAGGTGGCCTGGGTGGTTAGGTGGACTGAACCAGTCTCCAGGAAGAGCCATGGGCTAGAACTTGGATTTAGACCAGAATAACACCTAGCAGAGATAAATGTAAACACCTACACTCAGGTCTCCAAGATACTTGTTTTTAGCTGTGGTTAGATTCTGTGGTTACCCAAAAAAATAGCGAGCAAGAATATGAAGAATTTGAAAGAGAAGCGCAATAAAGGGAGATAATAAAGTGAGATGTTATAGTAGAAGATGTCTCAGGGCTTAAATAATTGGTGACTTTTAAAAAATATGTGATGAGGACATGTCTAAAAATGGTACGTTGAGGCCTGAAACGTCTTTTAACTTGAAACATGAACGTGTGCTATTGGCCCGTCTTTTGATGTGGGGCCACGGCCTTGCCTTTGACAGGGCGTCCTCACCAGAGCTGCACCTCGTGCAGAGCTTCTCGCCCGCAGTCTGGATTCTGTGAAGTGAGGGGAGCACCAGGCCCTGAGAGCAGAGCTCTCGGCTTACCTTCCGTTACTTCAAGGCTCGACAGTCACTTCTCCCTCCTCTCGTTCCACAACAGATTTCTTTAAGCAATCACCCTTTTATCCTCTCTTTCCAAAGGATTCAGTTTCGTTTTCATAGAAACAGTAGTTCTTTTTTTTCCACTCAAATTTCATCTATTTGCAGAAATTTTAATTAAATGCATAATTATAGTAAGTTTAACTGGAAAACATAGTTTAAGAGAAAAACTCAGCTGGTAAAATCGAAAAGGCCCAGCTTCTCTGGAGGAGGAGCCGCCCTGCCCTGACCCAACACAAACCCGGAAAGTCTTCAGGGGGAGAGTGAGCATAAGGGCCTGGAAAAGGAGACGGGAAGACTAGCAGGAGGGCTGTCGCAGGGAGAGAGTGGTGTCGGGAAAAGGCTGTTTGGAAAACGGATCACGTTAGAGCCTCGCCTTATCCGACAGCAAAATCACTTCCAGATCTAAGTGCCAGATGTGAAAATTCTCAGGAAAGTAAGGATACTTTAATGGATAAAGAATCATCTATTTTAAGCCAACAGACATTATATTCAGCTAATTGAAAAAGTAAAACTGTTGAGAAAGCGGAAAAAGCTGTCTAACATACAAATAGCTTTTACAGTCAAATAGGAAAAAAACCCTAATAGTCCAGTAGAAAAGTGAACTGCAGTGGGAATAATTGACAAAGGTAAAAATGGCCATACTTTTCGTTTAAGGTTTACCCTTGCTACCCACTCAGATGGCATTGTATCTGCTGGCTTGAGAAGCTAACCTCCAGAGAAGATGAAATCCAGTGTTTCGTTTAAACCAGCCTGCAGCCAGTGTATTAAGAATATGAGGCTCTGTATTCCCATAGAAGGGCAGGCACTGGCGGACACACAAGACCTCTTTGGAATTATAAGTCTTTCAGGATAAATCACAGTTTCTGGGCTGTTGAAAATGTTATTTCATATATACAAGTTTGAATTTCTTAATAATTTTAGAGGTTAAATAAAAGAAATACAGATGAAACAATGACATGCCACATTTCAGCTGTCACATAAGCAAAGGAGAAAGTTGACAGGCACTCACATATTACTGATTTGTACCCCATTGTGGAGGGCAAGCTGGCAGTGTAGATCAGAATCCAAAATGTACATGCGTTTGACCCAGGATTTCTTTTTTTCTTTTTTTTTTTTTTTGGTGAGGAAAATAAGATTAGCCCTGAGCTAACATCCGTTGCCAATCCTCCTCTTTTTGGTGAGGAGAATTGGCGCTGGGCTAACATCCGTGCCCATCTTCCTCTACTTTATATGGGACGCTGCCACAGCATGGCTTGACCAACCAAGCGGTGCGTTGGTTGGTGCCCGGGATCCGATCCTGCGAACCCCGTGCTGCTGAAGCAGAGTACACACACTTAACTGCTACGCCACCGGGCCGACCCCTAAGTAAGGTTTTTAGTAATAGCGAAAGACTGAGATGCCCGCTGTCCTTCAGCGGAGGACTGATGGAGTAAGCGTTAGTGCACGCTCCCGGTGGGTACTGGAGCTAACAAGAGGGAGCCAGAGGCACGTGTGTTCTCGGGGCGCTGCCCAGGACGTGTCACCACATGAGGGAAAGGCGAGGTGCAGAAGAGTGGGTTTGGTATGAGGCCGTTTGTGTCAAATTCAGAAGCAGAGGGAAATGGCTGTGCTTTTGTGTCAGCCTTGCTAAGGGGACGGGGAAGACGCTGGTAACCGTGGTGCACTCAGAGGACTTGCGGGAGCAAGGCGCAGGGCGAGAGCAGTGACTCCTCCCCGTGTACTTGTGCTGCTTGAGCTTTTTGTTCCACGACTTGCCTTCGCAGAAGAAAATACGCGTCTACGTGACGCTTATTGCGAAACTATAAACTAGTACCCTGAGTTAATTCTTTGCAGTTCTGTGATTTTAATATGCAATCTCGGTGTGTGCTGTTGAGGCTGAAGCAGTCCCTGTAACAGCTTTTTCCCTCACAGGCGGGGTGCCTCCCTGCGGGGGCCCGCTGGGTGGAGTCTCGGAGCTTCTCCGGCTTTTTATATTACTTAGTGTTTAATAATCACCTTAGGATGTCCTCAGTCATTCCTTGTTATTTACTTTCTACTGAGCAGAGATTTTCCTAGATTTTGGCAGCCTAGGAAGAAAAGCTTCTATTTTAAAGAATTTTTTTAGAAGCTTCTTAAATATAGATATGTAAAACTAACAATGTCTTTCATTTGTTACCCTGACAGTGAACTGTTTTTCATGCTCTTTCTTATCTGTTATTTAGGTCTCTTCCGCTATTGAGCTATAAATTCTTGCAGAAGAGTATAATAAATAAAATGAATTGTGCAGGAAGTAATAATACTGAAATACTGCCCACTATTATAGCATGCAGTTTTTTAAAAAGAAAATGCCAACTCAGTTTTGTTAAATGTTTCATTCTATAAATAGCTTAAGTGAAATTAAACTGTATCATGTGGCTAGACTAGCTATTTTCTTGCTTCCATCCCAGTTTTTTAATATTGTTTTGCTGTTGTTTTTGCCATTTTCTCTTTTTTTTTCCTGCAACATCATGACCTTGCAGTGCTTTACTTACCTTCCAAACCCTTTTAAAAATGACTTAAATAGCCGTTTTTAACATTAGGTGAACATCATTGACACAATGGAAAAAACTGAGATAACTGTGGTAGATAAAGAGGGAAAAAAAGCTCATATCCGTAGAATACAGAGATGATCTTTATGCAACGATATGGATGTTTAGATAGAAATATTTGTGTTAAAGTGGAAATAAGCTTTTTAATTTTGCTTGAATTTAACAGAAGAACCTACAATCAAAAATCAAAGTGAAGTAATTGCTGAACTCCAGATAAAAGTTTTTTCCATGGGGGCCGGCCCCATGGCCTAGTGGTAAAGTTTGGCACGCTCAGCTTTGGTAGCCCGGATTTGGTTCCCAGGCATGAATCCATACCACTCGTTGGCAGCCATGCTGTGGCGGTGACCCACATACAAAATAGAGGAAGATTGGTGATAGATGTTAACTCAAGGTGGATCTTCCTCAGCAAAAAAGCAAACAAAAAAGTTTCTTCCATGCCTCAAGAATTCAGTTCTAAGAATTAGGAGAACATTAAAGAGGTTGGCATGGTAGATTTGTTTTAAAGCTGTATATTTATCTTAGACGTTATTAACTATGAAACGAGAGGAAATTAAGTGCTCATGAAATACCTCCTTTCCTTCACCCTTCCCCTAACTCCTGATTTTTTAAAGAAATATTATGTTTATATTGTGAGAGTTTATGGGTAATATTTATGCTCTGTTCTATAACTATAATTCTCATTGATAAGTGTCAGTTCTATGGATTAGTTTTTTCATCGGGGTGTCACTGTTTGAGTTATCTCATTCATCTCTTTGTCTTTTGAATTTCATAAACAAGTTTTTACAAGGGTTCAATTTCATGAATTCTTGCATACTTGAAAAATGCCTGCCTTCAACTCTTGTGTGAAAAGGAAAGCTTGTCTGGGTATAAAATTCTTTGGTAGTGTTTCCTTTCTCTGAGATCTCTGTAAACTAGAATCTAACATGCTCCTTCCTGCCACAGGGGAAGTGGGGTTGGCTGACTTTTGCCACCGACTAGTTGTGCAGGTTTGTTAGTTTGTTGGTTTTTATTAATTGCTCCTGGGTGCTATTCTCTGAGATCCATCATGTTTGAAAATGTCTGTCTGTTGCCTGGTGACATAAACAGCAACCTGGCAGAGAAAAATTTACTTAGTCGGCCTTGCCTAGAACTTAGGAGCATTGCTGAGTGTTTTCCGGAATTGGATATTGGCTGTGAAAGGGAGAAGCCAGCCTCATCTTCCCCACCCTCACCCCATAGGTGGCTTGCTCTTTCTCCCTGGACACTTAAAGAATTCTTTCTTTGCTCTGAATTTTAATGACTTAATCAGCATACATTCCTGTTTTCCTGGAATATATTGTGTACCCTTTCAGTCGAAGATTTGCTTCTCATTTCAAGGAAATTATTTTCTGTTGTACCTCTGAATACCTTTTCTGTTCCATTTGTTGGCTTCTCTGCTTAAAAGATACCAATGTCCTTATTTTGGACCATCTCTTTCTTCCATGTCTGTCATTTTCTCTTCTGCTGTAATCTCTGTTTCTCTTTGGCATTCAGCATGATTCTGTCTGTTGTTTTCTGTGTTGGTGGGTTGATTTTAGCCGTCTATTCTGTTCCTTGCAGTTTAAAATTTACTGGCTCCACAGCAGTATTGTTTTGGTCCTAAGCTCAGTTTGTTTTCTAAGCTGTACAGCAGGGGTCAGCAGGCTTTTTCTGTAAAGGTCCATACGTAAATGTGTACATGTTTTTGGCTTTGCAGGTCAGGCAGTCTCTGTCTCGGTGACTCATCTCCCTTGTGATAGCGTGAAGGCTGCCCAACCGTTGTGCACAGGAGACTGTGGCTGGGCTCCAGTAGAACTTAATATATGGACGCTGAAATTTGAATTCCATAGAATGTTTACATCATGGAATATTGTTGTTTTCTTTTGTTTTCAACCGTTTACAAATGTAAAAACCGTTCTGAGCTCTTCCAGGCTGCACAGAAGCAGGGGCAAGCCCGGGCACTCATCCTGCTCGGCAGCATCCTTGTCCACCTCATCGGTGGTTTGATTTCCTTTGCTTTGTGCTCGATTGAATTCCTGTCTCACCAAATTCATCTGTGGCTCAAAGCACTTGCCTGGATTCTGTTTCCTTCCACACTCAGCTCTTTGCCATTTCCACGCGACATTCCCCCTCGGTGCCTTTGGCCGTGGTGATGGTGCCCCTGCAGAGCCACTGAGCCTTGCCCTTCCCGTCTCTCCCTGCTCAGCACACTGGTAGCCCCGTGCGACCTTTATCCCACACACCGTGGCCACCTTCTCCTGGAAGGTTCACGCCCGCTCTCAGGTCCTTTGTCCTCCCTTCCTAGTGCAGCCTTCTCTGGAAGACCCATCCTCTGCTCTCTTGAGATCCTAAAAATGCCCTGGAGCAGATGTCCTTCCCCCAGTCAGGGACGTCTTTCTGACAGTGCAGTCACAGGCCCCTCCCTCAAGGTCAGGACCCACTGGAGGTTGGCGGGGCTCCTCCTCCACCCCTCCCAGGCCCCTCCCTGCACCTCTGCACACTCCTCCCCACTTCGCAGTTCAGGTCGCGTGCTTGAACCACTTCCTTCCTTCACCCAGAACTCTCTAGAACCTGTTGTTATGTGACACGCCTCCAAAACCTCAATACAGTATTAAAAATTCAAGACTTGTTACTTGTGGGTCACTGATGAAGACTTTAAGTAATGGTTAGGGACAGGCTTTTCTAGAGGAAAGTTTTATTTGCCAAAAAGAGAGAGATCACTTCTAAACCCTGGGCTGAAATTCCTGAGTCACGTGTTCCTATGTCTGAAACTGATTCGTTCGGTGGTTTTTCGGCTTTACAAATGTGGTCCTCTCGCATCACTGCAGAAGTCGGTCAGATTTTCCTATTCCAGCTTAGTGACAGCAAAACAGGTCTTCTTGTTTGCGGATTTTTTTAAACCGTAGGTTCTCTGGATGTACAACGAAGTAAACAGTTGCAGTGAGCTGTTAAGCTTTCATCTTCTGGAACATGCTTTGTCACTCGAGAGCCCGTTAACAGAGCGTTGGTCATTCTTCCCTGTGGCGTGGAGGGTCTCAAGGTGTTTCTCAGTTTGAAAACATTTAGACACAGTGTGTGATGATCCAAATGATAAACGCTTCTACATATTTGGGGGGATGGGAAGGGCAAGTTTTTGGTTTGTTTGACTGTATTTTTTCCCTCACAGTACAAGATTATATATTATAGAGAGCTAATAGATAAGTACCCTGCCTAAAACAAACAGTGGCCAAAAGGGATCTTGTAGGAATTCTTGAAAATTATCTGAGCCCAGGAGGTGAGGCCAGAAGTCTTGAGAACGGAGATAAAGAGACAGTGAGTAGATAAGAGAAATTTAGGAAAAGGGAGAGAAAGAAGTTTTCAGCTTTGTTTTTTCTCTTATTCTACTGCTGAAGGACCTCAAAGCTTTTTAATATCCCCTGGGTTTATTAGACACTTTCTTCACCCTTGAAACTGCAGAATTCAGTAATGGCAATTATTATTGAATTGTGTTGTTGGTGCCTAATATTTAACCTATATAATTTGACCTCTCGGGGTCAAGGTCTTCAGTGTGAAGAAAACATAACTTTAACTGTAGGCAGAAGAAAATTCTCAAACCAGGTAGAGTACTGTCATCTGAAGGACCTGTACAATTAATACTGAATTCAGGGATCTGAATCTTCAGAAACTAATAAAACATTTAGTAAGGTTTATTTTCAGCAAAAGAGGTAGTACCATAGAATTTATATTAGATAGTGAATTCACCCTGAAAATAATTCGTTGGGACATTGGTCTATCAACCAAGTAAATATATGGGAGGTGGCAACTCATGGCTGCAGGTCATTCTGTGGCGCCTCAGAGTGAGTGGTTTCCTGGTGGTGACTCAGGCGGTCACCACCGCTAATTGCAGTCAATTCTGCTGCTTGGTGGCTTCCTCCTAGAGTCTAGCTTGAATATGAACTGGAAAGAAGTGAACGTAACTTGTGGTTTGGGAGATTTGCTACAGTGTTGCTTGTTCTGCGCATAACGTTACAGAGCAGGCCATTTATTGGTTGACCATTAACCTAAATTGGAGACCAGATCCCACATGCACGTTAGGGAATGTGCGTACCATCCTCCTGTGTCTGAGAAATCCACGTACGTGTGGGCAAAGAATGGAAGGAAAATCCAAATAATGATGGGATTAAGGACAGATTTTTACTCCTATAAATTTTCCGTACTTTTGGAAATATTTTTGAATTTATCAACCATCTAAGTTGTAAGAGCGTTTCCAAACAGCTTTTTAGAAAAGGTTGACTTTTTAAAAAACAAAAACAAAAATTCCAACACCTCCAGAGGGGGAGGTGTTGTAGCTCAGGGGTAAATAGAAAATGCTAGATATGTGACACACTCCCAGGGGTTAGCACACCACGGCCTGGGGACTGAATCCAGCCCGCCTGTGAGCTGGAGCTAAGAATGGGCTTCACAGCCATTCCTTTATGAACCCCAATTCCGTGAAATGTTATCCCTCGTAAAAGGAATTCTATTGCTCCCATTAGTAGAACCATATTACCCTTCCCCCAAAAAACTGTACTCAATTATTTTTATTATATTTTGAATTTCATCAATAAGAAAAGTGTAGGAATTTGTTTTTCTCATCATATGAGTACCTATATGATACCCTCAGTTTTGCGTCTTGGTCCACAGAGATTAACGTATTTACTGTCTGGGTCTTTGTGGGAAAAGTTCGCCAACCCCTGCTCTATCCCAAAATTAATTAGTAAGAGAACTTACCTGAATATAAACATTCTCATTTTGTTTACTCCTTTTTATACGATAGCCCCGCAGACTTTAAAGTTATGGCGAATAGCTGTTTTGTTGAAAACGCACCTCTTACAGTATGTTGTCGTTTGTGTTCTTAGGAAGGTTCCTACGTCCTGCTGATACAGATGTGTGTCTCTAGCCCTGACCACCCCGCCTTCTTGCCGTTGCCCCTTGGCTGTGCCACAGAGATCTTGAACTTAGTGTGTCCAGAGCAGGACTCGACTCCCCCACATGCCCGTTTCAGGAACAGGCACCAGCATCACTCGGTTATTCAGGCCAAGGTGGCGGCGTCCGTCACCCCCAGTCTTCTCTTCCCTCACACCCATGTGTGATTTCACTGCACATCCTTGGGGACTGTGTTCAGAGTCTATCCCGAATCCAACACCCCTCAGAATATCCACTCTGGACTAAGCCGCCATCTGTCTGGCCTTGGTATCTGCTATGGCCCCTCTTGGTCTCAGTGCTGCCTTTCTGCAGCCCATGCTTCCTCTGGCGGCCAGCGTGACTTCAAAAAGTGAATCCCATCTCTTCACCCCTCTACTCAGAATCTTCTAGTGGCTTCCTATCTCATTTAAATTCCAGAAACTCACCTCCACTCTCCACCTCACTCTGCTCTGTCACACTGTCCTTCCTGTTCCCAAAGTGTGCTAACTGGTTCTGACTGTTACCAGCACCGGTCAGATCGGTGCGGTGAGGTCCCAGGTTCTTGGTCCACAGACAGAAAGGAATTTGAGAGTGGACACACAGCGGAAGTTTTGAAGAGGAAGATTTGTTAGCAAAGTGCAAGTACACCCCCAAGGGGAGGGGCGGGCAGGCTCAAGGGAGCAACTGCCCCGAAGTTGTGGTGGTTGGTGGCCTTTGAAGGTGGGGCCCCAGGGGCAGGTGAGGGTCTTGGAAGGTGGACCATTCAGGGCATTGTCTCCACGCCACGTCGGGAGAGGGAGATTTTTTCCTTACATAGGCATCTCTGGAACCGACATGGTGGTGATCCCCCGGAGGGGGGTCAAAACCACAATGCAAATGAGGGTATAATGAGGCTTGGGGCTACTCTCGGTCAGGGTCAGGGGGAGTGCTACACACCCAAAGAGCTGCTGCCCGGTAATCAGGGCCTTGCACCTGGTGGAGTGACCTTGCTCCCAGCTCATATCTAGCCTCCTGCCTATCTGACTGACCACAGGGCTTTTGCACTGACTCCTCATTGGCCTGAAGTGCTCTTCTCCCAGAGCTTTCACTTCTCAAATCAGACCTTCCCTGGCCGTACTACCTAAGGGTCCTTTCCCCACTTCATCCTTTTCTCACATGTTCTGTTTTGTGTTTTCATAGCCGCTATCAGTATCTGAGCTTCCTCTGTTTACTCTGTGGTTTACTCCCCTACTTGCTGTACAGAAGCTCCAGGAGGGCAAGATTTGTCTGTCATGGATACTGCTGGGTCCCCAGCCCCTAGATGACTCTCTGACACAAGGACATATTGAGTAATTATTGGCTGGACGGACAGATGAAAGGACAGACGAACCAAAAAGTAACACATTAAAAAAGAGCATGAATAATGTTGTTTCTCTGAAGTCTTTGCCCTGAGCTCAAACTATGATAAATAGGGTAAGATACTCATCATCTCTTTGATTATAGTTAGGAGACTTTTAAAAATTATTTTAATCAAAGTAATACATATATTTTTTTAGTCAAATATTTTTTGTGAAAAGTCTTTGACCCACCCCTTCCACTTCTAATCTTGTTTCATAAGCATTTACTTTTAACTGTTTTGTCTTTGAGTTTTTGATTATCACTTCCATATCTCTAAATAACATGCTTGCATGTTATCTGGATTTATCCACTTTAGACTAGATTTTCTATCATCTTCCTGCTATAACAGGTGATAATTTAGCTCACTTGTGCCCCTGCTAAACCTCCTCTCACACACCAGATTTTCTCCTATTGCATGTTTAGTTTCTGTTTTAGTTACTTTGTAACTTTAACTAATGTACTTAAACCTCTATTTTGTAATCAGAATTTAAAAGGAAACAGTGCAGCGTAGCTTACTCATCCATCGTCTGTTTAGATTCCTCTGCAGAGGGTGGGACCTGTCTGTGACCTGTGTCAGAGGAGCCCCAGCTGTCAGGTGCCGCGGGCAGTCAATCCGACAGAACTGCTTCTGCTTCCTAGCTTGGCGCCTGCAGAGCCGTTGAGTGACGTAGGCTCTTGTCCATGGTGCCGTCTCCCTGAGCAGGTCTTGATTTGGGATGCCTCTGTTTACTGCTGCTGGAAGTGTCTGCAGAGCGAGTTTCTCTGGTGTATCAGTGGTGGCATTCACAGTCTGCGTTTTGTGACATCTGTAGCTGTGTTTCTGGAGCTCTCTGCCCCCTGCTCCAGTCTGCGGTGGCCTGTTCTTAGCCTGCAGCCATGTTCCCCTCCAGCTTCTCTTCGTTGCTCTCCTGCAACCTTGCTTTCCTTGTTTACTCCCATATTTTGCTGAAGCACGTGCACCAGTAGCTTACCAAGAAAGGGTACATAGGAATACAATTTTTTTTAATTCTTGAATGTCTGAAAATGCCCTAATTCTGCTCACACATGCAGTAGGTAGTTTAGATGGGCCTAGAATTGTGGGTTGAATGTTGTCCCTCAGGTTCTAGGAGGTTCTGGGCCACCAACTCTTGGTAGCCTTTGCTTAGAAGCTTCATGCCATTCCAGTTCTCATTCTTTCGCATGTAACTTGTACATTCATTGAAAAAATTTGGTCATACTATGCCGGGAATAGCAGTGAACAAAGTTCCTTCTGTTTTGGAACATCACGGAGACAGCAAGAGTCCCAGGGAGGTCAGTGGTGCTGGTGATGTAGTCAGGGAGGCCGTCTGAGCCAGGGCCACCCAACACCAGAAGCCTGAGGAAGATCAGGTGAGCCAGGCCAATCTGTTTGAACCTCTACTCTACTCCCGAGTGGAGTAGAGGGAGGGATAGGGGAGTGATGGGACGCGAGGCGGGCTGGGTCGTGCAGTAGGCCTCACAGACGGACAACTCGGCTTGGACCCTGAGGGGAGAGCTAGGAGGACTTCAGATAGAGGAATGACATGGCTAGGAGGCGGTACAGAGGCTCGGTCTGGTCTGGGCGGGGGCACTGGAGCTTTAGGGCTGGAGTCAGAGGAGTCTGCCTCAGGTGAAGTCAGATGTGGGGTCTGTGAGAAAACACGGAGTCCTGGCTGATTCGCTGGGAGGAGGCTTGGCATGGCCACTCCCCCAAGAGGGCAGGACTGCCGGGAGAGAGCGGGTATGGGGAAAACTCACAGATCCTGTTCTGGACATAATCTGTTTGAACCATTTGTGAGATGTCCCAATGGGGAAAATGTTGAGTAGGCAGTTAATATACAAGTTCAGCTCTGGCTGAGGATAGGAGTTCTGGGATCATCAAGTACAAATAGGATTTAAAGTCATTGAACTTACTAGAAAAGTCCCTGGGATGCGTGTGGATGGAGACCGTTTGGAGGTCCAGGGAAGGAGGCGGGGAGGCATGGCCGTGACCTGGGGGTGGAGAGGTGGGCTGCTGGGGGGCAGGTGAGAACACCTTGCTGCTTCTCAGATGTGCTCAGCTCGTAATGCTCATGGCAAAAACACGGTGCCGTCGTCTTAACGTTCTTGTATGAATAAAACAGATCGGTTTTTAAAGAATATATTTATTTTTTCTCCACAGAACTCAGTAAAGCTATTTTCATTCTTAATGCAGACACATATTGTTTGTCTTCCTGAATTGGCTCTTATGCAGACGGGATTGCTCACCAGCCATCTAATCTTCAAGAACCCTTTCAATGCTAGGATTCTCTTCTGGGTGTTAAATTTGTGTGAGATTAAGATCACATAAAAATGTCATTAAGTTGGCTCTGATTTTTGCAAGAAGCCAGTTGAATAGAAGGGCTTTGGAAGATAATGAGGCAGATTTATCTGCCCTTGTGTTGTGTAGCTCTGTATGTTTCTAAGTACACACAGTGTTGGGGAGGAAGTGCTTAAGAATGTGCCTTATGCTTGATTTTCCCATGTGACTGCACGTGCCTTTAGGAAATGTAGGGGCCTGTTGAAATTGAAATGTCTCTCTCGGGTTTATCTGGGGTAGGCATTTTGGTCCTTGTGATGTTTGTTTGTTTGTTAGTTAAATCACATCAGCATTTACGTTGCTGTAATGCCCAGTCCCCTCTTGGAAAATTCAGTATAAAATCATGAGAACAACAGACCTGGTAGATGTGTTTTGTCATGGGAACCCGGTGCTAAACGGAGCAGTGGGAGCCCTTTGGAACTCTGCGCACCCCCGTGCCTGTCTAGGAAGGGTGGTGAGCCGAAGGGACATGGTCCTGGAGCACTCAGACCTCTGTCTGTTCTCTCCGTGGTCTAGTCCAGTGATTCTCAAAACTTAGGGTTCATGAGAGTTTCTGAGTGCGGGCTGTATACAGAAATCACGGTCCTCTCATTGGTGGCCATTTTAAAGGATTTTCAGTTCAAGAATTTCAAGAGCTGTGTGACCCCACTGCTGCGTCTCTGAAGAGCCTCTGTAATAGGGTGATGTCAGCACGCCAGGCTTCCTGTTCACGCAGAATGTCTTAGCACCGGGGTATTTTAGGAGGTGCTCGGGCCTTGCCATCAGCAGGCTTTGCTCATTAAATGCTTATCGAGTGCCTGCTGTGTACTGGGAGCTGTGTGAGCTGCCGTCGTAAGCCCTCAGGGCAGTAGCTGTGCCAACAGCCCTGATTTTGTAGAGAATTGCCCCAGGGGTGTGCGTGCTTGGTCCCAAAGGAGGGCGGGACGGGGGCCTCCTGAGTCGGCCTGGGGTGGGGGTGGTGCTGGAGGTAAAACAAGGGGGGCTTCCTGGCAGGCAGAAGACACTGCAAGGATGTGCCAAGGTCAGAAATGAGGGAGCGCAGCGCTGTTCACGATAGTGGGACCCAAAGGTCCACGGGCGGGCAGCAGTGCTGCCCTGTCACTGTCACATCCCTGCCAGGCCTCAGTGTCTGCGGAAAAGGACAGAAACGACCTTCTCCCTAAAATCTTCATCCCTGACTTTCCACGAAATGAGAATTGGGAGAAAGAAGAGAGAATCCTAAAGCCGCCACTTTGTTGGGTTCTCGGCTGCCTCGCAGCGCAGCGTTCCCCAGCGTATCCTGTGGCAGGATGTCTGTGCCGGTCAGCCACAGCCTCCTCTCTCCAGGTGTGGGTGGTTCACTGCCGTCAGTGAGCTATGTGGAGACGTTCAGATTCCTCCTCAGCGCTGCAAAGGGCACTCACGTGTTGTTGGAGAGGACTCACCGTGCATAGCTGAGAGACTAGAGGAGGGCGGCCTGCAGGGATCTGCTCCGGGGTTCCTGTTTCGCGTCTCTCCTTCGAGGAGACCCCATGGTGTGGGTCCCCGTGTACCCCAGGGCTCACAGCCTGCGCCCCGATGTCTGGAGAAAGATATGGCTCAAGGCTTAGGAGGCGCTTCAGGTTTGGGGGTTTGGTTTTATTTTCACACCTGGAGACAGAGCCTTTTCTTCTTGTGAGCTCAGCTGTACAATTTAAGTTTTTCATTATGTTTTTGCCAGTGTTTTTAGATATTTGTAGTGGGTGAGTTCCTTAGTTAACTTAATCTGCCACTTTGCCAACACAGCTATTTTTAACACTTTGTTTTAATTTAATGGGATGGACAGTTCAGGAAAGTGATATAGACTGATGGTTAATCTGCATATTAGTACTTGCAAAGGGATGGTACTCAATTTTGAAACAATTTATTCTCTGCTGTTACATAAAGAACACATTAAGTTGCAGTTGCATAATGTATACTGTTAGTTGAAACTTAATTGTAAACCATTTTGTTTTTATGAATTCATATGGCTCATTGGTTGTGGCTGCGATTTAAAATGTCCTTTGGCTTGTTTTTAGGCGACAGGCTGACTGTGCAGGACAGGACACGGAGCGTCCTTCCTTGAGGTGTGGCGCTTTGACTAGGCGGTAGCAGGGCTGCCGTCCCCGCTCCCAGAGACACGGGCGCACTGGGGGGCGTTCTCTGTGGGCGCTGCACTCTGGTCTTGCCGATGTCACGTCATTTCCTCCTCCGTGGTGGTGGCTTTGCCCAGGGGGCAAGCAGAAGGACACCAGTAGCTTGATTATCTGAAGGGGGACGGGTGGGAACAGTAATTCTATTCTTTCAAGGATAACGTGTCTTACAGAAGCGTATGCTTGTATTGGAATGCCTCATTTGGTTAGGAACAGCTTGTATTTGAACCGTCACATCAGTTTGTCCATACGACAGATACTGTGTGCTACGTGCTGGGGTGACAGGACATGTGCCTTTCCTGCCGTCAGCCCCCTGCCCCCACCTGCATCAGACGGTCTGTCTCGGCCCCTGCCTGCCTTCAGAGATGTTATGTGAATGTTTCTGTGCTGAAGAACATGTAGAGAGGATATTGGAGCTATATATCTTATTTTGAAAATGTGGGATATTGTTAACATGTAACAGGGGTTGGTGTAACATCAAGCTGGAGAGGAACAACTTAGGAGTTCATGCATGTATAATTAATAAAGAGCAAGTCGTTATCAGCTGTGGGTACGCCTGCAGCACACGGGAATTACACAGTCATTCCAACCCAAAATGCAAAGGCTGTGATCCAGCTGTCATCGAGAAATTGTCAGTTGCTATACCGCTGTTTCCCACTGCGTAGCATACATTACTGGAAACCGTGGTCGATGTAAAGCTTTCACTGTTTATAAGTGTTCTTGTTAAAATGAATTAATTGAAAATCAAAATAATATTCCTTAATTAGAAAAATCTTTTCACCATCCTCTAATGAGGAGGAAATTAAATCTCTGTGTAGTCAGAACCAGTTGCTTATCTACAAGAGGATTAAAAATTAAAATTCTTAATTAGATCATTGAATCTTCTGTGATTTAGCTGGTTTTGAATATTTTTCCCCAAAAAAGGTGAATAAACGTACAGGATTTTAATTGTTAAAACAGGGGGCTGCTGTCCTACAGATATTTGCATATGTGCCCAAAATATATAGTAAGCTATTATACATCATTGTTTATAATAGCAAAGCCTGAAACGACCTCAGTGCCCATCAGGACTTCTTAAATAAATTACAGTACATCCATGTATTGGAAGTGAGGGCCTGCACTGGTTAGAAAGAGCAGCACAGCTTTATAGATGGGATGATTTCCCAGATGAATGTTTAAATGAGGAAAGTAAGGAGGCTAGAGAATGGAGAGGTGCTGTCAAAATGGGCAAACCAGGGAAGGGTGTTTAGTCACCGCTGATTTCTTCAGCATAGGTCAGCTTGGCTGGGCAGGTGGGAAAAGGGTAGCTAGTTGCTGCCAAAGAGGGGACTTTTCTTCTAACCTGCACATTCTGTAGTTAGGGAGAACATTAACTTGTCGAGGAAGGTCCACGTTTGGCTGTTTTGAGTGTCCTGTGCCCATTCACTTTCCATTGTCCCTGAGTGTGTGAACGTCACCTGGCTCTTCCAAATTGCGTGCTACGTGACTGCTCTTTCTTTTATCAAAAAAATGTAGAAAACGATGTGATTGAAAATGGACTAAAATGGTGTTGCATTTGGGAAGGTATCCCTTTCTTGCTGCAGTGTGGACTCACCCCCAGCCTGTCAGTTGCTGCTCTCACTCCCCACAACCGTGTCTCTTCACAGCGACGGTGGCCGCCATGTACTACAGCTACTACATGCTGCCCGACGGCACCTACTGCCTGGCGCCTCCCCCGCCAGGTGTGGACGTGGCCACTTACTACAGCACCCTGCCTGCCGGAGTGGCCGTGTCCAGCTCCGCTGGAGTGACGGCCACCGCCCCGCCACCGCCCGGAACCACACCACCACCACCCCCAACCACAGCAGAGACGAGTGGTGGGGTGACCTCCACCACCATCACCACAAGGTACGCTCTCACTTCCGCGAGTCACCTGGCGCATCTGTGTTCCTGGTTTGGGGGTCTTTATAGTATGGGTTACATAGAGGGTCTCTGTTTTATTTTTCAAATCCCCAAGTTACAGAGTTGATAGGGCAACAGAAACTGTCACACATAAACACTATTAACAATGAGGTCTAACCACTTAGAAAATTAATTCCCAGTTAGCACTCCACCCCACTCCCGTTAATCCCAGCATCTATTCTTTCCAATGTGTTGACATCTCAGTTGGAGAGTACTAGGCAAAATGAGTGTGAAGTGAAGCCGAGGTTATTTGCAAAATGTAGGATTTCGTAAAGTTGATGACAGCAAGGCAGAGACTAGACCCCCAGCACCTGTCACTGGCCAGCGTGCGGTGAGGTGGTAATTGTTGGTGGGGTGAGCAAGTACCCCACTGGAATGTCTCAAGTTGAAAAGAGGCTCTCTCGAAATTTGACAAAACACTTGGATATTTCTGCAAAAATGACCCACTTTCTGATCATGCTAAGAAAGGTAAACATGAAATGAAGGATGACGAATCATGCTAGCCAACTATCTTTTTTTTTTAATATAACAAAATCAACACTTGACTTATTCTCAGTTGCTTCTAAGAAGTATCTTGTAATTGGAGGCAAATGTTAGGAGAAAAAAAAATGAACCTGTTTTCATGACTTGAAGTCTCACTTTCAAGAAAACCCCCATTTTCACCATTGACAATGATATTTTGGTCCCTGGTTTAAATGGATTGACTTTCCCTAGTTTTTTGTAGTACAAGTCATCCAGGTGGAGAGCCTCCCTGTGTGTTTGTAACTTACGTATTGGTGTGAACTGAGACAATGAAGGTCCCCTCCAGCACTGTGCTGAGCTGATCCACCTGCCAGTGACTGGAGGAGGTGCTTTTCCTTGTGAGTGATGGAGCTCTTCTCTGCAGTGCACTTGCTCCCGTGGCTGCCATCATCCCCCCGCCCCCTGACATTCAGCCTGTGATTGACAAGCTGGCAGAATACGTGGCTAGGAACGGCCTTAAATTTGAGACCAGCGTTCGTGCCAAGAATGATCAGAGGTGAGGTGGAGAATTTTATATGGGTTAGGTAGATGGTATTTGGGGTTTAGTTTGGCTTCTTTTTTTAAATCTAGTTATCTAATTCCTTTCTTTTAATGTTTTTAATCCTTTTCTTATGTCTTTAGATAAATACATCTTGTAATTATCTTGTTAAATTACTTTGAGTTGGGTGGTGTTTTTTTAATTATCTGTTTTTTTGCCTGTGTAGTTTGTTTTGTTTTTTAAGTAAGAGTATTGAAGCTACCTAAAGTAAAAGGCTGGAATTCATGCTGTTCAAGAATCTGCTATGGAAATTTAGACACATACTTTGGTTTTGTTTATTTATTTTTTTAATCAAATACTGGTCCATGCCTTGGGTAGGAAAACAGAAAACGTGACGTTGCAGTTGCAGTGCCTTGGTCTCCTTTGTCTGTGAAGTGGGTAGGATATAATAATCATAGCTACTGTGTTAAGTTGTTGAGATAGAGTTCGTTGTCATAAATGTTTAGAACGTGTTCGGCTCACAGCAAGTAGTCACAGCGGTAGTCAGTAAGAGCCAAGTGTTGCTGTTGCAGCCTGCGTGTCTCGTTAAATGATGTGTTTTCCTTTTCTGTTCGTAGGTTTGAGTTTCTGCAGCCGTGGCACCAGTACAATGCCTACTATGAGTTTAAGAAGCAGCTCTTCCTCCAGAAAGAAGGGGGTGAAAACACGCAGGTGCGCCTGTCGAGGCAGGGCAGGGTGTGAAGCTCTTTTGTGGCAGCTCTTATTTACGGATGCAGAAGTAATTTTCTAGTTGTTATCAGGATGTATAAAAGGGCTTGCTGATTTCACACTTGTTTTTAGGTGTAATGTATATCTGGCATAAGCTGTCTTCAACCTTTTCCACCTCTCGGAGTTGAAACTTGTTTTTAGATCTGTTAAAAACTTTTACCCATATTCATAGGTCATTGATGAGCATTTGTCCAGCGTGTTCTAAACAAAAAAATCCTGTCTTCAAGCACTTGATGCTTTGATTGGCTCTTATTTTTAACTACTTCTGTTGGAAGCCGTCCGCTACATTTGTGTTGTATTAACGTACACTAAATGTATGTGATGTAACATGTGCGCTTGAAGCTGCCATCCACAGTGGACGCCCTTTCTCCCAGGCGCTGCCTGCCGGCAGCTCCCCTCACACCCTTCCCTCCTTGCAAATATGCCCACACATGGTTTTTACACGCCCGTTGGAAGCATTTCTTCCTGTCCTTGTAATGCTTTCTCATGCCTCTCCTCTTCTCAATTATGTGGACACCCTGACATGTTTTTAAAACCTATTTTGGTAGAGAGATGACATGGGCCTTGCTTATCACTGGGTATCTTCAGACTTTTATCTCTGATTGCTCAAACTGAGGAAAATTGCCTCATCTGTAGGCAATGGGCATAATTTGGTATTCTAAAAGTATTCTCAGTCATCGGTCTCCAAAGAAGAGGTAGTGAGCATTGGTTCCCAAGATATTCGAGCTTTAAGAAGCATAATGTTCTTCCGGAGGGAAAATACCTCCTTCCACCCCTCATTTCATTTTGTTGTATCAAATAGCAAATCTGAGTTTGAAAGTATGTTGTTTAGTGTTACTTAGGCAGTAGTGTAGAAATGCTTATTGTCCAGTGAAATATATATATATCTTTTTTGAGAAATCCTGTGTAATTTCTCATGGAATGGTTTATAGTCACGTTTAATCTCTATAGGCTGTGTCTGCACCAGAAGAGGCTCCTGCAGAATCTGCTCCTGAAAAAGTGAGTGACGTTGGGGAGGATAGTGTGTCTGAAGACACAGCCGACGTGGGAGGAAGAGGCAGCGCAGGGGGGAAGAAGGAGGCATCGTCCAGTAAAACTGTTACCGACGGGAAGCTAGTGAAAGGTATGCTGCCGCCACTGCTGTAAGTTCCAGTCTTGACCTTAGAGATGTTACTTTAAATTAGCACGAAAAATTCTGGATTACTTAAGGTCAGGTGCCTTTAACCACGGGACAGGAGAGAATTGGCTGCTTCTTTCAAGTTGCTGTAATAAAACTTCCTTACTTTCATAGTACTTTCCTAATTTGGACTTTGGGGTCATTTGGATATAAGCTCGACTTAGGTATATGTTTGTTTAACAGCCTGTTTTAGCAATTTAATGGAAATGTTTAGAATATTTCAAATAATGGTTTGTACCCCCTCGGACTTTTTATTTGTTTTGTGAGGAAGATCAGCCCTGAGCTAACATCTATGCCAGTCCTCCTCTTTTTGCTGAGGAAGACTGGCCCTGGGCTAACATCCATGTCCAACTTTCTCCACTTCATGTGGGACGCCGCCACAGCATGGCCTGACAAGCGGTGCATCGGTGCGCGCCCGGGATCCAAACCCGGGCCGCCAGCATCGGAGCGCGCGCACTTCACCGCTACTCCATGGGGCCAGCCCCCACCCCCTCAGACTTCTGAAACTGTATTTCTATGCAAACTATTGTACCAATGAAATTAGTTTTCTTTATTTGCTAAAGCAAGTCTCTTGACGGTCTCTACCAGGCAGTACTCCACTTGCTCCATTTACTTACCTTTTATGTTCTTGGAAGAAGTTTTTCATCTACCAGGACAGACAGACATGAAAAGAGCCAGTGTAATAAAAAAGAGAAAGGAAACAAATTTGATGCAGGCACGTTAACAAAGAGCCATGTGGTGGAACATTCGAAGAAGAGTGAGATCCACTTGGGGGAATGAGAAAGGCGTGGGGGGGAAAGGGTGTTTAAGCAGGTGTTGCGAGTTGAACAGGACTCCCCGAGACAAGGGTGCAGTCCCAGGCAGAGGCTGCGTGGTCTGAGCTGCGTGGCTTGCTCAGGGGTGAGGAGTGGTGCAGAGACTCGAGTGGGTGGTAAGGGGGGACACAACCTGGAGAGGTGGCCTGGGCCAGCTGGTGGGGGCTCTGCCCTGCCCTTGAGATCCTGGGCTTCCAGCAGGGGCAGCGCACACGGGTTTACATCAGAGGAGTAACTTTATCCAGTTTGGGGACTTTGGGAAGAGAGTGAGGCAGAGAAACCATTTTGGAGGTCTTTGGAACTGACGGCCTGAAGTAGAACCGTAATAGAAGTAGAAGAGGGAGCGCTGTCAGGTGGTGCAGGGGCGAGCCGACAGCCCCTGAGTTAGAGGAAAGGCAGAGGGGATACAGAATGGACATTGCAGGAAGCCCTTTGCTTTGCATAGAGATGCCTTTTAGGATGGTGGTCAAGAATAACCAAATTGATGGGGACGAATGACTTGACTAGGAAAATTTAGTGCTTTAGAAGAGCATGAAAGCATCTCTGAGCCTCTCATTCCAGGAGGTTACCTGAGCACACGCGTTTAATCTCTCACCCTTCCTGGCCACCTTGAAACTCATTGAAATAACCAAAGGAATCTAACAAGTAGAGAATGAAAACAGTTATTGCTCCAGAAAAAGGCGGGGTGCTGTCCATGGTTCAGAAAGGCCAGCCAGCCCACCTGGAATTCAGTTCATAGGGAAAAGAAGAACCCTTTAAGACTCAATGGCAGTGACCTCTGGGGGAGCCCACTATCAACCATAGAGGGGATCAGGCAGAAGGCCAGAACAGCCAGAGCATCTGGGGGACAGCAGGCCCCCCGACAGCATGGGGATGGGATGCAGTGGCCCCCTCAGCCGCTGCCTGCAGTGGAGCTCCGTCCGCACCCCCATGATTGTCCTGTAACTTGGCAAATAAAATAATACCTACAGCTTCCCTCCTGCTGCTGGCTGAGCCCGAGATCCCTGAAGCTACACGATATCTGACAAAACGTGCCCCAGCTCTCTGGGATGGAAAAACAGGCCGCCTCTCACTGTCAGGATGAGGAGACAAGCGTCCCTGCACCTGCAGAAGTCTTCAGAGGACGCACGCCTGAGCCTCAGAGCATGTGGGCACCTCTGAAACAGAGTTACTAAGTAATGGAAAGATTTCCTCAGATCTCTAATTTATATTCTCACCAAGTTGAAGATACAAGACTAGTGCAACTGATTATCTGACATCTGGAAAAGATTGCTTAGAAAAAGATTGCCAAATTTTAAAATACAGTGAAAGCACTGAAAACCAGATGGGATGAGAAGACAAGTTCAAAATGTTTCTCAAATCTCCAAGGAAAAGGATAGAGATGGAGGAAAAGCAGCCCGATAGAAAAACAGGCAGGTTGTCCTCCGAGGAGGAGAAAAAGCAGGTTGGCACATCAGACTGACATCTGTAACATTAGATGCTGGATAATGAAGATGTGTCTGAAATTCTGAATGAAAAGTACTCTGAATGCTGAAGCAGAAAGATTTTTACAGACATGTCAACGCTCCGAAATACTCAAAGAAAGTGAGGACAGGGAAAATATTTCTTATCAAAAAAGTATCAAATGCAGTGAAAACTTCAAAGGAAAACCTTTGGCCTTATGTGCATATGTGGGTAAAGAAAAAGTAAAACAAAACAAGCATTCAACTCAAGAACCTAGGAAGAAACTATAAAATGCATCTAAGGAAAGCAGGAAAGGGGAATCAATAAAAATCAAAAGCAGAAATCAATGAGAAAATAATAAAAGACCAGTAAAACCTATCATCAATGTGTAGATTTAATATAGAAAAAAGCAAATGCAAATACACAACCTAATGAATGAGAAAAAAATCAGATATTTTGAAAGTACACAAGAATAATGTATATGACTGTAAGTTTGAGTGAATTTGGAAATAAAAATTGTCTAAGAAAATATAAATTGCTACAATTGTTTCAAGACGAGGTAGTAAAATTAATAGGCCTGAAAGATTAGAAAGCATTGGTCAGAGAATTACCTGTAAAACCAGGCAGCAAGCCAGGACAAAGCCAAGGTCACAGTAGCTTCCCTCAAGAAGGAGAACAGCCCACACGATTGAAGCCTCCACAGCACTGAGATGGAAAATTAGGACGCTCTTGAGCCCCAGTGCTCCAACCCCCACAAAGCTTAGCAATCCGCAGGCCACAGTCACTGAGAAATATAGGTGTTGATACCTCAGAGTGAAGCCAGCTAGGAATGACAGTGATAGCAGGTGTGAGCAGCTGGGGTTTGTTCCACAAATGCCATCATGGCATCCCACTAGAAGATCTTCCATCATAGTTTATCAGATGAACAGACAAAACTTTCCGTGTTTCTATATCAATAGATGCTGAGAAAGCATCAATATTTCCTGAAATTTTTATGATAAAGCCCCTTTAGTATACCAGTAATTGACGTTGGAAAACCAGGGTCTCCATTTTGAAAAAAATTAAATAGCACTTCTACATCACATCTGACAAGAATAATAATTCCAGATAGATTAAGTATTTACATGTAGAAAAAGAAAACCATAAAAGTAGAAGAAAATACTTTTTTTATAATCTTGGAGTTGGAAAGGACTTTCTAAGAATAGAACCCATAAATCGTAAGGAGAGATTAATAGGTGTGATAGAGGCAGGACTTGAATAGTTACAAGACAAATGTCAAAGTGGTGGATTGCTAACAACAGAAGATAAAGAGTTGGTATCCTCACTGCGTAAAGAACTCGTATAAGTCAATAAACAAAAGACAATCCCTGCAGTAGAAAAACAGGCAAAAGACGTGAGAAGATAGTTCACAAAAGAAGAAACATAGTTGGTTAGTAAGTAAATTTTTTAAAGTGTATCCTCATTAACAAGTACAGTTTTTTGCCTCTCAAATTGATAAAGTTAAAAAATAATGCCAGTCCGTGAGGGAGAGGCCGTGGGGCAGTGGGGACTCACACATTGTCTTTGGAAGTGTAAGTTGGTACAGCTTCTCTAGAAGAGGCAGCCCAGCAATGTGAAGCAAATTCTAAACGTAAATGCCCTCTCACCCCTAGAAACGTCTGGTTCACCAGGGCGTCTGGACCAGGCGTTCATCGCAGGCCTTGTTAGCTTTCGAAAATAAAAAATGGGAAACAGTTGTGGGAGACGGTGAACTAAATTGGCATGTCCATACCAAGAAATACTGTTGCCATTTTTTAAAATGATCTGTATTGACATGGAAACATGTCTACACTATTTATATGGAAAGATGTCGCTTATGAAGTGAAAGCAGCAGGCTGTAAAGTATGATCCCATTTCGTGTGTGTGTGTGTACGTACATGTGCATATATACATGCTAGGAACCGTCAGCTGATTATTGGTGGTGTTCTGATGATCTTTTGCCATATCTGAATTGCAGTTGATCTTTCATTTTGTTCACCTGTGTTTTCAAGATTTCCCATAGAGAATATTTATTACTTTTGAAGGTAGAAATTAGTAATAAAACTGGTTACCTTAAAAATGGAAGCATTTTGGTGTGGAAAATGGAGCATTGGAGACTGCTGCCTCACTCACTAGCGTTTACTGAGCATCTGCTCCTGGGAGCCTGGCCCCAAGCTGCCTGGGTGCACCCCTCAGCCACAGTGGTCCTGCAGTCCTGCCCTCTCCAGGGTCGAGGTGAGCAGACCACAAAGACATAATGCGAATTGTAAAGAGTGGTGTGGAGGAGAGAGGTCGACAGGGCCTGTCTGAGGAGGCATCTGCCAGGCATGGAAAGAGCACAGCAGCTCCCGGCAGAGGGCTGGCCGGGCTGGGCGTGTCTGACGGAGGAAGAGGGGCTAGTGTGGCCACAGCACAGTGCACACAGGAGGAGTGGCAAGAGGGCCAGGTTCTGGCCAGCCTCGGGGAGAGTTGCATTTTATCCTTAATGCAGCAGGAAACCAGCGAAGGCTGTAGGAAGTGCTTTTCCTATGTGGTGATGTGGTTTGCAAATAAGGTTCTAGGGAGAGCAGTAGTTGTGTCCTTGAGTAATTCTACCAAGGGAGTCACTTCCTCGTCCCCTGCTTTCTAGTAGAGCTGCCTTGGGGAGGGTACCTGAGCTGTTGAGCCTGTTTCCTCACCTGTAATGGGGAGCCTAAGAGTGTCTGTCTCCGGGGGCTGCACATGTCAGCGAGGTGAGGCACGTAGACTGTGCTTGTCTGTCAGTTCTGGTATTAGATCCCTTCCAAGTGTGTATGGAATAATGGTGCGACTTGGCTTTGTGTTTAGGTGTGTCAGTGCCAGCTTTACAGTGTCACACTAAGTGTTGTGCCTAAGACAGAAAGTGTTCCAGAAGCTTTCATTTCAGTACTGTATTTGTTGATTGCTCACCTTCCTAATTTGGCAGAAGAAATGATTTGGGAATAATTGTTTTAAAATTCTTTTTGTGATGTAATACTTTAGCCCCAAGTTAAGAAGTAATTTTGATTAACAAATAAGTGAAGTTTTCTCTACTTTTAAAAGTTTCCTTGACTGTGTTTATTAAAGAGACCATATTACTATAGGCAATGAACGGTTAATATTGTTAACCTTTTTTTCTTATGGAAAATTTCAAGCATGTACAAAAACGGAGGGTGGGATAATGAGCACACCCCACCCCACACACAAGTGCACTACACCCAGCGCCCCCTGCAACCTGGTTTTATACATCTTAGTCCAGCCCACCCCTAGAATATTTTGAAGCAAATCCCCAACATCATAGCATTTTAGCGTAAATGTTTTGGTATGTATCTTCAGAAGATCAGGACTGTTTGTAACATAACCACAGGAAAATGGTTAATACCGACTCTCCTGACACAGTGTATTTTTAACCCCACGTGTGATGACATCTTGTATTTAGGGGGTTGCTATGAATGAAGTGCTGTGGTGTACCAGTGTCCAGTGCAGGTGGATAACGTTGGATAGTCAACACGAAGACTGATCTTGGAGCCAGCCCTGATGGCCTAGTGGTTGAAGTTCACTGCGCTCCGCTTCGGCAGCCGGGGTTTGGTTCCCAGGCACAGAACCACACCACTCATCTGTCAGTAGCCATGCTGTGGCAGTGGCTCACATAGAAGAACTAGAAGGACCTACAACTATTATATATACAACTATCTACTGGGGCTTTGGGGAGAAAAAAAAGAGAGAGGAAGATTGGCATCAGATGTTAGCTCAGGGTGAATCTTCAAAAAAAAAAATGTATTAAAAAAAAAAAAACTGGGGCCGGCCCCGGTGGCACAAGTTGTTAAGTGCGTGTGCTCCGCTTTGGCAGCCCAGGGTTCGCAGGTTCGGATCCTGGGCACGCACCGACACACTGCTTGTCAGCCCATGCTGTGGCAGCGTCCCATATAAAGTAAAGGAAGATGGGCACGGATGTTAGCTCAGGGCCAGTCTTCCTCAGCAAAAATAAGGAGGATTGGCACAGATGTTAGCTCAGGGCTGATCTTCCCGACAAGGAAAAAAAAAAAAAAAAAGACTGATTTTGCTCCATTTTCCTTTTGACTTACAAAATACCACTTTCCCAACATTTAACATCTTGGGGTGTGCTCTGTAGCTTGAAGTGATTACTGACGAAAGGTTATCATATTTCAAAGATCTGAGATATTTGCATGGTTCAGGTCACCCGTGAGTTTGGAACTGTAAAGTGCTAAAAGTGGGAGGACCTCAGGGGTCAGCTGGGTAACCTCACCCATAAGGTAGGGGGCAGAGGGGAGGCACGGTCACTGACACAGTCACAGCCCTTCTAGAACCTGCCTTTGCTAACCCAGAATCCATTCCTCTCTCAGAGTCAGCTAGTTTGCACCGCACTTAAAATCTCCCTTCATTGTGGTTTACTTGAATATCCTTCATAAATAGCTACTTAACTGTTTTTAAAAATAAAGTATCTTATTACAACCGATTAGGTGTTGTTAACAGCCATTTACCATGGTGTCTGAAGGAGAGAGGGGCTCAGGAATGAGTGTGGGTGGGTAAGGGGAAGATTGTTTCCTTTAGGGCCTTTGTATTTCTCTTAAATTAAAAATTTCCAGGGCCGGCCCCGTGGCTTAACGGTTCAGTGTGCGCACTCCGCTGCTGGCGGCTGGGGTTCGGATCCCGGGCGCACACCAACACACCGCTTCTCCAGCCATGCTGAGGCCGCGTCCCACATACAGCAACTAGAAGGATGTGCAGCTGTGACATACAACTATCTACTGGGGCTTTGGGGGGCGGAAATCAATAAATAAATAAATAAAAATTAAAAAAAAAAATTTCCAAATGTTCTAGGGGAGAAAAATTGAACCACCTAAGTTTTGGTTATGCTACGTTTAAAATTTCTTATAGGTGTAGAGAGTAGTCTGACATAATGCCTGGCACAAAGTAGGCGCCCAATCAGATGTTTGCTGAATAAAGGAACAGATTTTGTAACTTTTGCTTTATAAGACAAGGCTACTTTATATAGTTGGGATGTTTTAAAGGTACCTTTTTATAGTGGAGTCGCATCATATGCCTACTTAACTTATTGTGCAAATTCAGCTATATGCTGAGCCCAGAAAAAGAAGGAAAACACCAACAAGAATTGAGCATTTACTAATGCAGTGACCAGGGCTTGCACTCAGCGCATGCCCCCCTGACATGGCCCGAGGTGGAGCCGCACCGTGCACTTTCCTCCGTCACGCTTGGCTTGCGTGTGGTCCTCACATGTGAGCCAGCCCCAGCCTCCCTTCGTGCAGTGTGCATTTAAACAGCCCACCTTGGACAATGCAGGCATTGCTCGCTGCCCCTAGAACCTCCTCTGCGTAAGATGTGGCTCCACTTGAGGCGTTACTCCCACCAGCTGATGCTCATGTGAATGGTGGGCACCCTGTGCTTCTAGTTACCTAAAAATGTATTACCATTTTCACCTTTTCTCAATAGCTTCGTTTGCTCCAATAAGCTTTGCAATCAAGGCCAAAGAAAATGATCTACTTCCCCTGGAAAAAAATCGTGTTAAGCTAGATGATGACAGTGATGATGATGAAGAAAGCAAAGAAGGCCAAGAAAGTTGTAGCAGTGCTGCAAACACTAACCCGGCGGCGGCCCCACCCTGTGTAGTTGTGGAGGAGAAGCGGCCTCAGCTTACCCAGGAGGAGCTAGAAGCAAAGCAAGGTTTGTCAATACGTTTTAAACTTCTTGAAAGAAAAAAAGTACATAAATACAAGATTAACCTACTAAGCCAAAAATACTGAGACTGCCAGCTACAATCTCCGGCCTTTGGAAATGAGAACCATTTGGGAGTTGTGATGTTTTTGTGCATTTGGAGAGTTCTGTTAGAGGAACGAGCACTGCTCTTCATTAAGCATCAGATGCAGTGCCGTGGGCAATTTGTTTGCAGAGAAACTAGTTGGCGAGAGTGCTTTAATGGAGGGGCCCTTTGCGCTTTGATGGCAGCCTAGGGGCTAATGCTCAGCCTGTGTTCCCAGCTCGGGTTAATGTACCGAACTAGGAGATGCCCTTTTGTGAGGCTGTCTCCCAGCAGAACCATCGGACCCTTGAAGATGACGCAGGCCCAAGCTGGTTTCCAGGCTGCGGCTCATCTTCCTGGGTCACAGTATGGCCACCGTGTGCCCCTGACACATGGCCAGCAGCGTTTGCGGGGAATATCGTATAGTCTTCTATTCCTACTCCAAAATAAATTATATTCTGCACTAAAGTAGTTAATTAACGATTGTGTTTGTGGTTTTATCTATTCTAACTGGTTTTTGTAAATTGCTTTTTCTGTATATACACAAACAGATCAAGCAGCACCTACAGAAGGTACTTTTTTAACCGCAAGATGCCTTAGGATCAGAACTTGCACTGTGCTGTAGTTGCTCTCCCTAAGCAAACGTGTGTTTGTGCGTGTGTATCTAAATCTGTACTCACTGTGTGTAAACTAAACAATGTGTTGGATTATTTGGAATAAAACACTTCAGAGAGTGTTCATTACCTGGTATGAGTATTTTGGACACATGTTTATGAGAGCCCTTCTGAGATTTTCATTATTCCAGCTTTCACTGGTATGGGACCCTCTCAGCCTTCTGACTTTGATTTTGAAAGTGAAATATAAAAAATACTAATAAACATTATAAACTAATTCTCTCAAAATTAGGTTTGCCCGATTTGTTTACCTATCCTGAAATTGGTATCCTGTTTATCTTTTAAAATAACTGCACTATATTTCATGACCCTTTTACTGCCTGTGAAAATTAAGATAAGATATTTATAAAACACTGCTTGCTCTAAAGGGCCCTTCTTTCTTTGTTTATTCCTTAAGCAAAGCAAAAGCTGGAGGACCGGCTGGCAGCCGCCGCCAGGGAGAAGCTGGCCCAGGCATCCAAGGAGTCAAAGGAGAAGCAGCTCCAAGCAGAGCGAAAGAGGAAAGCGGCTTTATTTCTACAAACCTTAAAAAATCCTCTGCCAGAAGCCGAAGTTGGAAAAGTTGAGGAGAATCCCTTCAACGTAGAGGTGAGTTAAAGCAGGTCCACCTCAGCATTCTGGGGAGGCTCGGCTGGTGTGAGCACGTGCGTGTGGCTCCCTCCGGCCACTCGGATCTGCAGCCTGGTGACGGCTATCAGCAGACCCGGCTCTCCTCCTCTGAGAGAGTGTTTGCTTCTGCTGCATAGCCAGCGGTCAGGAAGCATCTGCCGAACACTCCCCGTAGATGCACAGACACACCAAACACTGGTCCCGCTTCAGACATACAGGCCTCTGGGCCCGGGTTGGGAACCTCTGCTCTCTGGCTGCTCTCCCAGGCCCTGGAGGAGAGCTTCACTCATGCAGGATCGCATCAGGCCTGGGGCAACCTGGCCAGAGTGCCGTTCAGCTCACGCTCGCGGCAGAGACGCTTACTCAGGTCTCTAGGCAATATCAGTACTTTAATTAGAGGAAAAGTGAGCTATGCTCACCGTCGTCTTCTCTTCGGAGGGGTCAAATCCTCACAGCTCCTTCCTAAGCTGTGTGACCAGAACTTAGCCCTTCTGGCCCTTTCCCTCCCTTCAAACAGGTCAGAGTGAGGCTGCCCTGCAGTGCTGCTGGGAACAGAACCCGAGCCTTCTCCAAGTGTCCCTAAAGCGTCTGTTGTGGCTGTCTTCTCCCTGTAATTTCAAGCAGACCCGCACTCTTTTTACTTTAGTTACGTGGACATTTCTAAGACTCTAGGGCCATTATTCAAAACTGATTTTTGTTGCATGTAGCCACTTAGTTTCTTTGTTGTTCCGTGGAAAGCAACATTCTGAGTTCAGATTTCGGATCAGCTTTCTTGCCTCAGGAATCAGTCTGAAATTCTCTCAAATCTGGCAGGAGGCCTCAAAAATAATAGCTGGATTAGACTGAGGAGAGCAGTGCGAGTCAGTTGTGAGATCTTACCGACTGTGGGCTGTAACGTGGTGGGCTGGTTGCTGCTGCCGTCCCTCTGGGTGCTCCAGGCACCTGCTGGAGAGCCAGCCCGCCAGGACACCGCCACCTCCACTCGTCGCCGCTGTGCGTCCGGAGGTGGCTGCCGGGGTAGGGCCTCCCTGTAGCCAGTCGCAGCAGAAGCTGAGAGGGGCATGGAAAAGACCTCTGCGCCGATCGGGAACGCAGTATGCAGCAGCGAGAACTGACTACCAGCACTGCTGAAACAGCGAGAAAAATGCTTTTGATAGAAAAAAGGGAAGAGGCAAGATATAAAATATCTTCACTTGTATGGTTACAGCTATAAACGTTATGTATATAGCAAGGGGTAGGGAACTTGAGAAAGTAGGGGAGCTGCCACGTGGGAGGGTGGGAGTGGGCTGTTTCCTGTATTGCTTTGGTGTCATTTGTGCAGTGCGTGAAGGGCCTAACTAAAGGATATCTGCGTATATTGATGGTTTAACCGAGTATATTACGTGGATGCATCTATATGTTCAGATAAAATGGTGTTTTAATGAAAACTCAGTCACAGCCAGAATCATTCAACGTTAATCCAGTTTTTCCCAGTCTGCTGTATTGCCTCACCACAGTTGCCCGAGTTATTTCCTTATAAACACAAGATAGGCTGCAACTGATGCTTTTATCCCGTTTATCTCTATATGTGGCATCTCCCACCTTTCTTGTTTTCAAGTATGTGTTTTGAATCTATAACATATAGAAATAAGTGTCTGTGCTTCTTGTTCAAATCACTGAGTTGATCTTCCCAGATATCTCATGGGAGAGATTATAGCTACTAAACTATTTCAACAAAAATATAATGGTAGTAGCAGTTGGTGATAAGTATCTTTAATTGCCTTGAAACAAGAATACTTGAATTAAATTGGCAGTTGTCATAAATGAGATTCACACTCAAAAATATCTTCAGCCTAAAGCAGCTTCTGGAGACGGGTTACCCTGACTTCGTTGACAGTTCTGTGTACACTTTGCTCAGATGCTGGCACGTCTGGCCCCACTGCACAGGTGTAGTAGTTTAGCATCCGGAGGGACTTGAGATTTGGTGGGGTTTACCCCCTGGCACCCAGGGTGAGGAAAGGAGGGGGTCGGCCCAGGTGGGAGCTGGTGGCACCCTAGATCCGCCTAAGCAGACGCATGCAGGGCGTCACAGGACACCGTTCAGAAGGCCTGGCTCAAACCCAGCCGGGTGTTACTGTCGTCCTGCAGCGTATCTGCCGTAGAGAAGGGGCACTGTCTGTTTTTACTTTGCTTTTTATAAAAGCAATGTAGACATGTGATTTTAAAAGTTCAAATGCTAGAAAAAGGTAAAAAATGAAGAATAAAAGTCTTTTCCTTCGTATGTACTCTTTATTTTAATTCCTAGGAAAATATCAATTTTTATTTATTTTGGTTTTTTTGTGTAGCATAGACATACATACAACCTACCATTTTAACCCTTTGTAAGTATACAGTTTACGGGCATTAAGTACGTTCACAGTTTGTGTGGCCATCCCCGCCGTCCATCTCCAAGACTTTCTCATCTTCCCAGACTGAAACTCTGGCCCCATTAAACAGTAACTCCCCCTCCCATCCCCCAGCCCCTGGTGCCCACCTTCTGCTCTCAGTCTCTATGAATACGACCGCTCTAGGGACCTCATATGAGTAGATCATACAGGATTTGTCCTTCTTCGAGTGGCTTATTTCTCTTCACAGAATGTCCTTCCTTTTTAAGGTGAATAATACTCCATTGTATGTATATACCACATTTTGTTTCTTGTGTATTCTTGAGGGAAAAAAATCTATTTATGTATAGGTTTAAAATATTACAATAATAGGACCATACCCTATACACTATTCTGGCATCTCGATTTGTCACTTGTATCCGTGTCGGAGTAATGCTTGGTGTGTTATGGCACTTGGTAAATGTTGACTGGATGAGTGGCTGTCAGCCCTTTCATAGATCAACCCTTAAATGAACCCTGTCTGTGCCGTGACTGGCTCACCCTCTCCTGCTGGTGGGATGCAGCCCTCCCAGGGGGTGACTGTTGTCAGTGATGCTGCCTTAAGCCTGTTTCCTGCGTCTTGTACACTCACATCAGGGAGGGTATCCATGGGGTAAATCCACGACCATGGAATTGCTTCTTTAATTTTAGATACTGCTAAATTAGCCCCGAAAGATTATAGCAATTTTTGTTTGTCTCCATGGGGTATGAAAATAACTACTTCCTCAGCCCCTGCCAACACTGGTTACCATCAACCTGTAATTCTTGTCAGTCTGATAGGTGGAAAAATGGTATCTGTTTGGTTTAATTTACAAGTTTTTAATAAGTGATATTGAGTAACTTTTCAAAGGTTTCATGGCATTTTTATTCCCCCCGCCCCTGTGAACCACCTTCATAGCCTTCACTCATTTTTCTCCCACTGTCTGTCTTCCTCTCTGCTATTTCGTGCTAGCTCTTTGTCACCAGTATGGCAAACACTTTTTTTCTTTGTCCATTTTAATCTGCCCCACTTGGAATTTATTTCAGTTTGAGGAGCATATAGCTAGACACAACACAATTCACCAGGTCACCCATCTTTCCCACTACTTTAAAGAGCCTCCTTTGTTATCTACCAAACTCCCATTTGTACTGGCTCTCTTTCTGCACTCCTGTCTATGCGGTTCCATTGATCCATTTGTTAGGAGAGGTGATTTTACATATTCAGGTATAACTTTAAATGATATCTTCAAGTGTGTGTATTGACGTGAGCAGATATCAAAAGTATGTTAAATTTTTAAGCAGTATATAAAATATATGAAAACAAGTCCACAAGTAGTACTTAGAAATCCATATACACCATCCCATTTTTTGGCGTGTGTGTGTTTGTGTGTATGTGTTCTTAATCCCAAACCAAGAGAAATAAGTCTTTTTGTGTGTGTGTGTGAGGAAGATCAGCCCTGAGCTAACATCTGCCAATCCTCCTCTTTTTGCTGAGGAAGACTGGCCACGGGCTAACATCGATGCCCATCTTCCTCCACTTTATGTGGCACACCGCCACAGCATGGTTTTGACAAGCGGTGTGTCGGTACACGCCCGGGATCCGAACCGGCAAACCTGGGGCTGCTGCAGCGGAGCGCACGCACTTAACCACTTGCGCCACCGGGCCGGCCCCAAGAAGTCTTGACTTGAGTCCCTTTTGAGTTATCATGCAGTCATTTACATAGCAACAACAGACTTCAGGATATTTTTTTAGATAACAGTAATTTTTTCTAATGATTAATGGTTCTGCCGAGTTTACAGGTCCAACAAGAGTTTGAAAAGGAAATGGGAACAAAAATCAACCGTATTTGTTGAGCCTCTGTTAATATTCAAGATACCAAGGCACTTTGGAAACAGAGGACTGTTTCTTTTTTTTTTTTTTTTTTTAATATAGCTACCTTTTATTTTCAGTTTTCTTCGTTTCCAGATCTTACTGCCTCTCTGCTTGGAGTATTTTTTTTTTAATTTTATTCAGGTCATAATAGTTTATAACATTGTGAAATTTCAGTTGTACATTATTATTTGTCATTCACCATAATATGTGCCACTTTACCCCTTATGCCCAACCCCCAACCCCCCCTTCCCTTCTAGTAACCACTGATCTGTTCTTTGTCTATGTATTTGTTTATCTTCCACATATGAGTGAAATCATACAGTGTTTGTCTTTCTCTGTCTGGCTTATTTCACTTAACGTAATACCCTCAAGGTCCGTCCATGTTGTTGCAAATGGGATGATTTTGTCTCTTTTTATGGCTGAGTAGTATTCCATTGTATATATATACCACATGTCTTTATCCATTCAACGGTTGATGGGCATAAGTCTCTTTGAATTGTTGATTTCCAGTTCTTTGGATGAATACCTGTTAGTGGAATGGCTGGGTCATATGGTATTTCTGTTTTTAATTTTTTTTTTTTTTTTTGAGAAATCTCCGTACTGTTTTCCATAGTGGCTACACCAGATGGCATTCCCACCAGCAGTGTATGAGGGTTCCCTTTTCTCTACATCCTCTCCAACATTGTTATTTCCTGTCTTATAAATTATAGCCATTCTAACAGGTGTAAGGTGATATCTGATTGTAGTTTTGATTTGCATTTCCCTGATCGTTAGTGATGTTGAACATCTTTTCCATGTGCCTATTGGCCATCTGTATATCTTCTTTGGAAAAATGTCTGTTCATATCATGTGCCCATTTTTTGATTGGATTGTTTGTTTTTTTGTTGTTGAGTTGTATGAGTTCTTTGTATATTTTGGAAATTAACCCCGTGTTGGATATATGATTTGCAAATATTTTCTCCCAGTTGGTGGGTTGTCCTTCCGAAAAGTTTTGTTCATGGTTTCCTTTGCCTTGCAGAAAGAAGCTCTTTAGTCTGATGAAGTCCCATTTGTTTATTTTTTGTTTTGTCTCCCTTGCCCAAGTAGACATGGTATTCGAAAAGGTCCTTCTAAGTCTGATGTCAAAGACTGTACTGCCTATATTTTCTTCTAGGAGTTTTATGGTTTCATGTCTTACCTTCAAGTCTTTAATCCATTCTGAGTTAATTTTTGTGTATGGCGAAAGTTAATATTCTACTTTCATTCTTTTGCGTGTGGCTGTCCAGTTTTCCCAGCACCATTTATTGAAGAGACTTTCCTTTCTCCATTGTATGTTCTTAGCTCCTTTGTTGAAGATTAGCTGTCCACAGAGGTGTGATTTTATTTCTGGGCTTTCAGTTCTGTTCCATTGATCTGTCTGTTTTTGTACCAGTACCATGCTGTTTTGATTACTGTAGCTTTGTAGTATATTTTGAAGTCAGGGATTGTGATGCCTTCAGCTTTGTTCTTTTTTCTCAGGATTGCTTTAGCTGTTCGGGATCTTTTGTTGCCCACGTGAATTTTAGGATTCTTTGTTCTATTTCCGTGAAGAATGTCATTGGAATTCTAATTGGGATTGCATTGAATCTGTAGATTGCTTTAGGTAGTATGGACATTTTCACTATGTTTATTTTTCCAATGCATGAGTGTGGAATATCTTTCCATTTCTTTATGTCACCAGCAATTTCTTTCTATAATGTCTTATAGTTTCCGTTGTACAGGTCTTTCACCTCCTCAGTTAAATTTATTCCTAGATATTTTATTCTTTTTGTTGCAATTGTAAATGGGATTGTATTCTTGAGTTCTCTTTCTGTTAGTTCATTATTAGACTATAGAAATGCAACTGATTTTTGTAAGTTGATTTTGTACCCTGCAATTTTGCTATAGTTGTTGATTATTTCTAATAGTTTTCCTATGGATTCTTTAGGGTTTTCTATATATAAAATCATGTCGTCTGCAAACAGTGAGAGTTTCACTTCTTCCTTGCCAATTCGGATACCTTTTATTTCTTTTTCTTGCCTAATTGCTCTGGCCAAAACCTCCACTACTATGTTGAATGAGAGTGGTGAGAGTGGACACCCTTGTCTTGTTCCTGTTCTCAAAGGGATAGCTTTCAGTTTTTCACCGTTGAGTATGATGTTGACTGTGGGTTCGTCATATACGGCCTTGATTATGTTGAGATACTTTCCTTCTGTACCCATTTCATTGAGAGCTTTTATCATAAATGGATGTTGGATCTTGTCAAATGCTTTCTCTGCGTCTATTGAGATGACACTGTGGTTTTCATTCCTCGTTCTGTTAATGTGATGTATCACATTGATTGATTTGCGGATGTTGAACCATCCCTGCATCCCTGGTATAAATCCCAGTTGATATGGTGTATGATCCTTTTGATGTGTTGCTGTATTTGATTTGCCAGTATTTTGTTGAGGATTTTTGCATCTATGTTCATCAGCGATATTGGCCTATAATTTCCCTTTGTGTTGTCTTTGTCTGGCTTTGGGATCAGGGTGATGTTGGCCTCAGAGAATGTGTTAGGAAGTGTTCCATCTTCTTCAGTTTTTTGGAATAGTTTGAGAAGGATAGGTACTAAATCTTCTTTGACAGTTTGGTAGAATTCTCCAGAGAAGCCATCTGGTCCTGGACTTTTATTTTCTGGGAGGTTTTTGATTACTGTTTCTGTCTCTTGTGATTGGTCTATTCAGATTCTCTGTTTCTTCTTGGTTCAGTTTTGGGAGGTTGTATGAGTCTAAGAATTTATCCATTTCTTCCAGATTGTCCAATTTTTTGGCATGTAGTTTTTCATAGTATTCTCTTCTAATCTTTTGTATTTCTGTGCTATCCGTTGTAATTTCTTCTCTTTCATTTCTAATTTTATTTATTTGAGCCTTCTTTCTTCTTTACTTAGTGAATCTGGTTAAGGGTTTGTCAGTTTTGTTTATCTTCTCCAAGAACCAGCTCTTAGTTTCTGGGATCCTTTCTCCTGGCTTTTTGGCTTTAATTTCATTTATTTCTGCTCTCATTTTTATTATTTCCCTCTTTCTGCTGAATTTGGGCTCTGTTCTTCTTTTTCTGGTTCTGTTAGGTGTGGTTTAAGATTGCTTATTTGAGATTTTTCTTGTTTGCTGAGGTGGGCCTGTATTGCTGTGAATTGCTCTCTCAGGACTGCTTTTGCTGCATCCCACATGGTTCACATGATGTATTTTCATTTTCATTTGTCTCCAGGTATTTTTTTATTTCTCCTTTGATTTCTTCATTGATCCAGTAGTTGTTCAGTAGCATGTTGTTTAGTTTCCACATATTTGTGACTTTCCCAGCTTTTTTCTTATAGTTGATTTCTAGTTTCATAGCATTATGGTCAGAAAAGATGCTTGATATGATTTCAGTCTTCTTAAATTTATAGAGGCTTGCCTTGTTTCCCAGCATATGGTCTATGTTTGAGAATGTTCCATGTGCACTTGAGAAGAATGTGTATTCTGCTGATTTTGGATGGAGTGTTCTGTATGTATCTATTAAGTCTGTCTGGTCTAGTGTTTTGTGTAGTTCCACCATTTCCTTGTTGACTTTCCGTCTTCATGATCTATCCATTGTTGTAAGTGGGGTGTTAAGATCCCCTACTACTATTGTGTTGCTGTTACTATCTCCTTTTAGGTCAGTTATTAGTTGTTCTATGTACTTTGGTGCTCCTGTGTTAGGTGCTTATTTGTTTATTTACTTATTTATTTATTTTTGGTGACGAAGATTAGCCCTGAGCTAACATCTGTTACCACACCTCCTCTGTTGCTGAGGAGGATTGGCCCTGGGCTAACATCTGTGCCCATCTTCCTCTACTTTATATGTGGGACGCCTGCCACAGCATGGCTTTATGAGCAGTGCGTTAGTCCGCTCCAGGGATTCAAACCTGTGAATCCCGGGCTGCCGAAGCGGAGCATGCGAACTTAACCACTATGCCACTAGGCCAGCCCGGTGCATACATATTTGTAAGTGTTATGTCCTCTTCGTGGAGTGTTCCTCTTATTATATATGCCCCTCTTTGTCTCTCATTGTTTTTTTTGTCTTGAAGTCTACTTTGTCTGATATAAGTATGGCAAGACCTGCTTTCTTTTGTTTGCCATTTGCTTGGAGTATCATCTTCCATCCCTTCACTCCAAGCCTGTTGTTTGTCTTTAGAGCTGAGATGTGTTTCATGGAGACAGCATATTGTTGGGTCTTGTTTTTTAATCCATGAGGCCACTCTGGTTTGTTTTTTGTTTTGTTTTGTTTTGTTTTTGGCGAGGAAGATTGGCCCTGAGCTAACATCTGTGCCCATCTTCCTCTGTTTTGTATGCGGGATGCCTCCACAGCATGGTTTGATGAGCAGTGTGTTGGTCCATGCCTGGGATTCAAACCTGTGAACCCCGGGCTGCCAAAGCAGAGCTTGCGAACTTAACCACTGTGCCACTGGGCTGGCCCCCACTCTGTGTCTTTTAATTGGGAAATTCAATCTATTTGCATTTAGAGTGATTATTGATATATGAGGGCTTAATATTGCCATTTTATCACTTGTTTTCCAGTTATTCTATTTCCCTTGTTTCTCATCCCGTGTTTTTCGGACTGCCAGTTCAGTTTGGTGGCTCTCTATGGTGGTTTCCTCATTATTTATCATTTTTCTCTGTTCTGATTTTTTGTGGTCACCATGAGGTTTGTATAAAAGATCTCGTGGATGAAATAGTCCATTTTCTGATAGCCTCTTAACTTCCTTAGTCTAAGCAGGTTCTATCCCTTGCCTCTTCCCCTTCTAAGTTATTGTTGTCACACCTTATTCCTTTTTAGTGTTATGAGTTTGTGGTTAAAATGAAGTGATTCTGTTTATTCTTGATGTTTTCCTCCCCTGTATCTTTAGTGTTATAATTAAGTGCTTGCTAATCTGTTCTGATAGTTGCAATTTTCTGATTTTGTCTGCCTATTTAGCTCCTTGCTCAAGGCTTTGTAAACCCTTTCCTTTTTTTTCAGGTATGAGGGCTAGAGGCCTATTTCTTATGCAGTGACCATAAGATCACATTTGTGTGGTTGGCATTCGCACCCAAACATTTCCACCAGGTCAGCCCTGCAGGGCACAGGGCAGCTCTGAGTCGACATGGGTGATGGCCCCGGCTTCCAGGAGGGCAGAGGTGGCACATGGCCTGCAGCCCCCTCCCTCAGAGGTGGGGGTTTGTGGCGGACCTGGGGCTCGGGCAGGGCCTCAAGGAACCAGGGCACTTGGGAGAGGTGACAGAATAGCGAGGGCGTTCCAAGGCCCAAGACCCGCAGGTGGTGGAAGCGGGTGGCCTGCCCAGGCAGCTGGGGTTAGCGCCACCCTGCACCAGAGGGTCTTTGGAGAAGGCACGACTGGGATGGCAATGTGGGGCAGATTAGGGAGAGCATGGGATGCTGGCGAGGTAGAAGCAGCATTTCCCCAGGAAGAATATGGCCCCGGCCAGCACACGTGACAGGTCGAGGCAGAGGCAAAATGGCAGGGAGAGCAGTCCACGTGGCACAAGCTGATTAGAGGGAGGGAGAGGGGCCGACAGAACAGGAATCACAGAGGTGTCTTGAGGAAAGCATCAGCAGTCAGATCCTGGCGATTGGATTGCTTCGGAAGGGCAACCGGGTGACTCGGGACTCACCGCGCAGTGGATAGAAATTTGAAAATGCAGTTTTAGAGGATGCATTTCAAAGTCTGAAGTTTCAAACTTATAAAAACATCTTGAGTCTTCAGTGTAACTATCCATTTCATAGTTAATGTGGTGTTACTTCACAAATAAGATTTTGTTTTAAAATACACGTTAGTCTGCTTTTGAGCAATTCATTTTCCCACAGCGGGAAATAATAGTTGTCAAGTGTGTGCTAATTTGTTGGCACATACTTCATTGTGATCAAAGGACTGATCAATATTATTTTCCAGTGTTACTAAAGTGAGGGGCAGTAAGTTTTAAATACTCTCATAAATGACTGATTTTTCAAAAGTTCCTCCCTGATTTCTCCCCAACACTACTCAGACCAAACTCTGTCCTCCCCTTCCCCATGATGATTTGTGCTTTGATCATTTTTGCTGGAATATTAACATTCCATCCCAAAAAGGCAGCTCTGCTCGTTTGGCTCCGGTCAGTCTGTGGAGCTGTTGCCGTGCCTGCTGCAGGCATGTCCGGCAGCTTCTCACCGACCACCGTGTGCAGAGAGCTCAGCCAGCCAGGCACCTTCACAAACCGAACAAGGGGGTGTGGGACTGGGAGGGCGAGGTTTTGACTCAACCATGACTTCGTTTGTCTTCCAGGTTATTCATAAATGCCATGTAAATTGGCAGAGCAATTGAGACTCTTCTAGTTACGCCAGAAGTAGCATTTACGTTGAAAGTTATTATTTTTCGAGATATGCACCGTCCAGTATGGTAGCCACTAGCCACACATGACAATTTAAATTTAACTTAATTAAAATTAAGTAAAATTCAAGGGGCCAGCCCGGTGGCGCAAGCGGTTAAGTGCACACGTTCCGCTGCGGCGGCCCGGGGTTCGCCGGTTCGGATCCCGGGTGCGCACCGATGCACCGCTTGTTAAGCCATGCTGTGGCGGCGTCCCATATAAAGTAGAGGAAGATGGGCATGGATGTTAGCCCAGGGCCAGTCTTCCTCAGCAAAAAGAGGAGGATTGGCATTGGATGTTAGCTCAGGGCTGGTCCTCCTCACAAAAAAAAAAAAAAAAAAAAATTAAGTAAAATTCAAAATTTGGGTCCATAACCATACTAGCCACATTTCAAGTGCTCAATAGCTACGTGGGGCTGGTAGCTAACTGCAGTGGACAGCGCAGATACAGAATGTTTCCATCATTGCAGCAAGGTCTAGATTAAATAGCTAGTTGAGTATTCTTTTTTTCCCAGTGGTTTGAAAGTCTGGATTGCTGTGTCAGTCAGGGCTTTGATTGCACATGTTAAAAACCTACTCCACTGCCTCCAAATGGCTGAAGCAAAACCAGTAACCAGCTGGGCTCACATTCTGAGTTGTGAGGGTAGTGCCAGCTGGGCTCACATTCTGAGTTGTGAGGGTAGTGCAGCTCGCTTAGGGCTCACAAAATGGCTCGAGGATTCATCTCCAGGCTCAGTTTCCCCTGACTGGCTGCATTCTCCAGCTCTGCTTCCCACAGCCCCTGGCTCACCGCACCGTTCCATACCCCACTCCGCAGAGGAGAGGGGCCTCACCCCTGCTCAAGCGGGAGTCCTGAGATTGAGTCCCGTTGACCCTGGCCAGCCGCACTTGGGTCATGTGCTTCTGCCTCAGTGACATCCAGGGAGGGTGGAATGTTCTAGTCCATCTCCTGCTCCAGATGGAGGGAGCTTGATTCAGAATTCATGGGTTGAGAGTGCGGAAAGGTCCACCGCCCACAGTATTTGCACAGTAAGGAGTGGGGGCCAGGCTGCAGAAAGAACAGTTGTCCACTGCACTTGTCTAAACAGCCCTACTTGTGTTTTCCTGAAACAGTTCCATGGCTCATGTCATTATAAATATCCATGAAAAACACTTCCCACAGTTGAGCCTGCTCTTCGGTGTTGCTTGAATCTGCCCCAGCCTGTCTCGAACAGTGGACACAGGAATACCTTTAGTGCTGGAGAGGCCAGTGATGTGCTCCGTGCCTTTAGTATCCCAAATGCTAGGCTGCACCCCGAGACAGAAGTAAGGGAGAATCTTACTCTGAGGACCCCTGTTTAGGCCTCGGGAGGACCAGGCCCTTCTACTCGTGGTTGGTTAAAGCTCCCAAGCCTAAGCGTAGAGCTCCCGCAGCCCACCTTCACCACCATTCTGTCTTCGCAGTGCGGGCGTGGCCTGACATCTCTTTAGATGGTGCATTTTCACAGACTGTCTATGCGAGCACTTGTTCTCTGGGGGAGGCACAGCTGTGGGCTAAACTCAGCTCCTCCACAGGCTGCTCCCTGGTGGAGGTGACCTGCTTGAGGGGCATGACCTGAACCTGTGGCCTCCCCTGAAAAACTCGAATCATCATGGTGCCCACTATTGTGAGAGCCCGTGCCCTGGGTTGTGGGATGTGTCAGGAAGTATCTGAAAATGAAATGCACTGCCGATCCTAAGTGCGTGATGGCCTCGCAGGTTTCAGAGGTGGGGAACTTGTCAGGGCCCCTGAGACATGCTCATACGGACAGAGCCTGCCCCTGGACTCCGCACCCGGGGACCATTGTTGGGTGGCTGCGACTGGGCATGTGGCATTTGCTCTTTTATTTTTTTGTTCTCACGTCTAATTGCTGGGTTTTTAAATATCTTCTTAGTATTTTTAAGCTGAAAAAAGTGAGGTCATCACAATGAATTATCTTAATTCAGCCTGGCAAAGGCCACCATAGTTGCTGATTTTTACTTTAATGGTGAAGGATAATCATTTTATTAGAATAAATAGATCCCATGATTTGATTACAAGTTATATTTTGAAAATGTTGATTCGATTATCCCCTTGCCTTAGAATAGAGTCCTAAACTTTAACCGCAATGGTGGAATAGGTATTACTAATGACAGGCATTAGTCAGGATAAAGGCAAAAGAAGCAATAATAAAGTTCAGAGATAAAAATCATCAGGTTGGCAGTAAAAGTGGAAATAGAAACTCAGCTAATGAGCTGCCACTCGCCCTCTCCTGCTGTCTCGAGCTAGCCTTCTGCAGCGCCCCATCCGTCTTCTCTTTGTCCTCCTTTCGCAGATGTCCATCAGAGGCCGCATTTTTCCATCTCGCCTCCTTTTAATGCAGCACATAATCACGCTAATTAGTGCAGTGGTTCTGTTCATGTGCCGAGGTAAAGAAGGAGGACTTCCTAAGAGAAGAAGACGGCAATCCCATATTTCTCTTCACTCATCACAGAGCAGGCCACTTGTGTGAGGATGGAAAATCTGTCTCAGTTCTCCCTAAGATGGGCTCTCTCTGTTTCCCTGGGAAATCCCTCAGGCCTGGTTTCAGGAAGAATTTGCAGTAGCTCTGACTGCCCTCTAGTTAGTGGGGGCCTCGACCACGGACTCAGCGTTCATAGAGGCCCCACGTGTGCCGGCTCGGGAATTCTGAATGGTAGCTTTCATCCCCAGCTTCAGTCTCTTTTTTAATGCCATGTATATTCCTAATTTAGAGCCCATGGTTATTAGGATTTTAAAAATGCATTGAAAACTGGTTTTTCTAGCCGTGCAGCAGCAGAGTTCTCTATTAGCTAGCACATCTGAGCTGGGCCACACACTGCATTCTGGGGAGAGGGGCCCCATTAAGTCAGATGCTTAGCCGGCTTTTCCCTTCCTTCAGCCTCTAAAGGTATAAAGCTTGCTACGTTTCATTTCTTTTATTCTTAATTTAAAATATCATTTAGGGGCCGGCCCCATGGCTGAGCGGTTAAGTGCGCGCGCTCCGCTGCTGGCGGCCGGGGTTCGGATCCTGGGCGCGCACCGACGCACCGCTTCTCCAGCCATGCTGAGGCAGCGTCCCACATACAGCAACTAGAAGGATGTGCAACTATGACATACAACTCTCTACTGGGGCTTTGGGGGAAAAATAAATAAATAAAAATTTTTAAAAAATATATCATTTAGTGTCTATGCTTATGGACAAATTGTGACTAGTGCCATGGTGGAAATAGGTATTCTTAGAGAGATTGGTTTCTTATTGAGGGTTTACATGTTAGAATTGTTTCAACAACAACAAATTATTTTAAAATTTGACCTGAAAAATCTTATTACACTGAAAGAATTTAAAACGAGAAAGACCTTTTTGGTAATAAGAACTGTCCCATGGTGAAACGGTTCCCTGGACGGTTTAGGCAGAGCCTTAAGCATGGAAGAGGGGAGTGAAGACCCGAGGAGGAATACTGGAAGAGCTCTCACCCTTCCTTCTCTGGAGTGAGTGCCTGGTTCCTCAGTGTTCTTACGGGGGAATAAACTGTGTGGGAAACAGGGCGTATTGTTCCTGAGTGATGCTCAGCCCTGCTTCCTCTCGCACACACTCCGTTTGAACCTCTCTGCTCACTGTGAATGGAAGGATGTGGAAGATAGTCTGTTGTGACTGTACCAGCATGGAGCCTGAAAGGAAAGCAGAGAAATAGCTATGAGGTCATAAAGCAGCTAACTCAAGGGTAATCAGATCTCCATGTGATGCCTGCCCCTCCAGAGTACCATTGCTTTTCCTCTCAAAGCCAAAGAAAGAACCCTGACTTTAAAGCATCATTTGCATGAAGTGTTGTTTTCCCTCATCCAGTGGGCCTTGTCCAAGTGGACCCAAGGAGAGGACAGAAGGGAACCCAGGAGCAGCTGCAGGATTACAGGTGCCGAGGGGCACCCTGACTGTCCCGCGGGAGCCACCTCCTGTCAGCGGAGGCTGCAGCACCCACCTTGAGTTGTTTTCCGTAAACGTTACCACTGAGTCCTCTGAGGCGCAGCGTGATCAGTTGCGAATTTCTCAGTATGTCTCGAGGTGTGTGGTGTTCAATGGCTGTGGTTAAAATACATTTGAAGTGACTTGAGGAACGATCTTTCCCGGGGACGAGGGGAAGAGCTGAAGGCGGATGGCTGCGGTGAAAATATAAAACAGTGGTGGGGAGTTTCGGGGAGTTTTGTTTTGTTTTGTTTTTGTAAACTCATTTTTTTATTTTACAGTGTGGCATGGACAGTTGTTAATGTTGTTAAAAATAGATTACCACCTCATTTAAAAAGTTGAATCCCATTTCACTGTGTTGGTGTGCCATATTGAACCGGTACCCTCTTGATGGTCATTCAGGTGGTTGGTAATTCTTGGTCATTATAAAGAGACGTGACGTGGTTCCTTAGGTGTGCATTTTGCACACTTTGGTGAATGTCACTTTAGAATAAATTCCTAGAAATGGGATTGCTCTGGGTGATGCACGCTACCGAGGGTGGTGGTTTCTTGGTCTGTGTGCTGGTGTCCTGTGGTGACAATTCCGTAGGCCATGCGTTAAGATCTGTGCACTCTGCCATGTGTCTGTTATACTTGCATGAAGAGGTTTTTCTTATGATGAATGGGTATTTATTAAGTGCAGTACCATGCTAAATTAATATATGTAGAGTAAGACTGACTTGTGCTGATGGGATTATCTTGTTTTTGGTTGCCATTATTGACTTTTTTTTCCTTCAGCTTTATTGATAGAACTGACATACAGCACTGTATATGTTTAAGGTGTACAGCATAATGACTTGCTTAGATTTCGAAATGATAACCACAATAAGTTTAGTTAACATCTATCAACTCATAGACACAAAATAGAAAGAAAGAAACGTCTTTTTTCAGGGCCGGCCCTGTGGCGCAGCAGTTAAAGTGCGCGCGCTCTGCTACTGGTGGCCCGGGTTCGGATCCCAGACGCGCACCGACGCACCGCTTGTCAAGCTGTGCTGTGGTGGCGTCCCATATAAAGTGGAGGAGGATGGGCACGGATGTTAGCTCAGGGCTGATCTTCCTCACAAAAAAAAAAGAATAATAGACATAATTTTTTTAAAAATTGTCTTTTCCTTGTGACAAAAATCAAAGAAGAGCCTCTTTTGATTTTGGCCTTCTTTAAAAATTATTTTCAGAATGGTACAGAGATTCATAAAAACCTAATGCTGGAGGTTTGAGGAATCTCTTTTCAGTGAACAGTCATAATTATTTATAAAAGAGCAAGCGTGGCTCTTTTCCTAACACAGTATCCTTCATGCCACGTTCCTTTCATGAAATCCAGCCGCCGCAGCCCAACAGGCTGGTGAGGAGCCGCAGCCCAAGAAGACTTCGCGGGAGAGATTGGCATTTATTCTCTTGGTATCTAAGGAGCCGTCATTTTCCCCTGAGATGCCGGGGAGATGCTTTTAGAGCCCTAGAAAGAGATGCAGTCCTCTCTAAGAGATGCTGGTACATTATTGATGTGAGGGCCCCAATGTTGAAATTTTATAAATATACATTTTAAAATGTCGTATTTTCACAGTTAACCTCGAGATGTTTGCTTCTGTTCCCAGGAAGCCAGCACTGTGCCCTGTCCTCTATTGCCTGGAGGCAGACCTCTGCCAACTTTAGACATTAAACCCCCAGAAGGGCCCTCAAGCAAAAGCAAAGACCCACCGAGAGAAGAAGAGAAAGAGAAGAAGAAGAAAAAGCACAAAAAACGGTCTCGAACAAGATCACGCTCTCCCAAGTACCATTCGTCATCCAAGTCCAGGTCTAGATCCCACTCAAAAGCAAAGCATTGTCTGCCCAGTGCCTATCGGACAGCGAGGCGCTCGAGGTGGGTGTGCAGGGCGCCCTGGCGACTGGGGGTCTGATGTGGGCACTGAGCCTCCCTCAGCCGGTAGCCAGCGAGCTGGGCAGAGATTAACTAACACAGCTCCCCCGTAAGCACAGGCCTGCCTGTGTGTTCAGATAGAGATGCATCCTGCAGACCCAAATAAGATCTTCTCAAGATATTTTTTATTTTTTACTTAACTTTCTAAAGCTCATCAACTACTGCCAGGTTTTTTAAAAATAGATTTATTTAAATTTTAACAGGTCTTGGAAGCAAGCCTAGCACGTTTGCTGAATGTGTGAAAAATTCACAGGGTTGGGGGTCTTTTGTTTCGTTTGCATGAGTGGACTTTTTCATGCTAATTCCTTTTGAATGTGTAAATGTCAAAGCAGAAGAAATCTTTACCACTTCAGCTACGTTCACCTTCTGCACAGCATCCACAAGTGCATGTATAGAATGAAACACAATGGTACAAATCCATTTTCTCAATTAATTTGTTTCTCCAAACCTCCCACCAAGAGTCGCTGTTTAACCCAAAGCTGCCTTCCTGAGGAGCCAGTTTTTGAGAAAGCAGCTTAACATTTCAGACAACAGAAATAATAAACGTGAAAACCTTTAAGGGTCACAGAATTTACTGCTTAGTAAAGCGGGGGTTTTTTTGGGGTTTTTTTTTAAGTAACTGGCTTATAGGAGGTTCGGAAAAGCAAATTTGTAGTTTTAAAACTTGCTTTTGATTTATTGCTAACTGTTGACTGGACTTTCCACAGTTTCTCTCTAGCACAGCTCTTGTACTGTTGGTCTAGTTTTTCTTCTATAACTGGTATAAGTTCTTGCCTTTCCATGGGAAAAATGCAGATGCCCTGTACTTTTTATGTTTAAAGAAGAGCATACCTGTACCCGTTTGCCTGTCCGAATATATCCTAAAAACAATATGCTCTCCCTGTTTTACCCAGACCAGACCTTAAAGGCTCGATAAGGGTTTACACTGACTTGTCTATACTGAAATTGGATTTGCCTCCATGACAAATAAATGTGATCTTTGGCTATCTGCATTTTTGCTGGTTCTTTAGAAGTTCTATCTAGACACACACACACACACACATACAAACTTGTTTTTCAATTAAATGAACAACTTTGCTGACTTTTTTTGATTTTCGATTTTTGAAAGCCCCCAGGAATTTGTTATGTATATATCAAAACTTTTTAAAATTTCTTATTTGAAAAAGTTTCTTATGACATTATGTAGTGGAAATAAATAATACAGGCCTAGACAGGCCCTCTGAGTAATAAGATGCCCAGTAAAATTCTTCCCAATCGTCCTTTATTCCAGGGCTTAGACAAAAGGTGTAATTCGTTCATAAATCTCCACTCTGGGAGCCTGGTAACTCTAAAGGCTACTCATATCCGCTCTTTAGTGTGAAAAGTGAGTTTCGCTTTAATGTCGAGTGTGTCCAGCAGACACAGTGGAGGTGGATTTCTGGTGTTGAAGTGTGTCCCATCTGCTCAGTTATAGGAGAGATGATGTGATGGCCACAGACTTTCCCAGATGGTTCTGTTCAGAACTGGAAGTGTTCATCTAACACTTGGTATTTTAAGTTTCTAGGTTTTATGTGCTTTTTATTGAGTATAATATAGGGTTATTTTATATATTATTTTAATACTTTTTAATTTTTTATTTTAGAATAGATTTAGAGTTACATATTTTTATATACAAATGTATTGTATTATTTTTATATATTCAGTGCTGACAAGTGCAAGAAGCAAATCCTACTCCTTAGTTTGTAACTTTCAGGTAAAAAAATTAAGTTAAAAATTTTCTGAGTGTGAGTTCTACTGTCATGGTAGATGACCAATTTTACCTTAATTTGATCTACAGTTAAAATATTTTAGTTGACAACAGAGCTGAGTATTTTCATAACTCTCACGACTTTAATTTCAATCACTGAGGTGGTATCCACGTGATACTTTCAGTTGAGTTAAATCGGCTGACTTTTAAGTTCACTCAATAAGTCAGACTTTTGGTGTTTGATTTTGCAGCTTAGATAAACTGTCAAGGCAAAGTGCAAGTTTATTATAAAATTTAAAAAATAGTATGAAATAAAACCTTCAAAGTGTTTGCGCATGAAGTTTTGCCTTGAAAGCTAGCACATGACGAAGCTGCGCCTTGAAACAAGAGCACCTCTGAGCTCAGGGTCAAAGGCAGAGAGACCAGCCTTACTGTGGTCTCGGGGCCATGAGGACAGAAGCCAGATAAGCTGGTGGGTCCTCACCTCCACCTTGTGGAGTCCTGCCTCAGCGCTTCCTTCTGAGAAGAGCCCGTCTGTGCTTTACTTGGTAAGACTACGTTTTTCTAAGCTGCAGACCTGCTTGCTCAGTCCAAGCTCTGCCAGCACTAGTCACTTCCAGGGGTCTAAGTGGGTTCAGAATGCAACAGTTATAAAATGAGAGAGTTGGTGTTCTCAGCAATGTGAACTGTTGAAGTGTAAAAAATAATTAAATTTTAACCAAAATATTGAAGCTACTTATGATACTGTCATAATTTTTTCTTTAACTATCTGTCTTTTCAGATAGATAACCCCTTACAGACATAATATCTACATAGGACATATCAGACTTGTTTCTTGGGCCTGACACAACTTAATCCATTGTTTTAGGAAGACTACTGCCAGCTCCAAGCGAAATACACACTTGTTACTATCTCTGCTGGTGGAGGAGACTACAGTTGAAATAGGATGAATTACTAAATCCTGTCTAAAATGTAGAAGAAGATTAGGAAGGCTTTTATATCGTAAATAATTTTTGTGTTAATATACATGATGTTTGTATGGTTGAAGTGCCATTTATCCAATATGTTTAAATTATAGATGATTCGGGACCTGCAAGGGTGAATTAGTCATAGAAAAATCTTTAGTTTTGGAAATCAGAATGTTGCTTCTCAGAAAGCGTAGTGATTACGACAAGGTAGTATTTAGTGTCTTTTGATTCAACATTGATTAAAGTATAAGACTTTTTTTTCCTGTTGTTTTCTATTTTTATATCACATTAGGTTCTCTACCTTAATAGAATGAAGAAGCACTCATGCAGTTTTTTTACTGCCTAAAATTAAAATTTGGTTTTAATGGTTTAGGTATTTTTAAACTAAATTTAAAGGACTAAAGCCTAAGATTAAGTTTATTTTTAAAACTTTTGATAAGATCAACTTTGGTGTTCGTTTCATTGGTTAGTCAGTGTTTAAGGGATGTCTAAATGGAGAGAAACTCTAGATAGAACATTGCATTTCATCATTTTAAGGTTTTCTGTGTGGAGGGTGCACGTGGTTTCGTAGAAGTTAGCTCCGTGAGGGCTTTCACTGGGGAGGGTTGGGAAGTAGGAGCTGCGGGCTAACATGACTCTTTTTAATAGTTATATTAACATTCAAAAAGAACTCGAGCAGACACATTTGGGGTCGTGTTTTAGTTTGAAATTTGTGATTCCTTACTTTTTTCCCCATGATAAAATACACAGCAAACCAGTGAAGGCGGTTGATTTAATCTCCTGATCCTGTTCCTTAAAGGCGGGATTAGGAGGCTGGACATTCCCACGAGGTGGCAGGTGAAGTTAGCATGCTGGTGTGGAGTCATTCCTAACCCGCCCAGACATAGCCGCTGGAGACAGCTGCCCCTTAGGAAATTAGGAAGGATTTGTGGGTAAAGTTTGGTCCATAGTTCAAACTTGAGAAAAACTAAAACTTGGGGGCCTCTTGGTTATTAAGGCTGGTTAGTACCAGATCCTTGCTGCTAGGTCACCTGTTCATTTGTTCAGTTACATGAAAGACCTAAATGCACAGGAATGGAGGAAGTGGGTTAGATGAAATGGTTCAATGTTGGTGAAAAGAAGCTATTTATAAATATCACTATCGTTCAGATAAAAAGTCTCATTATGCCTTTATTTAAAAGCAAACCGTTATGGTTATTCAATAAAAAATATCTGAATTGTATTATGCTTGAAAAATTTTTAATTCAATTTGTTTCATCTTCTTTTTAAGAAGGCCTCTGGTCACATTATACAGATGATTTACTTATAAAGTGGAATTCCTGTTTCTTGCACTGTGTTGTGGTGGCATTATTAAGAGCCTAATTAACAGAATAAAAGCATTAGAGCTTCTTTAATTAAAATACACCCTAAGAATGATCTGATGTAGCTTACTGCTCCCATTTCTGAGGTGGGCTTTTTTCCCAGATAACTTGAAATCTACTGGTAACAGCCACTTCACTGCAATGAATAGCCACTGCAAGATGGTATTGTATTTCAAAGTTATGAATTTGCAGGCATTAAAAACTAATTTATTTTCCTGATTTTGAGTTTATTGTAGAGTTCTGCATTTAAGCGTTCCATAGGTGCTATAGCTTTGATTAAGCAGAGCTTTTTTCAGGGTTCTAGTACCACCCAGCCCAGCACATTTTATTCTGAACGTGAAGTGTGTGCCTCCATATCACAGACCCACAGCCTCCCCAGAGACACTGAGCACGGAGCCCTGTCAGAGCAGCTCGTCAGTGGCAGCAGCAACAGAGCAAGACAATTATCAGGCAGCTTCGACCACGAGCAGATTTGACTCCTGGAGCTCTTTTGAGGGAAAACCTGGTAAAATGTCAAGGTGTCTGACTGACCTCACCTTTGTAATCTGTTATATAAATCTTAGGAAAGGTCTGGAAAAAAAAAATCGAAACCATTTTATAAGCTAAAAAGCAGTAATGCTAGAGAAGACCCGAAAGTTGATGGTAGTTTATCCTGGAGCAGGTTCATTCCACGGCTATGCTATTTTTCAGGAATGACGCAGGGTTTTCTCTGTGACGCAAGAGGGTGGAATGTGATTATAAGCTGATCTTTGGAACAACAGTGTGTGTTGTTTTGGGGGGTTTATTTTAATTAAAATGATTCAATGTAGACTTTATTGTGAATGGCAGAATCAAACTGCTCTTCTTTATATTGTTTTTGAGTGGGTTGTCATAGAAACAGAATGAAAAGAAATTGTTTTTTTTTCCAGATTCCTGCTTATTGCAGGTCTTCCCAAAACAATAATTTCACTGAATGAAGAAAAAACTAAAATAATGAGTCCTTAACCCAACGTTAAGGGACCCTCCACTAAAGGACCTTGCCCCCTTTAGGGGCCAGTGTCAGTTGAGTTCTGAGTCTGGCTCTCCATGGGGGCTTGGTTGCCATGTGTGGATCATGTCACTGCATGAATAGAAGGAGTCTTTTTCCAGGCACGTGGGGAGGAAGAATAAAATATTAATGGATGGCTTTGCATCCAAGAAATCTTATAAACTTAAACTATTTAGCCTAAATTATCATGAGAATGACGTGTTGTGAATTGGACTAAAGATTTAGGCTTCATGCCAGTAGACCTACAGCCTGGTATTCATGCTCAGAGGCCGTAGGATTCATGTGAATAGGAGAAATGTCCAGGTAATCCTCCAACTTCATTACGTTTTAGTTTATTCCTGTGCCAGGATTCAAAACAAGTAGAAACGACTCCCTTGAATTTCATTGCCTTTCCTTACCTGATTCTGATAGAAAGGTCCATGAGCTGAGAATTTTTTAGGGCGATGAAATGGGCAAAGGCAAGAGGAAGGGAGAGAAACAGCCAGCCTTTGTTGGCCATGAATTGCATAATCAGACCTCGCATTGTGGAGAGTGAGTTGCTGTTGAACATTTGGACCAGCAACACATAGCTCCAGCCTCAGAATGAATTGTGCACTGGTTAAAAGTTTAGCGTTGGTGTGATGAGTGTTCTGGAATGGGAGAGAGAGGAGTACTTCTGCCTCTGAGCCTGGAGTCAGTTCTGTGTCAGTAGATTAGTGAGGCCGAGGGGGAGCCTCTAAGGGGACAGACGTGGCACCTGTCCGGCACCCCGCAGACTCAGACAAGGCCTGATCGCTGCCTCAGCAGTAGAGGTTCCCTCCTGCCGACCAGACAACAGAGCTAAACACCTCATCTTCCTCCCCCCAGGTCACGATCCCGGTCCCCTCGGAGAAGAGCTCACTCTCCCGAGAGACGGAGGGAAGAAAGAAGTGTCCCCACTGCCTACCGGATGAGTAACAGTCCTGGAGTCAGCAGGAAGCGGACCCGGTCCAGGTAGGCGTCTCTGAGTTTTCATAGACACAAAATCTCTGCTGGAAGGGAGCTTGAAGGCTTGGCGCACACATTTATACAACAGAGCTGTCATCAGGGGAGACGGCTGCTTTGGCAGACACTGAGTCCTCTTAGCTGCTTTTCTTTACTGTTGGAACTCAGAAGTAGTGGGGGTCCGCTGTGCTGGAAGTGGGGTGCCGTCTGTTGTGAGGCGGGTGGTCCCACTGGGGATCTTGCAGAGCCTTGCTTGGGGTCACATTTTACCCAGCACCAGTCCCCAAGTCTAGCTGCCCCTCTGGACCCACACACACAGCGCCCTACCCTTTACCTGCTGACGAAGAAGGAAGTGAAGGGACAAATGACAAGGAAAATTGGAAGTTCGAGTCTCAAGTGCATCCCTGCTGCTGCCCAGGGGCAGGTGACTGTGACCAGGCCACAGAGTCCTCATGGGGCCTAAGAGCAAGGAGAGGGTCTGTCTTCTGACCCCTTGACCGCTGGGAGAGACCTGTCTTAGTTGAAGAGAGTGAGGGAGGCCGGCTCCCATGTCTCTTAAAGCAGCAGCCCCAGCTGTCGCTTCTGGTCCGGGCCTCTGACACCCGACAAGCCAGGGTCCCCACTCTCCCTCCCAGGGAGAGAACTCTGAGGCACTGCGGGTGGCTGACCTCTCGCACTGAAAGTCCTGGCACCACTGCTGACTTGAGAAGACATGTTGGGCCGTCTGTGCCTCTCAGGGGCCCACTGGGACCCTGAGCCGGGAGCACAGCAGTGGACAGCAGCTTCCGTTCATGCCCCAACAGGTGTGTCCCTCTCGGCTGAGGGGTGCTGTCTGGGAATCATTCCTTCCAGTGTGGGTGGTGCCACCTGACTGCTTTACACCACTTGGCTTGTGTGTTTCCAGTCTCCTGGAAAATGAGGCGTTCTTCATTTTTGTGCCCTGCACGGGAGTTAACACGGGCCCCCCTGGCTCTGAGGGGTAGACAAGGAGCATCCCTGCCCTGGTGATTGAGGCACCCAGAAAAGGCAAGATGCGATTGTAGCCTCAGATTTCATAATACTGTGCTGCTGAGAGTGTATGGGTCAGGACACTTGGGGTTCCAGAACCTTCCAGAGGACAGATCATGAATATAAGTGTGAAGAGCACTGCTCTTAGACAAGTGCACCCAGCAATCGCCCGATACTGCCCGTCTACGAGAGACACAAGCCGAGCAGCTTCAAAGATGCGCCTTCTCAGCAACACCCTTAACAGGAGCAGTTCTAAGAGGTGTTTCTAACAGAAAAGTATTCCTGCACTCTGGCTAGTTATATGATAGTTCCATTAATTGATGATATGTGATCTCTTCTTAAAACAGAAAAATCAGCAAAGGAACTGAAGCCTGTAGATTTCAGTGAAGGCTTCATGTGCAAACTCACTCTGTCTGTTTATAAATCACATTTTGTACCTTCGCAGTCCTACCCTAAGCACACCTGACTATTCCAGGATAATGTGGTGAAAATTGAAGTCCATTGTAAATTTTATTTCTTTTTTTTGTTTTTTGTAAGGAAGATCTACCCTGTGCTAACATCTGCCAAGCCTCCTCTTTTTTTTTTTTTTTTTTTTGCTGAGGAAGACTGGCCCTGGGCTAACATCCATGCCCATCTTCCTCCACTTTATATGGGACACCGCCACAGCATGGCTTGCCAAGGGGTGCGTCAGTGCACGCCGGGGATCCGAACTGGCGAACCCTGGGCTGCCGCAGCGGAGCACATGCACTTAATCGCTTGCACCACCGGGCTGGCCCCTAAATTTTATTTCTTAAGCGAGTAATTGTTTAACATTTGAAAGTCGTTATCACCTTTGGTATATGTAAAGGGCAGGGTCTAAAATTAATTCCTTATAGCAAAAGATCTCTCCTAACAGAAGAGTTCTTGCTTTGCCCTCAAATTAACCTTTGCGTTACAAGAGATATCCCAGGATAAGACGGTGATTACATTAGGAACTGTCAGAACTTGTGTTATCACTGGAACGTTAATACGTCAGACAAAAGAAGTTAAGATTTCAGTTTACTACAGTGCCGAGCTAGCCTCCCTGAGAGAGGAAATAGACCTGTGAGCCTGACTCTGAGGAGCGGTGAACTGGTGGAGTCACTGGATCCCGGTAGAGGTGAATGTGTGTGCCTCTGCTGGTTGATTCTGTAGTCCTGATTATAAACCCAGAGTTGTCTGTCAGTCCAGAATTTGATCTCTTAGCAGTTGAATTATGTTTATGTTAACCCAGCAGTCAGACTGTGTCGCCTCCATCTTTCTACTCAGAGTGGGTGAGGGGTCTTTGCTTCAGTGTGGTGGCAAGTAAACTAATTCATCTACCATGTCAGGGTCTCTTTAATCCTATCAGGTCCCCCAGACCAGGGGAAAGTGCCTCTTGCCAGATTTGAAGGATCATTTCTATAAGCTGGTCATTGAGTGCTGCTTTCATTGACTTGTGATTTTGAAAATTTTTTAACTTACTGGAAAATTTTAAACTTATTGTCAAAAAATAGTACAGTGAACACTCATATGCGTATAACTTCTAGCTCAGTTCAACAATGTGCCACATCTGCTTTTTCTCTCTCTCCCTCTCCCTCCCTCCCTTCTTCCTCACTCCCTCCCTTCTTCCTCCCTTCCTTCTTCCTTCCTCCATCTTCCCTCCGTCCTTCCTTTGGGTGTGTATTTCATAGCCTTGACAAGTGCAGGCCAGCTGTATTATGGAAGATCCCACAGTCTAGATTTGTCTTGTGTCCTCATGGCTAGGGTCATGTTCAGTATTTTGGCAAGAACATTGCATAGGTGGTTGCTTCACACCAGGAGACACACAAGTGTCTGTTTGGCCCATTACCAGTGATGCTGAGGTTGATTCCTTGGTTAAGGTTGCATCTGCCACGTAATATTACCTTTTCATCATTGAACTAATAGGTAACCTGTGGGGTGGCACTGTGAGACTGTGAGTGTCCTCTTCCCAGCAGCTTTCCTCTCATTGGTCTCATCATCCACTCATGCCTGAGTCAGTTCTTACATTGGTGATGGCAGGTGGTGGCTTTCTAATTCTGTCCTTCCTTCTCTAAAGAAGACCCCCCCACTTTGTTTTAGTATCACTATGGACTTTGGGGTTTGGGGTTTTGTGTTTTCATTTGTTACGTAGTAATCCAGTGCCATTATTATTCTATTTGATGGTGACGTTATCTCACATTTGGCCCCATTGTTCTTTGAGCATGTTATTGTTTTTTGGCACAACAAGACATTCCAGTCTTAGCTGGTGCTTTCCCTGCCCAGTCCTGGGGTCTGCCATTTCTGGTTCCTTTTAGGGAGTATTTGGAAATCAAGATATGCGCATATTGAATATTTTTAAGAGGAAAATTTGGTACAGTGTGGAAACATAAAACAACAACACTGATAAAAAGTATTTTTAGTACATCGTAAAAGTGTTTTTCATAAGAATGTTTGACCAAATCATATTACAGCACACTTCAACAGGATTTTCCAGTTATAAAATTACAGTAAATAATAAATGATTAGTTATGAGGTTTTTGCCGTTAAATTCCTACTTCTTAGCACTGTGCTAGGCACATGGATACATATTTGCTGAGTGAGTGAATAGGTTCCTGTCTGTGATAAATGTTTCCTGACTGTTGTACAGTTCTTATGTTATACGTAAAGTGTTATTAATTCACAATAGACTTTTATAATTGAAGGATGCATATCATAATTCTCTAGAGCAACCACTAAAAAAAAGTGGCTGAAAAGCCAATAGAGGGTATAAGAAAGAGACTTAAAAATACTTTATTAATTCAAAAGAAAGCAGAAAAGTTGTGGGGGGAACAAGTAGACAAATAGAAAACAAGAAGATTATAGACTTAACACCATTCATACAAATAATTAAATTAAATATAAGTGGACTAAAAACATTAGTAAAAAGACAGAGATTTTAGACTGCATTAAAAAGCAAAACCTGGAGCCAGCCCGGTGGCGTAGTGGTTAAGTTCACAGGCCCCGCTTCACGGGCCTGGGGTTCGCAAGTTCAGATCCCGCGCGTGGACCTACACACCGCTTATCAAGCCATGCTGTGGCAGGTGTCCCATGGATAAAGTAGAGGAAGATGGGCACAGATGTTAGCCCAAGGCCAATCTTCCTCAGCAAAAAGAGGAGAATTGGCAACAGATGTTAGCTCAGGGCTAATCTTCACCAAAAAAAGTATAAAAGTGTGCATTGAATAAGAGCTTTAAAATATTTGAAGCAAAAACTGACAGAACTAAAGGTAGACAACAAAACAGTGTGGATACAGAAAATGTGAGCAGCACCGTTAACCAACGAGGCCCTGCAGCCCACAAGTGAAGAATGCACATTCTGGTGAAGTACACGTGGGACAGTCACCCAGCTGTGCCATTCACTAGTCTCAGTGAGTTCCAAAAGATGCAGATGACACAGAGTATGTGCCCTTACCACACGGCATTAAGTATAAAAATCTAGGGCCGGCCCGATGGCTTAGCAGTTAAGTGCACGCGCTCCGTTGCTGGCGGCCCGGGTTCGGATCCCAGGCGTGCACCGACGCACCGCTTCTCTGGCCATGCTGAGGCCGCGTCCCACATACAGCAACTAGAAGGATGTGCAGCTGTGACATACAACTATCTGCTGGGGCTTTGGGGGAAAAAATAAATAAATAAAATCTTTAAAAAAAAAAATCTATAAGAAGATATCTGGAAAGTCCCCAAATATTTGGAGGTTAACACATTTTTTGATTACCCATAGGTTAAAGAAGAAATCAAAAGAGAACATAGAACATATTTTGAAATGAATGATAATGGGGTACAGCTATGCTTAGAAGGAAATTAGTAGCTTTAAATGTTCATAGTAGGAAAAGAAAATGGTCTGAAAACAATGATCAAATCTTGTATCTTAAGCTAGAAAGAGAAGCACAAATTGCACCCAGAGTAACTAGAAGCCAGGGGTTAATAAAGGTGAGCCATCAGGAGACAGGAAGCAGGAAGCAGACCAACAGTGGAACCAGAGATGGCCCTTTGAAAAGGATCGAAAATTGATAAATCTTTATTTAAGATTGAGCAAGAATGAAAGACCTTACAGACATGAAAAGGATAATAAGGAAATAAATCTTATTCCAGTTAATATTACAGTTTGGATGAAATGGACAAATTCCTTAAAAGAAGGAAACTACCAAACTGACAGCAGAAGAAAGAGACAATGTGAATAGCCCCGTATCTGCTGAAGAAATTGAAATTATAATTTGAAATCTTCCCATAAAACTCCAGGCCCAGACGGCTTCCACCAGTAAATTCTAACATTCAGTAATGGAGGGATACCAGTTTTGTTTTGTTTTTTTGGGGGGTGGGGGGGAATACCAGTTTTAGAGACACTCTTGAAAGAAAACAGAGGATAGACCACTTCCCAACTCATCTCATGAGGCCATCATAACTCTGATTCCTAAAGCAGACCAACAGAGTGTGTGTGTGTGTGTGCATGTGTGCGCGCTCACACACGCATGTATGGGGGTGCCTGTGTACATGCACACGTGTATGCATGTGTATTCACAAACCAATACTCTCAAGAACATAGATGCAAAAATCCTTAACAAAATATTAGCTAATTGAGTCCAGCAATTTATTAAAAGGGTAATACATCATGCCCAAGTGGGATTTATCTCAGGAATGCAAGGTTCTTCAGTGTTCAAAAACCAATCATTGTAATTCACTGTATTCGCTGAAGAAATGAAGAAAATCACATCATCTCAATGGATGGAGAAAAAGCATTCGACACAGTTCATCACCGATTCATTAAACAGGAAAAAGGGGGGCCCACCCCTTGACCTAGTGGTCAAGTTCAGCTTGCTCTGCTTCGGCAGCCCAGGTTCATTAACCAACCAAGTGCAGCCCTGCACCACTCGTCAGCCGTGCTGTGGTGGGGACCCACATACAAAATAGAGGAAGACTGGCTCAGATTTTAGCTCAGGGCAAATCTTCCTCAGCAAAAAAGGGGAAAAAAACTCTTGGCAAAGTGGGAATAGAAGTAAACTTCCTCCATCTGATAAAGGCCACTTTGAAAAACCTACAGCCAACATCACACTTATTGGAGAACACTGAGCGCTTGCCCCTGAGATCAGAAACAAGGCAAGAAAGAGAAGTAAAAGGCATGAAGATTGGAGAGGAAAACGTGAAACTGTCTTTTTACATAATTATGTAAAACCTTAAGGAATCTGTAAGTTTATTTCTCTATACTAACCTAGAACAATCGAAAAATGAAGTTAAAAACAAGACCATTCATAACAGTACCAAAAAAACAAACTACTTATGGATAAATGTAACAAAATATGATTGCAGGACCTCTCTGCACTGAAAACCAGAAAACATTTTAGAAAAAAATTTTAAGAACTTAAAGAAGTGGAGAGAGAGCCACATTCATGGTTGGAAGGCTCAGTGTTATTTAGATGTCTCTTCTCCCCAAACCGATCTCTGGGTCCACTGCAATCCCGTCACAATTCCCACAGGCTTAGAATTGGCAAACTGAAACTCTGTAACTAGTGTGGAATTGTAAAGGACCTAGAGGAGCCAAAACAATTGAAAAAGAACAAAGTTGGAGGACTTTCACCGCCAATTCAAGATTTACTAGAAAGCTACAGTGACCAAGACTAGGGGTTATGCACCTTACATTACACAATGTTGTATGTCAGTTATACTCCGTAGAGTGGGGAGAGACACAGATAGTGCGGTCAGAGCATAAGGGCCTACAAACAGAGCAATGGAGCTGAATTAAGTCCAGAAAAAGACCCACATAACTTATGTGGCCGGATGATGTTTGACAAAGATGCCAAAGCGATTCAGTGAGAAAGGGAGAGTCTTTTCAACAAAACTTGCTTGAACAACTGGTTATCAGAATGGAAAAAAGTGACCTGTACACCATACACAAACGTTAATTCAAGATGGAGCAGAGACCTAAACATGAAAACTAGAACGATTCAGCTTTTGGAAGAAAACAAGAATATATTCATGACCTCGGGGTTGGCAGAGATTCCTTAGGACACAGAACCCGCCCCCCCATAAGAGGAAAAAAGTAATAAATTTGACTTCGTTGAAATTAAAACTTCACGCAAAAGCACAGTTAAGAAAATGAATAGGCAGGCCCAAGACTGGGAGAAATGTTTGCAATATGTGTCTCTGACAAAGGCCTGTGCTGATACCAGAAAGACAACCCGAGTAGAAAGGGGCCAGATGACCTAACAGACATTTCCTGAGAGAATGTATTTAAATAGCCAATACGCATATGAAAAGATGCTTGGCATCCTTAGCCACCTATCAAGGAAATGCAGATTAAAACCACAATGAGATACTACTTTACACTGACACAAATGGCTCAAAATAAACAAGACAGACATTACCAAGTGTTGGCAAGGGTGCGAGCGCCTGGGACGCGGAGACGTGGTGGCTGGTGGGCATGTAGAGAGGTGCGACCACTTGGGAAATTCCATGGCCCAGCTGTGCTCGTCCCAGGTATTTATTCATGGTGAAGTTCAACATCTGACCCCACGGCAACTTGATTCATAGTTGCCAAAACCTGGAAACAACCCAGATGTCTGTTAACAGGAGGAAGCATAAACAAATGACAGTAGGTTGTACTACTTGGCAGGGAGAAGAAACAAATTGGTGATGCAGCCGGCATCTTGGAAGAATCTCAGGAACATTTTGCTGAGCAAAGGAAACTGGACACAAAGGATTAATACTGTGTGATTCTGCTTATATGAATTTTAATTTATGTGATAGGAATCAGAACCTTGTAGGAAGGAGGTGCAGATGACTGAAAGCAGTGAGGGAACTTTCTGGAATGATGGAGTGGTCCTGATTGTGATAGGGACCTGGGCTTCATGTGTGTGCTTGCCGAAACTCAGCAAACAGCCCTGAAGACCTTTAGGTTTCACTGGATGTAAAGTGCACCTCAGTGTTTTTTTTTTAATGAATGAATTGCATAATCAAAAGCTTAGAAACTTGTCACATGAGATCAAGTTGTAGTAAAATTGAACCTGATTTACACTCAAGGATTGCTAACCTACCTTTAAGTAATTCACTTAGGAAACAAGCCACAGAAAGTTAGCCAGATTTGGAACCTAAATCATTTTGGACTTATGTCACATGCTACGAAATATTTTATTTATTTGCTGCTTCATTTGAAATCCTAGCATATGTGTATAGACATAAAAATTGCACAAAACTTTTGCAATTTAGAAAATACGCCTGTCATATGCGGTTTCCACATCTGTGTATCCAGCACTAGGACAGCCTCTCCATCAGTGGACCGCTTCTCTTTATCCTGGCCAGTGTGTCAGACCATCTGCCCATGGCCCCAGCTCACCAGGGACACCTTACCGCAGCTGAATTTGTTACCACGCTGCTGCCACTTCGGGCCAGTTCCCTCTCGTTGGAGGCAGAGCCAGAAAGCCCATGCCTCGCCGTGCTGGAGCGTCAGGTTGCTCTTCTGGTGCCAGTCTGCCTTTGCACAAGAACAACACAGGGACCCTGGACTGAAACGCTAAGCCCCCATCAGCTGCTCAGGGCCGGCACTGATGGGGGTTAGCACGCGCCCTGCATGGAGCCCACACTCTGCAGACCACGGGGAGGGCACCAAGGAAATGCATGAAGTCACACAGCCCTGATAAGTGGCAGGGCTGAGATCCAAACCCAGGGTGACAGTTGAACTGGTCTTGGGGGTAAGTGGGCATGTGGAAAGGCCCTGGGGTGTCTCCCAGGTTGGAAGGGCCTGCGAGCCACACAGAATCCTGAAGGAGCCGAGAGGAGTCTGAGCTGTGCAAGTGGTGACCCCTAGACGTTCGTATTCAGAGCAGTGAAGGACACGCAGATTCAGACTGCAGCAAGATCCTGTCGTTCACCCTGCAGATCTGCAAGTCGGACAGTTCGGTAGCACTTCGTCAGCGAGGCTGTGGGCAGCCGAGGGAGGCCGTCTGGCCGTGGCCTCCACTGTCCCTTGGCCCAGCAGTTCACAGCAAGGGTTCATCCTGTAGGTGCATCGTGGCAAGACGCGGCCTGGAAGGAGGGAGGGAGAGAAGATGGGCCAATTAAATTAACGGTGACACATCCATGCAGAGAGCCTGCAGGAAATATTCAGTTAAAACCGAAGTGCAGACTGGTACCTCGGCGTCTGTCGGGGGGTGGGGCATTTCAAAAAGAGGAGGAAGGGGCTCTGCCTGTCTGGACCACACATCACTGTTACCACCAAGTGGCAAGGGGCAGTGGAGCTGAAAACGTGTTTTTTGTCTTGCGGTATTTTTTTATGTGTTTAGGGGAGTGGGAAGAGGGGTCACAGGGTGGGTGTGGAGTGGAGGGGGACCTTCGGGAAGCTGGAGAGTCAGGCTGTCCGGGCCGCAGGCGGGTGGGCTGAGGAGACGCGCAGGCTGTGGCTCTGGAGGGGGAGGAGGCGGGGGGATGTTGCTGACGAGGAATGTGTGGGAGGGGAGGGCGGGCAGGGTCAGAGCCCAGCAGGGCTTCCGTGAGACCGCCAAGGAGGCTGGTGGGAGAGCAGGGCGCAGCTGCCCCGAGGCCCCTGTGGGCAGTGCCGGGGCCTCTGGTGGACATGCAGACGCACTCAGCAGTCACACCTGCAGACTGGGTCAGAGGGAAACGCTGAGGTTTTGCACAGGCAGAACTTAATTTTAATAATTTTCCATTTCTTGTTGGAAATTCTCATTAAGTCAGCATAAATGAACAAGAGTATAAACAGCACTTGGTTGCTTATCTTAGGTATTTTAAATGCAGATAACGTGCTGATCATGTTTTAAATCCCACAGGTATTTGTGTATATATGTAATATATAAATATGTGTGTTTATATATATATATATATATATTAACTCCTTTAAAAAGGAGTTAATGTGTATAGAAAGGTGAAATCGCCAAATTGTCCCTCGGAAAACACTTACCCAAAAACTCTTCAGAGCCAGTGCTGTGCCCTTGTCTAAAACCGCTTTCCTTCCAGAAGCCCCCATGAGAAGAAGAAGAAGAGGCGCTCGCGGTCGCGGACCAAGTCCAAGGCAGGGGCTCAGTCAGCATCCCCGAGCAGGCAGGCCACACGCCGGCACTCGGCCCACTCGGCCAGCATCTCTCCCGTGGAGAGTCGGGGCTCCAGCCAGGAGCGCTCCAGGTAGCCCCCCAGCTCCACCCTGACTTCTGGGCCACAAGGGTGCTCCTCATGGGGGAGAGCCCGGAAGGGGGAAAGCTAGCAGACTGCTGGCCCAGGCCTGGGGACCCCTGCTCCCCACACCCTTATCCACGTTTCGGCTGGGCACTAAATGAGCAGAGGGCAGACACCGAGGGTGGTCAGAACTAGGGCCCGGCCTTGGGAGCACCATCTGGAAGCCACCGCCTTTGCCCCTTGCTCTGGGCTGACCCCCCCACCTCCCGTCAGGCAGAGGGAGTCATGGACTGGCCTGAGTCTCTGTGATTGTCCATGGGCCAACCTCAGAGATGCGAGCGGGCGTGGGATGGGCCGCTGCCACCCCACGAGACGCAGGGTCCTGTGTGTGGACGTGCCTCTCTCAGATGCCGAGGCAAGGACTTCCCTCTGTCTGACCAGCTGGGAAATCGTGTTTCAGTGTGACAGCAGCCGTTCTCCAACTGCTGGTTCTCAAACCACCCGAGGATGGCGCCTTTGTCCTCACCGGGAGCCGTGGAGCCTGGCATGATCATAACGGAGGGAGAGAGCCAGGCACTGGGGGTCCAAGGTGATGGGGACCCGGAACTCCCCATCCACACATGGCTCACTCCAAGCCACTAAAAGCAGGGCAAAACTGTCGCTTCCCGACCACACGGGCTGAGGTGATGTCCAGGTCCCCCTGCTTGGCGCACAGCCAGCCTGGCCAGCAGCACAGATGCGGGTCCCCATGCCGGCATCGTGGGCTGTCCATTGACTGGCCACCCGTGGTTGTCAGGAGGCATTTGCCTGACAGTTCCAGTTTCAGAAAGCCAGGACCCCCGCCCCCCCGATCCACCCGGAGCCTGGGCAGGGGTCAGGAGTGGACCGTCTGGGAATCGAGCCCACTCATTCTCGGTTGTAGCCCTACTGCTTTCATCTGTGTGAATCACAGGCTCCCCCAAAATTGGAAGTGCAGGCGTGTGAGTAGCCGAGACCACAGCTCACTTGAGACAGACTGGAATCTAAGACATAGCTTCTTTAAAGGTAGAATGTAAGGCCTGCAGGCCCCGACAATTGATTGTGTCATGTCCACGCATGCGTGAGTCCTAAAAACCAGCCAGAAGTGCCCACTCGTGGTCACAGCTCTGGGAGCGTGGCTCCAGCCTTCGGGGGCTTCCATTTCTTCGTCTCTTTTTAAAATGTGTCTTATATAATATTTATGTGAAAATATTCTTTTTTAGTTAGGTTGCATTTTATAAAATATTTCAAATGTGTGTTTTAACAAAATATAAAAGTAAAATATATATTTATAATGTTGATTTCTTTTTTAAAGACACTGGAAACAAATATAGTAAAATGTTATTTTTTAGTTCTAAGGAGTCAGGAGTAAGGATGTTTATTATGTTGTTATTCATTGTACTTTTCTATGTTTTTTAAAGATCTCTAGATTTTTAAGTATTTTTTAAGCTGCTGATCTCTCTTTGTTTGCATTAGGGGGGTTTCTCAGGAAAAAGACGGTCAGATCTCTTCAGCGATTGTATCTTCTGTGCAGAGCAAAATAACTCAGGTAAAATGGGAGTGTCTGTCTTCCCCTTTTTTTTTATAAAGGGGTTCGTTTTCACCCCCTCCCCTCATCTCATCGACACTGACTCAGGGCAGGGGTCCTGGGCTGGCCGCCTGGAGGGCCCGTGGTGTCGGCATTGCCCTGGGCCATGACCTGGAACCAGCCCACCATCCCCAGGCACAGGGCTGCCCCCTACTCCTCCCGGGCCTGAACCTGTCAGCACCTGAGGCCCAGCAGGGGGGGATGTGGAGCGGAGCCCTGCCCTGGGATGTGTTCCCAGCCACGCAGCCTCTTCCCGAGTCTTCCTCCAACATTTTCATAAATCACCGCACTGCGTAGATTGTCTGGTTCCCAGGCCCTGACAGGAAGCCTGTAGACACCCCATGTCTCTCCCTGCACAGGACCTCATGGCCAAGGTAAGAGCGATGCTCGCAGCTTCCAAAAACATGCAGACCAGTGCCTCCTGAGACCGGGCGGCTGCATGGGCCAGCCCAGCCACTGAGTGTGGGCCACTGTGGGCGTCGGTCGGGGCTCCATGTGTCTGAGGTTCCAGAAGCTGGAAGAACCGCAAAGCTTCCTTCTGCACAGACCCGTCACAGAACACCGTCCAGATTCTCCCCCCGGGGACTCCCTTGGACAATTGGTGGTTTTTGTAAATTAATTTTTGATGACATTCTCAGTTTAAGATTTTTGACCAGCAGTCTCTTACCTGTATATTTGTAAATAATATCATGTTTCTGTGAAAATGTATTATCAAATAAAATGAGAGGAAAACACCTTTTCTAGCTAGCAACTGTGGGCGGTTTCTTCCTTGTTTGGCTTGTGAGTGTGTTTTCCCATTTCACTCTGAGTGTGTGTGTCGTTTTCCTCTGATACACGGCCTTACGTGGACGTCATGGTGATGGGACAGCAGATGGGTCCACCCATCCAGCATCCCCCCACCTCCGGCTGCCGTCAGAGCTAGGTGTTCCCTGTGCTGCTGGGGGGTGCTCCCTGCGCTGGGGGTGCGGAGCCGGGCCATCGCTCAGCCCAGGCGGAGCAGGAGAGGCGGCCCCACAGGCCAGTCTGGGCATCGCCCCTGGACTAAGCCCTTCGAGTGGATTTCTGTCCTTAGCGTCCATGACATCCTCAGAGTTTACCCGGCTAGATGGTGCTAAATGATGCCATCGTTTCACGGGAGCCCTACTCAGCTCACCCCACTGACGTCCCCACATCAGAAAGACCCTTTGTGACCCCCCTGCAGGTTTGCTGTGTCGCCTGAGTCTCGGGCCGCTGAGGTCTTTCTGTCCGTCGTGCATGCAGCACGGGCAGTGCCCAGGTCGGCACGTAAGATGCTGGTCCTGGACTGCGCCGTTTCAAACACTAAACAAGGACTTGCGGCTTATCCGGGATGTGAAGTCCAGAGCCGTGACTTCATCCCCACAGCAAGAAGGTTCTGTGCAGCTCACTTACACAACGCCCCTGTGTCAGCGTCAGGGTCTGTTTTCAGTTCTGCCAATTTACCAAAACCCAAAATCAGAACTTTTAAGTTTTCCGTCTTATAAAGTAAACTCCTTCCTGAGAGCCCCTTCCAGTCAAGGTGGTTGGGGAGACACACCCCTGGGAACCGTTTGCGGGCAGGCAGGTGGGGGAGTCGGGAGGCCCCAGAGGATGCTGGCCACAAGAGGTGGGCCTGGGCAGGAAGGGGCCGAGGGTGCCATGCACGGGTGCAGAGCAGAGAGCCAGAAGCCGCCTTGCCCGCTCTGGCCCACAGTCCCTGCTGCCGAGGATCCCTCCAAATGTATGCTCGTGCAAATCACTACCTGTGAACGCACAGCTAGACACACCTGCTTTCCGCACAGGCGTAGCTACCGCACATCCAGCTCGGCACTTCATCCTACGCGTTTACCTTTGAGACAGCTGCATGTCAGCACCAGGGACCCACCACGTCCTTGATGATGGCCGTCATCGTCCACTCAACAGACACCTGGAGCACGTGCCGGGCGCCTGTGTGCTGCAGGCATCCTCACGGGCGGGCGCGCTGCCCTCCTGTCTGGGCACGCACTGGGAGGTAGTCCACCGGCGCCCCAGTGACAGCGCATGCGTGTCCTCGTGCAGACGTGCTCCTTGCACACACGGACCGCTGAGTCTGCAGGGTAAATCCCTAGCGGTGCAAGTGCTGGGTCACAGGTACGTATGCTTTCAATTCTGAAGCAAAAAATTGCCTTCCAGTAAGGCTTCTTAGCCGACTTGAGTGCCTTTGCTGCATCCTCGCCAGTGCAGTGCGATTTCAAATATTTTTATCTTTGCTGAATCAGAACGATGAAGAGTTCTCCCATTTTAGTTTCATTTCTTTAATGATGAGTAAGGTGGAGCAGCTTCTCTTATATTTACAGGTCCACTTGTGTCCTTCCTGTGAGCTGGCCTTGTGCTTGGCTGTTGGTTAGCGCTGGGTTTCCTATGCGTGGTAAGCACCCTCCACGTAGTCAGCAAGTTAGCCCTTTCCGTATTATTTATTTTGTGAATAATTTTCTCCCAATTTGTCGCTTCTCTTTCGACTTTGCTTATAATTTTTTAGCATGCAAAAGGTGCTTTTCTCATGTAGCTCTGCGTCTTCCTCACGGCTCCTGTTTTTGTCTTTAGACGGGGCTGGGCATGCCGATGCCAGCGCGTGCCTCCCCGGCTCCTGCACACCCTCGCTGTTTGTGTGCAGGGCCATTGTTTGCCTGTGTCACTTCCTCTGAAGGAGATGGGTTGTGAACCAGAAATGAGAGTCTTGACGGGGAAGTAATTTCTTGGGGCTAGACGGCAGCGGGACAGCCACTGACCGAGCGCTGCGGGGGGGTGTCGATCGACGGTGCGCATCCTCCTCCCAGGCTGTCCCTGGGGGGCGGCTGCGGGAAAGAGCTGACAGAGAGCCCCTGGCAGTAGACTGTGGGCTTCTCTCGGGAGGCCATAGGGTCCCATCTAACACGTTGCACATTTGGTTTGCAGCCAGGTGTGCCGGGGATGTCACTTGGCCTCACGGAGCCTTCTTCCAAGGTGTCCTGGGAGCACGGCAGGGTGACTCGGTGCTGCAAGGCAACATTTGTGGCTTCATAAGGGAACGCAGACTTTTCCACAGACATTAGCAGGGTGAGAGCTCACCGGGACAGACACGTGTCGTGGATTTTATTTGGGGGTCCGTGAGACTTTGGTGACCACCATCACCACAACAGGAAATGGAGAAGAGACCCACGGTCTGGCCTCTGTCCCTTGGAATTCTGCGTGGTCAGCTGTATGTCCAGGGAGGCACCCAGGCCAGGGCCCCACACCCACTCTGGCTGCACAGACCCGCCATCTGCAGTCTCCATAACTTCCGTTTCAGCTGCCGGGTCCCAGACAGAAACAGACAGGGGCGGCCTTCCACCTTCCACAGTCCCCTTGTGAACCCAGCACACTCCCACTTCCTGCAACTAAAAATGCTGGAAAATTGGACTTTCTCGGTGTGTATGATGCACGTTTCTGTGTACATGACACATTATCCACCCCACACTACTGCTGATGACCACACTCATTAACCCCAGAAAGTTGTGCTTTGTGGGCAATGGAAGAGATTTCAGGGGTAACTTTGCACACCACCCCCTGTCTCCCAGGTCTGAGTGCCCCCTGGATGGACCACCTTCTAGTTAGACACTGGACGACTTCCTGTGTTCTCACTATGAGGATGCTGCCATCAACCCTGTGTAAATAGTTTTTCCCCTTTAAAAAGATTCTTTTCTTATAATGAATTTGCAGTAGTTTTATGAATCATTTCTAAGGCTGTTAAAATGTGCTAATAAATTCTTCTCCAAAACATATTCCCACCTGTTTTCAGTAAGGCTATTTTGCTTCAATGCCTCTGGATCCTGGGGATGGTGTGTTGCTCAGATCGGCGTGCCCTGCTCGTTCTTGAATGTGACCTGTGTCCAGATCATTAAACTCGCCGTGACCTCCTGCGAGCCGAGGGGCCAGCTGCTCCACCAGATTCCCGGAACAAGACAGGAGCTGCTGGGGAGGGCTCCTCGTCCAGAACAGAGAGGCAAGGGAGAGAACGGACTGGAGAAACCACTGGGTGGGGGCAGAGTTGGGCAGAGGGAGACTGGGCTGCCGAGAAAGAGCTTGGAAACGCAACCTGAGCGCCGGTTCACAGACAGTTTCCAGCAATGTTGGGGTGTTTGTGTTGAATAAGTAGCTCATTCACGGTTAAATATTACTTTCTTGTGCATCCTTCCAGTTCTTTTTTACAAATACAAGCAAATATGAAAGTACATTCTCCCTTCTCTGTCCCCCCCACACATACATCTCTGCACACAGAGTGGTATGCTCCGTGCCCACTTCCTCGTATGTTTTTCTACGTCTTGGAGCTACTTTTGTGTCTGTACATAAAGAGCTCCTTGATTCTCTTTATAATAGCTTTTTTTAGAACAATTTTAGGTTTATAGAAAAATCATGAAGTAGAAAAAGTTCTCACCTGCGGCACCCAGTTTCCCCAGCTGTCACCTCTGACGGTAGGATGGACCAGTATGGAGACGTTATGATTAACTGAAGTCCGCACTCCCCAGATTGCCCTCGATTTCACCTCGTGCGCCCCCTCCAGCATCATCAGATCTGCAGGGCGGGGCCCTGGCCGCTGCCCCGTGCCTGCTGCGGGTGTGCACGCTGTCCCTTAGCTCCCTGGTCCTGAGCAGCTGACTTGGCCCAAGGTGGCGTCATGGCGAGGCAGCGGGCGGCTCCCTGGGGTGGAGGGACACTGGGCACTGGGCCAGGGAGGCGAGTGGGACCTGGGCAGCTCCGGAAGATGCTGGAGCAGGAGGGGCCCAGCCGACAACCTCCAGGCAAGTGGAGCAAATGAGCGGCAGGCCGTCTCGGTCTTTCTCGACTCGCAGGATTCAAAGCCCAGCGGGGGCTTTCACTGGGCGCAGCACGGCCATGGTCCCTGGGCGAGAGTGGACATGGCCAGTGGGGCAGGCCAACCTCCACAGGAAATTGGGGTGCTGCTGCCCAAGGAAGGTGCACAGGCTGCTTGGCCCTCCCAGAGCCAGTTCACCCCGCTCCATAAACTGAGGGTCAAGGATGACGCCTGCCCCTGGGCCGGGTCCAGAACCTGGGTCCTGCGAGCAGGCTAGGGCTGCACCAGGGTGGCCGCCCTGTGGTCCAGGAAACCCGGAAGGTCTCCCCGGGCTTCTCGGGCTTCCCACAGCTCGCTGGAGAGGACAGCCGGCACCATCTTTCTGTCACAAACAGCTCAGAAGGGGGCGAGCCTGGTGGCACAAGCGGTTAAGTGTGCGAGCTCTGGTTCGGCAGCCCAGAGGTCGCAGGTTCGGATCCCGGGCGCGCACTGACGCAGTGCTTGTCAAGCCATGCTGTGGTGGCATCCCATACAAAGTAGAGGAAGATGGGCACGGATGTTAGCCCAGGGCCAGTCTTCCTCAGCAAAAAGAGGAGGATTGGTATCGGATGTTAGCTCAGGGCTGATCTTCCTCACAAAAAAAAAAAAAAAAGGAAACAAACAGCTCGGAAGGACGGAGGGATGGGCCCCAACTCACTCCCACTGCAGGAAGTTGCCTGAATGACGAGTTGATTGATCACTCAGTGGCGGCAGTTTAGAGAAGCAGGAAAGTCACACATTGAATTGGGGGTTTGAGAAAGCACAGCCAACGGCTTCTCGTTCATTCTGACATTCAAATTGCAGAATCCAGTTGCCTGGGTCTCCCCCAGACAGACCGTGCGGTGGGTGGCCCGACCGCGGCGGAGACCAGGCCGGGCTGTGCCCTTTCTAACTTAGAAAAGGCGCAGTGCCTTGGTGAGAGAGGGTCCATCCAGCTCTCGAAAAAGTGTGCAAAAGCAGAAACTAACTTCCGATAGCCAGCGGCTCTCTAGCCCAGCGTGAAGCCAGATCACGTCAGCTTCCTGAGCAGAGAGACTTTGCTGGGGGGGGTGGCGCTCAGTGCGTGTGCTGGATGATGATGAAACTCTCACATCTGTGCCTCAGAAAGCTCCTGTGGGGGAGGGTAAAGAGGGCTGGAAGCAGGGAGACCCCACGGCACAGTCTCTTCCGAGAGCAACGGTGGGCCTGGGGGAGAGGGGACGCAGAGCAGGGGCGGGTCCCAGAGGGCCTTAGGAGGCTGACTTCCGGGGCTCGGTGATTGATGAGAGAGAGACAGACAGACGGAGAGAGAGGAGACACAAGTGCCTCCCAGGGTCCCAGATCTGCAAGGGGAGAAGCCGAATGGTCCACGTAGTGATGGATTTCAGCTGGGGTGTCAGTGAGAGCCCACGCTGAGCTGACTGTAGCTGTGGAAACACTTAAGGGTGCGTGTACGGAGGAGGCTGGTACACACACATATTTCAGCGGACCAATGAGACCGCAGCAGCAGCCAGCACACCCACCCAGATCTGGTTTCTAATTCCACTCTCCAGTAAGAGGACCCAGGGACCCTTGGAGAAAGGGCTGGTTCCGGGTGAGCGGGAGCGTCTCACGGTACCGCACGGTCCTGAGGGGCCGTCTGGAAGGGACCCAGGAGCCCATGGAAGGAGCCCCCACGGCCGAGCTGGAGCACGGGGCAATCAACAAGAGTATCGTGTCGGGCTGTGAGCCAAAGTATAGAACAAATACCCCCAGTCCATGCGGGTACAGAAGATGGAGTAAATAATAAATGCGGGGAAAGAGACACATTCCCCTGCGGAGGCATTCCCAACAATGGATGTGGCTCCTCCGCCCTCAAGCAGATGCCAGATGCCCCACCCAACTGTGTGACTCCCTCCTAAAGAGCACAGTGTGGGGGGACAGCAGCTGTACAGAGGGGCCCGAGCAGCGCTCCTCGGCTGGTGATCAAGGTCAACACCAACAGTGACGAGTCGGTCGACAGCGGGCACTCTGGGAGGGGGGGCGAGAAGGACACTGCCCCTCTGTCACCCGTCCACCCGTCACCCCGCGCGAATCACGAGAGAAACACCAGACAGACCCAGGGGAGGACATTCTGCAGAACGCTGAGCAGGGATCAGACAGGGAAGTCTGGGGAACCACCACGGCCCAGAGGGGCCCATTGAGACACGACGCCTGAATGTAACGTGGTCCCTGGATGGATCCTGGGACGAAAAGGGACATTAGGGAAAACTGAGGAAGTCTGATAAAGTGCAGACTTTAGTTAACAATAATGTGTCCCTGTTGGTTGGCTCAGAGTGACAGATGCATCACAGTCATGTGAGACGTTCCTAAGAGAGGAGACTGCTATGGGGTATACGGGAACTCTGTAACTGCAAAACTGTCCCAAAGTTTAAAGTTTATTTAAAAAAAAAAAAAGAAGAAGAAAAGAAAAAAAACTCAAATACAAAAACCGTGGCTTCTAAAGCCAGGAGCCAGGAATGCCTGTTTGAATGCGAGCCATCGGCTTGCAGGATGGGCGCCCGCGCCGGCCAACCTCGCCGAGCTTGCTGGGAGCCCAGGACCCGGGAGTCCAGCTGGGAAAGAACAGGAGCGCCATTCCGCTTGGTGCCCACGGCCTCAGGCCCACGCGGTAAGAAACGGTCGTGCGGCACCGTTCGCAGAGCGCCAGGTGGGCACCGTGTCCCCGCTGCCAGGCCCACCACCCCACCATGAGGCTTCCCATGGCAGCTCCAAAGCTTATCCAACACGTCCTGTGAATTGACAGGAGATTATTTCCTCCGCAAAAAACAGATGAAACTAAGGAATTGAAAATTTACGAAGGACATATTTGTTGACTCTAGTAAAGTCAAGATGGAGAGATTTATTTCCTTTTCTCATTATTTGTAACAAACTTGTTCTGAATGAGCGCTTCTAGGATAAAGACACATGAAGCTGTTCTACAAAAATAATAATGACAGGGGCTGGCCCAGTGGCATAGTGGTTAAGCTCGTGTGCTCCACGTTGGTGGCCTGAGGTTCATGGGTTCCGATCCCTGGTGCAGACCTACACACCGCTCGTCAAGCCATGCTGTGGTGGCGTCCAACACACAAAATAGAAGAAGATTGATGCAACAGGTGTTTGCTCAGGGCCAATCTTCCTCACCAAAAAAAAAATAATAATAATAATAACGACACCCAGGTTTCTGGCTTGGGTTGCGGGGTGGATGGTAACCCCACTGTGGCGTCAGGGAGCAGGGGCAGGGGGTGGGGAGGAGGGCACGCTTGCGGTTCCAGACACGAGCGTGTGTGGGCCTGTGGCTCCCACACTGGGGTGTCCACTGACGTGGCGTGGCCAAAGGAGTCAGGCCAGAGCTGGGCCGGCCGGGGCCTTAGGCCTGGCAGCATGTCGCTGGGAACCAGAGCATCTAGAGCGATGAAGGTCAGCCAGGGAGGACGTGTGCAGAGGGAGGAGAGCGACCCAGAGCCAGCTGCTGGGGACCCCCAACGCTGAAGGATGGAGCAGGGAGGCTGAGGGGCTGAGAGACCAGGAAATGCTGGGCTCGGCCCCTCGCCACCCTGAGAGTGGGCTGAGTCAGCTCCCTTCGCAGGTGGAGGATCCTTTGAGACCCTCATAGTGCTGCTAGGGAGACGGCACGGGCAGGACAGCAAGGCCCCCTGGCCTTGAAGGAGACCAGAGTGAACAGATGAGGACACAGCAGATGGCAGGTGAGAAACAAAGGCAGTGCGGGGGTGAGAGCAGGGGGTGCTTTGCAGAGAGGGTGGAGCGAGGAGGTGCCTGTAAGGAGGTGAAATGGGCAGAGACCTGTGGGAGGGAGCTATGGGGCTGTGGGGGCTGTGAGGAGCAGGTGCAAAGGTCCTGAGGCAGGAATGTACCTGGAGTGGCAGAGGGAGAGGAGGTGGGTCGGGGCCTCCGGCTGGATTGGGGAGCAGGTAGGGACGAGGGGACTGGGCAGGGCTGGGGTGGGGCAGGACCCATGGGCCAGGGTGAGGAGCTGGGATTTGTCCCCCGAGTGCAACGGGAAGCCCCTTATGGGTGTGAGGCAGGTGGACCATCCCTTCACATGTGGGGAAGGTCGCCCTGGCTCTGGCTTAGGGAACGGCCTGTAGGAAGGCGGGTGGGCGCAGAGAGACAGTTAGGAGGTGTGTCAGCATGCTAGGCGGCTGGCCCAAACCACCACAAACTGGGGCTGAAAACGGCAGGAGTTTACCCTCTCTGTTCTGGAGGCAGGAGTCCGAGATGCAGGCATCCAGGTCTGGTTCCTCCTGGAGGCTCTGGGAGAATCTCTTCCTGCCTCTCTGGCTCCTGGGCGCTCTTGGCTCGTGGCTGCATCGCTCCCTCCCTGCCTCCTCGCCCCGAGGCCTCCTCCCTCTGCGCCTCTCTCCTTCTCTTCTAGGGACACTCGTCACTGGCTGGAGGGCCCTCCCGGATAACCCAGGATGGTCTCCTTGCCAGATCCCTAACTTTAATTCCATCTGCAACAACCCTTTTCCAAATAAGCTCACAGTCTCAGGTTCTGCGTGGGCGTGAATTTGGGGGACACCATTCACCCCGCCTCGGGGGCCTTGGAAGGAAGCCCCAGAGACCGTCAAGGAGCAGCTTTGGCTCTGAGGCTGAGTCGGATGCCGTGGGAGAGCCGGACCCCTCAGCCCGGCTCGGCTGCTCCGTGAACTGTTGAAGAAAGAGCACCCCGCGTCCCTGGGCTCCGCTGGCGCGGGGACGTCGGCCGCAGAGCGCAGATCCTGACCGCGCGTGAAGTTTCCCGAGCACCTCCCCAGTGGGTTTCACTGACACAGGTCCTTTATTGTACGTTCGACAGGGATCCGTGATGGAGATCTGGGTCTCGCTAAGTCTAGAAAAGCTGTCCCAGTAAGCTGGAAAGAAAAGCCGTCAGTGGTAGAGCAGCACGTCCGTGTGCTGGCAGCCCTCTCCCTCAGGGCCGTGAGAAGTCGCCGCACGGCTTAGACTGAGTGGCACACTAACTCAGCTCTGTCAGCTTCACAGCGCCGAGCGCCGCGAGCAGCTGCTCCGTACGCAGCCGGGGCCGATGAGCAGGGTCACGCAGCACAGACTTGGGCGCGCACGGCCTGGGGCACACCCCTTACCCCTCATCCTTGCGTTTCCTTCTCTCCTTTTAAGCAGTAACTCACACACACAATTCATCCTCTTAAAGTAGACAGTTCAGAGGTTTTTAGTACAATCATAGAGTTGTGCAACCATCACCACTATCGAATTCCAGAAGATTCCATCACCCCAAAATAAACCAGCTACTCACTACCAGTCACCCCCCATCCTCCTCCCCCAGGCCCTGGCAGCCGCCAATCCACTCACTGTCTCCGGATCTGCCTGTTCTGGCTGTTTCCTATAAATGGAATCATCCACTACGCGGCCTTTGCATCTGGTCTTTCCACTTCGAGGGTCTTCCGCCCTGCAGCATGCATCGGCACTCCATTCCTTTTCAGGGCTGAATGATATTCCATTGTGTGGACATGCCACATTTTGTTTATCCATGCATCCACCGATGGACGTTTGGCTTGTTTCCACTTTTGGGTCGTTATGAATAATGCTGCAAGGGACACTCATGCACAGGTTTCTGTGCAGACGTAGGTGTTCAGTTTCCATTCTTTCTGGATTGGGAGTAGCACAGAGCCTCCGCATGGGGTGGCCAAGAGAATTCACTGAGCTCGGTCTGAACACCCTCAGATTAGAGCCTGAGGGGCCGGCCCGGTGGTGCAGTGGTTAAGTGTGCGCGCTCCACTGCAGCAGCCCAGGGTTCGCAGGTTTGGATCCCACGTGCACACCAATGCACTGCTTGTCAAGCCCTGCTGTGGCAGCGTCCCATATAAAGTGGAAGAGGATGGGCATGGATGTTAGCTCAGAGCTGATCTTCCTCAGCAAAAAGAGGAGGATTGGCATCGGATGTTAGCTCAGGGCTGGTCCTCCTCACAAAAAAAAAAAAGATTAGAGCCTGGGGCGCAGTAATTGCACAAGGCTGGGAGGGGGTGCAGTGGCATCCGCGGTCTTGCCTGTGTCGCCCCAACTACCCCTTCTGGCACCCGCACCCAAATTTTCCTCTGGAGTGCCGGCCATTCCCCGCTCAGCCCATGCAGTGGGAGTGGGGCTGACACACCCTTAGCCCAAGACCCGAGCCAGCGAATCAGAACTCACCTCCACTTGGCCTGGTGATGGGCTCAGGAAGAACGCAGGACCCAAGTAAGACAATCCCAGGCCCCTCTCTGAAATGTTAGAAAAGGGACTTCTCTTCTGGGCAAGGATAGGCCTGGAGTGGTCAGGCCACCGCCTCACAAGAAACTGCAGCTGAATGGAGGAAGCAGAGCCCAGAAAAGGAGAGTCTGAGTACAGAGCCCCTGGAACCAGCCATGCCTGAAGCCACGTCCCTGATTTTTCCCTCTTAAGCCAGATTTCTCTGAGGTGCCTGAAATTCTTCCTCCTGCACAGACCATGGGGGTGAGGACGGCAGAGACTCGTTCTGGATGGAAGACGGTGGAAGACAAGACTCAGCCTGCATGCCTTACAGCCAATCCCACCAGTTACAATGTCTTGTCTTCAAATACCAAGAGGTGACTACACGTCTTCTGAACCAGAACTGGTTTTCCTTGTAATGCTGTCTCTGGAGGCCCTGGCTCAGCTCCTCCAGTGAGGGAGGGGGAGGGGCTGGGGGTTCTCCCTGGGGACACAGCTTGGTTGTGGGGACATGCTTGGCAGAGGGACCAGCTCCAGGACCAAGAGTTGTAGCTCAGGCGGCTGAATGAGTGGGGCCCGTGGAAGCCAGCCGTCCTGCACCCCAGTCCTCACAGCCACTCTGCCCACACAAGCCCCTACATGCTCAGACCTCACCCCACTGACCCCTCACCTTTGATTTCTACCCCCTCACCTTCCATCTGGGTGTCCTTTATGGGCTGAACTATGTCCCCCAAAATCCATATGTTGAAGTCCTAACCCCTGGCACCTCAGCACGTGACTGTATTTGGAAATAGGGCCTTTAAGGAGGTGATTAAGGTAAAATGAGGTCGTTGGGGTAGGCCCCAGTGCAGTAGGACTGGTGTCTTTACAAGACGACTTGCTCGTCGTCTTATAAGATCCTGGCTGCCCCCTCTGCCAGGACCGCTCTTCCCGCAGGCCTTTGCTAAACTGACCGTCCCATTTAGTGCCGCGTGCCACCTGACCCTCTCGACCCCCTGCGTCCCCACTGCATGCTGCACCATCTGACACAAGAGGCGTGAGTTTCCTGTGCTGCCTTAACAATGACCACAAACATAGTGGTGTAAAACAAGACACACTTATCCTCTCGCAGTTCTGGAGTCCAGAGGTCCGAAGTCAGTTCTGCTGGCCTGAAAGCCCAGTGTGTGCCGCGCTGCTCCCTCCGGGGCTCCGGGGAGAACCTGCTCCTCGCCTCTTCCAGCTCCTAGAGGCGCCCACGTCCCTCGGCCCCGGCCGCATCACTCCAGCCTCTGCTTCCATCGTCACGTGGCCTCCTCCCCCAACTCAGAGCCTCCCTCCTCCCACCTCCCCCTTACAGGGACCCTTGACGACCCTGGTCCCCCATCCAGGGCAGTCCCCTGTCTCAGGGTCTGTAACTGAAGCGCTTCCGCAAAGCCCCTCTGGCCGCGTACGGGAACTCGTTCACGGACTCAGCCACTAGGATCGGGCATCTTTGGGGGCCATCACCCCCCACTTGGCCTTACTTGACTCATCTCTCCCCCACCGGTGTCGGCCCCACAGGCACGAGGCCCGTGCCCCACGACGATGCTCCAGTGAAGGCTCGGGGGCCTGGTCTAAGGGCCACCACCTCCCCGCGGGGCCCCGTCTTGGAGAAGGATCCTGTCTGAGCAAGTCAACCTTTCGCATCCAACACACACATACACTTCCCTCGCTCTCATTTTTATCAATTTTCAGTTACACAAGCAAACCAGGAACAGCTGCTCCTGGTAAGAAGGTAAAACACTGCTGAGAAGTGAAGGCCTTGGGCCCCACCGGTCCTTGCCCGGGTCCCCTGGGCAGACCCCAAGTGGAGGGTCCTGGTCCCAGCGACGGTGACTTACGAGGACGCTCCCGCAGAGAACCCCACTGGACAGTGGGACTGGGAAGGGCAGGAGGTGCGAGGGCCAGTGTCCATGGACCGCATAGGTCACTTCCAAGGACCAGGAGCATCCCCCCGCTTTTAGTCTCGAGCTCAGGACTGCCCGGGATGGACAGATGTCCACAGCCTGAGGCCCTGGGGACAGAGAGCAGCAGGTGCCGCGGCGGGAGGGGCAGCGCTGGGAGCAGGCCGTGTGCAGGGCTGCAGCGGTCACGCCTGGACGTGGGCAGGGCTCCCAGGGGACGCGGGCGGAGCTCGGGCCTGCCGTCAGCACCGGGTGCTTCGGTGGGTTTCCTCCAGACCATTTCCCCTGCTTTTACACACACACACACGCGCGCGCGCGCGCGCGCACACACACAAAACGGCCCAGGAAAGCTGCAGCCCACGTCCTCCCAGCTTAGCCAGCTCAACCTGCAGAGAGACTCGAAGAGTTCAAGCCACAGCCCCAGGGCCGTCTCTCATTGGAGGATGTGGGTTGTGTGTCAATCCCTGAACCAAGCATGTGGCCGGGGGATGGAAACAATCGATTGGCCCACCCTGGGTTACATGCTCCAGGGGCTGGGCTCAGCATCACTAACCCCCCTGGGCTGACACGGACAAAGGGAGATTTTTCTAAAGGATATTGGAGGTGCTAAAGTCAGAGAAAGGGACAGTGGACGGCAGGCAAGGCTGGATGAAGGGGCTCAGGAGAGAGGACATAGATGTATGTCTTGGTGTGTATGTACACGTGATAGATGTAAATACGTAGTTTTGTGGGTTTTTTTCTGCTTTCTGCTTTTTTCCTCAATTTTTTCACTCAACAATATGTCTGAGTAGCCCCACGGGTACACCAGCATCTAGTCTGTTCTTTCTAACTTCAACGTGGTGTTCCATTTCTCGGGTACATCCCAGTCAGTCCAGGGCAGCCGCCAGCTCACATAGCACCTTGTGGGTCTTAGAAGAGGTGCCCATTTCTCCCGTGGGACATGACCCCACTCCAGGAATCACAGACCAGCAAACAGGGTGCAGAGGAACTCCCACCCCCACCTGCGTCCTTGGCCACAGCCAGCACGACCAACAGTACACATGGCGCTGGGTCAGCCAGTCAGCCACCGATGGCCATTTAGGCAGTTTCTGATTTTTGTTACTGTTACATCCGCATTAGCCTTCTTGTGCAAAGATGGGCGTGATTCTCTAGGGCAGACACCAAGAACGCTGAGCCTAAAAAACACACTTTTTAAATTTTAATAGCTGCTCCCCAGTGGCCTCCCAGGAGGCGGCACCAGCTGGCGCTCCCTCCAGCACCAAGGTCCCCGCTCCCCACACCCTCCTCGGCGCATGACAACATACGGCTTTTCAACATCGCTCATCTGACGGGTGAAAAGTGGCCTCTCATCAGCACTTGGATCGTGGCCACATTCAAACGCCAGAATTCAGTGGCAGGCTTGAAGGGACAACAGCCACGTGGTGCCACCCAGCCCCCAAGATGAAGTGACACATCCCCAACGTCCAGCCAAGTATCCTTGGTTCCGCACCACTCACCAGGCACCATCTGGACCTATCTGGGCAGAACCATGGCCTGTCTGTGGGCCCCTGTCACAGGCCGTCTCTCTTCACCACCCTTCCATATTAGTCCCTCCACAGCGCCCCCCACAGTCCCTCAGCCAGCGTCCCCTCTCAAATCCCTCACATGCAGGAAGAACTCTGCTACACAGTAGGGTCGACTGCACCAGCGTCTCTTCTGAGCCCCTTGATCCAGCCCTGCCTGCCACCCATCCTCCTTTACTCTGGCTTCAGCACCCCCAGTTTCCTTTAGAAAAGCCCTTTCTTCGGCTGTCAGGGCAGGCAGTTCGGCTCAGTTCCGTCAGTTCAGTGATGGACGCACCATCCGTACCATCCAATGAAAGACGCCCCGGGGCTGTGGCTTGAGAAAGAGTCTGTCTGCAGCTGGGCTTGCTAAGCTGGAAGGATGTCAGGTGCAGCTACCCTGCGCCATCTTTGCTGCCATTTGGAGGAATCTCGCCTGAGGACGAAGCCAACACAGGGATGAAGAGAGACACGGTGTTCTGACCGCATCCTTGTGCGACTTGATCCAGCCTTGCCTGGTCAGTGTGCTCTGGGATGTCCCAGTTTAACAAGCTCATAAATTTCTTTCCCTTGACTAGAGCCAGTTTGAGCTGGGCGTCTGCCACAACGCACCTGAGCAAAATTCGGGGATGTGCCTGTGAAGGGTCACTGCATGTCAGGGTGCCTCACCGCGCTGATGTCAATCGGTGAATATAACTGTCTTCTGAAGCAAGCGCAGAATCTCCATGCTCCAGAGGGGTCCCTGAGGCTCTGAGAGCAACAGCAGGAGGATAAAGAGACCACAGCTGGGCAGGACAGCGAGGCAGGGGTTCTGCGGGGACCCAGCCCTCAGCTGGAAGAGGAGCCACCACTCCCCTTAGACTGGGGCTGTGGGTCCAGTGGAAGTGCCCGCCCTCAGTTTCCCTGTCTGTAGAATTGGGACCTCAATCCCCACAGCACCAGCAGTGACTGGCGGCTGAAGGGGCGGGGGAGGGAGAGCAGAGTGAGAAACCCAATACAAGGTGTGGGGGCGTCTGAATTTGAACCTCCAGCCCCCACACCCACCCAAGATCCTTCGGCTGTGTGATCGCCCACAAATTAATATTTCTGGACCTCAATTTCCTCGTTTGACAAATGGAAATAGTTTCGATCCCATAAGATGTTGTAAAAAGGGAATGGGATTATATATGGGACGCGCTGCGCACGTGCCCCACACTAACCTCCCATCAAACGTCAGCGATCAGCACTCCTGCTGCCCACACCCTCGGTGACCGCAGACCCTCCGCCCTCGCTGACCCCAACTGCGCCCACAACCCCCCCCAGACTCGTGCTCCCGACAGTGCCCGTGCCAGCCCCCGTGCCCCAGCCTCTCCCACATATTCAGATTCCTCCAGCAGCTCCGCGAGCTCCGGCAGGGGCCCCCGGCCCCCGCCCCCACACTCTCACCCACCCCCACCCACCCCCGCCCCCCACGCTCTCACCCACCCCCCACCCACCCCCCGCCCCCACGCTCTCACCCACCCCCCGCCCCCCACGCTCTCACCCACCCCCCACCCACCCCCCGCCCCCCACGCTCTCACCCACCTTCACCCCCCGCCCCCCACGCTCTCACCCACCCCCCACCCACCCCCCGCCCCCCACGCTCTCACCCACCCCCCACCCACCCCCCGCCCCCCACGCTCTCACCCACCTTCACCCCCCGCCCCCCACGCTCTCACCCACCCCCCACCCACCCCCCGCCCCCCACGCTCTCACCCACCCCCCACCCACCCCCCGCCCCCCACGCTCTCACCCACCTTCACCCCCCGCCCCCCACGCTCTCACCCACCCCCAGCCCCACGGCCTCCCCCCTCCACCCCCGGGCCCCGCCGCTCACTCCCGCCCAGCCCCCACCCCCTTCTCCCGCGGCGCACGGGCTCCACCACGCGTCCGCCGGGCGCGCTGCGGCGGCCGCTCGGGTCGCCAGCGGTGACCGTGAATCCGGGCTTCGGCGGGGTCCGCGTGCGCACGGACGGGGAGCCGGGGTCCGCTCCCCGGGGAGCAGCCCGGACCACCGGGCTCTGCGCCCGCCCGCGGACACTCGGCCAGAGCCTTCCTTCGGGCCGCCGCGGCCCCGTTCCTCCAACGGACACACGGGGCTGCCGAGGTGGAGTCCGAGCATTCACGCCCGGGCGCAGCGGGGCGCGGGCCCTTTAAGGCGGCGAGCGCGGCCGCGTTCATTAGCATATATTAGCATGCCCCGCCCGCCGCTGGGAGGCGGGCGCCCGGCTCAGTCGGGCCTGGGGCGGCGCGCGCTGGCGCGGACGCGGGGCGCGGGGGCGCGGGGCGCAGGAGAGCGGGCGCCCGGCTCCGGGGCGCACAGGCTCAGGGGCGCGGGATCTCCACGGCCTCGCCGACCGCCCTGAGAGCGCGATGGGGCCCGGCCCGCCGTCCCCCCGGCTCCGGCTCCCGCCGCTGCCGCTGCTGCTGCTCGCGCTGGCGGCCCGCGGGGGCTGCGCTGCACCCGCGCCCCGCGCCGAGGACCTCAGCGTGGGAGTGGTGAGTGCGCGGCCGGGATATGGGGGTTCACGGGCGGCAGGACCTCATCAGGGCGCCTGGCGCTTGCGGGAACCTGGGGCGCCCTGGACCCATTTCCTGGACAGGAAAGTTGAGGCTGGGGCGCAGGCTGAGCACTGACGCGCGCGCACCCGGGTCTGGGACAGAGGCGCCAGGTTCCTTCCCGGCTCCGTGCGCTCGGAGCGCCCCGCAGCCGCAGGAGCCCGCGGAGGGGGGGGAAATCGCCTGTCCAGAGCCCCCGTCCCCGGCTTGGAGCGGCCCCGAAGGGGGGTCCTCAGGCAGTGCGCCCCGCGTGCGTTCCCAGTGGGAGTGGTGGGAGGGAGGGCGCGCCCTTACAGACAGGGAATAAGCTGGGGCTGCGGAGTGTGGTCGCCCGGGACAGCTGGTGTGTTCTCGAGTTTGCTGCGTTGAGTGTCGGAGAGCAAGGAGCCGGCCCCCCAGTTGCCCACTGGGCATGGATCTTAGCCCTGTTCTCCGTCCCTTTCCACCGCTAGGGCGGCCAGTTTTGCTCTGCCTCCGTCTTGGTCGTATCCTGAGCATGATGGGCCCCCTCCCATTCCCAGGCTCAGATGCAGCCCCACCGCCTTCCCCCGTGCCCCCTCCCCCAGCACCAGCTGTCTCACTGGCTTGGGAACCGTCCTGGGGGGCGGGGCAGTGGCCTCTTCCCACAACCCCTCCCCCGTTCAGCCCGCCAGGCTCTGAGCCGCCGCCTCTGGACCTGGAAGATTTAGATCAGACTTTCTGGGTATCGCCGCCCCCAGGCCCCCACCCCCAGGCTCGGGAGGCCAGGCGAGGACGCGAGGGGGCCAGTGGATTAAGCCTATTCCTTCTGAGGCTCTCTCCCCTTAGCTGCCCTCACTCGGCTCAGATGCAGGGCCGCGGGCCAAGGGCCTGGCCTCCCGCCCCCGCCCCACGTTCCACCGGCGGTCTCCTGAAGGGGTGCTGGGGGTGCTTCTCTCCCAGCGCCAGTGGCGCTCAAGAGTTCCAGGAGGATTTTGGGCAGGCGGAGGCATTCGGGTGCGGGCACTTGGGTGACATCTGCAGCTGCGTGGTTGGCAGGACTTGGCCAAAGGTTCTTGGATGAGACATAGGCTTTGGCCACCCCTGCCCGGCTGCCCCACCCCTGGCAGCCATCTGGGAGGGCGCGGCCACAGTCCCTTCTGTGTGTATCTAGACGCCTGAGGGACCCCACAGCAGGCTTTCTCCTGGCTAAGCTGCCCCTGAAAATGGGATGCCTTTATCCACCTCCTCTGGGCCCCTTTGTGGCTGAGGGTTTCCCGGATCCCCTTCTGGGGTGCACGCTCTCAGGGCATGTGTCTCCAGGTCTGGGGTGAGTGACAGTAGCACCCAGGGCTCCCACCTTCCAGCTCCCAGGGGCACCGCCCAGAGGGCTAATGGGGGTCGCCTGCACGGGCAGGGGATGGAGCTCCCAGTGGGCCAGCCAAGTTCGTTTATCAGATCTGGTGCAGTTCGGAAGTTTCTCTCTGCCCTCCCGGAGAGAGCCAGTCGGGCACACTTCTCCCAGCTTGGACCTGCGGGCTGCCTCCTCTCCCTGCTCCCCTGGGTTCCCTGGCACCCAGGGGGGTCACCTGGCCCCGCACCCTGTGGGATGCACTGGGCAGGGGACGTGGCTCCCCTGCCTGGAGCCCCAGAGACAGCAGGGCCCTGGCCTCTGGCCCAGTGGGTAGAGAACAGAGGATGCTGCCCCTACCGGAGAGGCCCCCACCCAGGGAAGGCGGGGACCCCTCCCGCCTGGTGTGGGAAAAGCCTTCCTGCCTACTGCCCTGGGTTTGCAGGCGGAGGGCGGTCTCTGGTGGCCTTCAGGGAAATGACACTCAGAGCATCTGACCCGGAGGTGCAGGAAGGCGCAGACAGGCAGGGATTTATGGGGAGGAGGGGGAACTCCCTTCCCTCCCCCTCCCCAGACGGCCCTGGGGGGGGGGGGGGCGGCCACTGACTCTGGATATTCAGGTCTGGGGCTGCCAGCGAGGAGAAGGGTCCCTTTGTAAGTGTGACCTAGCTTCTGCCAGACAGAGCTGTGCCCAGTGGGTCTCCAGCACTGGCTGGCCCAGGGAGGGGCTCCCCCAGCCCAGCCCACCCTGAGAGTGTTAGCTGGAGAACAAAGCACCAGATTGAGGCCTGCGGGGCCTATCAAATGGTGGGCTTTCAGGCTGCGGGGGAGTGGGACGAAAGAGTAGGCACTGGGCCTCCTGGGGTTGTCGGCTGAGCTGCAAGTCCTTCTGGGCCGGAGTCTTCATTATTCTGTTTCTGGGTAGGTAATGCCCTACGGAAGGGTCTGCAGGGGAAACTCAGTCTGCCCCGCTCCTCCCGCGTTTCCTGCGGATCCTCCCGGAGGTTGTCTGGGCACGTAAAGCACATGGGGGTTCAGTCCTTTATTTTTAGGGATGAAGCCTGGTGCCCGGCGGTGTGCACCTGTGGTTTCACTTCCCTTCACAATCTGTCCCAGAGAACATCCTGTACCGGACCCTCTGGAGCTGCCTGGTCCTTTGTGTCTGCTCCTGGTCCCACCGCATTTCATCACACGGGTGTCACATCCTTTCCCCGGGCCCCGGGCGGACGTGCGGGCCGGTGCTCATATTTTGCTGTGGCGAGGAGCACCGCAGAACCTCCTGGTTCCGAGGCGTGAGGATGTGGGGGATCGGGCCCTGGAAGAGGGAAGCCTGGTGACAGGCGTGGGGGTTAACACGTCGCATGTGGGCAGGTTTGCCAAGCCGTCTTCTAAAGTGTCCACGAGGTTTCTACCCCCAGCGGCAAGTCTGTGAGTTCTCACTGCCTCGCCCCACACGGCTGTCGGCGGGGCATTTGATCTCTGACACCCAGACGGTGGCGGTGGTCTATGGCTGAGATTGTGTGTGAGGGCGGCCGGGAACAGGCAGGGCCCTCAGTGCCCAGGAGGCCTCGGGCCGGATGATGACGGGTGGGAGCCAGGACCTTGGAGCATGGGTGAGCGCCAGACCCCCTCCTGGGGGATGGGGGAGGTGGCAGGGGTGACAGTCATCCTCCTCACTGTGCCCTCAGCCAGTGGCCTCTGGGTGCCTGCTCCTCAGCACCAGCACCCAGGCGAGCCTGTGGGCCCTCCGTGCGATCAGGATCTGGCTGGGGAATATCTCTCAAAGCTGCAGTCCCGGAAACCCACCCGCACACCCTCAGCCAAGACCGAGAACCAGGAATGCTTGACCGGTGCGGTGGTTTCGCCCTGCACCCGGCAAGAGGCAAGGAAAGTGTCTGTGTGTCCCTCTGCTCTGAGGTCCCCTCCGCGTGAAGGTCCTAAGACCCATCCTACCCCTCCCCACCAGCCTGCGAGACACGGAGGCCAGTTGTCCAGAATCGAGGCCATGCCCTGGAGCACCCCTGGCCTTTGGCGCCCGAGCCAGCATCAGAATGACTGAGCAGCCTCTGTGGCCTCTTGTGGGCGTCAGGGTGGTGTGGGCAGGACTGCACTGGACGCCTGTGGTCTGAGCCCGGGAGTGTGGACTCGGACTCAGTGGGCGAGCCAACCCACCCGGTGGCTTAGGACGCGTCATTTCCCTTTCATGTGGGCTCTTGGCACAGTGGGGGTTCTGGAACCAGCCCTCGGGTGTGGATCCCAGGCTGCTGCTTACCAGCCTGTACCCTGAGTGCCAAGCCTCGGTCTCCCCATCTGTGCAACGAGAGCTGCCGCCTCTGGATTGCTGCAGCAGCGTCTGGCAGGAAGTGAGCTGCCTTCCCGTTCCAAGGGGGAGGAATGGGGAGAAGGCTGGAGAGGATGGGGGTTCGGCAGGGTGCTCTGGGATGCAGTGCTTTCCTGCGGGACTTCAAGGGTGCTGTGAGCATACGTGATATTTGCTTCTTCATTAATGCTCTGAGCTTCCGTGGAGATGCTCCGGGTGCAGGGTCTGTGCCGTGCACGTGAAGGGTAACGGACACGTCTGTCCCGCCTCCCATTAGCTGAGAGCCTGCTGGGTCACTCCTGAGCACTGTCCAGCTCTCAGAAGGGATGGGACAGAGTGGTCTGGGCAGGATGCAGAGCCTGGCTTCCTCACATGCATAGAATCAACCCCCTCCTCTTACCCAGGGGCCCTCCTACTTCTCCTATCCCTTCCTCCTGTACCCCAGTCCCACCAGCTCCTTTCTGCTCCCTGGACTTCCCAGGCTGCTTCCTGCCCCAGGGCCTTTGCACTTGCCGTTCCCATGGCTCATCACCTGGCCAGCTCCTTCTCATCTTTCAGGTCTTGGCCCAATGTCACCCCCAGGGACATCTTCCCTGAGCACCCAGTTAAGGAACCCCTCCACCCAGTCTCTCACTTCCCTCATGGCGCAGCAGTTAAGGGAATAGGCCTTGAAGCCAGACAGCCCGGGTGTGAATCCCAGCTCTGCCCCGTACTGGCTGTGTGACCATGGGTAAGTGTCCTAACCTCTCTGTGCCTCAGTTTCCTCATCTGTAAAATGGGGATAATAGTGCCCACCTCATAAGATTGATTCAGCAGTTATCTGAGCGCCTGCTGTGTGACCACCGCGGCAGACGGCACACCCTGCGCTCACACAGCTTTCCCCTCAGGCGCATCGGGAGCACTGAGCAGGTTAGTGAACGGAAAGCGTTCAGTAATCCTTGCTGTTAGGATCGCTTATCTTAACTGTTATTTGTGATGTAACTGTCATCTGTCACTTATTTCTGTGCTCACTTCTTTATCGTTGGTCTTCTCCGTGGGACTGGCGGCTCCCGGATGGACAGCGGGCAAATGTCCCCAGGTCTCCTCTGCCCCCAGCACCTGGCACAGCGAGCGTCTGGTCAGGGTGTCTGATGGATGGACGATGGACTGTCAGAGGGGGCTCTGGGGTGTCCCTCTGGGGAAGACCCTGGGGCGCGGGCATCACCCCAGCTGCCAGCAGCCCCAGAAGAAGAGGGATGCAGGGGACCCGAGGCCCCACCAGCTCCTTCCTTCAGGGTCTCTAGAGGCCGTGTGGCCCAGCAGGTCAGACAAGGACTCGAGCCAGACCACAGCTCCGTCCCTGGTGCCCTGTGTGCGCGAGGGACTGAGGGGGAAGGTGCAGGCAGGGTGCAGAGGGCCGCCTGCCAGGGCGCCCAGGTCTGCTGTGCTTATGCTGTGATTTGGGTCAGGGGGATGCTCTGAAGCCGCTGCCTGCCGGCCTTCTGCTGTGGCGCCTGAGCCTGTTTCCCCATCTGTGCGGTGGGGCTAAGGCTAGGGGCACCTGCTCTCCATTCCCGCAGAGGCTGGCGGAGCCCAGTTAGAGATGGACTGTGATGGAGGGCTGCCGGAGACCCAGGCCAGGGCGGCCCCTCGCGGGGCAGCACGGATGCGCCAGGGGACAGCGTGTGTGCGGGGTCGCGGCTGGCTTCATTCATTCGGGTCCTGCGCACGTTGGGGCTAATTCTTCCGTGCCTCCTTTTCCCCACCTGTGAATGGGGCGACCGTGACACGTGGGGCTGTGGCGAGGACTAGAGGGACACTGCGCACAGCGGGCGCTTCGTGTTTCCCGGCGTGGTGAAGCGCATCGCGGGGCGGCCGTGCACCCACCATCCGCGGAGCGTCGCCGACCCCCTGGGGGCTGGACCAGCGCGGAGATGTTGAATCATCAGGAGGGCTCCCAGGGGTCGCTGCACCTCCCTGTGAATCTCCTGGAAGGGAGTTGTACGTCTGTGCGTTAGATCGTTCACTGTAAACAGGGGCACAGTGTGTCACCCGGTGATGAGCCAGGGTGGGGCCGCGTGGGAAGGGTTGGGGGTGACCGCATCTGCGGGATGGGCCGCGCACCCGCCCTGCCGGGCCTCAGTTTCCCCATCTGCAGTAATGGCGCAGTACGTGGGGGTCCTAGGGAGGAGGAAGAGAGCATCTCCTTGGCTGTTCGGGACTATCGCGGTTGGGTGGCTCCTGCGGGGTTGGGGCTTGGCTCCCCCTCCCCCTCCCCCTCCCGGCGGCTCCGCCCCCTCCCCACGGCCTTCTGGAAGGTTCGCCCTCCGCCTGCGCAGCCTCGTTGCCCTGGAGACGCGGTTGCCCTGGCAACGGCGGAGCGAGGACCCGGTGGGCGCACGCCCGGCATGCCGAGGGACCCCCCAGGCTCTGTAGGTATGAGGGGGGCGTGCTGGGGATCCCTGGGAGGGTGGTCTGGGCCCCCCCCCCCAGCCCCCCGGGCCGTCTGCGGGGTACCACCGTGGTGGGGGCCGGGGGCCTCAGCGGGGGTTGGGCCGCATTTGTCTCTGGGACCCCCGCCTCCCCAGCCGTGGGGACGGTTCTCAGCTTGGTTTCTCGTGTCTCTGGTCAACACTCCCATCTTTCTCACCCCATTAGCCTCCTCTGATGTTTGAAAATGTATTAATTTAACTACCAGGAAAGAAAACTGAACTTCCGCCTTTGGGGAGTTCTCCTACATCCTCCTGAGACTGGATGAGCTGGCACGTGGAGAGAGAGCCCTTGTCGTCTTAGATGCCCCCTCCCTCCAGGCTCCGGGGCTGAGGTGCCTTCTCAGGAGGGATGAGGGCTTCTTGTTCCAACACATTCGCCTCCGCTGAAGACTCAGGGCTGGGAGGGGGCCCCATGCCCTGCAGGCCATGTATGTCCATCCATGTGTCCACCTGAGGGCCAGTGGCTGCCAGCATCCCCCTAAACTCCCAGGGGCTTGTCTTGTTGTCACACGCCTTAGGATTTCCCCTTCTGAGCTGGGGAATAGTTGCCACCCTCCCATTCTGGTGGTCCAGTAATCGACCCAGAAGCCCACCAGGACTGCAGGGGCCACAGGGGCAGGGGTTGTGAGGAAAAAGGACTGGTTTTGTGATGCTAATGTCGTGGGGAGAGGGGGATCTGCACCAGGAGCAGGTGGGATGTCTGAGATGGAGAGCGCAGACCCTGGTCCCACGCCTGCAGGTTGGCAGGAGGTGGGGGACCCGGCCAGCCCCTCAGATTTGGTTGCAGGGGCTGCAAACCACCGTGCTCCCAGGGCCCGGGCGGGTAACAGTGGCCGCTGACTGTGGGGAGCAGGGCCTGTCCCAGGTGGCACCTGCCGTCAGCTCTGCCCCATGGTCTGCACGTTGACGCGGAGGCCCGCCGCTCAGACTTGCAGGTAAAACCTCCTGCTTTTCAACCTTGGCAGACATTTCAAAACCAGCTGAGGTGCTGTTGAGGTCTCTGAAAGCTGGAAACACGTGTAGCCCGGTAGCCCTGTGGCCAGGCTGCCCAGGGACCAGAGAGAGCAGCTCCTCCTTTGTGAACTCCATGGAGCCCTGCTCAGGACAGGAGCGAGGGGCTGCTCAGTGCAGACACCCAGCTGTTATCCATGGCGTCACAGCCCAGGGTGTCTCAGACCCAACTGGCCTGAGTGGGGTAAGGCAGCTGCCTGGGTGGCCCCTTCTCTAGTAAGGGACTTTCCTGGTAAGCACCTGCTGGCATCCTCATCATGTATGATTAAGGAAACTCCGGAGGGCTTCCTGGAGGAGGCAGCCTTGAGGTGCTGGGTAGCAGGGCTGCTATAACCATGAGGCACCAGGGCTCTTTAGCTCAGGTCTGTAATGTTAACAAAGGGCTGCTAAAACGTGTGTGTGTGTTTTCTGACATTCGGAAAGAAAACTACAGACTCAAAACTATCAAATATTTGTAGAGCTTTTCAAAAAAACATATAGGCGCAAATACTCATGTTTAACACAGTGTGCTATCTTGGGCATCTCTCGTGCCTAGAACGGTGACTAACCGTGGGACACACTCAGTAAACCCCTTGATGACTGATGCGGGTGCATTTTAATGCGTCTGAAGTGATATGAAGGGGGTCCTCCCAGAAGAAGGGTGCTCAGGGCCGGGCAAGATCCTATATCGGGGAGGGCAGCCCGGGGTGGGGAGGCGGGCCTGTCCAGGCCAACACCCCCTCGTCTGAGCATAGGGTCGCTCCCAAGGCCCCTGGGGAGAAGCTGCCCTTCCAATCAGGAGGGTCCACCTGAGAGGCTCCCTTGGTCGCTGTTAGTTGAGGAGCAAGTCATTTCCAGCTGCCAGTCCTGCCGGACAGGCTTAGGGCGCCCCCAGACCCAAGGGGGTCTCCAGGGTCCGCCAGTTCTGCACACACTCTTGGGGGCCTCCTGTCAGGGCTGGAGGAGGGTCTGGGCCAGTCAGGGTTTGGGGAGGGGATAAAGGAGCAGAGAACCCCGGGAAGGGAGCAGTGTTTCCTGGGAGGGGAGCAGTCTGGCTTGTTCTCTGCAGGTGTATACCGATCACCGAGGCGGCCCCTCCTGGTCAATTGAGGCCCCTGGGAGTTCCAGGAGGGTGGACCCCTCCCCACCCAGCGCCCGCTGGCCCCCTGTGGGGCAGATCCCCTGGGCTTGGAGTCTGCACGCAGGGTTGCAAACTCTCAAGCTTCTGGGGGCCCTGCAGGCGGCATAAATGAATCAAGATAATTTTTTTACTGTCCACCAAAAAAAAAAAAAAAAAATAGGCCTGCAAGTTGGTGCCTTTCTTGAAGGCAGGTCCAGAGGCGGGCAGGTCTCAGGGAATCCTGGAGATCCTGCTTTCCACCACCCATGGGTCCCCCCTGCGCTGTGGACACACAGCAGAGTGCTTTCTGTGGGATCGTCACAGTCTGGGCGGTGGACACAAGCGCCGTTTGGCAGTTGAAGGAATTGAAGCCTGTGGGGGCCCCCCACGGGCGGCGTCGGTGCCTCCCTGTCCCCCGGCGCCCCCAAAGAATGGCAAAGGTGACTGGGGCTTGGGCAGGGGTCCATTCGTGTCTGTGGTAAAGGGTTGCCCTCCGTTTCTGCTTCCTGTTTGGCCCTGGGGACCTCCGCTGGGGGGCTTTTTGGCAGAGCTGTCCCCTGACGGTGCCCCCTGAGTCAGGTGCTGATCTGAGCGTTTTCCGTGTGCCGGCTCATGATGGCCTCTCGTCCGCCCGACACGCGCTGGCAGGGAAGCAGCCCGGAGGGCTTGAGTGCCTTGCGCCAGGGGCACGGCAGGGAGGTGGCCAGGTGGGGTCTGGCCCCGGGCCGCCTGGCTGCAGAGTCCGGGCTCTCACGCGCCGTGAACGTGCCGCTCAGGACCGGGTTCCTGAAGCCGAGTGTGAGCCCGTTGTCCTTCTCAGCCTGGGGCTCGGCCTGGGTCCCAGACCGCTGCCTCGCAGGTCAGCCCAGGGCCTGAGTTTGGCACTGGCTACGTTTACAGGCCTTTTTGTTTGTTTGTTGTTTAATTAATTCATTTATGTAGTGTGTGTGTGTGAGGGAGCTCAGCCCTGAGCTAACATCTGTGCCCGTCCGCCTCCTTTTGCTGAGGAAGACCGGCTCTGGACTAACGTCTGTGCCCGTCTTCCTCTGTTTTGTGTGGGACGCGGCCGCAGCATGGCCTGACAAGCGGTGCGTCTGTGCGCACCAGGGATCCGAACCCCGGGCCGCCAGCAGCGGAGCGCGCGCACTTAACCGCTACGCCAGGGGTCCGGCCCCTGCAAAGCTTTTTAAATTTCACTTTCTTAAGCACCCCTGGGCATTTTGCTGCCTCAGGAGGTGTGAGGTGGGGCAGGCTGCCGGGAGCAGTTGTGCAGGTTGTGTGCTGCACAAGCTCACTGCATCTAAGGAGCATGGGGTGTAGGAAGACACATCTCCAACAGCCGCCTGTAAAGTACCTTAAGGAAGGGACAGGAGGTGCCGTGTGGGCTAATGGGGGCTGAGGCTGGGGCGTTGATCAGGGCTGGGAGAGGCCTGCCCCCACGGCAGTGGTGGGCCGGGGGCAGACTCCTCTTATGTGGGGCCAAGCCCCCCACCTCCGCCCCTCACTCTGCTCTCTGCCCACAGGAGTGGCTGAGCAGGTTCGGCTACCTGCCCCCGGCGGACCCCACAACAGGACAGCTGCAGACACAGGAGGAGCTGTCCAAGGCCGTCGCTGCCATGCAGCAGTTCGGAGGCCTGGAGGCCACTGGCTTCCTGGGTCAGTCCTCTAGGGACGGCGGGAGACAGGCGGCTTGGTTTCTCCTAAGGTCTCCCCCTCCCCTTTGAGGCTCTGCGCCCCCTCCAGCCTGCCCACGGGGGTGGGGGTGGGGTGGGACGGCCCTGGGGCGGGACGGAGGAGTCCCGCCACGTGGAGTCCATCTGGCAGCACCCTCACCACCCCCAGGTCTGGGCGCAGTGGTGGGTACATGCCAGCCGCACCCAGATGCCGTCTCCACACTCCAGGGCAGGGTCTCAAACTCCTTGCCCACGGGGCCAGGCAGGCCAGCTATCGGGTGGATCTGCCAGGGCTCCCAGCTTTTCGAGAGGAGCGGAAACCTGGGGCTTTTCTCTGAGCACCCCACATTCTACACGTTGGCAACAAATTCCGATTTTGTAAAGACCCTTTGCATGGCTGTCTGATGGACCCTTTGCATCGTCTGTCCCCCTGGCACTGGGGCCTGGTGTAGCTGGAGGCCTGGGCTCATCCCCCCTGGACCTCACGCAGGGAGAGGGGGACTGGACCTGAGCTTGGTGCCAGCCCTCTGGGAGCTGCAGGGAATCCCAATCCCAGGTCAGGGTGGATGGGAGCTGGGTCTGGCTCTGACCCCCACCCACCCCTACAGATGAGGCCACCCTGGCCCTGATGAAGACCCCTCGCTGTTCCCTCCCGGACCTCCCGGCCGCGGCCGTGTCTCGAAGGAGGCGCCAGGCTCCGGCCCCGACCCGGTGGAACAAGAGGAACCTGTCGTGGAGGTGGGTGGGTGGGGCTTTCCTGGGTCTCCCAAAACAAACACCTGAAAACCAGGGGCTTAGGCGACAGGAGTTTATCCTGGGTTCCGGAGGCCAGATCCCAGACCCGGTGTCGCAGGGCTTCGTGCTTTGAGGCTCTGAGAGAGAGTCCGTCCCAGGCCTCTCCAGCCTGGTGCTGCCAGCAGCCCTCAGCCACGTCTCTCCAGTCCCTGCTGCCGCCCTCCTGTGGCCGCCTCCGTGGGGGTCTGCGTGTTTTTTTCTGTCTCTTGTGAGGGTGCACTCACTGGGTTTAGGGTCCACCCCAATCCAGGATGATCTCCTGTCCATCCTTGCCTTAAGTACGTCTGCAAAACCCTATTTCCAAATAAGGTCCCCGATGCTCCACCCCGGGGAGCCCCCTCAGCCCGGGGTGGGGGCCCTTTGCCTGTCCGGGTGACCTGACACTGGCTCTGACCCCGCCGCCCCAGGGTCCGCACCTTCCCGCGGGACTCGCCCCTGGGCCGCGACACGGTGCGCGCGCTCATGCACTATGCCCTCAAAGTCTGGAGTGACATCGCACCCCTGGACTTCCACGAGGTGGCCGGCAGCGCCGCCGACATCCAGATCGACTTCTCCACGGCCGACCACAACGACCGCTACCCCTTTGACGGCCCTGGAGGCACCGTGGCCCACGCCTTCTTCCCGGGCGAACACCACACCGCAGGGGACGCCCACTTCGACGACGACGAGGAGTGGACCTTCCGCTCCGCAGGTGCACGGGGGCTGGTGCTGAGCCGTGGGGACCCTGCGTAACCCGGGGGCACTGACAGACCCCCCCCCGTGTAGCGGGGAGCCACCCCGGCCCCTGGAGATGAAGAAACCCGCCACATCCTGTTGATGAACCCAAACCCCCGTAGCCTAAAGCCGTGCGTGTCTGTCTCGCCCATGAGAACAGCCGGGCAGTTCTAGGTTAGGCCGATCTTACCCGGCCGTCCGGGGCAGGGGCACCCCACAGGGCTGGTCTTGGCTGCGCTCACACGTCTGGGACAATGGGGGACGTGACGTGTGTCTCCTCTGACTGACCGAGCCGGCTTGTCCTCATGGCTTCTCAGCTTCTGCGGGGAGCAGAAGCAGGGCTTCTGCAGGCCCCAGTACATCATTGCTTCTGCCAAGTTCTCCTGGCCCAAGATGGCACAGGCCCCCAGGGTCAAGCTGGGCAGGGAGATGTTTACACACCAGCCTGGGCAGCCCAGCCCGGTGGGCCTGAGAAACCAGCAGTGACCCTGTAGGACCTGTGGGCTCTCTGCTGTGATGGGATCCCAGGCCCATCCCCGGGGGGCCAGGAAATCCCTTCAGCACTGTAGGGTGCGGGGAGCCTGCAACGGCCCCTCTAACTTGGGGTCCAGATAGCCGGCAAGGCCTAAAATATTTACTCTGTGGCTTGTACGGCACAGGCCGGCACCCCGCCGAGAGTGGCACGTGCAGTCAGGGAAGGACCAGGCCCCCAGAAGCCCCTGCAGGCCCCGTGGGGCCTTGGTGGCAACCAGACGAGCCCTGAGTGACTCACTGAACCCATCTGTCCAGGACCGGGGCCCCCTGCACAGCCAGGACGGCACGTCCATCACTCCTCCCCCTATGGGCGCCGGGCCCAGACAGGGCTGGCCGTCCCTCCCTTGCCTCACTGCTCCTCATGTCCCCAGATGCCCATGGCATGGACCTGTTCGCGGTGGCCGTCCACGAGTTTGGCCATGCCATCGGGCTGAGCCACGTGGCGGCCACGAGCTCCATCATGCAGCCCTACTACCAGGGCCCGGTCGGCGACCCGCTGCGCTACAGGCTCCCCTACGAGGACAGGGTGCGCGTCTGGCAGTTGTATGGTGAGTCTTCCCCCCAGAGCCAGGCGTGGGTCACCCCGAGGGCAGCTCAGAAATCCCGGGGCCCTCGAGCACAGAACCCCACAGGAGGAGGGTGGCTCTGTCTCGCTCACCGCGGTGCGCACGGACCCTGCCTAGCTCACACCAGCTGCTCCACGGTGTGTGGAATGAACAAGCCAGTTCTGTTGCCCGGGCTCCCTGGGACCTGGGGTCCTGCTGGCCTTGTCATAGAGCTTTGATACCTGCAGACTTTTATTGTAGTAAAACTTACCATTTTAACCATTTTATTTATTTTTTTGCTGAGGAAGATTGGCCCTGGGCTAACATCTGTGCCCATCTTTCTCTGCTTTATATGGGACGCTGTCACAGCATGGCTTGACAAGCGCTGTGTAGGTCCAAGCCCGGGATCCGAACCTGTGAACCCCAGGCCGCCAAAGCAGAGCATGTGAACTTAACCGCTATGCCACTGGGCCGGCCCTTTAACCATTTTGAAGTGTACAATTCAATGACATTCAGTACATTCACAGTGTTGCACAATCACCTCTCTAGTTCCAGAACATTCTCATCACCCCCCCACCAACAAGGACCCCATCCCCATCAGCATCACTCCCCATTCCCCCCACCAGGCAACCACTAGTCTCCTTTCAGTCTCTGTGGGTTTGCCTGTTCCGGACGTTTTTATAAATGGAATCACACGCTAGGTGGCCTTTTGTGTCTGGCTTGTTTCACTGAGCATTGCGTTGTCAAGGTTCACCTACGTCACAGCATGCCCCAGTAATTCATTTCTCCTTACGGCTGAATAATTTTACTTATCCATTCATCCGTTGATGGACATTTGGGTTGTTCCACCTTTCGGCTGTTGTGAGTAATGCTGCTGTGCCCATTCACGTACAAGGTTTTGTTTGAACACCTGTTTTCCATTCTGTGGGGTCTGTACCCGGGGTGGAATTGTGGGCTGTGTGTAAATACTCATCTACCTCGTTGAGGCACCTGTGTCTTTACTCACGCTGTGGTGCTCGGCTCTGGGGCGGGAGTCCGTCCTGCTCGCGGCTGTGGCCCGGAGCCTGACCTCACAGCATGCGCGGTGTCTGTCTGCCCGGTGGCCTCGTCCATCCCGGGGCCTCCGGGAAGTGGGGTGAGATTTGGAGGGAGGCGGATGTGCCTCGGTTTCATGCAGCTTCCTTGTCTCCACAGGCGTGCGGGAGTCCGTGTCCCCCACGGCACAGCCGGATACCCCGGAGCCTGAGGAGCCTCCCCTCCTGCCAGAGCCCCCCGACAATCGGTCCAGCACCCCGTAAGCCGTGGGCCCCTTGTCTCTACGTGCAGCACTGTCCCCAACAGTGGCTCCGAGTCCTGGGCTCCGGGCTCTTCTGAGAGGAGCACAGCTCTGTGGGCTAGCTGAGCCCGAGTGGTGGTTTCTTCCCTTAAGCTCCTTCAGCAGCGGCGGGGATGCTTGCTCGCCGCAGCCCGAGACCAGGCAGAGGGGATGAACTTCAAATGTGTGGTTTTCTCTCACCCTTTGCCCCAGCCGTCTCCTGCTGTGTAACGAGCACCCCTGGCAAGTGGGGTCAAACCACTGCCGTGTCGTTGGGCTCGTGGATTCTGAGGGTCAGGTATTCGGACAGGGCACGGCGAGGGGCTGGTCTCTGCTCCAGTGCTGGGGATGTTCGCTGGGGGCTGGAATCTCCCTGACTCAGGTCTGGTGCCTGGGCTGGGCTGACTCGAAGGCTGGGCTCAGCTGGGGTGGTGAGCCGGGCACCCGTCCTCAGCCTGTGCATGAGGCTGGAGGGTGAGAGCACGTGTCCTGGGAGGGACACTGTCCTGAGCCGGGTGGAAGCTGCCAGCCATTTAGCACCCAGCTGCGGAGTCACTCACCCCGAGCCCTTTGGTTAAAGCAGTCAGAGCCCACCTCCTCTCGCCAGGCGGCAGAGACCCCTCAGCAGACCGAGTGCCACAGAATCTGCGGAGGACCTCCCTGTCCCTTCCTCCACCTCCACACTAACAGCCTGGCACGCCTCCTGGCCACCTGCGGGCTCACACAAACTCTAAACACAAAAACAGCAAAAATCTCTATATTTAGGCTTATGTGTTTGGTTTGGTTTTGGTTTTCCAAAAGTGGGATGGCTTTATGCTCTTCTCGCTGATGGTACATGGTGAACTTCCTGTGGGGTCTCGAGAAGGCTGGCTTTATTGTTGCTCTGCGTGTCACTTAGTTATTGAATAGGTAACAGATGCCAGTGGGCACATGCTAAAGGGGCAGACCTCTGCGTGTGTCTTCCGGAGAAGTTCTGCACGTGTGTGAGCACACTGAGTGTGCAGATGACAAACGTGGGGAGACGTTGTGTGCCGCTCTGCTCTGTGCCTCTGGCGCTCAGGCCCGGGAGGCCCCGTGTCTGTGTGAAGACGCCAGGTTCTCTCAGAGCCGCGTCCGTGCTGCCCAGCGCCCGTGCCCTGCTCTGTGGCTAAGTCCTGTGTCGGGCCAGGGGACGTTTAATTCGTTCCTGATCTTTGGTCATCACGAATGTTGTTGCTGTGAGTCCTCTGGGGGCAGAGCTCCAGACCCGGAATCGGGGCTCCTGCCAGGGACATCCAGCATCTCAGTGGACGGGGCCCAGCTGGCTTCTCCATGTTACGGACGCTCACGCTCCACCAGCGGTGTGCAGAGCTGTTTGTCCAAATGCGCCCAGTGCCCGCCTGGCTAAGTGTCCTCCTTTGCCAACCACAGAAAAGGGACTCGTTTTAATCCCCCTTTCTCTCTCGACACAACTGTTGTGAGTCCCAGAGCCTTCGGGCAGTGACGTGGGGGCTCCTTCAAGGATGCTCGTCCAGGGCCGGCCTCGTGGCTTAGCGGTTAAGTGCGCGCGCTCCGCTGCTGGCGGCCCGGGTTCGGATCCCGGGTGCGCACCGACACACTGCTTGTCCGGCCATGCTGAGGCTGCGTCCCACATACAGCAACTAGAAGGATGTGCAACTATGACATACAACTGTCTACTGGGGCTTTGGGGGAAAAAATAAATTAATTAAATTAAATTAAAAAAAAAAAAAGGATGCTCGTCCCAAGGTTGTGCGAAGCCCAGCTGCCCACGGTACTGGGGGAGGGGCTGCCCCCAGCCCACCTGGCTCTCTCTGCCCCCCAGGCCCAGGAAGGATGTGCCCCACAGGTGCAGCACTCACTTTGACGCAGTGGCCCAGATCCGAGGCGAGGCCTTCTTCTTCAAAGGTAACCCCCTGGGGTCCAGGAGCCGGTGCCTGGAAGGGCGGCCCCTCCCTGGGCCCCAGACCCACCACCTGTAGCCCCACCCCCCTGTCCCCCCAGGCAAGTACTTCTGGCGGCTGACCCGGGACCGGCACCTGGTGTCTCTGCAGCCGGCGCAGATGCACCGCTTCTGGCGGGGCCTGCCGCTGCGTCTGGACAGCGTGGACGCCGTCTATGAGCGAACCAGGGACCACAAGATCGTCTTCTTCAAAGGTGGGCAGCCCCCACCTGGATGCTCCAGCAGCCCCTCCCTGGCACTCTGCCAGCATCGCTGATGGTGGGGCCATAGCCTGCGCTCCCTGGACCCCTAAAGCTTGCATCTGCAATGGAGGCCTGCCCTGTGGTTTGCTCAGAGCACAGAGCAGAGAACAGCTCATTCATTTGTGCGCTCGACCAACGTGAGTTTATTGAGCACTGACTCTGTGCCCCGCCCTGTGGTAGCACTGCCCACACACAGTGTGCAAAACAGTTGAAAATCCCGCCCTCTTGCACATGGGAGCCACACGATTAGCACCCACGAGTAATGAGAAAGTTCATTTCAGGTAGACGTGAGGGAACTGCCAGTGCAAAGGCCCTGAGGCAGGAACAGTCCAGCTGAATGCAAACAGCTTCCAAGAGGACAGTGAGGCTGGAGCCGAGTGAGGGGCGAGGCGGCGAGACAAACGTGCAGGTCGGCCCCTGAGGGGCTGTGGGAAGGAGCTGGATTTATTCTAAGTGCACTGGGACACCACGTCCAACTCCCACATCTCAGTCCAGGATGGCAGGTCCACTGCAGGAGGGCGTCACTCCACCCTCAACATCCCTTCTCCCAGGGCTGGGCCGGGCCAAGGCTGCTCCCGGGGAGCGTGCTGTCTGGAGAGAAGGCGGGCCGCCCGAGCCCGCAGCAGGAGACAGCCCTGCATCATCTGTGGGCACCTGGGGGCTGCAAGCCGTCCTGGGTCGCACGTGCCCAGGCAGCTGTGTTTTGGGGTGACAGGGTCTGTAACTCCCCAGAGTGAAGCCACCTACTGCTGTGACCCACGCTGCCACCGGGCGTCTGCGCTTTTGTGTGACAGCGTCAGCTGAGCAGGTCGGGCTGCCCGCGTCAGGTCACCCCACACTCCCGCGCCCCTGCTGCGGGGAGAGCCTGCAGCCCCTGTCATGTTCACACGGGCGGTCTGCAGGTGAGCTGTCGTTGCCTTCACCCCTCCCCAGCTCACAGGCACCCCAGCTGTCGCCCGTCTCCAGCAAAGGGTTCTTAAATTTCTTTTTATTCTTAATTGTGGTAAAAACCACATAGCATAAAACTTACCATCTTAACCATTTTTAAGTGTACAGTTCAGTGGCATTAGTTACATTCACATTGTTGTGCCACCATCACCACCGTCCATCTCCACTTTTTGATCTTTCCAAATGGGAACTGTTCCCATTACACACTAACTCCCCGTCCGCCCCCCGCCCCCCCCCGTCCCTGGCACCTGCCCTTCTACTTTCTGTCTCTGTGGATTTGCCTCCTCTAGGTCCTCACGTAAGTGGGATCGTACAGTGTCCTTTTGTGACTGGCTTATTTCACTTCGCAGAATGTCTTCAAGGTCCATCCACGTTGTGGCAGGTGTCAGAATCTCCTTCCTTTTTAAGGCTGAATCATATTCCATTGTGTGGATGGACCACATTTTGTTTATTATTTGTTGACAGACACTTGAGTTGCTTCCACACTTGAGCTATTGTGACTAATGCTGCTGTGAACATGGGTGTGCAAATATATCTTTTTGAGACCTTGCTTTCAGTTCCTTTGGATATATCCCCAGAAGCTGGATCCTATGGTAATTCTTTGTTTAATTTTTTGAGGAACTGCCAAACTATTTTCCACAGCAGCTGCACCAGTTTACGTTCCCACCAGCAGTGCACAATTTCCTCATATTCCCACCAACACTTGCTATTTTCTGTGTGTTTTGGGGGGTGTGTTTTGGTGAGGAAGATTGGCCCTGAGCTAACATCTGTGCCAATCCTCTATTTTGTATATGGGACACTGCCAAAGCATGGCTTGACAAGCAGTGTGTAGGTCTGCGCCCAGGATCCGAACCCGGGGATCCCGGGCCACCAAAGTAGAGTGCTCACACTTAACCACCGCACCACAGGCAAGCCGCTATTTTCTGTTTTTTGATAGTGGCCGTCCTTATGGGTGTGAGATGATATCTCATTGTATTTTTGATATGCATTTCCCTGGTGATTAGTGACGTGGAGCATCTTTTCCTGTGCTTATTGGCCATTTGAGTGTCTGTCTTGGAGAAATGTCTGTTCCGGTCCTTTGTCCAGCAAGGACTTTTAAAGGTTTTACTTCATTTTGTTTGCTTGTTTTCTAAGTAACAAGGTTGGTTATTGCCAAGCAGAGGGGAGGATGTGACGACACCCGCGTGAACCTAATTCTCTTTCCCCCGCTCCTTCCGTAGCAGTGCAGCGTAACAGTGTTTCCAGAGCACGACGTGGAGGATACACGCAAAGGGCGTCTTAATCAAACCGTTGTTTGAAAGTGTAACGTGCGGATTTGGAGTTCTGGGTGCTCGCTAAGCGTGGGCTCCTGTGCGAAGTCTGATGAGGGTGCCCGCCCGCGCTGCTTAGGCCTTGACCGAAGCCTTTCTTGTCTTTGCCTGTGAGGATGCTCTTGGCCCCGAGGGTCGAGGAAGCGGATGAGGAGAGCAGAGCAGAGTGCCTTCTCGCAGGCGGTGACTCTCCTGGGGCTTGCTTTCCCTGTCTGTGGAGCGGTTGCCATTTTGTAACCCGGGTCCCCGAGTGGCAGGACCCCGTGCAGGCGCAGAGTGGGTGCTCAATGAATTCTCACGAGGCCCCCGGGGTTTCGTGCGGGGCGATGGCATCGGGTGGCTGACTGGGGAGGATCGAGGGCTGGAGCCCCCACCCCTGGGGTGGGCAGAGCCCCGGCCCACGGCTCTTTCTCTCCCCCAGGAGACAGATACTGGGTGTTTAAGGACAATAACGTAGAGGAAGGATACCCGCGGCCCGTCTCCGACTTTGGCCTCCCGCCGGGCGGCGTCGATGCCGCCTTCTCCTGGGCCCACAATGACAAGACTTATTTCTTTAAGGACCAGCTGTACTGGCGCTACGATGAGCACATGCGGCGCATGGACCCCGGCCACCCCGCCCAGAGCCCCCCGTGGAGGGGCATCCCCAGCACGCTCGACGACGCCATGCGCTGGTCAGACGGTGAGCCAGACAGGGCAGCCTCAGTCTCCCCCGCCATAGAGTGGGGATCTCGAGAGGGGTTGGGGATCCGCTTCCTGCGGCCTCACACGCACCCGGGGCCTCTGCACCTGCCTCACGGGCCCCAGAACACCCACACGGCCCCTTCTCCCCTGCTGCGGGGCTCTGCGCACACGTTCTCGCTGCCCCTCCTCACGGCGTGGAATACACCACCCGCCCCACGGGGGCAGCTCCCTGGGCGGGAAGTTTCTTCTGCTCTGTTTTCAAAGCAACATCCCCGGTACCTGGAGCAGCCTGGCACGTAGTAGGCCCCCCGTAAATATCCAGGGAGGAAAGAAACTGAGAGGTCATCTCAGCTGTGCCCCTGCCTCCAGGCGGCTCCCCTGAGCTTTCCCAGGCCTGAGCGCTCTGGGTGCCCGCAGACGGGCTCTAGGGGCTGAGACAAAGACCGACCCTCACCTTCCCCACGGCCCGCAGCTCTTTGCTCCCTCACCCTCCTGCTGTCTAGCCTGAAACCCCCATGCGGCAACCTCCCCAGCCGGGGTGGAGGCGCCAGAGCTCAGCCCACCTTTCCCCTTCTCCCCCGCCAGGCGCCGCGTACTTCTTCCGCGGCAAGGAGTACTGGAGGGTGCTGGACAGCGAGCTGGAGGTGGCGCCCGGGTACCCAAGGTCCACCGCCCAGGACTGGCTGGTCTGCAGAGAGTCGCAGGCTGACGCCGAGGGCGCGGGCGCGGATGGGGAGGCGGGGACCCACGCCCGGCCGGGACAGCACGACCGGAGCCGCCAGAACGGCTACGAGGTCTGCTCCTGCACCTCCCTCGCCTCCCCTGCCCCCGGGGCCTCCGGCCCACTGCTGGCCGTCATGCTGCTGCTGTCGCCCCGTCTGCTGTGGACAGTGGCCCAGGCCCTGGCGCTATGACAGCCTGCGCCGGCCCAGGAGAGGACAGACCCTGCGAGGGGACAGACGGGCGAGACAGCCCAGGGCCGCAAAGCCAGGGACTAGGGCCCCCGCCCTCCAGCGCCCGGGGCAGGAGGTCCTGGAGAGCAGTGACGCTCACAGCCTTGGGGACCCGGCCACTACCAGCCGCTGAGCAAAGCCCGCCTGGCCCAGCCTCCTGGCCTGGGACGCAGCCAGCAGAGGGCGCTGCTCCTCGGGCAGGTCGGCCGTGCCGGCTGCGGGACAGACGCAGGAGACCCACCGCCCTTTCTTTTCTCCTCTGCCCGTGGCCTGTGAGTTGGGGCAGCTCCATCCAGGCCGGGGTTGGGGCCAGGGAGCTGTCCTTCCAGCGACTGGACCACACGGAACTTCGCTGACGGGCCGAGGGTGGGCAGGGCTGGAGGACGTTTAGTCGGGCCAGGCCAGGCCAGCTGAACAGCTACAGCTCCCGGCCGGCATCGCCAGCCCCATCGCGCGTCCACGCTGCTGCCCACCCTGGTCCCCCGGTCCTGTGGGCTGCTGGTTGCCTTGCGCAGCCCCCAACACCCAGACGAGCCCCCCCCCGAGCTGGGGCGCAGCCAGTCTCCCCTTGTGATGCGTTCAGACAAACACGACCTCTCCCTGCTTCCTATTGGCTCAGGCTCAGCTCCCTGATGCGCCCCTGGGGGGCCGAGGAGTGGGTGTCCCCCAGACTCACATGCACTGCGGGTGGAGGGGACATCCAGGAGGCCTGCGCCGTGTCACTTCTTCTCCTCACCTCCATTGACACCTTCCTGTCCGCACCTGTTCGACTGCTCCGGGTCCCCGGGTTGTTACACCCATTTCACAGATGGGCAAGCGGAGGCCAACGGGGACGTGAGCCTCCTGCCCGCAGGCAGGGTCAGGCCAGGTCAGGTCTCAGAATTGAGGCTCTGGCACGTTCTCCCAGTGCTCATTGATGGTGCGCCTACCTGTGTGTGCAGGTCCTGCTCTCAGTGCGAGACGTGCAGAATGAGACAAGTTCCCGTTCCTGGGCGAGGCCCCCGGGACACCGTCTGCCACCCCAGAGTGCCGCCCAGCAGACATGCAGGGAGGCGGCTGCTCCATCCCTCTGCTCCTCTGCTCCTGGCTGAGTCCAGGATGGCAGCCGCGCCCTCCCACCCAGAGAGCAGGGAGTGGGAGCCGTGTCCCCCCCACCCCCGCCGCTATCAGGGGATGACCTTTCCCCGAGGCCCCAGCCAGCCTGCTCTCGCTGGCAGGAGTGACGTATCAGTGTGTCTCCAGGGTATGTGCAATGGGGGGGGGCAACATTCCTTGTCCGGCACTGCGCAGCCAGATGCCCCCCGGGTGGGGCCACCTGGGTTGAGAACCTCTGGGCCAGAGGAATGAATCAGCGCCCTCCCTAGGGTTGGGGAGGGTCCTCCAGCTCCTGCAGCAAAGTGGGGTTCAGTGAGGAGGAAGAACAGTGGAGGGAGAGCAACAGCCGTAAGTGGGGCAGAGAGCGCCTGCTGGGGCCGCTCTAGAGCAGGGGTTCTCCAGGCGGGGTGCCGGGCCAGCAGCTCGCGTGTCACGCGGAGCTGGTGGAAAAGCAGCTTCTGGGCCCCTCCCCAGGCCTGCTGGTTGGAGCACTGGGGGTGAAGCTGGCTGTCTCTGTCCACCCCCCACTCCTAAGTGTGATGCAGGGAAAATCTGCAAACCACTGCTTCCCAGGGGCCTCTGGAAAGGCTACCCTGAGCGGAGAATGAGGAGAAACCGAGGGAGGAGGGGTTGGTTGTGCAGCCATCAGAACGAGGGGCAGCCGAGGAGGGGGCAGCAGGTGCAAAGGTCCTGGGTGGGATGGGCCTGCCCCTGCAGAAGGCCCTACGGTCAGAGAACAGTGGGGAGGAGAGCGGGACGAGCCTAGGGGGCTTGTAGGGGCTGTGAGGCGTGGGGATTCACTCCCTGCACATCATATCGGGAAGTTATCATCGAATTTCCCCCACTAGCTCCAGGGAGCGACAGAAACGCTCCCATTTCCCTTAGGAGAGCACAGGCTCCTACCGCTCAATGCTTCCACCCCTGCCTGACGGCAGGTAGCAGAGGCAGGCCCAGGACCCCACCAGGTTCAGGGCCCATCCAGGAGGAGCAGCCATGGCAAGGCAGGCTCCTGGCCAGGCCCTGTGCTCTCTGAGCTGTGCTCAGCCTCATCTCACATCCATCTGTCTGCTGTCTCGTCCCTGGAGCCGAGAGGGGCCTTTGCTTGTCAGACCAGATATGGTGGACTGGGGGTCCCTCCCAGGGGGACGGAGGGAGAGGGAGGCTGCCTCCCTCTCATCCAGGGCGCCCCTGGTGTGGTCCCGCTTCGTTCTCCAGGCCTGCGGGGGGAGCTTGCCCTGGGCCCTTGTGCAGTTGGGGAAACAGGCCAGCAAGTGTCCCCAGGTCCCCTGGGCACAAAGCCCCGGGGGCAGAGCCTGCCCTGGACCAGGTCTGCAGAACCCAGGCGCTCTCACGGTGGGGGGTGGTCTTACCGTGTGTTAAAGCTAAACACTTTTATAAACTTTCCCAGCAGTTCTGTGTCGGTGAGGGAGGCGACAGGAGGCCCAGAGGTGGTGATTCTGCTTGTCGGGTTACCACGGACAAACGGGCAGTAACAGCAGCAGCAGCAGCAGCCTCCACCAGGGGCCCGAGCGTTCGCACGGGCGCTCTGTGCCTGACCCCGTTTCTTGTATCCGTGTGTGTTTTCAAATTGTGAGATGATCTCACGTTTACAGGGAAGCTGGAGGTAGAGAACCGGAACCTTTTTTTCAGCTAAACCATTTGGGAACACATTGATGCCCCCCCCCGCCGGGGGGCTTTTCCATGTTTTTCCTGCAAACCAGGACTTTCTCCCCAGGTCAGATCAAGAAATAATGACACATCACATCCCCTCAGGTGTCTGCATTTGTCCCAGCATCACCCGCTGTGAGAAGGACCCGACCCAGGGTCGCATGTGCGCCCAGCTGTCCTGATTTCATTGTCCCCCAGCCTGGCCCGGCTCCGCGGGCTCCTTGACCTCCACTACCTTGGCACTTGTGAAGGTCGGGGCCTGGCTGTCCTGTGGACCGCCCCTCCGTGTCAGCGGCCTGAAGTGTCCTCATGGTCAGATTCCATTTCTGCACCTCTGGCAGAAGTGTCACAGAACGATCCTACACAGTCTTTCCATTTTAAGGTGAGTCACCGCCTAAGCACCTGGAGATGTCATGTGAAACTCTGGATTTTCAGGCAAAGTCTATTTTTATCCCCGGCTGTGCTGGCTCTATCTGGAGAAACTATGGGCCCCCTGGGGAGGCCTGGAGCCATGGTGACAGGCCCAGAGAGACCCCTCAGAGGGAGGTCAGAGGTCTCACGCCACAGCAGGGAGGACAAGGACCTCAGGCGAGGTCAGCGAGCAGGCCCAGGTGCTGGCTGACCTCAGCGTGATTCAGCCTCGAGAGCAAACACACACCTCCATGTGTGTGGGTGTCGAGTTTACAGAACACACCCACTCCGTGACTTCGGGCAGGACATGTCCAATCTAGCTGCCATCTTACAGGTGGGGAAACAGCCTGTGGTCTTAGCTCCGGCGGCCATAACAGATACCGCAGATGGGGCTTAAACCACAGACACTGATTTCTCACAGTCCTGGAGGGTGGAGTCCAGATCAGGTGTCAGCAGGTTCGGTTCCTGATGAGAGCAGAGCCGCTTGATGGCAAGCAGGTGGCCGCCTCCTGGCTGTGCTCAGGTGGCATGGAGAGTGAGTGCTAGACTCTTCTTTTTCCTCTAAGGATGCTAATACCGTCATGGGGCACGATCCTCATGACCTCATCTGTCTCTAATCACCTCCTGAAAGCCCACCTCCTAGTTCATCCTCTTGGGGTTGGGGCTTCAACATACCAACTTTGGAGGGACACCGACATTCAGTCCCTGACGTACAGGGAGAGTAGGCCACGGCACCAAGACGGTGGCACAGATGGGACCCCGGCAGACCCAGATCCTGGCCACGCTGACCCCCTCCCACCACCTTTCTTGGGGACAGATTGTGGGGGCTTTGGGGCTCTGGGGGACTCTCAGCCTACAGAATAGTCATGATAATACGGTTATTGGTCCAGTTCTGTGCTTTACAGATAGAAGCTCCTTTGAATCTTCCTAGTGGGCCTAAAGGTTGCAAATGTGGTTACTTGCATTTTCCAGATGAGGAAACAGGCTTGGAGAGGGGCAGCGAGTTTGGGAAGTTCAGGCGTTTGGTCGCTGAGGGAGCTGGTCATGCTCTGAGGGTCCGGCTCCAACTAGTGTGGCTCGCCCTGCGCCCTGGGCCCGGGGGTGTGGCTGTGGGGTGGCAGCCTGCTGGATGCTCCAGTTTGGAATCCCAAGGATGACGAGCAGCCATTCCTCCAGGGATCTGGGGACTGAGCCAGGTGACGTGTGACGTGTGATGAGCCGGAGCCAGGGCCCGGCCATGTCCTCCCAGCTCCCAGGGCGTCTCTGGCATGCTGTCTGCCTGCCGGCCTCCATCCTCACCTGGGAACTGGGCCCTGCTGGCTCTGCAGTGCCTGCCCACCCTGAGTCTACAAAGAGTGGCAAGACCCTGGTGCATCTGGAGAAACGAGAGGAAACCGAAGCAGACCGACCCCAGCACCACTCCCTGCTCTCCCCAGGGCATTAGCCCAACTGGGACTGCGTGACAAGTGTCCCAGAGCAGGACGTGTACAAGTTTGTGCTGAGTGGGGCTCCCGTTCTTCAGGTGCACAGGTACGTGGGAGGAGCCGTCGTGCACTTCCTGTCTAGTGAGCACCCTGCGGAGCACAGTTCTTGTCACGAGACAGGAGCCCCAGAAAGAACGGAGCCCCTGGGGTCTGTTCAGGGCAGCCAGGGCTGAGACCTGTCCCTCCCGTTCGAGGTAGACTCTGGAGCTCCTGGGCTGGCCCTCAGCACGCCCCGTGAGGTGGCGTCTGCCAGGGTTGCATCACCCAGGAAGGCCACAGGAAGCTGCAGGCCACAGCAGTGTGGACCCTGATGCAATCGCCTGCCATCTTGCAGCATGGCTGTCCTGCTCAGCCTGGACTCTGTCCCTCCCGGGGCCCACCCCCACTCCGGCCTCCAGCTGCCCCCTCCAGGCTCCATTGAGAAGTGCTTGGGGCTTTGGCACGCGTTGCTGTGTGGTGCCCCGCGAGTCACTACGTGTCTGAGCCTGCCTCTCCCTGCTCTCCAGCGGCCTAGGGGTGGGTCTGAGAAGCCAGGCCATTGTTTACATCTGCTCTTGTGGTTTTTTTTTTTGTTTTTTTTTTTTTTTGGGTGAGGAAGATCAGCCCTGAGCTAGCAGCCATGCTAATCCTCCTCTTTTTGCTGAGGAAAACCGGCTCTGAGCTAACATCCACTGCCAATCCTCCTTTTTTTCCCCCAAAGCCCCAGTAGATAGTTGTGTGTCATAGTTGCACATCCTGCTAGTTGCTGTATGTGGGACGCAGCCTCAGCATGGCCAGAGAAGCCGTGCGTTGGTGTGCGCCGGGGATCCAAACCTGGGCCGCCAGCAGCAGAACGCGAGCACCTAACCGCTAAGCCACGGGGCTGGCCCTCTTGTGCTTTTTCATTGTGTGACTCGGACAAATTACTCAACTGCTGATCTGTGACCTGGGGATAAACTACCTGCCCGGTGGGCGGGATTCTGTGAGCACTGCCCCAAGGCGCAGGTGCGATAAGATGGTTTGTGAGTGTTGTGACTGCATTTCACTGAGTCAGTTTTTTCACATGAAATCAGGATGTGTCTTAAAATTGACAGAGGGTCGAAGTTCAACCCACCAGTACTTGGTCCTTTCCAGCGGCTCATAGACTAACGGGGGATCTTTCCACTGATGGCGTCGGAGTTGATGGAATGCAGAGTGTTGCTGAGCTCACCTGCGTGGGGTGTTGCAAAAATCATGGAAGAAAAGGTGGGAAGTGCTCTGTGAGTCAGAAGTGGCATCAGGGGCTGGCCCAGTGGCGTAGTGGTTAAGTTCGTATGCTCCGCTTTGGCTGCCTGGGATTCGCAGGTTTGAATCCTGGGTGTGGACCGATGTAGGGCTCGGTCATGCCATGCTGTGGCAGTGTCCCACATGTAAAATAGAGAAAGACGGGCACGGATGTTAGCCCAGGGCCAATCTTCCTCACCCCCCCCCAAAAAAAAAGTGGCATCAGTGATGCTGGGCCCTGAGACCCACACTGCCTACCCTGTCAGCGGCCCCAGAGCAAGTAGCCCTGGACCCCAAGCTCCTGTAGGACAGGGCTTTCCTGGAGTCTCAGGGACTCGGAGACACCGGCAGATGGGCATAAGCTCTTGTTCCAGAGGCAGAAGAGAGGGAGTGGACAAGTTATCCAGAAAGCAGGAGATTGTAGATGGGGACGAGCGCAGAGAATCGGGTCAGTGTGCACACGGGGCCCTTTAGACTAGGTGTCCTGGAGGGCTTCTTGGAGCAGGTGACATTTGAGCTGAAATCTGCATGGTGGGAAGGAGCTGGCGGGAGAAAGGCCTGGGGGGAGCGTCCAGGCAGAGGGAACAGCCAGTGCAAAGGCCTTAGGCTGAGTGAACTTGGGGGGTTGGGAAACAGAATGAGGCCAAAGGTCGGGATAGCTTTCCCAGGTCACAGGGCTGCACTAGGCAGAGCTGGGATTGGAACCCAAGGCCCACGCGCACGCCACTGCACCTTACTGCATCGTGGCTGGGACAGGGAGAGAGTGGCTGGCAGGGGCACATCTTACATATGGGCAAGCACACCCTGACGGTCCCCGCGGCAGGCACCACACTGGAGCCCAAGTGGCATCCACTAGGCCACATGTCCCTGCAGGTGGAAACGCGCAGCTGGGCATTAGGGGCAGCGCTGGACTGAGTGTCTGTGTCTTTCTGAGCCGGCCCCTCGCAGCGGGAGGAGAGGCGCACCCCAGCTCCCCCTCAGCTTGTGGTGCGGTGGAGAGTGGCCTGGGTTCGGTGGTTGTGCGTTCCCGACAGGGCTCTACTTGTTCTCTGTTTCACTTCAGATCTTCATTTCATGCCACGGTTGTGCTGCGGTCAGGTGCACAGAACGTGAGATCTACCGTTAGTCATGTTGAGTACATTCACCGTGTTCTGCAGCCGCCGCCTCTGTCCAATTCTGGAACATGTGTGTCTCCCCAGAAGGAAACTCCGTGACCCTCAGCATCACTCCCCCGCCCCTTGCAAACACGGCTCTTCTTTCTGTCTCTGCATTTCCTTGTTCTCAGTACCTCATCTCAGAGGAAATGTTGCAGTCGTTGTCATTCTGTGTCTGGCTTCTTTTACGTAACGTGTTTTCAAGGTTCGCCCACGTCGTATCGTGAATCAGTGCTTCGTTCCCTTTTATGGCTGAATAATATGCCATTGTGTGGCCGTGCCATACTTTGTCTGTCCACCCATCTGCTAATGGACATCTGGGTTGTCTCCACCTTTTGGCTGTTGTAACTAGAGCTGCCGGGGACGTCGTGTTCAAGTTTGTGTTGCGTCCGGGTTCCAGTGCTTTGGGTGCATACGCAGGAGCCCTGGCTCCACTGAGGAACTGTAGTGGGCTTCCCATCTAGTGAACACCCCTCGGAGCACAGCGGGGGAGGGCGTTCTGCTCTATGAGTGTTGGGGTGCAGGTGCAGGGATATGTTTCCTCCTCCAGCCTGGGTCAGCCCTGGAAGGGCAAAGCCCCTCATCCTCCCACACGCCCCTCTGCCTGCCCGGTGGTCTCGTCTGCTGTTCGAAAGCGTCTGTGCGCTGAATGCCCTTGCCTGGGCTCGTGCGACTCCCTGCGCTCTTGGTAGTCCTACAGACGCGCCTGCCATGTCCCTGGAGGCGTCTGGGTCTGAGACCCCAGGCCTGCAGGGCTGTCTTCAGGGGAGGGAAGGGGTTCCCACAAAGGCCCCGAGGTGGGTCCTAGAGGGTGAGTACCCCCACCCCCCGTCCCAGGTGAGTGCAGGGCTGCCCAAGTGTGGACTCAGCAGTGTGGCTGGGCTGGACCCGGTTCTTCGGGGTCACCAGCTGAGGCTGGGGTGTGGAAGGGGGTGTGAGAGCCCCCAGGAGCACAGAGCCGAACAGACGCCTGCAGGACGTTGGATGCTCTGGGGCTCGGGAGCCGCCCCTGTGAAAGTCATGTCTTAGGTTGATTTGGAGCCGGTGCCAGAGTCCGTCACCCATCAGCAAGGGGACTAGCGCAGAGTAAGAGGGTGCCCTTCCGAGGGGTTCGGAGAACGAGGCTTCTGTGTTTGGAAGGCAGGCCGTTTTCAGGAGCGGCTGGCCAGAACAGGTGCCTGTGTTACTTCCTGCAGTCCTGGAACGCCACACCCCACTTGGAAGGTGACATTGGGGGCAGGGATGATCCAGGACCATCCTCCCCGGACACCATTCGTCAGAGTACCACTAGCGTGTCTGAGATGCGCACGGTGAGCAGCCCCCGTGAGAAGGCCAGATCCCCCTCAGGCGCCACGTGGCACAGCCTCGGGTCACCTCCAAGAGACCCCCAATCAGCCAAGCAGGAGATTTGATTTCCACGCTCCTAATCCACAGTACACACCAAGGGGCCGCTGTGAGCGCCTTGTGTGCTCCCGTGCTGGGCAGGACAGAGGAACGAGGGGAGGGGAGGACTGAGGAAGGGCAGGAGCACCATCCTTCCTCCCCACCCCAAGCTGGAGACGTCTGGGGCTCAGGGTCCCCTCAGCTTTGCTCTCCTTCCTGCCCAGCACAGAATAGAGGTGTCCGAGGTCTCAGGAGATGCTGGCTCCGTGCACTCAGCAGACACTCGTCCGTGTGTTCATTCACTGCAGTTTGTGGAGTGCCTACTCTGTTCCAGGTGCTGTTCCAGGCACAGGGAACAGTGGTGAACTCGACCCCCACAGGCACGTGCTCTCACACGCCAACGTCAGGGGGAGGACAGGGGTCAAGGGGAGCCCCCGTGGATGTGTAAGTCTCTCCATCCCCTTTGGAACGGAAGTTGGCGTGATAATGTAAAGGTGGACCTTTGCACACTTTGCCCCTCTGCAGACTCACCCCTAGATACACCCCCAGAGAAGCTCGGGGGGATGGCAGGAGACCTGAGTGAGAACGTTTGTAGCAGCTGGTTCCTGACAGCAAAAATCTGGAAATAACCCACCTGTCCATCGTCAGAAGAAAGGATGGATTGTTCTGGTCTAGATTCCCAGGGCGATATTTCGCAGCAGGGAGAAGGAGTTGTTGCTGCACAGAACAGCCCAGAACGGGTCTCGTCAACACAGCATCTAATAAGAAAAGCAGGACGCAAAACACAAGGAATGCTATTGATAAAAGATGATCCAAAAAAGGAAAAATCTTGACTCACAGAGCTGTAAAAATGAACAGGTGGTCAAAGTTTTCTCAGGGAGGGAACCAGGCAGATGTTAGCAAGTTCGAAAGAAAATAAAAACAGCACCTTTTTAAATAAAGAAGATTTAAATGAACATGTCAATGCAGGAAAATCTGTTGTTTTTCTGTGGGACGGAGGGAAGATAATCGACCCTCTGTGGATAAGAAGGAATTTGCGTGTCTGCCAGTAGAACAGCTGGGAGACGACGATGCGGGAAGGAGAGCCCGGAGCGCGGAAGCAGCGCTGTGCGTGGCCGACCCCCGTCGCTTCCCTGGGGATGCTCTTCAGTGATTCACTTGCAGCCTGTGTGTCTCCTTAAGTCTTAGGGGAGTTTCCAGAAGGCAGCATGGAGGCGGGTCTGGGTTTTGAATCCGTTCAGCCCCTCTGTGTCCTTTGATTGGGGAGTTTAATCCACTTACATTGACGTGTACGTAGTTGTTATCCAATTAGATAAAGTCGTTACCTGGAGCGCAGGATTTACTATTGCTTGGAAGTTCCTCGCGTTCTGTTAATCTTGTAATCTCTTCTCCTCTTTTGCTATCTTCCTTGTGCTTGTTGATTTTTTTAAATGTTGATATGCTTTGATTCCTTTCTCTTTTTTTGTGTAACTCTAGAGGTACCCTTTGTGGTTACTTTTCGACTTACATAAAATATCTTATAGTTATAAAAGTCTATTTTAAGCTGATAACTTATGTCCAGCCATATACAAAACCCCTACACGTTAGCTCACACACACACATTCTATGGTACTGTCACCATTTATGTCTGTTCACAGTGTGTATCTTTTAACATGTTTATTGGTTATAGTTATTTTTTAATACTTTGTCTTGTAATTTTTATACTGGAATTAAAAGCGACTCCCCAGCACCACCACAGGGTTAGGTGTGTGTCTATATAGTTACCTCTACCAGTGGGTTCCACGCTTTCTTACACTGATGTGTTGTGTTTCTTTTGCACTGGGATGCTCTTTTTTTTTTTTTTTAATAATTTTTATTAATTTATTTCCCCCCCCAAAGCCCCAGTAGATAGTTGTATGTCATAGTTGCACATCCTTCTAGTTGCTGTATGTGGGACGCGGCCTCAGCATGGCCGGAGAAGCGGTGCGTCGGTGCGCGCCCGGGATCCGAACCCGGGCTGCCAGCAGCGGAGCGCGCGCACTTAACGGCTCAGCCCCGGGGCCGGCTGGGATGCTGTTTCATAAAGCTCAGAAACAAGCAAACTGAAAGGTACAGTGTCTAGACACACGTGTGTGCATAGACAAACACGTGTACGTGTTCTGTATATGGGAAGATGGTTTTGCAAAAGCCAGAGGATGATGCGATCTCGTGGGTGTGTCTTACACATGTAGCGCCTCCTGAGAGAAGCCAGACAGGAAGAGTGAGCTCTGTGATCCGTCTGCATAAAGTTCAGGGACAGGCAGCCGTGACCTGTGGAGAAAGAGGCCGGGATAGCGGCTCTGGCGTCGGGAGTGACGGGGCTCCGAGAGCTTTCTGTGTTGAGTGGGGCGGTGGGTCCACAAGGTGCACACCCGTGCCCTAAGATTAGCGTGCTAACTTCGTGTAAGGTACACACACCTCAATTAAAAGTTAAAGCAAAGGAATGATGAGCCCAAAATTCAGGCACAGGTAACCTCTGATTAGAGGGTTGAGAGGACGGGATGGGAAGGAAGGGACAGAGATGGGCATTCTCGGGCATGTGGCACTTCTTCGTCTCAGAAGTGGTCAGGCTGTTCCTTGTCTAACTATGCCGTCCATAGGTGCCACACACGTTATTTGATGTGTATTCAATAGTAATAAGGAAGAATTTTAAAGTAAACAGATAGGAACGTCCAACAACAATAAGTACTTTTCTCTTTTATTTCTCTTGCGTGGTATTTCTTTTCCCCATGTGAAAATTTTCAAGCTTAGAAGAGAAAATGGTTGAATGGGCAGCCACATACACAGCCCCCACACGTAGTTATTGTTAGCATTTGCCTATTGCTTCATGTATTGTTGTCTTGGCTGAAGTAATTGCACAGTAAAGTACAGACGTGACATCTTACTCCTAAGCACTTTGTACCTCTCCCTAGGAATGAGGACATTTTAATATGTCCCATATCTCAATAAAAAAAGAAAAAGGACATTTTCCTACATGACAGCAACATCCCTGTCACACTTCACAAGATTAACAATAATGCCCTAGTGTCACTTCATACCACCCTAGTCAGTGTGCCCCCTCATTCCCCTCAAACGTCTCTACAGTGGATTTGCTCAAACAAGGACCCGATCCAGAGCCACATGTTACATTTGTAAATGTCTTTTAATCTACAACAGATCCCCTGTTTTCTCCCCATGCCTTTAACTTGATGACCAGTGGGGACAGACTGTCCTGTGACAGGTACTTTAAATAAAGGAGACCAGGGTGAAATGATGAAGAACAGCTGGGCAAGCAGCCTTGGGTTTAGGTGGCCAGGGACGGCGCTCAGAGGAGGGGACAAAAGGGCGGAATCCTGAAAGGCACCGAAGAGCCAGCCACGCAAAGTTCTAGGGGGAGAGTGTGCCCAGCAGGAGCGAGGCGCAGGCCCAGCGCGTGTGAGGGGCGGCGTGGAGGCCGGTGTGGGTGGGCAGGGGAGCCGCTGGAGGAGTGGTTAGCAGGCAGGTGGGAAAAGCCGGCAGGAGCCAGATCATGAAGGAGCTGAATGAATGAACGAACAAATGCGCACACAAACATTCCTGTTGGGTGACCGCCGGAATCTATGAATCATTTGTCGGGCGCTTGCTGTGTGCTGGGCGCTGTTCTAAGCCTTGCATCAGCCAACCCGTTCAGTCCTCGAGACGCGATTTCCTGACTGTATCCCTCGGGACGGGCTAGGTTCCGCGGCAGTCACAGCTCCAGAAAGCTGAGCGACTGGAAACCACACAGGTTTGTTTCTTGCTCCAGCTAACTGCTCGTTGGGCCGCCTGGGGGCTCTCAGGGGACAGGCTCCAAGGACGTCTGGCCGTCTCGACACCTGCACGCCGGGGGCACACAGCTCAGGAGGAGCTGTGAGGAGCTGCATTCCGGCATTCCGGGAGCGGTACATGCTGCTCCTGCTGACCGCCGGCTCTGACACAAAAGGGCAGGATGGTCAAGCCCACGAGATGCCCAGAACCTGGGAAGCTGGAAATATCCCCGTAGCGTTGTGGCCCCACTTTACAGGCGAGGAAACCAATTAAAAAAGGATAAAAGTCAGTTGCCCAAAAAGGCTGGGAGAGTTGACCCCTGACAACACACCCACTTTGATGACCGGGCCACAGCCTGGGGATGAGGTTGAGTGTGGTGGGTGTGGCTGCTCAGAGAGCCTGCGCTGCCGCCGCATGACACAGGGCGAGTCGGGAATCTGCCTCCAACACGGGCTCCCTAGCCTGGAGGCTCCCCGGGTCCCTGGGGGGGCCGTGCAGTGGGTGGCCGAGGGCAGCGACCGGGAGCCACGAGGCCTCCATCTGAGCCTCAGCTCTGCCCAGGGCAAGAGGAGTCGTCTCATCCCCCAGCCTCTGATTTCTCCCCTGAAATGATTGTCCTGCGAGTTCTCTGTGCCCCCCACACCCAGACTAACGAATGGGCGAATGTGCGGGCCAGGCTCTGGGCCTGGAGGCTGATCTCTTCGGGCTGCATTGTGGCCCCTAGCTTCCCCCCCAACTCATCCCAGCCTCCCACCTCCCCCCCAACCCCTGCCCCAGGGTTGGCCAATCAGAGGCACAGGTAGGAGAAGGGAGGGTGGGCGGGGGGAGGTGGGAGGGGCACTTAGCCCCCACTCCCTCTGCCTTCCCAGCTGTGAGTTCTACAACAGGGCTCCTGCCTGTGCCCTCACCCCCACCTCCCTCCCCCGCCACCTCCACCCACCGCCCCACCTCCCTTCCTCCCCTCCTCTCCCTTCACCCCCGCCCCCACCACCTAGGTCTTGCAAGGCCCCAGCTCCCTGCCCACAGCTCTGTGAGGAGCCCCTTCGTTAATGCCCAGTGAAACCCTCCGGAGAGGAATTCTGGTTCCTGCCAGGATGCTGACTGATGTAGAGGGAATAATGATGGTTACATCATCAGGTCTGGAGGTGAGAAGGCATGTGACCATTCACACAGCAAATACCCACTGAGGGTTTCCTGAGGGCAGGTGCCAATTTAGGTTCTGGAAAATCCCTCCCATCATGGAGTTCTCATTCCAGTGAGGGAGACAATAAACACCACAATAAGTAAAACATGAGGTTTAGATTGTGATAGGTGCCCTAGAGGGAAATAAGACAGGGAAGGGACATTGGGTGTGCAGGGGGAAATCACAATTCTAAGTTGGGAGGTCAGGACCTAAGGGAGAGGGGGAGTCAGGGAGATCTGGGGGAGGACAGGTCCCTCCTGGTGTGCGAACAGCAAGTGCAAAGGCCCTGGGGCAGGAGCGTGCCACATGTGTCCAGGAAGATCACAAGGCAGGAAAAGGAGGCAGACGATGTCCATCCAGGAACATAGGGACCTGGATGCCTACGCTGAGTGCAGTGGGAGCCGCTCGTCCCCACTTGGGTTTTTAAAGAACCATGGGCCTGCAGAGACAGAAGAGGCTGTGGTGGAAACCAGCTGCAGGCTGGGGATGGAACCCAAGAGGGAGACACTGGTGGCAGAAACCAGCATCTCCCACGTGCATTAGGTGCTGTACTGGGCTGAATAGTGTCCCCGAAAATTCACGTCCATCCAGAACCTCAGAAGGTGACCTTATTTGGAAATAGGGCCTTTGCAGATGTACTTAGTTAACTTGAGGTCATAGTGATTAGGGTGGGCCCTAAATCCAACGACAAGTGTCCTTAAGAGGGAGGACACGGGGGCTGGCCGCATGGCTTAGTGGTTAAGTGCTTGCGCTCCGCTGCTGGCGGCCCAGGTTCGCATCCCGGGCGCGCACCGACGCACCGCTTGTCCAGCCATGCTGAGGCCGCGTCCCACATACAGCAACTAGAAGGATGTGCAACTATGACATACAATTATCTACTGGGGCTTTAGGGAAAAAGGGGGAGAAAAAGGAGGAGGATTGGCAATAGATGTTAGCTCAGAGCCGGTCTTCCTCAGCAAAAAGAGGAGGATTAGCATGGATGTTAGCTCAAGGCTGATCTTCCTCACAAAAGAAAAAAAAGAGAAATGGAGTACTGTCTGAGCCGCCTGCCTCCAGGGTGACTGGAAAAGCAGCCTGGGGTGGAGGCATGTGAGGTGTCGGGGGGGTCACCCCGCTTGTCACAGGACACTTCACTCGCTCGAGGAGGGCTGTCACATGCAGATGCTGGGTTCACAGCTGAGCTCCAAGACGTACGAGTGTGTGCCTCTGAGCCGCTCAGGCCTCAGCTTTCTCCCTGTGAAATGGGGCAGCAATAGTGCCACCTGTGGGGTCGTGGTGGGGGCAGTTAGTTCCTGTGGAGCACTCAGAGCAGAGCCTGAACGGGGTTATCAGTCCTTTCCCAGGCCCCTCAGGGCCCCTCTCTCCAAGCCAGAACCCCCCTCGAGGCCTTTCTATTTTCTTTAAGGTGCAATTCACATAACACAAAATTATCCCTTTTAAAGTGAACAATACGGTGGCATTTAGAACATTCACAACCAGCACCTCTGTCTAGTTCCATAACAGTCTCATCACCAGGAAATAAACACCACACCCGTGAGCAGTCCCTCCCCCACGCTGCCTCCTCCTCCAGGCCCTGGCAACCACCAGCCTGTCTGTCTCTGTGGGTTTACCTGTTCTGAATGTTTCATGTAAATGGACCGTGCGATGTGTGACCTCTGACTTGCCATCATTGGAGGCTGCCAGTGTATGAGAAAATAAAAATATGTCTCCACACGGTTATACAAATTGTCCTTTTTAAAAATTCTAACCAAACTTCATGGAGGATCATACGCTGTCATCGTCAGCCTGGACTTATTTTGTTTTATTTATAATATGAAAATCCGTGAATTCACCAACCCACTCAAGAACTAGAGTGTCGACAATAACCTCCACGTGCCTCTGTCCCCCGCTTCTTATCCTGTCCCAGGGACCACGTCCTGGGTTTTGTCTTGTCTTCCCTCACCCTCGTTGGATTGTTGTTTTAGTGCATGTGGACAATACTCCATGTGTTCACCACGTGTGCATCCCAACGTAAGGTCGAGTTTGAATTCTTTTCATGTTTGTGCAAAGGGTGTCACGTTCTCTGTCATCTTCTGGGATTCACTTTTTCCCACTCTGCATTATGTCAGTGAAAAGCACCCTTGTTGTTGCAGGAAGCTGGCAGTTGTCCCTTTTCACTACTGTATAATATTCCACTGCAGAACCATATTATAATTGAGGTTTTGGGTTTTTTCCAGCTTTTTACTTTTTGTGTGTATGTGTGAGGAAGATTGGCCCTGACCTAATATCTGTTGCCAATCCTCCTCTTTTTGCTAAGGAGGACTGGCCCTGGGCTAACATCCGTGCCCATCTTCCTCTATTTTATATGTGGGACGCCTGCCATAGGATGGCTTGATGAGCAGTGCATAGGCCTGCGCCCCAGATCCGAACCTGTGAACCCCAGGCCGCAGAAGCACAGCATGTGAACTTAACCACTACACCACCGGGCTAGCCCCACTTTTTACTTTTATAAACACTACTGCTGTGAACCACGTAAATTGTCCTTTGTGAGTGTGTGTGTGTGTGTGTGTGTGTGTGTGTGTGTCCCCTTATAAAAGAGGGCATGGGCCCGGAGGGGGCTTCAGCAGGAAGAGGGGGCCATGCTCCCACAGCCGGGGGGAGGGTCTCCAGGGATGGATGGGAAGGTGGATGCCTAGAGATGCCCAGCCCCTGCGCCTCATTCATTCATTCATTCATTCACTCAACAACAACGTACCGGAGGTCTCCTGAGTCCCTTTGAGGTGATAACAGGTTCAAGTTGCCCGTCTTGGAGCTTCTACACTAGTGGAGGGAGCCAGAAAATAAGACATCAACAAGGAGAGTTCCCATAAGGATATGTTACCAGGAAAATAACCCAGGGGCTGTGCTGCCGAGGGGAGCTGCTAATCTTTTTGGGTGAGGTTAATCTTAACCACCTTGGAGCAGATGAGCAGAGGTTAGGGAAAATAAAGATGTGGCTGTCTCTCCCATGCAAGTCCACAGACCCCTGATTGCGCTCACTGGTCCAAGACACCTGTCGTTAGAGAGTGACTGGAGGGAAGGGGCTTCTTTGGATGGAATGGCAGTCAAGGATAGCCTTTCGAGGAGGTGATTTTGGGGCTGAAACCAGCATTTTAACCCAGAGCCTGTCAGCACAAAGACCTGAGGCTGGGCCAGGACGAGCTGGTGGGGTGGCGGGATGGAGAGAGGAGGACGGCACTGCACGAGGAGCGTGGCTAATGCAGGAGGCGGCAGGACTGTTATGGGGTCCTGGGGTGGTGCAGGCACAGAGGACAGTGGCTTGGACCAGGGGGCGTGGTGGGTGGAATCGGAGGAGGGAGAGGAGAGCAGGTTGTGATAGGACAGCGAGAGGCAGCGTCGTGGGGAGACACACCTGGGCGCCACTGGAGGCTGGGAGTGAAGAGGGAGACCAGCTCTGCCAGGCTGGGAAAGCAGGATATCAAGCTTCTGGAGTTGGGGCCAGGAGGCTCAGACAGAGCCCTGAGGAAGCCCAGGCCCTGGTCCCTGCCCCAGGCTCCGCGGTGACTCAGCCTGGAGGGGCTTCTCACGCCTTTAGGATGTCCTACAAGGCTCGTGACTGTCTGTCATCCATCAGCGGGGTGGATACCGTTCATATCGGGCTGAGTCACCCACCCGGCAGGGTGCAGAGGCTCTGGGGCACCCCACTAATGACTTCTGCAGGAGCCAGTCTGGCCGGCCGCAGGCTCCAGGCCAGCTTGGGCCTCACTCAGCGCTGCTGAAGTTCAAGGATTGGAGCCCCCGGGGGCTGGGAAGATGCTGGAGGAGGCCGGGGCCCCTGGACCTAGTGGTCACTTGCTCCTTCTCCCTCCAGGCCCTCAAGGAGGGCTTCCTCGTTCACCGCCACTGGACATCGGCACCTGATGTGCCTCTTAGGGCCACGCCCACCAGCCCCCAGCGCTGCACCTTTGGGCACGGTGGGAGACCCCTTCCCATCAGTGGTCACTCCCCATCCCCCTTCCCCCAGCCCCTGCCAACCACCAGCCTGCTTTCTGTCGCCATGGATTTGCCTAGTCTGGACATTCTACTGAAGGGGAGGAAGACTATTCTCTACGCATTTGGAGTCCTTTGTGCCTGGGCTACAAATTAAATTGACATGAGACATAATAGCAGGAGAAAATCAAACAAAGGTTTATAACATGTATACATGGGAGAGACACATTGGGTAACTTGACAAGATGGCGGAGGTTCTCTTCTTAAATAGATTTAGGTAAAGACAAAGGAGGATGCTGGGGTTGGGGGGGAGTCAGTAATGGGAGATTATCAGAAAAGCACAGTAAGGTCATTATGCAGCCTCACCTTCCGCACTGATAAGTTTCTAGAGATAAGGTCATCCCCCCTTCTTCCCGGTATAGAGAGGGAGCTAACTGTACAAATGGAGATTTCCCAGGCGGGCCCCATGGCTTAGCGGTTAAGTGTGTGCGCTCCGCTACTGGCGGCCCAGGTTCAGATCCCGGGTGTGCATCGACACACCGCTTCTCCAGCCATGCTGAGGCCGCGTCCCACATACAGCAACTAGAAGGACGTGCAACTATGACATAGAACTATCTACTGGGGCTTTGGGGAAAAAAAAAAGGAGGAGGATTGGCAATAGATGTTAGCTCAGAGATGGTCTTCCTCAGCAAAAAGAGGAGGATTAGCGTGGATGTTAGCTCAGGGCTGATCTTCCTCACACACACACACAAAAAAACAAATGGAGATTTCCCTTACAAATGTAAATGTTTGATAAACAGAACTTTGATAAGAATGGGCTTAGCAAGGACCCTCCCAGTCTATGGATACCCAGAGTTATCTATGGTGATGGCCTGCCCTGGGGACAGGCCTTCTATCTTAAATCCTTTTAGGCAGTTAGTGGAGGGAGAGGTCAAAGTTTCTTTCTGAGTCTTCTGAGCCTTTATTGTCTTCAGCTTGAAATAATCCACATACCAGAGTGGCACATCTTGGGGCGGCCTGCCCTGAACCCCATCACCACATAAACGGAACCATACAAGATGTGGCCTTTTGTGTGTGGCTTCTTTCACTTCACAGAATGTTTTCCAGGTTCATCCATGCCATAGCGTGTCAGTGCCTCTTTTATTTATTTATTTCTCTATTTATTATTATTTATTTATTTATTTTTGCTGAGGAAGATTGGCCCTGGGCTAACACCTGTGCCCATCTTCCTCTGTTTTGTCCATGGGATGCTGCCACAGCATGGCTTGACGAGCGGTGTATAGATCCACACCTGGGATTCGAACCTTCGAACCCCAGGCCGCCAAAGCAGAGCACACAAACTTAACTGCTACGCCACCGGGCTGGCCCCAGTGCCTCTTTTTAAAATTAACTTTGTTGAGGTAAAATTCACACACAATTAAATGCCACATTTTAAGAGTAGAGTTCAGTGAGTTTTGACAACTGTATACACCCACGTGCCTATCCCCCCATCAGCATGGAACATTTTTGTCACTCCCGAAGTCCCCTCCTGTACCGTCCCAGTCAGTCCCCACCCCAGGCAACAAGCAGCAAGCCAGTTGAGCTGTTTTCTGTGCCGCTGATGAGTGAAGCCCACGTGGGCAGCGCCTCCAGCAGGGTCTTGGCGTCTGTGTCCTCCACTCTGCACAAAGGGCTGAGAGGCCCCCTCGCTTGGGGGAGCGTTCCAACATGCGGCAGCACCACAGTTTGTTTCTCAGCTCACCTGTCGGTGGACGCTTGTGTCTGGCTCTGGGCTGTTAGGAATAAAGCTGTTATGAACATCTCCCACCTGTGATTTGTGTGAATACCTAGGAGTAGGGTTGCTGGGTTGAAAGTAAGTTTATGTTTAGTGTTACAAAACTACCAGTTTTCTGTGTCTAGGGGGACACAGGGGAGCCCTTCCCTCTGGGCTTGGGGCTGGAAGGGGCTGGCTGCCAGGCCAGGGCGGGTGGGGCCAGAGGCCACCAGGGATTGAAACTGGCCCAGAGCCTCCTTTGAATCCCAAACCCCTGGGCTGTCACCACCCCAACCTTCTGGGAGCCAGGAGGCAAATTCCCGCCCAGACCCCTCCCTCTAAATTCTCTAGGAGAGTTCAGAACCAATACTGGCTCCAGGCAAAAGGTGGGGCCCAGCCCTTCTGTTGTTTAAACAAAGTCTGAAGCCCTTGAGATCCAGCCCTGGGCCCTGAAAAGCTTTGCCTTAAGTCCTGTAGAGGAGGACAAACATCTTTCCAGAATGAGATCACCCCACACTTCACAGCACCCAGGGCTGGAATTAGCTCAACCCTGGGGCAGGGAGGTGTGGGGTCATTTTGGAGAGGCTGGCACAGGCACATTGTTCTACTGAATCCTCTGCATCAACACTCCCGTTCTCCAGGGGAGGTGACCGAGGCACAGAATCTAGGTGACTAGATGACTCCCCAGGCTCCACCCGACGCCTGGAGGGACTCGGGCAGGTTCATCCACTCAGCTCTCAGCTGGGCAGCCCACCATGGGGGAAGGGGTCAGGGCTGGAGGAGGCGACACTGTCCCCAGGCCCAGCAGTGTTTCAGTTGTATTTGAGGAGTGGATCCATCTGTGGGCACTGTGGACTGGGCTGATACAGAGAGGAATGGAGACTAATCCTAGGGTTTTGCTTGTATCTGCGACCACTGTTTGGGAAAATGATCCAAAACTTGCAGGTAAGGACAGCAGCACGCTCTTTCACCCGTATGGGAGCATCACTGAACAAGCCCACCCAAGGATTACTTAGCAATTCGAGGCCGGGGCCAGTAAACTTGTTCTGTAGAGGGCCAGGTGGTATGTATGGCTTTGCAGGCCACACAGCCACTATGCCACTGCTCAGCTCTGCAAATGTAGCTTAAAAGCAGCCACCAACAATAAATAAGCAAGTGAATGTGGCTGGATTTCAATCAACGTTATTTCCCAAAACAGGGAGTTAATATCCAGAATATATAAAGAACTACACTGAAACAACCCAGTTAAAAACGAGTCAAAGAACTTAAATAGACATTTCTCCAAAAAGATAAACAAATGGCCAACAAGCACGTGCGAAGATGCTCAGCATCACTAGTCATTAGGGAAATGCAAATCAAAACCACGGTGAGAAGCCACTTCACACCCACTAGGATGGCTATTTTAAAAAAAGCCTGAAAACAACAAGTGCTGGTGAGGAAGTGAAGAAATTATGCACCACCAGTGAGAATGTAAATTGGTGCAGCTGCTGTGGAAAACAGTATTGAGTTTCCTCAAAAGATTAAACATAGGGTCGGCCTGGTGGCATAGTGGTTAAGTTTGTATGCCCCACTTCTGGCAGCCTTGGGTTCATGGGTTCAGATCCCAGGTGTGGACTTACACACCACTTGTCAAGCCATGCTGTGGCGGCATCCCATATGCAAAGTAGAGGAAGATGGGCACAAATGTTAGCTCAGGGCCAATCTTCCTCACCAAAAAAAAAAAAAGAAGAAAAAGAAAAGAAAAAAAAGATTAAACATAGAATTACCACATGATCCAGCAATTCCGCTTCTGGGTATATATCCAAAAGAATTGAAAGCGAGATTTTGAGGAGATATTTGCACCCCCATGTTCATAGCAGCATTAGTCACAATAGCTAAAATGTGGAAAAAACCCAAGTGTTCATTGATGGATGAATGGATAAACAAAATGTAGTCTATCAGTATAATGGAATATTATTCAGCCTTAAAAAAGGAAGTTCTGACACCTGCTACAACATGGATGAATCTTTTGGACATTATGCTAAGTGAAAAAAGACAGATACAAAAGGACAAATACTGCATGATTTCACTTATATGAGGGAGCTAGAACTGTCAAATTCGTGAAGTCAGAAAGTAGGATGGTGGATGCCAGGGGCTGGGGGAGGGAGGGTGGGAGTTAGTGTTTAATGGGGACAGAGTTTCAATTTGGGAAGATGAGAAGAGCTCTGAAGATGGATGGTGGTGATGGTTCCACAACAATGTGAATGTACTTAATGCCACTGAACTGTAGGCTTAAAAATGGTTAACATGGAGGTTAACATTTTCCTCACCAAAAAAAAAAAAAAAATTGCCATGTTAACCATTTTGTGTGTGTGTGTGAGGAAGATCAGCCCCAAGCTAACATCTGTTGCCAATCCTCCTCTTTTTGCGAGGAAGATTGGCCCTGGGCTAACATCTGTGCCCATCTTCCTCTATTTTATATGTGGGACACCTGCCACAGCATGGCTTGATAAGCGGCACATAGGTCCTCACCCAGGATCGGAAACTGTGAACCCTGGGCCGCCGAAGCAGAGCACGCGAAATTAACCACTATGCCACTGGGCCAGCCCCAAAATGGCAATTTTTAAGCTATGTATTTTAACACAATTAAAAAAAAGAAAAAACCAAGTGGAGGGCTGGATTTGTCACCGTGTTTTCAGATCCTTGATGCAGGGGTCTGCACCTGTCTTTGCCTTGCTGTTGACTACTGATGGAAGGTTTTGGGTCTGTAATGTTTTCTCCATGTTAACTTGCAAGTTTTTGTCAAGCAGAGGACAAATGATTTCTCTGAGGTAGAAAAGATCATTGTGGGAGATCAGAATTGGCCACCTCAAAATATGTTCTCTTTATGTTGATTATTTTCTCTGAAGGACATTTGACCTTCCCCCAAACTGCCTAAAAGCAATAGACTGGGAGGGTCCTTGCTAAACCCATTCTTATCAAAGTTCTGTTTAAGGGAAACTCCATTGGTAAAGGTATATCTTCTCTGTACCAGGAAGGAGCGGGGATGACCTTATCTCTAGAAACTCTTATCAGTGCGGAAGGTGAGGCCTTAAACCTGCACACTCTTGATCACTGTGCTTTCTGGTCATCTCCCATAGCTGACTCCCCCACCCCCAACAGCCTCCTTTGTCTACATGAATATGCTATTTGCGGTGAATACCTCCGCCATTTGTCGAGTATCCCAGCTTTGCCTGGGTCTCTCCCATGTATATATGCTATAAAGCTTTGTTTGATTTTCTCCTGCTGTTCGGTCTCATGTCAATTTAATTTGCAGCCCAGCCAGAAAGGACCCAGAGTGGGTCGAGGATAGTCTTCCTCTCCTTCATCATCAAAGGTTAAGGTTTTGTCATGGAGGACAATAACCTGTTTTGTATCTGACCGACCAATCTTATTCTAACATTCTTCTTTTCAAATCTCTATAAATAACAGATTCCTCAAATTCTACCTAGGAAACACCTTACTGTCCTGCTGGTTCTCTCCTTAATGAATTGAACAATCCTCCAGCCCAGGTTTTTTCCATATTTGTATAAGAGTTAGTTTCCAACTTTTTGAAATTACACTCAACACCACTGAAGTCATGATGACACAAGAATGTGGCCATCCACCTGTTTTAGGGCACAGGAACCACCCCACACCCTCCAGCCCCTGTGACAGACACTACTAATTGATCACAGAACCCTCAGAGCTCTTGGCTAAGGCTCTGGGTGGCCACGACCAGTCTCTTAGAAACGACACCCATTCACCATTGCTTTTGTTGAAGGTCGCAGCAGTACTGGCGCCCTGTCTGGGTGGGTGGGTGGCATCTCCATGGAAGGTGGTGTGTTTTTCACGTGTGTTGGGGGGGTCTTCCTCTTCATTCAACCTCCTTTCAACAAGTTTCTTTATTGCCTCCTGGGCCTTAGGCTGAGCAATGGAGGTCAGAGATGAACAGGACTCAGTCCTTGCCTTGGGAGGTTTGCTCCTTCCCGGAGGACAAGGAGCGAGTGGTTCCAGTGGAGCCAGACTGGCCAGTTGAAATCCTAGAGCTGTCACTTCTTAGCTGTGTGACCTTGGGCAAGATACTTCACTTTTCTGGCCCTCACTTTCTTCTCCCATTAAGTGAGAGTGCTAGGAACCTACCTCATAGGGTTGATGTGGGCGTAAGAGTTTCTTCCCATAAAGAGCATTGTGTGCAAATAGCAAGTGCAGTCGATTCTGGCTATCCATGGTCCTTATATTCTACAACATAGCCGCAGACATGGAATTAGTGGATACTGAACTGTTGCTCCAGGGGAAATACAGGTTAGGTTTCTGCCACACTGTGTCACGTTTTTGTCAACTGTTCGGTACATAACCTTGTTTTATGTGTTTCTGTTTAAAGACACCTCACTTAATCTATATTGTTGATTCATTAACATTGAACCTACGCCAACAGCACAATAACTTACGCCTAACAAAGGGCATCTGACACGCATTTTCTCCGTTGGCACATGGCAGCCTTCTTGCACATAGGGACACTGGATGGCACTTCAGCTCTATGCTTAGGGGCCATTTTAAACAGTGAAATCAACAACAAAAAGCACAAAAATGAAAACGTGACGCTAAACAGACCACAAAGACACTTGTTTACGGTAGGAGAGCTGACACAAGCAGAGGGTCGCCTGGTTCATCTACTGATGGGAATGTACACCTCAGGCGACTGAAGTTTTTGGCCACTCTGCACATATTCGTGAATGACCACGCATGTGAGTACTGATCTGGGGGTTACATAAAATTTAGCGAGTAGGCAAATTCGCAGATATAGAATCTGAATAAGGAGGACTGATTGTACATACAGGCGTGTTGGCAGTGTTAAACAGAGGAGGGCAGGAACCTGCGAGATAACTAAGCAGCCCAGGGTGGGGGCCTGGACACGCCTAGCCTCCCATCACTTCCTCCTTTAGGGGCTCAGTAATCTTTTCCAAAGGCACATCCCATCTCCATCTGCCCCTCCTAACTTCTGCCTGGTCATTCCTTGAGCTTAGAGAGAAGACCTCCTTCCCAGGCTGGGCTGGGCTGGGCTCCTGCAGGCTGGCGTATCTCCGGGCATCGGGCTCCCTCTAGCAACCTTGGCCCCACCTGTTCTCCGCCCTTGCCCTCTCCTCAGTTGCAATTTTACCTTCATTTGTGCAATTATTGCCCATCTTGGGCAATTATACCCCCACCACTGAACCGGAAACTCCTAAAGGAGAGGACTTTCTCTTTCTCCCTGTGGCAACTGCAGGTGCCTGGGTGCAGTAGGTGTTGAATAAACACTCATTGAGTAAACGAGGGACTGGATGAGGACTTCGGGGGGTGGGGGGGAGGGGGGACGGGATCCTATGGCTGACCATGGGGCACTGGGAGAGCTCTTCCTGGGAAAACAAGGGTGGTGGGCCAGAAGGCTCCTTGTCCCTTCCAGCTCTCATGGCCTCTGGCCCCATTCCAGAGTAGGGAGCCTGCATGTCCTGGGGCCTGGAGGAGGGACTGGATGCAGGGGAAGTGCTCCCAGGAGATCCTGAGTCGGTTCCCTGCAGAGCATCAGGCCGTGCAGCCCCTGAGCCGCTCTGTTAAGGCAGCAGGGAGGTCCCTGTGCAGAGAGCCTGTTCGAAGGCTGGTGCAACCATCCAGGGCTATTAATGAAGGCTGGGGGTGGCCAGGAGGAGGACTGTTTAGAATTCTGCATTTGCAAAAGCAATATTTTAATGCAATAAGCACAATTCACACTAGTACTCAAGGTATACAGTGAAAAGGACTGACTCGCCCAAAGCAGCCAACTCTTCACACTTTCTCCTGTGAATGAGAATCCTGGCTCTTTCTCTTGCTGGCTGTGTGACTTTGGTCACATTACCTAGCTTCTCTGGGCCTCAATTTTCTCATCTGTAAAACAGGAATATAATAGCAAGTACCTCATGGAATCAGTGTGAGGAATAAATGAGTTAATAAATGGGAGGACCACTGCCTGGCAGTTGGTAAGCAGTGGGTCAGTGGTTATAATGACACTGTGCATGCGTATATGAATAGCACTATGTATCATCTATGTATACGTGTACATAAACCTATATACACACGTAGGTATTGTATACACACACACCTCTCCAGTGACTTTTTTTTTTTTTATAATTTTATTTATTTATTTTTTCCCCCAAAGCCCCAGTAGATAGTTGTATGTCATAGCTGCACATCCTTCTAGTTGCTGTATGTGGGACACGGCCTCAGCATGGCCGGAGAAGCAGTGCGTCCGTGCGCGCCCGGGGTTCAGAACCGGGGCCGCCAGCAGCGGAGTGCGCGCACTTAACCGCTAAGCCACGGGGCCGGCCCTCCAGTGACTTTCTAAAATGACAAATTGTAGCCTAGGTCACTGTTCCGCACCTTGCTTTTGCTTAGTTATAAACTTTGCAGCACTTTACATCTGAGCACATGTATGTTTAATTCTGTCTCTAAGAATCTGCTGTGTATTACTCCATAGAAAGGATGCACTGGGGCCACCCTGTGACGCAAGTGTTTAAGTGCGGTGTGCTCCCCTGCGGCGGCCCAGGGTTCGCCAGTTCGGATCCCGGGTGTGCACCAACGCACTGCTTGTCAAGCCATGCTGTGGCAGCATCCCATATAAAGTGGAGGAAGATAGGCACAGATGTTAGCCCAGGGCCAGTCTTCCTCAGGAAAAAAAAGAGGAGGATTGGCAAATGTTAGCACAGGGCTGATCTTCCTCAAAAAAAAAAAAAGAAAGAAAGAAAGGATGCACTATGATTTCTGTCACCTTTCCTCTCTGATGGACTTGTGGGCTATTTCCTAGGTTTTGGTGCAATTTGGCGGACAATTTGTTACTATGGAATGCAGTTTTAAATGCATAACCTCTAACACAGCCCTTTCTAAGGGCTCTTGCTAAGAATTTATTCTATCCAGTCCCCAGCTCTGGGGTACACACACGCCACGTCCCAGGTATTAATGACGGCTATGGTAAACGTGCACCCCCAGGATGCGCAGACAACGGACGTGGGGCAACGCTGCAGCGGGAGAACCCGCCAGGGAGCTACCGGCGGCCAGCTCGAGTCCCTCGCCAACCCAAGCAGGGGCGGGCCCGCTACTGGCCCGGCCCAACCAACTGGACCCACCTCAGCCCCGCCCCCGCCGGCCCAGGCCCCGCCCCCTCCAGGCCCCGCCTCATCCTCACCAGGCCCCGCCCCAACGCCGGCGCCGCCACCCACTAAGCGCGGCCGCCAGCCAGGCCCCGCCCTCCTGGCCCCGCCCCCACCCTGCCAGGCCCGTCCCCAGCTCCGCCCCCGCCCGGCACGCACTGCGCCTGCGCCGGCGTCTCAGGCTCTGGGGCCCGGCGGTCGCGGCTCTTTTGTTTCCCGTCCGGAGCCCGATTCGGATCCTGAGTCCGAGTCGGGTCGGGATCCGAATCTCGGTCGGAGCCGGAGCCGGATCAGCGGCCCGGGCTGGGAGCGGGCCGGGCCTGCCGATGGCGCGCGCCGCCCGCCCGCCGCCCCCGGCCCGCGCCGCCTGAGCCCGCCCGCCCGCGCCATGGAGCCCGGCCGCGGCGGCCTGGAGGCCGTGGGCAAGTTCGAGTTCTCGCGCAAGGACCTGATCGGGCACGGCGCCTTCGCCGTGGTCTTCAAGGGGCGCCACCGCGAGGTGAGGGGCCGCGCACCGGACGGAGCCCCACGAGGGGACCCCGCGTCCCCGCCGCCGGGGACCCCTCACTCCCCGGGACCCACGCCCCGGGACACCCACACCTTGGGGACCCCCTCATCCTCCCGGGGGGACCCCTCACGCCCCAGGACATCCACACCCTAAGGACCCCCTCATCCTCCTGGGACCCCTCAGGCCCCGGGACACCTACACCCTAGGGACCCCCTCATCCTCCTGGAACCCGTCACCCCCCGGGGACCCACACACCTTGGGACACTCACAGCCTCCGGGGAGACACCTTCACCCCCCCCCCCCCCCCCCCCCCGGGGACCCACACCACCAACTACTGGAAGCCTCCCATCCCCCAGGAACCACCCCCCCAACCCACTCCTACACTCTGGGGACCCTCTCATCCCCCCGGGCGACCCCCACCACTGGGACAGCCAGGTGCTTACCTGGTCTGAGGCGGCCTTCGAGGGGTTCCCGGCCCCTGAGGAACGTGGGCGCTTGGTTTTCAGAAGCACGACCTGGAGGTCGCGGTCAAGTGCATTAACAAGAAGAACCTTGCCAAGTCCCAGACGCTGCTGGGGAAAGAAATCAAGATCCTCAAGGTGAGCTGGCGGTGGAGGGACGGGGGAGAGTGTGGGGGGCGAGCCGCCTCACTCACGGGAACCTGGGTTTCTGTCCTAGGAGTTGAAACATGACAACATCGTCGCTTTGTATGACTTCCAGGTAAGTCTGGGGCTGTGCTGCGGTGTGTGGGGAGGGGGTGCCTTCCCCTCAGGCTAGCCAGAGCACAGCCGCAGGCCCTGATGGCGTGGGTCCCAGGCTAGCCTCCCAGGCTAGCCCAGTGCTGGAGACCCTCGTGGGCAGTGGGCTGTTCTGGGCCAGTCTCATGTCGGAGGGAGGAGCTGGGCCCCCCAACCTGGAGATGGGTGTCTGGCCTGCCCAGCTCCGAGACCTGACGGGCCCTGGAGACCCTGTCCTGGGCCCAGTCCTGGGGCCTGGGCTTCCTCTGGGCACGTGGGGCGAGTTCCCAGCTTCGCTGCTGCCTGACTGCCACAGGCGCCAGCAGTGGACCGTGGGGCAGGGTGAGTTACTCTGACCGGGTGAGGTCTGGCTACAGCGTGACCCTCCAGGGGTGTCTGACCCAGTGGCTCTGACCATCAGCCCTGTTTCCAGAGCAGGCCCGGGGCAATTCTGCCGGCCTGGTCCACCTGTCTGGGCTGGCCGATTGTTTGTTGACATTGCTCCACGGCCTGGCATTGGCCAGCCTCTCCCTGCGTCAGACGGGGGGAGGGGAGGGGCCGAGGGAGATTCCTTCTTGCTGGCAGTTGGGGCTGGCCACCCCAGGAGGAGGCAGTCGCCTGTCTGGTGAGGCCACCTTAGGCCTAGGCCGCGGCTGGCTCCACCCACAGCCCTCAGGGCCGTGGCGCCCAGCCTTGGCAAGGGCCTGGGACCCTGGATGCCCAGTTTGGGGACTGGGAACCTGAGGCGGCAGATCTGTGGGCCAAAGTGCTGACTAATGGTTTTGAAACCTGTTTACTGAGGCCACGGGACCAGCCCCTGACTGAGGGGAAGTTCCCGCCCGGCTGTCTGTGTTTTGGTGGCCTCCTCCCTCCTCCCCTGGCCTTTCCCTCCCCCTTCAGAGCTGGGCTGTGGCATGACATGGGGTGACTTGGGCAGGGCCCAGGTCAGTGTGACAGCAAATACCTGGAAGCCAGGCAGGAGACACTGTCCTGGGGCCAGGAGGGCAGCCCCCTCCCCCCTGCTCCTCCTCCTCACTCCCTCCTCCCTGTCCTCCCCTCCCCTCTCCTCCCTTGTCCCTCCTCCTCCCCTTGTCTATCCCGGCCACACACCTGGCAGCCCCGAGGCTTCTCCTACTCAGAGGAAGTGCTTAGAGGCAGCGTGGCCTCTCCCCTCCAGGGGCAGGCACCTCCGCTGGGGCTTGGTGCTCTCACCCCTCGGGATGCGGGGCGGTTCCCTGAGTCTTTAGACTCCTGTCTGAGACACACACGGGGCCCAGGAAAAATAGCTTTTAAAAATAGATAATGATTTGGTTCAAAAGAAAAATGAAATAGTACAAAAGGGGATGAGGAAAAAGTAACTCCTATCCCGTGTCCGGTGGGGATCCATCCTCCCCAGAGGCACCCACATCTATGCTGGTTGTTTCTGCGTCTCTCTGGGGACAGGGGCACATTCTCACATACTCCTCACCGCCACACCATCCATCCACTGTTCTGCACTATGGCTTTTTTCACTTAAGCATGTATCTTGGAGAAGGTTCCGTGTCACTCCATGTAACTATCTCAGTCCATAAGTCAGAATTGACCCCCCTCTCTTCCCAAGAAAATTACCTGCGGATTCCTTCTTCAAGGTTACCACCTCTAAGCACAGTGGTCCAGAGCCCCAGACTCAGAAGCTAGACGACCTGGTTCCAGTCCTGGCTGTGCCACTTAAAAGTAACTGTGTGTCCTTGGGCGAGTGTCTTAACTTCTCTGTGCCTCCATGTCTTCCTCTGTAAAACAGAGACCATGCAGTTGTTTGGTTGAAACTGGTCATGGTAAGCACTGTGTGAGTGTCGGCTGCTATTGCAGTTGTTGCTGTGGTTGTTATTTGCAGCTGGTTGGTGTTCCATTGCCCCATATTCCATATCTGACTTCGCCAACCCCCCCGCAGAGGGACAGGAGGTTATTCTGGGATTCTGCCACATCAGCAGTGTGGTGGTGACTGTCCTCGCACTCACCTTTGCCACGTGTGTATCTGCAGGGTGGATTCCTAGAAGTAAATCCCTGGGGAAGAGGAATGCATGCTTTCCGTTTGGGACAGTTGCCAAATTGTGGTCCACTGAGGCTGGACCAGGGCCTCCTAGAGGCACTGCGTGCGGGAGGGCCTGTCTCCCCTTGTCCTGGCCAGGAGGTGGGTTATCTTGTCATCTTGGCCCGTCTGAGGGTGGAAGATGGCGTCTCTCATGGTTTTGATTCTCACTTGCTGTGAGTGAGGCTCAGCATCTCTCCATGTGCATGTGAGTGTTAGGGATACCTCCTGTCCTAGGCGCATGGTCCTGTTGGTCTTTTTTACTGAGGCTGGATGGCACTGTGGTTACTGGCATGGGCCCTGAGCGAGCTCCCCCATTTACTTACCTGTGCGACTTTGGGCTGATTACTCTGCCTCTTGGTGCCTCAGTGTTACCTGTAAAATGGCAGATAATAACAATACACCTACGTACGTTGTAGGGTAGTTGTGATGACAACTTGAGTCGATGTATGTTAAGTGCTTAGATCTGTGCCTACTACATAGTAAGTACTGTATAAATGTTATTGATTTGTAGGAGCTATTTATATGTTAAGGAAAGCTCTCTCTTGATAGGTTGCAAATACTCCCCCTCAGGTTGTTTCTTGTCTGTTGAGGTGGTTTTGTTTTGGGGCCGTGCAGAATACGTACATTTGTCGAGCCAATATGGGTGCCTGGGAGATGGGCCCCTTGGATTGTGTCTGTTCTGAGGCCCCCAGACCCTTGTGGAGGTGGCGGCCCCGGGCCTTCCATTGAGTGGTAGAAGAGTGGCCCTTGGTCTCAGCCCAGTGTGCTGTGCGGTGTCTGGATGTGTTCTTGTCCAGGGACAGTGGCCATCGCAGGAATCGGGGTATAGACTGTGCAGCCAGGACCAGCCCTGCCCAGCATGCCCTGGGAGGAGGGCTGATGGTCACGGGCCTTGCTGACAGTGACCCTCCACCCTCCCCCTCCCAAGGCCAGCACGCTGTCCAGCTGGTTCCTACAGCTGGACGTGACTCACTCACCCCGGGCAGGCGGGCAGACAGAGCCTGCTCCTTGTGAGTTATAGCGTGGGGACCTCAGTCGAGGGGAGGGGCCTCCCCTTACTCTGGGGCCTTCCAGGACGGTGTCAGCTCTCGGCCTGGCTTGTTCCAGAGTCCTGGCTCTTGGTGATGGGCTCCGTGAGCCCAAGATGCTCCCCTTCCCTGAGAGGACAGGGCTGCCAGGCTAGGCCTGAGGGTGGGTGGGATTCGGGCAGCACGGAAGCCCCTTGGGACCAGGTTCTAAGGCAGGGGCCTGTGAGTAGGCCTGAGGGGCCGGGCAGTTCTGGAAACTGCCTGCAAAGTTGTGTTATTGTTGTTTTATCTATTTTTTAACTTAAATTTTGAAGTATATACATACCAGACAGTGTAAAACGCAGATTACAAAATGCTTGATAAAGGAGGCACCTGTTGGGCCGGCCCGGTGGCGCAGCGGTTAAGTTTGTGCATTCCACTTCGGCGGCCTGGAGTTCGCCAGTTCGGATCCTGTGCGTAGACCTACTGACCACTCGTCAAGCCATGCTGAGGCAGCGTCCCACATAGAAGAACTAGGAGGACCTAAAACTAGGATATACAACTATGTACTGGGGGCTTTGGGGAGAAAAAAGAACAGAGAAAGATTGGCAACAGATGTTAGCTCAGGGCCAATCTTCCTCAAAAAAAAAAAAAAAAGAGGCACCTATGTGACTCTTAGGCAGGTGACAAGTAGAACTTGGTTAGCCCCTGAAGCCCACCCCTCAAATTCCTCCCCACCGGAGGGACCCTGGGTCCTGCCATCTGTGGGGACTTGCTCCTGGCTGGTGCTCCTGCACCTGGGCCCTGGACACCCACAGCCCATCTGGCCTGTCTTCGCGTGCCCTCAGCATCATGCTGGGGTGCTGTGTCTCTGCTTGTGGGTGGCATCCTGTCCTGGGCCATCCTGAGACAGTGCCCGGGACAGAGCTGCCGTGGGCATTGTGCATGTTAGATCTGCAGTGTCACCGGGCTGCACACCAACTAGGGCTTCGTGGGTTTTGTGGAGGAATGTGTAGATTCTCTGTTTTCCAAGGGGTTGTACCAGCTCATGCTCCCCGGCCCTGAAAGTGTTCCCTGCTTTTCCTGGAGCAGGCCAGGGGCAGGCCGGGCTGCGGGCCCCCAGGATGCCGCCAGCACACAATGGGCAGCTGAAGGAGGCTCCTCAGGAAGGAGGGTGTCCCTTCCCTTCTGGGAGCTGTCCAGGAGAGTCCAGCCTGGGGGCAGGAGCAGCTCTGCTCCTGTGGGCGGCTCTGTGCTGGCCTCAGCTGTGGCTTTTGCCACCTTCTGGAGCCAGGATGGCTGGCTCCCAATGAGTTAACTAGGTCAATGCTGCCTGCCCCCCCCCCCCCACCAGGTAGAAACTGGGATCCTATTAAGCAAAGCACCTTAGCGCCTCGGGGCGGGGTGGCCTCCTACGTGCCCAGCCGCCCGTGCAGGGCTGCCCCAATCACCTGCCCTGATGCCCGGGCCAGCCCTGTCCCCAGGGCCTGTGGGCACGCCACCTAGAGATGGCTCTGTTTCTTCCTCCGTTTAAAGGCTGTGCCTAGTTGTCCGCCGCAGGTGCACAGGTTGTGGTTCATCGCTCCCTCCACTGCTGCACAGTGGAGTCCCCTCCCTTGACGGCTGTGTGCCTGGAGCAGAATTGCAGCACCTCTCTGTGCCCCATTTCCTCCCCTTACATAGGCTTTGAGATCTATCGGCCCTGCCAAGTCCTAGGGTTGCGGGTTGACTATGGGCCAAGTGATGAGGGGGCCCCTGGGTGTTCACTGTAGGACGCAGGGTCTGGTGGGCCCGTGCTCCTGCCTTGGCCGCGTTTGTATGTACATGTTAATAACATAACAGACTCCTGAGAACCTGCCACCTGAGGGCAAGAACACAGCCAGGAGCTCCCGTCTGCCTCCCCCAGGAGGTGAGCCCTCTTGGGAGCGGGTGGTCATTAAGACCCTCAGGGAGCTGGTTTGGTCCTTTGAAGTGTCTACACTGAATCTAGACTGACCCCCAAGGAGGTGGCTTGGTGCCTGGAGCTGGGTCCTCGCTCACTGCCCAGGGGAGCTTGTGAAAACCAAAGTTAGCCCCTGCAGGAGCCAACAAAAATGAACCCTGAGGCTGTCTGGGTTATGGGTGGCCGGCAGACTGGGCAGGCGGAGGTCAGCTGTGGCCACCAAGGCCGTGCTGGCGTCTCCCTCCCCCCTGGGGGGCCCAGAGAGCCAGCTTCCCCCGGACAGGGGTTGGGGACACCCAGCAGTGACTGCGTGCCCCAGATGGACGGGGCGACTGGGCCCTGAGGGGGGAGGGGCCTGTGCACGCACCTCCTTGGAACAGCACCCTGCCCAGGGTCCGGGAGATGTGCTGCTGGCAGTGTGGTTGAGCCCCACCTTCTTGTCCCTGCCGGGGCTGGTGCCAGTGCTGCCGGGAGCTCCTGGGACTTGGCTTGGCCTTGGCATGAGGGGAGGCTGAGGACACACTCCAGCCAACCTCTGCTTCCCAGCCCTCAACACCTTTCCTGACCTTGTCTGGGAATGGTCTGGGCTCCTGCTGGCTGGGGGAGTTAGCGCACAAAGGCTGACCCGCTCTGAGCGCCTCCACGGGCCCAGCTCACAGGCAGGGAGACAGGCCCCCCAGCCCGAAGGGGCTGTCTGAAGCTGTCCTCTGTCCCAGGGTGGTGGGGAACCCTGAGTCTGCGTGTCCTGGGTCTCCCCGGCCTGAATGCCTGATGGCAAGTGGATGTGGCCCCAGCCCCACTGTGCTCTGTGCCTGGGAGGGCCTGCTGGGGATGAGGCTGACCCCGGGTCCAGGTGGACGCTGAGTGACCCCCCGCCCCAGGTGAGGGACAGATAGAGGAAGGAGAGGAGCTTGGACCCCCACAGCCCCGTGCATCCCAGAGCCTCTGGTTTCCCCTGCTCACTGAGGGGCCGTGAGGTGCCAGGAAGGCTTCAGGGGGATCTCAGGGAAGGAGGCCTCTGGGGAAGTGACAATGAGCTGTGACCTCCTGCAGGGAGGGGCTGGGACCCATGAGCCAGCGGCAGGACTGAGTGGGGACTGGGGTGCCCTGGGGGGACCGTGGGCTGGGGTCTTGGGCGGGAGGGCACCTGATATTGCATTTGGAAGCTTACCCTGGCTGGAGTGTGGGGATGGGGGTGGAGCAGGGGCCATGCCCTGGGTGGAGGTTTTGGGGGTTCCTAGGCCCCAAGGGGACTCTGTTGTTACTTAGGCCTCAGGGACCTCCTGTCTGCGGGAGGGTATCGTGGGTTCTGGGGGCACCCCTGCATTTGGAGGGAGAAGTGGGCAGGGCAGTGGTCGTACCTCCAGCCTGCAGCCTGCTCTTTCCCACACAGCCCACGCATGGTGTTGGGGTGCCTGCCAGTCCTGGTGGGCGACTCCCTGGGGATGCTCAGCAGGGATGCCTGCTGCATCTGTCCTTGTCACTTTGTCCTGCCTGTCCTGGCTCCGTGGGTGAGTTTGGGGCTCTCCCAGGGAGCAGGGTGCCAACCGCCAGGAGGACGGGCTAGAGCTTGAGGCTCCTGGGCCTGAGTCCTGGCTCAGCCCCTCTGTCTGTGTGGTCCAGGGCAGGGGGCTCAGCCTTTCTGGGCTGCTCAAGACAAGAGTGCTCGTAGTGCCCCCCCCCACCCTCTCCCACCCCAGAGCTCACTGGTGAGGAGTAAATTTGGGAGCACACTCAGCGTGTCACCAGAGGTGGCCGCAGTCAGGGTGACGGCAGGCAAGGGAGCAGGTGGCCTGGGTGTCACGGGGAGTGGGTGTTGCGATCTCCTGGGTTTTTTCTGGGTCCTTATCTCTGGCACCTCCCTCTGCCTTCTGCTGGGTCCTCTGCCTGAGAGCCTCCCACTGCCCTCCTGGCTGTCAGAGGCTTCTTCTGCCTCCCCCCATCGTGATCTCGCTCCATCCTGGTCTCTCTGTCTCCCTCTGGCCCCAGCCTGCCCAGCCGTCCCATGTGACTGGGTTTTCTCCGGTACCTGCCCCTGTGTTATCTCTCTGTGGCAGCTGCCCTGGAAGGCTGTGCAGGCAGGCGAGGCTGAGGCGGGCTCCTCTGCTCTCTCTCTCTCTGCTGTGTGGGGATCCGGGACCAGTCAGGGTCCGAGGCCTGCCCCTCCCAGGCAAGGCCGGCTAGGCACTTTGGAAAGCTTCTGTGTCCCTGCTGGGACACGCCCCGAGTGACGGGCCTGGGAATGCAGGGTGGAGGCATGCCAGAGCAGGCCTGCCTGTCGCCGTGCCCAGCTGGCACCAAGGGGTTTGTGTTGGCCTTGCACCCCGAGACACCACTCCGCTCCTCAACTCACTGCCCGAGGTGTCCCTGCCCTGGACACAGAGCCCCTGTTGGTGAAGCTCTGGAGGTGTGGGGGGCTTCTCTTGTTTCGGGGGGCTGACATTTAAACACGAGGTGTCACCCATCTACTTAGTGTCCCCACTCCTTGTCCACTGCGTGTGGGTCTAAGCCCAGGCCCCGACCTCCTGGGGGCGGGGTGGCTGAGCCAGGTCCTTTGTCCTGCCAGGTGGGGGTCGGGGCATCCCTGGGTCATGAGCAGGGGTGGAAGGCAGTGGCCCACTGCTGGGGGTCAGGTCTCTGTGTCTAGGCCTCAGGTGCCCTCCCCCAAAGGCCACCTAGAAACGTCTCCTGTGCCATCTCCCCCACCCCCCCGCGTTGGGCCCCACACTGCTTTGAGAGAGCTTTGGGGCCAGCTCCCAGACTTATCCCTTGCACCGTGGAGCTTAGAAGTTGGAGCTGCCTGTGGATGGGGGCTTTTGCATTGTGCCGGGGCCCGGGGAGGTCCTCTGGTTCCAAGGCCCAGCCATGTGCTGGTGCTGAAGGAGTTTGGAGTCCTTGCTCCTGGCTGGCACAGCCTCTCCTCAGTTAGGGAAGACTCCACCTGGGGAAGGGCTGAGGGGACTGTTGGCAGGAGGCAGAGAGGTTAGGACTCTGCCTGCCTGGTTGACTTGGCTTCTTGGGCCTCAGTTTACTCGATGGTGACCTGGGATCTCAATGGCACCTCCCACCAGCTGCCTTGAGGAGGAAGTGCCCTGCTGCAGTGGAGTCTGCAGGTGCCGCAGGGCCGGGCAGGCGCTGACTGTTGGCGGTGGGGCGTCTGTGCACTGGCCTGGGCTCCTGGCTCCATCTCACTTTCATGGGGCTCAACAGAGCTGAGGATGCCAGCGGCACCCTGAGGCCATGAGTGACTGAGGGCCGAGCCAGAAGCTGGCCTGGTGCTGCTGATTGGCACTGGGCTGGCAGCACAGACTAATAATTTTGTTGGCATCTTTGATTCTGGAGCCAGGAGCCGAGCAGTTTCTGCAGCCTGAGGGGCAAGGCCCTTATACCCTGGCCATGTCCCTTCTTGGGGGCCTGGACACCCCCAGCCCCTGTGGGTGCACTGGGCCAGGACTTGCCCCTCATAGAACAGCAAGCTGAGCCCTTGGGAGGCAGGGTTCATGCTTGACTCCTGACACCTTTTGGTGACCTCAGCCTCTTCCCCAGACTTGGCAAATGGAGTGTTCTGATTGGCTGCTGCTCCTGTCACTCAAGCCCACATGCAAATAGCCTCAAAAACAAAACAAAACAGCAGAGCCCACTGGGCTCTCAGACGTCTTCATCTCCTGGCCACTAACCAACAGTCTAAGCACTGGCGCGCAGGCCCCAGGGTCCTCCAGGCCAGGTGATGTCCATACTCCCTGGCCTCTACTGCCTGTAGCTCAGGTGGTGTGTGGAGGGCACCTGTGGGTGCTGGGTGCTCAGGTCACTCTGGGGCTCAGATGGGCCTCCCAGAGGGCTGCTGGAGTGAGGGGCAGGGCGCCCTCCCCTCCACTTCTCACTGCGTCTTCTGTGTCCTGCAGGAAATGGCCAATTCCGTTTACCTGGTCATGGAGGTGAGTCCCTGCAGGCCTGGCTGTGAGGACAGGGAGGCCAGGCCTTCCTGGCTCCTGGGCCCCTTGTCACCTGGGGGTTAGGAGTTGTCCACATGTCTGTGGGCTTAGGGTCTCAGCACCAGGAGCCCTGGTGGTCACGGCAGGTGCCCGAGCGGTGACAAGTGCCGCCATTGACCTCTTAAGCACAGATTGCAGGGGACACCTACCCCGGGGAGGACACAGGGCACCCATGTGCCCAGGGCAGGGAGCAGATGGCCAAGCATAGGGCGGTGGGGAGACCTGGGCAGGGCTGGAGGGTCTGCCCTGGCTCCTGACCGAGATGTCACTGGTCCTTTGCAGTACTGTAACGGCGGGGACCTGGCCGACTACCTGCACAGTGAGTGGACGCCCCAGGACTGGGCTGGCTGCACACCCAGGCTCACCCTGACCCATGCCTGATGCGACAGCGGGTCCTCCTGTCGCCCTGGCCCCTGCTGGGGAAGATGGAAGGGGGAGCAGAGCCCCGTCACAGACAGCCTCGCAGGGTGGCCTCGGTCTGGAAGGGCTCCTCTTGAACGGGGCCCCGTGCGGTCTGCTGGGATGTGGCCCCTCAGACCTGCAGGGTCCCTGAGGTATCTGGCTGGCTGTTCTGCAAGGTGCTGGCCCGTCCTGAGCACTCTGAGTCCTCAGCGAGGCCTGGCTCACCGCAGAGGAGCGGGTCTCCCCAGGGCCCTGCCGCAGGTGGAGGCTAGCATCCTCTGTATTCACTGCCCCTCACGCGTTGAGGGCTGGGCACCTGGGTCGGGGGCGGGGAGTTGTCATCGCAAAACTGCTGGCCGTGGTGCTTTCCTTGAGTAGTGGGGAGGCAGCTCCTGAGAAGTAATGAACTCAGAAAGGCGCAGGTGGTTGGACAGCAGCACAGAGCTGGCAGTGGGGAGGAGACACAGCAGGTCGGAGTTGGGTGGCATGAGGGGCAGAGGATTCCAGATGGAGCTGGCAGCAGATGGGCTGGGGTGAACAGGAGCACGTGGCCCACTGCGGTGTGAGTGATGGGGCCTGGAGACCGCAGGGGCTTCAGGCAGGGGGCAGGGTTCCAGGGCAGTTTTCGGGGGGCATGGTGTGGCAGCAGTGCTGGGCAGGAGGCTCTCCAGCGGGGTCTGCGTCATCCTTGTCCTGTTGGGCTGGCAGTCCCTTGCCCAGGGGCCTGGGTGCGCTGCGCCCACTGAGCCCTGTCTCCCTGCAGCCATGCGGACGCTGAGCGAGGACACCATCCGGCTCTTCCTGCAGCAGATTGCGGGCGCCATGCGGCTGCTGCACAGCAAGGGCATCATCCACCGTGACCTGAAGCCCCAGAACATCCTGCTTTCCAACCCCAGCGGTCGCCGCACCAACCCCAACAACATCCGCGTCAAGATCGGTGAGGCCAGCGGCCGGCGGGGCGGGGCCGGGAGGCCGGGAGGCCGGGAGGCCGCCTCCTCATGCGTCTGTCCGCCCGCAGCCGACTTCGGCTTCGCCCGGTACCTCCAGAGCAACATGATGGCAGCCACGCTCTGCGGCTCCCCCATGTACATGGTAGGTGGACTGCCCCCAGCCCCTGCTGCCCCGTGTCCGGAGCTGAGCCCAGCCTGTGGCCCCACCTCGGGTGGCCGCCTGCGTGGCTGTACCGATGTTTCCTGCCACGGCTGTGCATTGGGTGACACATGGCTGGTGTCTGTCCTGATTGGCTGGTACCTGGCTGGTGTCCATTCTGATTGGCTGGTGCCTGGCTGGCGTTGTTCTGATTGGCTGACACCAGACTTTGGTCAGTGTGCCCTCTGTCCATTCTTGCACTGACCTGTATTTCTAACACATGCAGGCCCCTGAAGTCATCATGTCCCAGCACTACGACGGGAAAGCAGATCTGTGGAGCATCGGCACCATCGTGTACCAGTGTCTGACGGGGAAGGCGCCCTTCCAGGTGAGTGAGCCCCAGGTCAGCGGTGGGCCAGTGCCGGGCCTGGGCTGGCTGGCCAAATCGCACCCTCCACCGGGCGCTCAGCTCTGGTTCCCAGCATGCCCGCTGGTCATGACAGTCCTGCAGCAGCTTCCTTCACTAGAGTGAAGGGGCCTCCCAGCTCCCTGCTGGGCAGTCCTTTCAGGGCTGCGGCCAGAGTCCCCGCTGTCTCCGGGAGCATCTGTGTACGTCTGAACTGAGTTTCATGGCCTCGCTCCCACCCATTTTAATGCTGGCATGACCCATTAAATTGGTGTCAGGACCCCAAGCTCTGGGATGCGCCTCACATTTGGAAAGCAGTGGCCCACTGTGCAGTGGGAGTCCAGAGGGCCCAGGGCTCTGAGCCCACACTGCAGGCCTGTGCACCCTATAATGACCTCATGGCCTGAGCTGGCAGTCTCAGCTGTTGCCCATTTGCCCCACAGCCGTCTCTGACTGCCTGGTGACCTAGGCTGGCCCCATTCGCTCCCTCCACGCCTATCATATCCTCCCTGCGTGAGCTTGTGGAGGGCTGTTCCCCGGGGCACATCAGCCCCAGGAGAGCCGGGTGCTGTCTCGCTCTCAGCTGTACCCCCGTGCCTGGCACACAGCAGTGCTCAGTGAGTGAACAAGTGAATGAACACACGTGTGCCAGGTGTTCCGCATGGGGTACCATGCCCGCTGGGAGAGGCGAGCTGATTCTGGGGCCCTTTTCTGGGGTGGGGTACGTGGGCTACTCATTAATTTCAAGAAGCAAGCAACCAGTCACACCAGACCCCGGGGTGCACCCATGCCAGGCTGTGGACGGAGGCCTGGCTGCCCCGCTTCCAGCCTGCCTAGCTGCCCTTGTGCAGTCCCCACGGCTCCACAGCCTATGTGGGAGGACGAGGGAAGCGCCCGTCCCAGGAAGTGTGTGAGGGCCTGCGAGTCCGGGCTGGCAGTTCTGGCCGAGAGACCGCAGGGGATGAGGCTCTGCAAGGAGCAGTGGGGCACTTATGCGTCGTCTCCCCACCAGGCCAGCAGCCCCCAAGACCTCCGCCTCTTCTATGAGAAGAACAAGACGCTGGTCCCCACGTAAGTGCCTCTACCCCTGGCCCAGGCCTCTGCTCCTTGCAAATCCCCCCGCCAGGGTGCCCTGTCAACACTGTCTTCTGGCCCCACCCCAGCATCCCCCGGGAGACCTCAGCCCCCCTGAGACAGCTGCTCCTGGCTCTGCTGCAGCGAAACCACAAAGACCGCATGGACTTCGGTGAGCACCCGGCCTGGCTTGGCCACCCTGACAGGCATGGGGACGGGACCCCCAGAAGCCCCTCCCCACTCATCCAGTCCTGAAGAGCTCACTGATTTGGGGCAGGGGTCTTTCTAGCTGTGTTCCTGGCACCTCCACATCCTGCTTGCTCCCAGCTCCCAAGGGCCACGCTGGAGGCGGCAGAGTGGGTTTCCCGGGTGCCCACAGCTCCTTTCCCGGTAGCACGGCTGTAAATCCCCCGGTTTTGCATTGGGAAGCACTGCTGGGAAAACCACCATCAGGCAGGTGGGTGGGGCCTGGCCTGGGCCAGATGGGGCAGATGTGTGGAGGAGCCGCCAGCTGGGGTCTGTCTCCTCCCTCTGTGCGTGGCGTGGTGCCGGCCAGGATGGGTGCCAAAGCCAGCTGGAGCACAGGCCCTAGGGAAAATCTGGGGGGCCCTCCTTCACCCCGAAAACCCCTGGAGTCACAGCCCTCTGAGGCATCGCTCACCCTCTTTCCGCCTGCAGATGAGTTTTTCCATCACCCTTTTCTTGATGCCAGCGCCACTGTGAAGAAGTGTGAGTCCCCTGAGCGTCCTGGGCTCCTCCCTCCCCACCCCAGGCTGCGACCACCCGGGAGGTGGGGTACTGGCTCCTCAGCCCTCCTCCAGCCCAGGGTGGCCCCGGGCCATCGCCCCCCGGGGCTGACTCGAGAGCTGTGCTGACTGGGTCAGCAGGTGTGCAGGGGCGGGGGCGGGGGCAGGGATGTGGGGTGGTGAGCTGCCCTCCCCTCCGCTCCCCATCCCTGGTTTCTCTGTCTTGAGGGGCCCAGGCAGCAGCTGTCTGCAGCATGGGGTCGGGTGCTGTGGGGTGGGGTCTGCAGGGCCGGAGGGAGAGCGACCACACTGACTCCCCCCTCCACCAGCCCCGCCTGTGCCCGTGCCTTCGTACCCCAGCTCGGGGTCCGGCAGCAGCTCCAGCAGCAGCTCCACCTCCCACCTGGCCTCCCCACCGGTGAGTCACCTGCTGGGGGCTGGCCCTGGGCTCTGGGCTTCCCTCCCCTGGGGTTCAGAGCCGTGTGGACCTCAGTCAGGGCACTGCCTTTCTTTCTGTTGTGTTGTCTGATCGGATCAAGACGCAGATGGACACAGCCTGCCTGTGAAATGTCGAAGCGTTAGAAATAGGGGAAGGCCCTCCTAGCCCCCTCTGCACCTCAGAGGCCGACCTGATGGCCACCAGTCCACGTCCCTCAGGGCCTTTGTGCACGTTGAGCTCAGGTGTGTGGAGACACACAGGCCTCGGTAGACTTGTGTTCAAGGAGGCCGCCCCCCAGCGCATGTCCCCCTGCACCCCAGCGCAGGGGTGGGGCGGGGTCTGCCAGGGGTGTGTACGAGGTCGGGGGGTCAGGGTTCAGGGCTCAAACCCCCGTCCCTCTGTGCATCCATCCTGCCAGGCGGGGGCCAGGGCCGGGCTGGTGGTGGAGAGGATGGCCGTTGCCCACGTCTGAGGCAGGTGTTCTAGACACCCCGTGTGCTGAGCGCAGAGCAGGGCCGTCAACCGGCAGCCTTCCCCTCTGCACATGTCCCCGCTGCACCACCCCGTCCAGGCCCTTGCAGGACAGATGGAGAAGGGGGCTCTCCCCAGGAGTTCTGTGGAAGCCGAGTGCTTCCTTCTGCCCTGGGCGGCGTGGTGGCTCCATCCCATAACTGTCCCCGTGTGGTCTAGGCCTGGCTTGGCGTGTAGCACCTCAGAGAAGAAAGGGGAAGAGTGGCTCACGGGGAGAATGAGGTGCCGAGCCCCATTCTCCGCCCCCACGGCCCTGGTCTCATGCGGGCCCTGCGGCTGAGTCTCAGTGCCCCCTCTGACCCCCAGTCCCTGGGGGAGATGCAGCAGCAGCTACGGAAGACGCTGACCTCCCCAGCCGACACCGCCGGCTTCCTGCAGGGCTCCCGGGACTCAGGCGGCAGCAGCAAGGACTCCTCCTGTGACACTGATGACTTCGTCATGGTCCCGGCCCAGTTTCCAGGTCCGGGGGCTGCCAGGGTGTGTGTGGGCGGGGGGACCCCATGTCCACATGTGTACTGGTCGCAGACTTGTCTCCACCCATGGGCCTTCAGGAAGGGCTTCTAGGAGCTTCCACACCAGGTCAGCTTGGCCACAGTCAATGTCCAGTCCTGCCAGTGGTCACAGGCAGTCTGTGGGCCCAGGCCGTGCCCTCTACACTGCCCGCCCCGTGCCCATCTGCCCTCCTTGCATGTTGAAAGCACCTATCACAGCGCCTGCTCCAAGGGCGGAGCTGCTGCCCACTCAGTATTTGCTGAGCGAAGGTGCTCAGACTGCTGGCGCTGGTCTGGCCTCCTCCAAAGCCCTGTCCTGGGGTCCTCATTCTGCTCGTGACCCTAGACTCTTGTCACTTGGTTTTGCTGCTCCTGGGCACGTCCAGACTCCTGGGCCTGGGCTGGTTGGAGCGGGCCCTGGTGTGTGCCGGGAATGGTGGTCACTCGTGCTGAGCCCGTCAGCTGGGCTCCGGCAGGGGAGGACAGCCCCTGCCCAGCCTCAGGTGGCACCAGGAGGGCAACGGGAAGACAGAGCCCCGGGAGAGGGGGACGGGCAGATGTGGGACCCAGGGGTCCTGGAGGAGGGGTCAGGCCCTGACTGGGAGCTGTGGAACACGGCCTAGTGTTGGCTGAAGGCTGGCGAGGGGGATCCCAGGGTCTCCCTTGAGAGCCCTGAGGTCCAGCCAGGCAAAGGGAATTCCCAGTACAAGTGACAGAAGTGGGGACAGGAGAGCTCTGGTCTCTGGGGCCCCACAGTGCCCACGCGCTGGGCCCAGCCTCACCTGTCTCCTGTCCACAGGTGACCTGGGGGCCGAGGCAGCCGCTGCCAAGCCCTTGCCGGACAGCTTGATGTGCAGTGGGTAAGCCCTGGCCTGGCCCCTCGTGTTTGGGGAGGGAGCACTGGCTCTTCCGGGTTGTTCTTTCGCTCTGCCTGGGTCAGATGACTTGGGTAGGGCCAGGTCTGCTGTGCCCAGTGCAGGACGGGGTCCTAGGGAGGGGCCGTGGTCTGCGCACATTCGGACTGAAGGTGCAACCCTGCCCATCTGCTCTGTCCCCACCAGGAGCTCGCTGGTGGCCTCAGCTGGCCTGGAGAGCCACGGCCGGACCCCGTCTCCCTCACCACCCTGCAGTAGCTCCCCCAGCCCCTCAGGGTAAGCAGGCGCCCAGGCTGGGGAGGGGCCGTAAGTGGCCTAGAGCCAGAGTTAGGGCTTCCTTCGGTGTCATGGCATCCCGAGCCCTGAGACAGACCCTGCCTTCATTCAGGCCTGGCTGGACACCAGGTCCTCATAGATGGACCAGAAGAAGGTCCTCATAGATGGACCAGAAGAAGGGACTTGGGTGGAGGAGACATAGACCGAGGGGGGCGCAGCTGCAGGAACTCCTAGGGCCCGGCATCATCACCAACCTTGAGCCTGCAGGGCCAAGTGGACACGGGCTCCCAGAGCTGGCAGGAGCTGGCCCTGCCTTGCCATCCTCGACCCGACCTCCTACCATGTGTCCCACTGGCTGGTCCCAACCAGAAGTCACCTGAGGGCAGAGAGTGGCTGGGGTGGGGTGCAAACAGTCCCCAGTGCCTGCGTGGCAGCAGTACTGGGCGTGTGCAGAGATGAGGAAGCAGGCGGCTCTGGTGGCCTCTGCCCCAGCGTGTTTGGGCCTGGGGTTCAGCCCAGCACCCTGTCTCCAGTGACCCCCAACCTCTTTCTACCCACTGCAGCCGGGCTGGCCTGTTCTCCAACAGCAGATACGGTGCATCCGTCCCAATCCCAGTCCCCACTCAGGTACAGAACTACCAGCGCATAGAACAGAACCTGCAGTCGCCCACCCAGTACAAGACCCCACGGTGAGTGAAGGGGCACCCCAGTGCCAGACCCTACGGTGAGTGCAGGGGGCCCCAGTACCAGACCCCACGGTGAGTGCAGGGGGCCCCCTGGTGGCCAGGCATGTCCTAGAGGACTGTGGTGAGAACCTTCTAGAACCCACTTAGGGGCCGGGTCGTGGTGCATGCACAGTTGTGCCGGCTGCGCAGTGCATAGCTCTCAGGCCACCACTGGCTGTGCAGACACACTGGGCTTCTCGGTTTATCGTGACAGCGTTTTGGTAGAGGTCAGTAAAGTGTCTTGAGTTTACAAAACCAATATTGATTTTGGCAAGTGTCAGCAGACAGAAGTAAATGACTTGAGGAGAGAGCGTTTTTTCTGTAGTTCACAGAAGGCCCTGTGGGCTAGTGGTTGTCCTGGTAGGGACCTCAGGCCTGAGGGCGCCCCGGGGGAAACGCTGGGGCTCCCCCCTCCTAGTTGTTGCTCCAGGCAGGAGGGTGAGGGGTCTGACCCTCCCGAAGGCTCCCTGGTGAGGCCCCTCATTTGAACTGAGGGGCTGAGCCATCTGGCCTGGGCGTGGCCCTCACTGGGCATGGCTGGGGGCCTTACCTCCTTGTGCCTGGCCCTGTCCCAGGTCCTCCGCCATCCGCAGGTCGGGCAGCACCAGTCCCCTGGGCTTTGCACGGGCCAGTCCGTCGCCCCCATCCCACGCTGAGCACGGAGCCGCCCTGGCCAGGAAGCTCTCCCTGGGAGGGGGCCGGCCCTACACGCCGTCTCCACAAGGTGAGCCCTCAAGCCGCTGGGGCCGCAGCCTCTGGACTGGGTGGCTGGGGCAGGGAGGGCACGCTCTCACCCGGGCATGACCTTGGCAACTCCTCTTTCCTCGAAGTTGGAACCATCCCCGAGCAGCCGGGCTGGAGCAGGGCGCCCTCCCCACAAGGAGCGGAGATGCGAGGTGCCAGGTCCCCTCGTCCAGGTGGGTGCAGCCCCGGCCCCAGCCGTAAGGGTGGAGCTGGGGAGTCTGGAGGATACGGGTTGACCTCCATGCTTGGGGCAGGGGCTGTTTTACTGTTCTCACAACCACCGTTTCTCACAAGTTAAAGGACGGTGGGAAACCCGTGAGACCGTCCACGTAAACACAGTTGAGCCGAGGTTATGGAGGCCGACTGCAGGGTTCAGATGCCCCCTCCTCTCCCAGCTGTGTGATCTGCGGCAGGGTGTGATCTGTGCCTGTCTGCTCAGATGCATGGTGCAGCGGGTGGGTGGCCGTGAGGGAAGAGGGAATAATGAGCAGCCATGAGGGCTTCTCTACACCCTCACGGTTGGTGGTGTGGGCTGGGCCGGGCCGCCCCAGGACGGCAGTGACCGGGCCCGTCCTGTACTGTCCCAGGCTCCTCCGTGCCCGAGCACCCTCTGCATGCTGCCGGGCTGGGCTGCCGCCTGCACAGTGCGCCCAACCTGTCCGATCTGCACGTCGTCCGCCCCAAGCTGCCTAAGCCCCCCACAGACCCGCTGGGGGCGGTGTTCGGTCACCCGCAGGCCAGCCCCCCACAGCCGTCCCACGGGCTGCAGTCCTGCCGGCCCCTGCGCGGCTCGCCCAAGCTGCCCGACTTCCTGCAGAGGAACCCCCTGCCGCCCATCCTGGGCTCCCCCACCAAGGTAATGGGCCCAAGCTCCAGGTGGGTGCCCTCTTGGACCAAAGAGGGTGGCTCTGTCCTGAGGACCCCCTTCCCACCTACCTGCTCAGCCATAGAAGATGGGGACCCAGAAATCCAGAGGCAGGCCAACCGCTCCGGCATGGCTCTGTCCACCTTCAGTGCCGAGACCTCTTGCACTGGCTGACGGCTAGTGCCACGAGTCTGCCGTGTACATGTGGGGTGGCCCCGTTCCTCTGCAGGGACTGGCCCCAAAAGCCAAAGCATTTGCTCTCTGGTCCCGGACAGAAGAGGTGTCCCAACCCTGGCCCAGCAGTCCCCAGCCCCAGAAAGCCCGGGCTGCCACCGAAATTACCTAGTTCAGCCCTTTGCCTCAGTTTTCCTGTCTGTGAAATGGGGCCAGAACCAGTAGCTACCTGGCGGTGTTGCCATGAGAGCGTAGGTGCACACAGGTGTGCCGTGTGTTTGTACGCATGCACGTGCGTGCAGCGCTTTTCTCCAGCACAGAGTGGAGTCGGCCATGCACAGGTCCCCCGCTTTTGCTGTCAAGACCTGGGGTGTGGAAGTTTGGGGGTTTGTGGTGTGGGGCTCTGTCAGGTTGTTGATGTCATCGTGTGGGGGCACTGGTGGGGCAGCCTTCTCAGCACCCCATCTGCTCCTCCTAGGCCATGCCCACCTTCGACTTCCCCAAGACCCCCAGCTCCCAGAACTTGCTGACCCTCCTGGCCCGGCAGGGCGTGGTCATGACGCCGCCTCGGAACCGGACGCTGCCCGACCTCTCGGAGGCAGGGCCCTTCCAGGGGCAGCAGCTGGGCCCCGGCCTGCGGCCCGCTGAGGACACCAAGGGCCCCTTCGGCAGGTGAGTGGGTGGGACTCCCGTGGCACTGCCTGTCACATGCTCCCGAGTGGGAGGAGAGACCGGGGCCAGCGCCAGTACTCCGGGAGCGGGCCTGGACTTGGGCAGGAGGCTGGCCTGCACCTCGCTCCCTCAGAGACCTCTGAGCCCAAGCTTCCTTGTCTGGTCAGAAGGTGACAGTACCTGCCCCGGGGTAGGCGGGACAACCAAGGAGCCAGCACCTGGGAGGGGCTGTATGTGCCTGGCGTGCAGTGCGCGCTTCGGCAGGTCGAGTTGTGGTGGGCGGGCCGGGCTGAGCCCCTGATCAGACTGCCAGGCCCCCAGGACCTAGTGCCCAGGCCTCTGGACCCGCAGGGCAGGTCATCGCTGCTCCTCACCCTGCAGGTCCCTCAGCACCGGCCGCCTCACTGATCTGCTCCTTAAGGCTGCGTTTGGGACGCAGGTTCCCGACTCGGGCAGCACAGACAGCCTGCAGGAGAAGCCAATGGAGATCGGTGCGCAGGGAGCTGGGCAGGGGTCTTCCTGGGCGGGGGTCTCCCTGGGTGGAGGCCATGGGAGTGGTGGTGGGAAGGCCCCTGAGCCTGTCTTCCTGCTGCCCCTCCACCAGCGCCTTCTGCTGGCCTCGGAGGGAACCTGCATTCGGGCGCCCGTGCTGGGGGCGCCAGCAGTCCTGCGCCTGTGGTGTTCACTGTGGGCTCGCCCCCCAGCGGGACCACGCCTCCCCAGGGCCCCCGCGCCCGGCTGTTCTCAGGTGAGGAGTGCCACGGGGCCTGTGCAGGCAGCAGCGAGTAAATGGCACATGCCAGCTGGTCAGTAGCTGGGAGGTACTGCTGCGGTTCACGCGGGAGGTGGGAGCATGTCCTGAATCGGGGGGCTGCCGCTCACTGACCGCTCCTTGCAGTGGGCTCCTCGAGCTCCCTCAGCTCAGCTGGCTCCTCTTCCGCCCGCCACCTGGCGCCCGGGGCCTGCAGCGAGGCCGCCCCCGAGGTCCCTGCGCCTGGCCACTGCTGCAGCTTTGCCGACCCTGTCACTGCCAACCTGGAGGGGGCCGTGACCTTCGAGGCCCCTGACCTCCCCGAGGAGACCCTCATGGAGGTGAGGGCTGGCGCTGGGGCAGGCAGGGGGCCTGGTGGCACTGCTGTCCCCTGGCTGGAACACATGTGCCTCTGGGTGCAGCTGGGCCGGGGGACTGTGGAGGGGTGGGCTCTGCAGCAGCAGGGGCAGGCAGAGGCCTGTCGGGTCTGTGGACAACCCCCCCGCCCCGAGTCCAGCACTCTGACCAGTGCCCACAGCCGAGGCCCAGGCCCTTCCTCACTGGCCCTGGTTCCCCCCAGCAAGAGCACACGGAGATCCTGCACAGCCTGCGCTTCACGCTCGTCTTTGTCCAGCACGTTCTGGAGGTTGCTGCTCTGAAGGGCAGCGCCAGCGAGGCGGCCGGGGGGCCCGAGTACCAGCTGCAGGAGAGCATGGTGGCCGACCAGATCAGCCTGCTGAGCCGCGAGTGGGGGTGGGTGCAGCGGCGGGGCCCAGGCGGGGAGGCGGCCTGGGGTGCGGGGCCTCCAAGCCACCTGACGCGTCTGCTGCCTTCCAGCTTTGCAGAGCAGCTGGTGCTCCACTTGAAAGTGGCCGAGCTGCTCTCCTCGGGCCTGCAGACCGCCATTGACCAGATCCGGGCCGGCAAGCTCTGCCTGTCGTCCACCGTGAAGCAGGGTGAGTGTACTCAGCTCGTGCCCCCAGGAGCGTTGGCAGCAGGAGATGGTGAACTCGCAGGAGAAAGCCAGGGTGGGACAGGTGACCACGGGGAGAGAGACAGCAGGGCTCTTCTGAGGAGGTCACTTGGAATAGGCCCAGCCTAGGTCAGGGAGCAGTGACGGAATCCCATGGGTGGGCAGGTGCAAAGGCCCTGTGGCAGGGCCCTGGTGCCTCTTGGGGAAAGGAAGACCCAGTGTGTGTCGCTGGAGCGGAGCACATAGGAGATGGGGTCGGTCGGATGGTGGCCCTAGGGACGTGTTGAGGGCCTTTTGCCTGCTGGTCCTGTTGGTGCCCCTGCTTGGGATGGGCTGAGCTGATGGTGGCCGCACACCCCCTGCAGTGGTGCGGAAGCTGAACGAGCTGTACAAGGCGAGCGTGGTGTCCTGCCAAGGCCTGAGCTTGCGGCTGCAGCGCTTCTTCCTAGACAAGCAGCGGCTTCTGGACCGCATCCAGAGCGTCACTGCTGAGAAGCTCATCTTCAGCCACGCGGTGCAGACAGTATGTCAGGCGGGAGGGCGGGGCCGAGGTGCGGGCAGGGGGAAGTTGATGGCTGAAGCTTGGCTGGATTTGGGGGCATCATTCCCAGGGTGAAAAATCACACCTCATTGCCCCTCAGACAACAATAACAGATGGGACCGTCCAGGCCCCTCCAGAGCCCTGGGAGCTTGCCTGGGTTTTGGCCCCACTGCGTGCACTCTGCAGCCCAGGGGGCATCCTTGGCCACACGCCTCTTGAGACTCAGTTCCCCTAGCTGTAAGGTGAGAGGCCTGGTTTTCAAGCCTCTTAGCTGGCGGGGCGGCCTCCAGAGGAGACGGACGCAGGCAGCCCGGCTTGCTGGCATGGGGGACTCCGAGGGGCCCCCGGCCTGCTCTGCACTCTGCTTCCGTTGCTTTGGAGTCCTTCTGTCCAAGAAGTGCTGCCTCTGAGGCAGTGCCTGTGTCTGAGAACGTTCATTTGTGTAGTAAAAATGCACAGTCTGAACAAGTGTTTGGGAAAAGTCTGCTTCCAAGCCCCTAAGCTCTTCCTGCCGCCCTCCCCCAGGGGCGACCACTGGTAAGTTACACCAGCACTAATAGTGACGATGCAGACGAGGGGGTGCTCTGCCCGGTGGCCCTGACTGTCTTAAGTTGGCCGGTTGTCTGATCTGTAACCCCTTGGCTACCCAAGGCCACACGAGCATCTGCATCACACGGGCGGCCCCCACACCTCCTGCACCATCATCTGTCTCCCCCAACATGAGAGCCACACGTGGGTGTTCGGTGCGGTCAGCCCTAGGTCCTCCCCCTCCCAGCCTCCACCCTTGCCCGAGCAGGTCCAGTCGGCCGCCCTGGACGAGATGTTCCACCGCCGGGAGGACTGTGTTCAGCGCTACCACAAGGCCTTGCTGCTCATGGAGGGGCTGCAGCAGATCCTCACGGACCAGGCGGACGTGGAGAACATTGCCAAGTGTGAGTGCCCACTGGGCCACTGTGGGCGGGGAGGGGGTACTGGCGGCCCACTCACGGCACCCTCCCTTGCTGCAGGCAAGCTGTGCATTGAGCGGAGACTCTCGGCCCTGCTGACCGGTATCTGTGCCTGACCTCCCAGAGGCCCGGCCTGCCATGTCCAAGCTGCTGGACCTTCTCTGCCAATCCCGCAGGGTGGGGGCGGCATGCTGGCCGGGCTGGAGGGGATATCCTGTGGCCTTGGTACTGCTCACTGGTGCCCAGGAAAGGACTGAGGCTCCCTGCCCAGCGTCCAGAGCCAGGCCTCAAGCTGTGTCCCTGTTCCCTGGGCTCCGTGACAGTGGACTTCAGGGCACTGGAGGCCTCGCACAGAACCTCTACCCAGGCCGGTCCCCTGGTCTTGCTGATGGGCACGGCTCCCGGGCGGCAGTCAAAACTTCTCCCCCTCGGCTGCCTTCATGGCAAGTGGGGATGCGTGGTTCCCCCCACCCCACTGAGGACAAGCAGAGGCCCTGAGAAGGTGATGCCCATTCAAGCCAAAGCTGCCAGACCTGCCCAGTGGCTCCGCCCAGGAAAAGGTGTGGCCTCCTGGCTCCCCCCCTCTCCTTCCCCAAGACCAGCCACCCAGCTTTGTGAATCACCCAGCACTTTATGCAGGCGGACTTGAGCCAGGACTGTAGTCCTGGTTGTTGCACTACAAGGCGCGTGTACATATCTATATTCACGTATATATATAAATAGCCCTGTGAGCGTGTATGGGCGTGCACGTGTGTGTGCTGTGCCTGACACCCGGGACCCTCTCTCGGGGAGACACAGCCATCGTATTTAAATGTTCTTTTAGGGTTGGACAGTACAAAGCACCGAGCTTTCTAAACTCAGCAGACGTTGCAGCCTTTCACAGTTTACTCCTAAAATGTGTCTTATTTTTTGCACCTCCTTTTTTTCAAAAAAGAAAACTCGAAGGTATTGAGGACGTTTTGTTTGGAAGGGTTGGGCCTCGGCGTCTTGGTGGACGCCGAGGCGTGGGAGGTGGGTGGCATCAGGTGCCTATGCGTCTGCAGTGGCTGGTTGTCCTGCCTTCCAGCCTGTTAGGACAGCTCTGCCCCTGCTGCCCCCTCCCGCCCTGCAGAGGCGGGCAGGTGAGGGGAGTGTTTGTGCAAAAACCTCCCCCATCCAGCTTTCACAGTAGGTTTTGATGTCAGAGTGCCCCGCCCCCCCTCCCCCAACCCCCGCTGCCCCCTCTAGGTCCTGGCCGCCATCAAGGGGGTCAAGTGAGGAGGCCTGCCTTCCAGGCTCATGGGGACCCTCCCCGTCTGCTCCCCTCAAGTGGATCCCCAAGAGTGCAGAGAAGGCCCGTGTGAGTCCAGGCACCCATGGCAAGGGGTGTAGGGTTTTATACCTCAGACAGAGGTCTGCCCGGGTGTTTCTCTGCAATACTTGAAATATCACCACTGTGCTTGGACTTAGAAAAGCCCTGTGACTTGTGTCTGTTCTCATCACGCGGTGACTATTCTTTCCTCGCTGCACAGAATGTGTTCGTATTTATTGCTTTACAGTCGACTGGAATCCCGGGCGCTGGGAGGCTGGCGCCGCAAGAGGGACCTTGCGTAGCTTCCCGTCCTCGTTGTGTGGTGTGTGCGTGTGCCCAGGTCGGTCTGGGGCCCCAGGCTCGGGTGCCGCCAGCTGGTCCTGTTCTCCACTAGGCAGCGCTTGGGGCTTGGTCTGCTTTAAAAGGAATTTCGTGTGATTTTCCCCGTTCGTGTTAAATTGTGTACTAGCAATTTAAGGAAATAAACCTTTGGAATTGTTGCGTTGGTGTCACTGATGGTTGGTTTGTCACTGTCTCTGTCCTTCTCTGTCACCTCCTTTCTTGTCACCTCTGCCCCCACCCCGGGTCCTGCAGCAGCACCTAGAGTTTGGGGCAGCCGGGCTCAGCCTGGGGAGCAGACCCCAGGGCAAGGCTGTGAGCTCAGGCGTGGGTTGGGGCTGTGTCCATCCCCCGGCCTGTGTCCCAGCAGAATCGCTCACCCAGGCACTTGGGGGACGCCTGCCTCTCTGTTGTCTGGATTGTGTACACCGGAGGGGAAGACTCCTTGTTTAACTCACCTCCCGGGCACCAGCGCCATTTCCACCCCTGCAGCGCGAAGGGCCCGCTGCCCTGGCCTCGCCCACAGCCACTCCTCTTACCTATTGAGTCCAGCCGCCCCCGCTGGCTACGAGGTGAAATTGGGCGTGGTTTTGATTTGCATGTCCGTGGTGATGAGTGATTTCAAGCATCTTTTCATGTGCTTGCTGGCCATTTCTAGATCTTTTTTTGGAGAAACGTCTATTCAAGTCCTTTGCCCATTTTTGAATTGAGTGGTTTCTTTTTTTATTGTTGAGTTGTAGGGTTTGCATTTTTTAAGCTATATCTTGTTTTTATAAGTTAAAACTAACTTGTTATTACCAAAAAGGCTCACCGCAGTATTACACCAAAGTTGGTGGAGAGGGAGCCTTGGAGGAAGTAGCAATGCCTCCAAAGGCTGGGTCCCAGAGGGGCCACTCCAGTCTGGCTTCCTCGAGTGTCTGCAGACAGGAAGGCGTGCACTGCGGGATGCGGCACCTTCCGCTCTGTGGGGCTCTTGGTATGTCAGAGACAGAAACACCCAGAGAGCATGGACAATCATGGCATTTTGTTGTTGCTAAATTAATGGACTTTACTTTTTAGAGCAGTTTTAGGTCTGCAGAAAAATGATTAGGAAAATGTAGTATGCTCCCTCTTCCCTGCGCCCCCCATTTCCCTTATCGTGAACACCTGCACTGCTGGGGTACACTTGTTACAACTGGAGAGTCTGTGTTGACATGTCATCATCACCCAGAGTCCACAGTTCACCTGAGGGTAAACATAGGGCTCACCGTTGGTGCTGGACATCCTGTGGGTTTGGACAAATGTGTGACACACGTGTCCACCACGACAGCGTCCAGAGCAGCTTCACGGCCCTGAAAGGCCTCTGCTCCACCTGCTCATCCCCCTCCCCCGACCCCTGGCAACCACGGACCTCTTTACTGTCCCCACGGTTGTGACTTTTCCACCGCGTCCTAGCGTTGGAATCACACAGTACGTAGCCTTCTCAAACTGGCTTCTTTCTCTTAGTAATGTGCATTGAAGATTCCTCCGTGTCTCTTCGTGGCTGCACCCGCTCATTTCTTTCTGGTGCTGAATAACATTGCATTGTCTGGATGGACCACAGTTTTATTTATCCGTTCCCCTACCGAAGGGCAGCTTGGTGCTTCCAAGTTGTAGCGATTATGACTAAAGTTGTGTAAAGGTCCGTGTGCAGGTGCCTGATGGTAAGGGGTGGTCTGGGCCTGGGAGTGCAGTGGCCACGAGGGAGGGGCTGGCTCCCACCTTCCTGTCCAAGGACCTCATGTGTCCTGCACATTCCCAGCACATTCACAGTGTACCCAGGCCCACAGGTCCCTCAGCCAGGAGGCCGCGCGTGGCTGCCTGCCCCCACCAATCGCAGCCCCCTGGGCACCTGTGCCAGCCCCACAGGCCTCAGTTTACCCTCCACAGAACAGAGATGCAAGCTCGTCCGCTGTAGCAGGTGGGCTCTGAGGAGGGAGCAGGTATGGTGGTCACCTCTCTGTTTTCCTCTCATCCTCTCTCTCACCTGACAGTGGAGTTCTGACCAGCCAGGGTGCTCACCTTCCTGCCCGCCCCACTCCTAACAGGACCTTGGGGCAGGGCCCGGGCAGGACACATGCCTCCATCCTCCCCGCCTGGTGGCCTGGCCTGGGGCTCTCCCAGTCAGGGGCTGGACTTGGCACAGCAGGGGGCTAGGTCGGTGCTGAGACTGACCTCCCCCTGGCCTGGGTTTCTGTTCTGGCACCGAGAACTTCTGGTCCATATGGGCCAGGGAGAGAGACTGATTCTGCTTTCCCGGTAGCACAGCTCCAAGTCTCAGGGTCAAGTGTCACCGGCTCTCACCGGCTGGTTTAGTCCCTCGGCCCATCTTGACCCATCACAGTTGTCCAGGTCGTGCACTTGTGGATTGGCTCAACCTGGGGCCTCCATGGGCTGGGGAGGGGCTCACACCTCCTGAGCTGCAGAGGCTGAGGGCAAGGAAGGAGCATTCCCAGCACCGGGAATCTATATGGGAAGAAGGGTGGGGCGCTCTGTGGAGGTGGGGTGCTCTGTGTGGAGGTGGGGTGCTCTGTGTGAAGGTGGGGTGCTCTGCGTGGAGGTGGGGCGCTCTGTGGAGGTGGGGCGCTCTATATGGGAAGAAGGGTGGGGGGTGCTCTGTGGAGGTGGGGCGCTGTGTGGAGGTGGGGCGCTCTGTGTGGAGGTGGGGTGCTCTGTGGAGGTGACCCAATGCTTCCTAATGCTGCTCAGCCGCCTGAGCTCCCAGGTCCCATGTGACCTTGACCTCTCCTCCCCCCTTGGAACCCACAGGTGGCTCTGCCCCTTCCTCAGAGGGGAGGGCTGTCCTGGGGGCTTGTTGAGCACAGGGGAGCTGTCCCCTCACCTGCGTGAGCTCTTTCTTAATACGGCTGAGAGGAGCCCGAGTGGAGTTTGGTGCAGGAGAGAGTGCTGGTTCACAGTGCTAATGCCCTGTGTGTCTCTGGCCTCTGGATAGTTCACACACATGAATGACACGCTGTTGGCCTTTGCATCTGGCTTTCTCTCTGAGCATGATGTTCTCAGGGGTCACTTGCGCTGTGGCGGGCGTCAGTACTTGTGATTCATTCCCACCTGGCACCTGTTACTCTGTTTACTGACGGGTTCTGTCCTCCCTGGACTACCCTGCTGAACGTAAGCTTCCCCAGGGCGGGGTCGTCTCCATCATGCTCCCTGGTCTCTCCCAGCCTCTGGAAGGGATGGAACGGAGGAGGTCTCAGTAAACAGCTACCACCGAATGGTGCCTCTCCAGGGATGTCCCTGTGAGTCCCTCGAGCCTCTGGCTGCACTGTCTTCCTCCTGGGCGCTGTCGCTCAATCCGCCCAGCTGTGACGACGTTGAGACGCCCTCCCAAGCCCTTGAGCGCTGACGGTTTTCTCATCTGTGTCCTCCACTGGTTCCCGGAGAGTCCTCACTCCTGCGAGCTCCGACACAAGCCCGTGAGCACCCAGCACGACGCTCACTCTCCCGGGCTTTTGGGCTCCTCTCTGGGCCTCAGCTGCCTCATCTGTAAAATGCAGACAATAGAACCTTACTCAAAGTCTCATGAGGATTTAACAAGCTACAATGTGTCAAGCGACTAGAACAGCACCTGGCACACAACACATGCTTTATTATTACTGACTTGTGAGATAAAAAGTCTGGGAAGGCGCTGGTCTGCACACTGCCAAGCCAAGCGTGCCTTCCAAAGACCAGGGTGGTGCTCTGCGACTTGGTCGAGCCCTTGCGGAGGGCTCCACCTCTCTGCAACTCAGGTTCTGCTTCGGTAGTGGGGGCCCTATGGTGCCTGCTCCTTAGGGCGGGGAGAGGATTGAGTGAGTTAACACAGGAAACACGGAACACAGCCACGCGAGTCTTAGCTGCCAGGACAGTCGTCCCTCTGAGTCGCGCAGCCGCGGCCTGCAGCAGGGAAGCCCCGCCCAGTCCCGCCCGGAAGACTTTTGTCCGCGCCGGGCCGCCATCCGCCGCGCGCTCCACTTCCGCCTTCGCCCACGTGGTCCGGCTGCCGCTCAGTCCCCGGCGCCGTGAGTGGGGTCGGGTGGGGACGCGCCCCTCTAGTCCTGGCGGGGCCGTTGGGGTCTCCCCGTCTGTCGAGGGGAAGCTGGTCGGGTGGGGCTGAGGTCGAGGGGGGAGCAGGAGGGACGGGGAGGTCAGAGGTCAGCCTAGGGGTAGGGGTCGTCGGAGGTTAGCCGCGGGCGGGGCTGGAGCGTGGGAGGGTTCCGGGGGAGGCCGGAGATCAAGAGGGACGGGTCGGGGGTGCCGGGGGAGGTCGGAGGTCAGGAGGAGTGGGGCTGGGGCGTCGGGGCTCCCGGAGGAGGTCGGCGTCGGGCGCGTGCCCCCCGCCACTGCTGGCCGTGCATGGGGGTCCGCAGCCTGCGGGCGGCGGCCAGGGCCCTGAGGAGAGCCTGCGGACCGTGGACCCCGCGCCTGGGACCGCGCCTTCTCTGGTAATGACCACGCACTTGTCGCGCCCCGGGCGGCTCGTGACGCCCCTGAGCCGGACTGCACGCCAAGTGCTGTCACCGCCCGGTTTCTCGGGGAAACCCAGGCCCGGCCGCTGTGGGGCGAGTCTGCAGTGAGCGCCGCGCTGGGATTCGAACTGCCGGGCTTCTTGTGCTCACACCCGCCCTGTCTTTTCAGGTCGCCCCCCATGGCTGGGAACGTGAAGGCCCCCGCCCCCGTGGGGGCCGGGCAGGAGCAGGACAGGAAGGCCCGGAGTGGCTGGCAGGGCGGGGCCAGGACCTGGGAGGAAACGGAGCAGCAGGCGAAAAAGCTCAAGAGCAGCGGCGCCGAGTTCGGGGAGCAGCGCAGGAAGCTGCCCAAGCGGAAGATTGTGTTGCTCATGGCCTACTCGGGGAAGGGCTACCATGGCATGCAGGTGAGGGCGCCGCCGGCCAGCCCAGCTCTGACTCCTCTCGTGACCGCTGTGTAGCTTTGGGTAGGGACATCAGAGTGACAATGATCCAGTCAGGCCATAACAGGAAACCACAGGAAATGGGGCTTGTTCTTCTCCCCCACTTTTCACAGTTATCGTGTGGGTCCCATCAAGCAGGATGTAGATTGGAATCCATCCACCTGAGATGCTGTGCTGGGGCTTTCCCGCGTCTCCCGAGGTGGTGAAGGGGCCAGCTCTGGTCGGCGGTGGTGCAGGGGCCAGCTCTGGTGGGAGGTGGTGCAGGGGCCAGGTCTGGTCAGAGCTGGTGCAGGGGCTAGCTCTGCCACTGACCAGCGTTGTGGCCTTGAGCAAGTGATTGAAACTCTCACTGCCGCCTTCCCTCGTCTGTGGGGTGGGGCGGTCACAGCAGCGACTCTGGGGCATGAAGACTCAGCAGGCTCACTGGTGCTGTGTGCTGAGAACCGTGGATAGCGCCGAGGAAGCTCAGAATCGGCTGTTAGTGTTTGTCAGGTACGTTAAGGTGACAGAGTGTGGACAAGCAATCACGCTGCAGAATTCTCTACCCAGCCCATCAGTTTGATTCTGCTCTGAAAGCCAGAGGATCTAGATGGCCTGCAAATGCACGTAGATTTTCTTCTTGTTCCTCGTAGTCAACTCTGTAGCTCTTAAACTTTGGTTCTTTGTTCTTTAAACTTCTTTAAGCTTGACTCACAGTAAGAAATTCACTGTTGGGGCCGACCCGGTGGCGTAGCGGTTAAGTTTGCGTGCTCTGCTTCAGCGGCCCGGGGTTCGCAGGTTCGGATCTTGGGTGCGGACCTACGCACTGCTTAGCAAGCCATGCTGTGGCAGGCATCCCACGTATAAAGTACAGGGAGATGGGCACGGATGTTAGCTCAGGGCTAATCTTCCTCATGAAAAAAGAAAGAAAGAGAAAACAATACGTAACCTTACCAAGAGTTATGGTAACTTTTACGTGAATAATAGTAGTAATAAGATGCTTCGCATCCTATTTTATTTTTACACAAGTAGTATAGGTCACACCCATGAAACTAATCTCGTGACCACTGGGAGACTGTGACTATGGGTCAGAAAACGTTCCTTCAGTGTAGCTTAGCCCCCAGCCTTAGTAGGAACAGAGACCACCTCTGCTGTTCCTTGTGGATGACTGAAATGCTTTTTTGAGGGTGATTTTGATTACATGGGTTTTTGCCTTAGGTGCTGTCTTGAGAACTTTGAGAAAATGTCCATCATCTTCTTTTTGCCTCAGTTTCCCCAATAGGGAAAAGGGTGTGGAGAGTGACAGTAGCTCACAGGGCTGACAGAAGGACAAATTGAGATATGTGGAAGTGTTGTTATCTCTGTTTTTTCCCCCCCACCTTCCATCACCTCCCACCTATAGCGTAGATGTCACCACTCAGCCACCTTCCTCACTGCCTTGGCCCTATCCCTGTTTGTTGATATCCATTCGCATCATTTGAGGAGCATTTATTACTTGATGCTGAGTAAAGGGATTGTACCTAAATTGCGGTGGGAACTGTAAGGTAGACTTTGGGAAGAACTTCACTGCTGTGTTGGGTCTTGGCGAAGTGCTCGCAGGCCCTTGTGTCACTTGTGTTGGAAAGGTTTCCTCTGAGAATAGTCAGGATGCTGATCTCACTGATGTCATAGGGTCCTGCAGGCACTGGGTTATGGTTAGGGCAAGCTGAGATGGATAGCATTAGGGAGGTTCTAGAAGCAGTGGGTGTCTTTCCCTGGTATTCAGTAATCACGGGAGGTTGTACAGGCTGGTCACATGGACTGAAGGGTTTGGGAAATGCCAGGGATGCCAAACCCAGCCCCTGCTGGCGGTATCCTGGGTTGGGTTTCCCCCTTTGAGCCAAGGGGCCCCCCTTCCTGCAGTGATGAGGGGGGTGTCCCTCTGCAGCTGGGTGCTGCAGACAGATGGGTGTCCAGCAGGAGGAGTACTGGTCTCAGATCTGACCAGGAGGGAGGAAACGGTGTTTCAGGTGATGCCTATTGTTGGTTGTTTCACCTGGCTGCCCAGGGTGGGGAGTTTCTAGAGACTGTGGGTACCCCCAGGTAGCTTTCCTACTTGGCATGGGTGGAGGAAGAGCCGCAGTGTGTCCCTACGGCCACAGGTGTGGGCACACTCCACAGGCCCCCTACCTGGAGCAGCCTGCACCCAGGGCCCCTGATGTGTGGGTAGTGACTGAAAAACAATTTGTTTTCTTCTCTCTTCCTCAGAGGAATGTTGGGTCCTCGCAATTCAAGACCATCGAGGATGACTTGGTGTCCGCCCTGGTCCGGTCAGGCTGTATTCCTGAAAATCATGGTGAAGACATGAGGAAAATGTCCTTCCAGCGGTGCGCCCGGACAGACAAGGTAGGTGCCTGTCTCTGCAGGCACAAGTGGCATCTGGGCCTGCTGGTCTGTGTTTTGTCTTTGACTGCCCTCGTCCCACTTTCCATCCTAGCGTCTTTATCTGTCAAGACTCTTGGTTACGAATGACAGATGCACAAATCAAGCTAGTCTAAATGCAAAGAAAGTTGTTGCCTTGTGTTACTGTGACGCCCAGGAGCATTTCCAGCCCAGGTGTTGCAGGACGTGAGGTGCTCGCCGCTGGCAAGACTCTGTGTACTCGCAGTCTGTGCCTTCTCCTCTGTCGCCCCTGCAGGTGGCATGGTGGTCATGACATCTCCGGCCTTAGATCCGTCCATCTCAGGCTCCCAGTGCAGATCGGATCGTGTGGCTGCAAAGTGAAGCCACACTTGTGATGTTACATTTTCTAGTAGCTACAGTCAAAAGGAAAGAGAAAATTGGTTTTAATAATCGATTTTGTTTAACTCAGTATATCCAGGATAGTCTCGTCTTAACGTGTAATCAATATAAAAAACAATCAATGGGATATATTTTCCATTCTTTGGGTCTGTGTGCCAAGTCCCTGAAATCCAGCGTGTATTCCACACTCACCGCACATCTCTATCACATGAGCCGCATCTTGTGAACTCAGGAGCCAGGGGTGCCTGTGGGCCAGCCCTGTCCACTCAGTCACAAGATCAAGTCCCTCTGTCTGATTGGCTTGTGCATCTGTCCCAGGTGCAGTCACTCGCCGGCATGGCAGCTGTGCTGGGTGGTCCCGCCACGTCACGTTTCTGAGTGTAGGACTGGTATGGGTAGGGGCTCCCCACAGGAGAATGGAGGGGTGTCGCCGAGGCAGGGCCTGGGTGCCAGCAAGTAGGACAACAGGGCACAGAGAACGTAAAGCTCTTCTCTAGTAGGTATGATTATTTATTTATTTATTTTCCCCCAAAGCCCCAGTAGATAGTTGTATGTCATAGCTGCACATCCTTCTAGTTGCTGTATGTGGGACGCGGCCTCAGCATGGCCGGAGAAGCAGTGCGTTGGTGCACGCCCGGGATCTGAACCCGGGCCCCCAGCAGCAGAGCGCACGCACTTAACCGCTAAGCCACAGGGCCGGCCCCATCTAGTAGGTATAAAACACAATGCACGCCACACCTTTCACCCTGCCCCTCAGAAACCTTGGCTCAGAATGCACCTCTGCAGCCTCCTAGGTCAGTGGGAATCTGTCACAGACGTAGCCTTTTGCAGGTCAGGGTCCTGGGAATCGGAATAACATCTAGTTTCAAAGGTACACGGGTCCCCTGGGATCCGAAGGCCTGGGCCAGAACCCCAGAACTGGAGCCATTGCACAGACAGGTAAGAAGGAAAACGAGACCCACACGTTCCTTTCTCGTAGGTGACGTGATAACGTAACTGATGGCTCAAGGAAGGGGTCCTGTGGTTCTTCATGGTTTTCATTTCCTCTTTAATTCTTCCATTTACAGCTCTCTGATTGTTTTCAAGGCAGAAGAAAAGTAGACATTTCCCTGAGCTAATAAAGAGAGCATTTCAAAATGTGCTAGCATTTATTTTAATTTCCACTATTATTAGAGAGATGGTTTTATTCTAATGTGTTTTCTTTCTTACAATTTGGGAAACCTAAAGAAGTGAAAACCTCTGACACTAACATCCCAACACCAGGCATCCAGCCCCTTGGACGAACAAATGATAACATTTTGTTAGTTTTTGCTTTAGATTAAAAAAATCTAAAGATAAAAAATCTAAGCTAAATTTATTGAGATATAATTCACTCCATACAATCTGCCCATTTGATGTGTGCAATTCGATGGTTTCTAGTGTGTTTGCAGAGTTGTGCGGCCATCACACAGTCAATCTTGGAACATTTTCATCATCCCTAAAAGATCCCCGTATCCTTTAGCTATCACCCCATCCCCACCAGCGTGTCCAGAATATTCTTATTTCAACATCATGAATGCAAAAAGATTAGCAATGAGACATATTTCCATTCCTTTTTTGTACTAAGTCTTTGAAATCCATTGTGTATTTCCCACTAACAGCACCTCAATTCAGAACAGCCTGTTTCATGCACTCAGTAGCCCCCAAATGCCTCGGTATTAGAGAGTGTGGGTCTGGAGTATGGTGAATTTGGCTTGTATAACATCTCACCAGTTTAGTTTTTGTCTTTTTTTTTTTCTCTCTCTAATTTTTTTTTTTTTGAGGAAGATTGGCCCTGAGCTAACATCTGTTGCCAATCTTCCTCTTTTTCTTTTTTCTCCCCAAGGCCCCAGTACATAGTTGTGTATCATAGTTGTAGTTCCTCTACGTGGGATGCCACCTCTGCATGGCCTGATGAGCAGTGAGGGGGTCCCCGCCCGGGATCTGAACCAGCGAACCCTGGGCTGCTGAAGCGGAGTGCGCAAACTTAACCGCTACGCCACAGGGCCGGCCCCCCCAATTTTTTATTTGGAAGAATTTCAAACCTTCAGAAGTCTCGGCAACAACGCGGTGTATGCCCAAAGAATCTTCCCCTAGATTCAGCAGTGATGAAGTTTTGCCATATTTGTTTTCTATTTGTCTACCTCCTTTTTTTCTCTTTAAACAGAACCCCTTGGGGGCCAGCCCTGTGGCGTAGCGGTTAAGTGCGCATGCTCTGCTGTTGGCAGCCTGGGTTCAGATCCCGGGCGTGCACCACTTGTCAAGCCATGCTGTGGCAGCCTCCCACATAAAGTGGAGGAAGATGGGCACGGATGTTAGCTCAGAGCCGGTCTTCCTCAGCAAAAAGAGGAGGATTGGCATGGATGTTAGCTCAGGGCTGATCTTCCTCACACACAAATAAAAAAACAGAACCCTTTGAGAGTAAGTTGTAGGCACCATCACCTTTCACCCTGAAACACATCAGGATTAGTCTCCTAAGGACGGGGGCATCTCTGAGCCCTCAGTGTAACTATCACCGTTGGGTAGTTCAGTGTTGACATGATCCCATTTCCTAACGTGCTTTGGTTTTTGTTATTGATCCAGCACCTAACACAGGGGCGTTGGTTGTGTTCAGTTGTCATGTCTTTTGAGTTTCCTTGAGTCTCCTTGCCTCCTTTCTGTCTTTCCTGATGTGATGTTTTGACAGTTCAGGCCAGTCGTTTTGAAGACTGTCTGCAATCTGGACTTATCTGATTGTTCTCATGACTTGATTCAGATAGAGTTTTTGTGGCAGGAATATTACATGTGCTGCACTATGGTCTGTTTTCTTTGCATATATTTTTTAAATCTTTCTAGAAAATGTGACGATGGTACACAGAAAGGTTCTCATAACATCCATGTAAAGTAAAACATTTTTTTTTATATGTAATTTTATTTATTTATTTATTTTTCCCCCAAAGCCCCAGTAGATAGCTGTATGTCATAGTTGCACATTCTTCTAGTTGCTGTATGTGGGACGCGGCCTCAGCGTGGCTGGAGAAGCAGTGCGTCAGTGCGCGCCCGGGATCCGAACCTGGGCCGCCAGCATCAGAGCACACGCACTTAACCGCCAAGCCACGGGGCCCGCCCGTAAAACGTGATTCTAAGGTGGACACCTGGGTAGTCCCGGCTGAGGTCAACACAGGACCCTGCCCCATCCCAGGGGCCCTCCTCGTCCACTTCTGAATCACACCTCTTCCCTCTCCCTGCAAGTTACTACCGTCTTGACTTTTATGAAACTTGCTTTTAGAAAAAAACATATAATATACAAATGGTAAAGTGCACTCATTTTCACTGTAGAGCCTGATCGTTTTTACCTGTGTAATCAGCACCCCATCCCTGTCTGAGTCATGACCCCGCTGCCCCACAGGATAACTCTGTTGTGACTTAGATGGTGATCTCTTCCTTGCTTTGCCTCGCAGTTCTCTCGTCTCAGTTGCATTTTCTTTTTTCCCAAGTTGCTGAGAGTCACATCTGAGGTGGGGCTTTGTTTCCTCTCTGCATAACGTCATATGTTTGTTCCTTGGTTTAAGTTTTGTGGGGCTTTGAAGTCGTTTGTAATATTCTGTAAGTTAGGCTGCACTCTCTCCCTTGGTATATAGAGCCTTGTGCTTCTACCTGGTTATTCCCTTCAGAGGCATTTTTTGTGTGTGTGTGAGGGAGATCAGCCCTGAGCTAACATCTGCCAATCCTCCTTGTTTTGCTGAGGAAGACTGGCCCTGGGCTAACATCCATGCCCATCTTCCTCCACTTTATGTGGGACGCCGCCACAGCATGGCCTGACAAGCGGTGCAACTGGGTGTGCGCCCAGGATCTGAACCCGGGCCACCAGCAGCAGAGCACATGCACTTAACCGCTACACCACGGTACCAGCCCCAGATGTGTTTCTAAGAGCAGAATTCCTCCATGAAAAGATGTTCATGGGGTTCTTCTGTTTAAAAGATCACCTTGCAGAGTGTTGTGCTTAAAGAGCAAGGCCCAGCTGGCCTCTCCTGCCCGTTCTGCTTCCTTTGCAGGGTGTGTCCGCAGCTGGCCAGGTGGTGTCCCTGAAGGTGTGGCTGATTGACGACATTTTAGAAAAGATCAACAGCCACCTTCCGTCTCACATTCGGATATTGGGTAAGCCTTGCTGTGCAGGGGCTGCACAAGGGTGGTGGCTGGTCTCGCAGAGACACGAAATTTCTTCTGTCGCCAAATTTCTCTGGTGCAGAGTTAAGACAACAGACTTGTTGCTTAATTGTTGGAAGGAGTGATTATGAGTCATCTGCTCAAAGAGTTCAGTATTCCCACCTCCTTCAGAAAGGGATGCAGCTGGATTGACAGACTTTGCACGTCCCCTGATTGCGGTGCCTTGGTGCTGTACAAGCCTGTGTTAACCTAACACTGGAGATGTAAAAGTCCAGATTTGGTAAAGTTAAAACAGGCGATTATTCCCTTTTAGAACAGGCTTGATAAATGGGATTTTTAGGTCTTGTTTTTTTTTTAATCCAGTCTGACTCTCTGCCTTTTAAGTGGCGTTTATATGCCATTTATGTTTAGTGTGGTATTGGGATGGCTGCTGTAGATCTTGCCATCTGTCTCTCTTTGTTCCATCTGGCATTTGTTTCCTTTTTCTTCTTTTTCTGCTTTCTTTTGGGTTAATTGATAGTTTTTATAATTCCGTTTAAGTATCACCTTGGTTGCCTTGTTAGCTATAACTCGCTGTGGGTTTTTAATGATTGCTTTGGGGTTTAAAGCAAGGATTGGCAAACTTTTTCTGTTGAAGGCCAGGCAGCAAAATATTTTAGACTTTGTGGCCACACAGATTATGGTTTCTGTTGCATGTATTTTATTTATTTATTATTATTATTTTTTAAGTTTATTTATTTATTATTTTTGTGTGTGTGTGTGAGGAAGATCAGCCTTGAGCTAACATCTGTTGCCAATCCTCCTCTTTTTGCTGAAGAAGACTGGCCCTGGGCTAACATCTGTGCCAATCTTCCTCCATTTTATATGGGACGCTGCCACAGCATAGCTTGACAAGCGGTGCGTCAGTGCGTGCCTGGAATCCAAACCCCAGGCTGCCGCAGCGGAGCACATGCACTTAACTGCTACACCACCAGGCTTGCCCCTGCATGTATTTTTTTTAAACCACCCTTTCCGTCTTCGCTCACAGGCTGTACAAAAATATTCATTGTTTTGGTCCTAGTTTGCCAGTCCTGGGTTAAAGCATCTGTCTCTAACTTACCACAGTCTGTTTCAAATGAAGCCATACCACTTTGTGTATAGTCTAAAAACTACAACGGCATAGTTGCATCTCTCCCTGCTTGGCCTTTGTGCTGTTGCGGATGTCTATTTTATGTCTATATATGTTATAAACCCCATACTATGTTGTTGTTATTTTTTCTTTAAGCAGCCAATTAAAAAAAATTTTTAAGTGCTTTTTAAAATGCGCTTTTGGGGCCAGCCTGGTGGCATAGCGGTTAAGAGTGTGCGCTCCGCTGCGGCAGCCTGGGGTTCAGATCCTGGGTGTGCACCGACGCACCGCTTGTCAAGCCGTGCTGTGGTGGTGTCCCATATAAAGTAGAGGAAGATGGGTGCAGATGTTAGCCCAGGGCCAGTCTTCCTCGGCAAAAAAGAGGAGGATTGGCAGATGTTAGCTCAGGGCTGATCTTCCTCACAAAAAAATAAAAATAAAAAAATAAATAAAATGCACTTTCATGCATTTAAAATGCACTTATTGTATGTCAGTTATTATAACTGACATATAGTAAACCACATATTTCAGCATACAATGAAGAAGCTTTGATATGTGTGTACACCTCTGAAACCATCCCAGTTAAGACACTGAGACTCTCCGTCACCCCGGAAGATGGGGACCCGCCCCTGCCCTCGCCAGGCAACCGCTGATCTGCTTACTGTCACTATAGATTAGTTTGTATTTTTAAAGCTCTGTATAAATGGAATCATAGCATATGTACTCTTTTGTCTGGGTTCTTTCATAGAGCCTAGTTAACGATTCCTTCCCGTTGTGTTTATGCAGTGTGTTCCTTTATATTGCCGCATGGTGTCCCATTGTATGGATTTGCCATAATTGTTTGTCCATTACCTGCTGAGGGACATTTGGGGTGTCTCCAGTTTTGGGCTATTACAAATCAAGTTGCTATGAACATTTGGTACAAGTTATAAACAGGATTCTTTTGTTTGTTTGTTTTCTTTTTTTTTTTTTTTTCATTTTATTGAGGTCTTATTGCTTTATAACTGTGTAATTTCAGGTGTACATTATATATAAGTTTCTGTAAACAGGATTCTTTTTTTTTTTTTTTTTTTGGTGAGGAAGATTGGACCTAAGCTAATACCTGTTGCCAGTCTTCTTCTTTTTGCTGAGGAAGATTGGCCTTGAGCTAACATCTCTGCCCGTCTGCCTTTACTTTGTATGCGGGACGCCTCCACAGCATGGCTTGATGAGCGATATGTCGGTCCGCACCTGGGATTCGAACCTGTGAACCCCAGGCCGCCAAAGTGGAGCACTTGAACTTAACCACTATGCCACCAGGCTGGCCCCACGTAAACAGGATTCTTAACGCACCGTCAGTAACCCTTGTTGATTACTTTGCCCACTATTGAACTTATTTTTCATATAATATAGTTTTATTTTTATCATACTGTGGTCTTTCTCTGCCTTGTGAGGAAAATTCCCTCCTGAAAAACTCCTCCTGGAGTAAATTCTCTTAAAGTTCCATTTGATACCTTTTACCATTCATTTCCACAGGAAATATTTTAACGTGTTCCACAGATTATTCCCCAGTTTGCTAAAACAATACCATACCCCGTACACAACTATTTCATAGTTAGCACTACTTGTTATATAACAGGGCACTTTCCCTCATTAATGGCCCAGGATTGTGCTTGTCTGACAGCACTTTCCCGCCTCTCCTGGCAATTACGTCCTGCACAACTAAAACGATGTGCCCAAAGCGTACTCGCGATGCTCAGTGTTGATGAAATTGAATTTTTTTTTCCCCTTTTTCTCCCCAAAGCCCCAGTAGATATTTGTATGACATAGTTGCACATCCTTCTAGTTGCTGTCTGTGGGACGCGGCCTCAGCATGGCCGGACAAGCGGTGCATCGGTGCGTGCCCAGATCTGAACCTGGGCCACCAGTAGTGGAGCGTGCGCACTTAACCGCTAAGCTACGGAGCTGGCCCTGAAATTGAATTTTTAACGCAGAGAGAAAAAAACAAAACTAAAGTTACCCGAAAGTCCAACACAATGGTGGACACAAAACAGGCACCACTGTGCAGATGCTCCCAAGGTCGCAGCTGCCTTGAACCAGCAGCCCCAGGGCTGGACAGGCGCCCCGCCTGGAGGCACCCCGCTGCTCGTCGGGCTGTGGAGTCCACATCGACCCTTGTGGATAGGAGACCAGAGTTGGGTTTTAAGTCAATCTCCTTGTGAGGTTGAATCCTTGTAACCCAGTGGCCCGACACTCTTGGGTTATGACTGCAGCTCCCTTCCTGAGGACACTTGCGTCACCAAGCGTGTCCAGGGACAAGGAGAGTGCTTCCTCGTCCCTGGCTCCTGGAAACTGTCCTCGCTAATGGTTCTTGCTACTCTTCCAGAAAGTTTCCATACAAATACAGACATACATGTGTTTCCATTCTTCCCACAAATGGAATCCCCCTGCATGTAGTTCTTCATTTTGCTGTTTTTATTTTTTCACTTCATAGTCAAATATTTATTGAGCATCTGTGGGTGCTGAGAGCCCTCAAGGTGCTGGGTCTCTGGGAGGAGACCGAGCCTCAGTTCCTGGGGACTTGCTTCTGATCTTCAGGGGCTGCCTCCTCTCATTCTACAAATATTCTAGAGTATATTTGATCATTTTCCTATTGCTGGACTTTTTAAGTTTCCATTTTTTTTTTGCTATTGAACACGGTGCTGCCTCTGTGGCCTCACCTGCAGAATAACTTGTAGCGAGTGGGTTCTGGGTCATGGTCACACTCCTGGTCCACAGCGTAGTTTAGTCTGCATGCAGAGCGGGAGCAGCTCCGAGTTAGCGCAGGGCAAGGGCAAGAGCAGGATCTCCCTGCACCTAGGCCAGCCCTGGGCTTTAACACACACTGAAGTGTTTGTTGTGTTGATTTGTTTAGCTCTGAGATGGCGCGTCCGCAGGCTTAGGATTTAGTGCACGGAAGCCGGGTCTCTTTAGGACCCGTCCACGTTCGGGAGTAGAGGTGCCGGTGCCCAGACCTGGTCAGCACACTTGGTGCCTTAGATGCCTTCCTCCTCATTTACTTTTTCTCCCCCAAGGACTGAAGAGAGTCACGGGCGGCTTCAACTCCAAGAACAAATGTGACGCCAGGACCTACTTCTACATGCTGCCCACGTTTGCCTTCGCCCACAAGGACCGCGACGTGCAGGACGAGACCTACCGGCTGAGCGCAGAGACGCTGCAGAGGGTGAACAGGCTCCTCGCCTGCTACAAGGGCACCCACAACTTCCACAACTTCACCTCGCAGAAGGGGCCCCGGGAGCCCAGCGCCCAGCGCTACGTCCTGCACGTGTGCTGCGAGGAGCCCTTCGTGCGGGAGGGCATGGAGTTCGCGCTGATCAAGGTGAAGGGGCAGAGCTTCATGACGCACCAGATCAGGAAGATGGTCGGCCTGGTGGTGGCCATCGTCAAAGGCTATGCCCCCGAGAGCGCGCTGGAGCGCAGCTGGGGGGAGGCGAAGGTGGACGTGCCCAAGGCGCCGGGGCTTGGCCTCGTCTTGGAGCGGGTGCACTTTGAGAGGTACAACCAGCGCTTCGGCAACGACGGACTGCACGAGCCGCTGGACTGGGCACGCGAGGAGGCGGAGGTCGCGGCCTTCAAGGAGCAGCACATCTACCCCACCATCGTCAGCACTGAGCGGCACGAGAGGTCCATGGCGCAGTGGCTGAGCACCCTGCCCGTGCACGACTTCAGCGCCACTGCCCACGCGGCAGCCGGCCCAGGCGCCGAGGTGGGGCTGGGGCCACGGGGCTGGTGCGGGCCCTTCCACAAGCTCAGCCAAGTGCTTGTCCACATCTGTCGCTCTCTGTGGCTAAGCTTCTAACCCACCGTGCACTGGTGTCTTTGTGCCCCTCGTATAGATGAGCAAGCTGAGGCACAGAGAGGTGCGTCATTCCCCCAAGGTTGCACAGCAGTGGGAGGAGCAGGGCCAGGGTTTAGGACCGAGTGGCCAGTGACCCAAAACGCTGCCTTGTGCTCGCTCCCCACTCAGTGCGTAGTGACCCTGGCTGAGGGACATGCTCAGTGGCCTGTCTTGCCGTTTGTGAGATGGAGGTGACAGTAGGACTTCCTCGGGTAGACGCTGCTGTTTGGTTAGCACACGTCTGTCGTTAAACCCGCTCCAGACGTGGAGTCACTTGAGAGGCGCCCGGGATGCTCAGCTGCCGGGCGTTCTCTTTGCCCGCTCTGGGCGGTCTTCCTCTCCAGGCCCCACAGCGCCCCCCCGTCTGGAAGGGGAAGGCCGTCTGAGTAAGGCTGTACTTCCGCCCAGCCCTCCCGGAGTCCTCTGCTCTGCCGGCTCTGCTCCATGAGCACTGGGGCCGGCTTGCTTCATTTACCTCTCAGGGACCCGGCTCGAAGTTAACTCGCCAGTTAGCTAACTACTGACTGTATCTTAGAAGGAGAACAGCCCTGATGTGAGGCGCTGGAGCTAAAAGCATCTCAAGTTGGAGTTTTACTGTAGCTCTCAATTCTTCTGTGCCCTGGGTGACTGAGGTCCTCAGAGCCCATGTTCCTCGTGGCGGCCCAGCAGGTTTTCAAAGGGTGAAATTCCCACCAGGAGCTCTGGGAGATTTCTTCCCATTATCTAGATTAAAACGTTGTCCTTCCTCCACACCTGGGCTGGTAAACTTACGTGCATACAGGTCAGGAGAGCAAGTGAAGTGGGCTGGGTGTAGGGAAAGCAGGAGTGCAGGTCAGACGATAAATGGCATTGTCAGGGAGGCGATACGGATTGTTGGAGACTATGGCAACAGGCGAGCTCTTGTTCCATCTGAAGGGGGCTATTACAGCTCAGCGCTAGCTAGTGGTGGCTGCACGGGAAGGGGGCCTCAGTGTTGTTAGAACTTAACTGTTTTCAAGAGAAACTGGCATTCCAGAATCTTATGTGAAATCTTCATCCTTTAAATGTGATGGTTATTAATTTTCCCAAGCACTATGATGCCAAATGGAGCACATGTGCAGATCTGACCTCGGGTTCAGACTTTGCCCTCCGCCTGATTCCCACGTATAGAAGCTTCTGACCGTCTGCTGTCTTTACACTCTGCCAAGGGGCCTGCACCTGGCCAGTTTTGGAGTAGCCCAATTTTATGTCCCCGAGGTCATTGCAGCCTCTGGGGATTTGAAGGAGCCCAATAAAGAACCCCTTCTTGTCCCCAGCTCCTGGCTTTCCCTGCTTGAGTCAGGTTCTGGAACCAGTTAAGAGAAGGAGGCTGAGAACAAACACTTCATTCCCGACAAGGCAGGCTTGGCAGACGGGCTCCTGATGCTGAGCCCGCCGTGGGCAGCTCTAGCAGCCCTCTTCACAGGACGTGCCCACCCCGGGCGGTGGCCCACACAGCCGCTTTCCTGTCTGCTCTCGTTTGCAGGTCCCCAGCCCCCTGGAAGGCAGTGAAGGGGACGGAGACAGCGACTGAGGCACGGGCCGCCCACCAGAGCGTCTTGGAGTTGGTCTGCGATAGGGCTGCATTCCTCGCTGAGACAGGAGAGCCTAGCTCTGGCCTCACAACCTCAGGATCTGGAGACCTGCATCACTGCGTTTTCATCCAGGGAGAACCTGCCGCAAATCTCTTTTCAGCTTGTGTGTAGACTACATACACTTCAGCATGTAAAGAGACTTTTTGTGTGTGTGTGTGTGTGAGGAAGACTAGCCCTGAGCTAACATCTGTGGCCAATCCTCCTCTTTTTTGCTGAGGAAGATTGGCCCTGGGCTAACATCCGTGCCCATCTTCCTCTACTTTATATGGGATGCCACCACAGCATGGCTTGACAAGCGGTGCGTCGGTGGGCGCCCAGGATCTGAACCTGCGAACCCTGGGCCGCTGAAGCGCAGCGCAAGCACTTAACCGCTGTGCCACCCACCGGACCTGAAGACACTATTTTTTTAAAGAAGCAATTTTCTTATTAAATAAGTACGAACTTTGCTTAGTCACTCCTTCTTTTACCTTTTTTTTGGTCTTTTCCATGTTTCTTTCATTGAGAGAGATGAAAGGAGCACTGTGTGCTGTGTTAGGAACAGACCCGGCTCTGCCTCCACTGGGAGCTGGGAGTGTGCGGGAGTCCCCTGGGCAGACAGGCTCCATGTGGCTCTGGCGGGCTGAGGCGAGAGCAGGTGCAGCGAGAGGCTCTTATCCGAACTTGCTGTTAAGCTGTCAGGATGGGGCTTGGCTGTGTGTAGTGGAAGCCCAACAAGTGGCACAGACAATAGAGTGGCAGTCAGGCCGGGCGCAGTGGTCTCTGATGCCAGAGAACGGAGGTTCCTGCTCTCTGTCCACCTGGCCCTCTTCAGGATGCGGCCATCATCCTGGTCGCGTCCACCCCAGCAGTGTCCGTGTTCTAGGTGGGAGGAGTGAGGGCAGAAGAAGGGGCGTGTCATTGAATATGTCTCTTAGCGACCTCTCCTGTAGGACCCACCACGGACTTCTTCCCCTCATTGGCCGGAGGCATGTCTCGTGGTCACATCCAGCTGCAAGGGAGGCTAGGAAATGCTTTTTATGAAGGACATGCAGTGCTGCATGGGACGAAAGTGACCTGTTAACAAGGAAGAGGGGAATCTGGTGGTGGGCAGACTGTCAGCAAGTCCGCTGCAGGGGGCACGGGAGGATTTCATGTGGGTAGGTGGTGTGTGTGGTGTGCAGGCATATGATGTGCAGTGTGTGTGCACGTGTGATGCATGTGTGGTGTGTGCACGTGAAATGTGCTGTGTGTGCATGGGTACATGTGTATTCATGTGATGTGTGTGCGCCCATGTGTATGCATGTGTGATGCATGTATGGGTGTGCATGGGTACATGTGTGCACGTGATGTGTGTTCATATGTGTGGTGTGTGTGCCCATGTGTATGCACCTGTGATATGTGCATGTGTGCATATGTCTGCACGATGGCGCCTGGGAGATATTCTCGAGGGACCACCATTCCCGTGTGGAGGGCGGCTGGGGGGGGTGGGTAGATGGTATAGGAGACTAGTGGTGATGTGGGGGCGGGGTGTGGTGGTGGAGAGGTGGAGTGAGGAGTGCTGTATTTGCTTCAGAGAAACAATATGGCTCACAGCTGCCCGGTGCACTGGGGTGGGGACAGGAGGGAGGGGTTAAGGCTGACTTGGGCTTTGGGTTTGAGGAATTGAGCAGCTGGGCGCTCGGGAACAGGATGGGCTTGGAGGAGACATACTGGAGGTTGGTTTTAAGCATGTTAGTTTTACCTGTGACAGACAGGACTGTTTTAGTTACTTCCCAGGGCAGAAAGTGGCCTAACGAGTGCTGGGACCGTGGGGTTCTCCCCGTGAGAGGCTACATGGTCTTGGTTCGAGGGTCAAATCAAGCCACTGTACCAGACAACTCCCGATTGCTCCAAGTAATTAATGGGTGACCCACTTAAAGCACCTTGGAGGATCCATGGGTATGTGATATTTTAAATAATAATATATATGTACTTGGAAAAATAATCAGAGTACCAAAAAGAGAAGTTGCCATCCCTCCCTAATTCCCCGAGTCTCTCTCCAGAGGCTCTACTTTTAGTAGTTTCTTGCAGCTTCTAGAGAGCTTGTGCATATGTGGGCATGTCTGGCCCTTCCCTTCACACGGATGGGGACTTACACTACACACTGACTCTTGCCTTTCTCAACTTAGCATGTCTTTGTGATCACAGAGGTCTGCACTGTTCTCGCTGGTGGCTCCACATAGATGGTGCACACTGTTCAGCCTGCTGGTGGACATTTGTCCAGTCTTATGATTTTACGAACAATGACCATCCCTGTACATCCTTGTTCACGTGTGAGTATTCCCAGACGCAGAATCAGTGGTCTGATGGGTTTTTTTTCTTTTTTTTTCTGAGGAAGCTCAGCCCTGAGCTAACATCTGCCAATCCTCCTCTTTTTGCTGAGGAAGACTGGGTCTGGGCTAACATCCGTGCCCATCTTCCTCCACTTTATATGGGATGCCGCCCCAGCATGGCCTGACAAGTGGTGCATCTGTGCGCGCCCGGGATCCGAACCCGGGCCGCCAGCAGCGGGGCGTGTGCTCTTAACCACTACGCCACGGGTCTGGCCGCCTGATGGGTTTCTAATGGCTCCCTAATTTTGATAGCCCGGGCCCTCCATAGAGGTGGTTCAGAACTGGATTCCTGCCAATATGACAGTGCCTGTCTTTCACTTTCCAGAACGACAGGGGAGCAAACCTGATCTTGGGGCCGGCCTTTCATTGGGTCACCTACTCCTTCCCTGGTGAAAGGCCACAGAAACAGGGTCAGGGGTTAGTGTGGACAGGGTCTCAGTTGTCAGCCTCTGTTGCCAACTCTGGCAGATTTAAACAGAAAAGCAGTGTCTCCCGAGGATGCAGGAGGGCAAGCAGAGCCTGAGTCAGCACCTCCTTTCCCTGCCCGGCGCTGGCTCCCCTGGACAAGGGAGGAGCTCAGCGGCCGCCGCCGCCGTCCCAGCCTCCCCAGCTGCCCTGCTCCATCCCAACATCAGCCAGCATGGGAGATGTGCCCGGGGAATCAGCCATCCAGGAAAACGTGGGAAGATCCTTCAGGCAGTTCTGGTCTGTGTGTGGCAACTGCAGTTAGAGAGGGTCTGAGAGGGAAACTATCACAGTCTGGCTCTGCAGGCAGAAACCACTCTGCGTGTTTAGTCAGGCAGACATTGTCTGCAGGAAATTTGGGGCTTGCAACCTGTTGGAGGGGCTGAATGACCTGATTTTGGATTGGGCGTCCTAGAATGACTCCCAGAACAATACAGAACTGACCCACCAAGGCACCTCCTGTTTCTGATGCTGCCTATGGAGTGGGGGGCAGATGGGAGGACCCAGAGCCACCACCAACGGCCCCCCACCTGGAGCTGTGTGACGAGCAGCCCAGAGCTGTGGCCCGGGGTGAGGGGTTCAGGTTAAGAAGCCACCACTGTCCTTGGCTCCGAGACGATGGGCACCCAACGCTGAACTTCTCTGGCGGGAGAGACTTGCGTCTGTCAGCCCTGCTTGCCGGCAGCAAGCATAACCAGGAGCAGCAGGAAGGAGGTGGCCGTCTCCAGTCTGGTGCACGCGCAGCAAGCAGGAGGCCTGTCGCAGCTGGGACTCTGACTGCGAGGCAGACGCAGGTTTTCACTTTCCAACTTTGCCAAGTAGGAAGGTGGAATGAAGGTTGAAAGAGCCCCCTTATCAGCACTTACACAAACGTGAAATCATTCCCCCTTTATCCAACTAAGTTTATCCCCTTCCAACTGCCCCTCTAATCTCCCTTTTATAGCCAAGTTTTCTTCTTTTTAAAATTTTCAGTGTGTTTAATATGACAGAGAGCATTTGCACCTGTATTTTGCCGAGGAGTTGATCATTTTAGCCTGCATTTCTTTTTTTAAAAAAAAGATCGAATTTTTTCTTGAGATATAATTCACATACTGTAAAACTCATCCTTTCAAAGTGCACAATTCAGTGGTTTTTAGTAAGTTCCACAAAGTTGTGTAACCATCAGCACTACCTAATTTCACAACATTTTCATCAACCCCAAAAGGAAACCCCACATCCAGTTGCAGTCACTCCCTATCCCCACCCCACAACCCTTGGCAACTGCTAATCTATTTTCCGTCTCTATGGATTTGTCTATTCTGTACATTTTATATAAATGGAATCATAAGATATGGGCCTTTTGTGTCTGGCTTCTTTCACTTAGCATAATGTTTTCAAGGTTCATCCATGTTGTAGCATGTGTTAATATTTCAACTCCCCCTTTTTTGGCTGAATAATATTCCATTATATGGATAGACCACATTTTGTTTATCCACTCATCAGTTGATGGATATCCATTCATCAGTTTCCATTTTTTGGTTGTTATGAATAATGCTAGGAATATTTGTGTGAATATGTGTTTTAATTCTCTTGGGTATGTACCTAGGAGTCGAATTCCTAGGTCATATATTAACTCTACGTTTAACTTTTTGAGGAACTGCCAAAATGTTTTTCAAAGTGGCTGCATCATTTTAAATTCCTGCCAGCAGTGTATGAGGGTTCAGATTTCTCCACATCCTCACCAACACTTGTTATTATCTGACTTTTTGATTCTAGCCATCCCAACAGATGAAGTGGTATCTCATTGTAGTTGTAGCTTGTGTTTCATTGATCCCTAATGACGCTGAACATCTTAGATGCTTATTTATACATCATCTTTGGTTGCATGTCTGGTCAAGTCCTTTGTCCATTTAAAAATTATTTCTTGGGCCGGCCCCGTGGCTTAGCGGTTAAGTGTGTGCGCTGCGCTACTGGCAGCCCGGGTTCGGATCCCAGGCGCGACCGACGCACTGCTTCTCCGGCCATGCTGAGGCCGCGTCCCACGTACAGCAACTAGAAGGATGTGCAACTATGACATACAACTATCTACTGGGGCTTTGGGGGAAAAAAAAAGGAGGAGGATTGGCAATAGATGTTAGCCCAGGGCCGGTCTTCCTCATGCTGGCCCTGGGCTAACATCCGTGCCCATCTTCCTCCACTATATGGGATGTGGCCACAGCATGGCCTGACAAGCGGTGCATCAGTGCACGCCCGGGATCTGAACCCTGGGCTGCCAGCATCGGAGTTGTGCGCACTTAATCACTATGCCATGGGCCGGCCCCTAAAATTATTTCTTTTACTTGTTGAGTTGTAAGTTCTTTATTCTGGATACAAGTCCCTTATAAGGTATATGATTGGCAAATATTTTCTCCATTCTGTGGGATGTCTTCTCTCTCTTTTTTTTTTTTTTGTGAGGAAGCTCAGCCGTGAGCTAACATCCATGCCAATCCTCCTCTTTTTGCTCAGGAAGACTGGCCCTAAGGTAACATCTATTGCCAATCCTCCTCCCTTTTTCCCCCTTTGTCTCCCCAAAGCCCCAGTAGATAGTTGTATGTCATAGCTGCACATCCTTCTAGTTGCTGTATGTGGGATGCGGCCTCAGCATGGCTGGACAAGCAGCGCGCTGGTGTGCTCCCCAGATCCCAACCCGGTCGCCAGTAGTCCAGCGCGCGCACTTAACCGCTAAGCCATGGGGCCAGCACCTGGTCTGTCTTCTCTTAATAGTGTCATTTGAAGCACAAACGCTTTTAATTCTGATGCTGTCCAGTGTATCTATTTTTTCTTTTGTTACTTGTGCTTTTGGTGTCATATCTAAGAAACCACCGCGGAATCCAGATTTACATGCATGTTTTACTCTTAGAATTCTGTAATTCTAGCATTTACACGTAGGTCTTTGATCCAGTTTGAGGTCACTTTTGCATATGATGAGAGGCGGGGTCCAACGTCAGTTTTCCAGGCGGACCCTCAGGTTCCCAGGCCCCATTTGTTGAAAAGCCAAGTAATTTCTGAGAGAGATGGCCTCCTTTGCTCCACCTCGCTTTTTGCTCACTTCCCAACCCGCAGCAGGGGGCCTCACCCCGGTTCCCGACCGCGGACCCCGCTCACAGCCCCGCCTCCCTCCTTCCCGGACCCTCCCGGCCGGGCGCCCGCGATCGCCGCGCCGGCCTCTTCCCAGCCCGGCGGGCAGTCGACCCCGCCTTCCGCTGGTGGCCACTCGCGGTCTCCTCCCCGGCATACAGCCGGCGCCCACTGGGCGCTCCCACCGGAGGAGCGAGCTCACGGCCGCGCCGCGCCCCCGCAGCCCCCTCGCGCACCGCCCCGGTTCGCCGTCGGCCCATCGCGCCCTCGCCTGGCCTCTCTAGCCCTCCCGGCCGTCTCGACGCCTCCCGCCCCGCCGACGTCACGCCGACGTCACGCCAGCCGCCGACGCGCAGCTGCGGGCGCGGGCGCGGGCGCGTCCCTTCCGGCGCGCCGTAGCGGGCGCGCCGCCGCTTCCTCCCCCCGCGGCCCCGGATGCGCCGAGCGGAGCGGCGCCGTCTCGCCCCGGACGCCAGTCCCCGGTCCCCAGCCCGACGCGGCCGGAGCGCTGGCCAGGCCCCGGGTAGGTGGGGGCGCGGGCGCGGGGGCCCCCGAGGGGCCGCGCTGAGGGGCCCGCCGCCCCCGCCGGCCCCGGGCGTCGCGCGAGCGCAGGCCGCGGCCGCCGTGTGCGCTGTGGGGCGGCGGGGAGGCGGGCTCTGTGGCGGGGCGGGGGCGGGGGCGGGGCGGGGGCGTGCGGCCGGCTCCCCGGCCCTCCCTGGAGCGCCCGGGTGCGTGGACGGGGTGGGGGGCGCCGCGCGAAGCCTGGTGTGACGACGGGGACACAGCTCGCCGCCGGGGCTCTGCAGACCCCAGTCGGCCGGCCCGCGGGGCGTCGCGCGGCTGAGGTCGGCGGGGGCCCGGCGCCGTGTTTTGGTTTGGTTCTCGGGTTTTGGTGCCCGACCCTTTGGACAGGGTGGGCCTCCCCCTGCATTGGCTGTGCGCGCGAGACCCTCCCGCCCTCGCAGGGGGAGCGGGTGCCGAGGGACCGCGAATTGTCAAACCAGTCCGTAAGGGACACCGGGGCGAATCCAGACCCGGCTCTGGGCCACAGCCCTGCGGGGCGCTCGGAATGTTTATCCATCGCTCCCGGGCCCGCTGGTCCTCCCCCGAAGGTCTCCGGGCCTTTGCACTGGCTGTTCCCTCCGCCCCCTCGGCCGAGAACACTTTTCCCAGGGATCTGCAGCCCTCAGGTCTCTGCTCCGATGTCACCTTGTCTGTCAGAGAAAAAGAGCGTAGCGCAGTGCCAGTAGTGCTTATCCCTGCGTTAGAGCTGGGTTTCATTCTCTGATGAATTTTTTACATGCTATGTGCAGTACAGTGGTATTCTAACTTTTTAGTGGAACCAGTAAGACAGATATGCTTTCTGAATGCTTGGGAAAAACGTAAAAGTGTTTTAAAATTTTAAATCATTCTACCACCCAAAGATAAGCACAGTTAACATTTTCTTTATGGCCCTTTGTCCTATTTATGTAATTTGTGTGTGTGTGTGAGGAAGAGCACCCCTGAGCTAACATCAGATGACAATCCTCCTCTTTTTTGCTGAGGAAGATTGGTTCTGGGCTAACATCTCTGCCCATCTTCCTCCACTTTATATGGGACACCGCCACAGCATGGCCTGACAAGCGGTGTGTCGGTGGGTGCCGGGACCAGAACCTGCGACCCCCGGGCCACCGAAGAGGAGCGTGCACTTAACCGCTGCGCCACTGGGCTGGCCCCTGTTTTGTTTTTTTTTTATAGTTGAGATTGTATAATGTAATTTTATGTGCTTTTATTTATTTATTTATTTTTTTAAATCTCTTTTTTTTTTTTTATAATTTTATTTACTTATTTATTTATTTTTCTCCCAAAGCCCCAGTAGATAGCCGTATGTCATAGCTGCACATTCCTCTAGTTGGTGTATGTGGGTCACGGCCTCAGCATGGCCGGAGAAGCGGTGCGTCGGTGCGCGCCTGGGATCCGAACCCGGGCTACCAGCAGCGGAGCGCGCGCACTTAACCGCCAAGCCACCGGGCCGGCCCTATGTGCTTTTAAAAACGTAGTTAGCATGATCATGTGCCATTAAACCTGTGCAGTAATTGCTGTTAGTGCTGTAGTATTTGTGGACCATTAGTTTATTTAATCTCTTGTATTGGATCCACCCTTTCTTGCTTACTCAAGGCCGTTTAATATTCTTTTTTTTCTTTTGTGAGGACGATCAGCCCTGAGCTAACATCTATGCTAATCCTCCTCTTTTTTTTTTTTTTTTTTGCTGAGGAAGACTGGCTCTGAGCTAACATCTATTGCAAATCCTCCTCCTTTTTTTCCCCCAAAGCCCCAGTAGATAGTTGTGTGTCATAGTTGCACATCCTTCTAGTTGCTGTATGTGGAACGCGGCCTCAGCATGGCCAGAGAAGCGGTGCGTCGGTGCGCGCCCGGGATCCGAATGTGGGCCGCCAGTAGCGGAGCGCGCGCTGTTAACTGCTAAGCCACGAGGCTGGCCCCTTAATATTCTTTTCTTGCCTTAAGTTTATCTTCTCTCCAAAGTATCCTCATCAACATACAAACCTTCTAGCTGTCGTTTCTAGGTCTTAGCTTCCTTTTATACCAGAATTGCAAAGAATCGTGTACTCTCTGTCACCATTTCCCTCCCTTCCCATTTCTGTTGAAACAACCTCAGTTAGGTTTTTGGTCCCACCTCTCCTCTGAAACAGCTCTTCTTGGGGTACTGGTGGAGCCACATTGCCAAGGCCCCCTCTGGGCAGCCTTTGACCGGAGTGCCCATGGCTTCCTTCAAATACTGTCTCACTATGCCACTGAGACGCCACTCTGTTCTCCTTTTACCTTGCTGGCTGCTACCCCTAGTCTCCCTGCTGGTTCCTTCTCATCTCCCTTACCTCTAAATGTAATACTTCAGGCCAGTCCTCAGACGTCGTCTCTGGTCTGTACACCCAGGTGATCTCATCCTGTGTCATGACTGTCAGTCACATGTCAGCATGTCCTGAACGCGTATGTCCTGGCTGGATCTTCCCACTCCAAACCACCACTTTTACTTGTGTGAAACCTGCTTCGTACTGTTGCATCTCAGTCGGAGGCAGCTCCATTCTTCTGGTTGCTCAGATCAGAATCCTTGTGTGATCTCTGCATTTCTTCCACATTCTAAATCTGATCTGTCACCACTTTCAAAATTCATCTCAAACCCCACTGCTCCTCACTGCCTCCTGGGCTACAGCTGTCGTTCAAGTCCCCCATGTTGTCTCTCATCTGGGTTATTCCAACGACCTCCTGCCTGCGCTCCCTGCTCACTCGAGCTGCTCTGCAGTTGACTCTCAACACAGCAGCTGGGTGATGTTTTTAAAACAGAAATCAGGTCGTGCACTTCTTTACTCAAAGCCCTCCATGGTTTCTCATCTCCCTCAGGAAAAAAGCCTGAGTGCGTAAAGGCAGTTTATGAAGCTCCTTGTGACCAGGTCCCTGCTGCCCCTGTGACCTTCTGTCCCTGCACCCCACTCCTTGTCCCCTGGCTCCAGCCACATGCTCAAGGCCTGGGCATGTGTTGGCTCCGCCTGGAACATCAGGTCCCTAGGTACTCATGGGTCTGACTCTCACTCAGTGAGCTCTCTCGTCAGAAGTCCCCCTTCGGAGAGGCTCCTGCGTAATGGGCACCTTGCCCACCTTGCTCACCAGCTGCATCCCTTACCCCGCCGGAGCTTTACCCTTGCACTTATGGTCTGGCCCTCACTGCTTTGTTATTGCCTGTTATTGCAACTATGCTTTGTTCACTCTTGCACCCCCAGTGCTTCAAATAGCGTCTAATGGAGGGCCGGCCCCGTGGCTTAGGGGTTAAGTGTGCACGCTCCGCCACTGGCGGCCCGGGTTCGGATCCCGGGTGTGCACTGACGCACCGCTTCTCGGGCCATGCTGAGGCCGTGTCCCACATACAGCAACTAGAAGGATGTGCAACTATGACATACAACGATCCACTGGGACTTTGCGGGAAAAAAAGGAGGAGGATTGGCAATAGGTGTTAGCTCATAGCTGCTCTTCCTCAGCAAAAAAAAAAAAAAAAAGAGGAGGATTAGCGTGGATGTTAGCTCAGGGCTGATCTTCCTTCCTCACAAAAAAAAAGCGTCTAATGGAGTAAGCACTTGATAAATATTTGTTGAGTGAATAAATTAACACAGTGATTCTTTTGTAAAGCAGGTGGATTTGGTAGGGATCTGGGCATACAATCATAGTGGATGCTGAGGGTGGACTTCACATGCTGTGAGTTAGAGGGGGGATAGACTCATGCAGGAGGTGAGGTTTTTTTGTGTTTTTCTTAAGGAAAATTGGCCCTGTGCTAACATCTGTTGCCAATTTTCCTCTCTCTCTTTTTTTTTCCTCCCCAAAGCCCCAGTACGTAGTTGTGTATCATACTTGTAGAGTTGTAGCTCTTCTGTGTGGGATACCACCTCAGCATGGCTTGATGAGCGGTGAGTAGGTCCGTGCCCAGGATCGGAACTGGAGAATCCTGGGCTGCCTAGGGATGCCTAAGCCGAATGTGCGAATTTAAGTGCTACGCCACCGGGCCTGCCCCCTGGGGGTGAGGTTTGATGTAGGCTTCGGTTTGGTAGGTAGAGATGAAAGGGAGGGAGTCAAGCTGGAGGTGGGAAGGCTTGAGGCCATTCAAGGAAGGATTCATCCACTGGACCTTGCATCCTCTTTGTGCCAAGTGGCCCTATGGGAGGCCCTATGGGATGTCCCACACTGGCAGCGTGATGTCTTATAATGGACCATCTGCAGGGTCTATCTGTTTTCTGTTTCCTGGCAGTGAATTCTGTTGGTGCTCTCTCTCTGTCCCCTCCTCGCTCAGCTTTCTTTGTCTCAGTGCTTATCTTGCATGGGAATTAACCTTTTCTTCTGTCAGAGAGTTTGTGGTTGCCCAGCTCGGCCTCCAGGGTCTGTGACTGGAACGGGGTCTTTGTGTTCCCTGAGGTCCCAGAGTCCTAGTGTGTGCTTAGAGGGCGGGAGCATTCTCTTTAGGGGAAGGTTCTGGAGGATGGTAGTGCTTTTTTGGGAAAAGAGAGAGGTTTCCTGTGGCTAGACATGGAGTGTTTGGAGTGAAGGTCCTTGTGGTGTAGCTGCCACCGCCGTGCTGGTGGGGTTCACTCTCCGTCCCAGCCCTGGCTCTCCTTGAGCTGCTTTCTTACAAAACCACCACATGGGGTGGTGGCCTGGATCTCGTGGGCCTCGGACTCCATCTGCCAACACTGAGCACATTTCAGCCGCGCACAGGCCTGCTCTGTGTGGACTGCAGGAGACACAGCTCACCGGGTGCCCTGAGCATCGCTCTTCATCCTAGTCCATCTTAACCCCGCCCTGGCTGTTTCTCAGGCCTGCCCATCTCACCTTTCACTGGTTTTCACGAGTGTGAGTGAATGTATATCAGCATCTCTGTTTGTATAGAGTCCAGGTGGAAAGGAGTAGCTTCACTTAATCTTACTCTCTTGATTTGTTTTTAGTCCTGTCATTAACTTTAGTTTGAAATTCAAATAATGCTAAACGAGGGCGTGGTTTTATTTGTTCAAAGATGGAGAAGGTTAAAATGGCGGAGAATGCTGTCTTAAATGTTTCTTACCCTTCTTTTCTGTGTCTTCCATCACTGCCTGGGGCCAGGCTGTCTGTGTTGCTGCTTGTTCTGTGGAGCTGCCTGCTTGTCATCTTGCCTCAGCCTCGCTGCCCCTAGGTTTCCTTGGTTCTCCTAGGATGTTGTTGCTTTCAGGCCATTTCACTAGGCAGAATTAGGAGGTGTGTTTTAAGGGAAAAAATCCTGCGTTGGTATTCCCATTTGTTATCTAGCACCACAGGGTTGTTCGGTGAACCCTTCCTTCCCTATTCCATTGGGGACCATGCTGTCCTTACCAGAGTTAGATTCATTTGTTTCTATTTGTATTCAGTTTTAGGGAGTTCTTCATCCTGTTGATTCAATTTTGTTTTTTGAATATGTAACACTTGAACATGATTCCAGAAGTCAAGATGACACGAGGTGGTTACTCAGAAGTATCATTTTCTTCTCTGCCCTGCCACTCTATTCACACCACTCCCTGTACATTGCCAGCCTCGTTCATGTCCGGCTTATTCTTCCTGACTTCCTTTTTTGCAAAAGTAAGCAGATATTTGTGGAGTGTCATTGCTTCTAGACTCTTTTATTGGACATAATTTTATTTATTTATTTTCCCCCAAAGCCCCAGTAGATAGTTGTATGTCATAGCTGCACGTCCTTCTAGTTGCTGTATGTGGGACACGGCCTCAGCATGGCCGGAGAAGCAGTGAGTCGGTCTGCGCCCAGGATCCGAACCCGGGCCGCCAGCAGCGGAGCGTGTGCACTTAACCGCTACGCCATGGGGCTGGCCCCTGAAGTGCACTCTTAACAGTGACGTGGATGTGGAGAAACACTTCTCTACTGTCACAGCCGTGCTCCCTGGGTGCTGAACAGCACCTGGCCCTTGGCTTTGGCGGGGGCACCATGGTAGTAGTGAACTGGGTGGCTTGGAGCCTCTGCTCAGCTCCAGCTGGCTGTTGCCTGGTGGGATGTGGCCCAGTGGCCCAAGTGGCCGGTACTTGGATTTTCTAATGAATGAAGCTGACAACTTGAGATTTTGTGTGAAATCTCATGATTTAAAAATATTGACTGAAATAAATCCAGACAGCAGACCACATTGTACAGAATGGTACAAACAGTCTTTGGTCTGGATTTATCCCGGGCACCCACGATCGCCAGCCTCTCCCTTCAGGGTGATGCAAGAACTCTCCAGTGGAGTGTAATTGGCCCCCTGAGCCCTGGCTCTCTCTGTTTCTTCAGTCTTGGTCTCTAGCACGCTGATACTCTAGTAATTTACTCCTCCTCTGCTTTTCTCCCACTCACTTGTTTACTCACCCAGGTACCTACTGAGTGTCTCTGAAGTGCCAGGCTCTGTTCTAGTTGCTGGTAGTTCATCTGTGAGCACAGTCTGATGGTGCTCCCTTACACTACACGCAGCTGTGGTTGGCCAGAGATGTGTCTTCTAATGTGTACATACAGAGACACATAGAAATACATAAACCCCTATATACATGTAGTCATATTGAATTTTTAAAAACGTTCCAATACACACGTTCAGCTTTACTCAAGATATATAATTTCAGTACGTACAGATTTCCCCATTCTTTTTTAGTGGCTCCCTCTTAGGGGTGGCTATACCAGATTTTGTCAAAATCCTCTGTAGGTGGGCATTTACATTGTTGATAATTTTTGATATTATAAATAATATTATAAGGGACATCCTTGGACAGTTGTGCACTTTTGTGAATGATCCCTAGAAGTAGAGTTCCTTGATCAATACACATTAAAATTGTGATGCGTAATGCCAGATCATCCTTCAGAGCAATAGCTGGCTCTCCTTACCTCATGTGTAAATAGGGTTCCTCCTCCCCAGAAGCCTTACTGAGCCTGAACAGCATCAGTCTTTTTGATCTTTGCTGACTGCCAAACAACAAACAGTTGTCTTACTTTATTTCGTATTTCTTTATCAACAGGGTTGAGCATTTTTGGTGTTATCATCATTTGTATTTCTTGCGGAATTGCTGTTAATATCCTCTTTTCTTCTTGGGTTGTTTGGATCTTTTTGATTTGTGAGACTTCTTGATATATTAGGGATGAGTAACCTTTTGTCTGTTATGCTTCAAAAATTTTTATCAGCCTCTTTGACTTTTTTATTGTAATGTGTTTTTTAGTAACATCTGTCTATTATTATTATTTTTTAAATAAATATTGTTTCTAGGTTTCATGTCGTGTTTAGGAAACTCTTCTCCACCCCAAGATGATAAAGATATTCTCATGTTTTAAAATATTTTTATGGTTTGATCCCCCTCAACCCTGGAGTAATTTTTGTGGGGGTGGGCAGCACTTGGGGTGGATCTTTTACTTTACTAAATGAATTGATTTAAGCAAGTTTGGATTTTAATTCTCTGGAATCACAGAAAGCTATTAGGAATTTAGTAATGCTTTAAAATGACATTTATTTATTTATTTTTTATTCATGTTTTAATAGTTTATAACACTGAAATTTTTGGTTGTACATTTTTGTTTGTCCATCACCATATACATGTCTCGCTTCACCCCTTGTGCCCACCCCCTACCCCATTGCCCCTGGTAACCACAATACAGTTTTCTCTGTCCATGTGTTGGTTTATATTGCACATATGAGTGAGATCATGTGGTGTTTGTCTTTCTCTTTCTGGCTTATTTCACTTAACATAATACCCTCCAGGTCCATCCATGTTGTTGCAAATGGGGCGATTTTGTTTTTTTTTATGGCTGAGTAGTATTCCATTGTATATATATACCACATCTTCTTGATCCAATCATCAGTCGAGGGACACTTGGGTTGCTTCCACTTCTTGGCTATGGTGAATAATGCTGCAATGGACATAGGGGTGCATAAGCCTCTTTGGATTGTTGATTTCAGGTTCGTTGGATAGATTCCCAGTAGTGGGATAGCTGGATCATAGGGTATTTCTATTTTTAATTTTTTGAGGAATCTCCATACCGTTTTGCATAGAGGCTGCACCAGTTTGCATTCCCACCAGCTGTGTATGAGGGTTCCTGTTTCTCCACATCCTCTCCAACATTTTTTTTTTTTAATTCTCACCAAGTCTCTCTCTCTCTCTTTTTTTTTTTTTTTGGTGAGGAAGATCAGCCCTGAGCTAACATCCATGCTAATCCTCCTCTTTTTGCTGAGGAAGACCAGCTCTGAGCTAACATCTATTGCCAATCCTCCTCCTTTTTTTCCCCCAAAGCCCCAGTAGATAGTTGTATGTCATAGTTGCACATGCTTCTAGTTGCTGTATGTGGGACGCGGCCTCAGCATGGCCGGGGAAGCGGTGCGTCGGTGCGTGCCTGGGATCCGAACCCAGGCCGCCAGTATCGGAGTGCTTACTTAACCGCTAAGCCACGGGCCGGCCCTCCAACATTTGTTGTTTTTTGTCTTGGTGATTGGGCGTGAGGTGACATCTTAGTGTGGTTTTGATTTGCATTTCCCTGACGATTAATGATGTTGATCATCTTTTCATGTGCCTATTGGCCATCTGTACATCTTCTTTGGAGAAGTGTCTGTTCCTCTGCCCGTTTTTTGACTGGGTTGTTTGTTTTTTTGTCATTCAGTTGTGTGAGTTCTTTATATATTATGGAGATTAATCCCTTGTAAAATGACTTTTTATTTTTAAAATTTCCATAGCAGTCAGAAACTCTTTAATACAGGAGTCTGTCTGTGGGAGGCGTTGTTCTCTTGGGTGCAGATCTTGGTGAGGCACAGATTTGTGGACCCCACAGAACCCTGTAAGGCTCTCTGGGTGAACAACTGCTGGAGGTGGCAGAGAGGCAAGGACAGATATGGAAGCAGGGGTCTTCTTTCTTAAGGACGAGAACTGCCCAGGTTTGTGGGATGGGCCAGAGTAGAGGGTTGGCGTTTCTTCTGGCTATGATATCTTGTTTTCTTACATCTGTGCTGGATCAGCCACGATAAACCCGATTCTCGCAGTTAACAGGAACACCCCAGGTGCCAGTGGCATCCAACAAGAGGACATAGTGCATGCCACATGCTCCCTGCAGTTAACTTGCTCTGTTGTGCTCATCTCCGTGCTTCCATATACTGCCAAGGTGCGAAGGAGTCAGTGTTGCCAACAGCATGGCCTCGTCATTGCCAGAGCAAGTCATGTGAGCACACCAACCCAGGGCAGAGAAGTGCCCACCTGTGTTGTGACTGGGAGGAGAATCAGGAGTGTTTGGTGAACAGCACCAATGACTGAGACACATGCCAATTAAGGATAAATTTGGAAAGCATAGAAAGGTAGCAGGAAAAAACCAAAGTGTACACTGTCACATATTCAGTATTAACATTTTGTTGCATAGATGTATCAAAGTTTATTGATCTTTATTGTTAGACTTGCCACCTTTTTGCTATAAATAATATTTCAATGGACATCCTTGTATATCGGGACACAGCTCTGATTTTGTTCTTAGGTCGATCTAGAAGTTGGATTACTGGGTCAGAAGATGTGAATGTGCTGTAAGACTCCTGATACCTACTGCCAAGTTGCTTTCTGGAATTCCCACATGAAAATATTCCCAGACACTACTTGTAGCTCTCCGTCTGCCCTCCACACCCATCATGATCTGTCTGTTCCTTTTGTCCTGAGTTTGTGCTTGCTATGTCCCAGCTCCTCTTCCCCTCCCCTTCACCTTGCTCTCAGTCCAGCCTGGGAGCTATTTACGTAGCAGAACTACCCAAAGCCGGGGAGACTGGCCAGAGGGCTGGTTCTGTTTGGGGAAATGTGGAGGCAGAGAGGGAGATGGGTTTGCCAGGCGGGCAAAGCTCATGACTTGAGCTCTCTACTTGCTGAAGGGGAAGAAAAGGATTCCCAATCCGTAGCTGCCTGGACTCTGGGCAGGGAGGGCAGGGCAGCGGCAGCAGCTCCAGGCCCAGCGGGTGGGCTGAGAGTAGGGGCTATGAGTACCCAGTCTCCTGAACCTCTACCCCTCACTCTCTCAGATTCTGGCCTGGGGACCCCTGCCCTACACTGAGAATAGGGCCCAGATAGGTATTTCTTAGAGTGGCGTTTTCCCGGCATCCAGATGTGCCTCTTTATGATGTCAGCATCACCCTGGGAGAGCAGTAGCAGGCACAGACACTGAGCCTGTGGTTGGCACCATCCCTGCCACTGGCACTGGTGAGCATGGCACCTGGTGATCTTCTCCTTGCCAGGCTGCATCAGTGCTGTAATCCAGCGCCACTGACCTCAGCCTCCTCCTGAGCAGCGTGCTCCTCGAAGCGTGAGCTTCACGGGTTTGCTCCAGCTTTTTCTGATGGACATTAAAATTAGAAACATAGTGGTTAAGGGCTGGCCCCGTGGCTTAGCGGTTAAGTGCGTGCGCTCCGCTGCTGGCGGCCCCGGTTCGGATCTGGGCGCGCACCGACGCACTGCTTCTCTGGCCATGCTGAGGCCGTGTCCCACATACAGCAACTAGAAGGATGTGCAACTATGACATACAACTATCTACTGGGGCTTTGGGGGAAAATAAATAAAATTATTAAAAAACAAAAAGAAGAAACATAGTGGTTAAAAGTAAAAAAAGTTGTTTTGCCGTTGGTGGTAGCTTTGCTCTCCATCGGATACCTGTCCCACATTTTTGGGGAACGCTGCTTTAATAAGCAGTTTTTTAACATTATAATTGATTGAGTTTGCTTCTCTAACTTAACTCTTAGCTCACTGAAGTCAGGAACCACATTTTAAAAAAGTTGAGGTGTAATTTACACGTAGCAAAGTTCACACTTTAGTGTACAGTTCTGTGAATTTGGACGAACACACTCAGTCTTGTAACCATCATCACAACTCAAATATAGAAGTGTTTCCACTCCCCTGGATTCAGTTCTGCCTCTCGAGTCAGCTCCTCCCACCTTCAGCCTGTCAGGTTCTGTTTAATCTCTGTCCCTGTGGTTTGACCTGTTCCAGAATGTCATGTCATGTCAGTGACCCACAGTACGTGGCCCTTGAGTCTGGCTCTGCTCTTTGGCATCTTGCAACTCATCCTGGTGTGGGGGTGTCAGGAGCACAGTCCTTCTGTTGCTGAGGCGGCTCCATTGTGTGGCTGTTCCAGCTGTTTTATTCCTTCGCCACGTAAAGGTCAGTATTCATATTTCCGTATGTTTCAGTGGATAGTTTTTTAATTTGTATTTTTAACAGAACAGTGGTTCTGTTGGTTATACTGTACCGTATTCTGCTTTTTTCACTTAATATATCTGGAAGTTTTTCCATTTTTATCACAGTCTCCATCTAGAACTGGGACATCGGGTATTTCTGGTTACACTTCTTTTTACCTTTACTGTCTTCTGCAATGAGTGTTTTTTATGCACAATTTTTAAAAGAATAGGTAGTGAATTTCCTTAAGAGAGATTCCAGAGGTGGGATTAGTAGGTCAAAGGTAATGAGGGCAGCTGGGTCCCTTCTGCTTTCCCACCACTGTCTGTCGCCCACCCTGTTAGGCACGTTCTGGGCTCTGAACCCTTCGAGATGGCTGCTCCGTCTCCTGTCTGCTCCCACACCCCTTAGCAGGGGCGGCAGGGCACCAGTGTGTCATTTAGAGCCTTGGCCGAGTGGATCTGGAAGTTATTCCAGTCTGTTGCTTTTATTAGTAGTGAGGTTGGACGTTTTCCTCTAAGCTGCTTCTGTAGATGTTTTTCTTCTTTTGTGAACTGTCTCTTCTTGTCCTTAATTCATTTTTCTATTGGGATTTCAGTGTTTTATTAATTTATAGGAGTGCTTTTTCTTTTGGTGAGCAAGACTGGCCCTGAGCTAACATCTGTGCCAGTTTTTCTCTATTTTGTATGTGGGATGCCACCACAGCATGGCTTGATGAACGGTGTGTAGGTCTGCACCCAGGATCTGAACCTGTGAACCTAAGGCCACCAAAGCGGAGCATGCAAACTTAACCACTTTGCCACCGGGCCAGCCCCTGTAGGAGTGCTTTTTATGGTACTGGTCAGAGCCATTTGTTGTAATTACTTCAAATTTTCTTCCCAAGAAATGTGGTTTTTGATTTTGATGATTTACTTTGGAGTTTTATTTATTTATTTATTTATTTATTTATTTATTTATTTATTTATTTATTTAATTTTTTTGTGAGGAAGATCAGCCCTGAGCTAACATCCATGCTAATCCTCCTCTTTTTGCTGAGGAAGACCGGCTCTGAGCTAACATCTATTGCCAGCCCTCCTCCTTTTTTCCCCAAAGCCCCAGTAGATAGTTGTATGTCATAGTTGCACATCTTGCTAGTTGCTGTATGTGGGACGCGGCCTCAGCATGGCCAGAGAAGTGCACCCGGGATCCGAACCCGGGCCGCCAGTAGCGGAGCGCGCACACTTAACCTCTAAGTCACGGGACCGGCCCTCTTTGGAGTTTTAAACATTTTTAAATTGCATGTCTTTAAATCCATCTGTCTTTTCAGATGCAGCTTTACTGTTTTTATGTTTAGGAAATTGAATTCCCTTCAGAGCTTTAGTAAGTGTTCACTTCTGTATTCTTTAAGTTTTTCTGTTTTGATTTTTTTACATTTAGTATTAAACTTGGAATGTTAGCTTATAAAAGTGTTTCGTTTATTTTGGTGAATGATTTGTGGTTAGAATTTAGATAGAATTTTCTCAATGTGTCCATCAGTAGTTGTAACATTTTTTTGTTCTGTAATTTTTATTTAATAAAAGTGTCATTTCTATTTTATTTTATTATTATTATTTTTTTGGTGAGGAAGATTGGCCCTGAGCTAACCTCTGTTGTCAGTCTTCCTCTCTTTGCTTGAGGAAGATTGGCCCTGAGCTAACATCTGTGCCAGTCTTTCCTCTATTTTTGTGTGTGGGTTGCTGCCACAGCATGGCTTGATGAGCAGTGTGTAGGTCCACGCCTGGGATCCGAACCTGCAAACCTTGGCCACTGAAGCTGAGCACACTGAACTTAACCACTACACCACCACGCCGGCCCTTGTTCCCTAATTCTGACTTTCCCTCTGGTTTTGTGAGTTATTATATATGTGAGAGAGTTTTTTTCTGCCCTTTGTTTTCTCTTATTCATCGCTTTTGATATACTGCGAATGTATGCTAACGAAGTAATCCTAAATATACCCTAATGTGTTTGTTTATTCTATTTTTGTGCCAGTTCCACACTAATCTCCCTCATAATGCCTTTTTAAAAAGATTAGGAACAAAACTCATTTTGAAAGCAACAAGCATGCCTAAGAGTCCCCCTCCCACACTGTGCCCCACAGTCCCCACCCACTCTGCTGGGCTCTCTCCTTGGGGGTGAGGGCGGGAGTGGGCTCATGGGTTGGTAACGAAGGCCGTTCCTCGATGTGGCCCTTATTTTTCGGTTGTGTGTGTTTGCTGCAGCTTGCTCCTGATCTTTGGAGTCTGTCTTCAGAGATAGCCATCAGAGCAGAAAGTGCCTTCTCTGCTAGTTTAAATATGCACTGATGTTTATGTTTCCGCAGCATTTACCTGTGCACCATAATTATGTGGATTTTGAGTTCATATATACAAGCATTGTACCCAGGGGCCAGGGATGTGAGAGCATTCATATATGTGTGTATTGTGACCAGGGGCCTAAGACTGTGAGTGAATTCTTATGCGTGTTTTTTAACCAGGGGTCTGGGACTTTGAGAGTGTTCATCTATAGGTGTATTTTAATGAGGAGCCCGAGACTGTGACAGAGTTCATATACGTATATTGTAACCAGGGGCCTGGGACTGTGAGAGAATTCATATATGTGTTTTTGTTTGTTTGTTTTTTTGTGAGGGAGATCAGCCCTGAGCTAACATCCACATCAGTCCAATCCTCCTCTTTTTTGCTGAGGAAGACTGGCCCTGAGCTAACATCCGTGCCCATCTTCCTCCACTTTATATGGGACCCCGCCACAGCATGGCCTGACAAGCGGTGCATTGGTGCGTGCCCGGGATCCGAACCCCGGGCCGCCAGCAGTGGAGCGCATGCACTTAACTGCTATGCCACGGGGCTGGCCCCTATATGTTGTTTTAATCAGGGCCCTGGGACTGTGAGAGCATTCATATATACGTGTATTTTAACCAGTTGTCTGGGACTGTGGTGGCATTCGTATGTACATGTATTTCTACTTTATAAGTTTTGTAACTTCTGGTTTATGATGTTTTTCATCCCATATCCATTTTCTAAGTGAGATAATCAGTGATGCCCTGAAGATGAAAGGGCACTCCTGTGTGTCTTGGGGGGAGGGGTGGAAGGAACACCAAGAAATAGGGAACTAGGTGTGTCAGTTAAGACTTGAGAGTTTTCAAGGTGGAAGGATATTTCGGTGCCCGTGGCCCAACCACAGTGGGGAGTAGACGGCAGCAGAGCTGTGGGTGTCATCCTCTTCCCTGTGGGGTGTGTGTCCCTGCAGATGCTGAGGCTCTAGCTGGGTCTGACTTGGGAGTGTTCTCCCTGTCTCTCCTCAGAATTAGCCTCTTCCCACTCCGTGCTCTCCTTTCTCCTGTCCTGAAAGCTGACCTCCCTCAGTGGGTTCCTGCCACTGTTCCACCACTTTCTCTAGTCCTTTGCATTAAGCGGATTTTGGACCGTGAGCCCCTTTGAAAGCTGTGGTTCCAGCTCCCAGAGAGTTTGTGGACCTATGATGAGGACTCTTCCCAGAGCGAGGGCCCGAGACCCGGCCGTTCCCCTTCTCTCCCTGTGAGATTTTCTTTTTGAAATCTCTACATGTTCTTGTAGAGAATGCTGAGGTGTGAGGCGCCTTCGCATTTTGTCCTTACTCCTGTGACAGGCCGCGTGCCTCCTGAGGGCTCCTAGGCCTGGGCCCTCTCCCCCAGGAGTGTAGGGTCTGACACACAATGGGGCTCCATGTGTTGTGTTCGAGTAACATGGGATGTGTGCAGTTGATGCAGCCCAGAAGTTCATGAGAACTGCTGGCTAGCGAGGGAGCGGATGTGCTGTTCTGGTGATGGAGTGATTGTAGCAGACAGCCCTGCCTGCACGCCTGTGTCCAGTAGTGGTCACTGATGGCCTCCTGGGCGCCGGGCGGCCATGAGCAGGGTGGCGTCCCTCCACTGGGAGAGACAGGCAGACAGCCCCACCGCATGTGGAGTCATAGACGAGGGTCGCTAGGCCAGGGGAAGGCTTCTGGGAAGAAATGTACTGGTCACGAGTGTCAGCAGAGTTCTGGTCCTGCTGGGCCTGAAGCAAGTGTTGCTGGTTACCTTCCTGGGTAGCTAGCTGGGATCACCTACCCACTCCTGCCAGGCTGTGTGCCGGCTCCAGGTGCAGCGTGACCAGAGGACCCGGGCCTCATCTGTGTTGAAGGAGATCATCTCCATTGCTGCCTCGTGTGTGGCTTGAACTGAACTAAAGAGACTGTCATTTGCATCAGATGTCAGTGGGAACAGACCTTCCGAGTATCTCCCAGTGCCACTGAGTGGTACTCGTAGTAAGTGGTGATCAGACGGTTATCTTTGCGTCTAAGTAACTTGATTTTAACTTTGATTTTTCAGGAGAACTTTAAGCTGGATAAAAAGGGGGGCGATAATGCACCATGGCAGCGGGCCTCAGAATGTCCAGCACCAGCTGCAGAGGTCCAGGGCCTTCGCCGGCAGCGAAGGAGAGGAGCAGCAGGCCCATCCAAATCCACCCCGGTCCCCCGCCACACCCTTCGCGCCGTCGGCGAGCCCGTCTGCACCCCAGTCACCCGGTTACCAAGTTCAGCAGCTCGTGAATAGGAGTCCCGTGGCTGGGCAGAACGTGAGCATCGCCCTTCAGAATGTTGGACCAGTGGTGGGAGGAAGCCCACAGATCACGCTCGCCCCTCTGCCGCTCCCCAGCCCCACTTCTCCAGGTTTTCAGTTCAGTGCCCAGCAGAGGCGGTTTGAGCATGGATCTCCATCATACATCCAGGTTACCTCACCGCTGTCCCAACAGGTGCAGACTCAGAGCCCCACCCAGCCCAGCCCTGGGCCGGGGCCAGGCCTGCAGAGTGTGCGGGCGGGCGCCCCTGGCCCTGGCCTGGGCCTTTGCAGCAGCAGTCCCACTGGAGGCTTTGTGGACGCCAGCGTGCTGGTGAGGCAGATTAGCTTGAGCCCGTCCAGTGGCGGGCACTTTGTGTTTCAGGAGGGCCCGGGCCTTGCCCAGATGGCTCCAGCAGCCCAGGTTCAGCTGCAGCACACAGGGACTCCCATCACAGTCAGAGAACGGAGACTCTCGCAGCCCCACGCACAGTCCGGGGGGACCGTCCACCACCTGGGACCCCAGAGCCCTGCAGCCTCGGGCGGGGCCAGCCTGCAGCCCCTGGCCAGCCCCAGCCACATCACCACGGCCAGCTTGCCACCCCAGATCAGCAGCATCATCCAGGGGCAGCTGATCCAGCAGCAGCAGGTGCTGCAGGGACCGCCGCTGACCAGACCTCTGCTTCCCGGGGTCGGAGTCGGGGTTGGGGGTACTGCAGCATTTGGGATGACGTCCCCACCTCCCCCCACCAGCCCTTCCAGGACCACAGTGCCCCTGGGCCTCTCCAGCCTTCCTCTCACATCTGCGGGGAGTGCGGGGGTGAGAAAGGCTCCCAAGAAGTTGGAGGAGATCCCCCCGGCCTCCCAGGAGCTGGCTGAGATGAGGAAGCAGTGCCTGGACTACCACTACAGAGAGATGGAGGCGCTGAAGGAGGCCTTCAAGGAGTATTTGATCGAACTGTTTTTCTTGCAACACCTTCAAGGGAACATGATGGATTTCTTAGCTTTCAAGAAGAAACATTATGCCCCGTTACAAGCTTATCTTAGGCAGAATGATTTGGACCTTGAGGAAGAAGAGGAGGAGGAGGAGGAGGAGGAAGAAAAGTCTGAGGTTATCAATGATGAGGTGAGAAATAGCAGTTTAATAATTGGAGGACTGTGCTACTCAGATTTGAGTCTAGACAACTGTAAATAAAAAATAACCTATGAGCATGAGTGTTTCTAAGATGTGGTTTCATAAGTATTGGATCCAGGAGTAAAATTGAGGGTAGATTTTGCTCTTTCCTTCGTGGAAGGGAAGAGCTGCTCTAGTTGTTGGGAGGAAGGTGCAGGATGCTGCTGAGTAGTGCTGATTCGGAACCAAGTGCTTTCATTTAGAACAAAGATTCTTTGCAGGTTTGGAGAACTAACCTGGCATGACCCAGCCTTTCCCCTGGAGTCTGCTGGGAGTGTGAGTATCGGCCGAAGACGTGAACACTTTTCAGCTGATTTTCCAGGTTTCACATTTTACTTACATAGGTCCACCCCTTAAAAACACTGTGAACATGGGTTTGAGTCATTTGCTTTTTATAGTATACCAGTCCATAATTATAAATCACTAGATATATTTATGTGGTATCTACGTGATTAAAATACAGTCATTATGGCGAAAAACTATGAGAATTTTTTCAATTTTTAGATGTAGTCTTAGATTTTAGATCATATTTTAAACTCACACTTTTGCAGGTACTTACTGAATGATATTTAAAATAGAATGTTTTTTAGAAAGTGAAATTGTTGGGTGCCTGGAATGGGTGCTTAATAAATCCCCCAATTGGGATTTCTCAGTACCATAGTGATTCCTAAGATGTTTTTTTTACTTCCTAAAAAAGAAGTTAATCAAAACAGGGTGATAGCGAGGTGTACTGTAATGCACTGTATTTTGTGCCTTCGTGTTGTGTAGTGTACACTGTGTTGGTGGAGCTTATTTTGTTTTATGATATAGTTAAAATACTTTAAATCTTTGTCAGCTCTTCTCCTGCAAAAAAATCAGCCTTTGGTAAACAAAAGCTGGTCTCTTTGCTCAGCCGTCCTCATTGATATTTATGGACGTATCTGTGTGGCTTGGCCATTGTGTGTTTCCTTTAACACCCTTTCCAGGTTGGACCATTTTTATTTTCCAAAAGGTTTATATGATTATTTTGAGGATTTCACCTCTGTTGCCATGAAATAGTGAAATTAATTCTCTTTACGTTTGTACACCAGTGGTGTCTGTAGACTCACTCCCCCTTATCTGTGCTTATGAAGAAAAAGAAATCCCTTTTTATAACTTCTCACTGAAATAGACCTTTGTCATTCCGACCCACCCATAGTGGGCAATGGAGAGGCTGTTGTGCAAACTGCCTATGAGGTTGTTAGGGCTTAGGTACTTGAAGACTCTCTGCCATTCCCGTTTTTAAAATTTGAAGTTGTAGAATCTAAGGATATTGCGCTTGTGACTTAGATTGGAGTTCCTGCAAGATTTGCAGTTGAGTTAGGTTGTTATGTTATAAATGTCATAAATCAGTTTGGTGTCCTTTTACAGGATTTGGTGCAAAACATTCCATTTTTAAACACCAAACATCAGTGAGCTATCAGCAATAAAATTCTAACAAAATTTTGAGCAGTCTTAAAAATTAAGTTGCCTTTTTTTCTCAAAATATTTCCTCTCAGGTAAAGGTTGTGACAGGAAAGGATGGGCAGACTGGTACTCCTGTTGCTATAGCAACCCAGCTTCCTCCAAATGTTTCTGCTGCTTTTTCATCCCAGCAGCAACCATTTCAGGTACTTTTCGATGGTTCTAAAATGTAGTCTCATCCCAAACTTTCCTTCATCCAGATATTTTAACCTTCAATTTACTATTTGCTCTTCAGCATTTTTTTCCAGAGCCCATTCCTTATTTAAAAAAAAAAATTCTTCCTGTATATAAAATTAAATTGCATGAGTAAATGACAACACAGATCTTAATGCATTATTTTTTTTTTTTGTATTGACCTATAACGCGGCAGTAGTAGCTTCAGCATGCATGTCATCTAATACTTATAGTCCTGTTGAATGTATGCTTAGGATTCCTTGTGTGCTGTTTTAAATGTTGGTTCTTTCTTGTGTCTTCTATCTGTATTTTTGAGAACAGTGCAAAACAGAACAACAAAAAAAAGATTTAAGCAGATGATAACTTGATATTTTCTGTAGCTAGGAGAAATACTGAAGTGCAACGCACTTCAGCAATCATTAGGACCTTAGACTTCTAAATGGATGTTAATTGAAGGCAAATTGATTATTTTTAATTTTTTGAAAATTAAGTCATCCAGTGTTACGTTACCAATGCCAAGAACCTATAAGTATAGGTCAGATTCTAGTAGTTTTGGAATAGATTGTGCTGGGTTATGAAAGCACTTCCATCTTTGTGGTGATGTGTTTTTAAAATTTTTATTTTTAATTTTGATATAATTTCAAACATATAAAAAGTTGCAATAATAGTACAAAGAGCTCCCCTTATATCCTTTACCCAGATTCATCAGTTGTTAACTTTTTGCCCCATTTGCATTATTTTCATTCTCTCTCTTTCGTATATGCACACACACACTTTTCTCTCTGAAGTATTTGAGAGTAAGTTACAAACGTCACACATCATGCACTTTTATCCCTAAATCCTTCAGCATGTGTTAGGTAAGATGTTGTCTGACCTAACCACAGGACAGCGATCAAATCAGGACATTTCACAGGAATACAATGCTATGACTAAGCCACAGCTCACATGCAGATTTCATCTTTTGTCCTGATGATGTCCTTTACAGTTATTTTCCCCAGCCTGGGGGAAACTAAGCCCATTGTGTTTAGTTGTCATGCCTCTTTGGTCTTCTTTAATCTGGGCCAGCTCCTCAGTCTTGCATGACCTTCACATTTTTGAGGAGTACAGGTCAGTTATTTTGTAGAATGTTGATTGATATGGGATTGTCTGATGTTTCATGTGTCTGACTTGGGTCGTGTATTTTTGAGAGGAATACCACAGAAGGGATGCTGTGTCCAGCTCAGTGTGTCACATCAGGAGGCCATGGTGTCTGTTTCGTAACTGGTGATGTTCACTTTGACTTCTGGGTGAAGATGGTGTCCACCAGGCTTTTCCAGTGGAAGGTTATTATTTTTCCTGTGGTAAATGATAACTGATTTGGAGACTGTTAAATATCCTATGTCTGATTCAACTTTCAACCACTAATTCTAGCGTCTATTGATGAGTCTTGCCAGAATCAGTTATTACCTTAGAGATTGCAAAATGGATTTTCTAACTCCATTACTCCTTCTCCATTTATTAGTTGGCATTCTACTGTAAAGACGAACTTTCTTTTTTCTTCCATTTATATATCCATATATGGCTTCTTATTTTAATCAGTGGGTTATATGTCACTAAAAGTATTTGTTCATTTAAAGTTACTTAATTCAATAAAATGCAGTCTTTTTGGTCTATAGTTCTGTGAGTTTTGGTAAACACATAGAGTTGTGTAACCACCACCACAGTCAAGAACCAGCGGAGTTCTGTCATCTCCCAGATGTCCCCTCATGGTGCCTCTCTGTGGTCAAACCGCACCCCTCCCTTGACCTTTGTTCTCCATCTCTATGAGTTTGCCTTTTCCAGAATGACGTATAAATGGAGTCATACAGTGTGTTGCCTTTTCACTCCGGCTTCTTTCGTGTAGCATAATGCATTTGAGATTCATCCAAGTTGCTGCGTTTACTAATAGTTTCTTTTTTTGCTGAGTGGTATTCCATTGTATGAATGTTCCCCAGTTTGTTTACCCACTTGTCCTTTGAAGGACATTGGAGTGTTTCCGTTTTGGCTCTTCTGAATACAGCTGCTGTGAATGTTCGTATACAGTTTTTTTGTGTGTGAACATAGGCCTTCATTTCATTTGGTAAACTCCTACGAGACAGATCGCTGGTTGTATAGTAGGTGTATGTTCAACTCTATAAGAAACTGCCAAACATTTTCACAGTGGCTGTACCATTTTGCATTCCCAGCAGCAATGAATGAGAATTCCTGTTGTTCTGCATCCTCCCCAGTACTTATTGTCATTTTCTTTTGTAGTCATTCTAGTATGTGTGTAGTGGTTTTAGTTTGTATATGTCTAAAGACTAATGATGATGAACATCTTTTCATGTGTTCATTTGCCATTTGTATATCTTCTTTAGTGAAGTATCTGTTCATTTTATTTTATTTTAATTTTATATTTTATTTTATTTTATATTTTATTTTTTTGTGAGGAAGATCAGCCCTGAGCTAACATGTGATGCTGATCCTCCTATTTTTTTTGCCGAGGAAGATTGGCCTTGAGTTAACATCTGTGCCCAACTTCCTCTACTTTATATGGGATGCTGCCACAGCATGGCATGACAAGTGGTGCATCTGTGCGTGCCAGGGATCTGAACCCATGAACCTTGGGCCCCCGAAGCGGAGCATGCACAGTTAACCGCTTGAGCCACCGGGCCCGCCCCTCTGTTCATTTCTTTCATCATTTTTTTCATCAAGTTGTTTGTCGTCCCCCCCCCACAGCCCCAGTAGATAGTTGTGTGTCACAGCTGCACATCCTTCTAGTTGCTGTATGTGGGACACGGCCTCAGCATGGCCAGAGAGGTGGTGCGTCAGTGCGCACCCGGGATCCGAACCCGGGCTGCCAGCAGTGGAGCTCGCGCACTTAACCGCCAAGCCACGGGGCCGGCCCAAGTTGTTTGTTTTTTTATTGTTGCATTTGAGAATTCTTTGCATAATCTGGATATAAATTTTTTTGTCAGATGTAAATTTCCAAATATTTTTCTCCTATTCTGTAGCTTATCTTTTTCTTTTTTCTTTTTTTTATTTTTGTGAGGAAGATCAGCCCTGAGCTAACATCCATGCCCATCTTCCTCCACTTCACGTGGGACGCCGCCACAGCACGGCCTGACAAGCAGTGCATCGGTGCCCGCCTGGGATCTGAACCCGGGCCGCCAGCAGCGGAGCGCGCGCACTTCACTGCTACGCCACGGGGCTGGCCCCATATCTTTTTCTTCTTTTATACTGTTTTCACAGAGCAAAAGTTTTAAATTTTGATGCATTCTATTTTATCCATTTTTTTTCTTTTATGGATTGTGCTTTTGACATCATATCTAAGAACTCTGCTTAACCCAAGGTCACAAAAATTTTCTCCTATGTTTTCTTCTAGAAGTTGTATAGTTTTATGTTTTACATTTAGGTCTGTGATCCATTTTGAGTAAAGTTTTACATATTGTGGGAAGCATAAGTAGAGGATCATTTCTTTTTCTTTTTCTTTTTGTGAGGAAGATCAGCCCTGAGCTAACATCCGTTGCCTGTTATCCTCTTTTTGCTGAAGAAGATTGGCCCTGGGCTAACATCCATGCCCATCTTCCTCTGCTTTATATGGGACGCCGCCACAGCATGGCTTGACAAATGGTGTGTTGGTGCGCGCCTGGGATCTGAACCTGCAAACCCCAGGCCGCCGAATTGGAGCGGGCACTCTTAACCGCTTGTGACACTGGGCTGGCCCTGAGGTTCATTTCTTTGCATATCCATATCCGGTTGTTCCAGCACCGTTTCTTAAAAAGACTATGCTGTGTTCGTTGAATTGACTTTGAATCTTTGCCAAAAGTCAATTGATCCTATCTGTGTGGGTCTATTTTTAGATTCTCTTCTCTTCCATTGATCTGTGTGTCAGTCTTTTTGTTAATGGCACACTGTCTTGACTACTGTTGCTTTGTAGTATGTCTTAAAATCAGATAGTGTGAGTTCTTCAGGTTTGTTCTTTTTCAAAGTTGCTTTGGTCATTCTGGTTCCTTTCTCTTTTCATATAAATTTTAGAGTCAGCTTATCCCTATCTACAAAACATCCTGCTGGGATTTTGATTAGGATTGCATTGAATTTGTTGACCAGTTTGGGGAGAAGTAATATCTTGAAGATATTGAGTCTTCCAGTCGAGGAATATGGTTTATCTCTCCATTTATTTTGGTCTTCTTTGATTTCTTTCATCAGTGTTTTGTAGTTTTCAGCATGCCAATTCTGTGCATATTTTGTTAGATTTATACCCAAGTATTCCAGTTTTTCTTGTGGTATTGTAAATGATACTTAAATTCAAAAAAAATTTCTAATTGTTCATTGCAAGTAGATAGGAGTACAGTGGATTATTTGAACCTACATTCTGCAACCTTGTTAAACTCACTAGTTTTAGGAGCTTTTTTTGTAGGTTCCATGGAGTATTCTACATAGAGAATCATGTCTGCAAAGAAAGCAAGATCTTTTTTTTCTTTTCTTATCTGTATGTGTTTTATTTCTTTTTCTTGCCTTATTGTACTGGCAAGGACTTCCATTATGATGCTGGATAGGAGTGGTGAGACCATTCTTACTTTCTTCTTGATCTTAGGGGGAAAGCATTTAATCTTTCACCATTAGGTGTGATGTTAGCTGTAGATTTTGTAGATGTCCTTTATCAGGTTAAGGAAATTCCTTTATTCCTAGTATTTATCATGAACGGATGTTGAACTTTGTCAAATGCTGTTTCTGCGTCTGTTCACATGATCATGTGATTTTTCTTCTTTGATCTGCAAAAATGATGAATTTATATCATATTGAGGTATAATTTATAAGCAGGGAATGCACAGATCTTAAGTGTTATGGTTTGTTGAGTTTGACAAGTGCCCGTGTAACCTACACGCCTGTCAAGATGTCCACTTCCATCAAGTCTCCTGTGCCCTGCCAGTCATCTGCTGCCTGGCCCCCCCACTCTTCTTTTACTTATTATTTTGATGCTCAAATTATCTGTAATTTGATCAGAGTCCCTTCACGCTGGCTCTAGTATACTTTTGACATATCCCTGTCACTCTCTGAGCACTGCCTTACTTTCTGGCACAAAATGTTTAAGGTTCGTCTTGCATATGCCTTGATCCAGCCTAGGAATCAGTCATTTCTCCAAGGAGCCTGATTCCTTTTGGTGGGAGATAATAATTTGAACTCAGTATTTAGGTGCTTTCTCTGGTAAGTTTGATACAATTCAAGATGAGATTTCGTAATTGGAGATTGTCATAAAATTTACTAGTGGGGCATCTTTCCTTTTAATGATTAGAGGAATGTAATACATTATTATTATTATTATTATTATTATTATTATTATTATTATTATTATTATTATTATTATTTTTGTGAGGAAGATCAGCCCTGAACTAACATCTGTTGGCAATCCTCCTCTTTTTGCTGAGGAAGATTGGCCCTGGGCTAACATCCATGCCCATCTTCGTCCACTTTATATGGCATGCTGCCACAGCATGGCTTGACAAGTGGTGCATCGGTACGTGCCCGGGATCCAGACCCGTGAACCCCCGACTGCCGAAGCGGAGCACGAGCACTTAACCGCTAACCCACCTGGCCGGCCCCGAATGTAGTACATTAATGCATTTATAGACCACATTGATAAATGTTTTAATAAGGACAGTGGGACAAGGGAAGGCAAGGAGCGCCTGTAAACTTATGAAAAAGATGCGCGGTCTCCACAGTGATGCACGTTAAATCGCTCTGATTCACTGTCACTCCAGATGGCCAGAAATTAAACTGGACAGATATAGTTCAGTGGGATTCTCATTCACCTTTGATGGGAGTGTAGCGTGGAAACATTTGGAAACATTTTGCATGGTCTGGAAAAGGTGAGCATGGGCAGACCCTTTGACCCAACAGTGTGCTATAAAGGTACTCTTGTGTTCGTGCCCCAGAAAACACGTGCGATAATGTTCCTAGCGACATTGTTTGTAATAGCCCCAAACTGGAAGGAAACAAGATGTCCCCGGGCAGTAGAACAGATCAGTGAGTTGTGCACATTCATACAGAGGAATGCTGGTGAGAGTGGTCAGGAGTGAAAAGGAGCGAACTGTAGTCACTACACGCGTTGGTGTGGACGGGTCTGAGCAGCATCGTGTGGAACAGAACGGCTTGCAGGAGAACACGGTGCAGCGTTCTTTCACTTCAAGTTCACTAGTAAGGAAAGCCAAACAAAATATTGCGTGGAGATAAGTCTGTAGGTGATGATGCTGCGAGGAAATGTTCCCACACAGTTCAGGTAACAAGTGCCTTGGTGGAGGGGGGCGGGGCTGCCGTCACAGCACACGGGGTCTTTAAGGCATGAGTGGCAGTTTATTTCTTAAGCCTTGTGACGAGTACATGGATGATTGCTTTATTGTTACTCTTTTAAACTGTATCTATAAGTTTTTCCACTTTACTTCTGAATGTTTTATTATGAAAAATTTCAAACAGAGAGAAAAGTTGAGGAGTGTTCACTGAATACCCGTATCCCACTGTTTAAATTCTATGATTAATCTTACTGTGCATTTTAAGTCACATACATATGTTTTATAATTTCTTTTGTATATTTGATTATTTCATAATAAAAAATATTTAGGAGACTAAGAAGAAAACCAAGGAGTCTCCATTTTAAATTATAGATCTTTGAGGTAAATACTAGTGGATGTCTAAGGAAACAGGAAAATGGAGAGTCTATCAGAAAAGAGTTGAAATGAAAAACATATCCTTTGTTTTCTTTTGAAAAGAAAATCTCAGTATGTTTTATTTACAACCAGTTGTAGAATTTTTATATTGACTAATCTATATTGACTAATGAAACTCTAGAAATAAATTCAGAATTCTCTGTATTACATATGTATTAATTTCTACTTCCAAAAGATTTTGAGGTAGTATTATGGACTGCAGAGGTGTTGTATATAAAATAATATGTATGTACATATGCATACACACATGCACATACACACATCTATTTATAAAAAGAACCATTCTAAGTCAAGAGTATCTTTCAGTGATTTTTCTCTTAGAGGAAATGAATAATTATTCATAATTCCATCATCCTAACACAAAATTTTTTTATATTATCTTACATATATACCAATTGACACAGTGTATTAATGCTTTTTTTGTTATTTAACAAACTATGTTTTCTTCACTTTTATTAATTCTCATCTTAACAGCTCCTAGTATTCCATCATTTTGAGGAACTGTAATTCATTAAACCACTTCTCTAATTTTAGGTTATATCTATTCTATTTAGAAAAAATTCTTAAGAGTGGCATTAGTGAATCAAGAAAGTCTGATTATCTTTATGGTGCTCACCATATATTGTCACTTTGTTTTTAGCTAAAAACATACATACTAGAAATATGTAAGTGGTCCCAGTTTTATTATTGTGTTGCCAGCACTGTTAAGCATTCTAAAAAGAGTTTAAGACATATTCTTAGTATGAATTTTGTTATTTGCAGTCAATTATAGCATTTTTATAATAAACTAATCTGTTGCTAATTAAACTCTAGAAATCCAGAGTTCTCAGTGTGTGTGTACATGTATTACTTTCTGTCTTCTTCCAAAACGTTTTGAGGTGGTATTCTAGAGTGCTATTATTGTATAGAAAATAATACTATTTTATTAGATCTTAAAAAAACATCCTAACTGATGATTATTTTTCAGTGATTATGTTAGAGAAAATGAGTAATTATAGTTCTGTTACCCTACCCCAGCTATTATATTTTATTCTTACATATGTGTTCATATTTTTATGTATAGAATTAAAAGTTTATAGGTGTAAGTGGTGGCTCAGCTGTTGTGATAGATACACTTTTCAAAAGAAAGCTTGAATGGTCTTCCTGCTTGTGCTTCCCTCTCTGTTACCCTCACCCAAGTCTCAGCGTAGGGAGACTGCTTTTAGAATTTTGAATTGAGAGGCCTTAGGTCATCTAGTTCAAAGTGCTTTCCACTTACGAGTAAGTCCTTTTAGGGTACTCAGAAAGGTCGTCGTCTCATTCCCTGACCCTGTTTTGTCCTTTGATTGACTGAGCACCCAGCCTTACGAACACCACAGTTCTAGTTAGTTTACAGTTTATTTGTTTGTTTAAATGGGGCAGGAATTACCCCCTAGTAACCACCAATTGCAGCTACTGGTCTTAATATCTTCCTCCAGGGTAACGTAAGTCTGTTCCCCTTTCAGGTCGCACATGTTCTGAGTTGTCTTTTCCGTGAGCTACACCCCTCGTTCCTTCAGCTGTTCTTTACTTGGTGTAGTTTCTAGACTCCCTGTAAATTACATTGTCTTCTGTGGATAAAGTCTGTTTTGATGTTGTCTCCGGTAAAATGGGTACCCAGCATTCAAGTCTCATTGAAGAATACCCATTTTCTCTGTGAGAATTTTTTTTTGAGAGTTCTAAGAAATGATTGTTAATAAAATCAGGTTTGTCTTTTAAAGACAGCAGTGTCTTTCCCAATAAAATACTCATGAAGACGCTGTAAGATAAAACTTTAAATCATTCTGAAACCAAGAGTCAGCGGCAGTCAGGAAATTGGGAAAGAGAGGTTGGCCTTCCCTGTCAGTGTCTTTTGGTGAGCAGAAGTTTTTTATTTTAATGAAGTCCAATTAACCAGTTTTTTCAAATAGATATCTAGTCTTCTGGTGTCACTTTGTTGAAAAGACTTTTCCTTCCCTTTGGGTTGCTGTGGAGCCTTTAGGAAATGGCGTGATTGTGTCGGTGTCACTCCCTCTGGGCTCTCTGTTCAGGTCTTCTTCTTCTTTTTTTTTTTTTTTTTTTAATTTTATTTATTTATTTTTTTCCCCAAAGCCCCAGTAGATAGTTGTACGTCATAGCTGCACATCCTCCTAGTTGCTGTACGTGGGACGTGGCCTCAGCATGGCCAGAGAAGCGGTGCTTCGGTGCGCGCCCAGGATCCGAACCCGGGCCGCCAGCAGCGGAGCGCGCGCACTTAACCACTAAGCCACGGGGCCGGCCCTGTTCAGGTCTTCTTATCTGTCTGTCCGTCGTCCTTGGGCAGCGCTGTGCTGCCCTGATGACCGGACCGTTGCGCTGAGTCTGGAAGTCCAGTCTTCCTCTTGTGCTTCTTTCAAGAATCTGTTTCCACCTCCCTGACCTCTGCACGCCCTCTGCTGTCCACCCTATTCACTGAAGTTATTTCAGGTGTTTATTTTTCAGCTCTGGTATCTCCGTTTAGTTCTCTTTGTTTAATAGTTTCTTTTTTCCTGTCGAGTTTCCTGCTTCATTACAACGTATTTTCGTCATGTCCTTGGGCATACTTGTTAAAGCCGCTGTAAAATCCTTGCTGCTAATTCCAGTATGTGGGTTGTCTTGGGGTTGGTATCCATGGATTATTTTTTGAGTGTGGCTCATGTTTTCTTGTTTGTGTTTTGGAGTAATTTTGAATTGGATTTTGGACGTCATGAATAGAAGGTGTAGACTCTGGGTTCTGTTATGTTCTGGGAGTATTGAGTTGAGTATTAAGTTTCACAGTTGGTTAATGTGATTGAATTGAAATTGTCAACTCTGTCTCCCGACTTACAGGCGGCACCTGAAATCTGCTTGTGGTTATGTTGCCCTGAGCTTGGATTCTTTGTGTATGTGTGGTTTAGGAGGCAGCCAGAGATGAGGGAGGGGACTGGGGGCCTCCCTGTCTCCAGCGGTCTCCTGTGGCGATTCCCCCTAGCTTCCTTCTGCTGTGGCCTCCCGTTCTCTGTCCTAGTGAGTGAGGCTTCAAGCCGGTGAGGCTCTGTCTCTGGTCTGAGTCGGTCCATCTAGCACAGATGAGCCGGCCCTCATGCCAAATGCCATAAAGCCTGAAACCTGTCCTAGGTCCCTTCCCTGCTTGCAGGTGTCCAGTCCCATTCTGTATCTGCCTACCTTTTCATATTTTTATATTTTGTCTAGACTTGATGTTTATCTGGAGTATGTTTGGTCTCATAGGAGGTACTTGGAAGTTACTGGAGGCAGAACCCTTTATCAGTTTCTTTTATTAAAAAAACCTTTTTGCTTATGTAAGTAATACATGTTCATTGTAGAACATTTGGAAAGTTTAGAAAAGTGCACACACACAAATTATAAATTACCTGTGATCCTGTACCCAGAGATAACCACTGTTCACATATTGTCTGGTTTTCAAATCATTCTTCCTCCCTCCCTCCCTCCCCCTCTCTCTTTGTCTGTCCCTCCCTCCCTCCCTCCCTCTCCTCTTCCTCCCCCATCTTCATTAAATGTAAACCACCGTGCTTATTTTCCCTTTTAATCACTCTGAAGCCTTTCCCCATGTGAGGCAGTAACCTTCAGCATGGCTGGTACTGGTGGGTTAGTGTCCATTCCTAGGGCTTCAGGCATCTACAGCCCCCTCATGGGGCAGTTACCTGTTAGGCATCTGTAACTTTTGCCTTTAAAAAGCCTTGCTAAGTAGAGTAGATATAATGGAATCCCCAGAGTAGCTAGCAGCTGTTAAACATCATCCTTAGCATTTAGTGTTATTGCAAGGATGGCTCAGAGATGTAAGAGTGAAGGGTGCCCAGACTCGGCTATTTCACACAGTTCTATATATCTAGTAGGGTGCTAACTGCAAAAATACCATTTTGAAGATCCAAGTTAATTAGATTGTTACTAATTGGGTTTTAGTGTCATTTTCTAGTAGGAAGATAATTTCAACCTTTCCTTTTATTATTCAGCTTTTTTGGGGGAGGGGATCAGTGATGACAGGCAGTATGACTGACCAGGGAGGCTAAGCTGCAGTCTTAGAGCTATGACTGATGTTCGCTGGCATCAGCCGTTTTGCTGTCATTCTGTGTGCAAAGCCAGTACGTTTCTGAAGGATTTGCACTGATCTGAAATTCCATTTAAACCCAGAATAATATATCTTCTCCAAATCCTTTTTTTTTCCTCCAGAGGTAAGTTAGAACTTTATTTATTGTATATAAATATACATTATATATGTATATTTACATACATTGGGTACATAACATTTATTTTAAAGGAATGAGGTCAGTGTTGGGACGGTTACGATAGGTTTAGTATATTTCATTCTTGTCATGCAGTTCAAGTATCAAAATTGCATTTTTCTTTTGCAGCAGCAGGCCCTCGGAGGGACCCTGGTGGCAGGGACTGGAAGTGCAGTAGAAACGGACCCCTTTAAGAGGCAGCAGGCCGGACCCCCAGCAGGTATGTCCTGGAGCACAGGCTGCAGTGGTGGCCTCAGGAACCAGGTAGCTCTTAACGTGGGAGTCACAGCGTAGTGGCCACGTGTTTCTGAAGCGTGAATGCTGAAGAACTTACTTTTGGTTAGTTTCTTTTTACTTTGAAAATTAATTTTTCTTTTGGTGACTATCAGCTAAACAAAATAGGTGAATGTGTATGTGTACTGAAGTGAGAAATTTGTCAGTTGAATGGGTGTATTCCATTTTGATTTTCTATGTGCATTTGTAGGCTCTTTACTCCCCATGATGTGATTAAAGGTAAAACCATCTGCTTTTTCAAGTTGTCATTCATTTTTTTCCAAACTGAATTTTTTCTTCAAATTATAAACTTAATACACATTTTATATAAAAGATTCAAACAGTTCAGAAGGGTGTAACTTAAGTCTGCCTCTGGTTGGGTATTATCTGCCCATTCCCTAGACACAGAGATAGCTGCTATTAACGTTTGTGCATTTTCACAGACATGATTGTGTCCACACACAAGCATTGTTACATATTTATCACTTTGAAAAATTCAGACGTGATTGTATATACACTGGTATGTCTTCAATATAGGCCATCTTTCCCAGTCATGGGCCTCATTCTTTTTGATGGCTGTATAGTATTCCATTGTATGGTGGTTCCTTCTTTATTCATCAGACCTTTGTTAGAGTTCATTTGTTAGTAGCACCTTTTTTCTCTTATAATCAACACAGGATTGAACATCTAGTGTCATATTTTTTTCTACATATTTGTCAATGTATCAGGAAAATGTGTCAAGGAAAAACTCCTAGAAATGAAATTGCTAGATCAAAGTGTATGTGTAGTTAAGTATTGGTGATGCTAAATTGCCCTTCAAAAGGATAGGGCCAGTTTTCACTCCTATCAATGGTTTCTGGTTCTCTCACATTTTGGCCGTTTTGTTAAGTGTGATTAATCTTTTAATCTTTGTTGATCTGATGGGTGAAAAATTAAATTTTTTGTTTTGATGTGGATTTCTTTAATTTTGATAAGGTTGCACAGTGTCTTTTTATGTTTATTAACCATTAGTCTGTCCCTCTGCTAGCCTTTTATATTCTTTGCTCATTTTGTCTGTCTGGTTGTTGATACTTTTCATGTTAATTTGTAAGAGCTTTCTGAATTTTGAATAAATCAACCTTTTGCCTGTTCATGTGTGTTGCAAATATTGTCTCTTAGGATGTCGCTTGTCCTTTGCTTTTTTATGATGCTTTTTCTTATATTTGCAAATTTTTAATGAAAAGAAATTATATTTATCAAACTTATCTTTTATGGCTTCTGGATTTTGGTTCATGCATAGAAAGGCCTCCCTGTGCAAAGATTATAAAAACACTTACCCATGTTTTTTCTACTACTTTTGTGGTTTTATTTTTACATCAAACTGCACCTTTTCTGAAAATTATTCTAGAGCAGTCTAAGAGACCTCGACTTGAAGTGGGTCACCAAGGGGTAGTTTTCCAGCACCCAGGGGTGAATACAGGAGTTCCTCTTCAGCAGTTAATGCCGACAGTTCAAGGTAAGACCCAGCGCCAGAACTAGATCTTTTAGCTCAGAAAGAGGGAGTACAGAGAGGTCTTAAAACCAACCTCAGACTAAACTGTGTGTAGTCGAGGCAGCATATTTGAAGTGGTTTCTGAAATTGGGATGTTCCTCTGAGTCCCAATTAAGATGGTGTAAAGAAACCCTTGGAGACCAGTTCTTGTCACTTTAATGGAGCCACACGTCTTGTTGTCCTCAAGCTTGTCTCCAATTTTCACTCTTGTTTTTCCTAATTGCCGCTGTGGTAGGGACACCCTGTGGTTGTTTGATGCCTGTTCTGCTTTGATGCTAACTTGCAAAGGTCAAGCGCCTTTCTTTCCTTTTCTGTGCACTCATTTATAACCTTAGATCTAATATAACACGAATTTCCTGCCAGTTCAGTTTCCCATTTGAGTGTGTGATGGTTCTCGGTGATGGGTCTGTGACAAGCATTAGGATGTGAAATCTGACTCACTTGGTAGGATGCTTCTGAACTCTGAAGTCAGTGCTGGTGGGGTGTTTCCTGTCTTGCAGGAGGAATGCCTCCTGCCCCTCAGGCCGCTCAGCTCGTGGGACAGAAGCAAAGCCAGCAGCAGTACGACCCCTCCACGGGGCCTCCGGTGCAGAATGCCGCCAGCTTGCACACTCCGCCGCCGCAGCTCCCCGGCAGGCTGCCCCTGGCCGGCCTCCCCACTGCGCCTCTCCCGTCAGCGCTGCAGTTTTCACAGCAGCCGCAGGTGGTAGAGCCTCAGGCACAGCTCCAAATCCCAGTGAGGACTCAGCAGGCAAATGCCCCTGTCCCTGCGCCCCTGCCCAGCCAGCTTCCCGCGCCTCCTCCGCAGCCTGCGCAGCCAGCCCTCCACGCCCCGACGCCTGGGAAGGTGCAGGTGCAGGCCCCTCAGCTTTCATCCCAGCCCCAGGTACTCTGGGCCTCGTTCTGTCGGTTAGAAAGGAAGAAAAGATAAGGCCTGCGTTTGCCAGGGTGCTGTGCTGTGCTGTGCTGTAATCTGCACGCTTTCTCTTAGCAGTTTACTGTCACACTTTAGAACAGTTAGTTAATTCACCAGTTGCAACCTGATTTTATTTGGCTCTGTAATCGTAGTTATCATTATTAAAATATCAGGAAACAACGGGATTCTTATTGGTCCTCTCAGTACAGGGAGCCACGCGAAGGGCCTTGTGTCCTTTGTCCCGCTTGATGTGCTGAGAACCTCAGAGGTGGGTGGCAGGAGCCCATTTAACCAGGGCAGGAGCGAAGGCTTGGGGATGCCGGACTTCCAGGGCCGTAGCTGTGATGAGCCGTCCAGTCTGGCTTGCCCCGGCTCCTAACCATCCACCAGACTCCCTCCCAGGCACCTTTCTTTCCCCTTCCTGGATATTCTGTCTGCCCTCTACAAACCTGGGCGAACATTGCTGACTAGGCTTGATGTACGTTTCAGGTATTGATAATGCCCCTCCTCCTCCACTAATTAATTTGACCCAGATGCCTTTTTTGGAATGTAGACCGTAAACTGTTGTGCCTAAAGAGTAGTGAGTCCTCGAAGTGCCAGCATGAGCTGTCTAGAGCACCCAAGGGGACAGTAGGGAGCGTTTTCAGAGAATTGTCTCAGCAGCATGTGATCGAGCCCGCTTAAGAAAAACCTCCGTTTTCTCTCGCCGTCCCTCATTAACAAGAGGATTTCCTAGGTGGGCTTTGAGTTCAGTTCTTTCTGGTTAATTGACATTCGTGGCAAAGTTTGGTCTTCTATAATAATGGAGTAGTAAGAGTCAGAGCTACCTTTTATTCACCACCTACCTGGTGTCAGGTGCTATAATGAGCACTTTATCCACATTATTTTATTCCCTCTACCTAGCCAACCCTGTGAGGTAGAATCTTTATTATCCCCATTTTACCCACGAAAAGACTGAGGCCAGAGAGGCTGCATCACCTGGCAAGATCGCACAGCCAGTGACTGGAGGAGCTGTGATTTGCACCTGGGTTGGTTGGGGAGCTTTTCCTGCAGGTCCACGTTGAAGCCCTGGCTACACTCACCTTGAGAAGGAGATGTCTTGCCAGGGCAGCTGAGCCTTTCTAGGCCATTGCTGGCTTTAGATGTTGGTGGAGACAAGTGCTTCTGTTTTGAACACTTACTTTCATGGAGCCTGTGCTGACTTCAAGCAGCACTGAGGTTTTTCTTGGATTCCTATACCTCCCCTTGTTGGAAGGATCAGCTGTGGAACATGATTTGTAAAAAGCTCCTTACAAAAGCCATAGAAACCTGTTCCTTCTAGATTGGGTAGGGGTTGGCAAACTTTTTCTGTAAAGGGCTACAAAGAGAGGAGCATAGAGATATTTTAGGCTTTGTAGGCCCTGTGGTTTCTTTTGCAGTCACTCAGCTCTGCTGTTGAAGGGTGAAGGCAGCCCCAGAGCGTGCAGATGAGTGGCGTGGCCAGTAGAATTTTCTTTCCAAAAGTATACAGCTGGTGATAGTTTGCCGACCCTGAGGTAGGAGGAAATTACTGGGTGTGAAGACAGAAACCGCACGCCATAAAAGGCACGTCCTTGGATATAGAGAGAGTGTATTACTTGGTGTCTTCTCCATATTCCAGGTTAGAAACGTGCTGCATTTTGCTTCCGTCTGTCCTCAGCCCTCTCACTTTGTAGCAATGCCTTGCCTTCCCTGGTCTCTGCTCCCCCACTTCCTCCCCAACAGAATCCTATGTGAATTTAACTTCATCTTGAGTCAAGGTGGGAGGGGTTCCTTTAGTTTTCTGTTACTAAAAAAAAATAGGAGAGGGGCCGGCCCTGTGACGTAGTGGTTAAGTTCAGTGTGCTCCACTTCGGTGGCTCACTTCGTGAGTTCGGATCCTGGGAGTGGACCTACACCACTCGTCAGCCGTTCTGTGGCGGGTGACCCACATAAAAATAGAAGAAGATTGGCACAGATGTTAGCTCAGGGCTAATCTTCCTCCAGCAAAAAAAGAGGAAGATTGGCAACAGATGTTAGCTCAGGGCCAATCTTCATCACCAAAAAAAAATAAATAAAAAAAACGGGAGAAAAAGCTGGAAAAAGCAAAAGAAAAGAAAAAGCTTACATGAGATAAGACAAAATGTGAAAACAGTTTATAATGAGCTCTATGTGGTTTTGTGGAGTAAGAAGATTTATTATTTTATGCAGACAAGGTTTGGTCTTGGTGTTATTGTGGTTGGAGGATGTGATTCATTTGTTTGTGTGCATTGCTGTGGAGGGGGAGGCATTGGTGCATTCCCCTCCTCAGCGATGCTGTCTCTGGCATTTGGGTGCTGGGAGCTGAGCTGAAGTCTTGTCTTCACCTGCTCACCTGTTTTATACCTGCTAGACGGCGGTGCCTGTGAGACCACCTGTGGACCCCGCCCAGTCCTGTCAGCGGCCCCCGCCTACCTCGTCTTCTGCATCCATCGCTCCCACAAGCAGCTTGGGCTCGGGACCCTCACCTGCGCGGGCCTCTCCAGTGAATAGACCCTCCTCAGCAGCCAACAAGTCACTGTCTCCAGTCACCTCCCGGTCCCCGGGGGCAGCTGTGTCGGCCCCCCCCAAACCGCAGAGCCCAGCTCAAAATGCTGCCCCACCTCAAGATGGTTCTCAGGATAAGCTGGCAGAACAAATAGCACTGGTAAGTGCACTTAAAATTTTTTTTTAAGTGCTCAAGAAGATGGTAAAATGTATCCCAGTTTGTGGAATGCATTTGATTTTGGTTTCTAAGGAAGCAGTAGTTTAAAACGGAATAGCTGATAGTAAGGACAATTGAACATGGTTTGTGACCTGTAGAAACCAAGATTAAAACCAAGTAGTTTGACTTGTCTTGGTGGAAGTAAACCCGTGTGGAGGTGAAGTCAGCGGTCTTGGGCTGCTTTCCCTGCAGGCTCTAGGAGAGGGCAGGGGGGCGAGAGTGTGGTGCAGGCTGAGGAGCTCAGTGTCAGCGCTGGGGCTCAGAGCTGAGCCCACCGGCGCTGCCCAGGCTGATGTGGGTCACGGTCTAGCACTTAAGTTAGTGCTTACTGTTTGTTGGGTGACTGAGCAGTTATTTTGTTCATCTTCATTAGGGGAATTAAAAGAAACATGTCCAAATAGGTAGGATATCATAAACCCAGCGTTCCCATTACCCAGTTCTAACACAGTGATCAGTACGTGGCCAGTCTTATTTGATCTGTTCCTCCCCCTTCCAGATGATTTTGAAACAAATTCCAGGCCTGTATTGTTTCCTTTGTGTGTGCGTGGTCTCTGAGTTCTGTTCCGTGTTTCTGAGACGGGGCAGGACTGTGGCCTCAGCTTCTTCTAAGGCTTCTGGGAGGTCGCATGCCCGTTCCTCTGACCTCTTATAGAACCACTTTCGACCTTTGTGTTCAAGTCTTCCCTCTCTTGCTGAGACTTTCACACAAAGGGTTTCATGAATTCGAGGTCTGAATTAGTGGAACAAACTTAATAATTACATGCTGGACACTGCCTCACCCCCTACACTCCTTGCAGGAAAACCAGATCCATCAGCGAATAGCAGATTTAAGGAAAGAAGGCCTGTGGTCAGTGAGGCGGCTGCCGAAACTGCAGGAGGCCCCGCGCCCAAGATCGCACTGGGACTACCTGCTGGAGGAGGTGCAGTGGATGGCCACGGACTTTGCCCAGGAGAGGAGGTGGAAGGTGGCTGCTGCCAAGAAGGTAGGTGTGGAATACAGGCAAGCGCGGTTCTCAGTGCTCATTTGGTGGTGATGGGAATTTAAAGTGCTCTAAACAGTAGGTCTCCCAGACCAACTCTCTAAGGTTTTTGACTCATAACGGATATGAAGAATATTTTGTGGGCCGGCCCCGTGGCTTAGCGGTTAAGTGCGGGCTCTCCGCTGCTGGCGGCCCGGGTTCGGAACCCAGGCACGCATTGATGCACTGCTTCTCCGGCCATGCTGAGGCCGTGTCCCACATACAGCAACTAGAAGGATGTGCAGCTATGACATACAACTATCTACTGGCGCTTTGGGGGGAAAAAATAAATAAATAAAATCTTTAAAAAAAAAAAAAGAATATTTTGCTATTGTCTAGAAAGTAACTGTGCTGTGTAATTCACTTCTGAGGAGATGTCTTCAGAGCTCCAGCGTGCACTGTTGGGAAAAAACATGTCTTCCCCTGCGGCAGTTGTGGCGTGGGATTTAGGTGCCTTTTCTTGCCAGTCTCGCCTGGCAGTTGGAATGAGGATGCCTGCAGCCCCCCAGATCCGGGCTGGTGCTGAGAATTTATGTCCTTCTCATTGTTCCCAAAGCAGGCACCCAGTCCTGGGGAGAACCCCTGGGAGGTGCTCTTGCCAATACTAGGAACCTGCAAAGTGACAGGTTTCTAGAACTCTTAGGTCTCAGAGTGTGAAGCAGCTGTCTTTCTGTCCATGTAAGTAGCCCCGGGCCTGCTGCTTCTCCAGTGATGCATCACTGCATCACCGTCTCTACTCCTCAGCACCTAGACACTGTCTTCATATTTCCTGCACTCTCAGGACGGGGATTGAGCCTGTGTGCCCTGCCTGTCACCTCCCTCCCCTGAATTCTGCCCATCAGTTTCCCGACGTAGGTTTGGCAGAGGAAAGCCGAGACCTTGGGAGAACAGTGGGGTCTGAGTGTTAAGTCAGGTTCATGGAAATTTCAGAAGAAACCCAGATTGCTCCTTAAGCACTTCCTTTTTCACAAAGGAGGATGGTCCTGAGCATGTGAACATGGGCTGGGCAGGGTGGTGGGTGGGGGACGAGGGGCATAGGACGCATGCTGAGGAGCAGGGCTGAGGGGCAGCTGAGCTGTGGCCGAGTGCTGCCCTCCTCACGTTGTCCCTCCTCCCCCGGGACAGACAGGCAAGAGGCTGAACAGGTAGCTTTGTGCGAGGGGTGTGCGTCAACCACGAGTGTGGGAGGGAGGCCATGTCAGCAGTGTCCCCGTGGCTTGCAGCATGTTTCTTGGCCCAGAATCAGGGGGCTGGCGGCTGTGCTGTGCTCAGGGCTCAGAATGTGTTCATTTTTAAGTTACTTCTCAGCACCTTTTTGAGGTACTACTGGTGGGGATGTAAAGAGTATAAGTACTGGAAAGCAGTTTGGCAGTTTAATGCAAAAGTCTTAAAAGTGAATTATCCCAACCTAACATTTTTCATACCTAGGATTAAGTAAATCTTGCTGCAGTCATGCAGTGGAGATCATACCCATTAAAAATGATGTTGATCTATGTTTGTTCATAGAAAGATGTTAATCATATATTAAATGGGGGAAGAAGAGTGTAGCACGCTATGGTGTTCCATTTTGGAGAAAAATATGTGTATTTAGTAAGATAAAACTTTCTGGAAAAGTCCAGCAGAATGTCGGCACTGGTTTTTGCTTGTAGTAGCATTTCTCTGGCGTGCCCTGAGAGCAGATGAGGGTGCATCTCTCTGCGAATTATACATCGTTACGGGCTGAGAAGATTTTTAAGAAACTTTATGGATGTTTTTTCTTATAGCATGATGTAGAGCACAACATAAAGCTCTCGAACTTTTGTTTACTAGCTCGTCCGGACCGTGGCACGCCATCATGAGGAAAAGAAGCTTCGTGAGGAGAAGGGAAGGAAAGAAGAGCAGAGCCGACTGAGACGCATAGCTGCCTCAACCGCTAGAGAAATAGAATATTTCTGGTCAAATATTGAACAGGTAAACTCTCAGATTTTAGTAGGGTCCTGGAAACGTAGGCTGTGGCGGGGCTGTGAGGCTGCCTTCTGAACAGCGCCTGACTGAGTAAGTGATGGAGAACCGCAAGGCAGGTGGCGCCTGCAGAGTCACTTAGAAAGGCTGCTTCTGGACCGTTGGCTCGTTAGAAGAGTTGGTTCTTCCTCTGCATGTGTTTCTCTGCGTGTGGAAACGCATGTCAACTGTAACCCACGTGCTGTGATGTTGGTGAGCCTTCATGAGGGGCTCTTCAAATAGTTCTTTTTAGTGTTAGTGCAAGTCACTAAAGGCAGCTTATTTCCAGAATGGCTGCTCTGTCTCGATTCCTTTTTTAAAAAATCCTCATCTTACCGCCTGATAGAATTTGGGCAGAATGCAGTGAGATACCAAATAAATGAAAAAGTACCAAACTGAGAATTTCTTTTTGAAGTAATTTGAAATAAGGTTGGGACAACTGTGCTTTTTAGACTATATGTGTGAGTTTTAATGTTTTCATGTATAGAACTTCTATGATTTACATCCTTAATAACATGCTTGTTTAACTTTTTGTATTTAGGTTGTAGAAATAAAACTACAAGTAGAGTTGGAAGAAAAAAGGAAAAAGGCTTTAAATTTACAGAAAGTTTCCAGAAGAGGTATGGTCTTTTTAAAAAAAGCCTGAACCTTTTTTGGCTTGTACTTTGTTCCAATTCCCTGCTTGCCGGGGACCTTGTGACATGGTGGCTTCCCAGGGAGGTCATTTGCTCCTCAGCCATTTGTGAACATCTGGTCTGCCTGATGGTTACGTTTCTCTTCGTGTAGCTGTCTTAGCTGTAGATTTCAGTTCTTCTGAGATTTGCTAGTGTGAGTCAGCACCCCAAGTTGATTAACTTTGGGGCACTCTCAGAATTGAGGTTCTGAGCCTGTCCCCTACAGCCAGTCAGGTGAACTCCCTAGGCATGTGCTCCCCATGGGATCCCTCTGTATCTTTCTGGTGCACTGCCTCTGCAGTGGCCGCCTCCTCATTGGACACCTTGATGTGGGCCAGGCACCAATGGAGGTGGCCTTTGCTGGGGGCAGCATAATGCCTCTCATCTTACTGATGAGGAAACTAAGGTGGAGAGGTGGGCACTGCTGAAAGTCATGGAACTATAAAACCATACAAATCATAAAAAAGAATCTGTTGTTTAGCTCCTCTGTCCCTCTCCAGAACAGAGACTTCTGGGTTCCTGCGGAGGCATCAGCACTGAAAGCTGAGAGCCACCAGTGCTCTTTGTGGGTATAGAGGCGCGGGCTGGTGCTGTGCTGCTGCCCTTGGTTACCAGAAGGAAGCAGGTGGAATTCGCTTTTACTGTCTTTTCCTCACATAGAGGAGAGGTTAGCAGGGTGTGGCCTAGACAGGCAGCGGTGCCCTTGACACTTGTGAAGAATGTCACCTTCTCCACAGCTTTAGTGAAAACACAAATCATGTTACCTGTCTCTTCAGGAAAAGAGTCGAGACCTAGGGGACTTGATACATTACCGGAAAATTTTCTGGTAAGTTCAGGACTGTTACTGCACTGTGTAAGAGAGTGGAAGCAATGTAAAAAAAATATAATGTCTGATAAAATGGAGTTACTTGTTTTTATCTGGAGAAACTTGCAGATTATGAATAATTATTATTCCCTTTCATTTTAAAATCAGTCTTCTTTGGGGAAAAAGCTGGTTCTTGATAGCTTTAGGCTCACGTGGGGTATTAATTTGGCGATTGGGGACGATGCAGCTGAATCTTCAGTGTAAATCCAGCAGTGACTGTGGATTTACACAGCCTGTGAACACTACCCAGAGCCTCTCCCGTGACTGGAGGCAGACGAAGGCCAGCATGCTTGTCACAGGCTCACTGCTGTCCTCCTAGGTGCATGTTAAACAGACATTTCTGCTTTGGTTTTCCATTCTGGGTTTTAAGATCTCATGTTTGTGATTTTTATTCTGTGTTTCAGGATTCGGGAATATCTGGAAGAAAAAGAAAAGCTAGCACATCTTTAACTGATGACGAAGGTCTGTCCTCCTGGTGTCTTTTTGCTGTTTGCAGGGCCCTCTGAAGTCACAAGTGGAGTGTTCACTCAATGCTGCCAGCGTGTCTAGTACAGCCTAGACCAGAGACCCTGGTGGCCCAGTGACTTGTGTCGTTGGGGACCGGGTGCCTTGTTGGGCAGTGGGGGGTTTGCAGTGAAGAAATGAGGAGTCGGACTGTGGAGGAGAGAGAGTGTAGGACTGTGTGTGTGCACGCGTTTGTTTGTAAGGGAGGAGAGGCAGTAAGTGGTGATGGGAAGGAGCCAGCTGAGAGGGGCTGAGGCTGGCGTGAGAGAAGGTGCAGTTTTCCTGGCAAGGCCCCAGGCAGCCAGGGCTTATGCTCAGTTGGAGAGGTGGCCCATCGACAGGCGGAGTTCTGCTGCTGGTGCTGGTGGACTCTCTTCTCTGCCAAGAGCCCGGTTTCTGTTGGGAGGGTGGCACCGGGTGCAGGCCTGAAGCTGGTGTGAGATGATAGCTGCGCAGGACGGGAGCCGGGCTGAGGGAACGGTAAGCTGCGCGGCAGCCGGGCCTCTTGGAGATAGGCAGTGACAGACTCAGTGACGCCAGACAGCGTGCTTGTGGGTTTTCTGCAGCAGGGCTCAGCAGGTGGACTAGAGGTTTCACCTCACTCCATGTTTTGGCCTGAGTAGGTCTGTTGTGTAGGGAAAACTAGGCTGTACTTCACACCCTGAGAGGGAAGAGAGAGTGTGGTCCCCAGGTTCCTGCTCACTTAATAAACTGTCATTTCCACATTTAATCTGATAAATTAAAAGGCTTAGTTTTAACTTCTTTAATAGCTGTGTGAAACAATTTGGAAGCCTTGTAGTGTTTCATGAATAATTGAAAAGAGTAGGAAGTAAAGTCTACCTCACTGACGTTTGATGATAACCATTTCAGTGGAAGATGAGGAGGAGACAATTGAAGAGGAAGAAGCAAATGAAGGGGTTGTGGATCACCGCACAGAACTGTCTAATTTAGCCAAAGAAGGTAGGCTCCGAGTGTCCTGCGGAAATGCTTTGTTCAATATAGGATACGTACAAAAGAACCTGTGAAAGACGTGTAAGATCCATTCAGTGCCAGTGTAACCTGCCACACTGTCCAGCGTGAGAGAGAGCGCTTGAGTGCCCGTGTGCCCATTCCCACCGCCTCTTTGCTCTGGGAGGTGACTCCCATGCTGGATCTTTTTTTTTTTTTTTTTTTTTTTAAAGATTTTATTTATTTATTTTTCCCCCCAAAGCCCCAGCAGATAGTTGTATGTCATAGCTGCACATCCCTCCAGTTGCTGTATGTGGGACGCGGCCTCAGCATGGCCGGAGAAGCGGTGCGTCGGTGCACGCCCGGGATCCGAACCCGGGCCGCCAGCAGCGGAGCGCGTACACTTAACTGCTAAGCCACCGGGCCGGCCCTCCATGCTGGATCTTGCCTTTATCGTTCCCTCGGTTCTATTGTTTTCCTGTCACCTATGTATAGTAGTGAAAATAGCGCTTCGCTTGCACCGAGGGAACTTCATATACACGGAATCATGCTGTGGGTTCAGCCACTTCCTTTGTTCACTCAGCTCTTCTGCTCCCGTGTTTTGTCCGCATGGTTGTGTCTTGCTGTGAATTCATTAATTCTCACCGCTGAACAGTGTTGCATGGGTGAACGGTCACAGATGATTGATTGTGCTGTTGGTGGGCATGTGGGTTGTTTCCCTGTTTTTGCCCTGACAAACAAGGCTGCCGTGATTGCTGGTGTTTCCCCGTGCATATGGGTGTGGTTGGAGGGCGTGCACACACGTGGTCAGCTTTACTCAGGCCAAATTCTGGTTAGAGTGTCGTACCAAGTTCCACGTCTCGGGAGCCCCTGATGTTCTCCGTCTAGAACATCTTTGCCAGTCTGGTGGCTGGGAAGTGGCGTCCCTTTGTGGTTGTGGATGTGTTTCTCTGATAACTGATGAGGTGCAGCATCTTTTCATGGGTTTCCTCTTCTGTCTTTGCTGTTTTGGTTTTGGGTTTTCTTTTCCTTGTTGACTCATAGTGTTCTTTTTTTATCCTGGACATGATCCTTTGTCCATCATATGTGGTGCAGTAACGTTTTTCTAGCTCATGGTGTGTCTTCATTCTATTTATGGTACCTTTTTTTTCGCTGAGGAAGATTGGCCCTGGGTTAACATCTGTGCCCATCTTCCTCTACTTTAAATGGGACACTGTTACAGCGTGCCTCGATGAGTGGTGCGTAGGTCCACACCCGGGATACGAACCTGCGAATCCCGGGCCGCCGAAGCAGAGCGCGCAGACTTAACCACTACGCCACTGGGCTGGCCCCTCTTTATGATACCTTTTGATGAAGAGGTGTTCTTAATTTTAGTGTAGTTGAATTTATCAATCGCATTAAAAAAATCCTTTTTACCTCAAGGTCATAAGGATGTCTTCTGTATCATCTAAAAATTTTTATTTTTATTCTCATGTCGATGTCTTTAGTCCATCAAGAATTGCTCTTATCTGTAGTGTGAAATAAATGCACTTTCTTTTTTTCCCCAAAGGATAAGTCATTGTCCCAGTGACATGTGAAAAGCCTGTCTTTCCTCACTGATATTCAATGCTAGCTCAGACACAAGTCAGTGAAGTTTCCGGATATGCATGGCTCTCTCCAGGCCCTTTATTGTTTTATTGGTCAGTTTATATCAATACCACACTCTCTTAATTACTCTGGCTTTATAATAATTCTTGAGATCTGGTTAGATAAGTCCTTCTACCTAGTTCTTTTTTAGAAGAGTCTTGACTACTTTGGGCCTATTGCAGATACACCTCAGAATCAGCTCATCTAATTTCACAGAAAAGCAGTTGGGAATTTTGATTCGAATTTAGTTGAGTTAATGGGTGTTCAGTGAGAATTGTACCTTTGTGAAGTTGAGCTTTTCAAATCTGTGATCAAAATACACCTCCATTTACTTAGGTCTTCTTAAACAGCTTTCAGTAAAATGTTATGATGGCATATTTTTTATTAGATTTATTTCTAGGTACATTGTATTTCTTGAAGTTGAAGTAAGCGGTATGTTTTTTAAAATCGTGTTTAAAATTTATTGCTAGTATGTAGAAATGCAGTTGATTTTTATTTATTGATCTTATATCCAGCAGCTTTGCTGTTCTCTTGATCAATTCTGTGTATACAGTCTCTTCATGTCTGAAGAATGAGTTTTTCTTTTGTAATCCTGGTACTTCTATTACTTGCAGTAAAGCGTAGAATTAGAGGTGCGGATGGTGGACGCCTTGGGCTTGTTCTTGATTTGAGAGGCAACATTTTCACCCAGAGAGGCAGTATGTTGTGTTGGTTAGTCCTAATTGCTTGGTTCAAATCCAGTGTCCATTCACTTCTTCTCTTAGCCTTTTAGTTACACTTGTTTTTGGAATTGTTGTTGTGGTAGCTTTCTGACCGCAGTGTGCATCCTTGACTTGTTAGGGTTTGTATCGACTTAGTGCTGTAGTGCGTCTCCCTCTTTCTGTCGGCCGGGAATTGGAAGCCGCCTGGCTGGGTGGTTCTGGCTCGGGTCTGTTGAAGATGCTGTCGTCAGAAGGCTTGGCTTCCATTCCACGTGGGCTTGCCTTGCTTGCTGGCAGGCTGTGGGTAGGCAAGCCCAGTTCCTTGCACAGGGACTTCTCTGTGGTGCTGTTTGAGCATCCACGTGGCATTGTGGCATGGTGGCCGGTCTCCCCAGAGCTCCCCAGGCTCTTACAGCTGAGTCTTGCAAACCACTCCCTGTCATTTCACATCATCTAGCAGTCACCTAGGCTAGCCCTGGCCAGCGTGGGAGGGGACTGACCAGGCTGTGACCACCAGGAGGTGATGTCTGTGATGCTGAGTCTTTATCCATTCACAGAGCATGCTTGTTCTCATTGAGGTCTCCTCTTTTGCCTCTAAAGGCTCTCAGGAGCCTTTTAGCATTCTCTTCATGTAGATGTTGTGCATTTTAAAAAGTTTAATTCTAAGTATTTAATTTCTGTCTGAATGGAGTCTTTTCTCCCAGTATCTCTTCTAAGTGGTTTATATATGTGAAGCCTATTGATTTCTGTGTATTAAGTTTGTTCCAGGACACCTTACTGAATTATCTTATTATTGTAGTCATTTTTCAGTTGTTTCTTCTGATTTTTTCTAGTTAGATAGCCGTTATATGATGTATATGTATATACTCCAGCATTTTGTTGTGAAAACATTCGGACATACAGAAAATTTGAAAGGACCTCGTCAGGAACACCCACATACCCGCCACCTAGATCATACAGTTGATTTCACTTGGCTTCATCACGTATCTGCCCATCAAGCCAGTATGATGGGTATTTTAAATCAGGAGCAGATGAAATCACTGGATTCTTATTAGTCTTAGATGAACAGTGCCTTTGATATTGTTCTTTTGGGCTACTTCAGTGTGGCATTTGTTATTTTGGCCACAAACTTTATTGACGTATAATACACATGCAGAAAAGTTCACATCATCACAAGTATGCAGCTCAGTTACAGTGCTTTCCCTAGATTACAGCTGACACCGTGCGGAGCTGTGTTTGAACGTAAATCTGAGTCTGAGTTTCTGATTGCTCCTCTGGACAGGCTCATGGAAGTGGGAAGTACTGAGGTCAGAGGGTGTGAAATTTTAAAGCTCTTTAGCTTTCCATCCTGGTTTCCTGAAAAATGAAGCCAGTTGATCCCATTACCTTCTGTGTTTGAGAGTATCTCATTCATTCTACTCTTCCAACACGCTGATGTTTAGGATGGTTGCTAATTTGATAGAGGACAAATGGTGCGCTAACTGATGTCTAGAGATGCTCAGTTAAAAAATACGTTATGAGCCTTTATAGTGTTTTGTGTGTGACACAGCTCCATATCCTTTGCCCATTGTGACTGAGGCTTTAGTGGGGTGGGTTTTTTAATCAGTTAGGGTGAGCTCCATATACAAAAAGTATAAATCTTTCATCACACTCTTTGAACATTTTTTCTGTTTTATTTTGTTTGATTTTATTTGAAGTTTTACATTTTTATGTATCATATCCACCAATTGTTTTTCATCAGTAGTAGTATGTATTATTCTGTAGGTCTAACTGTACATTTATTAGATTATTTCAGAAATATTTCTTCTTTTATGAATAAAAATTGAGTTTCTTCCTTTCATTTCAAAGATTCTCATCTTTACAAAGAAAATATTTTAGACCTTGTATCAGTAATGTGCAGTCATTAGATTTTGAAAAAAATAAATGTACTTTTAGAAAATAATATGCTTTTCCTAAGGAATTATGTAAAGCCAGGAAAAGGAATATGTGTGAAAGGGCCTTGCCCTTCCTGCGGCCCTCCTGGCGTGTTTTCTTCCCACCTGACATCAGTGGTGTAAAATAACCACCTTTCTTCCTGCAATTCTTTCCAGCGGAATTGCCCTTAATTGATTTGATGAAGTTGTACGAAGGTGCCTTTCTGCCGAATTTCCAGTGGCCCCAACCTAAACCTGACAGTGAGGAGACGAGCGAAGAAGAAGGTCTGTTTTAGCATCTTTAAAGAATTCAGCTGTAAAAACAAAAGCCAAGATACTGACAGAGGAAGGATGCTTACAACAGAATTTAAAAATTATCTTCATTTTCTTTTAGTCTAATGAAAGAAAAACAGTTTTAAGGAGTTTATTTTCATTAGACATTCCAAAGAGATACACAAACTACACCGAAAAAAGTTTCTACTTTTTCTTGTTTTCATGCTGCTTGTTCTGATTATTAGACAGAGATGCCTGTGAGCAGGGAGGTGAGGGAGGGGCTGGGAAGGAGTTCTGGGGCAGGCCAGGGGCTTTCAGGACACCACGCTGCAGCGTCTCCTGAACTTGGAGATGCTTCTAATTCTTCCTTTCTTGTTGGTGGAGGGCGGTCACTAAACCTTTAGATGCCCATAGATCTCTTGGTAATACCAACTCCTAATCGCTGCAGAGATGTTGTCCAGTGTCACCTGAGAGCTGTCCGGAGTGGTCCTACATTTGACACTTTCATAAGAGTTTGTACTCATTTGTCTGGATAGCATTGTTAGGTATATAAAGAGGACTAAAAACAAAAAAATTACTGCTTATTTCTGTATTTGAAGTATTTGGATTCTGTCAACTTGTTTCCTTTTTTTTTTAATGTTAAGCAAGCTCATAAAACTATCTCAGCAGCTGCAGATCCCGCAAATACCGTTTTTGCTTCATTCACAGACATGGAGGACTGCCCGGGTGACCGGGAGAGCCGGAAGGATGTGGTTCTCATAGACTCGCTGTTCATCATGGACCAGTTTAAAGCTGCAGAGAGAATGAATATCGGGAAACCACACACAAAGGACATCGTGGAGGTGACTGCTGTGGCCGAAGCTGTCCTGCCCAAGGGCAGTGCTCGGATCAGTACCGCGGTGAGTCGCTACACTTTTTTTTTGTCGCTGTTCCCCCCCCCACCCCACAATTCCTTTTATCCTTAGGGTGTATGTTACGGGATGCCAGTCCAATTACTGTGATGTTTTCTTCTATTTTTTTTTTTTTTGGTGAGGAAGATTAGCCCTGAGCTAACATCTGTTGCCAGTCTTCCTCTTTTTGCTGAGGAAGATTGGCCCTGGGCTAACATCCATGCTCATCTTCCTCTATATGGGATGCTGCCACAGCATGGCTTGACAAGTGGTGCGTCGGTGCGTGCCTGGGATCTGAAGCCTTGAACCCCGGCCTGAAGCAGAGTGTGTGCACTTAACCGCTCTGCCACCAGGCTGGCCCCCGAGGCGCTGCACTTCTTTGTGGGACAGTGTCTTTGTGAGGCAGAGAGGCTTCCTACCTCCAAATAATCTCTTTATCCCTAACTGAAGAAGTTGTCAGAAAAAGCAATTATTGATCTTTCTTTTCCTATTATCTCTAGATCATTTTTTTGTGGCTTTCCAGTAGGCTTATTGTATGACTGATTTGACTTCACTTTGGAGAAAAAGTTCTAATAAGCACTTTGAGAAGAAGTGCTTATTTGGCCTGTCTGTTACTGCAGGTGAAGTTGAACGCCCCATCTCTGTTGTATGGTGTGCTCAGAGATTACCAGAAAATCGGCCTGGACTGGCTAGCCAAACTCTACCGGAAGAATCTCAATGGCATATTGGCAGACGAAGCTGGGCTTGGTAAAACAGTGCAGATCATTGCTTTTTTTGCCCACCTAGCTTGTAATGAAGGTAAGAGCTTGTTGTTTTTTGAATAGTATGTATTCACTAAGACTGAATGGTAGGCAGTGCATCTGGCATGAGGGTGGGGAGTGGCCGTACTTCTTTGCTCCTTTGCTCTGTGCTCTGGTCCAGGACTTGAGAGAACAGGGCTTAGAAGTACTCGTTGCATGAACAGACATAAAATTTGTGCACCGTTACTAGATTGAGTAACTCAGAATCTAATCTAATATGAGATCCCCCCGGCGGTGACCAGGCTTTGTGACTTTCGGTGTTCCACTGCCAATCAGTGTGTGGACAGCTGAGCAGATGGCATAGCCTCTGTGTTTCTTCTGCATTGGCACGAGCCAGTGCCTGGGCTCTCACCAAGTGCTGGCCACGGGCTGGTTGGTATGCGTCCTTTGTGGCATAATCGGTAGTGTGCTGCCATGGCCCACTCCTGTCTTCCTTGTGCTGCTATGACGCCTGCCCCTCCTGTCTCTCCTGCTGGATCCTGCCGCCCAGTGGTGCTTCTGCTCTGCTGCTTGGGTTCCTTAGGGAGCTGCCTAGTGCCATGTGAGGGCTCGGCAGCTGAACAGCAGCAGAGAGACAGAGTGCCCGCTGCCTCTTCGGCAGGCTGTGCCCTCCACCCCAAATGCTTCCTCACCCCTTGACTCTTTCAACTTGAACATCATTGGTCCAGGCTTCCATGTCGGGATGTTCAGGGATCAGCCCCTACTCGCTGCGTCTGCTCGGCCTGTGGTTCAGGTGCCCACCTCACCCCCAACTCTGCACCTGCAGGGGCTGTAGAAGAATGTGCACCTTGTGTCTCTAACAGAGGACAAGGTCTTATAGTCTTCCTTTTGCAAAGAAAATGTCCGAAAAGCACCTTGGGATGAGTTGTTGAACCTTACGTTCCAATCCAGACTTAAGTAGGCTCCCCAGTAGCCACAGAGAAAAATGAACACGTTGTCTTTCTCTGATGTTGGGGTTTTGGAAGGAAGGAGGGGACTGTTTAAATTAGGAGGGTGTTAGCACTCTGGTGTAGGTTGGATGGAAACAGGAAATTCAGTAGACCTGTGAGATGGAGGTATGAAGATGGGTGGTGATTATTCCTTCAGCTGAGGGCTAGTTTCTTCCTCCTCTCCCTCCAAATTGTTACACTGTTACCTTGGCATCTTTAGTAAATCATTCTTCTTTGCCCTTTGTTTAAAAAGCTTAATCAGCGGCTGGCCCGGTGGCGGCGTAGTGGTTAAGTTCATATGTTCCACTTCAGGGGCCTGGAGTTGGCTGGTTCGGATCCTGGCGTTGGACCTACTCACTTATCATCAAGCCATGCTGAGGTGGCTTCTCACATAGAAGAGCTACAACTTTACAACTATGACACAACTGTGTACTGGGGGTTCGGGGAGAAAAAAGAAAAAAAAAAAGAGGAAGATGGGCAACAGATGTTAGTGTAGGGCCAATCTTCCTCAAAAAAAAAAAAAAAAGAAAAGCTTGATCTCATAATTAGGTTTTTTTGTGTGTGTGTGTGCGGAAGATGGTCCCTGAGCTAACATCTGTGCCAATCCTCCTCTATTTTATATGTGGGACACCGCCACAGCATGGCTTGATGAGTGGTGGGTAGGTCTGTGCCTGGGATCCGAACCCACGAACCCTGGGCTGCTGGGGCAGAATGCGCAAACTTAACCACTACGCCACTGGGCCAACCCTCATAATCAGTTTTTAAACACAAACGGATCGACTTCTGGGTCCTTATTTTCTTGGATTAGTTTGTTTCTGTTTTTTGACCCAGCATCACAGGGTTTTAAATGCATCACTTTAAAATAGATTTTAATATATACAGTTATTTCAAGATGGAAAAACCACCTTCCCTTACTATTAAGTGAAAAAGCTATTCATTGCTATATTATAATAGTGAAAAATTAGAAGCAGCCTACCCTTCCAAAAATAGGGGATTTTATTTCATTACTTGAACAAATGGATGAATCATTCATTCCATAGGTACTTAGCTAGCGCCTACCCTGTTCCAGGCACTGTTCTCAGCACTGAGGGTGCAGCTCTGAATAGAACCAAGCCCCTACCCACAGGAGGCCCTCACTGGGCGCAGACAGTGGGTCTGGAATAAGATGCCTCAAGGGAAGTCTTAGCAGGACAAGGTGTGGGGGTGGGGGGAGCAAGGAAGGCCTCATGCATAGCAGGTGAGCAGATGCCTGAGAAAGCTGTGGCCCTCTGGAGCAGGGGACCCAGGGAGACGGGGCCGTGGATGCAGAGGCTGAAGGGGCAGCTGGCGTGTCCATGGAACAGCGCCGAGGCTGGTGCGGCAGTGGGAGTGCTCAAGGCCAGGAAGGTCGGCAAGGCTGGCTGTGGTGGGGGCCTTGCAGGCAGCATGTGGGCCTGGCTGCTCCTCAGTGTGGATCTGCATTAGTGCAGGTGTCTGAGGAGTTGCCTAAACAATTTGTACTGGGAAGACACGTAGAAGGCCGGCCGTTAGGAAGCTCCCTCTGTAGGGGAGGGTGGAGGGTGAGTGGCTGGCACCAGGAAAGAGCAGTGGGCAGGTCCCGATTCACTTTGAAGGACAGTGTGCTGCTCATGCTGCTTCTCCAGTTGGGTGGACCACGGGCACTTCAAACTGAGTGTGTCCCACCTTGGACATGACTCCCCTGTCTGTGCCCCACCCCATGCGGCCCAGTCCAGTGTCCTTGGGTTCCTCATCACCGTGTGACCAGAAAACCAGAGTTCACCAGTTCTGCAAGAGTCGTGGGGCTCACTGAAGGAGACTTGTAGGGAGTTCTGAGAAATTCACACAAAATTAAGATTGCTCACAAACTCACCACTCTGTCTTTTTTTGAGGAAAATTAGCCCTGAGCTAACATTTGTTGCCAATCCTCGTCTTTTTTTTGCTGAGGAAGACTGGCCCTGGGCTAACATCCGTGCTCATCTTCCTCTACTTTATGTGGGACACTGTCACAGCATGGCTTGATAAGCGGTGCGTAGGTCCCTGCCCGGGATCCGAACCTGTGAACCCCAGGCCGCCGAAGCAAAGCGCACGAACTTAACCACTATGCCACCAGGCCGGCCGCCTCTGTTTGTTTTTTTTTTTTTAAGTAAAAAAATAACAATCTCGCCTTGTCCACTTGCTTCTGTCCCCAGTGGTGACCTCTCAGGGCAGTCTAGTGTGTGTCCTGCCCAGATATAGATAGACATATTTACAAACATATATATAGACGCTTTGTTCTCTCCAAAAATGGAACAATGTGTTAAATGGCAGGTTTTTTTTTTTAGTCTTGTTTTTCATTGGGGGAAAATGGCATCTGGGGTTGATTTGCATTTCCCTGCTCTTGAGGTTGTGCCTTTTAAAGAGTTTATTGTCTACTTGTTTTTTTGCCTTGTGAAATTTCTGTTCACATCCTTGTTCGTTTTCTGCTTGGGTGGTTCTTGTTAAGAATTGGTAGTAATGCTTTGCATATGAGCAGTAATGGCCAGAGATGTATGTGCTGTAGGTGTTTTTTCCAAGTCTGCCACTTCTGTGTTTTAACTTGGTTTATATCTCATTTTAGCAGAGAGGTTGAAATTTGTTGGGTGTGTATTACTCTAGTAATTTGAAAAACCCTATTTTTCAGAAGAATGAAGTTACAGCCATATAACTTGGGGATGGTTTGGGTGTTTTGGGGCTGGAGGTTGGAACCTGCAATGAGCACGAGCCATAAGAGCCATAAGCCTGCCTGTGCTGCGGGAGTGCCGACTGCGGGGTGGGCTCGAGAAGGCCTCAGGGCGCCGAGTCTGAACACTCCGTCTGCGGGCTGTCTTCGCTTTCAGAGCATCATTTGTTATAGATGAGAGTTCTTCCCCATGCTCACGGGGGGATTCATCATGTTTTTGAGTAAATGTTTATTTTGTTTGGTAATTACTCATTCAGCAACTCGTTGCTGAGTGCCTCCTGTGTGTCAGGTCTCGAGTCCTGAGGAAGCAGGATGTGGGAGCCGGGGAGGAGCCTTGCCCGATTCTCATGGTTGCAAGGTGGACAGGACGCCTGTGCATCTCACCTGGATGCCTGCTTTAGTGTCACGCACTGGGAATTCCCGTACATATCCATTAAGCTTCTCTGATCAAGACAGTGCTGGGTGCCTGGACTTGACGGATGGTTTTAGTTAAAGAGGGAAATTCTGTATCTTCTTTCCTTCATAGGCAATTGGGGCCCTCATCTTGTCATTGTGAGAAGCTGTAACATACTCAAGTGGGAGCTCGAATTGAAGCGATGGTGTCCTGGGCTCAAAACCCTCTTATATGTTGGCAACCATAGAGAACTCAAAGCAAAGAGACAGGTATTTTATTTTAAACATGAAATAAAACTAAAAAGAAAACCATCTTAATTTCTACAGAAGATGAATTTCAGAATGTTAAGACATGCTTGTTAGTGTAATTATTGTAAATCACTTATTTGTGAGTTTCCAGACCTTTGAGATGTTCCTAGATTTGGAGCCCCTTGAAAGCAGACTACACTTGATAAGCTGGTCACTGCCTGCAAGGAGGGCTTCAGGTGCACATGGCCGCGTTCCACGGAGGGCTCGTTTTCACTTCCCAGAGAGTGAGGGAATTTCCTTCCAGAACTAAGTGGTCTCTGGAGAGGCTGCAGTTCTTTTTAACTGTAGGCCCGTTGACTATCACAAGCGTAAACGAGAAGTTGTGATGAGTCCTGAGTTCTGAACTATAAATCCGTAAAATAATTCCCGGGGAAATGTTTATTAAGAATATTTGTAACATACAGATAAGCTTCAAGAACAAATCTGGACTCTTTTTCTTTTTTCCACCCAGTAGTCTCTAGTACTAGATTCTAAGTAAAAGTACATTACAAATCACAAGTTTTCATCGAATATAAAATTCTGTCTCAACATTAGACTCTATTTTTTTTTTTTTTGTGAGGAAGATCAGCCCTGAGCTAACATCTATTGCCAATCCTCCTCCTTTTTTCTCTTTTTCTCCCCAAAGCCCCAGTAGGTAGTTGTATGTCATAGTTGCACATCCTTCTTAGTTGCTGTATGTGGGATGCCGCCTCAGCATGGCCGGACAAGAGGTGCGTCGGTGCGTGCCCGGGATCCGAACCCCGGCCACCAGCAGCAGAGCGTGCGCACTTAACTGCTAAGCCATGGGGCTGGCCCCTGGACTCTATTGTATTGAGTAGTATTTATTAGAGAGGTGAGGACCTTGAGACATACTTTCTTTTTGCAAACTCTGATTAATTTGTTTTTAAAAAGCTTATAATGCAGTCACTTGGCAACATAGATCTTCACATTTACCGTCATCTTTTGAATACATTTTTCTCTTGCTCAGATTATGTACTATAAAAGCTAGTCTCACTTCAGGATACTCTGATAATCTTATTTCCAAAGACAATTGTTAATGCCTCCAAGGCAGCTTCTTCGTGTGCCTACACAAGTGCTTTAGACTCCTAGAGGAAAAGATCATAAAAATATAAACTCAGCCATTTTCTGTGCAGCAATAGGCAAGTTACTAAGAAAAATGAATAAAGTGATTATGGATGGGAACAGGCTAATTCAGTGGCAAAAACTCTCAAAAGTATTCCCCAGATTATTTATTCCAAAAGAAGAAGAAATGAGAAGACAGTTGAGGCCTTATTTTATATGCTGCAGGAATGGACCGAGCCCAACAGCTTCAACATCTGCATCACATCCTACAAGCAGTTCTTTAAGGGCTACGCCTCCTTCACGCGGGTGCGGTGGAAGTGCTTGGTTATTGATGAGATGCAGCGCGTGAAGGGCATGACCGAGAGGCACTGGGAAGCCGTGTTCACCCTGCAGAGGTCTGACCTACCACCCAAGCATTGTGTGCTAGCCTTTCACCATTGAGTGTTCTGTGTTGCTGTTGCCATAAAGATTCTTTTGAAGTAATTTAGATAATTACAGACTCACAAAGAATTGCCTTTCAGCCACAGAGAGTTCCCCTTCACCTTTGTCATAGCACCTCAGGCTGAAGAGACCCTAAGCGTTCATTTAATTAAGTCCATTTCTTGAAGGCTTGTGTACGTTTACCTTAGCTTCATAAAAGCGTTGTTGTCCCTTTTCTTTTTTTTTTTTTTTTTTGTGTGTGTGTGTGAGGAAGATCAACCCTGAGCTAACATCCATGCTAATCCTCCTCTTTTTGCTGAGGAAGATCAGCCCTGAGCTAACATCCATGCTAATCCTCCTCTTTTTGCTGAGGAAGACCGGCTCTGAGCTAACATCTATTGCCAATCCTCCTCGTTTTTTTTTTTTTTCCTTCCCCATAGCCCCAGTAGATAGTTGTATGTCGTAGTTGCACATCCTTCTAGTTGCTGTATCTGGGACGCGGCCTCAGCATGGCCGGTCAAGTGGTGCGTCGGTGCGCGCCCGGGATCCGAACCCGGGCCGCCAGTAGCAGAGTGCGCGCACTTAACCGCTAAGCCGCGGGGCCGGCCCTGTTGTCCCTTTTCTTAAACATCTTCCGAGAAAGCGATTCTGCACCTAGCTTTATGTATGTGGAATTTCAGATATTGTCTCTCATTTTGTGTACAGTCAGCAGCGTCTGCTTCTGATCGATGCACCTCTGCACAACACCTTCCTGGAGCTGTGGACCATGGTGCACTTCCTCATTCCAGGCATTTCCAGACCCTACCTGCACTTCCCTCTGAAAGCCCCGAATGAGGAAAACCAGGACTACTACCATAAAGTGGTCATACGATTACATCGGGTATGTGTGGCTTATGATTTCAGTTAAGTCGTTAAGAAGTACATATGACTGGCTGTAAATGTGTAATGACACCGTTTTTGGAAAGGAAACAATGCATCATTTTCTTTTTTTTCAGGTGACACAGCCATTTATTTTGAGGAGAACTAAAAGAGATGTAGAAAAGCAACTGACAAAGAAATACGAGCACGTTTTGAAGTGCCGCCTTTCTAATCGACAGAAAGCCTTGTATGAGGACGTCATTCTGCAGCCTGGGTAAGGGCAGGATCTCGCATGTCCTTTGCTCACCCTCCCTGGCTTAAGGGGCAGAGGTACCTTCTGGGGACAGATGTCTGGAGCTGGGTGCTGCACTCTTGCCGGGCTTGTGGGCTCCATGGTCTTGTGGAGGTTTCTGCTTCTCTCAAGCTTGTTCTGGGCCATCTCATCCCTGGACCTGTCGTGTCTCTGGACCCTCTCCGCTTGTCTTCTCAGAGGTTCTGTTCCTGCATGGCTAGCCCAGGGGGAGCATGACGTCCCATTCCCCCTCACTTCATTCACTGGACTAGTTTCGCAGTGTTTTAGTTTAGATTGATACAGGAGACACGTTCTGATTGACCAGCTTGTCTTTTCACAACGACACATCGGACCTAGGACTTCAGGCAAGCTGGGGCCGGCAGGAAGGCCATGTGCTGTGTACGTAGGGGCACAATGTCCTAGAGTGAATGTGCCACACCAGGCGGCTGCCGACACTACAATTTCTGTCTGTCCAGGGACACGCTGCTGCTTGGTACCTGCACCTACATGTGTACCCTAAAAGTGTGGGGTTCCCTTGATCCTCACACATGACCTGTTTGGCTCTTTCCATCATGCTTTCCATTTTTCTGAGTTTAGATTAAAAAAATATTAAACGTATGGAATTAAAGTTTTGAAGTTTTAAATATATTTCTACTCAGTAATTATACGCACTCTGTCTCCTCATGGGCAGTCAAGAAAAATCACATGTAGCGCTCACCAGTTTCACCACAAACTCAACTTCAGTGGCCTAAAAGGAGTCTCAGTGTTCCAGAGCAAGCTCCCAGATTTCTGTGTCAGGTGACGGACAGACTGCTCACCTGGCTCACCTTGGCTCACGTGTTCCCGCTACTTGTGGGAAGGATTGTGGTGACCTAGTGAGTTGGCCTGAGGCGGCAGATACAAGTCATCGTGGGGCACAAGACAGTGGGAGGGACCGAGGTTCTGGAGGGTGGTGGTGTGAGGCCTGGACACAGACAGTTTGGGAGGGACCAGGGTTCTGGAGGGAAATGAATGTGAAGGCCAGCCCCTTCACTGGCTGGCTGGGTTGCTGTGCACAAACTCTTTATTCTTCGTCTCCTCATATGAAATGAGGGTAGTTATTGTGGGGTTGTGATGATTATGTCATTTTGTATATAAAATTGTCAGAATAGTGTCTGCACATATTAAGTCTTCAAGAAATGGTTTGGCTGTTATTTCATGCTTACTTTGTAGGTTATTTTTCGAAGATTTTAGGAGAGAATGTAAGTATGCATTAAGAGTCACTTGTATGATTTCTTAGTCCTTGACAAACTGCATTGATGATGCTATAGTCAGTTGATTGTTTTGGTCAAAAACTCCATCCCTTGACAACATTCCCAGTGACAAAACACCCTTCCTGAACATTGGGGAAACTGCATGCATGAACAGGAAAACTGCAATATTATTAAAGCTTGGGTGTCAGTCGGATCTTTCAGTAGATGCTAACAAGTTTATGAAGCGTAAGTTTCGGTGGAGAGAATCGCGGCTTATGTAGAGGCAGGTCTCGCGCCAGTATGTAAGGGGCTCGTGTAGAGTCAAGGGCACCTGCCCAGTACTGAGAAGAGACAGTGTTCTCAGGACATCTGGTCCATCGCTCTTTGGTGGTGTGTCAGGGGACGTGGGTGGTTTACACTTGAGGATGAGGACGTCAGTCCCACTTGCCGAGTGTGGGACGCTGTCCGTCTGCCTGTGGGAGAGGCTCCTGGATCTGGGAGCCACTGGTGATAGTAGATCCTAGGCTGTTCTGTGGTATTTGCTCCTGATGGAGCGGCAGGAAGAGACTCTCTCTTCTTACGTGCATGTCCCTTTTGCTACCCGCCACTTTCAAGTCAGTGCGAGGTGTTGAGCATGCCTGTGCCCGACCCCACAGTAGCTCCTGATAACTGACTTTCTAGGGCGCTGCCAGGCATGCCTCATTGCCCGTTGCTATAATGGTCTCGAGGCCTTTGAGTGGGCTCTGAGCATTGTTCCTGGTCAGCGCCGTCTCTTCCTCTGTGAGGTGACTGTGTCACATCTTCCTACTACCTCATGGTCACCCACTTCTCAGCAGACCTTGGCTCCTCCCTCCTTGCCAGAGAGCCCTGCAGACCTGCCTGTGTTTGCGCCACCTCCTCCTGATTTCTGTGACCAGTCCCTGCAGTGGGCTCTGAGTCCCACCCTTCAGGAACCTCCATTTCCAGTGTTCTTGGTCTTTCTCCTGTTTTCAGCCTTTCTTTCTGAAGTGTGCCATTTGTACCAGCCCTCTTGGGGCACAGATATCGCTCATCTTTGAACCCTCCCCTTTTCATCTCCGCTTCTGCTCTCCAGAGCCAAACTGGTAGAGCTGTCGGTATGCCTGTCTCCACTCCTTTATCTCCACCCCTGCTCTGTCTCCACTACGGCGCGTTTCATCACACCGAGAACTGCCTATGCTAAACTGCAAGACTGGTGACTTGCAGGACACTCAGCCTGCTGTGGTGCTCCCTGCTCAGCTCTGCTCTTTTCTGCAGGTGTCCAAGTTGACCACGTCCTCCTGTGGCAGCTTATCTGTCCCTTGAGCACTGCAGACTTAGCGTGTGCAGACGTGCTCCAGGATGGCTCCCCCAAGCCTGGTTCTCGTCTAGGCTTTCAGCTGCTTAGTTAGAAACCTGGCCGTTCTCTGTCACCTCCTCATACCTCTCCAATCTTCTCTCCGGTCTACCGCCTCTGCTCCTGAGTCCCTGCAGACCCGCCGGCCCAGCCTCTCCACCCGGCCTCCCCAGCTCCGTCCTGCCTCACCTGTTTGGTTCGCTGTGTTCTCTTCCCACTGCCCTTCAGGGCAGCCCCTCTCATCCCAGAGATCTCCACTTGAACTTTCCAGAGCACCCCACGCAGCAGCGCCCCTGTGCTGTTTTGGCCTGTTGTGCAGTGGTTACATTTGTGTATCTGCCTGCTTCTTTGAGCTGCAGGCTCAGGGCCCGGTGTCCCCCCCGAGAGGGATTGGTGGACTCGCTCTGTCTGAGGGTGTTAGGGTCGGCTTCCCCCACAAGAGGAATTGGTGGACTAGCTCTGTATGATGGGTGTCAGGGTCGGCGTCCCCCCCAGAGGGCTTGGTAGACTTACGCTGTCTGATGGGTGTTAGGGTCAGCGTGTCCCCTCCCGCCCCCAAGCGGGGACTAGTGGACTCGCTCTGATGGACGTCAAGGTCAGTGTCCCCCTGAGAGGGCTTGGTGGACTCGCTCTGTCTGGTGGACGTTAGGGTTGGCATCCGCCCCGAGAGGGCTTGGTGGACTCGCTCTGTCTGATGGGCATCAAGATTGGCATCCCCCCCCGAGAGGGCTTGGTGGACTCGCTCTGTCTGATGGACGTCAGGGTCAGTGTCCCCCGTGAGAGGGGACGTGTGGCCTCCCTCTGTCTGGTGGGTGTCAGAGTTGGCATCCCTCCAAAAGGGGACTGGTGGACTCGCTGTGTCTGGTGGGCTTGCACTCTACACTTCGAGTGCCTTCCCTTCCTGAGTCAGGTGTCCTCCTGGGCTGCGCAGATGCCCGCCACTTCTTCACGGTACTTGTCACGGTTGGGCTGAAATGCATCATTGCTGCTGTTTTAAAATGTCATTTTTCCACTGGAAGGGGAGGCAAGGATTGCTGCGCCCACATCTGGCCCTCCCTCCCGGCTCTCGGGCTTCCTCTCCTGTTTCACAGGGGCCGTGAGTGAGTCCGAGGATCATAACCACCTCGAGGGGAATTCAGACTTGGGTGTTTTGATGTAACTAATTTATTAACCAGATCTGGGGAGAACTTGCCAGTTGTGTGTTTCTGGAGTTAGCAAAGTAGACGGCGAGGATTCCCAGCTGGCATATACACACACCGATGTTAATGCTCGTGTCTCTTCCCGAGAGCAGAACCCAGGAAGCACTGAAGAGCGGGCACTTTGTGGACGTGCTGAGCATCCTCCTGCGGCTGCAGCGGATCTGCAACCACCCTGGGCTGGTGGAGCCCCGGCTCCCGGAGTCCTCCTACACGGCAGGGCCGCTGCAGTACCGCTCGGCCTCCCTCATCCTGAAGGCACTCGACAGAGACTCTTGGAAGGTAAGGAGAGGATTCAGGAAGGTGCGTCTCTGCTCGAAGTCTGTTCCCAGCACATTATCAATACACCACTGCTGAGAGGTCAGTTTCAACAAACCCTTGTCCTGAAGGTCACCACGTGCCCCTCACGCACTAACTGGGGGGCTTTGGGCTGTGTCCCCCTTCTGTGGAACTGGGATAATTGTGCACTTCCCATTGCTCTGTGTGTTACACAGACAGTCCATGGGAAGAAGCTTAAAATGTTGTACCTGCCACCCAAGAGCTCAGTACATGTTATTTTTTATTGTTTTCACTCATTTGTTTAGCAAATATTTATCTAATGCCTGCTGGCATTTTCCTAGTCACAGGAACAGCAGTGAACAAGATAGCCGAAATCCCTGCTCCTTGGGAGTCTCCCTCCCTCTCTCCCTGTCTATCAATCAGTGACATTTTTATGTGTGTGGAAAGACATTTATTAAAATATAGCTTATCCTAGGTGGTGGAAGTTTATTTTTTAACCAAAAAAATATACTTGTATACCTTTCTATGTTTAGATTTTTTGGTAATGAAAATTATTTTTACAGAACTAAAATTTTTAGAAGAAAAGACATTGGGTTAGTTTGGGTGATATGGAACGCAAGTATGCTGAACTTGTTGCATCTTGTCAGGGGCTGGAGGTTGGGGGCCATGCCCTCTGGGGTTGTCATTCCCTTTCTGTAAGTTTGACCCACCAGCTCCGGTGTCCACTCGAGGAGCCACAGAGCTTACCCAGGCCCCACTGGGCAGCAGGTGGACTCATGCCTGGTTTCCCTCTGCAGCCCCCACCCAGCCGCTCTGCTCCCGCTGCAGTCTCTCCTGGGCAGGCGCCAGCTCAGAACGCCGGGACCTGGGGTCTCGCCAGTGTCAAGAAATGGGAACCCGCTTTGTGACTTGGATAGGCTGTGCATGTGCTGGGCGAGGACAGGGCAGGTCCTGGCTCTGCCTTGCCAGCAAGGTGGCCCTGGGCGGCCATCCTGTCTTGGCTTCCTTACCACATAGGGAGGTTGTGAGGAGTAAGCCAGTTAATGTGTGTAATGGTCTGAGAAAGACCTGGATGGTGGGCAGTTTGTAAATGCTGTGTGAGTGAGTTAGCATGGTTAGTATTATTCCTACCACTGTGATCACCACTGTTAATATAGGAATGTGTTTTTCATGGAGTTAAAAAAAATCGAGCCATGGAAAATAAAGATGAATCAGAGACAGATTACTTCAAGGTATTAGATAGGAGATGTTTCACAGATAGTAGTTTTTATGTTGTGCTTTCATTTTCTTTTTCTTTTTTTTTTTTTGGTGAAGAATATTGGCCCTGGGCTAACATCCATTCCCGTCTTCCTCTCCTTTTTTTAATGTGGGATGCCTGCCACAGCATGGCTTGATAAGCGGTGTGTAGGTCCGTGCCCAGGATCCAAACCTGTGAACCCTGGGCTGCCGAAGCGTAGCACGTGAACTTAACCACTACGCCACCAGGCTGGGCCCACATGTTGTGCTTTCATTTTAAAAACAGCTTTATTGAGATAATTCATTACCATAAAACTCACCCTTCTAAAGTGTAGTTTTTTGGTTTTAGTATATTCAGAGTTGTGCAGCCATCACCACTAATGCTAGAACATTTCCTTACCCCAAAGAGAAAATCCACGTACGTTAGCTGTCAATTCCATTCCCTCCCTCCTGCCAGCCCCAGGCAGCCACTCATCTGCTCCTGTCTCTGGATGCGCCTACTCCGGCATTTCTCATAAATGGAATCATACAGTATGTGGTCTTTCATGTCTGACCTACTTCACTGATCATGATATTTTCACAGTTCATCCGTGTTATAGCAGGTGTCAGAATTTTTTTCCTTTTTAAGACTCAATAATATTCCATTATATGGCTAGACTACATTTTGTTTATCCATTTATCAGTTGATGGATGTTTGGGTTGTTTCCACTTTTTGGCCATTGTGAGTAATGCTGCTGTGGACACTCATGTACATGTTTTGTGTGGATGTAGGTTTCATTTCTCCTGGGTATGTGTCTAGGCCTGGCTTTGCAGGATGATACGTTGACTCCACGTTTAACCTTTGGATGAACTGCCACACAGTTTCCACAGCGGTGACACCGTTTTACATCCCCCTCAGTGTGTGTGAGGGTGTGGGAGGTTTCACTTTCTCCACATCCTCACCAGCACCTGCTGTCCATCCTCTGATTCTTGTCATCCTAGTGGGAGTGAGGTTACACTTGTGTCATTAAAGTCCATGAGAAGCGCAGGTGTAGTGTGCTGGGCACGTGGGGGAGTTTGTCCCAGCTGGGGACTCAGGCAGCGTGTCCTACCTGAGGAATGGGCGTCCCCAGGGCGCTTGACCAAGCAACGTGTCACACGTCCACCTCCACTCGCACTAGTGCACTTGGGTCATTCCCCCTAACCCCCCTTCTCAACAAGGTTTAGCATCTCCATGCTTCCAGACCAGGGTTTTCCAGACTCTTCCCTCTCTCCACTGCTGAGTCTAGTCTGCCTTTAAGTGCTGCCGTCTCCATTCCCACTTCCACTTGAGACCACCAAGTGCCATCATTCCCATCTTAAAGATGGGGAAACCAAGGTACACGGAGGTCCAGCAGCCTGCCCAAGCCCCAGAGTGGGGTACAGGTGAGGTCTTCAGGGATACCTCTTGGGAGATTGCCACACAGGGCCTGGTCTCCCCGTGTTGGAATATACTTTGCTTCTTAGTCAGGTGCTTTTTCTACTGCCTCATATAGCAAATTTGTTTTCTTTTTCTACTCAGGAAACCGATCTTTCTATATTTGACCTAATTGGCTTAGAAAATAAAATGACTCGCCATGAGGCGGAATTGCTTTGTAAGAAAAAGGTGACTCGGAAACTCATTGAGGAGCTGTTCACTGCACCGCCCCCGTCAAACAGACCTGCAGCCGTCAGACTGAAGCCCAGCAGGTGTGTGGTGTGGCGCATTGCTTCCTGCTCACCGTGAGCTCGGGCTGGGTCCTGGCTGGTCATGATTCCACCCCTGGACCGTGGGGTCCGGCTGACGTTTCCCCTCACTGCAAGGAGCCCTGGCCACACAGCCCCTCGGGGAGACCTGGGACCATTGGGTTTCAGTTTCACATGAGAACCTGGGCCACGGCTTGTGAAGAGAAAGGCCAGGCATCTCATTTAGTATGTGTTTCTCCTGGAGATCGCCCAGATGTCCTTGGTTTCTGTGAGAGTAGCTCATTATAAACGGCAGGTGTGGGCACTCTGCACCTCCTGGCCAGGGTGATATGGCCACTCACCCAATGAAGAAGGGCCCTTTTATCATCTTTAAGGAATGTTGGGATTCGAGAGGGATCCGAAAGGGGAAGGGATCAAGGAGGGGGAGGTCAGGCTGGATCAAACCCGGTGCGTGGTGTGATGGCAGCTGTCACGGGCAGACGCCCGAGTAGCGAGGGTAGAGCGTGTGCTGTGGGGTGGTGTTGGGGCCCTGAGGACAGACAGAGGGCTCCATCCACCCTGACCGCAGCCTGAGGGACATCTAAAGGACATCTGAAACGATGATTTTGCGGGTGCCATGAAGCTAGCGGTGGGTAGGGGGCAGAACATGTTAGATGATGAAATTAAAACATATGATTCAAGACAAGCTCAATCCAGCAAGTTGGAAATATGTAAAATCCTATGGTCAGGTTAAAAATGAGAAAGAAAATAGATGTTTTAGAGAGAAAAGGGCCAATTCTGCAAAGTGGCAGCCCATTCTTGTTGCCTCTTCTGTGTATGACTTCTCTGGGGGACTTGCAACCGACCACTTTCGCCTCATCTGCCTAGCCTGTGCTCGGGGCCTGCAGCCCTCAGTTAAATACACAGATGGGGCAGCAAAGCTGCGTTCCTCCTGGGGCTGGATGGCTTTACTTAGTGGATTTCTGCTGGCTATCTCCACCTGTTGCGTTGCCCAGGGGTTTTGAAAATATAGAATTCCTGCCATTACAGTTTTCCAAGTAAAATGAATATAAAGAGCATGTTGCACTGTGATAAAATCCGAAATGGCAGCCGGGTGTGGCTCCCCTTCTGCAGGTTTACCAGCTGTTGTTACCTGTGCTGCCTGTGACCTCACCGTGCAAGCTGACTTCTCACCCATTTTACTCTCGATCTGAACAGTGGTGTCCTGGACTTATGTGTTAGATGCATTGTTTCTAATCCACATTGATGGGAACTTAAAAATTAAAATCATATTCCCCCCATATCACCCAGGCATCAGAGTAGACGTACCACTCTTGTGTCCTAAGTGTTGTCAGCCCCTCCCCAGAACACATGGTGAGCTTCTGCACAGTGGTTAGAAACTCCCCCACCCCTCTTTAAACTGCCCTGGGAATGGGACCCCCTCACTGCTCTTGAGTGGTCCCGCACCCCCTGGGCCCCATCAAGGCACCCGCACCCCGAGTCTCAGCCGTGCTCGTGTCTTTGTCTGCACAAATGGCGTCTAGGTTATTTCAGCCTGTGCAGTATGGCCAGAAGCCCGAGGGTCGCACTGTGGCTTTCCCCAGCACACACCCGCCCCGGACAGCGACCTCTGCCGCAGCCACTGCCACTCCACAGGGCCACGTTCGAGGACGGCCACCGATCGCCACGTTCTCTGCAAATCCGGATGCAAAAGGTATGCCTCCTGTGGTGGGGTGTTCTCGGTGTCATGAAGGGTTTCTGTGGAAGAAGTTCCTCGCACTTTTCCTTGCCCCTCTGGACGTGTGACCATTCCTCTGAGCAGGAGCAGGAGTGGGACTGTCTGCTCTGGCTCTGCTGAAGAGACCATGTGTAGTTCGCCCGTGAGTGTTGGGCTCTTCTATTTCTTTAAACTGGATGTTTTCCCTATACAAGACATTCTACTCTTAGTCGAGCCATTGTTGATGTGACGATGAAGATGTACCTTTGGCAGAAATGTTCTCTTTCGTGTAGGGAAATGCACGTCAAAGTCGTTTATGAAACTTGTGAGGAAGTCTGCTCTTGTGTTTTGCGCCACCACTTCGACATAACCTGATCATTACTGTGAAGGAGGATAGGGTTGCATGGCAGCAAAAGTAATGAAGATAGTGCTCTACCCCTAATCCACAGGGTCCTTGATGTCAGTCCACTTGGTTCTTTAAGATCTACATAAATGTCCAGACAGTACTGCTTTGCTGCAAGAGATCTTTGTACAGCTTGGGGTGCAGGCGGGGCCTGTGCTCTGAGTGGTTAGGAGGTGGTTTCTAATTGACACTCATGTTTGAATGGGCTGACTTGTAACATTCCATTTACTCCAGAAATGTACTGGGTAGCCTGCTGATGAACTCAAAGTGAAATGAATTAACAACAGATAAAAAATTATATTTCTCTCACTCTAGAGACACCCCCCTCCCTTTCTTTAGAGAGGGCTTCTCATTTGAGACATGGTATGAAATAATGTTTGTTTTATTTCTTTAAAATTATTGAGAACCTCTAACAGCTTTGCACAAACAAACCTTATTGATTGCAGCGGCAGCAGCCCCGTTTCAGACCTCTCAGGCTTCCACCGGTGCTCCGAGACACCAGCCCGCCTCGACCTTCAGCACAGCACCTAGCCCAGCCCATCCTGCGAAACTGCGGGCCCAGACCACTGCCCAGGCCTCCGCCCCAGGCCCGCCCCAGCCCCAGCCCCAGGCCCCCTCGCACCCGGCGGGGCAGAGCGCGCTGCCTCAGGGGTTGGTGCTCACCTCGCAGGCCCAGGCGCGCCTGCCGAGTAAGTGGCCTCGCCTCTCCCGGGTCTGCCCCCTCTTTACCACAAGGCAGCTCTGTTCAGAGCAGTGGTGTGTGAGGGGCCTTGCTCTCCACTCCCTTTGTCTCCCCTAAACCCATGCCTAGTGCTGCCTTTCGCCACGCTGTTGTTTCTGGCCCTAAATCTGCAGAGGGAGGGCTCCTCTCCAGGGCCAGTGTCCGGGGCATTGTCCTCTCTCTGTCCTTTCTCCTGATGCCTGCACGCCACTCTGCTTTCTTCCTGCGCGTGCCCTGCCTCACTGTGCTGATCGTTGCACTTCTCCTAGTGTCAGCCAAGATTTCCTTCCGTCAGTCACCAGGGTCACCTCAGGGAGCAAATAGGAATAAAACAGAAGCCAGTAACTTCCTTGCCAGCCATGTGAACTAGTGTTTGGTTTCTAAAAACCATGACTTCTTTTAGTCTCTCGCTTATCACCAAATTTAAACCTGGAATGAATTATTGCTCGACCAAGACATTTTGTAATAAATCAGTGACAAAACATTGCAATCTTACTAAATTTTTTTAATAGAGCTTTTTATTGAGACCAGTGAAGTTAACATATTTCTAAATCTTACATGTACCCCTGTTCATTCTGCTGTAGAAAGTATCCGTACTGAAACTATTAGGGGCTACATCATTTCTCAGACGCCGCCTCAAGCACTGTATTTGTTGGGGTAGCAGTTGTGTGGAGGCCTTTCTGGAATGGTGAGAGAGAGAGGTAGTGTCACGAGGAGACACTGAATTCAGGCTAGTTTTCTCTCACGACAAGCCTCTCTCTTCCATTACCAGCAAATAGAGAGTAATTATCCTAGTGAATTGCGCAAGGGAGGAAGCACTTGTATATGTTCCAGTTCTTTTTGCCTAGGGTAGGAACTATGTGGGCTGTGCCCCAGGAGCTGTGCTTGGGGGGCATAAAGTCAGCCAGGCCGCCCTTCACTCTGACGCCTTCACTGAGGGCTGATGGGACATTCAAACTTCCATGCACAAATCTCTGCATTTTCCCTTCCTTATTCATGGTTTCTGTGGGCAAGATATTTTTGGGTGTTTTTCTGGTCTTTTGCTAACTGTTCTGTTATCACTAATAATTCTGGCGTGGGTTTTCTTGGGAGGAACATTGAGACTCGAATATCGACTATTGGGTTTAAACCTTGAAGCCCGTTGGTCAGTTATAGCTGGAAGGTAGTGCCTTTTTGGGTTAGGTGTGTATGACTCCATCTGAGTTATGTTTTAAAAAAAATGTTTTAAGCAATGTTAAGTTTCCCGTTTCTTCACAGTAAACATAGATGGAATCCTACGACCTAGTTCAAATTAGTGTGAAACTTTATACCTGAAAGCTACATTTGTGTGATATATTTATGTACTTAAATACATTTCCAAGTTTTGAAAAGGTCATGGGTTTAATTGAAGCTAGTTATCTATTATTTTATATCTGTAGTGAGAAAATCTTGTTTACCTCTGTGAGCTAAATTGGACGTTTACTTTTTTCACATCTTGAAAATTCTCTCAAGAGTTTGATATGAGAGTTTCAAAGTATATTACAAACAGATTTCTGCTATTTTTTTTTTTTACTTGGTGAGGAAGATTGGCTCTGAGCTAACATCTCTGCCAGTCCTCCTCTATTTTGTGTGCGGGTCGCTGCCACAGCATGGCTTGATGAGTGGTATAGGTCCATGCCCAAGTTCTGAACCCGCGAACGCTGGGCTGCCCAAGCAGAGCGTGCCGAACTTAACCACTATGCCACCAGGCCAGCCCCTGATTTCTGCGATTTTTGATGTTTGCTACTTTTTTATTGGTTGGAAAGAAAAGTAAAATGTTCTTTAATAGTTTCTATAGTTATATTAATATCTGATATCTAAAATCTCTACCAGTTAGGATTAAATAAGTTAAACATTAAAATTCAATGTTAATTTTAATTGATTTTTCTGTTAAAATAATTATTTTCTGAAAACGTTAGAAAGCAATACGTAATAAATGTTTCTATGACACTTGGGTTTACTATAGACGGTCGTTCTGTGTGTGACAAATGATCGTCAGTATAACAATCGCAAACTTTCCTCCGAAGTTTTAATTGGTTTTTCTGCGTTTCTGCAGGTGGGGAGGTAGTCAAAATAGCCCAGCTGGCTTCACTCGCAGGACCGCCAAGTCGAGTCGCCCAGCCTGAGACCCCTGTGACGCTGCAGTTCCAAGGAAACAAATTCACCTTGTCACACAGCCAGCTCCGACAGCTCACCGCTGGCCAGCCCCTGCAGCTACAAGGTAAAAGGTGGCTAACTCATTGTGACAGGTGAAGAACTGAACTGCGGACACTTTGCAGGTGGAGCCATCCGAGCCCGCCTCCTCCCCTGCAGCTGTGACTTGGGCCTGTTGGGCAGCCCCTGTGAGCTCCGCTGCTTCACTGGGAAATGGCCTCAGTGAGCCTTACCTGGTGGGGCGTCTGGAGGACTAATGGGATAACACACGTCACCCCTGTGGTTGCCTGTATGCGATACATACGAAATAGGTGATACTCATTTTTTAATAGAATCTGCCTTTTGGAAACAAGTTTCTTATTTTTAAAATCAGAATACAAAGATTTGCTACTTTCTAATTTTAGTGTGAGATGAATTGTCCTGAAGATGCCAAAGGACTAGCAGTTTCTGTAGAAGTTATGTTCTTTTATATACAGGTTTTACAATTTTAACTCCCAGACCAAAGCCCCCCCGGCCTGTGGCTGAGAGCGATGTGTTCAAGTAGTAATTGCTTTTTGAAGAAAATGGGGGGATGCAATGTGAGTGGCACGTTAATATGAATCCCTAGTGACGACATGGCAGCACTTGAGTCATCTCAGTTCCTCTCGGCTGTAGATTAGGATTCAGAGGTGGTGTCCATAGCAGCCTTGGCTGGTGCCCTGCCTGAGCAGCCTTCTCAGGATATGTTGTTCATGGCTCTTGTCAGGGGTGAAAGGCTCTGTTGTCAGCCAGGTCTGCGATGCTCCACGCCAACGCTGGAGTCACAAACAGCTTAGCAGAGCAGAGGCACCCAAGAAGCCTGCAGCAGAGAAACCATTTGATTGGTTTAATTCCACATTGCTTCCGTTTTTTGACCAAGAGGCGAGGCTGTCTGTTACTGGTGGGCTCTAGTTGTGTTACAGCACATGTGAGCTTTCCTCTAGAGGAAAAGATGTTGGAAAGACTTCATCACACAAAAGGTTGAAAATGACAAGCTCCTTAAACAGTGACAGAGCTGCAGAGTTTGGGCTAAAAAACAAGTCTTTAGGTATTTCTTCATCCAGCATCCAATTGGTTGGCAAGCACCAATGCGTGATCTGGAAGCTAGGACCTTCCACCTGTGACCAGCTTGGGAGCTCAGGGCCTCAAGCACACACGACAGACCCTTAGCCAGGTGCCCATCGTGTCACCCACAATAGGAATGGCAAGGAAGAGATGAGCTTTTTCTTGATATTAAGCAAAATGACTTTGTTCCTTAGAGTTTTCATTCACTGTGAATGAAGTATTTTCATTTTTCTCCAAGTAACTGAACTTTGCATTGCCTCAGAGTAAATTTGATTTTGGATTTTTGGTTTATTGCTGTGTTTGTTTCTGTACATTTGGAAGTGAGTGTAGCCTGTAGGTAAAAGGCGCACACGTGTGATTGCAGGCAGTGTTCTTCAGATCGTGTCTGCGCCTGGGCAGTCCTACCTGCGACCTCCAGGCCCCGTGGTGATGCAGACCGTGTCCCAGGCAGGAGCCCTCAACGCCCTGGGAAGCAAACCCCCAACCAGTGGCCCAGGCCCTGCACCCCTGACCCCATCAGGTGAGTGCTCTGAACAGGAAGAAGACTTGGCTTTGAAGCTTCTTTTTGATTTTCTGTGCTTCTAAGGTAACTGCAGGGCGTTTGTGATGTCCGACTGTGTGCCTCAGAACCTGTAAGTCCCGTTTGTGGCCGTCTCTGATTTCCACAGATGGGCTAGTGTCAGCGTGGTGTTTCTTTCTCTTTTGCTCTCAATGATATTGGTTGAATATAACCAGCCTCCACTTTACCTTAGATTTTGGGGTTTTTTTGCTCTAACAAGAGACTTGGAATCATGAGAAATTTTGCTTGTTAATGTCAAATACACTTAGGGAACGTGCGAGAATCTCCCCTGGGACAGGTAGTGGAGCAGAGTTTGGAGCCTTCTCTGTCTGGCCCAGCCTGTGCTACCCCTTGCTCATCCTACAGCCTGCTTCCCGCCAGGGTCCTGCTCTTCTGGGCGCACCCCTTCTGCCTAGGGTGCCTGCTGAGGAGCCTGCAGACTTGGGAGGTGCTTGGGTTGAGTTGACGTATGGAAGCAGCAGGGACCACTCCCGACCTGAATCCCTTGTCACCACTGAGCCCCAGTCCCTGGATGGTCTGCAGTAAAGCTGGGGCAGGGCCTGTGTACCCCTTCCCATTGGGCTGTGCCAGTGGGGTGCTGGAGGAGGCTGCAGGGCTGTTGGTGTTGCCCCGGCTGCAGTTCTGCATCCCAGCCGTGACATATGGTTCCACTTGCAGTCGGTTCTGTTTTCCAGGTTTTCTCCTACCCTCCCAGAACCAGCTGCTGGCACCCTCCCCAGAGCTTAATAAATCCTGTTTTGTGGGCCTCAAGCTCCTGTGCCTGGCACCAGCCCCATCCACTAGGTTCTAATCACCTCGACCCTTCCCTTTGCTCACCTAAAGTGGCTTTCTGACCCCAGGGCCCTTTTCAGTCCTCGAATACCTCTTTCAGCAGTCCCCTGTGTGCAAGTGTCTGTCAGGATAAGCAGCATGGCCGTGCTGGTGGGAGCAGGCCGTGTGGGATCCTGGGGTCGCTCTGTCCTGGTCTAGAGGGCAGTGCTGACTCCCTGCCCGCAGGCAGGTGGAGTTGATGGTGAAGCACCGAGGGCAGTGGAGTGCTGGGGCCCATGTGGCTGCTGCACTGCTGTGATTGCAGTGAAAGTGACCAGGGTCTGAGGTGTGTGGTGGACTCCTCTGAGCACATGGGGCACTCACCACAGGAGAGACAGACCCATGACGCTCAGTCATCACCAGAGAGCAAGAATGCTTTGCTGGCAGTTCTGAATAACTTACACATTCCAGAAATGTGCTAGTGAAAGATGATGAGAGCATTTTAGAGAGCGTGCTGGTGGAGGATGAAGGTCTGAAGAGTGTGCCAGTAGCCTTGGTTTCCAGCTCTTCATTTTTGCATTTGTAGTGGGTGTGCCTGGTCGAGTGGCAGTCAATCCCCTGGCTGCAGGAGAACCTGGAATGGCCTCCAAGCCAGCCTCTCCCATCGGAGTACCAACCCAGGTACGGTGCAGTACACCCGAATGCCACGTGGTGCCGATGGGCAACACCTCCACGCGTGGAAGCTAGTTTTCAGAAGCTGCTTGTTACCAGGGATGGTTGTGATATTTAACAGCTTCTGTGAGGCATCATCAATTTACATGCCTTCAAAAATACATTGTCTCTCTGAATTATAGAATTTTGATTTTAAAAATACATTTCCAAATAAAGGAAATGAAACTGGGCTTTATAATTGCAAAAATCCCCTTTCACATTTTTTTATATTCTCATACCTGTCTTCCAGGCATTAGAAATGCTCATAGTGTTTCGAGAAATGCTTTCACTTTGGTGAGGAGAAGAGTGTCCGTTTTCTTTGCCTCCTTGCTGTTGCTGTTTCCTGTAGAACCAGGACCTCTGGGTCTAGGTGTGCTCTGTGTAGCAGTCGCCGTAGATGAGGGATCCCACAGGGCCGGGGGAGACCAGTAACTGGGCCTGTTGTTTTGCACTAACCATTTACTTCCTTGCTTTTGATAAAGGAGGAGAAGACCAGACTTTTGAAAGAGCGGCTGGACCAGATTTATTTTGTCAATGAACGGCGCTGCTCCCGTGCTCCCGTATATGGCAGAGATTTGTTGGGGATCTGTTCCCTGGCCAACAGAGAGCAGATACCATGGCACGGCTCTTTCGATAGCAGTCACAGGAAGGGGGCTGGGCCAGCGAGCTGTTTCACGTCACCTTCCAAAAGTCAGAGGGACCTGATTCTGACACTGACTCAACGTCAAGAATCCCTCCAGGATGTTATCGACAGGTAGGGTGGCCTGTATGTATAGATGTGTTTTAAAGGTTTTTTACTCACTATGTTGCACCTCAGCAACTTTCGGTGTTGTTTTCTGGATGTTCACCTTATTCCCATAAGTTTCTCCCTGAGTTGTCGCTTGGAAGTCTGTTTTGAAATCACTTTGGGGGTCTTCAGCTTTGCTGTCAGATGGTCTTTCCATGAAGCTTGTCGACGCCTGCAGGTTGATTTCTTTCTGCGGAGGCATTGGGCCTGTCCTGGGGACGGCCTTGGGATGAACGTTGGCTGGCCTATGTGAAGAGCCACAGCTAATTCTGGGTGTGGGGAACATGTTCTTGACGATTTTCTCCATTTTGTTTTTTTAAAATAATAGTTTATTAAAAACCACATGAATGACTTAAAATTGCGTGATGAGAAATGTATATTTAAGAGTTAAACTAAGAAAACAGGCTCTTAAGAGAGAAAATAAAACTCCAGATGCTGTTGGGGCACAGTGGCTGCACCGATCCCTCTTCTGCCAAGCCATGTCTTTGCTTCCTCTTTGCCTTATGTACTGTATCAGTCCTGTTTGCGATTTCATTCACTGCTTTGACCTAGTTTCTAGATTCAGCCTGAGAACGTGTTTTCTCTCCCTTCTCTGTTTTGTGTTGTTCGGCAGCAGTTCCCATGGTTACTTGTATTTACAGTAGGAAACCCAGCACTGCTCCTGTGCCCTGGCTCAGCTTTCAGGATGTATCTACTGTAGGTCTCTCAGATCAGAAACAGAAATAATGGAGAAAAATAAAACTGGAAGTGGTTCTCCACATGTGAGCGAGTCAGCCTCTAACTCTGGACTCTTTCCTCCTGTCTCCATGTAGTTAGGTTAGTAACTGCCTGCACTCATGCACTCTTCTTTCTTGTAGATGCTGATTTGTCTTTCTTTCATCCTTCTTTCTCTAACATGATAGATAACTTTTTAAAAAATAAACTTTAGGGCCAGCCCCGGTGGTTTAGTAGTTAAGTTTGGCTTGGTCCGCTTCAGAGGCCTGGGTTCAGTTCCCGCACATGGACCTACACAACTCAGCTGTCAGTGGCCATGCTGTGATGGCGGCTCACATGCAAAAAGAGGAAGATTGGCAGCAGATGTTACCTCAGGGCGAATCTTCGTCAGCAAAAAAATAAATAAACAAACTTTATTTTTTAGAGCAGTTTTAGGATCACAACAAAATTGAGAGGAAGGTACAGAGATTTCCCATCTATCCCCTGCCCCCACACATGCGGTTTCCCCTGTTGTCAACATCTTACATTAGAGTTGTACATTCGTTATAATTGACGAACCTACATTGGCACATAGTAATCACCCAGAGTCCATAGTTTACATTAAGGGTCACTCTTGGTGTTGTACGTTCTTTGGATTTGGACAAAGGTATGACGTGTGTCCATTGTTATGGTGTCTTACAGAGTAGTTTCACTGCCCTAAAAATCTGCTATAGTCCACCTATTCATTTCTCCTTCCTCCCTAACCCCTGGCAATCACTCATCTTTTTACTGTCTCCATAGTTGTGCCTTTTCCAGAATGTCTTATGGTATGTAGTCTTTTCAGATTGGCTTCTTTCACTTAGCAATGTGCATTTAAGATTCCTCTATGTCTTTTCGTGGCTTGATAGCTCATTTCCTTTTAGTGCTGAATAATATTCCATTGTCAGGATGTGCCACAGTTTTTTATCCATTCACCTACTGAAGGACATCTTGGTTGCTTCTAAGTGTTGGCAATTATGAATAGAGCTGCAGTAAACATCTGTGTGCATGTTTTTGTGTGGACATAACTTTTCAGTTCTTTTGGGTAAATACCAAGGAGCATGATTGTTGGATTGTGTGATAAGAGTATGTTGAGTTTTGTAAGAAACTGCCAAACTGTCTTCTGAAGTGGCTGTACCATTTTGTATTCCCACCAGCAATGGATGAAGAGTTCCTGCTGTTCCACATCCTTGTGGCATTTGTTGTTGTCTGTGTTCTAGATTTTGACCGTTCTAATAGGTGTCTAGTGGTGTCTTGTTGTTGCTCTAATTTATAATTCCCCACTGGCATGTAACGTGGAGCATCTTTCCCTATGCTTATTTGCCGTCTGTATAACTTCTTTGGTGAAGTGACTGTTATGGTCTTTTGCCCATTTTTTAAATTAGGTTATTTTGTTATTGTTGAGTTTCAAGAGTTCTTTGTATATTCTGGATAACAGTCCTTTATCAGATGTGTCTTTTGCAAATATTTTCTCCCAGTCAGTGGCTTGTCGTCGTCTTCTCTTGACAGCGTCCTTCACAGAGCAGAAGTTTTTAATTCTAATGAAGTCTAGCTGATTAATTCTTTCATGGATCATGCCTTCGCTGTTGTATTTAAAAAGTCATCACCATGCCTAAGATTTTCTCCTGTTATCTTCTAGACGTTTTAGAGTTTCACATTTTACATTTAGGTCTGTGATCCATTTTAAGTTAATTTTTGTGAAGCATGTAAAGTCTGTGTCTAGATTCATTTTTTTTTTAATTATTTTTTTTGGATCATATTGGCTGGCCCCAAACAGTCCAGTTTTTATCTGTCACCATACATATGTGTCCCTGTACCCCTTTCGCCCTCCCCCCACCCCCTTCTGTGGTAACCACTAATATGTTCTTTTCTATGTGTTTGTTTATCTTCCACATATGAGTGAAATCGTACGGTATTTGTCTTTCTCTGTCTGACTTATTTCACTCAGCATAATACCCTCAGGGTCCATCCATGTTGTTGCCAGTGGCGTGGTTTTGTCTTTGTTTATGCCTGAGTGGTATTCCATTGTTTATATATACACCACATCTTTATCCGTTCATTCGTTGATGGGCACTTGGGTTGCGTCCACATCTTGGTTATTGTGAATAATGCTGCAGTGAGCATAGGGATGCATAAATCTCTTTGAATTGTTGATTTCAAGTTCTTTGGATAAATACCCAGTAGTGGAATACCTGGATCATATGGTTTTTCTATTTTTAATTTTTTGAGAATTGTCCATACTGTTTTCAATAGTGGCTGCACCAGTTTGCATTCCCACCAGCAGTGTCTGAGGGTTCCCTTTTCTCCACATCCTCTCCAACACTTATTTCTTGTCTTGTAAATTATAGCCATTCTGATGGGTGTGAGGTGATATCTCATTTTAGTTTTGATTTCCATTTCCTGAATAATTAGTGATGTTGATCATCTTTTCATGTGCCTGTTGGTCATCTCTATATCTTCTTCGGGAAAATGTCTGTTCATATCCTCTGCCCATTTTTTGATCGGGTTTTTTTTTTGTCGTTGACTTGTATGAATTCTTTATATAGTTTGGAAATTAACCCCTTGTCAAATATGTGATTTGCAGATATTTTCTCCCAGTTGGTGAGTTGTCTTTTTGTTTTGTTGATGGTGTCCTTTGCCTTGCAGAAGCTTTTTAGTCTGATGTAGTCCCTTTTGTTTATTTTTTCTTTTGTTTCCCTTGCCTGAGTAGACATGTTACTCAGAAAGATACTGCTAAAACCTATGTCAAAGAGTGCGCTGCCAGTATTTTCTTCTAGAAGTTTTATGTTTTCACATTTGACCTTCAAGTCTTTAATCCATTTTGAGTTAATTTTTGGGTATGGTGTAAGATAATGTCCTACTTTTATACTTTTGCATGTGGCTGTCCAGTTTTCCCAACACCATTTATTGAAGGGACTTTCTTTTCTCCATTGTACATTCTTGGCTCCTTTGTCAAAGATTAGCTGTCGGTAGATGTGTGGTTTTATTTCTGGGCTTGCAATTCTGTTCCATTGACCTGTGTGTCTTTTTTTGTGCCAGTACCATGTTGTTTTGATTACTATAGCTTTGTAGTATGTTTTGAAGTCAGGGAGTGTGATACCTCCAGGTTTATTCTTTTTTCTCAAGATTGCTTTGGCTATTTGGTGTCTTTTTTTGTTCCATATAAATTTTAGGATTCTTTGTTCTATTTCTATGAAGAACGTCAGTGGGATTCTGCTTGGGATTGCATTGAATCTGTAGATTGTTTTAGGTAGTGTGGACATTTTAACTGTGTTTATTCTTCCAGTCCATGAGCATGGCATATCTTTCCATTTCTTTGTCTTCTTTGATTTCTTTCAATAATGTCTTACAGTTTTCATAGGTCTTTCACCTCCTTGGTCGAATTTATTCCTAGGTATTTTATTCTTTTTGTTGCAGTTATAAATGAGATTATATTCTTGATTTCTCTTTCCATCCAGTTTGTTGTTAGTGTATAGAAATGCAACTGATTTTTGTAAGTCGATTTTGTACCCTGCAACTTGACTGTATTCATTGGTTACTGCTAATAGTTTTTTGGTGGATTCTTAGGGTTTTCTACATATAGAATCATGTCATCTGCAAATAGTGGCAATTTTAGTTCTTTCTATTTTGATCCCTTTTATTTCTTTTTACTGCCTAATTACTCTGGCCAAAATTTTCAGTACTTTGTTGCATAAGAGTGGTGAGAGTGGGCATCCTTGTCTTGTTCCTGCTCTCAGAGGAATAGCTTTCAGTTTTTCACTGTTGAGTATGATGTTGGCTGTGGGTTTGTCATATATGGCCTTTATTATGTTGAGGTATTTTCCTTGACTCATTTTTTTGAGGGTTTCCATCATAAATGGATGTTGGATCTTGTCACATGCTTTCTTTGCATTTATTGAGATTATCACGTGATTTTTATTTTTTATTTCGTTAATGTGATATATTGCATTGATTGATTTGTGGATTTTGAACCATATCTGCATCCCTGGAATAAATCCCACTTGATTGTGGTGTTTATCCTTTTAATGTATTATTGTATTTGATTTGCTAATATTTTGTTGAGGATTTTTGCATCTGTTTTCATCAGCGATATCGCCCTGTAATTTTCCTTTTTTTGTGTTGTCCTTGTCTGGTTTGGTATCAGGGTAATGTTGGCCTCATAGAATGAGTTGGGAAGCATTCTGTACTCTTCAGTATTTTGGAATAGTTTGAGAGGGATAGGTATTAAATCTTCTTTGAATGTTTGGTAGAATTCACCAGAGAAGCCATCTGCTCCTGGACTTTTGTTTTTTGGGAGGTTTTTGATTACTGTTTCAGTTTCTTTACTTGTGATTGGTCTATTCAGATTCTTTATTTCTTCTTTTTTGTGTGTGAGGAAGATCAGCCCTGAGCTAACATCCATGCCAGTCCTCCTGTTTTTGCTGAGGAATACCGGCCCTGAGCTAACATCTATTGCCAATCCTCCTCCTTTTTTTCCCTTTTTCTCCTCAAAGCCCCAGTAGATAGTTGTATGTCATAGTTGCACATGCTCCTACTTGCTGTGTGTGGGACGCCACCTCAGCATGGCCGGACAAATGGTGCATTGGTGTGCGCTAAGCCGTGGGGCCAGCCCCTCTATTTCTTCTTGATTTGGTTCTGAGAGGTTGTATGATTCTAAGAATTTATCCATTTCTGCTAGGTTAACAAATTTGTTGGCATATAGTTTTTCATAATAATCTCTTATAAGCTTTTGTATTTCTGTGGTGTCCGTTGTAATTTCTGCTCTTTCATTTCTGATTTTATTTATTTGAGCCTTCTCTTTTTTTCTTTGAGTCTGTCTACGGGTTTGTCAATTTTGTTTATCTTCTCAAAGAACCAGCTCTTAGTTTCATTGATCCTTTCTTTTGTTTTTTTTAGTCTCTATTTCATTTATTTCTGCTCTGATTTTTATTATTTCCTTCCTTCTGCTGACTTTGGGCTTTGTTCTTCTTTTTCTAGTTCTTTTAGGTGTAGGGTAAGCTTGTTTATTTAAAATTTATCTTGTTTGTTGAGGTAGGCCTGTATTGCTATAAATTTCCCTCTTAGTACTGCTTTTGCTGCATCTCATGTTTTGGTATGTTGTATTTTCATTTTCATTTGTCTCTAGGTATTTTTTTGATTTCTCCTTTGATTTCTTCATTAATCCAGTAGTTGTTCAGTAGCATGTTGTTTAGTTTCTACATATTTGTGACTATCTGAGCTTTTTTCTTGTAGTTGATTTCTAGTTTCATAGCATTGTGGTTGGAAAATATGCTTGATATGATTTCAATTTTCTTAAATTTATTGAGGCTTGCTTGGTTTCCCAACGTATGGTCTATCTTTGAGAATGTTCCATGTGTACTTGAGAAAAATATGTATTCTACTGTTTTTGGGTGGAATGTTCTGTATATAGCTGTTAAGTTCATCTGGTCTAGTGTTTCATTTAAGTCCACTAGTTCTTTGTTAACTTTCTGTCTGGATGATCTATCCATTGACGTAAGTGAGATGTTAAGTTCCCGTACTATTATTGTATTGTTGTCAATTTCTTTAGGTCTATTAATAGTTGTTTTATATACTTTGATGTTCTTGTGTTAGGTGCATATGTGTTAATAAGTATTATGTCTTCCTATTGGAATGTCCCTTTTATCATCATATGATGCCCATCTTTGTCTCTTGTTATCTTTTTTTACTTTGAAGTCTGTTTTGTCTGATGTAAGTATAGCTACATCTGCTTTCTTTTGCTTGCCATTTGCTTGGAGTATCATCTTCTATCCCTTCACACTGAGCCTGTGTTTGCCTTTAGAGGTGAGATGTGTTTCCTGAAGGCAGCATATTGTTGGGTATTGTTTTTTAATCCATCCTGCCATTCTGTGTCTTTTTTCTTTCTTTCTTTCTTTTTTGCTGAGGAAGATCAGCCCTGAGCTAACATCTGTGCCCATCTTCCTCTGTTTTGTATATAGGATGCCACCACAGCGTGGCTTGATGAGCAGTGTGTAGGTCTGCGCCCGGGATCTGAATCTGCAAACCTCGGGCTGCCAAAGCAGAGCGCGTGAACTTAACCGCTGTGCCACTGGGCTGGCCCCTCGACAGTTTTAACACTATATGCCTTGGGGAAGGTCTTTTTGCATTGATGCAATTAGGAGTTTTCTTAGCTTCTTGTACTTGCACGTCCAGTTCTTTCCTCAGGTTTGGGAAGTTCTCAGCTCTTATTTCTTTGAATTAGCTCTCCACACCTTTTTCTCTCCCTTCTCCTTATGGGATACCTGTAATGCTTATGTTACTTTGTCTAATTGAGTTGGATGTTTCTTGAAGAATTTCTTCTTTTTTCTTAAATCTAAGTTCCCTCTTCTCCTCCACCTGACTCATTTCTAGGTTTCTATCCGTAAGCTCATTAATTTTTCCCTCCATATGGTCTGCTCTGTTTGTAATGCTTTCTGCATTAGTTTCCATCTCATTTATTGTGTTTTTAACCTCAGAACTTCTGTTTGGTTTTTTTTGTTTTTTTTTTTTTGGAGTTTCAGTCTCTTTGGTGAAGTACTCCTGTTCATTTATTTTATTCCTGAGCTCACTGAACTTCTTTCTGAGTTTTCTTGTAACTTGTTGAGTTTCTTTATGACAGCGATTTTGAATTTTGTGTCAGTCAGGTTGTACTCTTCTGTGATTTCAAGTTTGGTTTTTGGAGAGTTGTAATTTTGTAATTACAGTTGTAATTTTGTAATTCTGTTCTGCTGTGGTACTGTAGCTCTTCATGGTATTTGATGACTTGATCCTGTGCTGCACATTTGTAGTAGTAACCACCTTTCTTATTTGGGTACAGCTTTGGTTACTTTGGTTGTGAGCTTCTTTTGGTTATATTTGAGAGCCTACACTTTCCACTTTCCTCTGCCTCTGCCAGGGTGTCGTCAGTGCCCCCCTCATGCCGCTTGTGCCTTCCTTTGCTTTAGTCTCAAGTGTTGCCACCAGGGTCACCAGGCTGCGAGCACTTTTTCTGCTTCTGGGGTTATCTGGGTCTTGTGTTCCTCCACTGGCTCTCTGCGGGCTCTGCACGGGCTTGGATGAGGGTGCTAGTTGCACCACTGCCAGGGGTGCTGGGTTCATGGGTGTTGCTGTCGTTGCTGGGGGCCCAGGGTCCTGAGGACTTGTATGCAGCCCCTGCTGCTAATGGAGCTGGTATCAGGGATGCCGCCACTGGGGGCTGGGTCACTGGTTCTGCTGTGGTTCCTGAAGCCTCTGGTCACAGGTTCCACCTGCTACCACTAGTGGGGAGTAGGGGCTAAGCAGGGAGAGGTTTTTGTTGTTGCACACTGTGCAGCCACTGGTCTCTGGTGCTAGCTGGTGTGTTTTGAAAATTCAGGTCAGAGCATCTCACCCCAGCCAAGAAAATCCGAGGTTTGTATACTATTCTGAGTGCTGGAAAGACCTGGCCACTGCCGGGGAATGGGGAGGAGACACGCGTGCTGGATCTGCTGGTAGACAGGCAGGGAGCAATCTGATCCGCCCTCTCCGCTCCTGCCAGGCCTGCCCACTGGCGAGCAGGCTATGTCTTCTGGGAGACAGGCAGGTACCATGCCAGCCCATCTTCTCTGGCCCTGCCAGCACCACTTTTGGGCACACAGGCTAAGTCTACTGGGACATGGGTAGGGAGCAAACCAGCCTGCTTTCTCTGCCCCCTCCAGGACCGCTTGAGCAAGGTGCACCTATTTTCTTGCAGGCATTCAGGCCAGCATGGCGATTTGTGCTCTGGATCACTGCTGCTGGGGGGTGGGGTGGGCTACTCCCCTAGTTCCACTGCCTCCTAGGGGTCCAGTCCTCCCAGCTTCAGCTATGTAGGTGCTTGGATGTCTTATGTGTCTTGTTGGGCTGTGCGGGGAATCTTCCATTGGGTAATGGCTGTCTGACTGATTGTAGCTTAGAGGAGAGAAAGAAAGGAAACAACTTACTCCACCATGATGCTGATGTCACTCTTAGATTTATTTTTATCCATGTGGATGTCTAGTTGTTCCAGCACCGTTTGTTTAAAAACTATCTTTCTCTATCGTATTGTTGCCTTTGCTCCTTTGTCAAAGATCAGCTGATTATATTTATGTAGGTCTATTTCTAGGTTCTTTATTCGGTTCCATTGAATTATGTGGCAGTGCTACACTGTCTTGATTACTGTAGCTTTATATTAAGTCTTGAAGTCAGATAGCACCAGTCCTTCAGCTTTGTTCTTTTCCTTCAATTTTGTGTTAGCTATTCTGGATCTTTTGCTTCTTCCATATAAACTTTAGATTCATTTTGTCGATATCTGCAAAATAACTTTCTGGGATTTTGATTGGGATTGTGTTGAATCTCTGATCAAGTTGGGAAGAACTGACGTCTTGACAATATTGAGTCTTCTTATCCATAAACAGGGACTCTCTCTCCATTTATTTAGTTATTTGATTTTGTTGATCAGCATTTTGCTGCATGCAGTTGGTAGCAAGTCATGGAAACCCAACTTCAGCTGACATCCAGAGTAAGGGCTTCTCTGTGCAGGTGGCAACTGGAGGTTGGGAGATGGGTGTCAGGTTGGCTGTAATGACTCATCTGAGTTGTCATTGTGCTGCTCTCTGCAGGGCCTCTTCATCCCGGGTCTGGCTCCCCTCTTGGTGGCACAGTGGCTATAGCAGCTCTAGGGTTCCCATTCTCCCCCAGACCATCTGGGAGATGGAACGCCTGTGTCCCAGAAATTCCCGTCAGAAGAAATGCCCTTCATATGGAATGGGCTGTCTCTGCACCCGTTGTTGCGGTATGGCGGATGCGCTACACTGGTTCTTTTGATCTGGGCGGTCCTCATTGGCCAGGACTGGTTGAGACCTGCTCCCATGGTTGCTGTGATGGGATAGTGTGGGCCAGCAGCCATGTCACCTCTGTGGTGACTAGAATTAGGCACGCTGGTTTCTCTGGTGACTCCCACTATCAGAAGGTTCTGTCCTCTTCCTTCTGGAGCCTTAACTGCCTGAGACAGAGGTGCTGTCTGGTAGAGATTCTGTGTGACGAGCATGCTTTCTGCTTCTCAGGGTGGTGTGTGTGATCCCTCCAGTGGTGGCCGCGCCCCCCTCCTTGTGGGTGGCGAGGCCACCTTCCCTGTACAGCCACAGGATGCGGATCTTCAGGCACTGCCTGAAAGAGCACACGGCTCCCTACGCCCAGCAGCTGCAGCAGATGACAGCTCTGCGCTCACTGCAGTTTCCAGAGCTGAGATTGGTCCAGTTTGACTCAGGTATGAGAGGAGATCCCATTTGCAATGTTTACCATGTCCGATTCACTTGCTTTGGATTATGAGATACTCTTAATGTTACTCATTTCATAGGAAAGCTGGAAGCCTTAGCTATTTTACTGCAGAAATTGAAATCTGAGGGACGTCGAGTGCTGATTTTATCCCAGATGGTTCTTATGTTAGACATTTTAGAAATGTTCTTGAACTTCCATTATCTCACCTATATAAGAATTGATGAAAATGCCAACAGTGAACAGAGGCAGGTAAGAAAGAAATTGTTTACTTTGTTGTTTACAGTTCAGTTGTGTGAACTTTCATCACAAGTTTCTAACCTGGTTTCTCAGAGCTGTGTAAATTCAGTGCTATCGTAACCCTTCTGAACAAAGGAAAGAGCTTTTGAATGTCTTTGGACTTTAGTAGGTTTTTAGCTCCATCCTTTGATATGATTTCATAAGTCACTTTATTTGGGAAACACACGGTTGGTTAGATGTCTCAGAATCCGAATTGGTGCCGTATGGTCATGTCAGGACAAGATTGGTGTGCCTCAGGAGGTAGCATGGGGTGAAAATACAAAAACCATCCAGATGAATTTGCAGTAAAGAAATTTCAGTTAAAATAATATGCCCATTTTTTACCTGTCAGATCCTCTAAGGGTATCTTGATTCCCTCAGGCACAATGAGACATGCATTCTCTTACACGGCTGGTGGGAGCACAAATTAATATCACTTTCTAGAAGACAAGTTGACAGTATTGGTTGTGAATCTTAAAAATGGATCTATTTTGACTTGCCTCTGGTAATTCTGTGTCTGGGACTCTCTCCTTCAGCACCACCACCACACCTCTTAAAGATTTATATACAATTGTTCACTGTAGAAATGTGCATAATAACCCTCAGTCAGGAGCGAAGTGACTGTCCAGTAGTAGAAGAATGAGTAGGTAAGTTGTCCGTGTGCTGTAGGCCTGGCAGCATGGTGAACACACACTGTCCCGAGCAGTCCAGGGCATGGACTAAGCAGCCATCATCAACGGTGTTTCAGAACAGCTTTGAGTAGCATTGCAAAACGTTCCCAAGTTCCAAAAGCAAGCTACTTTTTTACCCTCTTGTATTACCCCCTTCCTGTTACACCAGAAGCACACTCAGGGCTTCTCACACACCTGCACACACACGAGAAGCCCTGCAACAGGCTTTCTTGGTAGCAATGTAACAAAGTGTATAGAGATTTTCTTGAAGGAGAAGGGTTGGTCGACTGTTATGGTCTTTTTTTGGCACTGAGATCCTTGCAGAGAGAAGTGTTCAAATGAGCCCCTTTCAGCTCATGGCCTTGAGTGAGATGGAGGAGCCTCTCTTCCTGGGTGGTTTCCTGCTCCCTCAGCCTTACTCCAGGGGCTTTTTGCTGTAAAGTGCCCTGGCATTGCCTGAGGGCACATGAAAAAGCACATATCCCTCCCCAGTAAGACTCTGTGTTCTTGTGGGGCCTACAGATTGAGCTGACAGTACATGTCAGATGGAGTCTGACGTTTTCCTTTTTTGTAAGTGATGACTCACGTTATTTAAACAGTGTAGAGATGTTTGTGATCCTTAAGTGAGAGATGACGCAGATGCACAAAACAGCCAGAATAAAATGCCAAAATCTGGTGTAATTTGAACAGGGGCCGCACGTCAAAGGAAACACAAACCAAGTAGTTTTGTTATGGAATAATTTGTGATAAATATCAGAAAGCGTCACAGGTTTCCCAGCATTTACTAAGAATACTAACTGGAGGGTTTTATTTCATCCTAGGAACTGATGAGGAGTTTCAACAGAGACAGGCGGATTTTCTGTGCCATTCTCTCCACTCATAGCCGTGCCACTGGCGTGAGCCTGGTAGAGGCAGACGCGGTGGTGTTCTATGACAATGACCTGAACCCTGTGATGGACGCCAAGGCCCAGGAGTGGTGTGACAGGATTGGGAGGCGCAAGGACGTGCACATATACAGGTGAGGAGTGGGCTGAGTCTGGGGTGGGCCTGCGTGCGAGGAGCTCTGTGCAGGTGTCGGTGCCAGACTCCCTGGGTCAGAAGTGCCGTGTGGATCTGGGATAACACACTGCAGTTGCAGTTCGCTTTGGAAGTTTCCACTAAGTTTTGTTTATTTTTCCTTTAGGCAGACTTGTATTCCTGCTGTCTGATTCATCCTTTCTTTATGTGTAACATTTGCTGGAGGCGTAATTTAGTTTGCCTGAGGTGTGACTGAGTTAGGTTGCTTAGACGCGCCCTGCTGTCTTTTCAGCGTGTGATTGTTGTCTCTCTTCTGGAGTACCTGAACCTTCAAGGATGATGTATATTTTAGGTTGTTTCAACTATTGTTAAATATTCAAATATGAATTATCTGTTAGTAAATTGGCTGTTGAAAGAATTGAAATCTTAGAACTGGTCAAACGTGTAATTGAGGGAAATGGAGAAGGCTCTACTCTGTGTTTCTAAATTTCTAGAAGTATTTACATAATGGTGTAATAGTAGTAGGTCTGCATTTTTTTGCTTGTTTATTTTGTGCCCAGTGTGCATTGAGCACTTGATGTGCCCCTGTCATGTGCCCCGCCACTTCTGTGAGATGTCAGCGTGAAGTCTCACAGGTGGCAGCTCGTACGGGACTGAATCCCCAGCTTGTGTGACATAGTACTCCTAATGTATTTAAAGAGCTTTATATTATTATTTTTCTGATTATAAATGTATTACTTGTTCATTGGAAAAAAAAGAAGAAAATCACGTAGAGAAGAATAAGTCTCCCATAGGGATGGCAGTCATTCACATTTTGGTGTGTGTCCTTCCAGACATTTAAAAATTGTTTTTAGATAGCTCATGTCATCAGTCTTATTTTGTAATCCTTTTTCTTGTAACAATATATTATGAGTGTATTTCCATGCTAATAAATATAAATTTGGTACGTCATTTGTATTGAACAAATAATGTTTCATTGTGTAATTTCTTCCTTATTGTTGGCCCTTTAGCAGTTACTAGCTAGAAATGGTAAAATATTTTATTCTCAGTAGCCACAAAATCTGTAAACACTCAGGAATAATCTTAGCAGTAAAGATGCAGGATATATAAGAAAAGTATAAAATTGTGTGAAAGGGTGTTAGATAAGCTGTCACGTGGGGGAGGATATGGTGTGTCCTTGGACCGGAAGACCTGGTTCATAAAACTGTAAAGTTTCCCCAAAGCGTTATTAAAATTTAAGTTAATTTCAATGGAAGCCCTGATTATTGGTGTTAGTGTATGTGTGCACGTGCACCTATACACACAGTTGGCTAAAATGGTTTTTAAAGTGTATTTGGGTGAAAGATATGATGGCCAGCAAAAATGATGACAAGGGTTGCAGGGAGAGAGTGGTGCTGGGGTGTCCGAGGACAGACACGTGGCCTTATCTCAGTGCTGCTGGAATCGGAGCAGATGGACAGTGCAGGGGGAAAACAGCCCAGCCTGGGTGGGAATGTCACCAAGGCAGGATTTCAGTTTAATTGAAACATAGTTTATTTAATAAGTGTTGCTGACACATTGTGTGTCTTCGAGGAAGGGAATGGGGTTGGAGCACTGTTTCCTGCTTTATGACTAGAATACAGTCCCTGTGAATTAAGGAAATAAATGTAAAAATAAAGCAACAATCTTAAAGTGGTATTTAAGAGATAATACCTGTAGCCTAGAGCTTGAAGGGATCGCTTTAATCAAACAGAAAACTTGGAAGGAAGGAAGGATAAGACATATTTGAGTATAGTAAAATAAAAAGTTAAGTACAGTCACACGCTGCATAACGACATTTCGCTCAATGGTGGACCGCGTATATGACGGTGGTCCCATGAGATTAGCGCCACACAACGTAGATGTGAAGTAGGCTGTTGTGTCTAGGTTTGTGTAAGTACACTCTATGATGCTTGCACAACGATGAAATTGCCTAACAACGCATTTCTCAGGACATATCCCTGTCGTTAAGTGACACATGACTGTATTGCAAAAAGATTTCCATAAGCAAAGTTAATAGGCAAATAATAAATTGGGAAAATTGTTTGCAATTCTCTTATCAGAGGGTTAAATCGCTCTTATAAGTTGAGAAGAAAGGTAAATGACCCCTTTTTTTAAGAAGGGTGGAGAGGGAACCTAAGAACAGAACAGGCAGTTCTAGGTGAACAAAAACATGTGACAAGATGCCCAAAGGTAGAAAGAAATGTAAGTTGAATGTGCAGTGGCCTTTCTGCTCGAATGCCCCGACAAGTGGGACTGTAAAGGGGCATGTCTGCTGGCAGTGCCCAGTAAGGGAACCTCCTCATTTTACTGGGAACTGAGGGTCGTTTCACTGTTTTGAAAGCAAGGTCCATTGATATGAAAATTGCATGTGCCCTTTGCCCCCAGCATTACCCTCAAGAGGGTTGATCCTGTGGTGTAAGAGTGGTTACTGCAGCTTGTTCATGTGGCATGAAGCAGGCACCAGTGAACGCCATCTTTAGGGTACAGCCATACCCTGAGTATCGAGCAGCCACTAGAAACATGAGTTCATTTCGGGGATTTCTGAAGGACACTGTTCAGTGAGAAGCAAAGTGCAGATAAGTGTGTAATGAGGCAGCTCTTGCCCCACATCATCAGTGTGATCATGTGAAGGTGCAGGGCGTGTTGTGGAAGTCTGTGTGCCAGGTTGTCAGCACTGAAGAAGACAGCTACTCAAGATGAGTCCGGGAGGCCCAAGTAGGATGTTTCTAGGTGGAGGCTGTGGGATGGGGAGAGTGAGGGTGACAGGCAGGAGGACACGGGGCATGGGGGTATGGGACAGTGTGCAGGGCTTCTGGGGCCTGCCTTCGTGCTGTGTGGGAAGTGGGGGCACAGCTGGGCGGAGATGGGAGCGGGGACAGTGGACCACGGAGGCCTTTGGCTGCCACATGAAGGAAGGAACATACCCAGCAGAGCATTGCATACGACAAGTGCTTTGAAAGCCATACTGCACCCACCTGAGCAGCGAGGGGTGCTCTTCACAGGCCGTCTCTGCCCCGGGTCTTCTTCCAGGTGCCTTAGCTGTCATTTGTGTGTATGTCTCTCTGTTTTGTTTGTAGGCTTGTGAGTGGCAATTCCATTGAAGAGAAATTGTTGAAAAATGGAACCAAAGATTTGATCCGGGAAGTAGCTGCTCAGGGAAATGATTACTCCATGGCGTTCTTAACACAGGTATCCTTCATTTGTGAGTCCTCGGGAGGGTTACCGCACAGGGAGGGCAATTGTGTGGGTTCCATGCAGTCGATGAGGAGTTGTCTGACGGTTTCCCTGGTACCGAGGTCTCGAGCTCAGGGGAATGAAACCGTTTCTTTGTTGCTGGCGAGTAATATGCATTTTTGTGTTCAGCGGACTATCCAGGAGCTGTTTGAGGTCTATTCTCCCATGGATGATGCTGGCTTTCCAGTAAAAGCTGAGGAGTTTGTTGTCCTTTCTCAGGAACCTTCCATCACAGAAACCATTGCACCCAAGATTGCCAGACCTTTCATAGAGGTAAGAACACGTCCAGCCTGCCCTGAAGAGTTGTTTGATGAGGAGCTGAGCCTGCTTTGAGTCCTGACCTCTTCTGCTCTTGAGTCGTGTGGGCTCCAGGTCCCTGCTGCCCAGGTCAGCAGCCGTGGTGTCTTCATCCGCTCTTCTGGAGCCACGCCTGACCGCCCCCAGCCGTAGCTTGAGGGTCGTCAGTCCTGAGCTGCCACTCGCCTGTCCTGTCCATGACGTTCTGTTTTGTCCCCTCCGGCCCCACCCACCCCCTGGTCAGCGGCCTCAGCTCCTCCTCTGTCTCAGAGCGTTGCTAGAGAAGAGCCACACTCTGAATGGGAGCCCCGTGTGTGTGTGTAAAAAACACGTCCGATAAGAGAACGTAGACTCCCTTGTTAATACCTTTTTATATTGGTTAGGTGTTGAAATGATAATATTTTGGATATATCAGGTTAAATAAATTGGTTTTTACCTTTTAACACAGGTAGTAGAGATTTTAGATTGCACACATGGCTCACATAATACTGCTTTTGGGTGGTGCTGCTGTGTAGACACATCACAAACTCGCTGTTGGGGCCACCTCACTTCCAGTCCTGCCTCTTGGAGGGGCCCTCTGCTGCAGGTGTCAGCCTGTCTTCCTTGCCTCAGGACTACCGTCTTCCCCTTGGCCCATCTAGTGGGGAGGTTGTCTCCTCCTTTACCCTCCTTCCTGGGCACTGGTGTCCAGGCTCTTACTCAGAGGGACACTGTGTCCTGGTCCTTTTCCCACATCCTTGCCCACAGTGTGAGGCTGCACTGGCTTCCCCTTCCCAGGCCCTCCCCTCCTTCTCAAGTGGCTGGGGCCCTTGGTGAGGAGGACTTGCCATCTCCTCTTCCATTTTTAAAAAAGTCAACTGGTTGTTGAGAAGTAATAAGTGCATATGGTAAAACTTTAAGGAATTTATAATGAAATGTAAGTCTTCTGCATCAGAGCCTCGCTTCCCTGCTCAGAGACAGCCTCTGTCTGTGGTGTCTCACATTCCTTCCAGGGGTTTCCTGTGTATATTGTCCCTCGCACAGAAATATCTTACAGCTTTTTCTGTATCAGGGAGAATAGATCTACCCTGTTCTTTTAAAAATAGTTGATAATTGCAGGAGGTTAAAAAAGAAACTCCAACAACCCAGAAGGATAGTAGTGAAGATAGATTTTCTCCCAGAGATAACCATTTAACCATGGTTAAAATCGTACACGTATCCTGGAAGAAACATGTGAGGCATGAACATGTGTGCACATGCGTGTGTGTGAGAACTGTGAGCGTGTTATACACCCTTGCTGTTTTTCTTAATATATCCTGGAGATGTTTGCACGTTGGCACATAGATATCTACTTTGTTGTCTTCAAAGCAGCATAGTATTTCAGCAGAGAGATTCTTTTGAAATGTATTGGTTGAATGTCTTACGGTGTGTCAGGCACTGTTCTAGGCGGGAGGGATATAGCATTGGAAAAAAACAGAGACACCTCGCCCTTCATGAAGCTTATATTATAGTAAGGGAAGGGATAACAAAGCAACAAGTGAGTCACATATGTACTGTCCTCGCTGAGTTGGTGTGAAGTGCTGAGAAGCAGACTCTGGGGAGGGAGGGTGATGTCCAGGGAGGAGCACTGTGGGCAGAGGGACAGCACGTTCCAGGCCTGCCTCCGTGTCTGGACAGCATGGGGTCAGTGTGGCCGAGGGGTCTAGGGGGTGAGGGAGGTGAGGCCTGACCATGGACGTGTTCTTTAAAACGATCCTCTGGCTCTGTGTTGAGACTACATTGTGGGGGCCAGTTCAGAGGCCAATAGCAGTAACACGGGTGTGCAGCGGTGGCATAGACAGGGGGAGCAGGGACGCTGAGGGATCTTTTGAAGGTGAGTGGATATGCTTTGTTGATGTACGTGGGTGTGAGAGTCAGAGGGCAGCTCCTCCTCTGCTCAGCAGCCCCTCCGGATGGGTGGCGGGGGCACCAGCAGTGCTGCTGTTAGGAGCTGTTCTGCACCAGGCATCCTCTCCTTTTGGCTGGCAGGATGCTGGCGTAGCTGTAGGAGTTTCCTGCAGTGACGATGCTCGTCAGAGGGTTTGTGCAAGAAAATGCTTTTAGGTAAAAGTTTTGTTGAAGTATGAGAACAGACATAAAAGTATATACATCATAAAGCTTCAGCTTGATAGATTTCCACAAGTGGACGCTCCTCCGTAACCAGCCCCCAGGTAAAGGAGGAGAATATTGCCAGCACTGCAGAAACCACCTGCCCTGCTCCACCACCGGCTCCCAGTGGTCACCACTCTTCTGACTGACAGCAGTGTTGGCTGTTTCTGAACTTCATGTGAATGGAATCTGTTCCTTTGGATCTGGCTTCTCGTTCTGTGTGGTGATAGCTTGTTCTCATTGCTATATGACGTTCTGCTGTGTGGATTGTCGTGATTTCTTTATCCGATCTGCTGTTGTGGATGTGACAGGATCCTGTTTGAGTCATGCTTCTGTGAACGTGTCTGCACGTCTTTTGGTAGACAACACGTGTGCGTTTCTGCTAAGTGTATGCTTTGGAGTGGAGTCCCTAGGTCATCAGGTGAGCATGTTTGACTTTAGCAGATGCTCCAAGACAGTTTTCTGAAGTGACTGTACCAATCTACCCTCCTGTCAGCAGCACAGGAGCGTTGGCATTCGCTGCGCATCATCACCGAGATGTGGAGCGACATTCTTACTGGTGTCCTGCTAGAAATGTGGTAGTATCTCTGGGGTTTAATTTGCATTTTGCTCTTGGCTGATGAATTTGGTCACCTATTCATATGTTCATGGATGGTGTGAATACTTTTTTTATGAAGTGCCTGCTCATGTCTTTTTCCTATTTTTTTTTTAATTGGGTTTCTTTTTCTTAATGGCTTGTTGGTGTTCTTTATATATTCTGGATGCAAGGTCTTTGTTGGATACATGTGAAATATTTTGTCCCATTCTGTGGTTTGCTTTGTTTAATGCTGTCTTTTGCTGAGCAGAGGTTCTTGGTCCCAGTGCCACCCAGGAGACCATCTGTTTTATGGTTGGTGCTTTTGTGTTCTGCTTAAGAGAAGTTCTCACCCTGAGGTTGTCATACGTTAACCTTTATTTTCTTCTAGATGTTTCAGTGTTTGATTCTTCATATTTAGATGTGTAATCAGTCTGAAAATCATCTCTGTATATAGTGTGGGTTAGGAAGATATTTTAAACTTTGTGGATTTTGCCACATTGCCCTAAAAAGAGGTTGTACCAGTTCTTAATTGATATCCACTAACGAAAAACGGTATTATCTTCCCCAGTGTGAGAGTGTGTCTCCACATCCGCCAGCACCTGTCAGGTGTGCGCTCCTGGCTGTTGGTATAGGTACAGTGGTGTCTTCTTTAATTTGCATTTCTTGGACTGTGGTGACACTGACTCTCTCACATGGCTATCATCTGCATCACATCTTCTGTGGGCTTGGTTTTGGCTGCCATGATGTTGGGTGATTCATCCCCTGTTAATGCCATGGACGGTGGCCTGTGTCTCATGCACCACAAAGAATTGTTGTTGTTAGTCAGAACTGTGGCCGAGTGGTGGGTATCGGATGTGAGATTGACTGGAGACAAGACTGTCTTGCTCTGTTCTCCGAGTCTGGGAGCTTTGCTCTGCGTGTCAGTGTACTTGCCTGCGGCTCTTCCCTGGGTCTTGCCTGTCCAACGTGGAGTGAGTTTCTTATCTTCTTTTTCTATAGCCCCTCAGCGTCTGAGGGAATCTCGAGGAATGAACACTTTATCTTAGGGAGGCTCAGTGTACGATGTAGACATCTAGTTAGCTTTATGTAGCGTGGCTTTTTTTAAAAAACCCTTAATTTGAAACTTAATAATATATCAGAATAATCTAAATATGTAAAATCTTTAGGCCCTCAAGAGTATTGAGTATCTGGATGAGGATGCGCAGAAACCCGTGGAGGAAGCAGTGCCTGGGTCACCAGACTCCGACGGCTCACGGCGGAGCGAAGAGCCGTCGCAGCTGGAAGAGTTTGCTGACTTCATGGAACAGGTGGGGCATTTTCTCTTTTGTGCTTCAACTGAATTTTTTTCTTTCCACCTAAATATTGTAAACATCTGACCCTTTTATGAAGTATTTCTTGCTCACTTTGGCCAAGAACAATCACTTTTCTGATTCAGATATGGGTGGGGGGTTGTGTAAGGAACTTAACCCTTATTAACTTGCTTGTAACTGTATTCAAAAAATATATTTTTGAAACAGCTCACACCAATTGAAAAATATGCTTTGAATTACCTGGAATTATTCCATACTTCTATTGATCAAGAAAAAGAGAGAAATAGTGAGGTAAGAGAATGAACTTTTGATCATCTGAACGTGTGAGAATGTCAAATGCTTCAGTGTTAAATTTGAAGTAAATGTGACTTGCTTAGGATTAACAGAAAAACCAAAACCCACCAATATAGGAGCTAATTGAAAATGAAAAGTCTTGGAAAACCTTGTGTAGGAAATTTTTATTTTTTGAAGCAGCTTGGTGCTCGATAGAGAGTTATATGTGGGGAACAAAAGAGGGGTCTGGAAACTGCGTAACCGTAGATAGGAGGGGGACTCCTTGTGACAGAGAACAGAGATTTCTTCATCTGAGTTTGACCATCAGGGCGTGAGGGGGAGGCAGGAGGGGACAGAAACAAGTAGGAGTTTCCAGAGTGTGAGGACGGTGTTGGGAACTGCTGTGATGAGTTTGAGAGCCCCTGTCCTGTGATCCTCCCGTCAGGATGCTGTGCTCACTGCTGTGAGGGCCTGGGAGGCCCAGAACGTGAGGGCCCTACGGGAGAGGGAGGCCAGGGCGCTGCGGGAGCAGGAGCAGGAGCAGCTTCTCACCTATACGCGGGAGGATGCCTACAGCGCGGTACGTGTGGCTCGCGTCCAGCGGCCAGAGTCTGGGGCCTTTCTGGGAGAAGAAACCCTAGTCATTTGTACTCCTGATGTCAACTCAAGTTCTAAAAGGACCATTTTATGGTAATTGACACTTGGTTAGAGATTTTCGGTTACATATTGGCTTTTTCCTGAATGGTGTTGCCAGCTGTGATTAAAATGCATTATAAGTCTTATAAAGAGTGATGTCCATCATACTTATTTTGAAGACTTAGTAAGTATGAAGGTAAATAATTGATGGCTTACAGCATGAAACTAAAACTGTGTCAAATTGAAAAACTTTCCTTTTCCCACAGGAATATGTCTGTGAAGGTGCCGACGGGCAGACGGAAGTCATGCCGGTGAGTGCCTGTCTCCCTCTGTTGGGTTAGCTGCCTTCTGTGAGTCCCTCAGCTCACAGGCTCTCCCTTCTCCCCGCAGCTCTGGACCCCGCCCACGCCCCCGCAGGATGACAACGACATCTACATCGACTCGGTCATGTGTCTCATGTACGAAACCACGCCCATCCCAGAGTCTAAGCTGCCTCCCGTGTACGTGAGGAAGGAGCGTAGGCGACACAAGACAGACCCCTCAGGTGTGCACCCTGTCCCATGGCCACGCTCACGTGTTCTGTTGCTTTGTTTTTGTGAGCAGTGAGGAACCTTTGTGTTTACAGCCCTAATTAGTAGTAAGAGCCAGAGAGTGGGTTTGTCTTTACCAAATGCTTACCAGGGCTCCTTGGTGACAGCCTCCGAAGTTGCCCCTCTGGTTCCCTTTCCTTCGCTTGCTAAGGCGGAGCTCTCTTGCTGACTGTCTTGCTGAAGACAGCCTCTCTGCTCAGCTGCAGGCAGGAAGAAGAAGCAGCGTCACGGGGAGGCGGTCGTTCCTCCTCGGTCGCTGTTTGACCGAGCAACACCGGGCATGTTGAAGATTCGACGAGAAGGGAAGGAGCAGAAGAAGAATATTCTTTTGAAGCAGCAAACACAGTTTGCCAAGCCTTTGCCAACTTTTGCCAAACCAACAGCTGAGTCGGGTCCAGACAACCCCGAGTGGCTCATCAGTGAAGACTGGGCGCTGCTGCAGGTGAGCACGTGCTGTGTCCTGCTGGTGTGAGCACTGATTCAGTGGGGTCACCCCCTCCTCCCCTCTTACGTGTCCACATCATGATCACTTTGGAAAGTGAGAAAGCCTATGAATGCACAGCTTACTGACCTGTTGTACCTGAAACTTGGTCTTCTAGGCCGTGAAGCAGCTACTCGAGCTGCCTCTGAACCTCACGATTGTGTCCCCGGCTCACACACCTAACTGGGACCTCGTCAGCGACGTCGTCAACTCCTGCAGTCGGATCTACCGCTCTTCCAAACAGTGCCGGAACCGCTATGAGAACGTGCTCATTCCGAGAGAGGAAGGGAAGGTGAGAGCAGACTGCCTCCTTCCATGGCGTGCAGTGCTGGTGGAAGTCCTCGTGGGTCCAGGGGAAGATCAGCTCACAGGGTTGTTGAGGGTTCAGTGAGGTGAAGGACCTGCACTGTGCCTGGCACGAGACTCGGGGTGCGGCTGGCATGGTCACCGTTAGTGCAGGCAGTAGTCCCAGTGCCTGAGATTTCAGCTGATATGGGGCGTCCGTGCTCCTTTGTCAATTGGAAAGTCCTGTGTGCTCTTTGGCGGCTCTGGGCACCATCCAAGGGTGTGGTCCTATTTTCATTTCCTTTCTTCCTTCCTTTCTTTTTTTTAAGAAAGAGTTGGGTGAATAGGAGAAAAGAGCATTTGCTTCATGCTAATTGTGTTAGCTTATTTGAAGTCAAGTCTGTTAGCACCTCCTCCACTGTGTGCACTGTGCTTTCACTGGGCAACTCGGCTGTGGCAGTGGTTTGACGGACAGTAGACACTGGTCCCAGCCAACTCTGAGCACTGCAGATGTTCACTGACTACAGAGCAGCCGAATGATTGGTATCTGTCATCAAGAAGCCAGCTGTGTTGGGTGGCCCGACCCTGAAGAGTCAGCACTGTCGATAAGCAGGTCTCCATTCAAGGGCCTTTTCTCGTCCCTCTGGAGCCAGATTTGTCTCTTCCCGGGTCTTCCTCCACTCTCCTCATCAGCTCCCCCTTCTTGTTGCTTGCCTTCCTCTCCCCAGGAGTAGGTCCCAGGCCTCCGTACAGAAAGTGTCTGCGTGCTGCGTCATGCCAGCATTTGCGAGTGTCCTCGCCCGTTGGTGACCGTTGCTTCCAGTGGTAGATGTCCTGTCACATCTGCTGCACATGACGGGACGGGGCCAGTGCAGAGGCACCCCTCCCCTGCTTTGATGGAATTTGCTGTTGTGCTTCTAATTTGGGAAAGTTACTTTTATGACCACTCTTTGAAGCATCTCAGTTTTCATTTTTCTAAAAACAGTTGTCTCAGAATAAGGCATTTATTTGCTTTTTTGTTTAAAAACAAAAAGGAGCAAGCTTTCTTTAGAACCCCGTTTTGTGTGCCTTCACCAGCAAGACTTGCCCAAGTCTTGTGTTGAGTCTGTTATATTTTGGAAGCATTTCTAACAATCGCCATAACCTTCATATGAAAAAATGTAAAGCTAAAATTTTATCTTCTGTTATAGCTCACGTATAAAGCTAAAGAAAAAGGCAAGAAATATTTATAAGGTATGAGGGTGCTGTTCTGAATAAATTGGAAAACCTTATTTAAGCACCTGTACAGGGGAGCATATGATGAGATTCAGAATTAACCTGTATTTTAGTAATCAACAGAAATGTGAAATCCAGAATGTTCTTAAGTGCCTCTCACTCCTATGAGGAGAGGATTTGCTTCTTTGCATTAGAGGGCCACCACCCCGTGGGGATGTCCTGAGGCTCCAGCCTTCTCACACCCCATTGAAGCCTGTGATGGTGGCAGTGGTCAGAGGTGCCTGTAAACGGGAGACACGTGAGGCCCCTTTCCACCCCCTCACGGCCCCCTCACTGCCCCTCGTGGCCTGCTGGCTCCCCAGCATCAAGTGGAGCAGTTCTCACTCAGACAAGACCGAAACAGGAGTTCCTTTACGTGCAAATAGTCTGCCTGCCTTGACATTGTCACTGTCTGGTATTGGGTGTCACATACCTGATCTTGTTCTCACTCTCTCTTTCTCCCTGTTTTCCTAATTAACTGATTATGACATGGGAACGCTTGCGTTTACAGTCCAGCATGCAGGAAGTGGCACAGCGTAGCCTCACATGTTGGTTTTCTAGTTCTCATTTTCCTCGCACATTGCACACTTTGAATTAAGGCTTTTTTTGTTTGTTTGGTAAGCAAGATTCATCCTGAGCTAACATCTGTTGCCAATGTTCCTCTTTTTGCTTGAGGAAGATTGTCCCTAAGCTAACATCTGTGTCAGTCTTCCTGTTTTGTATGTGGGATGCCGCCACAGCCTGGCTTGATGGGAGGTGGTGTTGGTCCATGCCCGGGATCCAAACCCACGAATCCCGGGCTGCCCAAGTGGGACGCACAAACTTAACCACTTATGCCACTGGGCCGGCCACTGAATTAAAGCATTCTGTGCTGAATTAAAGCACAGACAACACACGTGTGTGCATGTACACGCACACCCCCTCCCACACGTGTGCCTCTTACTCTGTTCGTCTAGGAGTCTTGGTTTCTATCCTGCACACTGGATTTGACTCCCAGTTATGGGAATGATCAGAGCTTAGAGATACAGAGGAGAGTCCTGGGCGAAGACTGAGGAGCTCTGTGGCCTGGCCTTCACTTGTCACTAGTTAGCCTTCTGGCCTTGCACATGCTGTGTCACAGGACTGGAATTTTCTCCATGGCACACAGGGTTTCTCTGAAGTTCTGCGGGATGCTATGATGTCTTGGGAGCAAGCAGGTGCTTGGTTTAGCCGTAGGTTGTATGAAGGAGAGATTGATTACCAGGCACAAATAATGCTAAAGCCCCCAGCCCCCAAGGACAGACACAGATGTCATCACACGTCTGTCCCCTGCACCGTCGTCTGTGGGCAGAGGCCTGCAGGGAGGGCAGCTGCCTCTTGGTTCACATGGGGGTTGGATCACCGATGAAGGTGTGCTGGCTCTGCCTCACTTGCTGTGTGACCTTGGGCACTTTGCCTGAGTGTTCTCTGTCCCCAGCTGAAGGTGGGGAGTTCTCACTCTCTGGGTAATTTCGAGGCTCGCACGAGGTAACGTGCAGAAAGGCCTAGCACAGGTTGAGGAATAGTGTTAGTTGGTGGACGATGGGTGCTGGTGTCCCTGCTGTTACGTCTGTGTGGAGTCTCAGAAGAAGGGGTGGGAAAAAGGAACTTTGTTTAATCATGGGGTGGTTAACGTTAGGCCTCCGAATCAGTGAAGCCTGTTTCCGGGGTCACCGTCTGATGAGCTGTGGTCAATCTTGTTTCAGAGTAAGAACAACCGCCCTCTGCGCACAGGGCAGATGTACGCCCAGGATGAAAATGCCACGCACACCCAGCTGTACACCAGCCACTTCGACCTCATGAAGATGACTGCTGGGAAGAGGAGCCCCCCCATCAAACCTCTGTATGCTTCCCGATCCCTTAGTTCCGTTAGTTGTGACCGAGTCAGTGGTGGGAAGCTTGATTTTTATCATTGGTCGTTACTTTTCTTTCTTCAGTATGTTTTCTTATGTTTAGTAATTGCTGTCTCCTTTTCTGTGCTGCAGGCTTGGCATGAATCCCTTTCAGAAAAACCCCAAGCATGCCTCCGTGTTGGCAGAAAGGTATTTCTGTATTTGTGACATGGGTTTCACTATTTGAAATGATTTCATTTTAGTGTTCTCTTAACCCAGTAAGTTTAGTGAATTATTGTGCAAATGGGGTGTGATCAGGCATCAGCTGGGGATGGTGAAGTGGCCTGAGCAGCCGAGCCTGGAGCGCGGCCTCCTGTGTGGGGCCGGCCCAGCACGGGCTCACATCCACTGAGTGTTCACGTGTTCTTCGTTTACATAGCGAGAGTGCCTCCCTGCCTGAGGTCTGGTGGGGGACATGCTGACAGACGTGCTGGGTGCTGCGGAGAGGCGGAGGGGCTTCCTCCTTTCTTCGTCATGCCCCACCTCTCATCTGGCAAATGTTGTTGGCTCCACCTTAAAAATATACCCAGTTTGGGGTGAGTGTACTTGCTTTGAATTTCTGCAAAGGAAAAGAACTGAATCAGTGGATAGGTAGAGGTGAGTAGGTGTGAGAAAGCAAGTAGAGTCAGAGGGAATTGTGGATTCGAGTGCTGGGGACACTGCATTTGCTGCAAGGTCCCTGCAGCTTTCTGTATGTTTGACCCTTTGTAATAAAACATTGGGAATATATATGTTCATGAAACCCAGTTCCCCCTCTGTTCAAGCCTTCGTTGTCACCCAAGTGAGGTTTTGCAGGCACCACCTGATGCCCTGCTGTCTCGTGGTCTCTGTGCTCTGCTCTCCACACAACCCCGGGCGTCCTTGTCAGCGGGAGGCGGCCCAGGCCTGCGCTGCCTGCTGCCCCGTGTGCCTGGCCTCCCTCCACAGGATGCTCTTTGGGCGTGCCTGCAGCCCTCGCCTCACAGCTTGGCCTTGCTGGTCACCGTGGGCAGGTCTCCCCAGGCGTCTTGCGGCTTGTGCCCCTCCTCCACGCCCTCTCGCACACGCCACCTCTTGACCTTGTTGAAATTGCACCCTGGCCCCTCTCTGTTTTTCTTCGTGGTGGGCATCATCTTTGCATTTTTACTTGACTTGTTTCGCATCTGTCTGAGCTCTGTGGATATAGGAATTCTAGAGCCTAGAGGCACAGAGCAGACGTTCAGTATGGCGTTTGTTGATTAAATTAATGAATTATTTCATTCAGCTGGTGTTTATTGATGACCTGCATGCCTTGCACTCTGCTGGGGGCTCAGCGGTGAACAAGCTAGGCACAGTCCTGCCCTTCTTTTTATCTTATGCAAGAGACAAAAACTGAGTAATCCTCACAGAGGATGAGGATTCATCCTAGAGGTGAATAGAACTTAGCCTGGCAGAGCTGATGTCAGGTGGGTTCCAGGCTTGCTGAGGCCTTCAGCGAAGGGGCTTGGCTGGGCTGGCTTGGCTGGGGTGGAGAAGACTAGGGGGGATTGTTCCTCTCCGAGTGAGGGGACAGATCGACATCAGGCATCTGTAGGGGCTGTCAGTGTGGTAGCCGTGGGTGAGAAGTTCGTGGAGCTGAGGGAGGGGAATTAGAAGACAGGTCTGCAGCATGGGGAGGAGGGAGGTCCAGGGGTGGCACCACCAAGGTGAGGGGAGCAGGCAAGCAGAGAGGCCTTGGCCTCCATTTCGGATGTGCCGCTGCCATAGGGGATATCAGGAGCATCAGTGCGGAGGTGACTGAGGGTCTCAGTGGAAGCGTGTTTGGTGTGAAGCCCAATTGGATTAAATTGGAGAGAGGCTGCAAAGTGAGTGAAGATCTGGAGGGGCATCTCTGTGGCTCAGTTTTGTTTTTGTGCGTTTGGTTCAGGTCGGAGACATGGATCCTGTTTAAATGCTGGTGGACAGGAAAAGGAGGTAGGAGGATGGGGGTGAGAGGAGAGCCCAGGATGGACAGCAGAGGCTGGTCTGCAGCCTGGGTCGGGGCTCAGCTTTCTGTAGTCCAGGTGTGCTACAGGAGAGTCTTGACATGACAGCCAAAGGTGGAGGGCATTGGAGGCTGTGTGCTGAGGGAGGGGGCAGGAGGGAACTCCTTGTGGAGCAGGAGTCTCCAGGGTGGCTGGGTTGTGGTGCCTTAGGGTGTGCAGAATGGATTTTTCCCTCCAGCAGTGGAGGCACTTGGGCCTGGCCTGGAGCGGGCTGGTGGGAGGAGTCTGCTGTGGTTGTGCCTCACCACTATGTGTGGTGGAGAGACAAGGGGGTGAGAGAAGGCCCTGATGTTACCTCGAGGGCGGCAGGGAGGTGGGCAGTGCTCACGTGGAGGGCTGAGTGGACTGACGTGGGTGAGGTCAGAGAACAGGCAAGAAGGTACTGATTTAGCAAGCTGGGAGGAGCGTGACATGGGAGGGTCGACGTCCAGGGCCGCCAGATGGTGCGGCACGTGGTCTGGGCGTGTGGTGGGGGTCCTGATGTTGGGAGGAAGTGCGTAAGGTTTTAAGCAAAGCCAGCCTCTCTGTGACCGGAGGAATCAAGAAGTCTGTAGGTGACAATGATGGGGAGGACGTGGGAGCCTCTGGGAGCAGGAGTTCCATGAAATGGCGGAGAGACCTGTGGGGACCTGGGCTGTGGGGGACCCACCCTGTGGGGGTTTGCTGGCCAGGCTCTGTGCTTGGGGACCCAACGCCATGGAAGGCTGGGAGTGTTTGTGTTGCCTGGGTCCTGGAACATCAGTTCTCAGGGACACAGAGGCATCTAGTAGGCTGGCGTGGGGCCTGGGGTCATGGGGTGGGGGAGGGGCAGGTGACCGACTGACTGCTGCTGAAGGCTCCTTGGAGGAGGGCTGATGCTCAGCTGGGGAGGGAAGGGAGGCCCGGCTTTGAGCAGGTGGGCAGTTTGGTGGGCTGAGTGCACGGGCGGTGTTTCAACATCAAGTGCTGAATAGCTTTCTTGCCCACACACATTTCAGGGCACCTGATGTCCCGGACACTGTACTGAGCGCTGCTGCAGTGGACCAGGCCCAGGCCTGCCTTCTGGAAGACTCTGTGTTGGAAGGGAATGGGAGACGTGGTCTTGGGTGGCCATGGCAGCCTTTCTCCCTTCCCAGGCTGATCCGCTTTGGGGCTTGGCTGGAGCTGCCTCCTGGCACCTGGCAGCTTGGGAAATGAGAACTTGGGATTCCTAGTATATTTGTCTACTTTAGGACTTGCTGGTTTATTTTTAATTTTTTCTTTTGTCTTCCAGTGGAATCAACTACGATAAACCACTGCCTCCTATTCAGGTTGCATCTCTCCGTGCAGAGCGAATTGCCAAAGAGAAAAAGGTGTGGGAGCCTGGGCCGGGCCTGTTGCTCCAGTGGGAGGGCGGAGCCAGGAATGGTTGACAGACAGGTGAGGGGCTGCAGGCCGTGGCTCCTCCCCACGGCTCCTTTCCTTCCCCACCCTCTAGGCTCTGGCGGATCAGCAGAAGGCTCAGCAGCCGCAGGTGGCGCAGCCCCCACCACCGCCACCACCGCCGCAGCCACAGCCGCAGCCGCCGCCGCCCCAGCAACCGCCTCCACCTCTGCCCCAGCCCCAGGCGGCGGGCAGCCAGCAGCCCACGGGGCCACCAGCCGTCCCGCCCCAGGCCCCGGTGCAGCCCCAGGCACAGCCCGCGCAGCCCCCAGCCAAGGTGCCGCCTGTGATCACGACGGTGGGCAGTGCCGCCGTGCTGGTGAGAAGACGCCCCTCCCTGGCACGGGCGCCTGTGACGACTCACATTTGGCGAGGAACTGTCTGTTCAAACGAACCCTTGTTGAAGTTCTGCACATTCCAGCCTGCAAACCTGCCTCTCGGAGGGCGCAGTGAAGGCCCAGCCTTTCCCTAGAGGGAGTTTGTGTCTAGAGGGAGCGTGTCTGGGGGGTCCTGGTCTAGAGGGGGCGCGTGTGTTCCCTGTGCTCTGCCAACTTCATCCTCCAGGGCTCTTGTGGGCTGGCGTAGCTCAGCAGGATGGGGGAGGTGCTGGGAAGTCTGGAATTAGACAGGGTTCTGTGAACCGTGACTGTGAAGAAGTCGCCTACTTGCTCTCCACAAACTTGCGGAGCAGGCGCTGTCGGTGCTCGTCTGCAAACTAACCTTCCCCTGACCCCACCCTGCTGTCCCTCAGAGCACGTGCACACGGGCTCACACACGCGCATAAATCTTCAGTACCCATTAGAGAAAAGTGGCACAAAAAGGAAAGAAAGGCAGACTGCGATCTCACGCCCCCTGCGCCGTCGCCTCATGCCCTGGTGTGTTCTTCCGTTATGTGTGACTGTGGGACACAGACACTGAGATCCCACATGGGGAGAACGCCAGGGACTGGATGGGCCGGCGCTGCTGCTTTGCACGTCAGCTGGGCATGGGAGTAGCCCTGTTATGCAGAATCACTTCCTCCCTTTGCTTCTAATTATATTTGCTGCGGTGGGGTTTCTGCGCCTGAGCAGCTTTATTCTTCATCCATTCAGAAAACGTACTCACTAAGCACCTACCTGGTGTGAGGGCTGCCCCCCGCTCCCGTGGAGCCACGTCCCACTGGGGCAGGCAGCCCAGCCATGCCAGACCCCAGGGAGGACAGTGTTGGGTGGTCGGGAGGAGACTTTCTGGGGAGCTGGCTCCTGGGCTGCACCTGGAGTGACAGGAGTCAGTCAGAAAAGAGGAAGTCAGCAAGTGCATAGGCCGTGAGCTTGGCACATGTGGGATCAGAAGGGTCAGCATGGCCAGAGCCCGGTGACTGAGGGATGGACACAGCTGTGTGGGAGGAGGTGGGGAGGGAGGGGCTGGAGTTGGCCCGTGTGGTGTGTAACCGTGCTCAGGAGTTTGGATTTGATTCTAATGAAATGGAAGCCATTGGAGGGTTTACCCAGGGGAGATCTTGACCTGAAATTCTTTTCTTTCTTCAGCAGGCAGGAGCCATTAAAACGTCCGTTACAGGGACAAGCATGCCAACGGGTAAGAAGTCAGAGATGCTGCGATAAAAAGTCATTTCTTCCCATCCTCCTCTTGCCTCACAGACCTCTCCCTCTGCAGGCACAGTGAGTGGGAATGTGATAGTGAACACCATCGCGGGCGTCCCCGCTGCCACCTTCCAGTCGATTAACAAGCGCCTTGCTTCACCCGCAGCGCCTGGAGCCTTGACTGTGAGTTGTCCCTGCTCCTGGGCGCTTTTGGTGACAAGCGTGACCCTAGGACTTTGCAGTAGTTGTTTGCTTTATAAAAAAATATTCTATTGGTACAACAAGTGCTGATTTAGTTTGAATTTCATAAAACAATGTGAACAGTCAGGTGTTCAAGGGTTGGCTTCCACTTCGGGGTTTTCTGAGGAAATGTGTGTTGAAACCCCCAGCAATTTCAGAGAAGAGGAAGCTGGGTGTGAAGGCTCGTCACTGACTCCGCTGACGGGGTACCCCACGTGCAGTGGTGACAGATTTGCCTGTGTGGGGGGACATGGGGACACAGAGATGGCTGCTCTTGGGGGGATTGCCCTGGGGGAGGAGGCGCAGCATCTCACAGGGGCGGGATGTGCTGTCACGTGCGTTGCTGGCGTGTGGAAGGGCCAAACAGGGCACGGGAGGCAGGCGGTGTGTTTCTGGGGTGTTGTGAGCCAGATGTGGGAAACAGGTGGGGGCCACACCTAAGCAGAGGGAAAACCTCAGAGCCACAAGGCCCCCTGAGTGCCTAACCAAAAGGAGATGGGGCACTAACCAGAAGGAGACTGGGGTGCTCATCAAAACACACCCCACGTCAAGCCATCTGCTTGTCTTTGGTGTTTCACCATAAAAAACAAATAAACAACTGAGATTGAGGAGTTTAAATTTATATTCTGCTTTCCAGTTTGGTCACAGACCCAAAAGCAACAGATGCCCAGAATGAGAAAAAGCTGCTTCAGAGTTAGCAGTGCTTTGGCAAGTAGAACGATGTCCTTCTTGGGTGTGGAAAAGCACCTTTTCTACAAAGATGTTGCTGTGGTAATCTAGACGGTGTGGTCTTGGCAAAGAATAGACGCATAGACCCGTGGAGTAGGATGGAGAGTCCAGAAATAGACCCACACAGACGTCATCAGTGGATTGTCATTAAGAGTGCTGGGGGACTTCAATGGAGAAAGGATGGTCTTTTCAACACACGGTGCTGGAAAGAATTGGGTGGCCATGTGCACACCAATGACTGTGACCCATAGCTTACACTGTATAAAGTCATACAAAACAGATCGTAGACCTAAATGTAAAACCCAAAACTATAAAACTTCTAAAAGAAAACATACGAGAACATCTTTGCTACCTTGGTTTAGGAAAAGATTTCTTAGGATACCAAAGCCTGTGAATTATGAAAGAAAAATTAATAAATTAGACTTCATCAAAATCAAGAACTTCTGCTCTTTGAAAAATATTAAGAAAATGAAAAGGAAAGCATGTAAAATATTTGCAGGGGGCTGGCGCTGTGGCATAGCGGTTAAGTGCGCATGCTGCGCTGCTGGAGCCCCAGGTTCAGATCCCGGCTGTGCACTGATGCACCCTGTCAGGCCATGCTGTGGCGGCATCCCATATAAAGTGGAGAAAGGTGGGCACGGATGTTAGCCCAAGTGCAGTCTTCCTCAGCAAAAAGAGGAGGATTGGCACAGATGTTAGCTCAGAGCTGATCTTCCTCACCAAAAAAAAAACGAAAAAAAAAAAAACATTTGTAGAACGTATCTGATAAAGGACTGGTACTCAGATCATATAAAGATTGTTCCATCTGTCATAGGAAAACAAACAACTTTAAAAAAATGGACAGGGGCCGGCCCCGTGGCTTAGCAGTTAAGTGCGTGTGCTCTGCTGCTGGCGGCCTGGGTTCGGATCCCGGGCGTGCACCGACGCACCGCTTGTCCGGCCACGCTGAGGCCGCGTCCCACATACAGCAACTAGAAGGATGTGCAGCTATGACATACAACTGTCTACTGGGGCTTTGGGGAGAAAAAAATAAATAAATAAAATTATAAAAAAATAAATTAATTAATTAAAAAATGGACAAAAGATTTGAGCATTTACCAGAGAATATAAATGGATAGTAAATAAATGTGAAAAGGTGTTCAGTGTTAGGGAAATGCAAATTAAAACCACAATGAGATACTATTTGTATGCCTATGAGAAGGGCTTTAAAAACAAATGGAAACCTGACAGTATCCTATGCTGGTGAGGATGCAGAGCAACTGGAATCTCGTTGCTGATGGGAATGCAAAATCTTAGAGTGCCTTTGGAAAACAGTTTGGTTATTTCTTATGAAATTAAACATATTCTTTCCATACAACCTAGTAATTCCACTCCTAAGTTTTCTTTCAAGAGAGATCAAAACATACGTCTACACAAAAGCCTGAACATGAATGCCTATAGTGGCTTTATTCAGAATTGCTAAAAAAGGGAACAGCCTGAATGGCCTTCAGCCGGTGAATGGAAGGGTAAACTGGTACGTCTGTACCACCTGGTGCCACCCGGGGAAACACAGGAGTGAACTGCTGATACATGCAGCAGTGTAGATGGATCTCAAATACATTTTTTAAAATTTTATTTTATTTTTTAATTTTTTTGGTGAGGAAGATCAGCCCTGAGCTAACATCCAATGCCAGTTCTCCTCTTTTTTTGCTGAGGAAGATTGGCCCTGAGCTAACATCTGTGCCCATCTTCCTCTATTTTATATGGGATGCTGCCACAGCATGGCTTGATCAGCAGTGCGTCAGTGCACACCTGGGATCTGAACCTGTGAACCCCGGGCTGCCAAAGTGGAGCACGCGCACTTAACCACTGCACTACTGGGCCAGCCCCTCAAATACATTTTGCTAGGTGATTGGAGTTTCAAAAGGCTTCATGTGCTGTATGATTCCATTTAAATAACATGGAAAAGGCAAAACTGTGGATACAGAAAACAGAATATGTTCTGTATCTGGATGTGGTGGTGGCTACTCAGCCATATGCATTTATAAAAATTCACAGAGCGGTATACTTGAAAGGGGTGAATTTTACTGTATGTGAGTTATACCTCAATAAATCTGGCTTAAAAAATTAAAATGCTCTCTGAGCAAGAGAGTATATATAAAAGTAGTTTTTCTAGTATGTGACAGGATTATTTCATTTATTTTTCTTTCTGCTGTGCAATAAACTGCTTTAGACTCGGCCATTTCAATAAACAACAGAAGTTATTAGTTAGGCTTGTGGCATTAGGAAGATTCTGTGTGACCAGTACTACTACTTCTCTGAGGATAGGAAGCCCAAATCATTGCATCTGATGTTTTATTTTGAAAAAGACCCATGTCTATGTGTGATATTTTTAAAAGATAAAGTAATTTATCCACAACGTATTTTGTTGAGCAGCTTTTATGGATGAGATACTCTTCCTGGTGATGTGGGGGTAGAAATAGTAGTCACACACATGGCATGCTTCCACAGGGCTCCTCTAGTGCTGTAGCTGGAACGTGAAAGAGGTACAGGCTTTCTGGAGAAGGCAGCCTTGAGCTTCCATGGGTAGGAAGAGGTCATCCACAAAAATGGCTCTTTGGAAGATGGGGCAGATAGTATGAGCAAAGGTTCAGTGGTGGGAAACTGGATGTTGTGTACAGGGAGCAGGAGGGAATTCTGTTTGGTTGGAGCACAAAACGTATTAGCAGAGAAGTGGTGGTTCCCCCAAGCTGTTAGGGGCTCTTGAGTGGCTGTAGTGCTTGGCATTGTGTGATGTGGAGGCTGGCTTGTCTTGAGGTTTGGATATTGAGTTAAAGAGTATGGATTTCATTCACCAGACAATGGGAAGACCTTGAATGTCTTTGAGCAGAGGTGTGTTCTAGGAAAATTCATGTGATATGTATGTGTAGAGTGGATTAGAGCAGAAAAGGCTAGAGAGAAAACTATTTTGGTAGTCCAGAAAAGGACTTCTGTTTCTGGTAATAAAGTGAGTTGTTTTGTTTACACCATTCTGTTAATGAAAAGAACTAAAATTATTGGATAAAACTTTCAAAAATCTCCTTAAAAGCTTCAAAGAACTGAGGAAAGAATAAGTAATTATTAGGCCAAAATCTAAGGGAAGAAGAAACCCAGAGAGAGAAACAGGGTGCACTGGAGCTGTGTCTACTTTGGAGTACATTTCATCTTGTTGGACAAGGGGACTCCAGTTCAAGTCCAAGGCTTGGCTCTCCTCGGTGGAGAGTGTAAAAGGAGGCATTGACACCCTGAGCTCGGACCTCAGACAACTAAGCCCTTAAGGCAGGGGTGACCCAGAAGTAAAGTTCATCTGCCTCCACCGTCAGGCTGAGCCAGGGGTGGGGACTCTTTCTGTGAAGTTGTAGCCACAAGTCAGCTCTCTGTCAGTTTGTAGCTCGAGTTCATATGGTCTCAAAAGGGCCCTCAAACACCCTCAAATCAAGTGAAGTAGACCTGGATGGGCGTGTTCCTGGGTAGGTGACCAGAAGCAAATGCAGATTCTCTAGAAGAAGATCCTTCAGCCTGGACTTCTTAGAATCTCCACAAATGATGTTCAAGTATAATGAGCAGCATATGATAGAAAACAATCCAGCACACAAGGAGAGAAGGCACCATGAGAGAAAACCAGTGAAAACAACAGACAATGGGCAGACCCTTAAAGACTTGAGACAGCAGGATTATCAGGCATAGATTATAAAACAATTGTACTTTCTATTTTAAAGAAATAAAGAGAAGCTTGAGAATGTCTGTTAAAACCAAGAAACTATATTTAAAAACAATATAGAGTACATTAGAGATGAAAAATATGGTTACCAAAATTGGGGGAGAAAACCTGATAATTGGGCTTAATATCAGTTTACACACAGTTGAAGAGAGAATTAGTGAACTGGAAGATAAATCAGAAGAAGTTATCCTAAACGCAGCATGGGGTGACAACAGATGGACGTATGGAAGAGACTTAAGAGCCATGGAAGATAGAGTGAGAGGATGTAGCACGTGGTTAATCCAGACGGAGAAATTTGGGCAGAGACAGTATTTGAAGATGAGAGAGTTTTCCAGAACTGATTAATGACACTAATCCATATATACAAAAATCCCAACTAGTCCCAACAGGATCATGAAAAGGAATCCACACCTACATGATGACGATGACAAAATGGTCTTAAAAGCAGCCAGAACAAAGGCGGGTTGGCTTCAGAGATCCAACAAGCTTACTTCTCAATGGTGGAAATGGAGCCAGGCGCAGGTGGGATGACAGCTTTACTCTAAAGACAAACATAACTACCAGCCCCAGGATTTTGTATCTTGTGAAAATACCTTGAAGACAAGGGTAAAATAAAAACGTTTTCAAACAAACACTGAGGAAATTACTGATGGACCTTTACTAAGTGAGGTACTTTAGGCAGAAGGAAGGTCTGAGAAAGAAGAGCAAAGGAAGTGAGCATGTGGGCTAATTGAGGAGAACATTGACCTTGCAAACAGCGGTAGCTTGTTGTGGGATCAACAAAGATAGACATGACGTACACAATAACAATGACATATGAGTAGGGAAAGGGCTAAAGGTGTTGGAGTGTTCTAGAATCTCTGTTGTTCAGAAAAAGTGGGAAATTATTGATTAAACTTTGGTAAGTACGCATGATGTAATTTTTTTGTGTGTGTGTGAGGAAGATCAGCCCTGAGCTAACATCCATGCCAATCCTCCTCTTTTTCCTGAGGAAGACTGGCCCTGAGCTAACATCTGTGCCCATTTTCCTCCGCTTTATGTGGGACGCCGCCACAGCGTGGCCTGAGAAACGGTGCGTCACTGCACACCTGGGATCTGAACCCGGGCTGCCAGCAGCGGAGCGCGTACACTTAACTGCTATGCCATGGGGCCAGCCCCTCATGATGTAATTTTAAGATGAGTCACCTAAAGAATAAAAATAGAGTATGACTTCCAAATTTTGGGAGGGAAAATGGGATGAGGAAAAATAATCTGAAAGAAACAAGGAAGATTAAGAGAAGCATGGAGGAGCTGGCCCCGTAGCACAGCGGTTAAGTGCGTGCACTCTGCTGCTGGTGACCCAGATTCGGATCCCGGCACGCACTGATGCGCCGCTTGTTGGGCCATGCTGTGGCAGTGTCCCACACAGAGTGGAGGAAGATGGGCACGGATGTTAGCTCAGGGCCAGTCTTCCTCAGCAAAAAGAGGAGGATTGGCATGGATGTTAGCTCAGGGCTGATCTTCCTCACACACAAAAAAAGAGAGAAGCATGGAATAGATGGGTTGATAGAAAGCACAGAATAAGATTCTGGACTTAGATCTAAATATACAGGTAATGAGATGAAAACGATCAGAAGCAAACAACAGTCCAGGGAAACATAATGACTGTCTGCACCAAGGGGCAGCAGGGGCAAGGGACACGTTTAAGGGCAGTTTCAGAGGTAGAATTGGTAGGATTTGTCCATCAATTTATTGTGGGACTAGGCAGCTGTGACTCTGCGGGTTGGAGTGTGGCCACTCAAGCAGCTGCTCTCACCCACAGACTAGAGTGTAGGATGCAAGAGGCAGGGAGGCTGCTCCAAGTTTTGGGCAAGGTGAAGTTGAGATGCTACAAGACCCTAAGCATATGGGAGAAGGTCGGGGGCTGTAACATCCTTACCTGATTGGCGATAATGGTGGAGAATTAGGACCTTGGCCTGTATATTTTGGGGATAATCACAGGTATCTAGAGGATAGTCAAGAATCTCATGTTTCTTGGGACCAAAAGGTTTTTTCTTTGTTTGTTTTGGTGAGGAAGATTGGCCCTTAGCTAATATCCGTTGCCAATCCTTTCCACTTTTTGCTGAGGAAGATCAGCCCTGAGCTATTGTCTGTGCCCATCTTCCTCTATTTTGTGTGTGGTATGCCTCCACAGCATGGCTTGATGAGTGGTGCACAGGTCTTTGCCTGGGATCCGGACCTGCAAACCCCGGGCCCCTGAAGTGGAGTGTGCAAACTTAACCACTACACCACTGTGCCAGCCCCCAAAAGGTCTTTTGAGTGAGGACAGCGGGACTGGGCCTTTTTACGATGGGGATGGGAATGGGAATGTTGTCATCTGAAACCGTGTTCTTGCTGTGTCTGGTTAGCTGATGATCTCTGTAGCTCAAGGCACATGCTTTGAATTTACAGGTGAAACTTATTCTCTCAGCACTTTCAGTTTGTCAAATGACCGCGATCTAGAATGTGCTTCACTTCTTTGGGTTTAAAGTTTGGTGCTCTTCTCTCTTCATCTGATGATTGTAAAACCCTTGGCCAGTAGTCAAAGTAACCTGATAGTTTCCTCTGTTTGCCTTTTCCAGACCTCTGGAGGCTCTGCTCCTGCCCAGGTGGTCCACACTCAGCCTCGAGCAGTTGGCTCCCCAGCTACGGCCACATCTGACTTGGTGTCCCTGGCTCCAACTCAGGGTGTTCGAGCGGTGACCTCTGTGACAGCCTCGGCTGTGGTCACTACCAGTCTGACCCCAGTGCAGACCCCGACCCGCTCTTTGGTGACACAGGTGTCCCAAGGTAAAGGCAGGTTGGATTCCTGTGTGACCCATCCCACTGTTAAAGCTGGTTGGGACTTGAGCTCCCGTTTGTTGTGGGAGGAGAGGAGGGCCGTGTGAGTGTGGTCTAATGAAACAACTTCTTCCAGCCACAGGGGTTCAGCTTCCTGGGAAAACTATCACGCCTGCACATTTCCAGCTTCTCAGGCAGCAGCAGCAGCAACAGCAACAGCAGCAGCAGCAGCAGCAGCAGCAGCAGCAGCAGCAGCAGCAGCAGCAGCAAACCTCTCAGGTGCAGGTTCCGCAGATTCAGGGCCAGGCCCAGTCGCCTGCACAAATCAAAGCTGTGGGCAAGTTGACACCGGTAAGCATCTTCCAGAAAACTGTAAGCTTATACTATCTGTGGGACAAGGCCTTGTTGCATCATGTAATTCACAGTGTATTTTGCACAAATATACCGTTGTCTTTATGTGGGAAGTGTGTTTGTGTTGTCTTTAAAAACAACTTTTTGTACAGTAGTACTGTCAACGCTTGTTTGCAGTGCTCTGGGGGCCTCAATTCCCATTTCCAGACGTATCTTCCCACTTGTTTTCCTGTGCTGCATGCAGCAGTTCAGCTCCAGAGAGGACCAGAAGGCCACTTGGCCCCATGCCCAACCAGAGAAAATGCTGCTGAAAAGCATTCCTCGGCAACTCTGGGGACCAGGTGTGAAGACGTGGTCTCTTCAGGAACAGTTCATTGCAGTGTTGCTTTCCAAAGTCGGTCATTTGAGTACTGATGCTTCTGCTTTTTGGCAATCTGTGCACTACTTGTACTGTTACGTATGTAATGCATTCATTTTAAAAGGAAATACCGTATTCCTGCCATAAATGGAGAAGTATTCATTCTTGGCATAGAAAATAACCAGGAAAACATAGTAATATAAACAAGACAGTATCTTAGAATTGCAGCTAGCTGTCGGGCCTCCCACAATAAGTACCTGACCTTGGCCCTGCCCCTTCTTGGTTACAGAGGGGACAAGAGGGCGTGTTGGAGGATGTACTGGCACCGAGCCGAGGCTTCATCCTTGAAGCACCGAACTCATGCCAGAGAAACAAAATGCAACCAAATAAAGCATTCGGTTCCTCAGTCGCACCAGCCACATTTCAAGGGCTCAGTGGCCGTAGTGGAGGTGGCTACCATATTGGACAGCCCAGATTTAGAACATATCCATTACTGCAGAAAGGTCTGTTGGACAGCATGAAATTAGAGAACAGTGCTAAATTAGAGAGTTCCTGAGCCCCTCAGAGGTGAGTTGTCATAGCTGGTCGCCCCACCAGGGTTGCCTTCCTTTCTCACCTTCCTGCTCTTCCCTCTCTAGGATGCAGGGCCTTCACATGCCCCTCCTCACCCCCTTTCAGCTGCCCCAAGCCCCACCTACCCCTCATGACCTAGTTCCTTTACTCTCCACTCTCCCCTCTCCTAAATCAATTTCAAAGTCATTTTCATTTTAGCATGTTGAAAGAGATCATCTGATGGTCATGAACTACTCAGTATAAATTTTCTAAAAAAAAATACATTTGGGGGCGGCCCAGTGGCGCAAGCGGTTAAGTGCGCGCGCTCCGCTGCGGCGGCCTGGGGTTCACCAGTTCAGATCCTGGGTGCGCAATGACGCACGGCTTGGCAAGCCATGCTGTGGCGGCGTCCCATATAAAGTGGAGGAAGATGGGCACGGATGTTAGCCCAGGGCCAGTCTTCCTCAGCAAAAAAAGAGGAGGACTGGCAGATGTTAGCACAGGGCTGATCTCCTCACAAAAAAGAAAAAAAAAAAATACGTTTATTTCTTAAACTATTTTTAGAACTATCTTGATTTCTTTTAAAGACTTGAGATTTATTTATGATTAAATCTTCACTTGGAGACAGAGTAAAAATTGAGAGTTGATGCACTTATAATAAATTTTAATTTCAATTATATCTTCAATTAAATCTTGTAATAAATTTTAAAATTTCAAGAGGGACCAAGATTTTAAGACTTTTGAAAATTTTGATGGGGGCTGGCTCAGTGGCATAATGGTTAAGTTTAGGCACTCTGCTTTGGTGGCCCAGAGTTTGCAGGTTTGGATCCCGGGCACGGACTTACACGCTGCTCGTCAAGCCATGCTGTGGCAGGCATCTCACGTATAAAGTAGAGGAAGATGGGCACGGATGTTAGCCCAGGGCCAATCTTCCTCAGCAAAAAGAGGAGGATTAGCACAGATGTTAGCTCAGGACTAATTTTCCTCACCAAAAAAAAGTTTTGATGGTACTGCATGCAGATTTCTTTTTTTTTGGGAGGGGGAGATTCACCCTAAGCTAACATCTGTTGCTAATCTTCCTCCTTTTTTTTTTTTTCTTTTCTTTTGTTCCTCCCAAAGCCCCAGTACACAGTTGTGTATAGTCGTAAGCTCTTCTGGTTCTTCTGTGTGAGCCACCACACAGCATGGCTACTGACAGCTGGGTGGTGTGGTACTGTGCCCGGGAACTGAACCCGAGCCGCTGGAGCGGAGCACACAGAACTTGGACCACTAGGCCATTAGTGCTGGCTCTGTACTGCAGATTTAAATTGACTTGTTGGTAAGCAGTAAGAACCTAGAAATTTTGCTATGAATTTACTGACCTGTCAGCATCACTGTTTGCAGTTTTCATCAGTGATATGCTAATTTTTAATAAAGGAACATTTAAGAAATGTTGGGAAAGCCCTGGAGGATGGTTTACATAGTGCACGTTAGCATCTGTTTCCTTCAGTATTCAATGGAGAATATAATGGTAACTTAAAACCAAGATGCATAAAAAGTGGAATACAGTTAATGTTGATGAGAAGATGCTTTCTCTGGGTTTTAGGAGCACCTGATCAAAATGCAGAAGCAGAAACTGCAGCTGCCCCAGCAGGCCCCCACACCACAGGCCCCGCCGGGGCCCCCGCAGCCGACGACACAGGTGCAGGTGCAGCCCCAGCCACCCGCACAGCAGCAGAGCCCCCAGCTCACCACGGTCACAGCCCCGCGGCCCGGAGCCCTGCTCACGGGCACCACCGTGGCCAACCTCCAGGTGGCCCGGCTTGTAAGTTCCGGTTGATAACATTTGTTTTTCCAAAGCAAATCTTTTCACGTTCTAATTGAACTGTTACTGCTTGCTCAGAACCATGTTAGGTATTGTGGCGGGCTTACAAGTAAAGTAGAAGACATGATCTTTCCCCCAAGAAGTTAAGTTTTCCTTGGAGAGGATGAAATACAACACATGGGAAACATTATTTAAATAATCATACTTCCCAGAACTGAACGGTTACAAAGCTTAACCCTTCAGTTAGTAGTTAGGGGAAGTGGGGAGCGAGCTAGACCATGGAAGGAGGGCAGGATTTATGTTGGGAATGACAGGAGGGTGAGACATGGAACGCCGAAGATGTCCAGTGCTGCTAGGGTGGAGATTCAGGGATGAGGTTCATGTGGTTGGAGTAGGGGGTGTGGTGAAGGAGCCACAGGAACCCAAAAACCAGGCTCTGGTATTACAGTGCTTTGTAGGCATGGAGAGACTTCGGAGGTTTCTGAAGAAGGGAATAATAGGATGAAAACAGTGTCTGGGAAGATCAGTTAACATTCAACAAGCGTTGATCAAATGTCCTGTGGGCCAGACACTGTCACATCAGGCAAGCCAGCGCCCAGCTCAGGGAGCCCCCACTCTGGCCCTGATGACGGCTAATTTCAGGGGTCCTGCTCCTGGCCAGGCACTGCCCTAGGCTCTATGCCTGTCACCTGATCGGTGCTCGTGGACCGTCACCGAGGCAGGAGTGGGGGTTTTAATGTTAATTGCATTTTGCAGGTGCAGAAACTGAGGCACACAGCTTAAGTAACTACAACTCAGCTAGTCACCTACAACTCAGGCAGGGATTGGGGGTCTGGGTGCTCAGGCTCTGCTTCGCATGCACTTCACTCCCACCTTAAGTCTGCAAGAGGGGATAGAAGTAGATAAAAGCTGCAGAAGCAAGTTTGGTTTCACCTGTGTTCACAAAAAATGCAAATTCAAATGAGAAGGGTGGTAATCCCGTGTGATGGTCAGGGCGTGGGGAAGGCGTATTCTGCATGAGGGTTTTGTCTGACGGGAACCAGCTGCCCCAAGAGGGGATTCTAGTAACTGAACTAAAAAATGTGCACACCAGTTTACCCAACAATCCTGTTTCTGCTATACCCTGAAGAAGTAACAGAACAAGTACAAAGTGATGAATGTGCAAACTTGTTTGTTTCAGGAACGTTAGAGGAAACGTAAATCTCCACGACTAAGAAGTTTACGAAGTAGGTTGTAGAGCATCCACACAGTGGGGTAGGAAGCAGCTTTGAAAAGTGATTGTTGTGAAAGGAAGAGAAACAGATTACACAGTAGCTGTAATTCATCTCATTTTACATACCTTTGCAGGGAGCCACACAGATCAGAACGAGGTCTGTGGGCTGAAGGCCCGTTTTCACATTCATATGTGGGTGCTTTCAGGGTTATGGGTGATTTTTAGTTTGTCATATTTTCACCGGTAGTCTGAATTATTGAACATACAAAAATAGATCTATTTCCATTTTCCTTTTTAAAAATGTAACTTAAGAAAAAACCTGCTTGGTAGCAGTGCGATGACTAAGTAGCAGGAGGTGGCGTCTGCAGGAGAAAGTGAGGTTGGCAGTCATCTCGGGGAGAGGGGCAGGGGGCTGAGTTTAGTTGTGGCCAAAGGAAGAGGACACCTGGCATGATTGGGTTACCCTGAGGTACAGGACGGAGGGAGAAGCAGAGATGAGCACTGGGTGTGGGATCAGCATCTGAACGTCAGCGTGACGGATTAGCTGTAGGTTCTGCTAAACCCGGTTCCCTGCGTTTGGTGATGGCGGGTTAAGAAGCCTGGGTCACCTCCAGTGAGTGGTTTTCCTTTAGTTCACTGCTACCTTCCACCTTTGTCAATCCTTGTAAATTTCTCACCACTTGAACTCGTGTGTGTGTGGGGGCGGGGCATGTTTGCAAAGACACACAGTGTGCTGAATTTCTCTGTACTTCCACATTGTTTCCGCTGTTTAGACCCGGGTTCCCACATCGCAGCTGCAGGCACAAGGGCAGATGCAGGCCCAGGCGACCCAGCCGGCTCAGGTGGCCTTGGCGAAGCCTCCAGTGGTGTCCGTGCCCGCAGCCGTGGTCTCCTCACCAGGCGTCACGACCCTGCCCATGAACGTTGCCGGGATCAGTGTGGCCATTGGGCAGCCACAGAAAGCCACAGGTGCCTGTTGTGTGCCACCCTCACCCCCCACTGCTGCTCTAGTTAGAGCCTTGAGCAGGGCTAGGGAGTCTTTTTCTAGCAGAAGTGGCTGCCAGCCCTGCTGGCTCCTTTGCTGGACACCCATCTCCGGTGTGTCGCGGTGTATTTTAGCAGAAGTGTCTCTCAGAGCTTCCCAAATACCAGTTTTGGCCCTTGATTTAACCATTAACATTCTGAAGTTCCCATCCTTTTATCTGAATGTCATTGTGAACCCAGAACATTTTAAATGTATGTAAGGGATGGCTGTAGTCGTCTCCACATAGTTTCAGTGTATAGTTTTCTGTACAGGAATCAGTCACTCTGAGCTTAATGTGAGCCCTGAGACCCTCTTCCCTACTTAGTGCTTGTGACTAAATGACTTGATTGGTGTTTGCAGGACAGACTGTCGTGGCCCAGCCCGTGCATGTCCAGCAGCTGCTGAAGCTCAAACAGCAAGCTGTGCAGCAGCAGAAAGCCATCCAGCCGCAGGCCGCCCCAGGCCCAGCGGCCGTTCAGCAGAAGGTACTGGATTTCTGCAGAATTCTCGTGTTGTCCCATCTTTATGCTTTATGGCAGGAGTCGGGTCCTCCTGCCAGGCGTGGGTAGACAGAGGACAAGAGGGTCCTGAATGGGCCCTGCCTCGCTGCCTGGCACCCACGCACAGGGGACCCCATGGTCATGCGCTGGGCCTGTGCAGAGGGTGGCCTTGGGGTTGGAGCTGCTCTGAGGCCCTGGAGGGGAAGGGGTGGTTCCTTGGTGGGGAGCCCGATGCACCAAGGGCCTGTGGGGGACTGTGAAGGATGCAGGCTGTGGAATTACATGGCTGGGAAGGGGCCAGAGGATTCAGGGAAGCAGATGTAGCTTGTCCCGTATGACCCACCTGGGCTCCTAGTATACAGAACAGATGGAGCCAGGCCAGGGCCACCGCCAAGCTTGTAATCAGGCGAGGAGTCAGGCAGGGACGTGTCCTTGCACGTGTGTGCTCAGAGAGTGGAGGGAGGGGAGGGCAAGGGGAGAGGGGCTTGATGTGAAGGAGTACCGTCAGCATCTCGCTGACTTGGAGAAGTTTGGGAGGCGGCTCTGAGCTGATTCGGGTCCCAAAGCTGAGTGCTCAGTAAGCCCATGTTGGGGCGTGTGCTGACGGACAGGAGCAGTGTGTGAGGCGTCCCATCTTCTGGGGCTTCCTCTTTGCCCACATACTGGCAGCATAGAGCCCAATGTACAGGTGGTGACGTTTGGGGCTTGCCCTGCGGGTTGCGTCTGTGCTATTTTCTGAACTGGAGCTGGAACAAACATTCTGATGGTGGGACAGCTGTGGCTGCGGAGCAAGCTGGCGCACATTGCCCTCTCCCTGTGTGCTGAGAGCTCTGTGGGTACCTGATGCCAATTCTTAGGGCAGAGCTCGTTTTCCTTTGAGGAAACTGAGGCTCAAGGAAATGAAGAGACTCGCCTGGAGTCACAGAGCTGACGGTCGGGCCCCAGGGTCCCATGCTCGCCAGGCATTGGACAGACAGCTCTTCCTTGAGTGTCGCTGCCCCTCTTGCAGGAAGGAGCCCAGCTAGGGGTCTGGTGGGGCTGAGATAGTGCCGATCCTGACACCGTTGTGCTTTGTGGGGACAGCAGAACAGAAAACTGGAAGGAGAGCTGTCTTTGGCAGCTTTGGGTGGGATGATGGGCGCCAAGAGGGCAGGACGCTGGGAAGGGGCAGCACTGATGAGGGAGATGGTCAGGGCACACAAGGACGCAGGTGTTTGGGACATCGATGGAGAAGTGTAGATCTGGCCTTCAGGAAAGAGCTCTCCTGGCTGCACCAGCCCATCACACTGGTCATGTCCCTGTCTTACCAAGTGGAGCGGGGCCTGGAGGAAGGGTGTGTCTCCTGACTAAAGACAGTCCTCGCACCTACCTCTGGGGATTGCCTTCTCCCTGGGGTGGACAGTTTCTGAAAGGAAACACCACTCAGAGTCACCCCCCAGGCCTTTCCACTAGTCCTCTGGGCTCGGCTGGACAGGACCAGGGCATGGGCAAGGGGGGACACTGGCTACAGAAGGACGAAGACACCGGCGGGGGGCCGGGGTAATTGGCAGAGGCTTAGTTTACAACTGAAACATAGAAATAGAAGCGCTTTAGCTCAAGTGCTGGTCTGCTTAGTATAATTTGAAAGAAAACTTCTGAGATACAAAAAAATATTTTTATGTAGCCATGGCTTTGTAAACCAAATATATAGACCACATATATGCCCGGCCTTCTGAATGGTGTTTAAATTCCCCTGACAGAGAAAACTAGAAATTAGATTAAATATGCAAAGATTGTGCATGCAGGTTTGTTACCCCTTGTGCTAAATATTTTTGGGTATCTTCCAAATTCTTAAAATTATATTTGAGAAATTGTACGAGTATGTTTTCTCTGTTGTGGTCAAGTTCACTCACTCACACGATGAGCAGGCATTGCACCAGGTACTATGGAGGATGTAAAGATGAACCCCAGACTGAGCTATGAGGGGACTTCCCGGGAGAGGAGGCAGGTGATATGTGGGCCAGGCTCTTTGGAAGGGGCAGCTGCAGGAACAGGGCAGAGGGCAGGCTGTGCCGGGGACATGGAGTGGTCATGTTGCGGTGTCTGGCCACTCGGGGCCCACAGAGAAGGCCCAGGCTATGAGAAGGGGCCGCAGAGCCATACCTGGCCCTAACCCTGGGCGTTCTCTCTCTCCTCAGATCACTGCACAGCAGATTGCTGCTCAGGGCCAACCACAGAAGGTCACCTATGCCACCCAGCCAGCCCTTAAAACCCAGTTTCTTACCACGCCCATCTCCCAGGCTCAGAAACTCGCGGGGACTCAGCAGGTGCAGACCCAGATCCAGGTGAGCATGAGTGAGTGCTAGGGTTGGATTGCAAAACATGGGTGCAGAGGAGAGGGAGTAATTGAACGCACAGGGTTCAGAGAATAAAAACGGGTGGGTGCCCACGGAGCCAGAGCCCTGTTAAGAGAGCATCATGGGCCCTCTGCTGCCTCTCAAGGTGGCTGATCCCTCATGTTCCTTGCTGGTACCGCCACCTGTGTGATCGCCTCTGAGTGGCTCGGGGGCCCAGCTGAGGTCATGCTGTGGTGGTGTCCTTTATGTTTGTGAGACTCCTCCAGGAGTCATTCTCCTGCCTCCCGAATTGACACACACTGTCACTTTGCTGCTGGTGGCTGCGTGGGCTGCTGCTGGCTTTGCTTCTGGCTGTGGCTGCCCAGAGAAGTGTTTTTTTTTTTTCTTTAAAGGTGTGTGCTTTTTTTTTTTCTTTGTAAGGAAGATCAGCCCTGAGCTAACATCCATGCCAATCCTCCTCCTTTTTTTTGCCCTTTTTCTTCCCAAATCTCCGGTAGATAGTTGTATGTTATAGTTGCACATCGTGCTAGTTGCTGTATGTGCGACGCCGCCCCAGCATGGCCCGACAAGCGGTGGGTCGGTGCGCGCCCTGGATCCGAACCCGGGCCACCAGCAGCGTAGCACGCGCACTTAATCACTAAGCCACAGGGCCGGTCCTTCCTTTTTTTTTTTTTTAACTAAAGTCCAGAATTTCTGTAAGACAAGTACATTAATGAAACATTTCCAAAGAAATACTGAACAATATATACTCTAGTTGGCTGAGGGTTCCAGCTCAAGAGTTTGTTTATACCTAATTCTTGTGCATTAAAACTCAGCATGGATCTTAGATGAGCTAGAATACACTGTATTTTGAAATCTGGTTGAGGTGTGTAAGTGCTGAGAGTGGCTGCCTGGGACAGGTGTGCAGGGCTGCGGTGTGCACACATCATTGAGCTGCCGCAGCAGCCCCAGCAACACTCGTACTCTCCTTGACCTCGGCCGCTGGCGACTTACACGGATCTGTTGACCATCGGGTCTCTTTTCTGAAGTGCCTGTTCAAGTGTCTCCCAACGTTGTTTAACTTTCTGGATATTAGCCTTGAGTTCTGTGTGTCACACTGTCTTCTCACTTTATGGTGTCTTTGGACAAACAGAAGTTCTTAGTTTTAATGTATTGGAATTTATCTTTAAGTCTTTAAGGTTCTGAATAGTGCTTTTTGTGTCTTGCTTAAGAAATCCTTCTCAAAGGTCGTGATGTTATTTTCCTGTATTGTCTCCTAAAAACTTCATAATTTTTTGTTCACATTTAGGTCTTTAACCTTCCTGGAATTGGTTTTTCCAGATGATATAAAAATAGGAGTTCAGTTTAATTTTTCCATGTGAATACCCTGTTATCTTCAGCACCACTTATTAGGGAGTGTGTTCTTTCCCTCTCATCCACAGTGAGACCTCTGTGTGTCATGCATAGTTCTGTGTGGGGCTTTTCTTCAGTGCGTGGTCTCTGTGCCCACACTGCTCTATCTTCATCTCTTTGGCTGCATAATGAGACTTGGCGTTTGGAAGGCAGATCCTTTCACTGCGCCTAGCTGGAACATCCTGCTGTGGCTCTTTGCGCTTCTCTATTAATTTTGAGTCAGCTTATTCAGTTTACACACCACAATCAAAACTGTCAGCATTTTCGTTAGAATTGCATTGACTCTGTAGATCTGATTGAGGGAGAGGTGACATCTCCGCCGTCTTGACTTGAGAATCACCAATGTGTGATGCATCTTTGTTGTTTAACTCTTCTTTAATGCCTTTTAATTAAGTTTTCTGATTTTTTTTCCATAAAAATCTTATCACTGTGTTGGATTTATTGTTAAATAATTAGTATTTTTTGATGCTTCTGTAATCTTATGTTTCTAAGCCTCCATTTTCTGTCTGTGTTTCATGCACTTTGAACCTTGACTTTTGAACCTGGCAGCCTTGACCAATTCTTGCTCCTAGGACAGCCCATCTACAGGTTCTTCTGCATTTCCTTTGTCTCGGTTGCATCACTGCAAGCCATGGCGGCCATGTCTTCTTCCTCCTTTGTTGCCCTCCTTCTTGCCTTGTTGTGCTGGCAAGGCCCACGGGGCAGCGTGATCGAGGTGTGCAGACAAAAGCTCAACCACGTCACTGTTCATGGTTCTGCAGGGTTTGATTTTCAAATCACCCTTCGTTAGTGTAAGAAAGTGCCCTTCTTTGTCTAGTTTGCCAGGAGTGTGTGTTCCTTTTTGTTGTGTCTGCATGCCCTCCCTGGTGATCTCCCCCAGTCTTGAGGCTTTGAGTCCGTCCCAGTGCCGATGACTCCACATTCATGTCTACAGCTGATCACCCTCCCCATTCTGGGTTCTTAATCCTAGCTGCCTTTGAACAGTTCCTTGGAGATGTGTGACCACACAGGTACTTCAGACCTTACCTTTGCACACCTGAACTGCAGTCCCCCGAGGTGTGTGGTCTCACAGGTCCCTCTGACCTCACCCGTGCACACCTGAGCTCCTCCTTCTCCAGCTCAGGAACAGCAGTTCTGTCTTCCCTGACCTTCAGCCTTACCTGGGCCAAACCCATGGTCATTTCTCATTTCTCTGTCTCATACTCCAGATCCAGTCCATCAGATTCTGCAGTGAAATTTGCTGAAACTTGCTTTATGGCGGTGTTGGGTACAGTCGTTGGGTCATTTTGTTATTGCTAAGTCAAGTTTATTATTTGTGTGGTTTCAGTCTTCTCTTTCCTCACCAATTTGTTTGTTCTATCAATTACTGGGAGAGGTATGTTAAAATCTCCCATTCTGGTTATGGATTTATCTGTTTATCCTTATATTTTTCTGTTTATTTTGTGAGGCAGGTTAGCCCTGAGCTAACATCTGTTGCCAATCCTCCTCTTTTTTTTGCTGACCAAGATTGACCCTGGGCTAACATCCATGCCCATCTTCCTCTACTTTATGTGGGACGCCACCCGCCACAGCATGGCTTGACAAGTGGTGTGTCGGTGCACACCTGGGATCTGAACCTGGGAACCCCGGGCCGCTGAAGCGGAGTGCGTCAACTTAACCACTATGCCACCAAGGCTGGCCCCTATTTTTTTCTATTTTTGCTTTTTATATTTGATACTTTATTATTAGCTACATATAAATGTAAAAGTTTATTATCTTAAAGTGTCCCTCATTATCTTTGGTACTATTTTTTGGTCTTGAAGCCTGTTTTGCCTCGTACTGAGAACTCCTCCGTCTTGTGTTAGAATCTCTGGTGTATCTTCCCCCCTTTACCTTCCACATTCTCTGTCTGCTTTGCACTTACTTCCCGGAAATAGTTGGGCCAATGCTGCTGCTGCTGCTGTTACTGTCGTTATCTGGTGTCTGGGTTTCGGTCATTTACCTGAACCGTGTTCACTCGCCTTTACGATGAGGACTGATGTGGGTGGGGTTTGGTTTCATTTCATTTGGGTTTGTCCTGGTTGTTCCATTTTCTCTTTCCATCTTTTCTTGCCTGGTTTTATATTGTTTATTTATTTTTTGTCATCTGTTTTTTATTCTCTACTAGTTTGAAAATATATTATATATATTATAGATTCTCTTTTTGTTCTTTACGTGGTTACCCTAAAATCTCCACAGACACATTCACCTTTTCAAAGCACAGGGCAGAGGCCTGTCTCTGCTCTGCTCTTGAGCACTGGTCTGTCCCCCGTAGCCCCACTGACCTCTCAACTTGAAAGCTGCTGTCATCATGCATTTCCACTCTGTCCTTTTTTATTTTGACTTTTCATGTAAAATTACTATTCTTCTGCTTGAAGTGCATCCTTTGGCATTTTGTGTAGTGTTTGAACATGCCTGTATTTCACTCTTGTTCCTGAAGGATATTGTTGCTTGGTATGGAATTCTAGATTGACATTTATTTTCTCAGTACATTAACAGTATTCCCTGGTTCCTGGTTTTTTTGTTATTAATGAAAAGTCAGGTGTCTGTCTAGCATGTCGCTGCTTTGACGGTCTTCTATCTTTTTTCCCTCCGTTTTCTTTTGAGATCTTTTCTCTGTCTTTGGTGTTTTGTAATCACTATGATGCTCTAGCTTTGGATTTGTTGATCTTCTGGAATCGACATTGATCTCGCTCGTCAATTTAGGAAATGATCAGCTGATGTTTCTTTAGACGTCGCCTCTGCCCCTTTCCTGCCTTCCAGGTACCTCCAGTCCTTTGTATGTCTGTGCTGCACTCTGAGTACAATCCTCTGACCTTTCTCTACCTCGCTCATTTTCCCTTGGTTAGGTCTAATCTGGTGTTCACCTTGTCCATGGAATTTTCGTTTTGGCTGTTATATATTTTTTATTCTTACAAGTTATGTTTGTTTTTATCTGAAATCTGCTTGGTCTTTGTTTGTAGTTTCTAGGTCCTACACGTTTTCAGGCTGCACGGGTGAACACAGTTTTGTGTGTGTCTGAGAATTCCTCCACTTGAAGTCATGGTGCATCTGATTTTACTTGTTTCTGCTCTTCTGGCTTCAGGAGCTGTGTTTCTTTGTCTTGATAGTAATTGTTTTCTCGTGAGCCCATTTTTGTTTGTGGGAATGCTTTGAGGTCTGGGTTGGAGGTGGATTCTTGCTTCTGCTTTTGTGGGAACCCTCAGAACCACGTCAGCTTGTGGCCTGAGGGTTCACTGTCTCTCAGGTAATGTCAGTTTGGTCTCTAAACCTGTGTCTCCCCCTCCCCCAGTAGCGAGGCCTAAGGCTGGTGACTTCCTCACAACCCCTTTGGGAGACATGATTGCAGCTGTGGGGGGCGGCATATGGTCCTGCTGTTAGCTCCTCGCTGAGAGTGGATTTGGATTTGGTCTCTTGTCTGCCACATCCTGGGAGACACGCAGACCTAGCCAGTGTGAGGCCTCCCCGTCTACCATGTGCTCTCGAGGTGAAAGCTGTGTGGTGCCTCTGCTCATTGCTCGAGGTTCCTGCCTTGGCTTAGGTTTTGGGGCTAGGAGTTCCTTACTTTCTTTTCTTTCTGTTTTTTTTTTTTTTTTTTTTTTTGGTAAGGAAGATTAGCCCTGAGCTAACATCTATTGCCAGTCTTCCTCTTTTTTTGCTTGAGGAAGATTAGCCCTGAGCTAACATCTATGCCATTCTTCCTCTATTTCATATGTGGGTCACTGCCACAGCGTGGCTGACGATGGTATAGGTCTGTGCCTGGGATCCAAACCTGGGAACCCGGGCCGCCAAAGCGGAATGTGCCAAACTTAACCACTACACCACGGGGCTGACCCCAAGGAGTTCCTTATTTTCTGCAAGTTCATCAATGCATTTATGGTGTCATCTTAGTTTTTTCCATGTTGTCTCGGTATTTTCAGTAGTGTGCCAATCTAAGTCCTGCCCCACTGTGCTCAAGACTTGGTGGCTGGCTGAGTCTTTGTTTCCCATCAGTACTGCAGAGGGCTTGATCAAGGGCTCTTTTTATCTTAGGGAATCCTGTTTACAGTTTTTTAAAGTTACAATAAACTAGTAAATGCCTTCCAACTAATTTTAGTTTTCATAATGAGGACTTGGAGCTCTGTCATTTACAAAACATCATATAATTTCACATTTTCTCCAGAATTATCTTGGGCAAGACTTATTTTCATCCCTGTTCTATAAGTTAGAGGCCCAAGTAAGGGGCATCACGACCTCCAGCAGCTGCCCACTGGGAAGCCCATCTGCTTCTTTGAGCCAGCGTCCCAACAACCCTGAGTAGACACACGTGGCCCGAACTGTTTTATTACATTGAGACAGCAAGATATAAATGTGATGAAATAATTACAGAAAGTGACCACAGGGTGGAAAGTTTTGTTTTATAACGAGGGAGATCTCAATCATGATTAAGAAAAATGTAGAAAAATGACAAAATAGCCACTTTAAAATTTTCGTACATCTCTGGGCTAGGGCTGAACCTTGGTGTTGGTCTGAATCACTTGACAATGGGGGTGCCTTCCTGGAATGCCACCGAGAATTGAAGAAGGGATCTCTTGAGAACTGATGAAATGCTAAAATATTTCATTCCATCCTCGATTTAATTCTCCCGTATAAACTTGGAGCAGTTTTTAGTAAAAGAAAAAATTTGTCTGAAATATGAGATCAAAAAATTACACGTGATTGCAGATTAAGAAGGCAGTCATTATTTAGCGTGAAGGTGAAATAACTGATTCTCTCAGGGGTCCAGGTGAGCACACTTTGAGAATTGCTCTTTTGTGTCGTCGGCCACTGTTTTTTTGGGTTTTTTTGGCATTAAGAACTAAGAAGGAAAGAAAGGGACACAAATCTCTTCTTGTGTGCACATTCTTTTAAATTCTACATTTGGCTTTTTTTGTTTTGTCAAAGGTTGCAAAACTCCCTCAAGTTGTCCAGCAGCAAACACCCGTGGCCAGTATCCAGCAGGTCGCCTCTGCTTCGCAGCAGGTAGGATCTGGAGACATGCAGCTGTCTGGGAAGTTCCCACGTGGGCTTTTCAGTGAACTTCACATTTCCCAGGCTAAGAGAGCTTTTGGTTTCATCCTGAGGAAGTAGAATTTTAGTTCTTAGAGAATTACTTTTGATTTTCATAATACAGGAAAAAATTAGCTTTGGGGAAAACTTTTGATATCCTTAGACTAGCAGGAAAAAAACTGAACAGACGTGTTCAAACTCAGTGTCAACTGTACTGAAGGAGCCTATTTCTAGGATCATTCCTTTAGCATAACCTTAGGTGTGTCCTACAAGCTGAAGCCACCACACAGTAGTTTTAGGGAAACGCAGAAAGAAAATAGAATCTGGTTGTAGTGACCTTCTGGGGATAAGTATGACTTACCTTCCTAACAGAGGAACCGTTAGGCTCTTACCGTTTTATTTACTGCTACAAAATGTGGCCATATAAAAGAGTGCTTTAGGGGCTGGACTGGTGGTGTAGTGGTTAAGTTTGCACACTCTGGTTCGGCGGCCCGAGGTTCGCAGGTTCGGATTTGGGGTGCAGACCTATGTACCACTTATCAAGCCATGCTGTGGCAGGTGTCCCACATATAAAGTAAAGGAGGATGGGCACAGATGTTAGCCCAGGGCCAATCTTCTTCAGCAAAAAGAGGAGGATTGGCAACCGATGTTCACTCAGGGCTAATCTTCCTAACGAAGAAACAAAGAGTGCTTTAAAAACATTTTATTTTGTTCAAAATCACACTGGCATGTAGATTTCAAGAAACCAAATAGCATTAAAAGCTGAACACCATCACCACCACCCCCCATCCCTGGTCGTCAACCCTGGCCTTTTTCCCAGAGTCATCCAGTTTTATCCTAAAATCAAAACTAGTTTAGTTTTCTACTTTTGTTTTATTAGAAACCAGAGGTCATATTTTGATATGTCAGGTAGTTTTCACATTTCACAAAAGCATTCCTGCTAATTAAGTTTCTAAAACCCCCCTCCTGACCCTGAAGAATGTTTAATTTGTCATATAACTTGATATGCATTTTCTAGGCCATGCGTATTTTCTAACTGTCTTCGGTTCAGGCTTCCCCACAGACTGTGACCCTCACCCAAGCGACAGCAGCCGGGCAGCAGGTCCAGATGATCCCGGCAGTGACTGCGACAGCGCAGGTGGTCCAGCAGAAACTCATGCAGCAGCAAGTTGTAACGACAGCAGCGGCCCAGCTGCAGACCCCTGGTGTTCCCAACCCGGGACAGGTGCCAGCCAACTCTGATAGCCCAAACCAGCAGCCCAAATTACAAATGAGAGTCCCTGCCGTCAGGTTAAAGACACCCACCAAACCTCCGTGCCCCTAGTCAGGAAAGCAGGGCGGCCTCAGGGTGGGCCACCCTTGCATTCCACCATCTAGCCAAAATCGAGTAGATTTTATTTATTGAACCTTGGGACAATGTCATGTGAAATGTAGTACCTGGAAAGCTCTAATTGAAACAAAGTCGTGTAATTTTATTACAATGTGTCCTACCCTGCGGGAGCAGCAATCCTCATTAAACATCCCTTTTCTGTATTATGTGACTAATTGAAAAAGTAACAGTGGCAATTTTTTGTAAATCATTTTACCTTTTGGTTTATCCTCCAGGGCAGTAGTGCTGGGTCTTAAGCCATTTAGAATTTCCCTGTTAAGTGTCCAGTGTTCTGCACGTCACAGTAGCCATTTGGAATGTGCAGTGAGTCAGAAAACAAACTTTATGAAGCCTAAATGTGGTCTTTGACAGCACCTGCCTCTGCTTGGCTCTTTATACCTAACTGGAAATGACCACAGTCCTTAGAGAGGAAGGAGACTGGCTAAGGTAGATCATTTCAGATCAGAGAAGGCCAGTGTGGTTTCTTCCTTCCCTTCTGAAATGTGACTTGTTTGAACTTTTAAAGGAAATATTTAGTACTGACACCCATCGAAGCACATTCTTGACATGTTCCCGGCTTGTGGTGAAGGGAAACAACCTGTGATTGAATTTTCATTCCAAAGAGCAGCCAGTGTGGCTTCTCCCAGACCCTCCCCACAGCGTGTGTGTAAACCCAGCCTTTGGGACTGCTTCCCATCCCAGCATATCCATGATATTTTCCCAGCTTTTGGATCAAGCTTATGTTTGGACTTAGTGAATGGAAGCAGCTCCAGTGAATTTTGTGAGGCTCCTGTGTCGAACTGACTTGGGGCCCAGAGCACTGCTCAGGTGTTACGTTGCAGTAGTCACTGCTGAGTGCGTGGTGACATGGCAACTGGAGTGCTTAGAGCGGGCGCTTGTCATGTTCAGCTTAGAGCGCTTTGCTTTCATGTTCAGCCCAGGTATGACCTGCAGAGGTGAGAAACCTCCTCATACAGTGTGGTTTATTTATGAAACCTACAAGCATTACCCACAGAAATGGGCATAGTCAACTCTTCATCATAGACTTGTTACATTGGATTTCTGAGCCAGGGTCTCATACATGAGCAGATGCACTTGCTTGTGGTTCTTGGTGAAGCAGAGAACTGTCCATGCTGTTTGGGGGAGGGGGCATAGTTGAGGGGCAAAGATGAGGCGGCGTGTTTGCTATTGTTTTTATTTTCTTACTCTAGCAAGGTAATAGAAGCAGTTGCGGTGGTTTGATTGGCTGATGATGTCTGCTTACCTGGAAGTTTCCACCCAAGCAGAAGGTGCATGTCCCATGGCACCCTCTCCACTCTGGCACTGTGCCTCTTTTACATTACTTGGTTCAGGAAATCAGGCTGAATTAGGTCTGTGTGTACTAAAAATCAGTTACACTGTACTGAGAGGTTTTTCATTTTCATTCTTAGTTTTATTTAACCTGTTCCCTCCCCACTGTATCGCTTCAAATGACATGAAGTATTTTGTCTTGTAGTATTTTGTTTCCCATCAAGTTATGTGGACAATAATATGGCGATACTTAGTGAAGCCAACTGGGCAGCTGATTTTTGAGCTCTTGGTGAGAAATTTCGAAAAAAGTAAAATTTAAGTGTTGAAAAAATGGGAGAGATTTAACATTTTAGTTAATTGAACATATCAAAACAGTACTATAATCTATTTTCTTGTAACTAGTTCATTCTGGTTTGGCATATGCTGTCAGGAGAGAATACGGCATGCAGGGAGGCTCTCTGTGCATGCTTCAAGTCTGGTTGCTGAGGAAAGTTCCTGCTCTTGTTTATCCTTGAATGTGCAGAACTAACATATATAGGAATCCTCTTTTTTCAGCCTGTTTTAATTTGTACACCCTGTTCTATTTCCTCTTGTTCTTCATAGGGTGTTAGCAGTCTCTTTAGATGATGATAACATGTTGAGTGCACGTACTTTAGACTGTTCTAGACATAGCTGCCTGGATAGAAGTTCTTATTAATCTGGACACTAGAAGAGAATTTAGAAACATCTCTCAAAAGCTTCTTAAGAGAACAGAACTGGGGTTCTGAATATTTGCAGTGTGGAACTCCTGCCCTATCTTACTTTGTGAGTGATCGAGTCTCTCGTCTCCGAAGTGTGCTTTCTTCAGCAAGTCCCTAATGCACAATATGGAACAGAAAAGAATTTTACTCGTTATCACTTGACTTAGTAACATCTAGATGTCACCACTGACCTACAGTCTTTAATAGAGTAATTTAAGTAAAAATCCTCCAGGTGTAGTGTTTCCTTGGCCTTCTGTTTTAAAGGTTAAACTTTCCATGTTTAAGAATTAAAGTGAGTGTAGGAAGTCATCTAGGCCTCAGATCATCATTGTTAGCAGAATCCTGCGTGACCTTGTGAACCCGGGGTCTTATCAAGACAGTATGTAGTGATTGAGAGAAGTCTTCAGAACATAAATTAAGATAGTAGCCAGAGCACTGTCAGACTCGAACTGGGCACCGTGGAAAGCACTTGTTCTTTAAATCAGAGACGTCGGTTCTGACTAAGGCCAGGCTGTTGTTAAAGCATCGCTTGGGAAGCAGGAGGTTGGATCCAGCACTCATTCAGATTTGTTGCCTAATGAGGCAGAGGCTTTCTTTTTTGCAGTCTTTATGATTTTTTTAACTGTTGTAACCAGATAGCTGTTGTGTTTTAAAATATAAAGGAAGAAGACTGAAATTGTAAATACTTTGTAAACATAATCATTTGTACTTGAATACTAGGGTTTTAAAGGGCACTGATACCCACCAAACAAAAAGTATAATAAAATAACCTTTTTATATGCTTTTTTGTTTTCTCTTTCATAGAAAACTGGTATTCAAGTTAAAATAAGATGCTAGTTGTGTTTATTTCATTTGTCTGAAGAAAAAACTAAACAAAACAAAAGGGAAACAAGCAGTGTCAGAGGCAGAGGTTTTCTTTTCACTCACACCCCCACGCTGTAGAAGGAACTAGAAGGAATGGAGTGTGTGTGAGGTTGTCAGCGAAAATCACCATTCATCTCTGCAGAGAGTCCACCTGGCCACTGCATTCCAAAGCCACACATGGAGGGAAGACACTGCTGCTGTCCTGTCCCCCCATGACCTGCTGTGCATTGCACCCAGTTTCCCAGAGGACATGGACCCTCGTGCTCTCAGATGCTCTACTCAACACTTCCAACCAGGCAGCCTGCAGGAGTTGCTTTTCTTTATCTTCTCTTTCGCTTTTAGACTTTTCTTCCTTTTGTAAAAAAAAAAAAAGTTTATGATTTACAAAAAAAAATACCTAGTTTTTCTAAAAAATGCACAGTTTATACAAAGTTAAGAAGTGCCCCAAGAAATCCGTGGTTAGTTTTGGTATCTTCTTTTCCACTGCAGAAATGGGGGCAGAGGGGCTACATGAGCCTGCAGCTTTGGGCTCCCATTTCACACCCTCCCCACCCAGAGCCAGGTGCTCATGCCCTTGTGTGTGTCACCTGCATGTGGAGACCTGGCTGGGTGGGAGTTGTGGAGAACCTTACTTAGCACCCTTTGCCAAGTGCCTGCCGGGTGCCGGGAGGATGGGGTGCTTGAGATCCCAATGCTCCATGGCCCTGTGGGTCTGGACTCAGGTGCCCGCCTAGCCATGTGATGGGGGCTAGTGACTTCACCCCTCAGTGCCTCGGTTTCCTCATATGTAACCCCTTTCCCGAGGCGGTTGTGACATTCAGAAAGCACTCAGCCTCTGGTGCCTGCACTCACTGATTATTTCATTGTGATTATTCTCAGTGGAGAAGGCTGTTTTCAGAGCTGTCATTCCATCACAAACTCTATGATCACGTCTTTGCCAGCTGTACACGTGGCAGCAGGGCTAAAGCACGCTTACCTGGCCACCAGGCTGTCTTTCTGTGTGCATTCTAGTGGGGGCTGGGGTCACTCAGGTGAAGTGATTCTGCTGTCTGGCCACAGTGGATAGCACTTCTGAACCCATGAGTCCTTTGCCACCACCTCCAATACATAGGGCATCTAAATTCAGATTAACATAAAACACGCCCTGTAGGCTTGCCAGCAGGCCACCTGACTATGCCAGCTTTAGAGGTCTCACTTAGATCTCTCACTGACTCTAACCTCTATCAGGTGTTCAGATCCCGTGTCAGTGCCCTCTCCACTTTCCAGACTGGGGACTGTGATTCAGGGGCCCTTGGGAGAGAAGGGAACCCTTCTGCCATAGGTTCTGGGCAGCAGTTCTTCCCTGCTCTGCCCTCAGCTGCACACCTCAAAGTAAACTAATCTTCCAAAGGTCCCACTTGACTGGATAAATTATTGGTTTATTCAACTGATGTTTATTGAGTGTGTACTATGTGGCAGTTTGTCTAGGCCCTGGAGCTATAGCTGTGAGCAAAATAGAAAAGGAGGTTCCATTCCAGCAGCCAGCTCGAGGATAAAATACTTGAGAAGAAACGGCCAAGGTCATGACACCCATCAGGATTTCATTCTAAGTATATGGGCAAGGTTGAAGCTGGGAAGACAACTTGATTTACAATTTTGAAAGCTCTCCCTGTCTGCAGTGGAGATGTGATTAAAGGCAGCAAGAGTGAAACCAGGACACACTAGCCCATTTCCCTGGTCACAGGCCAGAGAAAGAACCATCCTTGTGGATCCTCAGGTCCTCGCTTTCAGCCTGTCGAGCGTCTATCCGCCGACTCCTCCCCGCGGTCTGAGATAGGCACTCCACCAGCACCTCACTGCACCAGCTGCTCTGCCCTTCCTTCCATCGGGGCGTGTATTTACTAATACACGCCTCTCCGCGGGGACACTAGGTTCTAGGAGCGCAAGTACTAGATGTGGTTGGTCAATGCAACAGGCAGTAAGTGGTCGATGGATGGGTGGGCGGGCGGACGGAAAAACGGACTTCAGCTTGGACGCAAGCACGCTTGGAGGAATGAAGGCGTACACACGGGTGACCGCGGAAGGGAGGCGGAGGAGTGCGCAGGCGCCGACGGAGGGCCGCGTGTAGGCCCCGCCCCCTTCCTCCGGGTCCTCCGTCCCGCCCCGCCCGCCAGCTCCGAGCGTCTGCGCTGCGCCTGCGCACTGGGGCCGGCCGGTTTTGTCTGGGTCGGTGGGTCGGGCTGCCCCCTGGGCCGCCGCCGCGTGCGAAGGGCCAGAGCCGGCCTGAGTGACGCCCGCGTGTCCGCGCCGGGAGGGGACGGGCGTGAGGGGCGGGGCAGCCTTCCCCTCGGCCCCCGCTGCCGCCCCGCCCCCCCTCACGGTGGAGTCGCCCCCCGTGACCCCTGCCTCGGTGACCCCCGCCCACGATGGAGTCGCCCCTCTCTCCCGTGACCCCGTCCCGGTGACGCCCATTTCTGTGACCCCCCCGCCCCGGGAACCCCGCCCCGGGAGGCCGCTGTCCGCGGTGCTGACCCGCCGGCGCGTGTGGCGGCTGTGGCCGTGGTCGGGGTGAGCCGGCTTTGCCCCCAGAAGGGCACGTGGTCAGGGGTCCCGGCAGCAGCCCCGCGCGGACCCCTGCGGCGGCTGTGGGAGGAACTGCCCAGCGTGGACGCGCCTCACGGAAACCGGCGCGAGAAATGCAAGTTCCAGTTTCTGACCTTGAATCTCAAGATACTTCGGAAAACTGTGATTTGCCAAAGTCATGTTTCTTGTACCTTGGAATGAGCCATGTTTTTAAGTTAGTTTTAAATACTACAAAATACATCCTCATAAGAATTCGAACAATGTAGAAAAGGTAAGAATTCCTTTCTGTCTGTCCTCCTTAGTCTTCTTTACTCCTTCTCTCCTCTTTCCTTTCTCTTCACTTAGCGATGTGTCTCCAGCATCTGTTCAAGACGGGAGACAGATCAACAGTTGATTCTCTTGATCGCTGCACAGCAGTCCGTAGCGAGGACATATCGGTCTTATTCCATCACGCCCCACTGGCAGGTTCTCTGCATCTTTTAAGAAATTATTGTTTTACCAAGTTCAGAGAGGTGCAAAATTTCCCTACCTGGCCTTACTTACTAAGGAAAAGCAATTTTTAAAAAGACACTTTTTCTTTCCTGAATATAAAAAAACCCACATACCAATTATAGAACATTTAGAAAGTGCAAAAGTGTAAAAAGGGAGAAAAATCATTATAATCCACCTAACCCAGCAACAACCATCTATTGACACATTTTGAGTCTTTTTATTAAATCTTTAAAAACTACATAATTTTGTGTCTTGAATTTTTCCATTTGAAATCTAATACAAACATTTTACTTAAACACTCTTTGTAGTAATTTCCTTGACTGTAAACTATGTCATCTCAGGACTGACCCACTGTTCCCTTCTATTTGGTGTTGAATTTACATGCAATTTTCGTATGAAACACTGTCATGAACATCTCTGAGCATCAAGCTTTGGCAAAGGCAGCTGCAGTAGTTGGTGGTGTTATTGCAACTTTTAAATGTTTCCCCTGAATTTATATGATGTATTGTGATGGAGAAAAATGATATCTGAGCTGTCTTATAAAATGCATTTGTCTATAATACATGTACTTTATTAAAAAATATTTGGCAGTAGGGAATCTTCTGTGTCCTGGGCTTTAGTTCGAAGTCATGGTGGTGAAAGTCGGCACAGCAGGAGCTTCAGGCCCACTGTGCACCAGGTGTCTGGTCTGTCTCTGGAGTGACTACTTCAGAACCTGTCTAGTTCCACTCACTGTTTTCCACCAGACAGCTAGCCCCTAAGTGCTAATCACTGAGTCCCTCTAGGATTTAGTTTCCACCCTTAGTTTCCAGGGTAGATGCTAAAAACTGTCAACAGAGTGTTCAGTCTTCACACAGGCTCAAATCCAGGGACCTGGTGCTCCAGCACTGAGTTGGGTCAACACTACCCAAATCCAGATTCAGGGCAAGGCTGTGTCTGGCTAGGACTTATCCAGGTGCTAGGCTCAATGGTGGGCACACGGCCTTGGAGCTGGAGAGCCTGGGGCTGAAGACGGCTACTGCCTCATAGCTCAGTGGGGTCTTCCCCTCTCATGGCCTCAGTTCCTTCTGTGTAGAATGTGAATTGGCCTCATGGCTTTCTCATGAACAGCCAGCGAGGTGAGGGATGGAAAACCTTGAGCGCCGTGCCTGGAGCACAGAGGACTGGCCTCAGTAAATGTTAGCCAGTGTCTTTAGTCTCCTCTTGCTCCTCCTTGCCCTGTCCTCATTACCGTCAATCAGCTCAGAAGCCACTAGCCAGTAGAATTGAATTAAGCCCCTTCTTTAGTTCAGGAAAAATTTGATGTAGAAAAGTGTTACTGAACATGTCTTGCTGAGCAGTTATTTTAATCTGAAATTGCTCCCCTGTAAAGGTTTTGCCCCCCTGAAGTAATCATTTTGTGCCTAATTGTTATTAACCACGGCAGCTGGCTTGCCTACTTCTAAAGCAAGTCATTAGGGTACGCCTTTTGACACGGTGCCAGACTTTCTAAATGCCCATGTAGGGCACTCAGAAAGATGACTAGAAATAAAATTTGCCTCACTGAATCTTATCTTTTCTGCATTTTTTTAGGAATTATTTCATAAAGAAGTGATAATGCACCATGGCAGCGGGCCTCAGAATGTCCAGCACCAGCTGCAGAGGTCCAGGGCCTTCGCCGGCAGCGAAGGAGAGGAGCAGCAGGCCCATCCAAATCCACCCCGGTCCCCCGCCACACCCTTCGCGCCGTCGGCGAGCCCGTCTGCACCCCAGTCACCCGGTTACCAAGTTCAGCAGCTCGTGAATAGGAGTCCCGTGGCTGGGCAGAACGTGAGCATCGCCCTTCAGAATGTTGGACCAGTGGTGGGAGGAAGCCCACAGATCACGCTCGCCCCTCTGCCGCTCCCCGGCCCCACTTCTCCAGGTTTTCAGTTCAGTGCCCAGCAGAGGCGGTTTGAGCATGGATCTCCATCATACATCCAGGTTACCTCACCGCTGTCCCAACAGGTGCAGACTCACCATCTGAGTGTGAAATGCAGGTATTGGTCAACTTTGAAAAGTTTAAAAATGATTTTCCCTTTTTCCTCCTTTGTCTTCAAGTATTTCCTCTCAGGTAAAGGTTGTGACAGGAAAGGATGGGCAGACTGGTACTCCTGTTGCTATAGCAACCCAGCTTCCTCCAAATGTTTCTGCTGCTTTTTCATCCCAGCAGCAACCATTTCAGGTGCTTTTCAAGGTTCTCAAATGTAGCCTCATCCCAGATTTTCCTCACTCGGATTTGGGGGTTTGGTGTTCTCTGGAAGAATGCAGATATTTTCTAAGAGCTCATCCTTTGTAGTTAAAAATACATATTGAGAGGACTTTATGAAGTCTCAAAGTTTTAATACATGAATTATGTTATTATTTTTTTCCTACTATTGAAATTAAGAAGTGTTCGTCTCTGGTTCATTGGCTTACATCTGTTAACTTTTCAGCTGGAATGTTTTTCAGTTTTATTTGTTTTTCTGATACATTTGCTTTTTTATACTTTTTGTATGCTTGTGGCCTCTTTGTGACAGATTTTTCTCCTCATCCCCCCCCCTTTTTTTTTTCCTGAGGAAGAGTCACCCTAAGCTAACATCTGTTGCCAATCTTCCTCTTTTTGTTTGTTAACCACCACCACAGCGCGGCTGCTGACACACGAGTGGTGTAGGTCCATGCCCGAGAACCGAGCCCTGGTGGCTAAAGTGGAGCACGCCTAACTTAACCACTAGGCCGCCAGGGCTCGCCTCTCATTCCCCCTTTCTTTTTTTGTGTGCTTTTTAAAAAAGAAGTAAATTTTCTAAATTATTTCCTTGCTGGAGTGAGTTTATTTTGTTCTTTGGACATGTTTTAGGGGATGAGTAGCAAAGAACAATGAGTCTAGGTTTCAGAATACAAGGAAGTACCTGGAAACCACAACTCAGTTACTTTGTTTCTGTAAACTGAGAAAAAACTGCACAGAACATAAAATGTACCATTTTAGCCGTTTGTAAGCATACAGTTCAGTGACATTAGGTACGTTCACATTGTTGTGCAGTCATCACCAGCATCCGTTTCCAGAACTTTCCAAATTGAAACTCTGTCCCCATTAGACAACAAGTCCCGATCCCCCCTCCCCCAGCCCCTGGCACCTGCCCTTCTACTTTCTGTCCCTATGAATTTGACTCCTCTAGGTCCTCATGTAAGTGGGATCATACAGTGTTTGTCCTTTTGTGACTGGCTTATTTCACTTGCAGAATGATTCACGATGTAGCATGTGTCAGAATTTCCTTCTTTTTTAAGGCATGGAGTAGTATTCCCTTGTCTGTTCAGCAGTCAGTGGACGCTTGAGTTGCTTCCACATTTAGCTGTTGTGAATACTGCTGCAGTGGACATGGGTGTGCAAACATCTCGAGACCCGGCTTTCAGTTCTTTTGGGTTTATCCCCAGAAGTGGAATTGCTGGATCACATGGTGATTTGTTGTTTAATTTTTTGAGTAACTGCCATACTGTCTTCCATAGCGGCTGCACCATTTTACATTCCCACCAGCAGTGCACAAGGGCTCCAGTTTCTTTACTTCCTCACCAACACTTTATTTTCTGTTTTTTAAATTATAATAGCAACCATCCTAATGGTGTGCTGTATACTTTTATAGAAAAATATGCACTGAATATATATGTGCATATAGCTGAAGACACTCACAGTTTTAATGTTCAATCAGCTGGCACCGTTGATGGTACAGAATTGACTAGTGAGGGAGGGAGTATTTACAACACAGCTTTACTTCAGAGTGACAGATGTGACATTGGCAGCACATGCAGAATCCCAGAGGAAGGGTCCTCCTGGAGAAAGTGGAAGAAGGACAGGGGGCTCTTGTGAGCAGAGGTGGGGCTGTCTGAGTGGAAAGGCGCTCTCCATTTGTGCCCTGGGGGGCACTGGGACCCACACACAGACCAAAGCCTGCTCAGTTCCCTTCTCACATCTGTGTTCTTAACAACTGAAATTGAGTTCAGTGTGCGTCTCAAACCCACTGGCCGTGAGGAATGTGAATTCTTTAATTTTTGTAAATTGATCATTATCTATGGAAGCATTTAGGAAGCCTTGGTTTTCACCTTAACAAATATTTTGTCACCAACTCATTAGTGATCTACGTTGTAGCAGATACAAAAGAAATAACATTCCAAGTTTCTGCCCTTGAGTCTTCTTGGAACATAGTTTAGAAAATATTGGAAGGAGTACAGGACATTGCATAATAAAGCGTGAAACTGCTTTCAGCAACGTGCCAAAATGTGTGGGATACTCATTAGGTGCTTCAGTTGGCCGGGAGTGTGAACTATAACTCACGTTTGTGATGGCGTCTTTATGGAATGTGGCTAAAATATTATGGGCTTGTGTGAAACAATTTGATTTATTTACATACAGAATTTTTACAAAAATCACTTTTAAAATTTTTATTTCAACTTTAAATTGATATTGTATTATTGTGAAGTCAAACTTTCTATAACTGTTTTCATTTCATATACTAGAGCATTATGAGTTTTCCCCAAATTGTTATTCAAACTTACAGAAAATGTAGAAAGAATAGTGCAGTGAATACTAATAGCCCTTCACCCAGACTCACATTTCTCACATTTATGTGATCTCTGTCTGTGTCTGTCTATCTGTCTCTATCTAATATATCTAATTTATCTGTCTGTCTATCAGTCTATCATCACATTTTTTCTCCAAATCATGTTCAAGTTTTAGATCAGATGTTTCATTTCTGAATACTTGTCATGTATCTCCTAACAAGGATGTTTGCCTGCATGGCCATAATACTATATCATACCCATTAACTTTGATGCAGTAATATTTAAAACTTCCCCCCTGTCTCAGAATATCCTCTGTACCTGGGTTGTTTTCAACCCAGGATTCAGACGAGGGCCCTGCGGTGCTTTTAGCTGCCATGTCTGCCTCGCCTACCTTCATCTAGAACAGCATTTGTTCCTTCCTTCTCTCTCACGACACTGATGTTTTTGAAGGGCCCAGGGCAGTTGCTCTTAGAGTTGCCACAACTTGGGTTTTTCTGAGTTTCCTCAATATTAGATTCAGTTTAAACATTTTTGGCAAGAATATTGTATAGGTGATGTTGTGCAAACATTATTTTAATCTGCAGTCTGGTGGATTGTTAGGGAGAGGCGGATATGTGGGCCCCCGGAGATGCAGCTGGCCGGCTGGGTGGTGCTGGAGTGCCGCTGGGGTTTGGGCTCGGGACGGCCAGTCCGGCCACTTGGTCCCTCTCCTCATGCTGTCTGCTGGAATACGCTGAGGAGGCACGCTCTCTGTCGTTAGCTAGGGCTTGGCCCAAATCCTGAGGCTGGGCGGTTGTCTATTTCTTTATAACTCCTTGCTCCTTCTATTCAGAATTCCTCTTTCTAGGGTCCTCTGTCTCGCTGTTGACCCACATCAGAGCCCTCTCCTGGAGGAAGCCAGTGGTAGGAATTGTACACCAAGCATTGAGCTTTCTGAAGAGGCCACATGTGAGCAGAGCAAAGCCTTGATGGGCTGGGATACCTGCCTGGTCACCTGTGGGCTGTGGCCTTGGGCTGTGACCTGTCCTTCTGTTCTTTGTCAGGGGGAATTTGGCCTATCCAGCTTGCCTTACGCAGCAAAGTAGCTAAAAGATACATTGACACCCTAAGATTCTCTTTGGACTCACATAAAAACAAAATTTTTTTAACACTTTGAGTCAAAGAAATGCGATTATCTAATTTTATAGGCAAAGTTTTCTTTTTTTAAAGTATCTTTTCCAGCTTTTTCAGTATTTCTGAAACTCAGCTGGCTGCAGCATTCTGATATATCTTTGAAATGGTCCTGCATGCTGGTTTTCATCATGAATCTCCCTTCTAGATAGCTCTCTGAAACTGAACATTCTGCTTGAGAAAGGATCTCACATATTAGGATATGGAAAAAAAATGTTGTTTTATATAAGAATAATGCCCGAGGATCAATACATATAGGTTTCATGTCTCAGAAGTAGTCGTCCGTATATTTATGAAAGCACCCTAGGTCACTTTGATGCAGTTGATGGTGAAGAAATCTCTGTATAAGGATTCAGGATGTGTGCCAGAAGTGATTATGGCAGCATACAGCAGGCAGCCTGCCCTCAGACGAGGCAAAGACTGAGTGTGTGCTCTTCAAAGAGGAAAGGGTTATTGTGCCTTATCCCAAGTATAAAAATATAAAAATGCAGTAAATACCTTTAGTCCATTTCAGATTTGCCTGTGCCATACCCCCCTGGTGGTGGTCTGTATGATTTTGTCCTTATTTCCGTTAAGAGTTGGTCTTACAAAACATATTTTCATGTTTGGTAGACTTTATGAAACCCAGATCTCTCTGCTCAGTAAATGTTTAGACTTCTGAATTTTCCTTTTGTATTATTCCCTAATTACTTAGATTTCGTTTGCATATGAAGAAGTGCTTGCCTTTGCCATCAGATCCACCCCCACTTTTTTTTAAGTTTTTTGTTAAGGTATGTTATGGACTAGAGTTTAATTTTTTTCCAAAAAAGTTATTGACATTATAACTTTTTACTCTAGTTTATACAACTGTTTTTTTAAGCCTTAGATAGTTTTAACACTAACATCTTTGATGTTTTAATTCTAACTTAGACTTTTTGTTAGTGTGATAACTACATTTCTTACCCAGATCCTGCTTCTGAAGCCTAATTCTATTGTACTATGTTTAGTAGATGTTAAACAGAAAAGTATGAAACAAATGATAGTAGTTTTTTTTCTTTTCTGTCAAGTTCAAAGGCTAATATGGAGTATTTTGGAATTTATAATCGTCAGCTGGTAGCTCTAAGCTGTGAAATCTTGTTCTTTGCTATAGAGACTGGAGAGATAGTGAGGAGGTACTTCTTTGAAAATCAAAGTGATGTAAGTCAGTGTACATTTACCTTCTGAAATGTTTGTCTTCTGATAGCATATACACATGAGGACTCCAGTCCCTGGGAGTATGAATACCATGGAAATGGAAACATTTAAGAGACAGCAAACACTGACACTAGCAGGTATGTAGCAATTAACCAGCGTTCAACAAACAAACAAACGACACTTGCCTGATACCTTTGGCCTTTTATTTCACAACTTTTTATCCTTTTAATGGAAAATCCACAAGTATGTCATAAATGGGTTCTATGGGCTCGGGAAAGTGATTGTGCCTTATTTCACTGATAATCAGAACTCGTTTGTTCTTACTCAGAACGAACTAATTCAACATGCTGTTATCAGTTTGGCCAGTTAGTGCGTTGCAGTGGGAGATGTGGTGAAGACGTCTTCTCGAATAGGAGGCCGTCCCAGCACACAGGGAGTGGCAGGACCTGGGGCGGACCAGGGGCCCTGGGACCTGGCCCTCAGCTCTGGGTTTATCAATACACTCACGAACCAAACACGTGAAAGACCAGGTCACCCACTTGAATGTCAAGATACCTGGGGAGCGAATTATTCCACAGCAGGTTTGGAATCAGAGCAAAGTGAGATGGATAATCTCAAAAGATGCAGTTTATCCAATCCGCGAAAAGTCTGGCGTGATTGAGGTTACCCCTGTGGTGATCGTCATGTAGACGGATGTGTGCTGCTCGCTTGAGCTGTAATTCCGCAGCATCGCAGTAGCCTGCACTTCTGATAGAAGCAGGCGTAGTGCAGCAGGGACTCTGAGACAGAGGCTGGCTCAGCGTCTTGTGCTGTGACTGGAGTGTGATGTCGCAGATTCTCCTAAGAGACCTTGACTGGAGGTGTGCCGCCCCGGGCTGGGCCTCCAGCATGCGGGGGCGACTTCAGGAGGCCGTCTCCAGCAGCTGGTGCCGGCAGCACAAGGTATCTGTGTCGAGGCAGCTGGCGGGTGCTGGTCCTGGAGTGCCGGGGTGGGACTGGGGATCCAGCTAGCATTTGGGGGCCATTGCAGGCTCTGCCACGTGTAAATTGTTTTTTGGCAGATTGTGCCTGTTTTGTTTACTCAGCCATGTGTGCAAGCTAATGGTGTTTGTGCAGGCTTAGAGATTATCCTTAAATGTGCTGGACACTCAATGCACCTGCGTGCAGTCAAAGGGACTTTCAAATTTTACTTTTAATTCTAGAGCCATCTGTGGTCTTTCAGGCTTTGCAGGCCGTGTGGCCACAGACAGTGGACAAGTGAATGGATAGGCTGTGTCCCAATGAAACTATTTATCAAAACAGACGGCAGAGTGGATTTGGCCCGCGGGCTGCAGTTTGTCCGTCCCTGCAACGGAGACAGAGGAGAGATGAGTTCTGGTGAAGAGGAACAGGGAAAGCTTCTTGGAGGAAGCGGTGATTGAGCTGGGCCTTGGAAGAGTGGGGTTTGGGCGATGGGAGGCAAAGGGGGCACCCTCCAGGACTGGGGATCCTATAGGCAAAGGCACAGCGGGGAAGAGAAGGCGAGGTGTAGGCAGGTTTGCTTGTCTGGTTTGAGTAGCACGTGAAGGGGGACTGAAGAAGGACAGCATGGTGGCAGAGAAAAGAAGCGCTGAGCCAAGGCTGCTGTGGATCTGAGAACAGTCCGAGTGAGTCACTGAGCGTGAGGAAGACCGCCCTGTGGAGGGTGAAGGACTGACGGGAGGGAGGGAGGTGGCTGGGGAGTGGGGGCAGCTTTGGGGCCGACCCCAACGGGTGGTGACAGGGGCTAGGTTCATGGCCATAGGCAGAGGTTAGTCACCACTGGATTCTAGAAATTACTTTTTTTTTTTTTTTTTTTTTTTGCTTGCATAAGGTAAAATAAAATCTTTTAAATTGGCTGCTTTGAGAACTTTTACAACAGGCACAACTGCTGTAAAAATGATTTTTTTTTTTTAAATGTGATCTTGTCTTAGAACAGTTTGAAGTTTTTTTGTTTTTTGTTTTTTTACCATTTTTAAGTGTACAGCTTGGTGGCATTAAAGTACATTCTCATTGTGCGACCATCCCCAACGTCCATGTCCAGAACTTTTCATCTTCCCAAACTGAAACTCTGTCCCCATTAAGCACTAACTCCCATCCCCCTCCCCCAACCTCTGGCTCTCACCCTTCTACTTTCTGTCTCTATGACTTTGACTCCTCTGGGAACTTCATGTGTGTGAAATCGCACAGCGTTCGTCTTTTTGTGACTGGCTTATTTCACTCAGCATAATGTTCTCAAGGTCCCTTCATGTTCTAGCATGTGTCAGAATTTCCTTCCTGTTTAAGGCTGAATAATATTCCATTGTTTGTGTATGCCATATTTTGTCCATCCATTCATCTGACCGTGGACATTTGGGAAAGTAATTCAGTTTTGGGGAGCAGTGAAGTCCATCAGTGTCTCCAGGTCAGTTTCCATCATGCTTTGAAATATTGAGAGTCTGGGTTTGGTTTCTCACACTTACAGGACAAATGCCTCCCACCCCTCAGGCTGCTCGCTCACAGGACAGAAACAAAGCCAGCAGCAGTACGACCCCTCCACAGGATCTCCAGTGCAGAAGGCCACTTGCACACTCCTCCTCTGCAGCTCCCCGGCAGGCTGCCCCGGGCTGGCCTCCCCGCTGCCATGTCTCTGCAGCTGCCACAGCAGCCCCTGCCAGAGCTGCAGGCACAGCCCCAGGGTCCAGAAAAGACCCAGCTACCAGCTTCGCCGCTTGTGCCCCTGCTGCCAGGCCAGCTCTTGCTGCCCCAGCATTCTGCAGCCAGCACCCCGTGTCCTGGCCCACAGGCAGGCAGCACCCCAGGTATTCAGTGGAGCTCTCCCTACAGCCTGGCACACGCCAGTGCTCACCAGACCCCACGTGCAATCAGGCCAGGGTGACCCTGGTTGTGCTGTCTAAGGATTTGTGCATATGTGCATTCCCAGTAAATTTGAAGGAGTAGTTTTTATTGTTAAATGTTTTTTACCTCTTAGGTACTTAAAATTAAATGGTTAGGGCCATAGAGCAACGTTTTGCTGAAAGTTCTAGTGGAGTAGAAAATGTAATGAGCTCTTGAGCTGTAGAGTGTGCGACCTGGTGAATAACTGGCTGTTTCCTGGACAGACTGTGGCACTGACACCGCTATCGCTGGATACTGGCCAGGCTGCTCAGCGCCTTCCAGCCAGCGTGCTACCTGCTTGGTCTCCTCCACCCTCAGTGCCCCTGTCCATCTGTCCTGTGCAGACAGATGGCACCCTCCCAGCAAGCAACAAATCGACGTCTCCTGTAGCATCCAGAGATGTCGGGCCCAGCTGTGACCTCAGTCCCCAGAGCTCAGAACACAGCCCACAGTGCAGAGGTCCAGCCACCGGACAGCTCCGAGGACAAAAGTGCAGAGCAGATAGAGCTGGTAAGAGAGTTTAGTTCTCAGTGGGACCAGTAGTTTGTTATTAAGCTGCTTAGAGAAATTTGGAAATTGAAGAGTCTGCATATATTTTTCAATATGGCAGAGTGTAATTGAAGAGATCTTTTGAAAATTAGTCCTATCTGTGTGTCTGGTGCTTCTTTTACACTAGCCATCCCACTCAGAGTCAAGAGCAGGGAGGGATCTAAAGGTGTGAACAGCGTGGGAAGTATTGCAGGGCACCCTTGAGCATCCTACCTGAGTGGTCCACATCTCTCCCTCTTCCCGACCTTTCTGACCCTCCCTTGTTCTGTTAGCCTGCCTTTCCTCCCCTTCCTGCTCCTTTTCTTGTCAGTCTTTATTTCTGCTCAGTGCCAGGCCCCGCTGCACATGTTGTCATATTTAAGCCTGGGAGCAGGGGTGAGATAGGGAGGGGGACACACAGGCTTCAGGGGCTCGGGATGATTTTTTGGTGATTGGCCAGAAAAGATGGTATTAGTTTTACTTTTGAGATTTATTTCTTCAGTATGACCCTACCCTTAGAATAAATACTAATTGTAGAGTTACATCTGGCTGGTTAGAAAAAGCTTGATCACAAAATTGGAGTACTTATTCAGTACACTTTAGATGGGGAGCATGCTAGATGATTGGGAGAGAGATAAAGATTAATTTAGTCCTTAAGGGAAATTATATAAAAACACAGCAGGCACAAACACAACATTATGTAAAATGAATGGGTAACCCCGGATGTTGCATGGAAATATAGGGCCCTGCAGCAGTATTACAAGTTCAAAGACAGAGTGGAATCACCTAGTGGATTTAATGAGAAAATAAAAATTAGGTGGTTAGAATATTGGAAATTTTAAAATAATGTTAAAAATTAAGATTGTCTTTATGATCCCCTTACTGAACAAATTGAAAACTTAATACAGAGTTTTAAGTGATTTATCCAAGGACAAATGGATAGTTGGAGGAAAAGCCAGGATTTAAACCTAAGAATCACCCTAGTCGGGGTGTGATCTTAAATATCACCTCAGTCAAGATATAAACCTAAATATCATTTCAGTCCAGGTGTGAACCTAAAAAGCACCTCAGTCACGGTAAGAACCTAAATGTCACTCTAGTCAATATGTGAACCTAAATATCACTCCAGTCAGGAATGACCCTAAATATCACCTCAGTCAGAATGTGAACCTGGGGGCCGGCCCAGTGGCGTAGCGGTTAAGTGCGAGCGCTCTGCTTTGGCAGCCCAGGGTTCGCAGGATCAGATCCCAGGCACGCACCAACACACCACTTGTCAAGCCATGCTGTGGCGGCGTCCCATATAAAGTGGAGGAAGATGTGCACAAAAAGAGGAGGATTGGCATCAGATGTTGGTTTAGGACTGATCTTCCTCACAAAAAAATAAATAAATAAAAAATAAAAAAATAAAAGAATGTGAACCTATATCACTGCAGTCAGGGTGTGACCCTAAATATCACCCCAGTCAGGGTGGAACCTAAATATCACTCCAGTCAAGGTGGAACTCTAAATATCACCTAGTCAGGGTGTGATCCTAATCACCCCAGTCAGTGAGTGACCCTAAAATTCACTCCAGTTAGGATGTGAACCACCCTAAATCTAAATATAACCCCCTGCAGGGAGTGACCCTAAACATCTTCAGTTAACGTGTAAACCTGAAAATCACCTCAGTCAGGATCTGGCACTAAATATCACTTCAGTCAGGCTGTTAACCCTAAAAGTCACTTCAGTTAGTGTGAGACCCTAAATATCACTCCCGTCATAATGTGTACTTAAATATCACTCCAGTTAAGGTGGGATGCTGAATATCACCAAGTCAGGGGATGACCTTAAATATCACCCTAGGTAGAGTGTGAATCTAATTATCACCCCAGTCAGGATCTTAACCTAAATATTACCTCAGTCAGGATCTGACCCTAAATATTACCTCAGTCAAGGTATGAACCTAAAAATCACCTCAGTCTGGATGTGAACCTAAATATCACTCTGGTTAGCATGTGAACTTAAATAACATTCCAGTCAGGACCTGAACTTAAATACCATCCCGGTCAGGATAACCCTAAATATCATTGCAGTCAAGGTGTGACCCTAAATATCACCCCAATCAGTATGTGACCCTAAAAATCACTACAGTCAAGGTGTGACGCTAAAAATCTCCTCAGTCAGAGTAAGACCCAAAATATCACCATAGTCTGGATGTGACCATAAAAATCACTCCAGTCAAGGTGTGAATGTAAGTTTCACCCCAGTGAGAATCTAAACCTAAATATAACCTCAGTCATGATCTGACCCTAAATATCACCTCTGTTAGATGTAAACCTAAATATCACCTCAGTCAGTGTGTGCACCTAAATTTTCCACTCAGGATCTAAACCTAAATATCATTTCAGTCAAGATGTGAACCTAAATATCATTTCAGTCAAGATGTGAACCTAAATATCATTTCAGTCAAGATGTGAACCTAAATATTATTTCAGTCAAGGTGTGAACCTAAATATCACTCCAGTCAGGATCTTTCCCTAAATAGCTCCTCAGGCAGGATGTTAACCCTAAAAATCACTTCAGTCAAGGGATGAACCTAATATCACTCCAGTCAGGAACTGAACTAAATATCACCCCAGTCAGGGTGTGACCCTAAATATCACCCCAGTCAGGGTGTGAACCCAGATATCACTCCAGTCACAATGTGTACCTAAATTACACTTCAATTACAATGTGAACCTAAATATCACCCCAGTCAAGGTAGACCTCGAAGTATCACCTAGTCAGGGTCTGACCCTAATATGAACCCAGTCAGGGAGTGTCCCTAAATTTCACTCCAGTTAAGAGTGTGAACCACTCTAAACCTAAATATCATCCAGGCAGGGAGTGACCCTAAATATCACCTAAGTTAAAGTGTAAACCTAAAAATCACCTCAGTCAGAATCAGACCCTAAATATTGCCTCAGTCAGGCTATTAACCCTAAAAATCGCTTCATTCATGGTTTGACCCTAAATATTACCACAGTTAGGATGTGAACCTAAATAGCACTCCCATCTGATTCTTAACCTAAATATTACCTCAGTCAGGATCTGACCCTAAATATCACCTTAGTCAAGGTGTGAATCTAAAAATCTCCTGAGTCAGGATCTGAACCTAAATATCATTCCAGTCAAGATGTCAATCTAAATATGATTCTAGTGAAAGTGTGACCTTAAGTATCACCTCAGTCAGGGCATGACCCTAAATGTCACCCAAATTATCTCTAACCCTAAATATAACCTCATTCAGGATCTAAACCTAAATATCACTTCAGTCAGGATGTGGCCCTAAATATCGCCTCAGTCAATGTGTGAACCTAAAATAACCTCAGTCAGGGTGTGAACCTAAATATCACTCTGGTCAGGATCTGAACCTAATTATCATTTCACTCAAGATGTGAACCTAAATATCCCTCCAGTCAGAGTGTGACCCTAAATATAATCCCAGTCTGGATGTGACCCTAAATATCATCTCAGTCAGGATATGACCCTAAATATAAACCCAGTTAGGTTCTGAACCTAAATATGTCTTCACTCAGAATGTGAACCTAAATGTCACCCCAGTCAGAAGCTAAACTTAAATATCATTCTGGTCAAGAAGTGAAGCTAAATGTCATGCCAATCAGGTTTTGACCCTAAATATCACCCTACTCAGGATGTGATATCAATCACCCCTGTCAAGATGTTAACCCTAAAAATCACTGCAGGCCCAATGTGACCCTAGAAAACACCCCAGTAAGTATGTGACTCTAAATATCACCCCAGCCAGGGTGTGACCCTAAATATCACCTCAGTCAGCATCTGACCCTAAATATCACCTCCCTTAAGATGTGAACGTAAAAATTGCCTGAGTCAGTATATGAACCTAAATACCATTCCAGTCAGGATCTGAACCTAAATATCATTCCAGTCAAGATGTGACCCTAAATATACCCTCAGTCAGTATCTAAACCTAAATATCACCTCAGTCAATGTGTGAATCTAAAAATAACCTCAGTCTGGGTGTGAACCTAAATGTCTTCCAGTCAGGATCTGAACCTAATTATCATTCCAGTCAAGAAGTGATCCTAAGTTTAAATCCAGTCAAAGTGTTTCCTTAAATATCACCCCAGTCAGAATGTGACAATTAGTATCACCTCAGTGAAGGTGTAAACCTAAAAATCACCTTAGTTGGGGTTGAACCTAAATCTCACTTCAGTCAGAATGTGAACCTAAGTATCACCCCAGTGAGAATGTGACCCTATATTGCACCCCAGTTAGGGTGTGAACCATGCTAAACCTAAATATCACCCCAGGCAGGGAGTGACCCTAAATATCACCTCAGTTAAAGTGTAAACCTAAAAGTCACCTCAGTGAAGATCTGACCCTAAATATCACCTCAGTCAGGCTGTTAACTGTAAATAGCACTTCAGTCAGGATGTGACTCTAATATCACCCCAATTAGAGTGTGAACCTGAATATCACTCCCCTTAAATATTGCCTCAGTCAGAATCTGACTCTAAATATTACCTCAATCAAGGTTTGACTCTAAATCACCTCAGTCAGAGTGTGACCTAATTATCACTCCAGTCAAGGTGGGACTCAAAATATCACCTAGTCAGGGGGTAACACTAAATAATACCCCTGCTAGGGTGTTAATCTAAATATCACTCTAGTCAAGATCTGAACCTAAATATTACTCTTGTCAGGATCTGAACCTAAAATTACCTCAGTCAGGATCTGATGCTAAATATCACCTCAGTCAGGGTATGAACCTAAAAATCACCTCAGTCAGGATGTGAACCTAAATAGCATTCCAGTTAAAGTGTGAACATAAATACCATTACAGTCAAGATCTGAGCCTAAATATCATTCCAGTCAGGATGTGACCCTAATTTCACCCCAGTCATGATGTTAACCTTAAAAATCACTTTAGTCGGGGTGTGAACCCAAATATCACTCCATTCAGGACTTCAATATAATGTCACCCCAGTCAATATTTGACCCTAAATATCACTTCAGTCACTGTGTGAACCTAAAAATAACTTCAATCAGGGTGTGGACTTATATATTACTCCAGTCAGGGTGTACCCATAAATATTACACCAGTCAGGGAGTGACCCTTAAGATAACCCCAGTCAGGATGTAAACCTAAATATCACCTCAGTCAAGATCTGTACCTAAATATCACATGGCGTTAAGGTGTGAATCTAAAGATCACCTCAGTCAGGGTAAGAAGCTAAATATCATTCCAGTCAGAATGTGAACATAAGTATCACTTCAGTCAGAATGTATACCTTAATATCACCCCAGTCAGGGGGACTCTAAATATCACCCTAGTGTGGATGAGGCCAAAAAATCATTCCAGTGAGGGTATGATGCTAAATACTACCCCAGTTAGAGTGTGAACCTAAATATCACTCCCATCTGGATCTAAACCTCAATATCGTCTAGTCAGGATCTGACCCTAAATATCACCTCAATCTGGCTGTTAACCCTAAAAATCATTTCATTCAAGGTGTGACTCTTAAATATCACTCCAGTCAGGATCTTAACCTAAATATCATTCCAGTCTAACTGAGAACCTAAATATCAATCTGGTCGAGGTGTTACCTTAAGTATCATCATAGTCAGGATCTGACCCTAGATATCACCTCAGGCATGATGTAAACCTAAAAATCACCTTAGGCAGGGTGTGAACTTAAATATCACTCCAGTCAGAATGTGAATCTAAATATCACTCCAGTCAGTGTGGGACTCTAAATATCACCTGGTCAGGGGTGACCCTAAGTGTCACCCCAATCAGGATGTTGACCCTAAAAATCACTCCAGTCAGGGTGTGACCATAAAAATCACGCCTGTCAGGGTGTGAGTCTAAATAAGACCACAGTCACGCTGTAACCTTGACTATCACCCCAGTTAGGATAGAACCTAAATATCGCTCCCAGCAGATTCTAAAACTAAATATCGCCTAGTCATGATCTGGCCCTAAATATCACCTCAGTCAAGGTGTGAACCTAGGGGCCAGCCCCATGGCATAGTGGTTAAGTGCACACGCTCCGCTGCTGGCGGCCCAGGTTCAATCCCGGGCGCGCACTGACGCACTGCTTGTCAGGCCATGTTGTGGCAGCATCCCATGTAAAATAGAGGAAGATGGGCACGAATGTTAGCCCAGGGCCGGTCTTCCTCAGCAAAAAGAGGCGGATGGGCATGGATGTTAGTTCAGGGCTGATCTTCCTCACACACACAAAAAAGGTGTGAACCTAAAAATCATTTCAGTCTAGGTGTAAACCTAAATGTCACCCCAGTCAGAATGTGAATCTAAATATCAGTCCAGTAGAGGAGGGACTCTAAATATCACCCCAGTTAGGGTGTGAACCTCAATATCACTCCCATCAGTATCCAAACCTCAATATTGCCTTGTCAGGATATGACGCTAACTATCACCTCAGTCAAGGTGTGAACCTAAAAATCATCTAAGGCAGGTGTGAAGTTAAATATCTCTGCAATCAGAATGTGAACCTAAATATCACCCCAGTGAGGGTGTGACCCTAAATTTCACCCCAGTTAGGGTGTGAACCACTCTAACCTAAATACCACCCCAGGCAGAGAGTGACCCAAAGTATCACCAAGTTCAGATATAAACCTAAAAATCACCTCAGTCAGAATCAGACCCTAAACATCGCATTGGTCAGGCTGTCAACCCTAAAAATCGCTTCAGGCAGGGTGTGACCCTAAATATTACCACAGTTAGGATGTGAACCTAAAAATCCCCCCATTCAGGGTGTGACCGTAAGTATCACTCAAGTTAGGGTGTGAACCTGAATATCACTCCCCTCAGGGTTTCAACCTAAATATCACCTCAGTCAGGATCTGACCCTAAAAATCACCTTATTCGTGGTGTGACTCTAAATATCACTCCAATCAGAATGTAACCCTATATTTCACTCTAGTCAGGATCTGAACTTAAGTATCACTCCAGTCAAAATGTGACCCTAGGGTCTGGCGTAGTGGTTTAGTGGTTGAGTTCGCATGCTCCACTTTGGTGGCCTGGGGTTCGCAGGTTTGGATCCTGGGCGTGGACCAACGCACCACTTATCAAGCCATGCTGAAGTGCTGTCCCATATAAAATAGAGGAAGATGGTTACAGATGTTAGCCTAGGGCCAATCTTCCTCAGCAAAAAGAGGAGGATTGGCAACAGATGTTAGCTCAGGGCTAATCTTCCTCACACACAAAATAAATGTGACCCTAAAAATCACCCTAGTCAGGATGTGACCCTAAATATCACCCCATTCATGGTATGACCTAAAAAAGCACTCCAGACAGGGTGAAACCCTCAATATCACCATAGTTAGGACTTGAACCTAAGTATCACTCCAGTCAGGATCTGAACCTAAATATCACTCCAGTCAAAGTGTGACCCTAAACATCAACCCAGTCAGGGCATGACCTAACAATCACCCCAGTCAGGGTGTGACCCTAAATATCACCTACCATCTGGTTTTATAGGTGTGTATAATAGCCTTATTTTCCTTTGGCAGCTAAGGGAGCTGGTTATGTAAATGTGTGTTTGTATGTTTTTAAGGAATTCTATGCTAAACAAAGTTTAAATCTTATTGGACTATCTGGATAAATTTATGTGCCCTTTTATATATTTTTAAAAGTTTGAAATACCTGCACATAACTTTTATAATAATCTAAACAAATCTAAAAGAAAAGATTTTATAATACTTCTGAAGAAATATTACCATACTACTGTTACATATGTGTGATATAACTTTATATTTATTAGCTTGGTGGGATACTGTGAATAGAAGTTTCCTTTATTAACATTTCAATCTAAGAAAAAATATATTTGGCAGAATAATCTGAGATTTTACATTCTAAGAGGCTTTGTGTATTTCTTAAAGGCGTTGAAGTATAACCTTGTCATACATTTGTAATGATATTTTATTTTATTTATTTATTTTCTTTTGTGAGGAAGATCAGCCCTGAGCTAACATCTGATGCCAATCCTCCTCTTTTTTTCTGAGGGAGATTGGCCTTGAGCTAACAAGCATGCCCATCTTCCTCTACTTTATATGGGACACCGCCACAGCAGGGCTGGACAAGCAGTGTGTCGATGCGTGCCCGGGATCTGAACCTGCGAACCTGGGCCTCCACAGCAGAGCGCGTGCACTTAACCGCTTGTGCCACCGGGCTGGTCCCTGTAATGATATTTTATTTTATTTTATTTATTTATTTTTTTAAAGATTTTATTTGTTTATTTATTTTTCCCCCCAAAGCCCCAGTAGATAGTTGATGTCATAGCTGCACATCCCTCTAGTTGCTGTATGTGGGACGTGGCCTCAGCATGGCCGGAGAAGTGGCGCGTCGATGCGCACCTGGGATCCGAACCCAGGCCGCCAGCAGCGGAGCGCACGCACTTAACCACTAAGCCACGGGGCCGGCCCTGTAATGATATTTTAGATGTGATCTTTTATCATTTTTGGTATAGAGATTAAATATGTGTAATATGTTAATTATTGTCAAAAGTTTTATGTGCTTTAAATGTTTTATTTAATATTTAAATATTAAATAAAATCCCAATATTTGAGGTTTTCTGGACATCTTTTATTATGATAAAAACATACTTTGTATGATTTCAATCTTTAAAAATTTGCTTAAGTTTATTTTATGGCTTGAAGTATAGTCTGTCTTAGTGAATATTCCATGTGTCCTTTAAAAGGATGTGTATTCTGCTGTTGTTGGGTGGAGTGTTCTATAAATACCAAGTAGGTCTAGTGGTTGATTATGCTGTAGGGTCTGGATGTTCTCTGATTTTGTATCTACCTCTTCTGTTGAATGGTGAGAGGAATGTGGACATCTCCAGCTGCAATCACAGACTTGCCTGTTTCTCCTTTCAGTTCTCTTGGTTTTGCTTGATGTATATTGTAGCTCTGTTGTTAAGTACATACATGTTCAGGATTGTTATGTCTTCTCATGAGTTGACCCTTTTATTATTATGGGTAATGTTTAGGATAAAACTCGCTGTTTTCCTTTGCTCTCACACTTCACTTCTAGCCACCAAATATGTGGAGTTTTCCCACACTGACCAATTCTCCGACACCAGCTGGGTGTCCTACAATTCAGTTCAATTCCAACACTATCTGCCTGGAGTCAGCGTCAGATCCCACAGGTTAAGGGCTCAGTCCCACAAGACTGCCCCCAGCACTTCATACACTAATTGCAAGTCCCAGGTTGGCCCCAGCACTTCTGACTGACCAGCTCTAAGTCAGGGTTCCCGTTTTAGCTGCGTGTACCATGGCCGCTGCCCAGCTTCTCATCTAGGGTCCACCCTTGGGGCAAAGCCATGAGAGAAAATAGGAAAGAAAACCTGGAAACTCACCTCCATGTAGTTTACTTCTCTAAGTTTTAAATCTTCTCCACAATCCTCTTGCTTTTGTTTACTTTTCAGAGTATTTGCTTTTTGTAGTTTAACTAAAGTTTTTAGTTGTAATTGGTGGGAAAGATAGGCTATAATGGGCTAATTCCATCTTGGCCCTGTTTTGTGTTGAATATTAGAGTATATTTTATTTTACTGTAATTCTAAGAATAGTTGGAAATGGAAAGAATTGGAAATGGATTCTATTCTGAAGTCAAGATAGGTTAACAATAATTGTGTTTAGTTATCAATGCTAGATAACAGGGTTTTTGTGTGTGTGAGGAAGACTGGCCCTGGGCTAACATCCGTGCCCATCTTCCTCTACTTTATATGGGACACCGCCACAGCATGGCTTGACAAGCAGTGCGTCGGTGCGCGCCCGGGATCCGAACCTGTGAACCCCGGGCCGCTGAAGCGGAGTGCGCACATTTAACTGCTGCGCCACTGGGCCGGCCTCACTAGAGATAACAGGTTTTGACAGAACATGTGCTGGGTTAGGACTCAGAATAGCCAAATATTTTTTAAAACTTTTTACTAACTAGCCATGAGATATTGCCTAAGTTATAGCTTTTCTCTGTGATGCTGTTTTCTTCTCTGTAAGAAAGGGACAATAGTAACTTCCTCATTTACGTTTTAAATCCTCATGAAGGTGGAATATCAGTGCGGCAAGACACACTGGGGGTACACTGAACACCATAGATCCAGGTTCTGTGCAATTAGCGCTGACAGATACAGCAGAGCCGCAAGGAGGAATCTCCACGGTGATGGCTTTGGGGAAGTGCAAGACCGCTCGCCTGTGTCTGTTCAGTTTCTTAGTCTAAATGAGCAATGCAAGGATAGGACTCTAATCTGATCTGTGACTCCATTTTACGCAGTTGGTCCTGCTCCTGTCTTGCAGGAGAACCAGATCCATCAGCGAATAGCAGATTTAAGGAAAGAAGGCCTGTGGTCAGTGAGGCGGCTGCCGAAACTGCAGGAGGCCCCGCGCCCAGGTCGCACTGGGACTACCTGCTGGAGGAGGTGCAGTGGATGGCCACGGACTTTGCCCAGGAGAGGAGGTGGAAGGTGGCTGTTGCCAAGAAGGTAAGTTTGAATAGTAAACTTTGTGGAAATCGTAATATTTAAGAGAACTGAAGAATTCATTACATTAGGTAATAGAAGATTTCTACATTAACTATAGGTTATTTAATGTTTGATTTTTCATTACTAACTCTAAGACTTTACCTGACTCTATAGTTTTTGTACCTTTTTATTTACTCAATAACATCTATTAGGTGCCTGCTTGGTGTGAGGCGCTTTGCCTAGAGGTGTGTAAGGAGCAGCCAGCATGGATGAGCTCCAGTCCTCGCCTCTCAGGTTGCTCAGGGTGTCTCAGGGAAGACAAGGTGTCTAGAAATACACAGATGACCAGGGTGCACACTGGACACAAACAGAAGCCACGGAAGTGGTAGGAATAGAGTGTGTGAGAGGCCAGAGGAGGAGAGATCACTTCTGCCTGGGAGGGCTACAAGGATGACTTTTGACCAGGAGTTTAAAGAACTTCTAGGAGAAGAAGCAGTAGAACATTCTGTATGGTATAAATGAAGACTAGTTCCCCAAAGGCCCCGAGTATGCTTGAGGAATGGAAAGGACTCGTTTTGGCAGGGTCACGGAGCATGTGTAGGTGAGGCTAGACAGGCAGACTGGGTCAGGACGTGGAGGGCCTGGGACGGAGGGACAGGAATGCAGACTGTTTGGTATTTCCCAGGGAGCACTTGAGCAGAGACAGTCCAGGAGATGACAGTCCAGGGCGAGAGTGTCATGAGGAGCTGGGCTGAGGTGCAGCAGGACTGGAGCATTAAGAGAGGGGACTTCCTAGAAGGCCTGGTGACTGGGTTGAGTGACGGCAGAACTGCAGGAGCGGAGCACTCCTCAGAGACAGCGTGGGGGTAAGGCAGCAGGGTTGAAGGGTGAGCCTTTGGAAGGATTTTGTTGGGGCAGGTTGAGTAAGAGGGGTTCAGTGCTATGTGTTTGTAGCTTGAAAGGCTGACAGAGCAATGGGTGCATTGCTAGTAGGTAGTGCATGTCCAGGAGGTCGTCGTAAATGCAGGTCGACTTGGGAAGTGGGCGGAGCTGGGGAGAGGCTTGAGACCCCTCCACCTGGGTGTGTCTGGTGAGGCTGAGGAGCGGGTGAGACCCACAACCGAGTGAGGAGGAGACTCTTGGGCCTTCACAAGCCGGAGCAGCCTTCCCCAGCGTGTCTTCTATTACAGCCTGGTATCTCATCGAGCTTTTCTACTGGGACTCTTTCATACCAACCTGCATTTCACTGGTCTAACTTGAGAAGGATTATCCTTTTTTTTTTTTTTTTGTGAGGAAGATCAGCCCTGAGCTAACATCCACGCTAATCCTCCTCTTTTTGCGGAGGAAGACCGGCTCTGAGCTAACATCTATTGCCAATCCTCCTCCTTTTTTTTTCCCCAAAGCCCCAGTAGATGGTTGTATGTCATAGTTGCACATCCTTCTAGTTGCTGTATGTGGGACGCGGCCTCAGCATGGCCGGAGAAGCGGTGCGTCCGTGCGCGCCCGGGATCTGAACCCCGGAGTTCGCGCACTTAACCGCTAAGCCATGGGGCTGGCCCCAAGAAGGGTTATCTTTGAATGATTGTTGAATAGAAGGCTCTGTGATAATGGCGGTTCGTATTTCTTCCCCACTTTACTGGTCATTAACATAAGGGTCTTCAGCTGATAATAAAGGGATATTTTTTTTTCTAGGAGAATATCCACTTCACTTTTTAATATTGATTATCATTAGAATTATCGATGAGCAGTAGAAGAAATGAATACTAAAAATGGAAGGAACAGACTCTCTGGAATTCTGCCTAACTAAATATGCGTATCTAGTAAAAAAGGAGAAGTTTTCATATTACCGTGTGTGTTTAGAGAGCCTCATTGCTCATGTGGTGATGATTTCAGACAGGCAGGACTGTAGCTCGGTACCCTGAAGAGAGAGCCCAGAAGGAGGAGCAGAACAAGTTGAGGTGAATCTCTGCCTCAATTGCCAGAGAAATAGAATATTTCTGGTCTAATGTTGGACAGGTAAACACTCTTTTCCTCTAAAATTTGCTCTCACATTTTAACTTGGAAACTAATGATTTTATGTTTTAATTCATAGTTTTCTTCTTTTAGGTAGTAGACGTTAAAATGCAAATTGAATTTCAAGAGAAACAAAAAAAGGCATTAAGTTTGAATAAAATATTCAAAAAGAGGTACCCAATTAAGTTAATTGAAATATTGTGTACTTATTCAGAAAACTATTCTGTGGTTTTTATGTTGTCAGTGGCAACCCACTTTCAAGGTGAGTTGTTAGAGTCCGTCATTGTGCTGAGTGTAAAGAACTGTTATACGCCTGGGGTGCGGCTTTGTGAGATTGAAACCTTGTAAACATTATGGACTATACCTTTGTAGGAAAAGATTCGAGGGTGTTTGAAGTGAGTGCTCAGCTTGAAAACAGGAGTGATGTGGTAAGTGTTTTAATTGTGATGTTAGAATTATAGTCTTTGCTTTTAGTGACAGAGGTTTCACAGCGATATTATCCTTTGTGGGACAACTCCAATCACTTAGTCTTCTGGTTTGCCCTCCAGAGAGGGCAGATCCAGCTGTGATCTTTTCTTTTTTTTTTTTTTTTTTTTGTGAGGAGGACCAGCCCTGCGCTAACATCCAATGCCAACCCTCCTCTTTTTTTTTTTTTTGCTGAGGAAGACTGGCCCTGGGCTAACATCCATGCCTATCTTCCTCCACTTTATATGGGACGCCGCCACAGCATGGCTTAACAAGCGGTGCGTCGGTGCACACCCGGGATCCGAACCGGCGAACCCCGGGCCACCACAGCGGAACGTGTGCACTTAACCGCTTGTGCCACCGGGCCAGCCCCGATCTTTTCTTTTTTTTAAATAATTTTATTTATTTATTTTTCCCCCCAAAGCCCCAGTAGATAGTTGCATGTCATAGTTGCACATCCTTCTAGTTGCTGTACGTGGGACGCGGCCTCAGCGTGACCTGACAAGCGGTATGTCGGTGCGCGCCCGGGATCCCGGGCTGCCAGCAGCGGAGCGCACGCACTTAACCGCTAAGCCACGGGGCTGGCCCATCCAGCTGTGATCTCTGAAACTACCCAGAAAGAGTCGATTTTAAAAATAGATTTTCTTAGGATTACTTAAAATCAAAACAAAATGTGTGGCCTTGCCCTTGGTTTGTACTTCCTAGAATTTGTGCCAACCAGTGACAGTGAAGTGTGGAGGCTGTGGTCTGATCAGTGTAAGGGCGTCATATAGGTTCACAGCGTATCTGCAATTCAAAAATCCCCAAAGCTCGTAAAAGCAGGACTGTTTTCCCTGGTGTGGCATGGTCTCCTACAGCAAAATCTGGCCGAGGCCAGCTGGTTCTCTCATCCTGCTCAGTGTGTGTTTGGGTGTTGGCTGGAGGTGCTTCCAGGCTCCACTGGGGCTCTTATGAATATTTTTAAAATGCTTATTTTGTTACCTTACTAAAATCTGAAATAGTCAGAATTCCAAACCTTATGTGACCCTAAGAATTTTGGGTAAGGGATTGTGTACCTACAATATAAATAAGGCATGTTATTTACATTTGTTGATATCCGAACATTCACTTTCAAATATGGGCATGTCCTCTACAATAAGGTAGTGTCACCTATACCAGTGACCACATCAGTGCTGACAGTTTTCATTTTACGGTGGTGTTTTCCAGATTAACTTCCTGAGGGTACGCTTCCTCGGTCACCTTTCTCTCTTTGCTGCAGGCGATTGGGGTGCCCCCTCACCGTGGTCAGAAGTTGTGACACAATGAAGTGGGAACTTGAATTAAAAGGCTGGTGTCCTGCTTTGAAAATTCTTTTGTATTTTGGTCGCTGAAGGGAGCTGAGAGGGAAGAGACAGGTATTGTGTCCTCACTCATATTTCTGAGACATTCCTTCCGTGTTTCTTTCCGTCCGTGTTTTGGGGGGTTGGTAGTTATCATTTCCCTCCTTCTCCTGCTTTCTGCTGCTGTTGTGACCTGCTGTCTGCTCCCTCGCAGAGGGAAGGACAGATGGAGAAAAGTGGGTCTAGTTGAAGCACCAAGTGTTTAGATTAACAACGGGAAAAGCAAATGTTCTTAAGAAGTAAGTGTTGGAGAGTTTCCCAGGAGATTGTGGGGTCTTCTTCCCAAGAGACCCCGGAACAGGGAGACCCGTGGGCGTGGATGGCATCGATACAGAGAGTAAGGACCGCAGAGCTTCGTAAGATGCACTGTTTTATATAAAATGTGCCGTGTGTAACTCGCAGTGATGTTACTGTGAGTGCGCCTGACAGATTTTCTTGGATTTGTTTCCTGTTCTTGGAAATCCTGTTTATTTCGAGTATGGTCAGTCTAGCTATCCTTCTGTGGACATGTACAAATAGAACAATAGTGATGTAAAGAGCCGGGAAAGCGTAATTTTAGAAAAAATAGGATAGTATTGATGAGTTGAATCAATGTCCTCATTAGGTGTTTCCCACAGAACCTAAGAATGTACTTAAAATTTTTTTGGTATATAAAGATTGAAATCTTTCCTGCAGGTATATTTTTCTGCATGATTTATGTTATTCGTCTTAAAAATAAGCTCTTACTTTACTCTTTCTCAATACCAGCCTGGCATAATGTGACATCCCTGCGCTAGGCCGGAGCCACGGCGAGCTCAAGGCTTTGGTGCAAGAGGGGCCCCTGAGCATCTGAGATCGCGCCCTCTTTCTGGGCGCCTGTCTCACCCAGTCTTCTCAGGAACCTTTCTTTCCTGATCAGCACTTCTCTTCCCACCGACTCTTTCCTATCTTGTTTAAGTGCGCTCAAGTTTCTTATTTTACAAATGGCAAGATGGAAAAAATATTGCAACGTATAAAACAACAGCTTTAGTTTTCTAAATGTATGAAAAGTTCTTACAAATCAGTAAGAAAATACTGAGTAACCCAAAGGGAAATGGGTGAAAGATACAAGCAAGCATTGCACAGAGAAAGAATGCATCCAAGAAAAGGTGTGGCTGCTGCGTGAGGAACGCAGGTCAGAACCCAGCGCAACTCCGAGCTGGTAAAGGTGTGGAGCTGGCCTCTCGGACACGGCTGGGGCGGGCGGACTGCCATTCTGAGGGTGGTGTGGAAACGCCTGCCAGAGTTCAGGTGCACGAGCCCCCGGCCCCAGCACATCCACCGCTAGGAGCATCCTTTATAAGTACGGTCACAGAAGAGTGCCAGGGCACAGAGGCGGTAGTTACAGCACTGATTTGTGCCGGCAGCAAAGGGGACGTGGCCTGAATGTGTGTTCAGGAAAGAAGTGGTCCCATGACTTTCCCAGCATTTACTCGGTGGGTGTGGACAGGCCAACACGGGTCATCTCGGGGACCAAGGAGAGCTGGGCAGGGTGTGGGGTGTGCTTCTGTTGTCACGAAGGACACTCACCTGCACACGCGCTGGAGAAACGGGTAGAGGGCTCCCCACAGGGTGCAGGGTGCGCGGAAGCCCAGGGGGGTGCGGCATGCCAGGCTGGGGAGGGCCTGCATGCGCCCCTGCAGTGGGGGCTGGGGACCAGCCCCCTGCCTGTGTCCACTGGCTGCCCCCCAGAGCCAGCAGGAGGCCTGGTGTGTCCCTGAGGCCCCCGAGCAGGGCGGAGGAGGTAGGGAGGGCACGGGGGCACTCGGGACAGTCCTGCAGACCTGCTCGGGGCTCCTGGAGGAAGCCGGTTCCGTGGCTGGCTGACACCTGTCCTATCTCTCGTCTCCTCCAGGCCTCTCAGGGCCCCCAGGCGTGTCTCAGGCCTCTTCCTTCCTGTTTGCTCCTTGGTGTGTTCATCCACCGCCTCCTCCATACTGAAGGCTCCTCAGACGCAGCATAGCTCATTCTCAGTAATGGCCAGGCCAGCGTCCACCCAATTTCTCAAGCCAGAAACCTTTGAGGGAGTCCCCTTTGACCCCGTCTCCTTCCGTCACCCTCTGAGCCAGCTGAGTCGGTCCCCAAGCCCAGCTGACTCTACCTCCTGAGCGTGCGAGACGGCTCGTGGTCTGCCTGTCGCTCCTCAGTGCAGCTCCCAGCCCCTCACCTGGGATGCCCCGGAATCTTCCTCATGGACCTCCGTCCTCTTCCTGCCACTGTGAGTCCCTTCTGGGCTGATGGCCAGAAGGGTCACCACTGCTCCAGTGGGGACAATAAAAAGCTCCTCCTGATTCCCAAAGCCCTGCCCATCCGGCCCTGTCACCCCAGCCACACCGCCCTCTCTGGCACCTGGAAGGAGCACATGATTTCCTGCTCTGGGGCCTTTCAAGTGTTTTCTTGAGCGGCAAGACCTCTGGCCCCAGCTTCTCGCCTGGCTGACTCCATACTTCGGTCTTAGCTTAAAAATCCCTTCCTCAGAGAGGCTTCCCAACCCCAGTCTAAGTGGGGTCCCCAGCGTGCTTCCTAGCTGCTCCAGCTTTTCTGTGCAGTGTGTGTCAGGCTCTGTGGTCACGTACGTACCCGCTGCTCGCACATCAGACCAGGAGCTCCAGGAGGCCATGGCCCTGCTTGTGTTGTCCTCGCACCTAGAGGTGCAGATCGGGCCCCCACTCAAAGCTCTTCCTTGCTCTGCACTGCCAGGGGCCCTCCTTCCTTCTAGCTCGTCCCCGCTCTCTTGCCATCACTGTTTCTTTTCGTCCCCGCAGGGCTTTCTCGTGTACCTCCCCTCCATCTCCATCTGTCCTGAACCCGCAGCCACAGCGAGCCCCAGCCACCTGTTTCCTCCCCGACAAGTCCCAGGCTTCCTGTAATTCACTGCGACTGTCTTTCCTTCCTGCAGGGAACAGGTGGGGACCCCGCTGCCTTGTCCCCTGAGCTGCCCTAGAACTGGGGACTGTGCATGGCACGTATTGAATATCAGCAAACGTGTAGAATCGATGAGCACAGGAGTGATTGATCTCGTCACTGACAGTTGAGTACAGGGTTGTTTCTGTTTGAAAGGAATGGATGGAACGCGGCAGCTTCAATGTCTGCGTCACCACCTACACACTGTTCTTTAGAGGCCGCCACGCCTTCACTGGAGTCTGGTGGAACTGCCTGGTCGCGGACCAGATGCGGCAAATAAGAACAGGACAGAAAAGCACTCAGAGGCGCTCTTGCTTCTCCAAAGGTCCACAGCACACAGTCTGTTCCCCCGACACTTGAGACCTCCCTATACTGTTGTCACTGCTCAGTAGCAGCAACAAAAACCATAGGAAAACTAAGGTGGAGGGTCATTGTCATGTACACATTTGTGAGTGTGTGTGTGTAAAATCTACCAGGCGGATTGTAAACTCGGCAGCTGAGTATGTAGGGTCATATACTACGAGCATTCTTCATTGTTCCATTAGGTCTTTGGTGTTTCTTGAGAGCTTTCTGTCATAATTAATTGTCTAAAAATTGGCTCACATCTATTTTAAGAATTTGTAACCTCAAGCAAAAATAAAGAATGCATTAGAAGATTACTCTAGTGCAGTGAATATCACCTTTTTGAAAGAAAATTGGGCCCATAATTTGTATTTAATTCTCAGTTCATCCTTCAGGATGTGCCAGACAATTATTCATTAAATGTCATTTGGTAGTTAAAAGAAGTTAAACTCATCTGAAGAATGTATGAAATTATTAAAAGAGGTTAGTTTAGGCGCTTCCTGGGAGCACCTGCCCAGAGAGAGCACTCATGAACATGGAGTCAGTAACACAAAGTGGATTTTGGACCAGTCCTGGTTCAAAGCCAAGGAACTTTCCGGGGGATGAGGTTACATTAGAACTGGTCATGTCGTTATTGTCTAAAATGTGAGCCAGGGCCGGAAGGTCAGATGTGCTGGCATCATGCAGACTGTAACCTAGCAGTGTTTGTTGTCACAAGATTTGATATGCTTTATAAATAAAAGATTTTAAATTTAATTGAAGAAACAAATTTGTGAAAATGTTTAATAGGAGGAAATTTTCCATATATTTGGAGTTAAAGAAGGTACAAGTAAGAAAGTACATAAAATAAAAATATCCTTTGAGTGACTAACAGATTTGGTTAAACCCTAAGGAAATTATTGAAAGACTCAATGTTAAAAAAAATCCAGTAGGCTGCATGATAAAAATATTTCTACTTTGGTGAATTTATGGTTAAAGACATTGATGCTAAGGGGAAGAAATGTGTGTTTTTAGAGAGATGCTTTGAAATTGTTTTAGCAGACATCGTTTTAGGAAATCTTTCTTTCTGAGCATTTAGTGTTTGTCTGCAATATTAGTACTGAAGGTTGATCAGAGGAAATCCTTGTACAGAGTACCTGAGTGCAAGAAGTTGCGAGTGTTTCCTAAGAACAATCAAATAGTATTAGAACACGCCATTGTTCAGTGTTATAGTAGTTCCTGCAAATGCAAACCCAGTGTGGATCATTAGCCTTTGCCACACACAATCTACCGGGACAGAGTAGTGTGGGTTTGTTGAGAACTGTCATGTGTGATAAGGAGAAACTGAGCCATACACTTCTTCTCTTTCACAGTTAGCACCGTTTGCTCCTGACGGACAGTCTTTTGCACAACAGGCTCGTGAGGCTGTGAACCATGGTGCACTTTCTAATCCTGGGTATTTCGAGGCCCTGTTTGGACCTCCCCATGAAAGCAGCCAACGAGGGGAACCAGGATTCCTGCCACAGACCCGTGATACGACTGCACAGAGTGCGTCATTGTGGACCGCCTGCGTCACTGTTCCCGGAGGTCTCGCTAAGACTTCAGGCTACCCAAGGTCGCCAGGTTGCACACACTGTGCGCTTGGAGATATATGCTGATTTCCCGAAAGTTCACTAGTACTTCTCTGCCTTCTTCCCTGTTACTAAATATCTAGTTGTAGATGAGTAAAGTAGAGGAGAAAAGAAGGTCTCTCCCTCTTTGTTTTTACCTCCCTCGCTGGGACTGTGGTCCACTGGTGGGGCACAAGGGCCTGCAGTGTCCGCATATCTGAGAAACCTACAGGTTTACCCCACCCAGGCAGCACGTTTGTGTGAAGAAAACTTCAATTCTCATAGTTGCAGATCTTTACCTCATTTCCTTCAGGGAAAATTTGATGGCAAGACATGTGGCTTCAAGAAGACAAAGAGAGCTCGTGTGTAGACACTGGTTGGGTGGTTTTTCTGGTGTAGGAAACAGCTCGTAACAAGCCTCAGCGTAGACTAGGAGGAGGGGTCCACGAGGAGATTCCTCCTCAGGAGAACGTTGGTTCCTCTGTAGCCAATAAGTGACCATGGACGTAGAAACAAGAGGTTATCCGGGGAAAGTTGTGAAGACTACAGTGAAGTGACATTAGGAGATGATAACAATATCTGTATTTTCTGCAGAAGTCACTCAGTGTTTGTAACCCCTGGTATGTCGTGATTGATGGAAGGACTCACGCTTTTTCTTAGATCACATTTAGTAAAAAAAAGAAAGAAAGAAGAAATCAACAAATCTTTATTATCATAGTACCTGAAAAATAACAGGTGCCAGATTGATTATAATGAACCTTATGCTGCCTTTAGATGATACAAGCATTTATTTTATGGAGATCCAAACGAGATGTTGAAAAGCAGCTAAGAAACATGAACATACGTTAAAATGCCATCCTTCTAATCGTCAGAAGGCCTTATTTGAAGATGTTATCCTGCAACCACAGTAGGGCTTGAGAATAGTACACTGAAACAGTGGAATGTGACCCCTTTCTTTCTCAGTTCTAGTATATTCATTCGTATTCATGACCCTTAAATAGTATTTATTTAGATTGCATTTGCAGACTGCCTTTTTAAAGATGAAATATAAGTGATTTTTATCATTTGGTAAGTAGGTTATTTAAAAAAATGAAAGAACATAAAATAGTTCTAGATTAGCTATCTAATTCAAAATCTCTTTTATAGAGTATTAATTTTAGGCGTTATAAGCTTAACTCTATCAATGCACATATATCATTATCTAATAATTATTTGTGAGTTCATTGAGCCAAGAGTATGTTTTATTTATCTTTTCCCATTATCTAATATCTTAATATTCCATCAACAGTTATTATATATAAATGAATGTAAAAATGATTAATATAACAATGAGTAGTAAGCACTGACCTCGCTGTGTACAGAAAGGGAAGTATTGCTGGTGCTAGATAAAGGCTCCTGGGAGAGGAGAGTTGAATAGAGTCCAAGTCATGGCCTGGCCTCAGTTTCCCTGAGAAGTTATGGGACCTCTTTCTGGGGAAGCCACTGGGCATATCCAAGAAGTCCTGAGAGACATTGGGCTCCCGTATTTAGAGCCTCTGAGAGGAAAACAGTCAGGGGAAGCGAGCTACTCTGTGCTTTCTGCTTCTGAGACTCCCTCAAGCTCTCAGGTGCAGGTCACAGCAGAGCCCTTCCAAGGGGAGAAATGAAGCCTGCAGGTGATCCAAGCGGTAGGACACAAGGAAGAGTTGGGAGCTCTTACAGATCTTCGACTCCTCAGCATACGGCTGGGGAGCCACATACAGGGAGTAGCCTGGGCCAGTCCGCGTGGACACTCTGCCCTCAGGTGAGAAAGACAGCTTCCTGGAAGGAGGCACCGTGATGACCACAGCTCGCACTTGGCTCTAGGGAGGACTGGCTGTCCTCTGTGTCTGGTGGAAAGCTCTTATCCTGGAATCTCCTTTGACCATTGTCCTGGGGACTCCTTTTGCTTCTCTCTGTGTTAGATCTGCTTTTCTGAGTCCCATGTCTTCCTTTGTTGTTGTTTTTGTTTATTTTCTTAATAACAGCAGCTTCTTGAGAAAGAGGACAGGAGAAGTAAATTTTTTGACTATGCATCTTTAAGAAGTCTTTATTCTAGCCTCATGCTAGATGCATAGTCTGCCTGGCTATAGAATTCTAGTTTGGAAATCATTTTCCTTTTGAATTTTAAGGCTTTGCTCCATTGTCTTCTAGCTTCCGTAGTCGCTATTGAAAAGTCTGTAGAATTCTATTTCTGATCTCACGTCTGTGACCTGTTGTTTTTCTTTGGAAGCTTGTAGAATTTTCTCGTTTCCCTGGTGTTTGAAGTATTGCAGTGATGTATCTTGGTTCATGTCTGTTTGCAGCTCTTGGACTGGGCACTCAGTGGACTACTGCAATCTAGAAAGGTATTCAGTTCTGGCAAATTGTGTTGAATTACTTTCTTTGATGGTTTTCTTCCCTTAGTTCTCCCGCTCCCCGTCCCCCTCCTCCCCACCCTCCTCTCTCTCTCTGCAACTCCAGTCATTCAGATGTTGCATAATCTCTGGGGTTAGTTCTCTTATGTTCCTAGCTTCTCTCTTTGATTCTTCATCTGTTTATTATTTTGATTTACCTTTGGGAGACTTCTTCAATTTTATTTTTGAACTCTTCCATCATGACTTTTAAATAAAATTTCTAGATTTTTTTTTTTAAATGGTATTCTGCATTTGTTTCCTGGATGTATTTTCTTTCTTCTCCCTGAGGACATTAATGAGAGTTAAAAATTTTTTTTTCTCCTGGCATAGTCTCTTTTTTCCCTTAAATTGTTTTTGTTTGTTTGTTATGGTCTCTATCTTTTATTTTAGAGGTTTTTCTCAGATATCTGATAGTCTTCGATTGTCTGCTCATGTTTAAAATGAAGGACTAAAACACCAATTTGAAATTCTGTGAATCTGGGCAGGACTTATCAACTGTGAGCTCAAAAAAAGGTGACTTGGCTGGGATATTTGTGGGAAGACCCCTGATGGCAGAATTGTAAGGCTTTTCTCTTGGGCCTGTGAGGTTCTCCGAAGAGGAGCCCATTCATTTTCCTAGAGAAGGTTGGGGTGCCCACATTCCGCACAAGTCAGGAAAGAGATTGGGAGTTCTCAGCATTTGTTACGCATAGCTCACTGAGTGCCCTGTAATCACAGAATATCGCCCCACAGCCCCTCCAGAGTTCTGCCAGGGTGGTGGAAAGCCCCTCAGTGCAGGGACGTGGGGGTTTGGGGAACAAGTGCTCCTCCACCGGCTCCAGCGAGGTCTCTTATCTCGGCATGCCCATTCTCCCCTCCTCCTGTCGGTTCCCGACCCATCTGTGGAGTCAGCGGGGAGGGTCAGGCAGCGCTTGCTTCCTCACCACCGTTTTAGCATTTGGCTGTTTGGGGACTGCCGCATCCAGGACCACATATCTCTCTGCTCTGCAGCTGCCAAAATCCTGTTACACCTTCCACACTCCTTTCCCTGCCTTTGCAGGATTATGTGTTTAAAACCCTCTGCTGCAGTTTTCGTGGAGTTTGGGGGAAGGAGTGATGTTGGTGCCTGTGCTCATGTGTCACTGTAACCCGGTCATTTGCTAAACAAATGACATAGAGAATGAAAATCTTTTAAAGTTTTCAAATGAGCCTAAAACTATTGTATGTTTTTCTCATAATCCCTACAGAACTCAGGAAGTTGGTCAGTGTCCTTCACGTTGTGGTGAAACTGCAGAGAATTTGTCACCATGCTGATCTCATCAGCCCCAGACTGTCAGGCTCTTCCTGCGTGTCGGAGGCCTTGGAATTTAGAACAGCTTCCTGGATACTTCAGGCCCTGGAGCCTGAACTGTGGAAGGTGAGAGAAGGGGGAGCCGCAAAACCTGGTAGAGTTCAGGAGAATGATTGAATTGTTCTTTTTTCTCAGCAATTAGATATTAAGTGATAGCTGAGGAATAACATGAACCTCACGCTGTTTAAAGCAGTGTCTGATTGCTCTTGTCATCTGAGCATCTTCCCAATATTAAGGGTATATATATATATATATATATATTTTTTTTTTTTTCATGAAGAAGATTAGCCCTGAGCTAACATCTGTGGCCAATCCTCCTCATTTTGCTGAGGAAGATTGGCCCTGGGCTAACATCTGTGCCCATCTTCCTCCATTTATATGGGATGACGCCACAGCATAGCTTGATAAGTGGTGCGTAGGTCTGTGCCTGGGATCCGAACCTGTGAACCCGGGCCACTGAAGCGGAGTGCACAAACTTAACTGTTACGCCACCAGGCCGGCCCCTATTAAGGGTATATTTTTAAAAGGGGGTGAGGGTCTTCTTTTAAAGACAGAGTGGGATGAAAGGAACAGCTTCCCCTGTCGCACTCGGTTCTCTGATGCGGCTCTCCTGCCATCCCTGCCGCCTGCCTGCCCGCTGTATCCGTTCTTTTTCTTCCTCTTTTCCTGCTTCCTCCCTTCCTTTTGTCTGGCTGTGCTTCCTTCCTTCCCTCCTGACATGTGTGTTTTCATCTTTGGTTACATATCTGGTTACCAACCTCCTGCTCGGCCTCCGTCTGTCATGTTGAATGAGCGACTCTCCTCAGGAGCCTCAGTGTCCGGCTCAAGCCGTCACTCTGTCACTGAACCCTATTTGGTTGCAATAGATTCCAGGGGGTTCTCAGGTTTTCAGTGGGCTTCCCGGGTGGGGCCTGACTCCAGAAGTCTTGCTCTCTGAAGCTGTCAGGAGGAAGAGGCGGGAGTGCACGGGGCATCTTGTTTGGACTTGCGCTATCTTTTCCTGCTGCCGGGGAGTCGAAGCACTGAGTCCTGGTGCCGTGGGTTGGTGCTGTGTGGGGTGTAGCCTCTGGGTTATGGGAGGACATTCTGGGAAAGCTGGAATGTGTGACATATTGAATTCTTTTAAAACCAGGATCCCGACACGTCAGTGTTTGGTCTGATTGGGGTAGGAAATAAAATGACACATCGTGAAGCACAGGTGCTGCCCAGACGGAAGGTAGAGAAGGTGCTAAGTGAAGGAATCTACAGCTCACCCCTTCCCCAGTCAAGACCTAACCCAGTAAAAATCAAACCACACAGGTATGCCACACGGAAGGAAAAAGGTGCATTACCTGCTGAATGTTCAGTTCTGATCTGATGAAATGTGGGCAGTTTAATTGAAACGTGCAGGCTTGCCTGTGGGAGGTTTCTTGTTGTGTCGTTGGGCCGGGGACCCAGGCGGGAGTGGGGCGGTGCCCTTGCAGTGCACTCGGGACTTGAATCTGGAAACATCCGATGTCGTCACCAAGTCTGCCGTCACTGCACCCTGTGAAACGTGGGGCTCTGACGTCGTCATCTGGCTTTTCCTTCTTGCAAACAGACGCGATGACCCTGTCGTGACCTGCAGGCGAGGGTGGGAGGCAGACGGCACACCGGGCGTCCTCTGTCCTGACTCAGTAACGGATGAAGGATTCCTCTGGAGAGGGGATGTATTGACGAGGTGCCCAGCTTCCCCGGGTGGGCGACGTCCGTGCCGGGAGAAAGCTTTCCTCCCCGGCGGGGGCCTCTCCGTCTCCTGGTGCAAGTGGTTTCCCTTCAGTCTGTCTCTCCACCTGGAAGGTTTTATTCAGTCTTCAGAAATCCAGCTTGTAGACTCACGCGTGCTCCCCGGAGGAAGCTGTTTTCACCGCCCTGCCTGCTCCGGTCCCTCCTCCTCTCCCCCTCCTTACCTGCTTTACATCTCTTTTTCTAAACTGCGTCAGTTAGGGTTCTTTGCAAACAGAGGTCGATACTGAGGACAGAAGTGAACAAAGGAATACACTAGACATCTCCTCAAGTCGCAGCACTGGTTGGACAGCAGATCTGAGGAAGGACAGCTGGGCGCCTGGGCAGTGAGCTTGCAGGCAAGACACTACGGACCTGACGTTTCCGCATCTCTGTCTCTGTGGGATTCCCCTCCATGTCCCAACTCCCGGGACACACAAACTCTCGCGCTCCCCTTTGGATCAGGAAGTGGGTTATGAAGTTGGCCAAAGCAGAATTTTCCTTCCTTGTGATTTGGTGCGTGAAGCTTAGATCTACATTAAGAATTGTACTCTCTGTTATGATAAAGTGCTCTCTGTGTCTCTCTCACTGATTTTTGCCTGCAATTCTGTCTTGTCTAGTCCATGATCAGATCTGCCATCTATTATCTATGATTCACAAATCCTGAAATCTCTGAAACCAGGAGCTTGCTTTTTCTAAACTCTGTATTACAAAACTGAATTCATCTGGCCTGAATTCATCTCGCCAGGCCTACTGGACCTGAGATAACAGGATGAACATTGTTGGGGGTTTTTAGTAGGTTCTCAGCTGTGTCAGGAATACACTCCCTGTTTCACATGTCTGGGTTTTAGGAAGAAGTAGTGACAACATACAGTTTGTCCATCTCACTACTTTGTGGTCCTATCTTGAGTAGCTTGCCGTTGACCTGGAGGAAGTTATGGATGGGCAGCAGAGTAGCCGTTAGGAGAGCAGGACTCAGTCTTGTCCTGCCACTCCCAACAACGGATGGGGCAGGTGCCTTCCCCTCTGCCGTGAAGCTGTCAACTCTAAAGCGAGGGCACCGAGAAGACCCTTGCAAAGGCCCCTCCTGGGCTCTAAATTCTATGAGTTTTAGCTGATTGGATGAACAGTTACTTCCGAGTTCATTAATTAAAACTTGTAATGGATGGATGCTTAGAAATCTTCTATGTGTTTGTACTTGAAAGGGGGAAACGGACACCGTGAAGGTCGTGTGGGAACTCCATCACGCGCAGGCCTGGAGGGAAGGGCAGGCGAGTGCCCTGCGGCCAGAGGAGGAGGACTTGGTCACCTACAGGGGGAGACTGCGACCAGCAGGTGGGACCCGGGACCAAGTGGCAGTGTGAGGGGCTGAAGTCTGGCGCTCACATGTCCTCGAACAGGTGATCTGCAGTAGCCAGGGGCTCGGTGGTCCCCCAAGCCCGAGGTGGGAGAAGCTGTGAGAGCCCAGAGCAGGCAGCATGGCTCGGTCCAAGTCGGGGGCATGAGCCCCCAAGGGACTGGCAGGAAATTGAATTTCTACTCCAGTTTTTACTGCTGTCTTGAGTGACTACTTTGTAACAACAACTCAAGAAAGCACCACTTGAAGAAAATAATCTTTTATTGCAAAGCATTATGAAGGGGAATCCAGTTACACACTTTATGAACCTAAGGAAAATGATTCTTATTCATATCTGTTATAAGGCCTAGAAAATGCTATGGGGTCTCCTTAGGAAAGTCCCAGAACTGCAGATGAACCGCTCAGGTGTGTTGTTTGTGAGGCAGTGTCTCAGGCCCACTGCATGCCCGGCCGAGGGTGGTGGCTTGGGTTCTGGCGGACCTGCTGGGGGAACAGCTGCGTGGACAGAGCTGAAGCCACAGCAGTGAGCGCGTGTGCTCGAGACACCTGTGGAAGGAGCTGTGTTTGACTCTCCCACAGGAATATGTTTGTGAAGGTGCAGACGGACAGACTGAAGTGATGCCGGTGAGTTAGCAACATCTTTTGTGTAAACTCAGTTCTCTCCCTTCGCCCTTTTTCAGCGTTTGTTGACTGGCTGTTGGGCTCAGCCTTGTGCTCCGCCGGCAGATGTGGGTGGGTCGGGCGCCTTCCAGCGCCTGATCTGAGGTGCTGCGATGAGGTTTGACAGAAGCCCCCACCATCACTGCAGACGTGTCTTAAGGTGCCTCTGCCTCTTTGTGGCCCTACGTGCCCCGTCCACCTCTGTCCCTAGAGACTGGTTTGCACGTGAGGGATCCCACACAGGCACTGGGCCGGGCGCCTCTGCACTCAGCACTGATGGAGACGGGTGGTTTCCACTTCTTTGCCGGCGTGACTGAAGCTGCTGTGAGCGTGTGTGTCTACGTCTTGGTGTGAACCCATGTTTTTATCTCTCAGGTGCAAACCTGGGAGTGGAGAGGCTGGTGGCATGGAGATACAGGTTTCACTTCTGAGGACTTGCCTGGCAGCTTCTGGGAGGCTGCCACTGCCTGTGCTCACCCCCCAGGCGAGGGTCCCATTGCTCAGCGCTTGTCTGCACGTGGTGGTGTCTTTAATTTTAGCCATTCTGACGGGTATGGAGAAGTTTGCACTTGTGTTTCCACGATAACCAGTGTCACGTGTAATATGTTTCAACGTTGCAGCTCTGGACCCCCCCCCCATGCCCCCAGGATGACGACGATGTCCACAGGGACTCAGTCTTGTGTCTGCTATACGAGGCCATGGCCATCCCGAGTCCAGGCTGCCTCCTGTGCACGTGAGGAAGGGGCACAGGCGACACCGGCCAGACCTCTCTGGGGATGACCTTACTCGACCAGAGCTGGCCAAGCCCTTCCTACATCTAGACATTTTCCCACCCCTCGTTTACTTCTCTTTTTCGGGATGCAGGCAGCATTGCTGATCCCTTTCTTTCAGTCTTGTCTCTAAAAATGGAATTAATTTTCTGACAAATATGATCCCTCTCCTGGCTGTGACCACAGGGTGACCGATTGGCCTGTGAGCCATGCTTAGCACAGGCCCCCAGTGCGGGTCAGCAGCTCTGGAAGGTGCGGTGGGGCCGTGCGTTTTCAGCTGTGAGCTTCTGGCGCGGACCCACAGGAGACCAGGACCCGCATGGACTCGCTCTCGTAGCCTTTTCCCTGGGGTGTTGGCCTAGCTGACGCTGTGTGTCTGCGTTTATCCGTTAGCACTTTGGTCCCAATTAATATGACTGAAACCTGGGGCTATTTGATACTCATGGAAGGCAGTGGTGATTATTCTCTGTCGTTATCTTCTTGGATATGCCTGTCTTTAGGATTTTGAGGTGATGTGCAGCCACCAACTGGTAATGCAGTAATTTTTAAAAAGAGCATGGCTTCCCTGTGTTGAGTGTTTATGGGAACCAAGGACCAGTGCAGGGTGCTCCACAGTGAGACAGAATCCCTCACCCTCACCACATCCTGCGGCATCCTCTCCTCCCCCCCAGACCTGGAGGGGCTGCACAGGGTGGGGCGACCGCCCTCGGCACGCCCACCCGGTTGCCTCTCCCACCTCCCAGCCCGTGGCCGTCCTCCACACCCTGCTTTCCTTCTGCTTGTCTCTGAAGATTCCTCTCGTCGTCTTCCTGCCTCACTGAGACGACAGTCCTGTCTCAGCTGCAGGCGGGAAGCAGCAGCGTCACGGGGAGGCCGTCGTTCCTCCTCGGTCGCTGTTGGACCCGGCGACACCGGGCATGTTGACGATTCGACGAGAAGGGAAGGAGCAGAAGAACATTCTGTTGAAGCAGGAGGTGCGGTTTGCCCAGGCTTTGCCCACTTCTGTCAAGTCGGCGGGCGAGTCTGTTGCAGGGCACCCCACGTGGCTGGTGGTGAGGACTGGGCGCTGCTGTGGGAGAGCGCCCGCCGTCACTGCTCCCACGGCATCAAGGGGTCAGCCGCAGGGCAAGCACGCCGTGGTTCTTATGCGGGTAGATTTTCCAGTCTTGCCATGCTGCGTAGTTAGATTTGAAATCTCAAGTGTGAAATCTCAAGTGTGAATAAAAGTTTTTTCTTCCTAGGCTGTGAAACAGTTACTGGGGCTTCCTTTAACTCTGGCTGCCGTGTCCCCTGCCCACACACCCAACCGGGATCTTGTGAGCGGCAGCAGCGGCTCCTGCAGCCGGGTCTGCCACTGTCCTCAGCGGTGCCACACGGGGACCAGAGCGTTTTTGTCCCGAGAGAGGAAGCAGAGGTGAGCTCGTTATAAAATCCCAGTGAGCGCCAGACTCTGTCTCCTCTCTCACGCATAATGCACATTTTACATCAAATAAAATTGTTGCAGAAAACAGTTTGCTCAGATATAAACATGCAATATATTGTTTTCCATAATACATTTTGAAAAGAGAAATATTGAGAGAACCTGGCATACAGAACAGAAATTGCATACAGAACGAAACGTTGTAAAATGTGAGCTACCGTTTCCCACGTCACGTCTCCTGTTCCAGAGAGAGAGTCCCAACGGCCAACTGAGTTTGTCTCTGCGATCTTGGCGAGAGAAGAGTAAGGTGCCCCTGCTTGGCCAGCTCCGGGTCTAGGGAGCTGTCACGTGATTGCAGGCGCCCTGCAGCGTCACTGTCATGCGGCAGCTTGTGGAAATGAACGCAGCCCCTGAGAGTTAGTTAGTTGCTTTTCTAAACTGTTTGCAAGTTTGGACTTAGATCTTTTTCCACTCCTAGACTCTCCACGTTTCCTGTTGTTTGGTTCGTTGGTTGAATTCTTAGATAATGTACTTTGGCTTTTGTTTTTAAGGAGCAGTGTCTGGACGCAGGATCACATTTATGGTTTGGTTCTGTCACATGAAATGTGACTGGTGACGGAGCTCGCAGAGTGGTCGTGGCTGTATGGAAGCTGCAATAGCTTCGTTTACTTCCAAATCACACTCAAGACTTTTATAACCCTGGAGACACAGCTTTTCTTTTGCTGAGTAAGATGCAGATAAAGTCTAGTTCTTTTTTGTAATAAAAACTTTTTTCCTATTTCATAGTTAATGTTTGATGCTAATCCTAAAAAGAAAACCAAAAGCATCTATAAGGTATTAACATGTACTTTTTAAAAGTCGTCTCAGATGAGTTATTCATAATGCTTATAGTGGAAAAAAATTTTAATTATTAAAATTTCCCATTTAATATGACCTAGTTTTTATTTTCTCTCTTCGTGAAACTCTGCTTTTATCATTTTTTCTTTAAGTTTGATTTCTTTATTTTTTTTTTTCCTTTTTGACATATAATTCATTTCCTTTTTGGTGACTCTTTCTGGATGGCATTTCTTTTTTATGTTTTATTCGTCGAATAGTTACATGAAGGCAGTGTGCTCACTGGGTTGGCATGAGGGATGGGGGAAGAAGGAGTAAGTGTCAGACGTGGTTGTTGTCCTTGAGAAGAAGGGAGATGTGCGTCATCTGGCTGTATGGATGGTGCCTATTCACATCAGGAATGACTGACGACGCAGGGCGGCCTGTGCTTGGGCCAAGGTGGTGGCGAGGCGGGACCCACAGGGCCTTCAGGGATCTCTGCAGGGAGAGTGCCAGGACGTTTCCCTGGAGGGCGTGAGGGTGAAACTGGACTCCATGCCCTCTGTTCCAGGGGTGCCAGATGGGGGGTTGGAGGTGCAGCAGCAGAGGTCGTGAGGTGTGTTTGGGGGGTAACATGGGGATGAGTGTTGGCTTGGTGCCCATGCTGAGGAATCAGCTTCATTCTGTAGACAGTGGTAAGCCCCAGGGGTTTTAGAGCATGAGAATCCTGTATTCGAGATATCATCGTATATTTACTCATAAATTTACCATTTCCCATGTGCTCTATACTTGTGTAAATCCAGATTTCTACCTGGTGTCATTTTCCTTCTGCCTGAAGAACTTTCTCTAACATTCTTAGGGCTCCCAGGTGACTTGACGGCGTCCTAGAACAAAGCTTGAAAATACCAAGGAAGGAATACCTTGAATCCAGCACCCAACAAGCTAAGTGCTGGTCTGCTGGTGATGATTTTTTTTCAGCTTTTATCTCTCTGAAAAGCCTGTTTCACTTTTGTTTTGGAAAAATATTTTCACTGGATATAGAATTCTGACTTGATTTTTTCTTCCCAAACTTTGATGATGTTGTTCCATTGTCTTCTTGCCTGCATTGTTTCAGGTCACAAGTCTCTTGTCGTCCTTACCTTTAGTCTGTGTATCTAATTTTTAAAGCTGCTTTAAAGGTTCTCTCCTTATTACTACTCCAAACATATTTATCTACATTGGGCCTTGGCATCCTCTTCTTCCTGTTTCTCTGTTGGGGTTTGCTGAGCCCCGTGGGTCTGTGGGTGAATGGTGTTCCTCATGTCTGGAGAAATGTCAGCCATGATGTCTTCACACCTTTTTCAGTTCCCCCTTCTCTCCTTTCCTTCTGGGATTCCATTCACAGCCCACTGATATTCCGCTCATTCTCCCAGTCTCTTCTCTCTCTGTTTCATTTGGGATAGTTTCTATTGCTTTGCCTTCCAGCTCACTATTTTATTCTGTAGTGTCAAGTCAGCTGTTATTTCCATCCTGGATGTTTTTTACCTGCGACGCTTGTTTTCAATCTCCTTAGATCTCCCCTGCCTCCTAGCTCAGCATCCCTCTGCCTTCTTGAACATATAATGGCTGTTCATGTCCTGTCTACTGGTTCTATCACCTCTGTTATTTGTGGGTCCATTGCTGTTCACTGTATTTCCTGCCTCTTTGCATACCTGGTAGCTTTTGAGTGGATGCCAGGCATTGTGGGCTTTACCTTGTTGGGTGCTGGATTCAAGGTATTCCTTCCTTGGTATTTTCAAGCTTTGTTCTAGGACGCAGTCAAGTCACCTGGGAGCCTGTTCCTTTTGAGGCCTGGCTTAAGCTCTGTTTGGCAGGGTCAGAGCAGTCTGGTCTGGGGCTAATGAGAGTCCCCCTGATGAGCCAGTGTCCCTGATACCCATATCTCATGAGGTTTCTCCACTCTGGCTTAGAGAATGAGAATTAGTTCCCAGCCCTGGTGAGATCTGAGACTTGTTCTACCCGCTCTGTCCTGGCTCTTCTTCCCTTGAGGCCAGGTGGTTTCATCCTGTGCATGTGCTATTCATTTCCAGGCAAAGATGTGAGGGGAACCCTCCTCTTGCCCCCATGGAGCTCTCTGCTCTCCAGAACTCTGCCCTTCACGCTGAAGCTGCCTTGGCCTCCCTGCACCCCCAACTCCGTCTCCCCAGTTTGGAGACTGTTGGGTTTCCTCCCCTGCCCTGAGGCCTCGAAACCTCCCCAGGTGGTCAGCTGGGTGTGTGTGGGGCTCCCCACCCCCAGCTTGCCCTCTCTCAGGGATCACTTCCTGTGCTGCCTGTTATCCAGGGACTAAAAACCATTGTTTCATGTGTTTTGTCTGTTGTTTTAGTTTTTTAAGGTGGAAAGCTAAATCCATCCGTGTTCCTCCACCTGGGCCGCAGTGACATGAAGTCTTGTATTAGACAGATTGATCTGGGCTGGGCAGAATCAGTGGTGAGAGATGACAGGCAGAAAATTAACCCGGTGTATTTGCTGGGTATAGGATCCTGAAAAATAGCCCAAATGTAGATTCTTACATGGAATTTTCTGCCATGTGTGCTCATCTGATGGAGCCTAGCACTCAAGACTGGCAGCTCTCTAGGACCCCAGCGTCCTTTATTTGAGGTGCTCGGGTCACATGTTTGTAATAGAAATACCTGTGATAGCCACCCCGCTGTGTCAAGATAGACGCCCAAGGGGTGTCATGAAATCTGTGCACAGGGCAAGTCTTTAGTTCTTTTTTTTTTTTTTCATTTTCAAAATTTATTTATTTTAATTTTTTGTTTTTTTTAATTGATGTTTTAATGGTTTCTAAAAGTCTTTAGTTCTTAATGGTCACTTTTAACATTACATTTTTTTTAAGACAAAGTTACTGTTCATCATAGAATATTTAGAAAAGAGAGTTAAACATAAAGAAAAAAAGTCACCATTAGTCCTCCAGCAGGAGAGAGAGCCCCTGGAAATATTTTGGAATAACTCTTTTCTGACATTTTATCCATGTTTGGATATGAGAGGTGTGTGGTTTGTTTTTAATACTCACATTTCGTTTTCACGTTCTGTTCTGTGGACTGGAGACTACTCTGAGGTTTGGAAATCTGCCTTGGGAGAGGCTCCCTCATCCCACGGCTCTGCCAGTGCCGCCTGTGGGAGCTGACACGCCGGGATATGCGGGGGACGTGGGCAAGAGCTGCAGGCGCTTGCGGCCTCTGGGGCTCACAGGTGTGGGAGCCGCTCCTCTGTTGACTCAGCGCCCGCACGCTCACAGTTAGGGCCTGAGGAAGGAGCTGAGGATGGAGCAGGCTTCCTAGGGTGCGCCTGGAGCACCCCGCTGCCCGTCAGCCCAGCTCCCAGCCCGAGGCCCAGGGCCTCGCCACCTCCTGGGGGTCGTGATGTCCCCGTGGGCGCAGCAGGGCCCGGAGCCCCCACCCCGCTAGTGAGCCGTTTCTGAACCCCGCGTGCTGTTCTGTGAGGGGCCCTTCGGCCCGCAGCGGGAGGCCCTCTGTGCAGGGCTGTAAGGACGGCACTGTCACACCACCTCCCAGGTCTGGTCTCCAGGGACGGGCAGGTTCACGACTTGTGCTTTCTGACGCTTCTCTCTCCACCCCTCCTCAGAGAGAGAAAGGTCGAATATGGGCCTCGGGCAGGTGGGGGCACATTAGCTGTGACCTGGGGAGGCTGGTGGGAGCCAAGCTCTGGAGAGTGGTGAGTCCCCTGGCTGCCCCCAGGGGTGGATGGAGAGGAGCAGGCGTCCAACAGAGTAGCACAAAGGAGGGCGCTGACCATCGAGGACGTGAGCGAAGCTGTGGCTGGGCTGTGGGGAGTGCAAGGCGGACAGACTGGGTGGGCAGGGCACCAGCCGTGCAGCGGGAAGCTGTTCACTGGGTGCCAGCAGGAGGAGGAGGTGACAAGATCGTGTTCTGAAAAGATCATTTTGGCCACAAATGGGAAGAGATCGGAGGCAAGAATGGGTGCTGGAGGGGCAGCAGGCTTCACGCAGGTGGTGGTGCAGCGAGGGACGCAGGTGGTGGTGGCTCTGGGCGCGGAGGCAGACAGGATGTGGGCCGGCGGCATGGGGGCAGCGGGGTGGTTCCTGTGTCCTCACAGGTGTCAGGACGTTCAGGCAGGAGACGGCCAGGTTGCAAGCACGGAGATTCCTTTCAGACCAGAATACACACGAGAGACGTGCTGACCTCTAGGTGGCCTGACGGACACGTGAGCGCCACAGGCACTGACCACGATTGAGCATGGTCCCACCTCACTGCCCCCCACCCTCTCTTCCTCGCCTGGCTGCCCAACTCAAGCCCAAAACAAGCGCCTCGCCCTCGTTTCCCTGCTTTTGTGAGAGGGAACCCATTTCCCCGTCTCCTTGCCCTGAGGCTGCAGGGCCTGTTCACTGTGAACGGTGGCCCTCCCGTCCATGGAGCCCTGGTCCCCACTGCTCCCCCCAGCAGCGTCTTCTTCCTGCTCCCAGGTCAGCCCGCCGCCCTCCGAGTCACCCTTGGGCTCACCCTCCGGCTCACCCCCCAGCAGCGCCTGCATGTTTCTGATCCCACCGCTCTGCTCAGAGGCCTTCTCGTGCAGCGGTCGGGTCCTGGACGGTCAGGCCGCCCTTCGACTCCCCGCTCTCAGTCTGTCCCTTCATGCTGGCACCTGCCCCGGCCTCTAAGCCTGGTGCTGATTCCTGTAGCTGGAATGTTCTGCCCCAGTTACCTATTGCCGGGTCAGCTACAACCCCAAAACATAGTGCTTACAATGCCACCCCACCTCCCAGGCTTGTGAGTCAGGAATTAGGGTGCACTGGGGGGGCCTCAGGTGGAACCAGCTGGCAGATGGGCTCGTCTGGCCCGTGGGGTGGCAGCAGGACTGAGGCTGGAGCACCCACGTGCAGCCTGGCCTGCAGGGTGTGCTCAGGGCCCTCGGAACCAGTGTCCGGGAGACAGAAGCTGGCACAGCCGCTCTCCAGGCTGGACGTGGACCAGCCCTCAGTGGGGGCAGCGCAGAATTCGGCATCTTGACGCTGCCACCTCTCCTGCCCTCCCCACCGTGGAAAGGCGCCTGGTGTGCTCTCGCCCTCCCTGGAGTCCTCGGGGATTCTGCCTGTTGCATCCTATGGCACTTACAGGTGCCCTGTAAGATCAGGTTTTGTACACGTGTTTTGTTCTCTCACTGATTTATAAGGTCTTTCAGGGCAAAAACACCACCTGCCTGGAATCCAGGTGCCCAGCAAGTATGTATTGATGTGAATCAGCCTCTTGGGTCCAGGCCGAGCACTGGGAACACCAGGGCCTGGCTCTCTGGGCTGTAGCAAGTGCAGCGCCCGGGTGGCTGAGCTGCCTGTGAACGGGCGTGAGCGGATCCCGCACGCACGCCAGGCGCACGCTGTGCTGTGCTCTCCCCTTGCACCCACCAGCTCTATGCCCAGGACGAGGGCGCCGCCCCGACGCAGGGCACTCCAGCCACTGAGGTGATGACAGTGATCGCAGGAAAGAGGAGCCGCCAGTTAAACCCCGTTAAGTCGAGTGGGTGTTATTTCCTTTTAATTATGTAAGCACCTGCATTTTCAGGAGATCAGCTCATGTGACTTCAAAGCTGGTTTGTGTGTTTTCTAATCATATGATCTCCTGAGCCTCTATGAAGGTCTCCTTTTTAAATCACTAAATATCTTTTATTTCCTGCACGGTTTTGATTCTTGTCAGTGGGCCTTTGACAGAACATAGAGGCCAGAGGGAAACGATTCTTAGCCACATGGTGTTTTGCTTTAGACCAGTGGTTCTCCAAGTGCGATCTGGGGGTCCCCGGAGGTCTGCAAGCTCAAAGCTGCCCCCACAATGTTGTAAGATGCTGTTTGCTTTCCGCTGCTCCCTCTCCTGAGGGGACAGTGGCTTTTAGAGGGTCCTTGATGTGTGACAACGTTGCAGAATGGAAGGTCTACCTAACTCCCTGAATCAGTATTTACCAACTGATCCCTGCATGACATTACGAACCCCGCGTGGGTACAAGTCCTGTTCAGAGCGCAGGGTGCGTGGGGGTGGTGATTCTCATGTCAGAGCTCACTGTCAAGGGCCTCAGAGGGGCTCCTATTTTGGCACCAACTGCACTCTCCCCACTCACTGAGACAGGTTTCAGCCCCTTGGGGGGCTAATCTGTCCCCAAGGTGACAGCAATGTGAAGTCCTCCTTTTACAGAACCGTATACCTGTCACATTCCCTCCAACGTATAGGCTCAGACCACAGTTGACGCAAGCTCAGGTGCCTCCCGTGACAGTGGCGGCCCAGCAGAGAGCAGTGCAACTGCAGGTCGTGACCACCGCCTCCCCACAGACGCTGAGCCCAGAGCAGGCTCCGGCCGCCAGCAAGACCCCCCGTCAGCAGCCCAAAGTCCAGACAGGGGCCCCCCGTCAGGTTCAAGGCCCCCAGCAAACCCAGCTGAGGGAGCGGGCGGTGGCCCAACAGCGAGCACGGCGAGTCCTGTAGAAGCGCAAGTTGTCCAGATGTGAGAGCAGGACACCCCGGGCTGGACCAGGGCAAGGGCGCTGCTGCCTGACTGTCGCTGCTCCGTTTCACAGGTAGGAAGGTCCCACAGCTGGATGCCAGGCCCAGCCTGGAGGCCGTGTGATGGAGAGATGCCTCTCGTCAGAAGGCGCGGTCCGTCCCGTCCCTGCACCGTCCCTCTCGCGCCCCTTCAGGTCCTGGGCCTCACGTTTCTGGCACGTGCCAGGTGCTCATTTTGCACCGAGCCTATTGGTTCCCAGCCCTCAGGTGTCTGTGCTGTCTGTGAACATGTCCCTCGCCCTTGAGACGGGTACTTGCTCCAAGCGTCTACTCGGGCGGCAGCAATCACAGAATGCAAGGGTTTGTTTCAGATGATTTTGCTGAAGTGAATAACATACTTTCAGACAAAAATAAAGAACCACAGTTCATCCCTATTTTTTTAGAGTTTGTTGTAACGTTAGCATATAAATTTTGAAAACAAAGCCTTCTTGTAAACAGCAGTCTGCTCTGAAGCTTGTTTTCTGTTACGTTCGTGACAAAGACTATCTTGTGCCTAGTTTATTTTTATACCCGGTTGGTGACTAATTGTAAAGTAAAGCGTTGCTGACCACACGGCTGTGTCCTCTGCCTCTGGTGACACCTGTGCCGATGGAGACACCTCCCAGGTCACACTCTCCTTCCCGGGTCTGCTGTGAAGCGGCCAGGAAGGGTTCACAGATGTTGCTCAGCAGCCCCCAGGCCCGGCACAGCCACTGCACCCCCCCCCCCGAAGGGACCCAGGGGGACCTTTCCAACGCAGGACGGTAAACACGCTCAGCATCATGTTAGAAGAGCTAAATTTCCAAAGTTAGCTCAAGCCTAACCCCCGACACTCAGCCAAAAACACAACAGATGCCATCCCGTGAATTCTGGGCGGTTTACTACAGTCCTGTTTTCAGAAAGACCACCCTGCTCAGAGGCTGATCTTGTGCATCCTTGACAGTCTCAGGCCTGGGTCCAAGTGTCCCCAAGGCCAGGCCTGGTGTGGTGACTGAAAGGGCCTCGTGTCCAGGGGCCTGGCAGAAGCGGGCAGCATGCTTGGGGACAAATGCCCTTTCCAGGGTCTGTCCCCAGGAAAACTCGAGGAATCCGTCTTTTCCTCACAAGTTAGCATCCAGCGCTCAGGATTTTTCTAGAAAAAAGGTAGCCGACTCCAACAGAAAACAGACACCTGCCAGGGTGGAAAGGGCCTGCGCTGCCCCAGGCTTGGTCTCATCTGTCCTCGGCCCCTGGCTAGGCCGCCTTCTGCTTTCGCTCTTCCTGTGGGAGGAGGAGAGGGGACTCAGCACTGTTCCATTCCCACACCCCCACTAGTCTGCTGGCCCGGCCCCTCGCTCCCTAACAGGAAGAGACACTGGGTGCTCGCTCAGAAAGCACAGTTCTAGTCCCAGCACCCCTCCCAGGGCCATGCGCCTCCATCACTGGAACCCAGGTCTCTTCCCGCCAGGAAGCTCGAGGGCAAACCCAGGGCCTCATGTCCCTTTCCCACGTGTTCTAACTATGTGAGCAACCTCACGTCCTCCCTAGAGACACGAGATCACCATGGCCCCTTACCTTGATGGCCCTCTCCAGCTGGGACAAGGCCTCCTCGTACTGAGGGACCAGTGGCTGCAGGAGCTCTCCAGGGATGTCGTGCCGCTCCAGTTCAGGCACCCCGCCTTCAGCCAGCATCCGGAGGAATCTCCTCTCCTGGAGAGAAGCACATGATTGGGAAGGGGGCCCCGTCCTCCCCAGGTAGTGCCAAGAGCAGAGGCCCCTGCCTCCCCGGCCTCCCGCCAAGACCCACACGGACTGACCTGCACTTTGAGGAGCAGCGTGAAGGCCTGTCCAGTTTTTCCGGCACGCGCTGTTCTCCCAACCCTGAAACCAAGCACAGCTGTCTCCAGAGTGGTGGCCCCCAACCCTTCCGGGGTCTGACGGACAGTGGGTTCTCTCCAGGCCACCCACCACCCAAACTGTGGAGCAGCCCTGCACACGCATCCCCAGACCGGCCCTCACCGGTGCACGTAGGTCCGCAGGTATTGGGGGGCGTCATAGTTGACCACCAGCTGCACGCCCTGCACATCGATGCCACGGGCCGTGGCGTCTGTGCTGATGAGGCTGGTGGGACACGAGGGGCTGTGGGCCTGCCCAAGGCCAGGAGCCGGGACCACCCCCCTCCTCCAGCCCTGCTGGGGACACCGCCACGGAGTCAGGAGGCGAATTTCCCGTAGAAGGCACCCTTCAGGGGGCCCAAGCTGACATGAGGAGTGAACGCCACTGCTCCCCAGAGTGAGACCAGGCCCACTCTCCAAGGACTCACAGCTGTATCTTCCCCTGCTCGAACTGCTTCAAGATCGTCTTCCTCTGGCCAGGCCCATAGCGGGAAGAGAACTCAGCCACGGTCACCCCACCGAAAGCCTGGACTAGCAGGAAGAGCCTGGGGGGAGACGCCAGAGCCAAGTGGGCCGGGGCCAGGACCGCCACTGCCTCTGCCTCAATGCCCCCTGCCCCGCCCCGGCCTGCCCGGCCTCACCTGTGGGAGTTCTCTCGGGAGTTGGTGAAGCAGAGGACTCTTGAGAAGCTCGTCTCCAGGAGGAGGTGCAGGACGGCCATTGGCTTGGAGCGGAGGCTGCAGGGCACGTAGTGGTGCTGTGGGGATGGCACGGGGTTGGCGGGCCCTTGAGCACCGGGGCGTGCCCCCTCCCTGTACCCGTGTGCCCCGCTTACCGTGAGCCCTGCAGGGAAGGTATACTTCCCACCCGAGTCCCCGTCCACCTCCGTGTCAGCATCTCTGGAACCCCCCTGTGCCAGCCCCGTGGAGAAGAGCCGGGGTTGGTGGAGGCCGAGCCGCTGCAGCTTCTCTGGGTTCTGGGTCAGAGTGGCCGAGAAAAGGAGCTTCTGTAGCGGCATCTGGGGCCAGCAGGTACTGAAAGAGGAGTGGGTGCTGGGAGAGCAGTTGAGGCCCGACCAGCCTGCCCTACCTAAGTCCCGGGAGGGTTTTCCTCAAGGCTGGGCGCCCCAGATCAGACCAGACCAGACCAGGAGGAGTGGGTCTCAGAGACTGGAGAGACCAAGGAAGGGAGCCCTGAGGGCAGAGCAAGCTTGGTGCCGGGTACCTGGCAGCAGTCACGGTCTGGGGCTGCCTTCTCTGGACCAGAGCAAAGGGGTCCTTGGCGCCCTCGCTCGGGAAGGCTGCTGCCACCACCCGTGGCAGCCAGGACTGGTGCATGCTGTCTATCATCCTGTCAGCTTCATCGATGACCTGCGGGAGACGGGAGGCCAGGGATCTGGTGGCTGAGGTCAGCCTCAGCTCAGGACTGCGCCTCCCTCAGGGCTGGCAACCTACCAGGAAGCGGAGGTGCTGGAGGCTGAATCCTGGGGTCTGGTCGATGTGGTCCACCAAGCGGCCAGGGGTGGCCACCACGATGTCAGCCATGCAGCGGAAGCCGTCCACTCTGTGGAGCAGAGAGCTGCCTAGCGGGGGCCCCCACACTGAGCCCCCCAGCGTGGGGAACCTGCGATGGCAGCGCGCTCTGCTCCCCCGGGGACCAGGTGGCTACAATGCAGCTGCCGCCTGCTCCTGCTGCACAAGCTAAGCCCACGGCCCAGCAGGACCTACGTCTTCTGGACAAGGCTTTCCTGCTCCTTGGCTAGTGACTTCTGCCCGGTGACCAGGGCGACCCGCAGAGAAGTGGCATCTGTGTAGATGTTGAACACCTTGCTGACCTGGAGGAGGAGCAGCCGTCACTGCACTGGCTTGAGGCCCCACACCACAGTGACAGGGACTCAGAGTCTGACTTCCAGGTGTGGGGTCCACCTACCTGCTGGGCCAGCTCCTTGGTGGGCAACACAACCAGGGCTCGGACCTGGCACACGGCTCGATGCAGCAGGGCCTGCAGAGGGAGAGATAGCCAGCTGCGTCAGCAGGGCCAGCTCCCTGCTGGTCAGGACCACTTGGAGGGTGGGAGGGTCCTTACACTCACCTGCACCACGGGGATGACGAAGGCCAGGGTCTTCCCACTGCCCGTCGGGGCAGAAACACAAAGATCGCTGGGTCGGTAGCCAGCTCTGCCCACCAGAAACCCATTGGCCGCGCTCTCCAGGAGAGCAGGGATCACTGCCGCCTGGACTGGACAAGGGAGAGCAAAAGGCAAGTCGTGTTTGTGCAGGGACACCCAGAACAAACACAGGTTTCACGGCTAGAAGCAGCCTTCCCCCATCTGTGATCTCTGGGCGGCGCTGCTCTCACTCCAGGGCGGCATCAGAGCCTCAAGGAGTGTCAGGCTCCGGTGGCCGAAGATGCCGAGACCAAGACCACACTTGATGGTGGGGGCATGCAGGGGCTGTTGGCCCTGGCAGCTGCTAAGCTATGGCCTTGTGTGACTCTGAGTGACGATGCTCTATGAGGAAGTCCCCTGTCCCAGGGCTGGGGCACCTGGAAAGTAGGATGAGATGCCATGTGCCCGCAACTTCTTCTGCAGGTCAGGGTGGACCTCAGGAATATCCTCGATAGGCACCAGGTCTTTGGTGACGTTCTTTCCAACACAACTTGGCTCAGCCAGCCACGCTGGCAGGAAAGGCTGGACCTATCACAAAGGGTGAGAAAGAGGCCAGGTGAATACTCGCTAAGCCTGCCTGGCTGGGGGAGCAAGGCTGCAGAAACCAAGGACTCAAGACACTAGGGCTGAGGGGCTGCAGGAAAGAGGCCCCAACGAACCATCTAACTAGTCTCCCAGCTCTTCCTTGATCCCTCACTACCCACTTTCCACGCAGACTTTACAGTAATTAAGAGACACCAGAAGGTGCCAGTCTCCGGAAAACGCTCCCTGGGGGTGTCCCCTCTCACCCACAACAACATCCAGCCTCTGAGTCGCAAGGCAAGGCCCCCTGTGAACTGGCACTCACCTGCCCCTGACCTCCTTTCCTATCACTGGACGTCCCCTAGCTATACATACCTCTGTTCTTACACAGTAAGCTCATTGTTGCCCGAGGGCCTTTGCCCCAACCCTGCCCTCTGCGTGGCACAAACCTCCCACCCCCATCTTAACCAGACTGATTCCTGTCTTCTGATCACAATTCGAAGTGGACCTCCACACGTGCCCTGATATGACGGTGCCCCTGCGCACCCTGCCAAACCTCTCTTCCTCACGGTAATCGTCGTCCTCCAAGAACTCTTGGTTCACCGACTTGTTTACTGAAAACCTCCCTCACTAAAACAGAGACCTGGCCAGTCCAGCAACCTAGTGGAATCTTCTGTTTTGTTCCCTAGGTTCGTGAGAGCACAGCAGAAGTTCAAGGGTGTACCCCAAACGACCAAAGCTGTTTACAAAGACCTCTTTGACAGCAGCACAGAAACCAACTTGATAATGTTGATTTAGACAATAAAAAAATAATACTTTTACAACTAAAACTAAACATACTGAGTTGGTGCAGAATTCAAACCATCAAAATAAACACGGCAGAATAAACAGCCGACGTGCCGCGCGTTAACCTGTGAAGTTACTCAAGGAACACTGACGGCCGCCAGGCGCAGGCACCACCCTCCGAGCGACCCCACACACAGGCGTGCATTAGCCACAGCGGCCCGCGCCCCTGCAGCCTCCCGCCCCCGCGCCGCTCACCTTGGGCGCCCTGCTCCTCTCGAAGCCCCCGAGCAGCAGGGCGTGGGCCGGGGGCCCAGAGGCCTCCGCGGGGGGCCGTCCGTCCTGGTCCTCCGGCGGCCCCGCGGCCTCGGCGCCCTCGCCGCTGTCCCCCGGCGCCTCCTCGCCGCTCCCTGCGCGGCAGAAGCGGGGCGGGCGGCGCGTCAGCCCCACGCGGACCCGGCTCCAGGGCCGCGCCGCGCCCGCCCCGCCGGGCCCACCTGCGCTCGCGGCCGCGCCGTCCGCTCTCCGCCGCTTGCTCCCCGGCGCCCCGCCGCCCTCGCGCCTCCGCGGTCTGCGCGGTCGCCGCCGCCGCTTCCCCGCCGCCCCCGCGGGCTGCGCGGCCTCCGCGGGCTCCTGCTGCCGCTGCCGCTCCCGGGCCCGGCACTGCAGCCGCTCCAGCAGCGCGCGCGCCCGGCCGTCCGCCCCGGCCTCCGCCCCGGCCGCCTCGGGGCCCGCGTACCGCGCGACGTGGAAGAGCGCCATGCCGGCCGCACGCCGCCCCGGCCCCGCGCGGCGCGATGACGCGGAGGCGCCGGGCGGTGACGTCAGAGGCGCGCCGGGCGGCGGCGCGGCGGCCCCGTGTCTTCCGCGTGGGGCGGCGGCATGGCGCGGGACCCCGGCCCCGCGGGCGCGCGCCGGGCGCTGGGCCGCCTGCTGGAGGCGGTGCTGGCGAGCCGCGGCGAGGCCAACGCCGTGTTCGACATCCTGGCCGTGCTGCAGGTGGGACCGCGGGGGCGGCGGGGTCGCGGCCGCGGTCCCGGGGCCGGAGGCCAGACCGGGGCCCCCCTCCGGCTCGGGTGCGGGCAGACAGTCGCAGAGCGGCTTCGGACTCTGCCTGGGGCCTTGCCCAGTCTCGCAGGCCTCCCTGATTGGAGGGTCCAGCGGGAGGGTTGGCAGAGGCGGGGTCGGGGTCACGCCAGGGTCACGGGTGAGGTGCGGTGGGGCTGGAGTCCGGCGGGGACAGGGGCAGGGGCCACGGTTCCCGGCGGGGCACCCTGCGACCGGCCTCTCCCCGCAGTCCGAGGACCAGGAGGAGATCCAGGAAGCCGTGCGCGCGTGCAGCCGCCTCTTCGGGGCCTTGCTGGAGCGGGGAGAGCTGTTTGTGGGCCAGCTGCCCCCTGAGGAGACGGTCATGGCAGGTGAGCGTCCGGAGGGCCCTGGGCCTCCTGTCACGAGGTTGGAGGGAACCTTGCCAGCATGAGGTGAGCCCCCCAAACCCCATCATCACAGAGCGTCCAGGTTGGTGAGAGGACACCCCAAGCCCGCGGGAAGTGGGAGCGGGTGATTCTGCTGGGGGTGGGTGGGTGGTGAAGGTTGGTGACTTTATAACTAAGCTTAGAGAAGGTTGAGCAAGGCGTGATTCTTTGTGTGTGTTTTGTGCCGTTTGTGGGATTTGATGCTGTTTAACATGAGTTGTGATCCTGTGTAAAGTTGGGGCTACATGTTGTGGTTCTTGGGCGTCCAGATCTTGGGGTAAAATGAGGAGGTGGGGACCCGGCCCTTGTAGGAGTGGCTCTCCCTGGTTGGGGGAATGGGTCTCGGTGGTCTGTCTGCACTCACTTCCCTGGTTGGGTAGAGGAGCGGACAGCGGGAGGGTGGGGCTGGGCCCAGCCTGGTGTGTGTGGGCATCCCTGTGGGCTGACCACCCTGCCCCTCCTGCAGGGTCTCAGGGGGCCACGCGGAAGTACAAGGTGTGGATGAGGCACCGTTACCACAGCTGCTGCAACCGCCTGGGGGAGCTCCTGGCCCACCCTTCCTTTCAGGTCAAGGTGAGTCTTGGGGTCGCTGGCCTTGCCCGTCCTTGTGCGTCCTCCGCACCCCCAGCCCCCAGACTCTCCGCACACGGCAGCAACCGGGGGCTGTGGCTGCAGGCACGAGTCTTCCCCCGTTTACCTGTCTGGGCAGGGAAGCTTTTTTCTTCTTTTTCTTGATTAGGATTTTGGTGGGTGGTGTTGTCGTGTTTCCTGAGTCTTACAGGGGTGACGTCTCATGGGCATTTAGGCCTGAATGCCGGGGGCAGCTCTGTGGGCTTTCTGCAGCGGAGATGACGTGTGGTTGGGGTCACCGCAGCCACTTCACCACCCGCTCTTCCCAGGAGCTGGCTCTCGGAACGCTCATGAAGTTTGTGCAGCTGGAAGGAGCACACCCCCTGGAGAAGCCCAAGTGGGAAGGGAACTATCTGTTCCCCCGCCAGCTCTTCAAGGTGAGGGGGTGCTGGGCTCCCCACAGGCCTTAGCTGCTAGAGCTGGAATGGGTCTCTGGCACAGGTGGCTGTTGTACGTGGTGCTTCCTCCCCTGTGGGAGGCAGGGAGGCTACCGCCTCAGGGGTCTCCTGGGGCAGTCCACTGGTTGTGGGGTTCAGCAGGGACCCTGGCAGCCCGCCTGGACTCTGCTCGGTGAGTCCCATCCCTGGGCTGCCCCATCCTGAGGGGTGGGAGAGGCTCACCTCCCGGTCTTGCACCCAGTTGGTGGTGGAAGGCCTGCTTTCACCCGAGGAGGACCGCTCGCTGCTCCTCTCCCAGTTCCAGGAGTATCTGGAACACGACGACATCCGCTACCACACGATGCAGGCGGCCTCAGACACCGTGGCCCAGGTCGCCACTGGGCACCCTGAGGTGAGCTGGCTGGGTCCCATCTCTGGGTGTGGGCAGTGGACGGTGGGTGTGCGGCGTCTAGGTGTTCACACCGCACCTCCGGCAGGTGCCCCTTGTTTTCTGGAACAATGCCTTCACGCTGCTGTCTGCCGTGAGCCTGCCCCGCCAGGAGAGTGACATTTCCAACTTCTACGTGGGGCACACGGGTGAGCACTTGGGGCAGGTGGGCCAGCAGGGGCGCCTGAGCCTCACACACTGGCACCCTGACGAGCCCCTGCTCCCGTCCTGTGTGTCAAATGACCTCTCACCTTCCTTGCAGAGCTGTCGGACAAGTGGAAGGTCGTTCATCTGAAGGTGAGATGCTCTGGAGGGCGGGGGCCTCCCTGGGAACAGGCCGATTCTGGGGTGCCATCAACCCCCCGGACGTAGGCAGCCTGTGTGGGACACGAGGAGTGGGGCAGCTGCTTTCTTCCCAGTTTAGATACCCACCAGGGCCACTCGTGAGGCCCCAAGGGGAGGAGGAGGCCAGCAGGCACCCTGTTCCCAGAGGTCAGAGGTGGCCCGCCCGGACCCCTCAGGAGGGGTCGGTGCTCAGTGTCAGTGCCCAGGTGGCTGTGAATGCAGCGCCTGCCTACTCTTCTGTGGCTGCGAGAGATGCAGAGGAGCTGGCCGGGATGCCTCAGGTTCCGGCTATTTCTACCCACACATGGCAGGAGGGGGGTGGGGCAGTGTCTGGAACAGGGGGGTGGGGACACGTGGTGTTCCCCATCTCGGGGTGGTGGCTAGAGTGGGGGTTGGGGCAGCGTGTGCAGCCTCCATCCCCCTCCCCACAGGAGCACAGGAGAGCCTTCCAGCTGATGTGGCTCGGTTTCCTCAAACACGAGGTAGGCCTGGGACAGGGCCCCGTGTGGTTGTGGGGGTGGGTGTCGGCTGCAACCTGACCCGCCCCGCCCCTCCCAGCTGCCCCTCAGCCTCTGCAAGAAGGTGCTGGTGATCATGCACGACTCCATCCTGCCGCATCTGGCCCAGCCCAGCCTCATGATCGACTTCCTCACCCGTGCCTACGACATCGGTGAGTCGGAAGTGCCCGGCGGGTGGGGCCCTACACTCGCGCAGCCGGCAGGGCCATGACCAGGGGGCCCAACCAGCCAGTGACAGGTGTGCCGGAGGCTTCTTTCTCTCTCGTGGCTAGACTGAGGTGGGCAGGCCTGTGGACAGTTGGCTCTGCCAGCCCTGCCCAGCACGTGGCCTCTAGCTTTGCTGGATTCATCCCAGGTGGGTGCGGTGGGTTGGGGTCCACGACTGTGTGTTTGTTTGCAGGGGGGGCCATCAGCCTCTTGGCCTTGAACGGACTTTTTATCCTGATTCATAAGCACAACCTGTGAGTGCCAACGTGGGGGTGTGCAGACATTTCAGTCCATCCTGTCTGTCCTTCCCGTCCCTTCCCCACCCAAGGCTGGGGTCCCTGCTCTGCCCAGGAGTCAAGTGGCTTTAGAGAGCCTGCTGGGTCTCCCCGGGAGGTGGAGCAGAGCCCCTGTTGTCTGTGGTTCCTTGGGTTCCTGACCTGTTCTCTCGTCTGTGCTTCTACATTCGTGCGTGTCCCCACACCCCTAGGGAGTACCCTGACTTCTATCAGAAGCTCTACGGCCTCCTGGACCCATCAGTTTTCCACGTCAAGTACCGGGCCCGCTTCTTCCACCTGGCTGATCTCTTCTTGTCGTCCTCGTGAGTATCCGGGGAGGGGGGAGGGGGGTGCGTCTGGCTTGACCTCGGAGCGTCAGAGCCACCTGTGCCCCACCCGGAGCTGAGCCCGGCCTGGCCCCGTGTGCTACAGCCTTGGGTCAGGAGAGGGCTGGGGACTGCTGTGCAGGGCAGTGGGGGCTCACGGCCGCCACCCTGCTCAGCCATCTGCCTGCCTACCTCGTGGCTGCCTTTGCCAAGCGCCTGTCCCGCCTGGCCCTGACGGCGCCCCCCGAGGCCCTGCTCATGGTCCTGCCCTTCATCTGCAACCTGCTGCGCAGACACCCGGCCTGCCGCGTGCTGGTGCACCGCCCAGGGGGCCCTGGTGAGTGGCCAGCTGGGGCCCCTGGGGAGGCCTGGCTGCAGAGGCCGGTGCACTGCGGTAGGTGGCAGACCAGGGTCTGGGTCTCGTTTCTAGAGTTGGACGCTGACCCCTATGACCCTGGGGAGGAGGACCCAGCCAAGAGCCGAGCTCTGGAGAGCTCCCTGTGGGAGCTGCAGGTGAGGGGCGATGCCTGCCCCCTTGAGCCGCCTTGCCTGGGCGCTCCTGCCCACCCGCCCAGCTGCACCTGTGTGCCCGTTTCTCTGACGAGCCAAAGCTCTTTCTGCCCCCTGCCTCTCCCAGAAGCTCTGCCGAATCCCCAGGGAACCCCGTCTCACCTGCTCACTCTGGTCATCGGGGGGAGCCCATGCCTGAGTCTCGAGTGGCAGCTCTGTCCTTCACGAGGGTGGGACTTCGCCTGTGGGGGTTGGGCCCAGAGGGGGTGGTGACGTCCACGTGCCCTCTAGGCCCTCCAGCGGCATTACCACCCTGAGGTGTCCAAGGCTGCCAGCGTCATCAACCAGGCGCTGTCCGTGCCCGAGGCCAGCATCGCACCGCTCCTGGAGCTCACTGCCTTCGAGGTGAGGCTGTGGGGGCTGTGGGGCTGGCGCGGGGGGACTCGTGCGAGAGAGCATCCGTCCATCCGTCCTACCCCTGCAGGTGTTCGAGCGGGACCTGAAGAGGAAGGGGCCCGAGGCGGTGCCGCTGGAGTTCATCCCGGCCCAGGGCCTGCTGGGCCGGCGGGACGACCTCTGCGCCCAGCACTTCACGCTCAGCTGACCCTGGGTGCCTCTTTCCCCCCAATAAATGGTTTTGTAGGAGAGCGACTCAGGTGGGCTGCGGGTGGGCAGGGGCCTGAGAGGGACGCTGATCCCTCGCTTGGCTTCTCTCTGGGGGCAGTGCTGACAGGGCTGGGGTCAGCAGTGCTGGCCACGGTCAGAGGGTGCCCTCTCGTCCACCTGCAGCCCACCGTGCCACCGTGCACCTGGCTCCCGGGAAGGTGCTGCCCAGGGGCCCCTTCCTTCTCTGTAGCCGCAGTGGGGGCTCGTGTGGGGGGAGGGCCACAGGTGTGCTGGGCAACGCCTTCTGCTGGCCCCCCTAGAAGTCCCCTGGGTCCTTGCATCCCTAGAGTGCTGGGGGTGGGCTGGGCCACAGCCCTGCTGGTGCAGCCCTGGACCTTCCCCGCTGCAGTTAGCCTCTGTGACCTGGAGTGACTGGAGAGGCTCTTTGCCTGGGTTGGTTGTGGCAGGAAGCACAGAGGGGCACAAGCCACCCCAGCCAGGCCCTGCGGAGGACACTTTGTTCCCCAGAACCACTCGCGGTCCTAGGCATATGGGTGGGTCTTGAGCGACGTGAGTCCTGGGAGTGAGTGGCCCCATGGGAGGCAGTTACGATTGGGGGCCAGTGCTTCCCTCCTGTCCCCCAGCGCAGTGGGCGCCCACAGCTCCAGGCCCACGGCCTGGTTTTGCTTCCAGTAGGGCTGTTTCCATAAGGCCCCCCTTCTACCAGGCGGATCTGGTTCTCCATCTGCGGCAGCGACCCCAGCTTTCCTTTTGAGAACCCATTTGTCGGAGGATTGGTCAGATGAGGGGTGCTGGCTCACGTGGGTGTGGCAGGGACTGTCAAACGCGGGGCAGGGGTGGGGGGAGGGAGAGAACTGTGCCTGGCACCCCCCACCAGGCGTCCCTGTCGTGTTCCCGGGACACCCTCTCCTTCCGGCACCCCCACCCCAGGGGAGCCGGGCCTGAGCTCACAGCAGCTGCAGGTGCCCTGGGAGTCACTGGGGACTAGACCAGCTCTTTGATCTCCGGGGAGCTGCTCCACCAGCCAGGGCCCCACTGTGCCCAGCGTGGCCTCAGGGGGCAGGCGGTGGGGCTGAAGGCACAGTCTTCCTTCACACACACCCAACCCTGTGTGAGTCGGGGACACCAGCGGGCCTGCCCTCGCTCTTCCCACCACACTGGTTCCTGCCCCGGGGCCTTCACACTGCTCAGTCGGCCAGCCACAGCTTTCCCCTCAGTTGCCCCCACTATTCAGACCCCAGGCTGAGTGAGGCCTTGGGGAGGCCTCCCCTGAGCACCCCATTTGTACCAGCACCCCATGCATGCCACGTGGTACCCGCTTCGTTTTCGTGGCCCTGCTGCCCTTCAGTTGTCTGGACTGTCGCCACCCGCCCCCAAGGGAGGCTTGTTACCCGCCTGGTGATCACTGTGGCCCCAGGCCCAGGACTCCCCTGGTGCAGAGGGCTTTGTTTGTGCATGGTTGTGGAGCACAGTGGCCTGGGTCCCAGGAACCCTGGCAGAAGGAGGGTCGGTGTCCTGGGCTCAGGCAGCTCCCAGAAGCCACCAGGGCCCTGCCTGAGCTTCAGTGTGGGGCCGCCAGGGGGCAGCGCGGGATGGGGCTGAGGCCTCACGCTTCTCGAGGAATGTCACGTGTTTGATAATCTCTAAGGTTATAAGTTACAAAACACCTAAATGGTTTTCTTTGGGTTTTTCCGAGTTCAGCATCTCGTGTTCTCCACGCAGTGTTCCTATTCCTGGCGCCCCTGTGGCCGGGCGGCTGCACGCAGCCACGTTTGACCTCAGGCAGGTTACATTTTCTGACCTCTGGCCCTGGTCACCCCTCCTGGGGACCATGAGGTTGGCTGAGTGGATGCGGTGGGGGGGAGTTAGAGCAGGACAGGGAGGAGGAGGAGCCGAGGGGAGGGTAGAGTTCCCACTGCCCGGGGCTCTGGAACCACCCGGATCTCAGTGAAAATGCGGATTCTGGTACAGCGGGTCCAGGTGGGGCCTGGGGTTCTGCATTTCTAAAGGCTCCTAGGCCGGGTTGTCATGGTCTCTGGAGGGAGGGTCTGCACTCGGTGACCCCAGGGAGCTGTAAATGTCTCTGCCGCGTGGCTGATATGCTGCCTCCCCGCCCCCTCTTCTCCACTCACTGCTCACAGCCTCTGACCCCAGGCCTTAGCACCTGCTGCTCCCTCTGCCTGGAGCGGTCTGCGCCCAGACCTTCCCATGGGGGTTCCTTTTCCCTCGGATTGGTCTCGGATGTCACCTTCCTTCTCAGGAGCAGGGTCCCAGCCGGTCTCCCCCTGTGACGTTTCCTCCCAATGTCGTGGTGGACCTAAGTGATCTGACATGGTCCGGGCACCACCGTCTCCGTCAGGACATTGTCAGCTCTGTGAGGGCGGCAACGTGTGCGCCTTGTTCATGGGTGACCGGCACCCAGAACAGTGGGCGGCACCTGTTGGGCTTCTGTGTGTGTCAGTCTCCTTCATCAAACCTCCATGGAAGTGGCCTCTGGGGTCTGGCCTCAAAGGTGCGGTGGGCTCCCACGGTGCTGGGGGTCATCCCGAGGTCAGTAGAATGTCCTGGGACTCGTGTAACATTGACTGAACGTTTAGCGACGAGGGAGCCAGGCCGGGCCCGGAGGTCAGAGTTGCAGGGAGCCCGGGGGACGGATTCCGGGTTCCCCCTGCCTGCAGCCTCGCCCTTTACAGCTCCCTGAGGAGGGAGCGAAACAGTAATTTCCTTTCACATAAACCAGCTGCCTTCTCCCTAATTAAAGCCCAGCTCTGGTTTTATTCATTTATTGTTTTTAAGTTACAAAAGCAACATGAGCATATTACAAAAACTCAAGTGAGAGCCTGGCATGTGGGGAGCTGTGGAAACTCCCTTGGGTCTCCCTTCCCTGTAAGCCCCCTCCCCAACCTGATCCACGCGGCCCAGCTTCAGTGCCTGTCTGTCTTTCTCTTTTAATGTGTGAACTGTTTGTTCTTTCTGAGCACCGGCGTTCTTGTCACCAGGATCTGCGGGATGGGGCAGCCTGGCTCTCAGGAAGGATTGTTCCGTCTCCTCAGAGTGGAGTCTGGTGGGCAGACCGAGCGCGCTGTGTTGTGGGCTCTCTGGCCCTTGCCCTGCTCTCCTAGGGGGACCTCGCTCGCCTTCTCCGCGGCCATAAACCGACAGGCCACCTTCACTCCAGGAAACCCAGCAGGTGCACCTCACTCCCCAGGCCTGCCCAGCCCTCCCTCCACTTCGTAGAGTCAGGATGAGTTTCTTTGTAGCACTGGGGACGCTGTCACTTCTTAGCTTGAGTTAGTTTTTTTGTTTTTGTAAGGAAGATTAGCCCTGAGCTAACATCTGTTGCCAATCCTCCTCTTTTTGTTGAGGAAGACTGGCCCTGGGCTAACATCCGTGCCCATTTTCCTCTATTTTATATGGGACCCCCGCCACAGCATGGCTTGACAAATGGTGCGTGGGTCTGCGCCCAGGATCCGAATCTGCGAAAGCTGGGCTGCTGAAGCGGAGCGTGCGCAGTTAACCGCTGCACCACCAGGCCGGCCCCCTGTGTTAGTTTTCTAAAACAATTTTTTTAAATTCCAGATACACAATGAATACGTTTTTAGTGTCAGTATGCACAATGCAATATTTGGGATATAATTATGCTAAATTTATAAAGTTGAGGTGAAACCCACATAAAATAAAATTAAGCGTTTTAAAACACATAATTCAATGGCATTTGGTGCATTCACGATGTGCAACCACTGCCTGTATCTAGTTCCAGAACTTTCCATTGCCCCTGGTTGATGTGTATCTTGACCCCTCTTGCTTCATAATTAAGCCCACAGGAAGACAGCAGCTGAGACACACAAGCCCTGACAGGCCAGCTGGGAGCCCTGCTGGTGGGGTCTCTGTCGTACTCCCCGAGGACAGGCGGCTTCTCAGAGCTGGCTCAGCCCCAGTCTTCGGGCAGGAATCAGATGCCTGAGCGGACAAACAGAGGCGGGGCCCTTGGGCCGGGTGCCTGGGCTGTGACTCTAGGAAGGAGGTCTGCTCACCCTGGGCTGCTTGCCTGCTGTGCCCACCCAGGTTGTCCGGGGTCTGAGGGAGAGTTAACCTCATCAAATCCAGGGCTGGCCTTTGTCCGGCGCCCGGGTAGGGCCCTTGGCCCTGGGAGTCCTGTCTAATGGGAGTGCTGCCTGCGGGGCTGGGGCCACTTGGAGTCCACACTGTGGGTCACGGTGGAGCTCTGGACTGTGGCACCTGCTCCACCTCTGGAGGGCTGGACGCTGGGGGTGGCCGCGCAGGACCTGCAGCCCCGATAAAGACAGGACGCTGAGGCAGTGCCCACAGGGAGGACACTGGAGGCTCGTGTTTGCGGGTCTCCTGGGCCTCCCTGTGTCCCTCTGTTAGCTGACGTTAACCTGGGCTCTTCCCTGTAGTAAACTGCGACCTGAGGACAGCCGCTCTCAGGGAGCTCTCGGGGTCCTCCCCGGGGCTGGCCCAACCCGAAGGGGGTCTCGGGGACCCCGGGCTTGCACCTGGGTCAGAGGTGGGGAGTGGTCTCGGGGGAGTGGGCGTGCCTGACATTGGAGGTCCTGGGAAAGGGGTCCCTGCGCCTGCCCCCTGCCAGGCATTCAGAGGGGGAGACCCTTCACAATTGGGGCTCTCAGGGCGTCAGGCAGGGCAGGGGAGAGGCGCCTCTGGAGTGGAAAGTGTTGACCGAGGGGCCTTGGGTGAGCATCCAGAACTGTGCCTGGCCCCCCGGGGGCGACAGGTAAGAGAGGACTGGTGGCCTCCTCCAGGTCTTGGGACAGGACGGTGGGTGCCAGCGAGGACAGAGAGTGCGTAGGGACGGGGGGCCAAGGTGCGTCCTTCCCGTGTGCTGTGGGCGTGTCCCCGGAGCTGACTGCCTGACACTGACTCCAGGCTCCTCCCAGGCAGCCTCACTGTCGGGGCAGCTCCCTCGGGCAGCCTGGTCCCTCCCTCCCTCCATCCCTCCCTCCATCCCTCTACTTGGGTGGGTGGTGGCTTCCTGCTGTTGCCAGTCTCTGGGCGGCCTCCCCTCCTGTTTGGTTCCTTGTCACCGTGTAGCAGCCCCCACGTCAGATACCACTTCTCTCTTCCCGGCTTAACCCTGATGTGTACACCCCCTTTCCCGACACCACCCAACCCGGGGAAGGGACCCTGACCGACAGAGACCCCACTTCTGCCGTGTCCAGACGTGAGCTTAAAATAGAATCACATCCCGATGCAGAAACCCTGGAACGTGGCATCTCCGGCCACGGGAGGAAGTGCTCTGAGCGCCAAGCCCACCACACGTCCAGCTGCCTCTCTGCTAGGTTAGCGACACTCAGTGAACCAGGGACACGGGGACCGTTCCTGTGCCCGCCAGCGTCTCCCCCTGACTGCCTTCTCCTCATGGTGCAGGATCCAGTGTCCTCAGGTCCAGAGTTTTAGAAAAACTTAAGTGATCTGTTCAATCATCATTAAGGCCAGTATTTATTGCTCTCCTACTGTGTGCCAGGAGCAGCTCTCCGGGAGGCCTCCTGGTGCCCTCAGGGCAGATCCTCTCTAGGGAGACTCTCTCCCTCTCTCTCTGTCTCTCTCCCTCTCTGTCTCTGTCTCCCTCTCTCTCTCTGTCTGTCTTTCTGTGTGTCTGTGAGTCTCTCATGCCATGTCTCCTTCTAGAAGATGAATGGGGCTGCCGGGCAATTAAGTCATGGTTACATAAGTAATGAAGAATGAGGAGATGTGGAGAATACATTCCAGTGATAAGGAATGCTCAAGCATTTAATTGGCGTTTAGCAAATTAGCTGCAGAAAATTCGATGTCAGAAGGCATATTTCCCGAACTCTCAGTCAGCGTGTTGAGCTTGGCAAGTGCCCCCACGAGGACGCACCTTCCCGCTGGGCTGTGAGCACAGGCCGCCCACCCATTCGTCCAGTCCGGCGGTCGTCCATTGACTTAAGCGAGCGTCCCCGGGCCCCACCCACCCAATTTCACAGCTGGCTGGTGAAGGTGGTGGCCTCGGTGACCAACAGCTTGGGGCTTCCGCCCTGAGTCTGGGAAAGTCGCGTGGCCCCTCCAGCCCTCTGTTGTCTCATCCACAAAGTGGGCTGTCACAGGTGCTGTGGCCGCATGGAAGTTACTCAGAAACTTGGTGTGGAGCTACCACAGCAGTGATTTTGCTCGTGAATCTGCCATTTGGGCAGAGCTTGGTGAGAACAGCTGGTCTCCGCTTCACTTGGCAGGATCTGCGGCTGCAATGTCGGTGGAGCTCATCTGAGGTCTGGGAGGGGCTGCTGGCCAGAGGGCGCTGGGCTGTCCCGGGGACAGAGCGGGAGGGACTGAGCTCTTGAGGTGGGCCCGACAGAGGTCAGGAGAGGCCTGGACCACCGCCCTTGTTTGAGGTTCCCAGTGTATCAAAACATGAAGATTGTCAACACAGATGTGCCAAGATACGTCGGGATATCTTTTCACTACACGATTAATTCACACTCATGCTAAAACTTCAGGCATCACAGAAATTCACGGATGGGATGGGAAAGGCCTGCAGGGAAAACATGTGAGACTTCGAAATGATCAAAAAGATTCCAGGAGCTTCTCTGGGAAACGGTGTGTCTTGACATGAGTACAGCCATGTTTGGCCGCTCCATTGACCTACAGCCATCAGCACAAAAAAAAATATAAAAGCTGCTTTCTGCGTGGTGGGAATTGGTCCTTCTCCCATGGAGATAGTTGCAATGTGTAAAAATTTCAAGGCCCTTTGGGCGCCGCAGCCTGGGGCAGACTGGCCATCTGGGCCGGGCTGGGATGATAAGCAGGGTAAACAATACACGTACACAACTACTGGGCTGGGACGACAGCTGGGGGTGGGGCTCAGTGCACGTACGCCACTGATAACCATTTGTGCACGGGAACACTAAATGCTTGCTCTGCAAAATCTGTAACTGCTTGCTCTGAAAATTACTGATGGTATATAAACTGCTGGAAACTGAGACCTGGTGAGAGTTCCACCTGTGGAAGGGACACCTTGCCCAGGACGTGTGATCCTTGCCCAGCCGCGTCGCTCGACAGGCCTCTCCCGGCAGTGGGGCGTAAAGGTTGTGAGTAACTGATTTATTGTGAAGTAATTGATCTGATGTGTTCTCTTTTCGGTCAACCTGGTGTTTCTCTTTCCGGTTGATTTGTGTCATTTCCCTTCAGTCGATCTGGTGTTTCCCTTTCCGATCGGTCTGATGTTTTTCTCTCTTATTATATGACCTATTCGGATCTGCTGCTATCTCAGCCGATGTGGATGTTTTCCCTTTCCAGTCGAGCTGGTGTTTTTTCCCTCTTATTATTTGACCTATTCGGATCTGTTTGCGGACTATCGCCTTTACTATCCTCTATATAATAAAATATACCTTCAGTCCATTTGTTTGGAATGGAAAGTTTCTTTCACGTCTCCGATTGAATCCCCGAACCTCTCATAACACGGTGCCATCCAGCCTGGGCCGTTGACAAGGCCTCCGCCAAGGGCCAGAGAGGCTGTTGTTGGCTACGTGGCCCTGGTGCGACTGCTCGCCTCTGCCCGTGGAGGTGGAAGCTGGAGGGTCAGACCTGGCTGTGGGCTGTGGCTCTCCAACTCTCTGTCTGGCGGCCCTCAGGGCAGCCTGTGTCTCTGGGTCTTCTCTGACTTCAAGCTGTGGATGCCCCAGAGCTCTGCAAATGGACAGTTGATGTCCCCCCCGCAGGTGGAAGGAGCCAGCTTTGCATCCATTTGGGGAGTTCACTGGGGTTCTACTTTTTTTTTTTTGTGAGGAAGATCAGCCCTGAGCTAACATCCGTGCTAATCCTCCTCTTTTTGCTGAGGAAGACCGGCTCTGAGCTAACATTTGTTGCCAGTCCTCCTCCTTTTTTTCTCCAAAGCCCCAGTAGGTAGTTGTATGTCATAGCTGCACATCCTTCTAGTTGCTGTATGTGGGACGCGGCCTCAGCATGGCCGGAGAAGCGGTGCGTCGGTGCGCGCCCGGGATCCGAACCCGGGCTGCCAGTAGTGGAGCGCGAGCACTTAACCGCTAAGCCACCGGGCCGGCCCCCACTGGAGTTCTCCTAGGAACCATTTGAAGTTCCTGCTGGTCCCTTCATAAATTAATGGGTTAAATCGACTCTTTGACAAGTGTTCATTTCATGTCTGTATGAGAGTTATGATTTCACCTTTTCATAGATTTGTCCTCCAGTGGTCCCCACGATCTCAACCCCAGACACGACCATGATCACCAGGCTGGTGCCTGTCTGCCCCCAACAGTCCTTGTAATTAAACACCCCAGATTCACATCGTGCGTCTCGTGCGGCCCTGCCTCCCTCTGCCGGGAACCGCTGGGATACTGCACGTGCCCCTCGTGTTCTCTTCTTGCCGACTGGAGCGTCTGCCGCCCCGCCTGTCCCCCAAGTAGGGACGTCGAGTGTCTGTCATTGCAGTATTGATCTCCTTTTTTTTTGACTCGTGGAGAACATTTGTTTGTATTTCCAAGAGGCTGTTATTAATTTCTAGTAGTATTGGATGCAGCGGATTCTTGGAAAGTAGATGAAATATTAGACATGTGACGGGGTGTTTGCTATCAGGAGAACGTGACAGTGTCTGGGATGCTGAAGGCAGGGCCCCGTCCTGCCAGTTGTCCGCTGTGACACCTCCAGCACGGTGGGGGAGGGGAGGGAGGTCCCGCGTGGCTGGGCCGAGGCCTCGATCCCCCCAGTTGTGTGAATGCAGAGAGGTGAGCGGTTCCCTCTGGAAATTCAGATTTCTTACACAAGAAGGGGGCTGGATGCAGAGCAGGCAGTGCAAGCAGATGTCCCGACCCCGTCCTCGGGGACACACTGTGTGGCCTTTCGTGTCGGGCTTCTCTCACTGAGCGTGATGTTCTCAGGGTTCACCCACGCCACGGCACACGTCAGTGCTTCGTCCTTCCGTGGCTGAGTAATATCCCGTCGTGTGGACAGGCCACATCAGGTCCACTCCCAGGTCAGCTTGGGGCCTTTGGGCTGGTTCCGCCTTCTGGCCCAGTGGGTCGCAACGCAGTGGACACTGGTGTGCAGTGTTGCTTGGAGGCCTGTCTCCTCTTCCTTTGGGAATAGACTGCCGCGTCCTGTGGCCGATCTGCGTCTCACTTCCTCGACCACGGGCTGGAGGGCTTGCGGGGGTTGGGACGCCCAGCACAGGCCTGTGGGGAGACTGGCTCCCCCTGGGAACACGCCGCCCGCAGGGTTTCCCTGCAGCCTCGGCACGGCTCCCTTCTCCACCTCCACCGCAGGGCCGCTCTCTGTCTGGTTTGTCTCTTAGGGAGCAGCTCAGTGCTCCTGCTTCCCCGCATAATCCCCAGCTGCGTTCTGCACCTCGGCGCACAGCAGCGTGCTGTGCTGTGCCAGGTCCCAGCCCGCCGAGCCTGCCCTGAGCAGGTGCAGACCTGAGGGATCTCTGGGACCGTAGATTCGCTGCTTAGGCAGGACTCCACCCCTCCTGTTTCCGTTACTATTACTCTGTAACAACCCACCCCAAACTTGGTGGCATAAGACAGCATTTATTATGTTCCTGAGTCCTGGGGGTCGGGAACTCAGACGGGGCTCCAGCGGGAACGGGGATGGCTCATTTAGCTCTGCAACATCTAGGGCCCCAGCGGGGGCAGTTGCAGGTTGGTGGTGATTCGATGGCAAGGCCGGGGTCATGTGGAGGTGTATGGACCCCACGGTTGGTTCCAGGTCAGGAGTGATGGAGAGCCTGGGCTCAGCCACAGAGGCCTCCCCGTGAGGCCTGGGCCTCCCCCACGCGGTGGCCCAGAGCTCTGAGAGCAGCTGGATGCTCGTGGACAGGCGGGAGCTGGGTGGCCTTTGACAACCCAGCTTCAGAAGTCACCCGCGGTCACTAGCTGTGCTCCCAGATTCAAGGGGAGGGGACAGGGGCCTCATCCCTGAGTTGGAAGAATCTCAGCGAATTTTGCAGCTTTTTTTGTGAACTGCCGCACTCCCCTGCCCCAGGCGGCGGGAGAGGAAGGGTCTCTTCCTCCTGGAGATGCAGCGAGAAGGGCTGTGGGCGGAGGGAAAGGCTCTACTGCTATGGGCAGGCGGCCTGGCCTTGCTGTGCCTCAGTGGCCCCATCTGTAAAGTGGGCGCATCTCCTCCCAGGGTGTTAACGAGGAGGAAATGAGGAAATGCAGGCGAGTTAGTATCCTGGGGCCGCTGTAACAAAGCATCACCAACTGGGAAGCTTAAAACAACAGGAATCTATTCTCTCGCCTTCTGGAGGCCAGAGTTTGAAACCCAGGTGTCCGGGGGCCACGCTCCCTCCGGAGGCTCGGGGGGAGGGTCCTTCCTGCCTCCTGAAGCCTCTGGTGGTGGCCGGCAAGCCTTGCTTGTGGTCGCAGCCCTCCAGCCTCCGTGTCCCTCTTTATGTGGCCTCCTCCCTGCGTGTGGTCTGTGTCTCTGCTTGTAAGACACTGTCATTGGATTTGGGGCCCACCTCCTCCAGGGTGACCTCGTCTTAACTGCTTACATCTGCAGAGGCCCTATTTCCAATGAGGTTGCACTCACAGTTTCTGGGTGGATGTGACTTTTGGGGACACTATTTCCCCACTACAGTGCAAACATGTCGAGCAGACCCTGACCTCAGCCAGCGTTTGCTGGACTGTAACCAGCGCTGAGCCCGGGGGTGGGGAGGGGAGCTGTGGTGGGCGAAGAGCCCTGCCTGGTCTGGCCGGGGTTGGTGGGGCCCGTCAGGGGTGACCTGGAGGTAGCCACATGGGGCGAGCAGAGAGGCTGGGCCTGGCCTCTCTCTGTGCCCGGCTGGCCCCGCCGGCTGCCTTCAGGGCAGCCTCACATCTGCCTGGACTTGTCAACTTGAGCCCCTGGAGACGTGCGGTTGAGTTACGTTTCCTCTGACTTCCCAGGCTCCGGACATCAGAAAAGTGTTCTCGGGCTGTGGGTTAGCTAGACTTTCACACAGCTCCTGCTCAATCAGCTTCCCAGGCAGCACAGGTCGTGGGCAGGGCCAGGCCTCTCCACGGGGTCCTGGGGTCTGTGGGGTGCCGGGCCCCTCCTGCTCCTCTGCGGGCTGCCCAGGCCGCCCAGGCTGTGTGCTCCCAGAGCTCCGGGGGGTGGGGAGCCTCTGCAAGGTGACAGGTGTGCCTGGGGCCCTGCAGGGGAGGAGAGTGGGGGCTGCGTTTGGGGATAGCAGCTCTGGTGGCGGGGAGCTGTGGGCCTCCCCAGAGGGGCCAGTGATCCGGAAGGGGCCCCGACTTCAGCGGGTGGGGTGAGACTGGCCAGGCTGCCTCACCCCTGGCTGCTCTGCTCTGAGCTTGTTGGCCGAGAGGAGAACAAGCGGGACCTTCATTTTAGGCAGAAGTGATGTCAGCTGTGACTTGGGATTGCGGGGTGGGGGGGGGGTGGTAGCCACTGAGGTTGCAGTGGGGTGGGCAGTGGGGCTGCAGTGAGGCTTTCTCCCTGAGGCCACAGCACCCCTCCAGGCACCCCTGCAGGCGGGACTTGTGGGCCCCAGAGTACTGCTACCCCCAGTGTCCTCCCAGCCTGCGGTTGGTGTCATCAGAGAGAAGGACCGAGATCTACTCATGAGCAGGTGCTCCTGGGAGGGATGATACAAGACTTCCTCATCCTATGAAAAACTATATTCCAACAAATTGGACAATCTGGAAGAAATGGATAAATTCCTAGACTCATACAACCTCCCAAAACTGAACGAAGAAGAAATAGAGAACCTGAATAGACCAATCACAAGTAAGGAGATCAAAACAGTAATCAAAAACCTCCCCAAAAATAAAAGTCCAGGACCAGATGGCTTCTCTGGAGAATTTTACCAAACATTCAAAGAGGACTTAATACCTATCCTTCTCAAACTATTCCAAAAAATAGAGGAAGATGGAACACTTCCCAACACGTTCTACGAGGCCAACATCACCCTGATACCAAAGCCAGGCAAAGACAATACTAAGAAGGAAAACTACAGACCAATATCCCTGATGAACATAGATGCAAAAATCCTCAACAAAAGATTGGCAAACAGAATACAGCAATACATTAAATAGATCATACACCATGATCAAGTGGGATTTATACCAGGGACACAGGGATGGTTCAACATCTGCAAATCAATCAATGTGATACGCCACATTAACAAAACGAGGAATAAAAACCATACGATCATCTCAATAGAGGCAGAGAAGGCATTTGACAAGATCCAACATCCATTTATGATAAAAGCTCTCAACAAAATGGGTATAGAAGGAAAGTACCTTAACTTAATAAAGGCCATATATGACAAACCCACAGCCAACCTCATACTCAACGGGGGAAAACTGAAAGCCATCCCTCTGAAAACAGGGACAAGACAAGGGTGCCCACTCTAGCCACTCTTATTCAACACAGTACTGGAGGTTCTGACCAGAGCAATTAGACAAGAAAAAGGAATAAAAGGAATCCAAATAGGCAACGAAGAAGTGAAACTCTCGCTGTTTGCAGATGACATGATCTTATATATAGAAAAGCCTAAAGAATCCATCGGAAAACTACTAGAAATAATCAACAACTACAGCCAAGTGGCAGGGTACAAAATCAACTTACAGAAATCAGTTGCATTTCTATATACAAACAATGAACTAACAGAAAGAGAACTCAAGAAGAAAATCCCATTGACAATTGCAACAAAAAGAATACAATATCTAGGAGTAAATTTAACCAAGGAAGTGAAAGACCCATACAATGAAAACTATAAGACATTACTGAGTGAAATCAATGATGACATAAAGAAATGGAAAAATATTCCATGCACTTGGGTTGGAAGAATAAACATAGTTAAAATGTCCATACTACCTAAAGCAATCTACAGATTCAATGCAATCCCAATCAGAATCCCAAGGACATTCTTCACAGAAATAGAACAAATACTAACATTCATATGGGGCAACAAAAGACCCCGTATAGCTTAAGCAATCCTGAAAAAGAAGAACAAGGCTGGAGGTATCACAATCCCTGACTTCAAAAGATACTACAACGTGATAGTAATTAAAACAGCATGGTACTGGTACAAAAACAGACAGACAGATCAATGGAAAAGAAGTGAAAGTCCAGAAATAAAACCTCATATCTGTGGGCAGCTAATCTTTGACAAAGGGGCTAAGAACATACAGTGGAGAAAGGAAAGTCTCTTCAATAAATGGTGCTGGGAAAACTGGACAGCCACATGCAAAAGAATGAAAGTAGACCACCTTCTTTCACCATATGCAAAAATTAACTCAAAATGGATCCAAGATCTGAAGGTGAGACCTGAAACTATAAAACTCCTGGAGGAAAATATAGGTAGTACACTACTCACCATCAGCCATAAAGAGATCTTCTTGAATCCCATGTCTACTCAGATAAGGGAAAAAAAGAAAAAAATAAACAAGTGGGACTTCATCAGATTAAAGAGCTTCTACAAGGCAAATGAAACCAGGATCAAAATGAATAGGGAACCCACCAGCTGGGAAAAAATATTTGCAAACTGTATATCTGACATGGGATTAATCTCCATAATATATAAAGAACTCACACAACTGAATAACAAAAAAACAAACAACCCAATCAAAAAATGGGCAGAGAAAATGAACAGACACTTCTCCAAAGAAGATATACAGATGGCCAATAGGCACATGAAAAGATGTTCAACATCACTAGTCATCAGGGAAATGCAAATCAAAACCACACTAAGATATCACCTTACACCCATTAGAATGGCTATAATCACCAAGACAAAAAGCAACAACTGCTGGAGAGGATGTGGAGAAACAGGAACCCTCATACACAGCTGGTGGGAGTGCAAACTGGTGCAGCCTCTATGGAAAACAGTATGGAGAGTCCTCAAAAAATCAAAAATAGAAATACCCTATGATCCAGCTATCCCACTATTGGGAATCTACCCAACGAACCTGAAATCAACAATCCAAAGAGGCTTATGCACCCCTATGTTCATTGCAGCATTATTCACTATAGCCAAGAAGTGGAAGCAACCCAAGTGTCCCTCGACTGATGATTGGATCAAGAAGATGTGGTATATATATACAATGGAATACTACTCAGCCATAAAGAAAGACAAAATCGTCCCATTTGCAACAACATGGATGGACCTGGAGGGTATTACGTTAAGTGAAATAAGCCAGAAAGAGAAAGACAAACAGGGCATGATTTCACTCATGTGGAGGATAAACCAACACACGCACAGATAGAACTGTTTGGTGGTTACCAGGGGCTAGGGGGGTGGAGGGTGGGCACAAGGGGTGGAGGGATGCACTTATATGGTGACTGATAATAATGTACAACAAAAATTTCACAATAAAAAAAAAGAAAAAGACTTCCTCATCCATCTTAACTTCTGCTGCTGCCATCACGTCTCCTCTGACTCTGAGTCTCTGTCCTCCTCTTACAAGGACCCTGTGATGACACTGTGCCCCCCGGATCATTCAGGACAGGCCCCCTCTCAAGAACCTTAATCATGTCTGCAAAGCCCCTTTTGCCCTGTGAAGTGACATGTGCTCAGGTTCCGGGGTCGGGCTCTGGACAGTTGGGGCTGGGGCTGGTGGCAAGCTCGTGGGCCCAGGTGATGGGTCCCTCGGCCTCTCCTTGTCTCAGCCCTTCCCCTTCCCCCTCTCCTCGAGTCTGGGCATCGTCCACGTGGGCATCCAGAGACCCCGCAATCCCAGGGCCAAGACCCAGCTGAGGAGGGCTCTGCGGGGTCACCTCTGCCCAGTGTCTGCCCTGCTCCTGTCGCACCGCCTGGGGACAGGGACCCCCACTGGGCAGGCCTGGGCCTCATGGTGTCGGGTCTGATGCTGGGAGATCGGGTGGCCACCGCAAACACAGGTCACGGCGGCCCAGATGGACATTGCTGGCTGGGCTGCTGGGGGAGACCGGCACTGGCTGGCGGCTGAGGAGGCGGCGGGAGTGTTGGCTGATCCCTTGTCATTCTGTTCAGCTCCAGAAGAGAATGAAAACTCCGCGGCAGGTAAGCACGGCAGGTAGTTAAGAGATAAGGGGTCCGCCATGGGGCGGCTCTCATCTCCAGATCCGCAGAGCTCCCGGCCTGACGTGGCCGTGATGACGGGGGTGGAGGGGCCACCTCCTGGGGCTCTGCCGGCTCCTGGGAACTGGGAGGGGGGCCCTGGGCGGGTGCCCCAGTGTCTGAGCATCTAGATGATTCTACGTCCAGACATCGAGGCTCTTCCCAGCAGAAGCTCCTGTTTTGTGGAGCAGAGGCAGCACCCCTGCTGTCCCGTCTGGTCCTGGCCCACAGAATCGATGAGCGTAAGAATACAGCTGTTCTGTCTCCTCGACTTGGGGTGCCCCGAGACTCGACAGCCGTGGATACGGGGACGGTAGCCGGCTGAGCAAGCCCGCCCCTTGTTACCAACAGTTAGGACGACGTGTTCCTCTTGCTGGTCACAGTTCCCGCCTCGTCACCTCCCTGCCTCCTGCGCTCACGCCCGGGTCCCCCTCCCGCCTGGCTCCAGGGTTGGGCTGTGTCCCCAGCAGCCTACGGGGGAGTGAGGTGTGTCGGGGCCGTGGCTTCTGTCTTGGGTGCTATCCCTCTGTCACTCGCTCCTGGTCCCCGGCTGCCTTGTCCCGGGGGAGCCAGGTGGAGGGACTGCGGGAGGAGGCCAGGTGGCCCTGCACGCAGGAGGCCTAGAGGTGTCGGGGGTCCGTGGGGCAGGAGGGCGGGCTCGGCCGGCGCCTCGGGTCAGGAACCGGGAGTGGGGTCCTCCGGGCCACCCCACACCCCCGCCACTTCCTGGGCTGGTTTTTTATTGGATGTAGCGAGTGCACCGGAGGAAGGATCGCTGTGCAGTGGAGCAGTCTCCCTGCCCCCAGTCCATTCGGGCTTCATTTACAAGTCCACGACGGCCTGGCCCTCTGCCCGTGGTGGTGTGACTGCCCTTGGGGCTGGAAATGGGCCAGCTTCTGTCCCCCAGCCGCCTGGCCCCTTCTCCCTGCGCGGGGGTCCGGCCCCACCTGTGAGCGGCCCCGCCAGGGCTCCCCATCTCCCTCCCCCGATCCCCTCACCCGTGGGCAGTGGGGGTGGCTGGTAATTTTTCAAAGAAGAGCTGGAGCTGTCTCTGAATTTGCTCTTGATCCTTCTGGACTCAGCGCAGCTCCTCGTCTCTTCTGGTCGAAGTGTGACGCCCGGGGACCTCTGAGCGGCTGCCAGCTCGGCCTGCTCTGTCCCTCCCGCAGCTCTGTTCTCTCTGTTTCTCTCTTTTCTCTGTTTCTCTGTCTCTGTCTCTCTCTCTGAGTCTCTGTTTCTCTGCATGTTCTCCCTCCTCCCTCTCTGTCCCCCGTCCCCTCCTCCCTCTCTGTCCCCGTGTCCCCTCCTCCCTCTCCCCCCGTCCCCTCCTCCCTCTCTGTCCCCCGTCCCCTCCTCCCTCTCTGTCCCCCGTCCCCTCCTTCCTCTCCCCCCCTCCCCTCCTCCCTCTCTGTCCCCGTGTCCCCTGCTCCCTCTCCCCCGTCCCCTCCCCTCTCTCTGTCCCCCATCCCCTCCTCCCTCTCTGTCCCCCGTCCCCTCCTCCCTCTCCCCCGTCCCCTCCTCCCTCTCTGTCCCCGTGTCCCCTGCTCCCTCTCCCCCGTCCCCTCCTCCCTCTCTGTCCCCGTGTCCCCTCCTCCCTCTCCCCCCGTCCCCTCCTCCCTCTCTGTCCCCCGTCCCCTCCTCCCTCTCTGTCCCCCATCCCCTCCTTCCTCTCCCCCCCTCCCCTCCTCCCTCTCTGTCCCCGTGTCCCCTGCTCCCTCTCCCCCGTCCCCTCCTCCCTCTCTGTCCCCCATCCCCTCCTCCCTCTCTGTCCCCCATCCCCTCCTTCCTCTCCCCCCCTCCCCTCCTCCCTCTCTGTCCCCGTGTCCCCTCCTCCCTCTCCCCCGTCCCCTCCCCTCTCTCTGTCCCCCGACCCTTCCTCCCTCTCTGTCCCCGTGTCCCCTCCTCCCTCTCCCCCCGTCCCCTCCTCCCTCTCTGTCCCCGTGTCCCCTCCTTCCTCTCCCCCCTCCCCTCCTCCCTCTCTGTCCCCGTGTCCCCTCCTCCCTCTCCCCCCGTCCCCTCCTCCCTCTCTGTCCCCGTGTCCCCTCCTTCCTCTCCCCCCTCCCCTCCTCCCTCTCTGTCCCCGTGTCCCCTCCTCCCTCTCCCCCGTCCCCTCCCCTCTCTCTGTCCCCCATCCCCTCCTCCCTCTCTGTCCCCCTGTCCCCTCCTCCCTCTCCCCCCCCCCCCCCGTTCCCTCCTCCCTCTCTGTCACCAGCCGGCTCCGCTGTGGCCTGGCTCCAGGAGTCACCCGCCCAGCACCCAGCGAGGGGCCTCCTAATGGTGCTGTGCTGGCAGATTCACCTCCTGGCAGATGGGAAGCACTTAAATGCCTTTAAATTTCCTTTTCCTGGAAACTTTCTTAATTAACTTGGGCGGGGCAAGGGGTGTTAATGGGCTCGGGCTGCCCGTGGAGATGGCGGGGTGCCCCAGCGGGTGGCAGGGGACATCTGCTGCTTGGGTGGAGAGGGGCAGGGGTTGTAGGAAGACCCCAGCCCCCTGCAGGAAGGGCCCACATGGGGGGGCATCGTTAGGAGCCTGGTGCCCTCGCCGCCTGCGCTGCAGTCACACCTGCCCCTGCAGCTCATCTCCCTCCACACACACTTGGACACTTGCCCGAGTTTAAATGCCAGCCACTCACTAATGAAAAGGGGGTGCTGTGCAGAACCACCCACGGAAGCTGGTCCCCAAGCGGGTCGTCTCGTTCGTCTCCGGGAAGACGTTGCCCTGATGGCTCAGCGTGCCCACAGCGTCACTCACGAAGCCGGGAATCTGCCGAGGCCGCCCACACAGGCAGCACGACCTCTGGAATTTATGTCCCGTCTCTGATGGATAAACGGACAGGGGCTTGCTGCACTAACCCCATCGAGGGCGGATCCCTCTGTCCCGGCTGCCCAGGTGGCACCGCGGCCGTGCCCCACCTCCAGGACGCCCACTGATGCCCCCGGAGCAGCCCCCCAAGCCCACTTGGCATGCTTAGCCCTGGATTGTGCCCTCTCTAGTCCTGCGAAGCCTGTCTCTGCCCCACAGGACCCAGACGAGCGTCTCGGGATGGCAGGTGTGGGAGGACTGGGGTGTCTGTGCCCGCCCCCAAGGCTCTGGCCACCGGCAATGAGCAAAGGGAGCAGCTGTTGACCGAGTGACAAATATGCCTTTTCAGTGTGAGGGTCTCAGATGGGGCACAGGGCAGATGGGAGGCAGTGCATGGGGAGAAACCATGCCCTGATAGTTCATTCATGCTTCTGGATCCAGCTGTGCCTGAAGCCAGACTCCTTCCAGGAAATCGTGATTTTAGTGAGTGATTCGCTAGAAGGACTCATACTGCTCGGTGAAGCCGGTATCCTCATGGTTACAATTTATTGCAACAAAAGGGCACAGACTAAAATCAGCATTGGGAAGTGGTGTGTGGGGTGGAAGTCCAGCAGATACCAGCCTCGACTCCAGTTGTTCCCTCCCAGGGGGTCATCTGGGCAGTGCTGAGCTCTCCCAGCAGTGACGTGACAACGTGTGGAGTGTTGCCAACCGGGGGCTCCCCCAAGCCCTGGGCTCCAGGGTTTAACTGGAGCTCAGTCAGGTAGACATGGCTGACCATCCCCATGGCTGGCCTCGGTCTCCAGCCCCCAGAGGTCAAGCTGATGCCGTGCGGCCATGACCCCAGTAAACCACGGTGCAGCGTCGACTCTGTGTGGCACGAGGTCCCAGATACACAGACACTGACCAGCAGGACTTCTGCGGGCCTGGAGGTCATTCCCCAGGAGCCAGTCAAGGGCCAGCCTCCTCTTTGGGCGTGACAGTCTTTCACTGCACAGGATCTTCTCCCCACCGTCACAGGACAAATGGGGCAGGAGCGCACACCCAGGAGCCCTCAACAAGCTCAAGCGCACCGCTGAATCAGTCCAGCCCCTAGATCAAGCCATGCCTGAAGCCAATGCCCTGTGTTGTCTTAGTTACTGAACTAAAAATTCCCTTTATCATTTAAGTCAGTGTGAGGAGGGTTTCTGTCTTGATCAATATGTTCCTAGAGCCCAAAGTTATGCAATTTCTGAGTGAGTGTTGTCTAAACCTGCCACAAGTTCTTTGTCACACTTCCCACCAAGAGTGGCTGACTGGCTCGGGTCCCACCATTGGGGGTCCCACAGGTAGGAACCCACAGGCAGTGGAGGCTTGACCTCCGTCCCCTGTTGAGCCACTGGTGAGAGGGTGTGGTCAGGCTGGGCCCTGGGGGTGGGTAGGCCCCATCCTCAGGGCTGGTCTGGCCGTGGTGGGGCCAGCGAGCATCGGACCATCGTCACCGTCCATTCCAGGCCTCAGGAGCCTTGCTGCACGGTCCCCTGTAGGCAGCCTGACAGGGGGGCCGTGTGGCAGAGGTGGTGAGGAGGGCGTGGGCTTTGCACCCCGGCTTCTCGCTTGTCGTGTAATCGCTCTGAGCCTCGGCCCCCGTGTAGAACGGGTCAGAAACAGCTCCTGCCCACGGTCTCTGTGACGGCCCCGGGTAAGCCCTTCGGGAGGCAGGTGCTGAGAGTTAGGAGCACAGTTTCCCCCTGAAGGAAGAGGGCGCAGGACTGGACGGGGGGCGTCGGCCTGGCCACAGGGAGCCCCAAGCAAGCTTGCTGTTCAGAGGGGTCCTCCCATCAGGCATCCGGCGAGGGGAGGTCAGCCGGCGACCTGGCTCGCAGACGGGGCGCAGAGGGCCCGGCCTGCCTCCGGGGGCTGGCGAGGGGACAGGACGCAGACCTCCGGCTGTTCCTCCTCCTTCATGAAACTTCCTTTCCAGCCGAGACCGGAAGGTGCCCTGTCCCCACATGGAGGGCCACGTGCCCGAGGCTCCCCCGTGGCCTGGCCCCGGGAGGTTCTTGAGCTTCTCAGAGAAAAGCTGCATCTGATCAACCTCAGGACTCCTCCCCAGCCGGGAAAGTCGTGCTCCCACTGATGTAGCCGTTTAGCTGAAAAATAAAATGTAATGCTTTCTTGTAAAACCCTCCTGGCCACCGACGGGAGGATGGTCTCGGGTGGAGGCCGTTCAGCTGGGTGGAGTCGGGGTCACCTACCTCACCTGGAAGGACAGCCAGACAGAGGGCCGGGCGAGGTGGGCGAGGTGGGGAAATTCTGATTCTTCCAGAAACGTGGCCCTGCACCACGAGATCGGGCTCCTGGTGGCCTGGCCCCGGAGCTGCATTCGGGGGCAGAGGCCACTCATGGGCACGGGCCTGGGGCTCAGGGGGGGTTTCTGGGGCTGTGGATGGAGGCTGCTGGCAGACAGGTGGGAAGTGGGATGAAGGCCCTCCGGGCCTGCGCTTGGGGCTTTCTCCCTCTAAGTTCATCCATTCATCCATTCAGGTATTCATTCATTCCACATTTATTGCCACGGCCACGTGCGCCTGTGGTATTGTAGGCAGTGGGCTCAGCAGATGAACGTTCCCACCCTCCTGGAGCGCGCTCTCTAGTGGGGGACACAGATGGTAAAGAAATAGGAAATGTTCTAGAGGCAGTAACAGTGCAGAGACAGACTAAGGTGGGAAGGGAGAGTGCTCGGGATAATGTCACTGCTTTAAACATGGTGGGCATGGAGGCCTCCCCAAGGGGCGTCTGAACAAAGCCAGGGCGGTGCGGACGGAGCCTTGGGGCTCTGGGTGGAGGGGAGAGGGCTCCAGGGTGCGGGACAGCCAGTGCAAAGGCCCTGGGGCAGGAGTGAGTCAGGCATGGAGGACGAGCGGGAGGCCAGCGTGGCGGGAGTGGAGAGAGGAGGGAGGCAGAGGTGGGCGCAGACCATGTAGAGCCTTGGCAGCCGTTCTAAGGACTTGAACTCTTATCGCTGGTGACGTGAGTGCTCTTGGCAGGCTGGGACTAGAGGAGGGGCCCCCTGGGGCTGCACGACTGCAGGACTGTAGGGGCAGAAGCAGTGAGAGCTCGGGGTTGCAGGGCGTCTTCCGTCTGTGTTGGTGGGCACAGCGAGTAAGTGTCTCGGGGCGGGTCCTTGGAGCAAGCTGCTCTGGTTGGTTCTCAGTCTGACATTCTGGGTCGTGCTCTCCTGGAACAAGGACCAGGTCGCTTTGCCTGATCCCTGCATGTTGTCAGCTCACAACAGGGAGAGAGGCTTCATGTCAGAATCGCTCAGCGCAGAGCCGGAGAGTGTCGGCCCCTGTTCTCAGGGTGAGCCCGAGTCCGCTGGTCGGGAGAGAGGCCCTTTGGGGCTTGTGTCTTGGCTTCTTCTCTCCGTCCTGTGCCGTCTGTGGATCCCGCAGCCTCCTGTGCGAAGCCCGTGGCCAGGCCGAGGGCAGGACAAAGGCCTTTCAGCCGGGCTCCTGTCGGGGCACAGATCCAGGAACAGCCCGGCAGAGCGAGAGGTGAATTGAATTTCTTGCACCTCATTTTCTTGGAGGGCAATGTGGACCGTGGGGAATGTGGACCGAGGGGGACGTGAGGTCAGGGGACGTGGACCATGGGGGATGTGGGGTCTTGGGCGATGTGGGCCATGGGGGATGTGGGGTGTCGGGGGATGTGGGCCATGGGGGACGTGGGGTGTCGGGGGATGTGCACCGTGGGGGACGTGGGGTCGGGGGATGTGGGCCGTGGGGGACGTGGGGTGTCGGGGGATGTGCACCGTGGGGGACGTGGGGTCGGGGGATGTGGGCCGTGGGGGACGTGGGGTGTCGGGGGATGTGCACCGTGGGGGACGTGGGGTGTCAGGGGATGTGGACCGTGGGGGACGTGGGGTCGGGGGATGTGGGCCGTGGGGGACGTGGGGTGTCGGGGGATGTGCACTGTGGGGGACGTGGGGGTGTCGGGGGATGTGGACCGTGGGGGACGTGGGGTGTTGGGGGGTGGGGGATGTGGGGTGTTGGGGGGTGGGGGACGTGGGGTGTTGGGGGATGTGGGCTGTGGGGGACGTGGGGTCCGGGGATGTGCACCGTGGGGGACGTGGGGTCAGGGGATGTGGACCGTGGAGGACATGGGGTGTTGGAGGACATGGGGTGTTGGGGGACGTGGGGTGTTGGGGGATGTGGACCGTGGAGGACGTGGGGTTGGGGGATGTGGACCGTGGGGGACGTGGGGTTGGGGGATGTGGGCCGTGGGGGACGTGGGGTTGAGGGATGTGGGCCGTGGGGGACGTGGGGTTGGGGCTGTTATCCAGGTTTGGGGAGATGGCTCCGCACCAGCGCACTGGCTGTTCCTTTTGTTCCGGGGCTGGAGTCCGCCCCTCTCCGGGCACTGGTGTCTGTCCCTGCAGGGGGCCCTGGGGTGGCCTGCCTTCCTGCCCCTGGCCCTCCAGGCCCTCAGCTCCTCCGGCTCTGTCTGCACCACAGGGGCTGGGCCCTTGGAGCCTGGTTTGGCGCTGGCGCAGTCGGTGCTCTGCGAGTGGGGAGCCGGGGGTCCTGGCTTCTCCCCCCTCACGTGCTTCACAGCCTCTATTTGCCCCTTCAAATCGGCCCCCTCCGCACCTGCTCCACACCCAGGCGCCGCCCTGTGTGGCCGGACCCCGGGGCTCGGCCAGCGGGCAGCCCCCGAGGCCTCAGGCTGGACGAGGCCCTCAGCCCAGGCCACAGGCCAGTCAAGCATCTTCACCAACCCTGGTTCTCAGTTCCAGAAACTGGCCCTCCCTCGCTGAGGGAGGCGAGGGTGCCCCCAGCCCCAGGGCGCAGGGGAACCGGATGTCCCCGGGCCCTGCCCACACCTCCATCCTGCTCACCTTCGTCAGCGGGGCGGCAGGGCCCTGACAGAGATGGCGCCCGTCGCCGGGAGGCGGGGAGCTCTCCAGGCCCCGCTGGCTCCCTGCGGCCCTGCCACGCAGCCTGGACGGAGGAGAGGTGGGCCCCACAGAGCCAGCCTCAGGCGGTCAGCAGCCCCCGCCGTGCCGCTCTGTCAGGGCCACAAGGCGTGACGGGAGGCGCTGCGGCGGCCCCGCGGTGTGTGGGGGAGAGGGCGGAGCTCGGGGCCTGGATCCAGGCTGGCGGCCGAGGCCGAGGGGCAGGGCCGCGCGCTGGCGGGCGCCTCCGTCCGTCTCCGAGACCAGGGCCTGGCCGGGCGCCCGCGTCCCCGCTCCTGGGCGCTCTGGCGCTTTATGAGCCCTGACCTTGCTGCTCGCCCGCAGGTGCCGGGGGGTCCCCGGCCCGGCGGCCTGCGCGAGTCCCGGGTGCATACGCAGCGGTAATGCTCAGCCTTCCCTCCGATCCGGGTCCCTCGGCTCGGGCTCCGCGGGCCTCTGCCGGGGCCAGGACGGCAGACGGGGCTTCGAGGACCCGTTGGCACGACAGTGACTCAGCGTCCCACCTCCCCTCTGGTCAAACGGCGCTGGCTACGTGGCAGCACCGTCCACGGTCACGAGGCGTGAGGGGCGTCGCCTGGCCTTCTGCCCAGAGGGGCTGGCGTGGCCCCAGCCCTCTGTTCAGTCGGCGGCCGGCGGGCCCGTGCTCGGCCCACGGAGCGCGGGGGCAGAGCGGCTTCCTCTTGGCATCGAGCCGCATATACCAGCCTGACGCCCGCCTGTGCGCTCCGTTCTCCTGAGGGAGAGCCGGGGCGCTTCCTGGGGCCATGGTAACGAGGCCGCGCAGATCGGGCGGCTCCAGCAACAGAACTGATTGTCCCACAGTCTGCAGTCCGGAAGGCCGAGATCAAGGTGCTGCAGGGCTGGTCCTTCCGAGCCCGAAGGGAGAATCTGCCCCCGGCCTCTCTCCTTGGCTCGCAGGCGGCCGTCTTCATGTCCATGGCCTTCTCCCCGCGGCATCTGCATCCAAGTTTCCCCGTCTTACAAGGACACTAGGTGCACGGATTAGGGCCCCCCTACTCCAGAACCACCTCAGCTTCACTCATTACGTCTGCAAAGACCCTATTCCCAACAAGGTCACACTCTGAGGTTCTGAGGGTTAGGACTTCAACGCGTGAATTTTGGGGGACACAATTCAGTCCATAGTGGGGGTTTGTGGGCACGAGGCATTGTTGGAGACCCTCGGAGGGGCTGACCCAGTTATTCGTGCTCTGGGCCCACCCTGGCGTGCACTTTGTCGAGCTGGGCCCCCGAGGAGTACATAGTGCATGTCCTCACCACCACACGATGCAGCGGGGTCTCCCTGCCCTGAAAGGTCCTGATTTCACAGCAGGTTCCCCCCGGGAAGTGGCGTTCATGAACTGCCGGCCCAGCTTGCTCAGAACGCACAGGACCAGCGCAGCCCGCCGGATGGAGAACTTGAAGACCAGCTTGGTGCACTGAGCACAGACAGCTGAAGTAGATTCCATCAGGAAGCTCTGCTCTGGGATGGATTTCAAGTTAAACTTTGTTGTTCCGTCCTGGTCGATACCTGGGGCCTGTTCTAATCGGAGGAGGGATTCGGGGCCACTCACGTGGCGACCACGTCTTCGCTCAATCAGTTGGGCTAAGGGTCCAACTTTCTATATTTAAAAGATTTAAACAGTCTTCCTGCATGATTGAAAGCACCATTAATTAGTCTTGATGGTTTCAGGAATTCTCAATTACGAATTTATTTTCTTGGGTTTCTGGCTCTGGGTAGATGCTTTGCCCCTCTCCGTCAGACCACAAGTGCACCCACAGTCCACGGCGGAATTATGAGAAACGCAGTGACTTTACAGACCTAATGAGCTGAGGAGAAGATAACTGTCAGCCGGTCGTACAGGGCGACGACCGTGGTTCCGCCCGCCTCCGACACCCGTCTCCGTCCACCGTGCTGCCTCTTGCTCGGAGGGGAGGGTGGGGGCTGCCTCGTCGTCCAGGAGGTCAGGAGGGTCCTTCTGAGCCGCGTGTGACCCAGCATGTTGTGGAGAAGTCGCTGGCCGGGGCCCCTCCCCTCCATCACAACCCCTCTCCCAACGCCAACTGGGCAGGTCCTTTTAAAGCCAAGAGGTGCAAAGTCCCTGGGTCCTTTGCAAGCCCCGGGCTGTCTTGGGCTCTCTGGCCCAGGCTTCTGGAAGAATTACCTGGACGGAGAGGAGAGACGCGGGTCAAAGCCGGGGACATCGCCTAGGTCCTGGAACCAGCCCCGAGGTGCCTCAGCAGGAGGTCAGGACAAAGCTCCTGAGCGTCTCTGTGCCGGGGGCTGACGGGGACCCGAGATGCCGCCCCAGTGCAGCTGCCGTCCCACGGGTGGACAGCAAGAGAGTGAAACCACCCGAGGGAGAAATGCCGGGAGAGGTCAGCGCTGCGGCGGCCAGGCCCCGGGGTGGTGGGCGTGCAGGCCGGGGGAGCTAGAGCTCAGGATGAAAAGGGGCCGCCTGTGGGAGGATGGGAGGAAGCCGACCCTGGGCCCGGGGACCCCGAGAGAGGCACAACCACGAGCGTGACAGAGCGAGAGGAAGAGGCCGGGATGGGCAGAGACGCCCCGAGGACAGGGTGGCAGGCTGCCCGTGCTGGCACCCTGCAGGGCCCTGCCCGCCGTGTTCCCACAAACAGCCCCGCCCACAGAGCGCCCTCTTGCGGGTCCGGGGGCAGTGCAGCCCCTCTCCTGACGCCCTCCGCCGTGTCCAGCCTCCTGAGCTCGCCCTCCACTGGCGGGGAGGAGAGCTCCGAGGCCGGGCGTGACCTTTGGTTACAAGTCACCAAAAACTCAACCCAAACCAGCCGCAATCCTAACGGAATTTGGGCTCATGCAGCTGACAAGCACAGAGGTCCATGGGCTCAGGGGGACGTCGTCGTGGGGAAGCTCCAACGGCAGGCCTGGGATGAGGGCTGTGCGCACACTCCTCTGTGGGTGGTCCTGGGATAGGGCCCCTGAAGACGGCTGTGTCCCCATGCCCGGAACCCCTGACGGTGTCACCTCAGGGGGCAGCAAGGCTTTGCAGACGGGGTTGAGTTGGGAGGGTATCGGGGATTATCCAGGTGACCCAACGTGAGGACCACAGGGACATCCCAGCTACGGTTGGAGGGAGATGTGATGGAGAAGGCCGGGAGGGGCTGGCGCAGGAAGTGGGGCGAGAGGGGACCGGAGCGCTGGTGGGGACGCTGCCCCAGGAAGCAGCACCGGCCACCTCTGCTGTGGCTGAAACGAGAGAGGGCAGAAGCCACTGCCCCTCCCAGGCCCCCGAGTGCAGCTGCTGGGGACAAGGAGGAAGGGGATAGGCCACAAGGGCGGGGGGTAGATGCTCGCAGGGGCGAGACAGAGACCCCCAGGGACACGGGCAGTTGTGGCGAGCAGGCCGGACGCCTGACCAGGCTCCCTCCGGAAGTTTCTCAAGCTCTCTGTCCCGATATTGAGAAACAGCAGCTATGCCTGAAGATTGCTCCCGCCTTTTCTGTCCCGGCGGCCGTGTACCCCTTCCGTGCCCAGGAAGACCTTGTCGCCTTCTGGGAGAGGCTCACTCGTCTCTGGGGGCTGTAGCAGATCTGGCCATCGCTGCTGAGGGCACGAGGACACGCGTGTCGAGCAGGGAGCCTGGGTGCTGTGGGGGAGGCAGCCAGGACAGGAGCCTTCTGCCATCGGGGTGTCTGGGCTACCTCCCCTGCTTATGTCGAGGGGTCCGCAGGGCCTGCCCCACACCCTCTGTTCCTGGAATGGGCAGCATGTCTGTCTGGAGCCCTCTACACAATCCAGAGACCTCCAGGGTGTTCCGGAAAGGCAGCGACAGGGCAGCAGCTGGGATGCCAATGAGGGTCCCCCCCCAAACCAATGGAGTGCGACCATACTGTCAGTCAGCTCACCCAGCATCAGTCCAACCCGCGTTCCTCTGGCTTTCCTCTACTACTGAACCAACAAACTTCTCAGACTCTCTTGCAGCTAGGGGTGGCTGTGTGAAACAGATCTCCCCATGAGACAAAAACAGAAGTCTCCTGAGGACTTTAGAAAAGTCTTTGTCCTTCTGATATAGACAGCTGCTTTCTCCTCCTTCCCCTTCTTCTTTTTTGTTGGTTAGAATGTGTATGTAATGGCTGGAGCTGCAGCAGCCATCTTGAGACCACTAGGAAAGGATAATGGAATTGGAGACATTTGGTTCTGATCTCCTTGAGTCTCTGAAATGCTTCCCTAGGAGCTAGGTATGTGGGAAAAATAAAACTCCTAATTTGTTTAAGGCACTGTTTTGTCAGGTTTCCTATTTCTCACAGCTGAATGTGATCCTTCACTGATCCCCTCTCCAAAAGTGGGTCTCTGCTTTCCTTGGCAAAGACACTTACATTGTCTGGTAAATAGGACCAGATTTCTGAGTCACAAACAAACAACTGGAAGATAATTAGAGTTTTGTACGAAAAAAGATTTGTTAGAAAAGCATCTGACGTAGGAACGCAGAAGCCAGTCCCGTTGGCTTCTGTGATCTCTTGCTTCCTCCTCCTCCGCGTTTCGTCAGAACACCCAGCTCGGCGGTGCATGTTGACTTCTTTTAGTTTCTTCACACAGGATGGCGGATTAAACGCCAAGTGAAATGAGCACAATGAACAACCCACAGGTTCTTGGCTGAGGCTGTGCTGCCATTTGATGTGAACGTTAGGAAAAGAGAAAACATGCTCAGGGAGAACGCTGTGTCTCCTTGGAGGAAATGCCCCAAGGGGTTCGTGGAGCAGGCCCTCCCTGAATGCTTCCAAAACAGAAGAGGGAGGCAGAACTGCTCTGTGAAACCGGGAGGGGCCTGGGAGGGGTGGTGGTGGTGGTGGCGGTGTCAGCGCTAAGAGCCGAGCACCTGTGTGGCGACCCCTGCGACCCCCACAACGGCGGGACTGCGTGTGTCAGTGTCCTGGGGCCGCCATGACGACCACAAACTTGACATCTTAAAACAACAGACGCTTGTCCTCTCGCAGCTCTGGAGGCCACACGTGCAGCATGCAGGGGTGGGGAGTCACGTCCCTCTGAGGCTCTGGGGGGGCCTCGCCGCCTTGCCCAGTTCTGGTGTGGCCAGTGTCCTGGTGTGCTATGGCTTGTAGATGCACCCTTCTCATTCTCGGCCAGCACGACGACAGATGCGCCACTTCAAGGACGTGAATCCTACCCCCTCTGCCCCCACTCTGCCCCCAGCAGCCACCAAAGCCCAAGGCCTGTCTGTGTGTCCTGCACGTTTGGGCTTCTCCGTGGAGAGACTGTTCTTGTGGAGGAAGTGGGGTGGCTTTGCTGGGGCCGTGGACACACAGTGTCAAACGCCCGGGCTTCACGGTGGCGTGTAAATTCTCACACGCCCAGGAAGGGATGTGGTTATTTGCTGGTTGTTACTTGCGGGACCGGGAGCTGGGGGCCATCTGAGTGTCCATGATGAGGATGGATGAGTAAAGTGTGGGGGGGCGCAGACGCCGTGGCAGATACACGCACAGCGGTGTGGAAAGAAGGTGAGCGGTGGGGTCTGATGAGAACAGAGGGGGGTAGTGGACCGCGTGTACAAACACGACACCACTGGGGAGAGCAGAAAATACGCATGAGACAATCCGACGAATTTCACGAGGATACACGCCCATTTAAAGATAAATACTAGACACTCTGCGGGGTGACCTAGGGGCCGCAGGGGAAGGAAGTGGGGACAGGCGTGAATGAAACTAACAGAAGTTGCACAGCCCGCGACAACACAAATCGAAATGAAGCATCTGGTGAACTCACCTCTCGGCTGTTTGTAACGAGGCCCCGCTAACAAGAGGGCGACTTCCCGAGCCTGGGGCCCTCCTGCGAGCTGCTCAGGGAGTGGGGCTGCGTTCCACCACTGGTTCTCAAAGTGGGGTCCCTGCAGCAGCAGCAGCGACATCCGGGAGCTTGTAGAAGTGCTAGTTATTATTATGATTATTTTTCACTTTAAAGCATTTTTTGTGGTGGTGAGGAAGTCTCCCACGAGCCCTGGGGGCTGCAGTGTGCACAGTGTGGTGTTGCTAACGTGCCTCCTTTACTTGCACGGCCTCTAGTGAGGAGAGTCTGATCAAGCATCTTGCCATTTTTCTATTTGATTTTTTTCTTGTTGATTTGTAGATGTTTTATGCTTTTGACATGGTTCTTTGTTATATGTATTAAAATCCTTTTGCCCTAAAATAAAGGAAAAGAAATGCAAGTTCTCAGCCCTACTGGCTGGGAAACAAGCCTCAGGGGGTGCTCGTGCTCCCTGCCCCCAAGGAGGAGCACTTTAGAGGCGCCCACACTGTGGCCTCGCCCTCCGCCCGACCGGCTGCTCCAGGCCAGCTGTGGACAGCGGCTGCGTGTGAGTGGATGAGGTCATCAACAGTCACACTGTGCCTGATCCCGGTGTTGGACAGGCGGGAGACTCGCTCTTCCTGTAAGGACAACACTTCCTAAAGCAACTGTGCTTCATTTTCTGAAGACATTCAGGGAATCACATTAGAAGGCTGGGGGGCTGGGGAGAAGGAGACACCAAGGGGAGAGCAGCCCCTCGGGGAGGGCGGGACGGCCTCTGCTAGCTGGGACCCGGGGCTTTCACCCTGGCACGACTACGGGGTCCACCATCGAGGAGCCAAGTGGGGTCGTGGGTCTGGGGCTCCTGCTGCCCGTTCCCCTTGGGATCGGGGGCGGTGGCTCTCCAGAGGGGGCTGCCCCTTACTCCGGCAGGCCTGAGCTTTCCTGGCTCTGCTGAGTCCCCGGTGGGCACCCGGCAGGGACCCAGGAGGGGCTGCCCTGGACCCCAACGCAGCAGGCGGTCTGGGCGGCACACAGCAGACCCCCAGCTGCCGACACGCCCGAGGGTGCCCCTTTGCATCCCTTCAGCCCAGCAGAGACCTCTGGGCCCCCACTCCACTCATCCCTGATTTCAAAAACAATAATTTCTTGTTATAGAATATCTTATTATAGAATAACTATAGAAATTATAACTAATTATAACTTTTAAATGAATAACATATAGTTAATTATATTATTATATAGTTTATAATTATGTAATTAATATATACTAATTACTATTGATTAATTATATACTCATACTATAACTATAGTAACTATAACTAGTTATATAATAACCATATAATAGCTAATACATTAACTTAAATAATTTATATTATTTATATTAACAGATAAAATTATTATAATTACTATAGATATTAATTGTAACTACAATTATAACTATGAAAAAATGATAGAATATAATTTTCTTATTACGAATAAAACAGAAAAGCAAAACCGAGACCAGAAAAATCTCACACTCACTCCAGACACACAGTCGCTGTGGTGCCGGTGCACTCGCTTCCAAGCCTCTCTGCACGCGGGGACAAGCGCGGGGTGCATTTACTACGCAGAATTATACTTCTGCACTTTGTAGACAAAAGTTTTTTTGTTGAGGTATAATTTACATATAATAAGGTACATTTTAAAAAGAATTTCCTTAGTTTTTGATTTTTTCATTTTGAAATAATTTGGGGAAAAAAGCCGCAAAAATAGAGCAAAGAATTCCCGTGCGCGCTGCTGCCGGCCACTCGTCCCCCTCGGCCGCCGCCTCGGACAGGACAGCGCGCGGGGGTCGCGGGCGCCCCGCCGGCCCCCCCCCGGCGTCCAGGTGACGGACGCGGCCTCCCCCCGGCGTCCGCGGGGCGGGCGGGGGTCGCCCCTCTCCTGGCCCCCCCGGGCCGAGCCGGGGGCGCGGGGTCTGCGGCTTCACTGCCCGCTGCGCCGTCTCTGCGCGTCCCGCGTGCGAGGTGTGGCCCCTCGTCCGGGGTCCCAGCGCCCGCCCGCCGTGTCCAGGGCCGGGCCCGCGTGGGCACGGGGCCTGGGGTGCGCGCCGCCTCCCCCGAGCACCGCGGCCCCGCTGCACGTGGCCTTGCTTCTCCCGCGTCTGCGCCGGTTCCCCGTTCCGCTCTCCAGTCTCCCCGTTGGCACCGCTGATGCCAACGCGGCCGCAGCCCCCTGGGCGCCGGGCAGGGCCTCTCTTGCCCTCCTCCTCTCGGGGGTCGGGGCTCGGGGGGAACGGCTCCCGTCAGCGAGCCGGTGCTTAGCTGTGCTCGCTCTGACTGCTGCCCCGTCGGAGTTACGTTCTAGTTTCATATTGGTGCCTTCGAGCCTCCTTTTGTTTCTGTAACTCTGAAATCTGTGGTTTGCGTCTCGTTCTTCAGTTTTGTCATCTAGTCTCTCAGCTCCTCTTTTTATATCTATTTTTCCCCCCAAAGCCCCAGTAGATAGTTGTATGTCATAGCTGCACGTCCTTCTAGTTGCTGTATGTGGGACGCAGCCTCAGCATGGCCGGAGAAGCGGTGCCTCTGTGTGTGCCCGGGATCTGAACCCGGGCCGCCAGCAGGGGAGCGCACGCACTTAACCACTAAGCCACCCGGCCAGCCCTCTCAGCTCTTCTTTTTAAATGTTTTCTTCCAGGAGGGTTTGTGTCTGTCTTTTGTCGGTTCCTCCCTGCTCCCTTTCTTTTTCTCTCTTCATCTTCTTTCCTCTCCCCTCCCCTGCCCTCCTGTCCTTCACTGAAGCACCGTTAGGGTTTGCTGGACCGTTTCTTCTCATTTTGTGTCCGCAACAAGCCCCGGGCTCACTTGGTTGGACTGGGTGTGAGTCCCTGTCTCCTCCACCCCCTTGTTACCGCCTGGCCTGCAGCTCCCCTGAGCTCCCAGGGGACGCAGGACACAGAGACTGGGAGGAGGAGAGACCAGCGGCCTGGCGAGGTCTTGAAGAGCATGGGGCTTTCTTTCCTCCTGCAGCCCCCACAGCCCCGCAGAGAAGCAGAGGAGCGAACCCACCGAGGGGACGCTGGGAGCAGACCCGGCTGCTGTGGCTTCAGGGCCACGCACTGGACACCACGTGAAGGCGGGTTCTGAGGTTAGACAGGACAGGACGTGGCGCCACGCGACCGTGAGCTTCGGGAGAAATGAGCCCAGTTTTGAATCCATCACCTGAAAGCCCTGGCACGTGGCTGCAGTCACTGAAATGACTGATGATCGTGGGGCCGAAGGCCCACCAGCCATCACTCAGTCACCCAAGAAGGATCACCCCTGTCGATTCGTATTAGTGCAGATAAGCCATCAAAAAATGACTATCAGAGCTTAAAGAGCAAGAAGAAATAACAAGCCAGACTTCTCATCTTATTTATCCCGAGCAGTTAGCCCAGCGACTTATCAAGGTTGTCAGTTTAACTAACTTTGGCCGTCTGGGGAGTGGTTCTTATCAATATGAGGAGGCAACACGGCTGTGCCGAGCTCCACGGGCCCATGACTCGAGCGCACACAGCTTTTCTTGGGGCATCTTGGGCTCTTAGAGCCTGGGGGGCTCACGTCCCGTCGGCCCCACCTCTGGCCGGCAGCACTTGGCCACTCTCTTCCTCCCTCTTGCCTCCATTCGCAGATCCCCGAGCTCCTGGGGCAGGTCCCTCCTCCTGCCTTCCACAACCCCAACACACGCCTGGGCATCTGGGCCTGACTGTGGCCACCGTGAGCCTGTGCGTGAGAGAAATGGAACTTGGTTGCTCTAAACTGCTCTGAACCTTTGAGGCCCCATTCCTCTGAGTGGAGGGAACTCATCTCAGCCGATTCAGGAGCCACCCTAGTCACCTTCCTCAGGGCCCGTGTTCGAATGGCCTCTCGGCATGACAACGAAGATGCCTGCTCCCCAGACAGTGTCATTTGCCTCCTGGGAGCACCAGGAGAGGACAGTCCCAGCATGCTAGTGCTTGTGCAGTAGTCCACAGGGCCGGTGGACTTGGGTGGGAGAGATCACATCTTTATCTTCACTAACTTCTAAATGAAAAGGAGCATTTCCTTCAGTTATAAATAGCCTTGGTTCTCATATTTTCTCTATAACTGTGAATATGGAATCAGCGGATCCTGAGCCATCACTCCAGGGGAAACACTGGGTTAGGTTCCCGTGAGCATCTGGTCCCAAACTTTGTCAACTGATCAATAGATAACTCTATTTGATGAGTGTTTCTATTTAAAGACAACTGATTTAATCTACATTGTTGATTTATTACATTGAACTCACACCAACAGGGCCGTAACTCATCCAGATGAAGCTCATCTGACACACGCATTTTCTCCGCTGGCGCACGGCAGCCTTGTGCTCAGGAACACCGGACGGCACTTCAGCTCTATGCTTGGGGGCCATTTTAAACGGTGAAATCACCAACAAAAAGCACAAAATTGCAAAAAATGTGACTCTAAATAGACCACACGGACACTAGTTGACAGTCTGAGAGCCGACACAGAAGGCAGTGTGTCGCCTGGTCCACCTCAGCTGGAACGTGCGCATCGAGACACGTTTTTCGCGGCTCTGCACATGTTCGTGAATGACCACAAAAGCGCCCAACCATTGACATTGGGCTACGGATACATTTCAGAAAGCAGGTAAATTCACAAACAGACTCTCTGAGTACTGAGGCTCGGCTGCGTGGGCAACAAGCCTCGGTTTGTTAGCAGGACGTTGATGATGATTCGTCATCAGTGGAACTCACCGAGTTTCCAGTCACATCGTTGCCGTCGCTGGAGAAATCCAGAGAGCGGGCCTCGCTTGTCACGGCTCTGACGTGCGGGAGTTGTCACACCTGCTGCTCCGTCTTGATGCTCGATGCAGAAATAATGCAGCAGGTCCGGTTCCGTCACACGTGTGTTTCTTTTTGCTCTTTTGACAGCTGGCCAGATTCCAGTAGAGTTGGTTTCCTCTATAATCCCATGCGTTGTATTCCACGCACCAAAGAATTTCATTCTCGTACAAAATGGCTTCGAATCTCCCCAGCCTCCCCCCGACTTCTCTCTCCTCCCGGTTGGAGACGACGTTCCAGGTCTTTGGAGGCAGACTCTGCCCTCATCCTGTGCACTGTCCAGTGAGGACATCCGCGGGGACCGGGGTTTGGGATCTGACTTCTTGCTCCACCCTCAGAGGCAGTGGGTGTATGGTGGTCTAGCTCCGTAATGGCGGGCGAGGTGGGGAGTAACGGGGGTCGTGGGGGAGGAGCGTCCGTGCACACACGTCGGCCAGACAGAGTCCCCGCCAGCCGGGTCCCGGCTCGTCCTCTAGATCGGCTCACACATCTCAGAAATGGAAGTTGTCGCTAAAATGGGAGTATCAGTGTCCTGCGGCCACCGAGACACAGCACCACAAACATGGTGACCTACCAGGAGTTCACGCTCTCAGACTGGGGTGAGGGCCGGGTGTCGCAGGCCGGCTCCTTCTGGGCTCAGAGGGAGAGTCTGTCCCGGCCTCGCTCCAGCTCGTGGTGCTTCCTGGGCCTTGCACGCCTCTCTCTAGCCTCTGCTCTGTCTTCACCTGGCGTCGTCCCCCTGCGTGTCTGTGTCCTGACCTCTTCTTACAAGGACCCCAGTCGTTGGGTTGGGGCCCACCCTACTCCAGGGTGACTCATCTTAACTGATCACGTCCACAAAGTCCCTGTTCCCAAATGAGTCCCATTCTGAGGTTCCGGGTGGACACGCTCTTGGGGGAATACCATGATCCCAGTACAGGAAGTGACCGCCTCACTGGCCGTCGTGTCCACAGAGGGCACTGCTGCTGCCTCAGTTGCCCTGAGCGAGCTGGGCACTGGGCTCCTCCCTGAGAGCCTTCTGAGCCCCGCGGCTCCTGCCTGGCCTGGGCAGCACCTCCATGTCCCTTCGATGCCTCTGGAGCCTGTGTTTTCTGAGCAGAATTCACGCAGGGGGAGCAGGCGCTGGCCTCACCCCCCGCCCCCCCCGCACAAGGGGGCCTGGCCTCTGGCCTCCCCACTCCTCTGCTGCCTGGGACAGGCCGTTCTTTGTGGGCTCTGGTGGGTGGTGGTGCTCAGGAGCCATGCTGGATTCCGGCCACCTCCTTGGGGCCCTGTGGGAGGGAGGATCAAGCCAGCACGGGTCCGGCACGAGTCTTGGTTCCCAAGGACGGTTCCTGACTTTGGGGGTGACTCTGGCTCCTGCCCGCGGGAGGTCCCCGGGAAGGAGGGGGCCGGCTCAGGTGGGTTTCCGTGTTAACGGCTTTGAGGGTTATGGTGCTCAGGGCAAGTTACCCCAGGAAGCACCACTCTGGTATGCGGATTATTTCGAGCTGAAGACAATAAAGACTCAGAAAACTCAGGAAGAATATTTGAGTTTCCCCTCCCAAACTGCCTAAAGAATTTAAAACAAAAGATCTGTTTCAAGAAGGAGTTATTATCATGATGGCTGTAAAGATAATGTAAAATAGAAGTTACAATAGGAAAGGCACCAAGCCCCTTTTATCAAAAACTCTCTCTCTCCTTGACCACATTATCTATAGATGACCCTGAAAAGAGTTGTCAGACAAACATTTGCATTTCTATCTCCACGTGAGTTGTCTTCTTGCCCTCTGAGGTCCCAGACCACTACCCACCCCCAACACCTTCCTCGCCTTCAGCTACAATACTTAAGCAAGCAGCTTAGACAGAGGGACGAGTTGCTCATTGCTGAGCTTCTCCCATGTATACATGTTATTAAACTTGGTATTATTTTCTCCTGCTAACCTGTCTTGTTGGTTATTTGGCCAGCCATAAGAAGCTTAAGGGAAAGGGCAGAGGGGGATTCTCCCTCTCTCCCGACAAGGGGATGTCTTCAAGCTTGGCCTCCTGCCTACAACGGCAGCCCTGCGTGTCCACCACCCGGCCGGGCTTCCAGCATCCATGCGTCTAACCAGGCACGAGCTCAGTTCTCCGTCACCTGTGGCGGGATGTGGCTCCCAGCCTGGCTTTCTGCTTCCCGCTCTCCCCGGGGTCTGGCCTGGGTGCGGGGCAGTTAGGGCACAGGACACCCCCCCGTTGCTCCCCTCTCTAACTCTCTCTGTGCCGGCTGGTGTCTGTGGATCTCAAAGGCCAGCAGCAAATGTCCTCGGGGTTCTGCACGGAGGCTCCGGCCGGGTGGCGTCGGGAACCGAGGTGGCCCCAGGAGCACCCTGTGGAACCCGGTTAGGTCCACTCCCTCGCTGCCACAAGGAGGCCGAGGAGCCGGCCGTGGGGACTGTGCACCTCGTCTGACGCCCGTGTTCTGTGGGATGTTTATCTTCAACGGGAGGGGCGCACGGCCCCTCTTGCTCCCAAGAGCCTGGCTTTCCGACTGCTGGCTCTCTCAGAAGAAAATGAGAACATCAGCGTCTTGGTGTGAACTGTGTTCCCACAAAAGACGTGTCAAGTCCCACCACCCGGCAGCGGCATTCACCGGCCCCTAGGACCTCACATGTAGTTAGGGCCTTTGCAGACGCCATCAAGTCGAGATGAGGCCCTGCTGGGGAGTGGGCCGCCTCCATGGCTGGAGTCCTCCTGAGAAGAGGGGAGAAGGACAGAGAGACATGCACGCAGGGACACGGCCGTGGGGTGACGGAGGCAGAGGTGGGGGTGTGTCTACAAGCCAGGGAACACCGAGGACGCCGGCAGCCCCCAGAGGCTGGACGAGGCAGGAGGGACCAGCCCCTGCAGCGTCTGGAGGGAGCGCGGCCCTGACCACGCCTTGATTCTGGACTTCTGGCCTCCAGACCCTGAGGGAAGACGGTCCTGCTATTTTAAGCCCCCGGTTTGTGGTTCTCTGTTACGGCGGCCCCAGGACACTAATACAGGAGGGCCTATGCATCAGGGTCCCCTGTCCTGAAGGGCCGGGCAGCCTGGCAGTCAGGGTCCTGAGTGGGCGAGGAAGGACGGGCGTGTGACAATCCTCGCAGGCCGGCTGTGGGCACCGTGACTGCCTCCTGAGGGCCCTGGGCTCCACTGGGCCGACAGTCAGTTGGCCATTAGGCACCATCACCCTTCTCACGCTCCAGGGTCTACACTGGCGCAAACTCGAGGTGCTGGTGTGAGGTTGGGAAGAAGCAGTGTGGCCAGGGCCTGGGTCAAGGCTGACCAGCAGGCAGGACGGTTCCCAGCGGCTTCCAGTGTCATGCGGGTTGTGACTTGGACGCTACGGTAGCTGGAAGGTCGGCCTCCTGACCGTTGCTGACTTGACCCCTCCTGGAGTGCTGTGAGTCTCCCAGGGCCAGCAGAGGAGGCCTGGGATGGGGTCTCCCGGGGTCCCCTCCGCAGGGGCCGAGGGTGGGTGTGAGGGGGAGGAAACGCCATCCGTCATTGTCCACACGACCTTCCCCACGTCCACAGGGACCCAGGTCTCTGCACCTGCTGTGGGGCCCTGAGTCACCCCGTTCTCTGTGAGAGACCCCCTGCTTTCTCGGGCTCTCAGGGGGGGTCTTTTCTCCTATGCTTCCCCGGATCCCCAGGAGAAAGGCGCCCCGTGGCTGTCCTTGCCTGTCCAGGGGAGGCAGGAAGGAGACCCTCTGCCTGAGGTGTCCCATGGCCTGTTCTCATTTTTAATTCTCTGCTGCCGACCGCAGAAGACACGTGACGTTTTCAAAGACAAGCTATTGATTTTACTCTGGCTCTTTCTGCACAGCCGCTCGTCTCCCTTTAAGCGACACTGTGGCCGAGCAGCTGCATTTTGAGACTAAAGGGTCTGTGATGGTCTGGGACTGACCTTAGGAATCCGCGGAGGGAGGGATAGTCCTCTTTCAAACCTCAGAGACACTCCAGGATCCCCTCCCTGACAAATTTCTCAAGCTTCCAGAATGCTGTGATGGTGGTGGCAGAGGCAGTGTCCTGGTCATCGGTGGGTGGGTGACAACTGCCAGTCGTCTGGGAGCCACATAATAAAGCCACTCTGGTGGGGACTCTCTAATGAGTCCTTCTGGAGAACTTGGATGACTCCAGAAAACAGCAGGCCCTGGAGTTTAACATGCACGGATCTGCAGACTAGCCCGGCTCCACGAGGCCGGTACGCAGTCGGTGCTAACTCAGCGCCGGCCAGCTGACCACCAGACTCCACTCCTGCCTCGGGCTGTGCTCAGGGACTGCGGGGCGGAGCAGCTGGCGCATGGACGCTCAGCCCAGGTCTCCGGGAGCCACAGGCTCCGCGTCGGGGGTGAAGTTCTGCGTGAGCCTCGGCTGAGACAGCCAGCGGAGGGGAGGCCCTGCCGTGGCTCCTGTCGCGTCGGCCCCTCAGGCATTAGCTCCCAAGCCGCCCCATGCCTGGCGGGTGCTCAGAACAGACTTGAGTGAATGAGCGGCTGAGTGGGTGAGCAGATGACCAGGTGGGTGACAGTCCCTCTCCCTGCTGAGAGCGGCCGGGAAAGGCTTCGGGGTGCAGCGGGCGGTGGGGAAAGGACCCATCACAGGATCTGTGGGGCTCCTTGTTCAAATGTGACTAGGAATCTCAGACAAGCGTTAAATGAAGCTGGGGCCCTTCTGAGCGGGGCCCTGGGGCAGGCCTGGTGTGGGGATGGTGGCGAGGCATGGACGCCAGGCTCCTGTCACCCGGTCCTGTCACCCCCACCCCATGCATCCTGACTGACTGTGCCCAGGGCAAGGGCTCAGCCCTGAAATCCGCAAATGCCCAGAACGCCCTGGAGGCTGAAACCACGACACCCGCCCCACTCTGGGCTTTCAGTTAGGCCAGGACCCCAGGACAGAGTGGGCGCAGGGGGCCGGGGAGGGGACTTCAGACTCCAGTGCCCCTCGTCCCTTTCCTCTCCCAGGCCAGCCCCTCCTCAGGTCTCAGGGCCCTTGCTGTAGGAGGCCTTGTCCTAGGTTCTCAGAGACTCTCCGTCCCCGTGTCCGCTGGGCCCCTGGCCACCCCCTCTGGCCTGCATCCGGCCTGGGGCCCTGGGGGCTGCCTCTCCCACCTGTACCAGGAGTTGGGGGCTGCCCCGCTCCTCTGCCCTCTCCTGGGGATCCCACTCCCGGGGCCAAATCCCACCACTTGATACTTCCCACGAAGTCCCCTCCCTCAGACAGTCTGAGCTGTAAATGAAGACTTATCGGAGTGATGAACATTTTTATTTGACAAAATGGAATTCTGATACACAATTACCTCTACCAAGAGCAGAGGAAAGGGAAAAAGCCCGGTGCATTCACTGCTTCTCGTCAGAAGCATCTGCTATTCACAGCCTCTCCCAGAGCCCCGGTCATTAGGTTTGGTTATCAATGAACCGTTTTAAACAAACGATGTGGATTTTTCCGATTTTGCTGCAGAGCCAATTTATAATTGAATTAATGAAAGAAGCAGGCCTGCTGTTAAGTTTTATTAAATTCTATTTGCTTGCATCTTTGTCATCTAAAACATGACTGTTGTTGCAAAAGATAAAAAGCATTAGGCAGCAGGCGGCGTGGAAGGGGTAGGTTTGGGGTCAAGCAGACTGGGTCTGGACCCCCAGACCTGCCTCGTGCCAAGGGACTCCACTCCTCCAGGCTTCTGTTTCCCGTCTATAAAGTGGGTATAGAAGTTCTCAGTACTACTTAGGGTTATATCAAGAATTAAGTGGGATTAAAATTTCACACTTTAAATGTGTTTCTCCCTCCCTTCCCTCCTCCTTCTTACAAGAACGGTTGCCTGCACTTGTCTCAAGCAGGTGGGGACAGGAAATCGCGGGGCAGTGGGCATTCTTGGTTCTGACAAGACCATGTGTGTTCCATTTCGGTCACGTTTGTGAGACGGAGACGCTCATCGTCCGTGGGTCTCTGGGAGAACACGATGTGCTGGTCAGTGTCCAAGGACCAGCCCTCTGTAGAGCACAGCCTGGTGTGTGGTGGTGTCCATTCCCGTTCAGAAATATTTCCACCGTGGACAGTTCAAGCTGCCGACCCGCTGTCTCAGAACACGGAGCCGGGAAGAGATGGGGGCCACCATTTCCATCACACAGATCCGACAGCCGCGAGCAATCTCAAAGCACAGACCATAACAACATAGAGTCGACCATTGGGAACCGGTGAGCTTTGAGTATTTATTACCTTTGTTTTTAATATAATTTATTTAGTAAGTTCATTAGTTTATTTTTGGTAATAGCTGTTTCACAACTGGTTTGCAAAAATTCCTGAAATTTAAAAAATTGGCTCTTGCACCAATTTTGGACACCCCTGGACGTGCCAGAAGCCTGATAATTCCATGATGTGTGTAATCCGTCCCCCAGATTCGATTCTCTTGTTTGATGGATGAGGTCCCACTTGGTACTATCGGGGTGGCCTCAGCCAAAGACCAGCTGTTAAAAAACAGGCAAAAAAGAAAAATGATTGTGCCTTAAGGAGGAAGAAGTGTGAACACAGGGTCAGGGGCTTTCAGGGGGTGGGTTGGCTTCAGCACCGTCCACGGGTGTGTTTGAACCCAGGATCATGGTGGGGGATCAATGGAATTAGAAAGATCTATGAATTGGAAAGACCTATGAACTTGGGCCCCAGCGTGGGACATGCCCGGGGTGCACACCGGGGTCCAGACCAGCAGGGACATCCCCCCAGCTGTGGCCAGTTGTGGACCACAAATCTGCACAGGGAGCATTCTCAACAGCGCCGCCATGTGGCCGTGAGCTGCATCAGCAGTGATGGGTACCTAGGTCCATGGGCAATTCTCCTTCAGCCGGTGTTTGGGGGGGCTCTGCACTGAGTCACCCCCAGGACTCTCGGGCAGCTCTTCTGGAGAAGGGCAGGCTCCAAGAGGGGCACACCTGCTCAGGAAGCAGTCAGGACTGAAGTGAATAAAAGTAAGCAAGCTCCACGGTCGTGTTTTATGAAGAAGCGTTTTGTTCCATCTCAGTTTTGATAGACGAAGAGCCTCACACCAACAAAGTGTCAACAGCACCTCTGCCGCGGCTGCCCCGCCTTATCCCGCTGCCTGTGGACCCAGCTCGGCACCCCTGTCAGCTCCCCCGTCCTCCCGCTCCTGGTGCCGGGGCGGGAGCTGGGGCCAGCTGATCTTGACGTCCCAGGAGGGCGGGAGGTTTGGTGAGAGTCAAGAAGTAATTTTCCAGCTGTCAGCTTTTCCGTGAGATCCTGTGTGGGCTACAAATGGGCCGACGGTGAGATGACTGTCAATCTGCTAACGAACTGTGACGCGGCGAGCTTTGTAGGTTCGGGCCTGCGATCGCATCTGCTGTAAACCACAGGCATACACCGCGTGCTCATGGCTGCGGATCACTGGAGAAAATTCTGGATTCTTGTGGACCCACAAGAGACTGACTTTTTGCCCACCACCACTCTTTGCTTCCATCATCATCTTAAATGTGGGGAAGATCTGGGGTAGATGGAGGTCTTTTGTGGAACTTGGGTTGGAGCTGGTGGAATTCTCTGCTGAGAACGGGAACATTGGGATCCTTCAGAGGGTCTCCCAGCAGCAGGAAGCAAGGACCTGGAGGAACGGGGGGTCAGGGTCCCCAAAGAAGGAGAAGAGGAGGAGGGGGCTCCTGGTGGCTGGGTGTCCAGTGTGCAGGGTGCCGGGCCTGGGGTGGAGGACAGTGAAGTGCAGACTCATTGCTTTTCCCCAGGGCAAGAGACCCACGGACGCCTCGCCAGCATGCCCCCCCGGCCCCCAGGGCTCCCCAGGGCAAGAGACCCACGGACGCCTCGCCAGCATGCCCCCCCGGCCCCCAGGGCTCCCCAGGGCAAGAGACCCACGGACGCCTCGCCAGCATGCCCCCCCCGTCCCCCGGGGCTCCCCAGGGCAAGAGACCCATGGACGCCTTGCCAGCATGCCCCCCCGACCCCCAGGGCAGGTCAGAGCCCCCCTCAGCCCAGAGACCAAGTCGCACTGCGTGTGCTGCTTCCTTCACCGCCCCAGGGGCTGATCTTTGGGAAAATTCCCCATGGGGTCAGAGACTCCCAGCATTGCCAGGAACGACCCCTCCTCTCTCAGAAAGAGCCCCGCTGGCATGAGTGACAGGGAAAGGCAGCCCAGTGCCCTGTCCTCTCCGGAAGGGTGGGCTGCCTGCCCACAGCAAGCTGGGAACAGGGAATATTTGTGGGCCCCCCGCTCGAGGCTCTGCTATCTAGGCCCTGCCAGCCTGCTTTCCAGGTTACTCTGCAAGAATGGGGAGAAGCCTGGAAGTTACCGATGGTGCCCACAATTTCTCCCCCTGGGAGATCACCCAAGGGTGTGGAGACCCCGTGCACAGGAGGAGCTGGGTGGTCTGGTTTGTGGGCACTTGGCATCGTATGCTGTCCGTTCCCACTGCCGGGTGAGCCAAGCCCGCCCTGGGGCCCCGAGCCCATGGATCTAAGGCCCCCCACTGTGGGCAGGAGGCAGGAGTGGGCAGCTCGTACCCAGTGCTGCTTGGCACTGGGCTTGATGGGGCAAAGGGACGGGCAGAACCTTTCTGCCCAGAGACGGCGTCTTGGAGGCCCTAGGACAGCCCTGGGGAGGCCGTGCTCCTTCTCTACTCCAGGTGTCCCCTGGAGCCGATGCCAGGGATGATACGTAAACAGACGGGCATGGCCGTGTGCCAATAAAACTTTATTTATAAAAACAGGCTAGGGGCCTGGGTCCACGTTTGCTGACCCCTGCCTTAGAGCAACATGAGGAGGCGCCTGGCTCCTGGCGGGAGGCTAGCACGGGGATGCCCACCCCCGGCAGCCGACCAGCTCCGACTCCTGTGGACGAGCCGTAAGGTCTGTGTCGTTTGATCCGCTCTTTATTGGACCGAAGCAGTCGTGTCCTCACCTGCACACGGCCGTGCGGTGTCTTTGGGACACAGCAGCTGACGTCCCCCGTCCTCCTCTCTCGCTGGCGTGGAGAGGGCTCTGCTCTGCTCCTGAGTCAAGACTCAGGTGATCACAGGAAGGCGGAGCACGGCAGCAAGGGACAGCGCAGCCACAGGAGGCCACGGGAGGTGGTGCATCTGCCGCAGGAGGACGGGAGCTCGGCCTCCCTCTGCGTTCACAGGGGGCGATGTCTGCGGGGGGTATGTACAGGGGCTTCAGCACATGCAGAAAAGGTGGCCGTCCAGGCGGCTGGACAGAAATACCGTAGAAAAGGCACGTAATTTGGGGCTGGAGCTGGCGGTCAGCTGCCGTGCTCAGGCAGAGCCGCCTGGCCCAGGACGGTCCGCGCTCCTGGTGGGGTGGCCGATCCCCAGCATCTGCCTCCAGGGCACGCAAGGTGGCCCCACTGTCCCGGGCGAAAGGGTCCCCCAGGAGAGGTCCCGGCCTGAGATGGTGCGGGCACGGCCAGGGCCCTCGGGGTTTGGTGGCGGGTGGGTGGGAAGGGGCGCGATACCATCCCCAGGTCCTCAGGGTCTTTATGGGGAGGGGCGCAGGGCGAGGCTGGGGGGTCAGTGCCGCCCGTGCTTGACCCAGTTTCTGATCGTCCACTTCTGCCCCGAGCACCTCTGCACTACCAGCCGCAGCCCGAAATTGGCGTCCTTGGACATCTCCACCTCCAGGCACCGGCCAGTGTCCCGGCTCACGATGGGGCCGCTCTGCGGGGAGGGAAACCGTGTCAGCACAGGCGCCCAAAGTCCTGTCCTGAGAGCGTCCCTCTGTCCTCCTACATCCTCCCAGCCCCCACCCCATCAGCCAATCTACCCACCTGCCCTGCTCCTGGGGTCAGAGGAGTGACCAGGGCAGCGGAGTCCAGGGCCCCTGAGAGGGCATTTCCCCCAAGGTGCCTCCCTGACTCCTGGCATGTGCCATGTGCCTGTTGGTCACCTCTGAAGGCCTCTGCTCCCCCAAACATCAAGGCCCTGGCCCGACCCCAAGGACCCCAGGATTGTATCCTGTGTATTCTCCGTCCTTCTCCAAACAGTCCTTCTCCTGCCGTCTGGCCCTCACTGCCCTGGCCCCAAACCCAGCCTCTCGGGGACCTCGGGCCCTTGTTGGCTTTGCTCCGCACAGCGACACTCATTCCTGCAGCCTCTCAGCCTCTCCTGTGACCGGAAATCCCCAGACAGGGTTGTGCGTTTATCTATCAAGTGGTCTGCTCAATGGGAGCGATGACAGAGGTCTGTGTGGGATGTGAGATTTGCGGGGAGATGAGGACGGTCTCCTGGAAGAGGAGCCGGGAGAGCCACGGGGCCCTGGCCAGAGCTCGGGGCAAGGGGGGATGTCCAGGACGCTGGGGCAGATCCCCGGGGCTCAGAGACCATGGTCAGGAGCGGGGTTTGATCTCGTGTGTGGTGGCAGACTGCTCAAGAGCGTTAAAGCAGGGGGCACCACGGGCAGAGAGCTGCTGGGAAGACTGGTCAGACACACCCAGGTCCTGACGCCCAGCACCTGGCAACCTGATCTTGTGGGAAACAGGGTCTGTGCAGATGCAATTCGCTAAGAGGAGGTCACACTGGAGGAGGTGTCCCCTAAGGAGGGAGGGATCCTGGGACACAGAGGGAAGAAGGAGGGGCAAAGGTCGGAGGGATGGGGCCACAAGCCAAGGAGGCTGGCGACACCAGGAGCTGGGAGAGGCAGGGAGGACTCGCCCCTGGAGCCTGGGAGGGAGCGCCGCCCAGAGACACCTTGATTTCGGACGCCTGGCTCCAGACTGAGAGAATAAATGTCTGTAGCTTTAGGCCGCCCAGCTCGTGGTCGTTTGTTATGGGCGATTTAGGACACAAGCGGGTTTTAGGGAGAAGGTTGGGGCGCTGCTGCAGATGAGAGAGACTCGGCAGGAAGGGAGGGTGTGGGGGACCTGTGAGGCTCAGGCCCCGAAAGGTGACGGCCTGACTTGGGTGGAAACACCGGAGGCCGATTCCATGGGGGATGTGCTGAGATGGAGACGCCCTGGGGCCACCCAGAGAAGCGTGTGTGGTGTCTGGATGGACGGGTGTGAAGCTCAGAGCCGGTTGGGGCTGCATACAGAGACGGGAGGGTGTCAGGAGAGGAGCAAGCTGGGCGCTAACCCAGGGGGAGCCCAGGGGGACCCGAGGAGAGTGGAGGCAGAAGGGGCTGCTAAGGGAATGAGGTCAAATGGCCCCAACCGAACGCGGAGGAAGCCAGCAGAGGGAAGTGCAGCCACAGGGTTCTGCTCACAGAAGGCCAAGAGCGGCGGCTAGGAGGGGCGGGGCGGGACATGCAGAGGCCCCGGGAGGGCCGGCCACACGCTCTGCTCCTTTCTTGCACTTAGGACGCGTGTGCTGCTCACGTCCAGGCCACGTTCCAGCAGCGACCTTATGAGGGCAGGAGGCCTGGGTGGGGAGTGGCCGGAGCTCCAGGAACGGGGTGTGGGCAGGAGGGGGCCACTGGGGGTCCGGGCAAGAGGGGGCCACAGGGGGTGCAGGGGCTGCTCCCACCAGGCCGGGGGCCACACCTGAACCTGCAGCCCAAATGTTTGCTCTTGGGGCTCATGGTTCGAACCCGGCATCCCAGCAACCCCACAAGGGCCCAGGAGGGGCTGATTTCAGCAGAGTCCCAGCAATTCCAGTCTGGCCTCACCAGGCCAGCAGCTGGGGGCTCCAGGAGGAGGGGGCGGAAGTGTGGGGGCTCCGGGACCAGGGGGCGGAAGTGTGGGGGCTCCAGGAGGAGGAGGGGGCAGAAGTGTGGGGGCTCCGAGACCAGGGGGCGGAAGTGTGGGGGCTCCGGGGTGAGGAGGCAGCCGCAGTGCTGTGACCAGATGGCTGGGGCCCTTCCCAGCTGTGTGACCCTGGGCAAGTCACCTGACCCCTCTGAGATGAGGTTCACGTGGGAGCAGCTGATCCAGGCCCCTGCTCCCCGAAGCCCTGCCCCCATGGCCCTCACCTCCCTCCACGGGCTGCCCGAGGCCCCAGGGTCTCAGCAGCCCCGCTGACCTGGGTGAAGTCCCACAGCCGCTGTGCTGGCCGGGCCACGTCCTCGCACTTCTTCAGGGCAGGCGTGCGGCCCCTGCCATCGTCCACCAGGCACTTGGAGTCGGGCAGGAAGGCGGTGGAGCCCAGGGGGCCCAGCTGCAGCAGGCCCTCGGCGCTGTACCGCACCAGCTGGGGAGGGGGCCGCATGAGCCGGGCGCCGGGGGCCGAGGAGACCCTGGACCGGGCCGTGGCAGGGCCGGGCTGGACGGAGCAGGGTGGGGCACTGCCCACCCGTGCCTGCCCCGTCCCCTGAGCCGGCTTTCCTGGGGAGGGGCCAGGCCCGGGCGCAGGGGAGACGGGTGCCCACGGAGAGCCCACCGGGGACGGCCTTCCCGACAGCCCTGCTCCTGGCCCGCTCCTCCACACAGCTCCTCCTTGCCAGGCGCCTCGGACTCCTCCCCAGAACTGCGCTGGACCCCTGCCCCGTGGGGCCCAGTGCCTCGGCCTCGGGCACGGAGGCAGAAGGGGGACAATGTCACAGGTGTCACCTCATCTGCCCTCAGACCATGAGGCGAACTTTCAATTCCACAGGAAGGGCAGCCCCAAGTTCAGTTCACCGTGGTCCTTGTCATGTTGTTTGCAAAACACCAAGTGAGTGACAACTACACACTCACAATGGAAACCAACACTCTAGATTCCTGCCCCTCCCCGGCTGTGTGACCGCAGGCAAGTCACATCACCTCTGTGCCTCGGTCTCCTGTGTGTGAGCAGATGTGGCAGCACCTGCCACAGGGCTGCTGTGAGGACCCCACAGGCACTCACCACATGCAAAGGGCTCAACGCAGCAGCGAGCGCTCGACACACACAGCGGTCACTGTCTGGAAGGCACGTCTCTCTCCTTTCTCTGCCCTACCTCCCCCGCTCTCTCTTTTTGTCTCACGTAGGAGCTCGTGCTTGGGCATGCACACACACACACACACACACACACACCACCTGTACACGTTGTTCCCTCGCTACAGAAGGCTGTATCTTCCGTCACAATCTTACAGGACCATAAGCAGCAGCACACCCCGCCCTGCGCGTTCGTGTCACGCTATGACTGACTCCCCGTTAAGGGTGGGGGTCTATATCTCTCCCGAAGTCTCTCTGGGGAGCGTGTGAACATTGCGGAGGTGGCGAGCTCTGACTTCTGAGGCTGGGCATGAAGGGTTGTGACACCTCCCGGCTCTGAGGGGACGCTGGCCCTCGGATCGGCTGCCAGGCTGTGAGAAGGCCCGAGTGGCCTGGGGAGAGGCCACGTGGGGAGGGTCCGAGGCCCCTGGGCGGCCAGCCAGGTGAGCGTGCCAGCTCAGAGGTGGGTCCTCCAGCCGTCAGCGGGCCCGGGCCGCTGCTGTGTGGAGCCAAGAGCACTGATCCTGCTGAACGCGCCCAAGCCACAGATTTGTGAGCAAAATAAAGACTGGTTCTCTCGGCTGTTCTGTTTGGGGGCAGATGGTGCCCGATGTACTCATGTTCTTCTCCGTTAACTTTCGGAGGCCGAGGACATTTTCAACCTGTGGTCCGCAGCCCGTCGAATGTCCGGCACGAACTCCACACCAAAGCCCCAGGGCCCGTGGCCGGCCCACAGGCAGACTCAACTGCACAAGCCACGAATTGGCATTGCCTGCGTGTGGAGCTGCCCGGGGGGCAGGAATCTCGGCCAGAGTCCGTGTGGGAGAGTCGGCCACGGCCACGCTCAGGGAGAGCTGGCAGTCAGTGAGTCCAACGGCTCGTCCCTCTGCCCGCTGGGCCCCGGCCAGCCAAGGGGGCCCGGTCAGGAGGCTGCTCGAGCTAACGAGGAGGAGCCTCTGCCCCCGTGACTCTGGCTCTCCCACTCCCCCGCGGCCCTGCCTCAGACACGCAGAGGGAGAGGCGAGCCGGCCACCGAGAGAGGTGTGCTCATGGGGCTGGGCACCAGAGGACCTGGTTCAGGAAGCCTCCTTCTTCTCCAGAGATGCATTCTGAAATATGCGAAGGTGAAGGAGACGATGTCTGCCACTTGCCTTAAAATGATTCAGAAGAAAAACAGATGACGTGAAAATGGCCCAATCTGGGCAACGCTGCATCTGGGTCAGGGGCCGAGGGCCCTGTGCTTCGTGGACACTGTTGCACACACTTTTTCTTCTTTTTTGCCCTACAAACCTTTAAAAGTGTAAAAACCTTAATTTGGCCCACAGGCTGTAGTTTGCTGACCCCTGAAAGGATGACGAGTGTGGTTGGTCACCTTCTGACTTTTCTACTTTTCTAGACGTTTGAGAATTCTCACAAGGAAAGCTGACAGTAGAGGCAGTGCATCCGCAGCAACCCTGAGGCCGTCCTGGGTGGAGCCCGGGAGGGGGCTCTGGCGGCAGAGGGGGAGGTGGACATGCTGCCTCTGCCCCTTTCACATAAAGACTGGTCAGGCCACCTCAGTGGACAGAGCACTGGGGCCTCATCATGCGTGCAGAGCGGTCGTGTGCACTGGACGGTCCTGCTCGCTAGTGAACGTGTGTTTACCATGCATACGTGTGGCAGATTTGGGTCCGAGAATGACTTGCATTATGGCCGTTGTTATGGGTTGAATTGGGTACCCCAAAGGGTTCTGTGGAGTCCCCGCCGCGGCACCTGCGAATGTGACCTTGTTTGGAAGTAGGGTCGTTGAAGGCATGACCAAGGTGAGACGAGGTCGTTCTGGGTGAGGGTGGCCCTAATCCAGTGTGACTGGGGCTCAGGAGAGACAGTGGAGACACAGGGAGGAGGCCGGGTGAAGACTCAGAGACAGACCCACGCAGGAGGGAGCCACATGACCACAGACAGAGACAGGAGCCATGCGCACGAGCCGAGGACACCTGGAGCCATCAGGAGCTGGACAGGGCAGGAAGGACCCTCCTGTGGAGTCTCAGGAGGGAGCACGGCCCTGTGAGGCCTGGATTTCGGATTTCTGGCTCCAGAACTGAGCGAATAAATATCTTCTGTTTACAGCACATGGACACAGAGGGGTATCGGGGTTTGGGGACATAGCTTGTCCCACCTTAACGTCTTGGCAGCCTTCACAGTGGCCCAGGAGTGTGAGGGACCCAACAGACTGAGGTCCGTTTGCAAGGAGGAAACCACTGGCAGGCGTGTCCCACCCGGATGAGGACATGAGTCCATCTGACATCTCCGTGGGGCTCAGTCACCTGGGCCTGGCCCTCTCCCTCCCATCTCGCCTCCATCCGCCATGCCCCATTTCCAGCAGCAGCAAAGGCCACTTCTGCCGCCGCCCCAGGGTCTCTCCTTGTAGGGGGCTCCCTGTGGGCATTGCAGTGGGGTCATTGAGCACCCATACCTCACCCACCACACGGCTCCCTGCCCCTAACACCTCCGAGGCTGGCCCCTCGTGCTGCCCCTCCAGCCGCAGAGACGAAGATGACCTGGCATCTTCTCATGCAGCCAACTTGTGGTTGGGAAATAACCACATCGTCTCTCCTCACCGCCAGGTGGAGAGGAGTGAGGGGTGTTCAGAGACCCCCAACAGGATGCAGCTTCTCACCTCAGGTCTGTGAGGAGACGGTGCCAGCCAGAGAATCATCACTGCGACTGACAGGCCCCGGGAATCGATTTCTCCGGGAGCTGCGTCTGCATCTTGATGGGCGTTCCCATTTTGCTCTTAATCCAGGGCTGTCAGGCCGGAGGCTGCTGGGAGAGGCCTCCTGCGAGGGTCCTGCGGGGGGCTGCAGGAGGTGGGCAGCAGGGGAGCAAGTGCACCCTATGCTTCGTGTCACAGGCCATTAGCCCCCGGGTGGGCTATGTGGATGGTCAGGGTCTTGATGCCCCGGGGCTTGCAGAGGTCGCCGTGGATTCCTGCCCGACGGATGCCCCTGAGCACAGCTCAGATTCAGAGATTGAGACAGCACTTCGAGGAGGCCAAGGGTCATTTCAGCGGTGAACGGAGGTGAGGAGCGGGGGAAGCACGCGCCTGAGGTTTAATTTAAATAACACCCAACACCCGTTAAAAAGAAGCACTGCCCTCACAAGCGGGAGGATTCGCTTGGGATCAGAACATCAGGGGAGTCTCGTGTGTCAGCGTCGCCCGGAGCTTTGAAAACACACCGGTCCCTGCGCCACCTGGCCCCGGGGCCCAGGCATCAGAATGTATGTATTGAGAGCTGGAGCCCGGCCTGAAGATCACTTGCTGGATGCTCAGCTGATAAAAACTAGCAGTAACAGTGGTGCCTCTGAGGTCACGTCTACACTGTGTCAAACGCTTTACATACATTTACACACATTTTCCGCTTTGGCCCACACAGCAGCCCTGAGAAGTAAGTACCATCATCCCATTAGGTGGAAGGGAAGACCGAGGCACGGGAGGATAAGTGATTCGCCCAAGTCCCGTTTGGCGCCAAAGGACTTGATCCTAATCAGCCTGGGCGAGGCGTCTCCTGGAGGGGCCCACGCGGCTCTGAGTGCCCGGCCTCAGCGCAGTGACGCCAGGACGCCCAACAGGCCTGGTGCCCCGGAACCCACCTCCCGCCTGGGGTCAGGGGGGCTGCCGGCCCTCAGGAGCATCACACAGGGGCGGGGGCAGCTGCTGCTCCTACCTGCGAGGACATCCCGTGGCAGGGGTAGAGGATGGCTCGGTCGTCGTCCTCCGCGCCCTGGTCCAAGCAGTAGCCGCTGGCTTTGCTGTTCCTCACCTGCGACCAGAAACCAAAGGAGAAGCCCCGTCGAGGAGGGTCTGGAAGGCTGGAGGCAAGGCTACAGGGAGCTTTACCCACCCCGCCCCCTCTCAGGGCAGGGGGGCTGCTCTGCGGCCAGCTGTCTCAGGACAGCGTGAGCCTGACGCCCGGGATGGCCCTCCCGAGATGAGACCCATGGGGCCCTGGGCGGGGAGGCGGTGGGGTGGGGGGTGGGGAGGTGCTCTGGCCGGCCAGCTGGCCGGGGAGGGACTGGCTGGGCTCTTCAAAAGGGATGACCGTGCATGTCACTGGAGGAGGCACACACAGATGTGCCCCCCGGGGGTGTCTGGAGAGCTGGCAACCCCTCCACAGATGAAACTCGCCCACGGAGGTGCCAGCCTTGGGAAACAGGAGGACGGCCTGGCTGCCCCGTGAATGGACTCCCTGCGTTTACGCCCCATGTGTAATGTGTGACTGCAGGTCCCCCCTCAAGAGGCTGAGGCTGCTCCCAGGCCCCCGAGTCTGGGCTTGGCTGACAGGACACAGCAGAAGTGTCTGTGCGGCTCCGAGCCTCAGGATGCCTGCAGCCTCCTCTGTCTTGGAACCCGACGCCACCCTGAGAACCAGCCGCCAGCCTGCTGGAGGTGAGAGACGCGCGGCCCCTCCCGCCCCAGTGCCCAGCCGATGGCCAGGAGCGTGAGTGAGCCCGTCCCAGCGGCCTGCTGGCAGACCACAGACGTGTGAACAGGACCAGCCGAGGTCAGCTGTGCTGGGCAAGCCCTGGACTCGTGAGCAAGCACGGACGCTCCTCCCAGCCGTGTTTCAGGGCTGCTGGTTCTCAGCACCAGCTCACTGACAGCACTGCCACCCCGAGAGCTGTGACAGGTTTGGACGTGGACATCCAGCACATTCTGTGGGTGGGCGTGCGTGAATCTGACTCCTCGTGGTCAGAGGTGGGCAGGGCAGAAGCCCCGGAGGGTCTGGGAGGACAGTGGTTTCCCGTTCACACCACCAATGCATTAAAGATGCTCCAGGCCACCCAGAAACCTCTGTGCCCAGAGGGTTGGAGTCTGGCCTAGGCGTGGACTGGGAGCTCCAGGAATGGATAGGCCCGCTAGGACTGTCCACCCCAGCACCTCCCCACCCCCACTGCCCGAGCGCTAGCCCAGGGCCAGAGAGCACACATTCCTTCCACACGGGGCCTGGGGTTTCCTGGAGCAGCTGACAGTCTGAGTGAGGGGGAGGCCGCCCTCTCCACCAGCACAGGCCAGGGTGACAGGGCGGACTCTAAAGAGAGCAGAGTGTGGCTGTGCACGTGGGAGCCGGTGCAGACGTGTGCCTGTCCGTGTGTGTGTGTGTGTGTGTCTTCCTGTTGTGCACTTATGTGCAGGCACCATGGCACGTGAACATGGTTGTATAATGTGAATGTGTCAATGCGTGCACTCTGTGTGCAGGTACCCACATGTCCTCGTGACATTTGTCTTGACAACAGGTACTTGTGCCGTGCACGGGCAGCGCCTTGGGCTGGGGTTTGTGCACATGGGTCAAGACGGATGGGTCACTCCATGTGCAGATGAGCAAAACGTTTACGTCTGTGTGCACTTATACATACGTGTGTGTTTGCATGGATTAACGTGCATGTACGTGTGTATAAACACTGTGCATGCATGTATACACATGCATGTGAATGTATTTGTGTCTATACACACATGTGTCCCTGAATCTACTTGTGTGTACTTTTGTATGCACGTGTGTGTGTGTGGGCTCCTACAGTGGCATGTGCCGTGTACGTGTGAATGTGTCTGCACACTGCTGTCTGCTGTCCGTGAACAGAGTGTGCGTACAGGTGAGGGTGTGCAGACTGGGGTGTTGGGACTTCAGGACGTGGGAACGCTGGGGGCGGGGGTGTGCTCGGGGCCCTCGGGTAGAGGCGGTACCTCTCCGTACGTGAGGGTGTCATTGTAGGTCCTCATTTCCGGGTACACGTTCTCCAGGTACCACTTGAAGCTGCGGCATTTCAGCCTCTCGCGCAGGGCTAGCCGCTCGGACACGTCCCCGAAGTCCACCCCTGGGTTCTGCGGGTGGGAAGCGAGGCAGGAAGGCGCTTGAGTCCCCACAGCCAGCTCTGCCCACGATGGGGGAGCTCCCGGACCTGGAGGCCCTCCTCACAGGAGCAGCACCCCCCCAGGGCTCCGAGGCGCTGAGCCCCATCCAGGTGTGGCCTCCTGCCCTCCCAGGACCCTGAAGGTCCAGGGCAGCTGCTCCCGATGGGAAAGGCCTGGCTTCTCCACCTGCCTGATTCGCAGTGGGTCCTACTGGACACCGGCCCCGGCCTGGACAGACGGCCACTGGCTGTGTCCTAGCTTGTCCACACCCTGTACACTCCAAAGACAAGACTGGCCCTGGCCCAGCTCCTGGGAGGTGGCCTCCCGGCCCTTGGAGTGTCCCGCCTGATTCGAGTCTTGTTCACTTGGGATCTGAGCCAGACCAGACTGTCTAAGCTATAGGGTGGTCTATGGGGGGCTTTGGGCTGGGGGCTACCAGTTTCACTTCTGCAGGGGCTGGAGACACAGTCGGCCATGCGGGAGGTCAGCCATGTGCACGTGGAGGAACCCCGGGACAGAACGGGCACGGAGGTCTGCTTGACGATACACCATACATGGTCACCCGGCATTGCTGTGACTCCCGGGGAATCTGTTTTTTCACTGTAATGAACCACAACCCTGAATACAACAGCCTTTCTGAGTTCTGAGTCCTTCTAGCCAGTCACTGACCTGAGGCTGGTTGTGGGGCCCCGACAGTCTGGGGGCACCAAGCTCCTTGGGGACATGAGGGGGTTTGAGGAAGCTCCTCCCCACGCCCAGGCCCTCGAGGCCCCGAATCAGCTGAGGACCGACAGCTGAGCCTGGCGTGAAGGGCAGACACAGGGCAGGACTTGTGCATGTGTGGCCTTGGGAAAGTCCCTCTGTGCCTCGGTTTCCCCATCTGCATGGGGGGACGATCCCAGGAGAAGCCCCTGCGGCCTCCATGTGGGGAGTCGGGGTCAGGAGGTGTGGAGCCTCCCGGGGGTGATGGTAAGATGTGGGGCATTTCCCGGCTCAGAGTCGGTAAGTCCTCACACGCTGCCCGAGGCCTGCAGCTTCGACACCCTAGGTTCCCTTCCGGGTGCTAACGGGGCACCGTCACGTCGCACATTTTCCTAGTCAGTTCACGTTATGGAAAACAGGGCTTCACGAGAGGCAGCGTGCTCTCCTCTCATCTCTAACGCACGAGTGCACGTCTCCATGGCCTCCTCCGCCTTGTGGCTGGAAACCTCGCGTGAGGAGCCCGAGGGGAGGATCCCCAGGGGGTCGCTCGGGCTGACATCCAGCCCGTGCCCCCCAGGCAGCGGCATCCCAACGCTGGGTGTGCTCCGCTGGTGGGTGGTGAGCCGGTTTAGGAGGGGCCGTGCGAGTTTTCAAATGTCAGGACGTGTTGCACGTAATACAGGTAAGTGCTGTTTCTGCAACTTTCTTTTTTTTTTTTTGTGAGGAAGATCAGCCCTGAGCTAACATTCATGCCAATCCTCCTCTTTTTGTTGAGGAAGACCGGCCCTGAGCTAACATCTATTGCCAATCCTCCTCCTTTTTTTCTTTTCCCTTTTTCTTCCCAAAGCCCCAGTAGACAGTTGTATGTCATAGCTGCACATCCTTCTAGTTGCTGTATGTGGGACGCGGCCTCAGCATGGCCGGAGAAGCGGTGTGTTGGTGCGCGCCCGGGATCCGAACCCGGGCCGCCAGCAGCGGAGTGCGCGCACTCAACCATCAAGCCACGGGGCCGGCCCCTGTTTCTGCAACTTTCTTGTCACGTGTGCGAGCTCTAGATGCTGACAGGTGTCAACACACACACATATGTACAAGCGTGTGCTGGGTCAGGAAGCGAGACCTAGCTCTTACCGTGGGCTATGTGAAAAAAGTTGTTTCGAGGACAAGAGTGCCGCGGGGACACGCGAATCCACCTGCTGCCAGGGAAGCGGCAGGTGAGTGAAGGCTGGTGCCGGAATCCGTGGGGTGTGAGGGGCAGGCAGCCTGGACGTCACACCACGAGAAGGGCAGCATCTCCTCAGCACAGGCATACACACGTGCGCACGCACACACACACACACATACGTGCACGCACACACATATGCACGCACACGCGTGTGCACACACACATGCACGCTTAAGCCCACTTCTCCAGGCTAACCCACCCCGTTGCCCCCCGGCCACATGTTGTTGGTTGGGAAGCTCTGGTTTTCGCCGCCCTGCTAACAGATGTCTGTGGCCGTGTCTCTCTACGTGGCCCGACTGCTCAGGCTGCGGTCCCCACGATGTGCAGTGAGGCTGGGGGGCAGCCACCCTCACTTCCAGCTGTCGGGCATGACCACGTCGGCCGGGCCGGCACTCACAGCCCTTTCCCAGATGGGCCCCATTACGGGTGAGGCTGTCCCCGAGGGTGGCCCGGCTGTCCCCAGGGTGTGGCATCCACGCAGGCCTGGCCCGGGCCCTGGGCCCCCACTGGCTCTGGCTTCGATCCCCCGCCCTGCCCGCCCAGCCTGGCTTACGGTCATGGGGATGTTCCAGGCCATGTAGACGTGGGACTTGAAGCCGTCCATCCACACCTCGGCCGCCCGCAGGGCGTTGCGCTTGGCGTAGTAGTCGATGTCGTTGTTGTAGGGCTTCCTCGTGCGCTCGATGTGGGCCACGCGGGAGCAGGGCAGCACCTCCATGCTGCCGCCGCACTGCCACACCTGCGGGGAGCAGGAGCCCCTGGGTGCCAGCCCACCTGCCCCGCCAGCACCGGGAGGGAGGAGGGCCTGGGGCCAGGGGAAACCACACCCCTGCTCGCAGACCCAGGGCACACCCGCCCGAGGGCGCCGGAGGCCCGGCGGCCGTGGGCTTGTTCAGGGGGAGCCGCCAAAGAGAAGTCCCCACAAAGCCAGGGCGCGAGGCTGCGCCCCTGCGATTCCTCCCAGTTTCATTTCTCTCGCACGTTACAGGAGACGATCGATGGAGGGATCTTTCCCAAGGAGATTCCACCCACCTGACCCCTCACTGTCCCGGTCCCGGGCCCCCACCCCGCCGCCCTCCGCTCGTTCTGCGGGGACCCCGCGGGAGGGGGATCCCCAGCGGCTGCCCCGGCCGGACAGGCAGACCCACCATCTGGTTCAGGACGAGCAGCGTGTGTGCAAACACCCCCAGCCCACCGCACACCTCACAGCCCAAGGCGCACACTGCCTCACATCCCGCACAGACGCACGGCCCCGGGCTGAGGAAGAAAAGTCCCAACGGCTGCTCCCTCCCAGACAAGGCGCCCCACGGCCCCAGCCGGGGGAGCCCGCACGCGGAGCAGACACGTTTGCGTCCTGACCTCCCGTGTGAGTGTTTATGTGTCGTCGTCTCACTGCGCAGCGCCCGGCCCACGAGGCACGTTCTGTCCTCCTGTCCCCCCCACGCTATCCTTCCTGCGATGGTTCATTTTGTGTGTCAGTTGATGGGGCCACGGGTGCCGGGATGTTTGGTCACACATCATTCGGGGTGTGTCTGGGAGGGTGTTTCCAGGGGAGATTAGCATTCGACTTGGTGGCTGAGTCAGGCAGATGGCCCTCCTCCACATGGGTGGGCCCCATCCAATCAGTTGAAGGCCTGAACAGAACAGAAAGGACGAGCAGGGAGAACTTGCTTTCTCTGCCTGAGGGTCTTCCAGCAGGGACTTCAGTCTCCTGCCTTCAGACCTGGACTGACACTCACACCACCGGCTCTCCCGGGTCTCCAGCTGGCCGACCACAGACCTGGGGCTTCTCAGCCTCCACGACTGTGTGGGCCCATTCCTTATAATCTCTGGAGAACCCAGACTAATACACCACCCCAACCTACCCCATCCTACCCTATCCCACCCCACCCCATCCCACTGAAAAAACGCTGATGTGATCCACCAGGTTGATCTCACCATGAACAAATGGTCTAATCAAGCCCACCCACGCTCTTTCTTCAGTCAATTTGGGGTGCCAGGCACGTGCGAGGCACTTCACTCGCCTCATCTCACGCACCCCCACCACAACCCAGGGAAGGATAGGCACCACAGGCAATATTCTCACTGTACAGAAGAGGATACTGAGGGTCAGAGAGGCTAAGCCAGATCTCACAGAGCAGAGCCGGGATCTGACCAGGCCTGACTGACCTGTGCTGCCCGCAGCCCCCACCCAGGCACTGTCTTCTCGAAATTTCCATCTTTTACAGTTGAAATGTAATAACAGTTCACAAACATTTGTCTACACTGACAAACACTTGAAAGTTGTCATTCTGATTGTGGAGAGGATGGGCCTTAATTCACTTCACTATTGCCCAGTTATTAGACTTTCAAATTCTCCTCATATAGTTTCTTTACTATTCAAAACAATGCTACAAAACACATTTAAAATGTTTTTTGGATAAACTTTCGCTGTAACTTGGCAGGCACGAGTATTCTAAGCTAAAGTCTTGCTCGCAAGGTGGCCATGTGACACATTCTGGCCAATGAGATGTAAGCAGGAGTCACAGGATGAGGCTTTTGGAAAAGCTGTGGCTTATCCTGGTTAAAAGAAGAAAAAGGAACAGACTCAGCTGGCAAGACCCTTTGCCCCTTTTCCCTCTTTCTGCTAGGAATGTGGATGTGAGGTCTGGAGGAGTGGCAGCCACCTTATGACCATGAGGCAACAAACATGAGGCTCAAGGTCTACACAATAAGCCTGGCTGATGGAAAGTTAGAAAGAGTCTGAGTTCCTGTGGTTGTTGTGGAGTTGCCATATCTGCTCTGTGCTTCATGAGACACCTAAATCTCTATCTCAACCTCAGTTCAAGCCTCAGTTAGTATAATGTTGGTACATTCCTAACTGATAAAGCTTGACCAGGAGGTGACAGTGGGATGAAGAGAAACCCCAACAATCCTGTGTCGGGGCAGGTGGGGGATTAACTTTGTTCTCATTACAGATGAAAATAAGAACTGAGGCACAGAGAGGTTAAGAAATGTCTCCAAGGTCACACAGCTGGTTGGTGGTGGGGCAGGGACCTGGAACTATTGCTGGAAGCCCCTGAAGTTGCTTCTTCACCTGGAGCTGTGGAGGTGACACAGAGATGTCACACGGTCTGAATGTTACCGTCACACCCACCCTGTGTCTCAACCACTAATTATTTCAATCAACTTGGCTAATTGCCACCCAAACCGAAACAGCAAACATGACGGGGAGGACCAGGTGTCAGGGCAGCAGGCAGCTGCTCAGATGGAAGGAGCTCCGGGCGCAGGGGAGACCCCGCCCCGCCCCTCAGTGTCCCCCACCCCCACCCCCACCCGCCTCAGAGCCTGCGGCGGGTTCCCGAGAGGTGGGACTCCAGAGTGGCCGCAGTCCTCTCGCTTGACAGCTACGACCCGCTCCTTCAGACCCAGAAATAATGACCCGTCGGCACGGCCCCAGCGAGCGGCTCGCTCACTGTGCGGATGTCAGGTGGGAGATGTGAGCCGACACGTGCCCCAGGGGGAGCGGGAAGGAGTCTGCCGGTGGGGACCGAGACGGGGACATGGAGGGCACAGCCTGGCGACAGGCCCGGAGCGTCTCCCCTCCCCCCCACGCCCTTAGAACATCCATTCTGAAGGGAGCTTGTCACCGACTAGGTGCCTGGAGAAACTCAAAGGTGGGTTTGGAAGCAATTAACTGTTTTTCCAGGTTGTTTCTTTTCCTTTTGTGTGCTAAGGAGATGTAACCACCAGCCATCCTGAAACTGACCAAGCCTCACCTCCAGAGCCGCCCCATGACCTCTGCCTTATCTTTAACGCAAAGGTCTCTCCAGGAGGAGCTTAGGCCTCATTATGCGGAAGCATGTTCTCCAACTGAGCTGTGCAAGCAAATACCTGCCTCTCCCTTTTGAACATTCATTCCCCAACCAAATAAAAGTTCCTGCTTTCCTTTGTTCGGGATGCCATGACTTTGGAAATGATTCCTCATGGCCTCCTACCTGCAACAAATACACTTTACTTTGTGAGACAGCTTCCACTGGTGTAGTGTCTTATTTAACTCACCAGGAGACGAGCCCACTTGGTTCGGTATCAAGCTGACCTTTCTCCTTTCTCTCCCCACATGCGTCATGCCGCTCGATGATCAGAGTGACGTTTTCTGGAGCGCCCTGTCAGCAAGGAGCCAGCGCTCCCTGCGGCTCTGCCTCCGTCCACACGGCCAGGGGAAGCGAGTGTGTCCTACTCCACATCACTGCCGTGGAGACACTTTTCTGGTCTCAGAGTTGATTTAATTCACAGCCTCCCTGCGGCCAGGAGCGTGGCACGCGGCCCCTTGCCGGCCCCAGGGCTTCTCAACGAGCCCTCTCCGTCTTTGCTGGCACCGAGCTGTCCCCGATGAGAAATGCCCTCAGAATCTCCGAGAGGGATTTAAAATCCCGCGGTCCAGGCCTTGCCGTTCCGCCCCCCACCACGTCAGACACTGGTGGTGGGCCGGGTGCGAGAGCTTCCACAGCTGCCCTGGGACTCTGCACTCAAGGGTGAGAACACACCGCCCCAGGGGCCCCACTGGGGAGCCGGGAGGGAGCGACCCTGGAGCTGTCTGACCACCTCATGCCTGCCCTCGGCTCTTCCCAGAGAAGCTGCCTCCTCCGGCCGCCCGCCTGGAGCACCACCTTCTCTCTGGACTCTCCTCCAGGCCAGCCCACCCCTCCTCGCCTGCCCGCTGCCTCTTGGGCCCTCCTCTGGTGTCATGGGGTCATGTTGGCCTCTCTTTAATCCTCCTCAATTCATCAGAACCCCCCGCCGAGAGCCACATGCCACACACAGGGGAATGTCACCTGCCTCTTTCCCTCAGTCTCCCCCTCTCAAAACCAGAAACATGCATTTGATATGGTTACTTTACAACAGTGTATTTTTGTTTTTAGAGAAATATGCTGTTTCTTTACAAACAAGAATTGAAAAATTCACACACACACATAAATCTGGAGGACGATATGGAAACTGTGAACAGTGCTTATCATGTGAGAGAAGGCTTTTACTTCCTATACCATATTTCTGTAATAGCTGAGTTTTAACACGGAGAACGTGTTGCTTTTATAATCCAAATAAAGTGAAGACTGCTCCCCCTCTTGGCTTCGCCACCACTCCAATACGCCCGACTCTTTAATCCCACGGCAGCCTCCCCGTGACTGCGATGACCTTGAAGATGCGGAGGTTAACAAATTCACCTCGTGTGTCAATGTGGTTACAAGAAAACAACTCTCAAGTTATTCGGGCACTGGAACCACAGCAGTACAGTGTCTCTCTAGTAAGTCAAACCATGCAAAATTGCCTTGTGTGTTCATCAAAAACAGTTGAATATCAGCAATTTTATGTGGTTCAACCTAATGTTCCCTTCATCCACCCATTGAATTACCCACCCATTCACCCAGCAACTCATCCATCCATCTACCACTCACCCATCCATCCACCTACCCATCCATCCACTATCACCACCCACCATCCACCATCCACCACCCACCATCCACCCATCCACCATCCACCCACCCACCCATCCACCATCCACCAACCACCATCCACCCACCCACCATCCACCATCCACCCATCCACCATCCACCCACCCACCCATCCACCATCCACCATCCACCATCCACCCACCCACCCATCCACCATCCACCATCCACCCACCCACCCATCCACCATCCACCAACCACCATCCACCTACCCATCCACCATCCACCCATCCACCATCCACCCACCCACCCATCCACCATCCACCATCCACCATCCACCCACCCACCCATCCACCATCCACCAACCACCATCCACCTACCCATCCACCATCCACCCATCCACCATCCACCCACCCACCCATCCACCATCCACCATCCACCATCCACCCACCCACCCATCCACCATCCACCCATCCGCCACCCACCCATCCACCATCCACCCACCCACCCACCCACCATCCACCATCCACCCACCCACCATCCACCCACCCACCCATCCACCATCCACCCATCCACCATCCACCATCCACCCACCCACCCATCCACCCATCCACCCATCCACCATCCACCCATCCACCCATCCACCATCCACCATCCACCATCCACCCATCCACCCATCCACCACCCACCCATCCACCATCCACCCACCCACCCATCCACCATCCACCCATCCACCCATCCACCATCCACCATCCACCCACCCACCCATCCACCATCCACCATCCACCATCCACCCATCCACCACCCACCCCTCCACCATCCACCCATCCACCATCCACCATCCGCCATCCACCCACCCACCCATCCACCATCCGCCATCCGCCATCCACCCATCCGCCATCTGCCATCCACCCACCCACCCACCCACCATCCACCCATCCACCCACCCACCCATCCACCATCCGCCATCCGCCATCCACCCATCCGCCATCCGCCATCCACCCACCCACCCACCCATCCACCATCCACCCATCCACCCATCCACCCATCCACCATCCACCCATCCACCATCCACCATCCACCATCCACCTACCCACCCATCCACCATCTGCCATCCACCCACCCACGCACTCACACACGGACACGCCCAGAGTGGCAGGCGGAGCTGGGAGGAGGATTTGGCAGGTTGTATCAAAAGCCATAAAAATATGTGTTTTATCTGATCCGGCAATTCCATTTCTAGAAATGTATCCTGAGGAAGTAACTGAGATGTGAGGAAAGATTCAGACACAAGAGCACTGATTTCAGAGCTGCACAAACTAGGGAAAGATGGAACGGTCTCAGGGTTGGCACGGACACCGCTCGGTGAGGGAGACTCTGCGGTTCTGGATGGACGTCACCCCCTGGGGACTCAGCCAGTGGTTACAGAAGGGATGCTCGTGGTTCACAGCTTTTAGGAAGTGTATACGTGTTAAACATAAAACGTGCAGCACACGTTATGTACGTGTACACACGCACACACGTAGGCAATGTTCGGATATACGGGAAAAGCTCTGAAAGGGTTCACATCGCGGCACTGACAGAGACAGAATCACGAGTGACTCTGATTTGGTTCCAGTTAGCTAACCTCCAGTGTTTTCCTCATAAAAGTCGCTTTCGTAAAGGAAAAAAACGTATCCAGAAGTACCCGCACATGGCAACATGGAGCCCTCGCTGCACGCTTGTTCTGTTCCAGGCACTGAGAGCTGATGTCACTGACTCCCCAGACAGCCCCCAGAGTTAAGTCTCCTGCGACCCTCCGTGACAGAAGGGGAAACCGAGGCTCAGAGAGAGAAGGTGGCCCAGCTGGTTAACGGGCAGAGGCAGGCTCCAAATGTGTCCCAAGGGGTCTTCCGAAAACCCTGTGTGGGCAGCAGGGCTTGTTCACAAAGACGTTCAAGTGGCCAGACTTTCTCTCCCCCAGCGGCATCTGCTTCTGCCCCCACCCCCACAGGCCTGATGCATCTGCTCAGATGGAGCAGAGGCTGGCTGGGCAGGCGAGGGGCTCACCCTGTGGTGACAGCCCTGCCCCGTGGGCTCCTGGGAGTGGGGATGCGTCCTCACCTTATGAGGCAGGCTGACCCACTTGCGACTAGAACAAGCCCTTCCTGAAAGCAGAACTAGAACAGGACTTCACGGCCCACTCCCCACCCTCCCCTTCTGCCCTCCGCTCACAGAGCAAGAAAGGTCTAGGACCAGCATGGGGGAACACCCAGGCGCCCCGCTGAAGTTTGACTGCAGGACCCCTCTCCCGAGTGTGGACCGGGGAGCAGTGAGGGCACCCTCCCTGCGCCCTCCGAGGGTGACAATGCCACTTGTCTGCTCCGGTGAGGCAGGAGCTTGTATAAGCCACTCGGGAGGACTAGGAAAAACCCGCCCCGGGCCCCAGATGTTCCACGGCCCACGCAGCCCTCAGAGGGCCGGGGTGTGGAGGCACAGTCACTGCCCCCGGTGCTGAGGTTTTCCCGCGGCACCCTGGAAGAGCCGCGAGTCCCAAAGTCAACGCGGAGCAGGCGCCCACGTCCGGCTTGTGTTCTGCGGCCGGATGGCTCTCCGCCGGGCCGCCCGCTGCTGCGGTGTCCTGACCTGTATTAACCTAACGGAGGCCCGGATCCATTTTCCCCTAATTGGCTCCAGGGCTCTCCTCATTAGGGGACGAGCCATTGGCTTGTCTACAATCACAGGAATGTAAACCAGCCCCCAGACCACAGAATTGCTCTCTAATTGGGGTGAATCGATCAGAAGTGCCATGTGGACCACCCGTGCTAACGATGATCAGAAACGGCGGCGGCTGCGAGGCCCGTCTGCATGGGAGCCGGGATCCCAGGAGGCAGAGGCCCCTCACGGTCTCTGCGACAAGGGCCACACTCCCGCCACGCATGCCCCTGCCTCAGGGCCTTCGCAAGCGCTGTTCCCTCAGCCGGGAACACGTTTCCCCAAAGCCGCACGGCTTGCTTTCTCTCCTCCTTCACGTCTGCTCAGACGTCACCATCTCAGCATTCCTTTCCCCGATCATCCCACTTCACATGACAACCTCCCCCATCCCAGACACTCCCTGCCCGGGTTTCTCTACAAGCTGCAGAGTGCACACGTATCCATTCATCTCAGGGAAGCTCCACTGGGCGACGAGGTGTCTGCTCCGCTCCCTGCTGAATCCCTGCACCCAGGACGACGTTCAGCCCCGTGGACGTCAGCAAGAAGTTGGTCAACAAATGAGCAACTTGCTCTCTGTGATGCTCCCCCCACCCCCGTGCTCCAGCAGTTAGCACACGACACAGAGGCCCCAGCTTTTCCAATAAACACGGTGAGCCCCCACTGTGTAGGGTCACTTGCAGCCGGGAAGGAGACAGCCTCGGCCCCTGCTCACGGGGACCTATTCGTATTCCAGAGGGGCATGGAGGGGAGACAGGCAGTCAAAAGCAGGGAAATAAGTGAGATATGGGGGATGGAGCTGTCGAACGAGGAAAACCCTGCGGTGTGCGGGGCATGGGCTCTGGGGCGTCCAGGGCCGAGACCCAGGGTCAGGAGGCAGCCAGGCGGGGAGTGGCTCCCCCAGAGTGGGACGCAGCTGGGCTTGACGGCGGGAGCGGAGGGGCTGGGGCCAAGTGGGTGAGCGAGGGAGTGTGGGCAGCGGGATAGGCGGGCAGGGGTGGCGAGGGTCCTGCCGACCCCGGGAGGGGTGTGGGTTTAATTCTCAGGGTGAGAGGAAGCCCCCTGGGATCACTTGGCGTCTTTGTCGAGAGGACAAGAAAGGGGAAGGGTGCAGGCCCGAGTGCCCTGGACTCCAGGTGGGACGAGGACCAGAGACACGGCCGAGGAGCCGCTGCAGACCCCTCGCTGCCCCCACCTTTACGGAACAGCGGTGCGTGTCTGCCCTGGGGACAGAGGGGGCGGGATTAAGGCCTGTGCCCACCCTCCTCAGGCCACCCCACAGCGTGGAGGTCCGGCTCTCAGGTAGGAGTCCCGAGCCTCCGAGTCCCGTTGGAGACTTGATCACAGTGACCCGAGTCTCTACAGCACTTGCTCTGTGCCAGGCACCATTTCAAGGCCTTACAAGCATTAGTTGGTTTAATCTTCATAAACCACACTCTCCGGATGAGTAAACTGAGGCAGGGGGCGGTTATGGAATGTGCTGGGCAGGTGAGGGTCACGGGCTCCCCACCATCATCGTAACCACCTCACTCTATTGAGAGGGGACAAGATTGGAAGTTAAAAAAGAGAAGAATGCAAAATTCTTGGCCTCCCCTGCCGTCCTGGGGTCTCCGCCCCGTCCTCTGGACTCTGGGCTGACTCGTGATTGCTTCCATCCACAGGTGAGCCCGTGACGCGGTGCCTCTCCCGGGGCCGGGACGTGAGAGGGAATCGCCACGGCTGCCTCGTTGGCTGGAACACCTGTGCTGGGGCCCGAGGCTGCCCGGGTGAGGGGCCCGACCATGGAGGGCCACGTGGAGGCTGGACTCCCCCGCGACAGCCAGCATCCACGGCAGCCACCTGGGTGCCACCTCGGACGTCCTGCCCCTTGGGGCTCTCGGAGGAGCGCAGCCCAGCCTCCTTCTGACGCAGCCACATGAGCAACCACGGCTGAGCCTTTCCCGGTTCCTGACCCACCGAACTGTGAGCAAAGTGAAATGGTCGTTCTGAGCTGAACTACGGGTGGTTTGTCACACGGTGACAGTGACGGGAATACAAACTGATTACAGCTGGAGATGAGGTCTGTGTCCGTGCATCCATCTCCCAGACTGACGGGCACAGAAAGGGCTTCATGAGCCACCGCCATCCTGGGGAGCCCCGTTAACTCGTCTAACTGCCCAGACTGTTCACCTCAGGCCCTCCGCCCGGCATAGAGTTCCCACAGTGCCAGACGGGACGCATCACACCCCAGGAGGCCGCAGCTCAAAGCCCTTTCACCCACAGCCTCTAAATACGGGTTCAACATATTCCTACTCCGTATGACATATCAGGACGGCGCTGGCCGGGTCCCTCAGCTGGAGTGCAAGGTCAGGCAGGCCTCTCGAACATGAGCAAACACCAGCCTCCCTGGCTGCTGATGCACTGTCGGTACCCAGATCTTGTGGGCGAGTGAGCCGGGACCCAGGCACCGCCGCCCACGTCCCAGTTCCCCGGCGGGGGGGGGCAGCTTGGCCGGGTGGTGAGTGGCCCCTGGAGGTGGGGGCAGCACGGTGGGCACTGGGCCAGGGCTGAGCAGCCAGCGTCGCGGGGAGGGGACCCACGGGCTCTGGGGACCCACTCAGAACCCGAGGGGATGTGACGTTGGGTGGAGCCCTTTCTGGCTCCCCGAGGCCCGACACGGCGACCGCTTATCTTGGGGGCTCTCCTGACCTCATCCCAGAAGTGCAGCTCGGAGCTGCGGGGTCTCCTCACCCCCCTCCTTTGTTTCTCTCTCCTTCCTTGCTCCCTTCTATGTTTATTTCCAATTGCAAACCTCAACTTCATTTCTCTCTAAAAAGTCCGCCTTGATACACACCTGGTGAAAGAATCCAGGAAAAACCAGAAGACACAGGAAGACGCCGCCCCTCCTCACCGCCAAGGGTTACCTACTCCACACATGGCTTGAGCCCCTCGCTCCCAAACATTAAAGGCACGTGTTTCAGAAGGAAGCACATCACTACCTTAGGTGGAACCATTGTCTCCCGCCAAAAATAAAAGGTGGCTGTAAAAGTAAACACAACAAAAACCAGGCATCGCCATTAAGGGTGAGCTGGACGCTGCAGTCTGCCAGAGGCTGTTTGGTCCGAGGTCTACTCGAAAGGGACACTGTTAAGCATTCAAGGCATCTAGGACCCAATCTGAGATGTTTTTGCTTGAAATAATCAGACAGGTTAAAAGAGAAAGGGTGGGGGATCTTTTTGAGGTGACAGGTAATTACTGTATCTTGATGTCGGAGGTGGTTACACAGGTGTTTGCATTTGACAAACTCCTTCAGCTGTGGACTTGAGGTGGGGGGAGAGAGACAGAGACAGAGAGACAGTGAAACAGAGATAGAGAGAGACAGTGAGAGAGAGAGAGAGGGAGGGAGGGATCTGAAGGAGTGACCTGCCCTCCTCTCTCCCACCACTTTCTCCCCGGGGAAAGCCCCTCATCCTGACTTCTGACTCCGGTTTTCCAGGCTGGCATTCCTCGGGTTTGGATCTCCAGTCCGGCCTCCTCCCTGAGCTTCAGGCTATGTCTCTCTTTGCTCTTTGTCCCTCCCGAGGCGGGTGCAGGTGGAGGCCCCTCTTCAGGCCCCCGTCCCCAGGGACAGTGCAGCTTTTCCAGGAGGACCCTGCCCAGTACTGTGTTGCAAATGGGGGCTGCAGTGCAGGACTGGGTCCTGCGGGTGGAGGGGCGAGGAAGCCAGGGGCCCAGGGGCAACCAGACACCAGCTGGGGGGCGGTCATGGTGTGCACAGAGCCCAGGGAACTTCACCTGAAGCAGCCGGAAACCCCAAGGGCCTCTCGGGTCGCGGAGGAGGAGCGCCCGGCCCCTGCCCTGCGGGAGCCGCCCCAGGAGATGAGCATGCCGCCTGCAGAAGGTTCAGGAATCATTTGCAAAGATTTGGTATTTAGTGATCAAAACAGCTGAGAAAAGTCAGCATATTGAAGAATCTGCCAGATTAACCTCCTGGTTCTATTTTTAATATGCATAATTGAAGTTTGATTCTGAATTTGTGATTTAAAATTGGACCGTGTCAGAGAATTAGATATATTTGCAAATAATCCTGAGATGCTTCAGAGAATTTGAGATTTGGTATAAATTTAAGTTATTAGATACACTAGAATTTTTTAAGCACTTGGAATTTCTGCTATGAGATCAGCATTCGAAGTGCTTAAGAGGAAAGAAAATATGTTCCATGTATAAGTGTCATTTTAAAACGTTCAGGGGAATTTAATTAACTAAAGGCAGAAATGGAATTGATTGTTGTTTCATGGCATTTAATCTGTTCAACCTTTAATCTGTTCAAACTTTAGGCAAAAAGGGAAGGTGAGTGTCCTCATTCTGTTAGAATTATAACCATATTAGTATGATCTGTAGGTTTAACTTAAAAGCTTAAAGCAAATAGGTTTTGAAAAGTGTAACTTCAATAAAATGTATGTAAATTTTATAAACTAGCCTTAAATAATCTTTTCTGTGAATAAAGCCTCCAGAGGGAAAAACAAAAACAAAACAACAAATGAAATGAAACCCTAGAAACAAAACAAAAAAACCAAGTACCCCAAGGGCCGGCCCGCTGGCATAGTGGTTAAGTTCACGTGCTCTGTTTTGGTGGCCCAGGGTTCGCAGGTTCAGATCCCAGGCGTGCACTGATACACCACTTGTCAGGCGATGCTGTGGCGGCGTCCCATATAAAGTGGAGGAGGATGGGCACAGATGTTAGCCCAGGGCCAGTCTTCGTCAGCATAAAGACGAGGATTTGCATCGAATGTTAGCTCAGGGCTGATCTTCCTCACCAACAAGAAAAACAAAAAACCAAGTACCCCAAACCACCGGGGGCTCAGCCCACAGCAGCACAGCTCAGCACCGGAGGCCCAGAGCGGGCTCCAGGACGCGGCTCCTCGGCCGGAGGATGTGTCGGGATTGCGAGCAGTGCTCAGGTCCGTGCAGAGCAGGGAGCCAGTAGCTGACGGTCTCCAAGGGGCCGGCCCTGCCGAGGCTGGTTCTCAAAGTGGGCTCCCGGACCAGCGGCCTCAGCAGCTCCTGGAATCTGTTGGACATGAAGACTCTTGGGCTCACCCCGCCCTACGGAATCCCGGTCTCTGGGGTGGGGCCCATGGATGTGTGTTTTAGGAGCTGTCTAGGGGGTTCTGGTGCAGCCCGAGCCTGAGAACCCAGGAACCGGCCCCTCCTTTTGGTGGGTTTCCGGTGCTCCCGCTCTGCCTGCAAAGCCTGCGGTGCCCAGGGCTCTGACGCACAGCTGCTGCAGCAGCGTCTCGGGGCCTCAGGCTCAGCGTCATGGCTAACCGTGAGTTTTGGCTCAAATGATGTTTTAATAATTGGGAAGTCAATGCACAAGCTGGCTTCCCCTTGCTTTAATTCCACAAACGGCTCTGAACTTCAGGCTTGGCTGCCGGTGGGTGGGCGGCTCGTGGTCCCCCAGGCTGCTGCTGCAGAGTTCCCGAGGACCTCATCAGGTCACGGCCCTCCCGCCACCCCTGAGCCGCAGCCCCGCTGGAGAGGGGCAGGAGGGCACGGCAGGCCTGTGACCTCGCTGGGTCAGGGGGTCCCTGACATCGGGCTGTGGCTCACGGCCCCGGCAGCCCCCCTCGGACACAGCCAGAGCCTGAGGCTGGAGTCTGGGGGAGCTGCCGCCTGCCCATCAGAAAGAGGACTCACACACGCCTCCCAGCCTTTTGAGCTGACCGCCTCCGGGTGTGGACTCGTCACCAGGTTGTCAGGTGCCCCTGGAGAGAGAGAGCTGGTTAAGTCGCTCTGCCCCGGGGTGAGTTGCTCTCGGTCCTGGCAATACCGATAACTAGTAATAACCACAGGATTCCTGGGCAAGAACGCCTGGAGGAGACGCCCAGCTCTGCCTCGTGAGGACTCAGTTTCCTCTTCTTGAAAACGGGAATAACAGCGTCTGCCCTCGGGGTGCTGTGCAGATGAAACCAGCAAATGTACGCAGCGCAGCTGGGACAGGCCCAGCGGCGTCAGTGGACTGCCGCGTGGACGTCACGGAACCGTCTGTGCTGCGGGGGCTGCGGGGTCAGCAGTTTATGTGCTTCGTTCTCACCTTCCCACCCCCTCCGTGGTCCCCGGTTCACACGAGGAGACTCAGCGAGGGGAGCGACTTTCCTGAGTTCACTCGGCTGGAAAGTGGTGGAGACGGGATTTGGACCCAGGTCTGATTGCTGCCGACACCTTTCACCCGCGTCCTCCGGCCCCACAGTTAACAGACAGCGGAACTGCTTCTAATTGAAGGGAGCATTTTAAATCAGCACATTTCGGGGTAGACGCTGCTTCGGAACAAGCCGTCCCGAGCTTGGTGACATCAACCATTTTCTAACGTGCCGGGATTCCGTGGGTCAGAAACGTGGAGGAGGCCCAGTGGGGACAAGTCTCTTGTGTCATGATGCCTGGGCCCCCCACTGGGAAGACCTGGAGGCCGGGGGCTCGAATCATCCGGAAGCTTCCGTGTCTGGCTGTCGGCTGGGGCCTCAGCTAGTTGCCTTTCCATGCGGCTGCTCGACATCCTCACGGGGGCATCTGGGTTCCAAGAGCTGGTGTCCACGGGAACAGGGCAGAGCGTCTTTTCTCATGACCTGGCCTTAGGGGTCACATCATTGTTCCTGCTGCTCTGTCCTGGTTGGCTAGTCACCAGGTCAGCCCAGGTTCAAGGCAGAGGGGACACAGACCACGTCGTCCTTGACAGGAGGAGGGTCCGAGTGCTGGGTGAGAGAGCACGTGGACCAGATGCCCCCGGCGGCCGTTGGAAAGCGCTGTCCGCTACGACGCAGAAGGGGAGGGTGTGTGGTTCCTCTGGACCGTGCAGCAGATGGTTGGTCCACATCCAGGCCACGTGGTGCGTGTGCAAGTCACTAAACCGCAGGCTCCACGAGTGCACTGAGGCGCCCCGAGGAACCAGCTCCTTCTGTCATCCCAGATCCGTCTGAGGCACCTGCTCGGGCCGCCCGGGTGGACCTGCCGCATGATGTCCCATGTTGTTTCTGTCTTTGTTTTCTTCCTGTTGACATTGGTTGGGGTTTCCCCCAAGCCCTCGTGACTGAATTTGCCTGCAAATTTGAGGGTTCTCTTCTCCACAGAGTCACCTACCTGCACGGTTTCCAGGCTTGACCACAGCCAGAAATATTTTGTGACGGCTCTGTGGCATCCTCGGTCTCCAGCTCTGAGGTCCCAACAGGGCCACCTGCCCATGACTCACATCGGCCTTGGGTCTCCTGGCTGCGAGAGACCAGTACCAGACCCCGGCTCCCCGCCCCCAGATCTCCAGCCTAGAGGGGCCGTGGATGCTGGCCTGGCACCCCCTGCCCTCTGGGCTTCTCTGGAGACACGGGGAATTGGAAAGGTCTGTGTCTCAGGCGCCTCCAGGGCACGGGCTGATGGAACCCAGACCCACAGGCGCAGCCCCAGGGAGGCTGTCTGTGCCGGGGCACCACTCTTTGGTACCCAGAGCCTTTGAGCCAAGCCCCCCTCCACCGGGCAGACGCGGGACCCTGGGGAGTTCCAATTTCTACGGGAACTTGAATCATCTTCAGGGGCACCTGGTGGAAACAGTCTGGCTTCCTCCACCCTCCATCGCCGGAATCCTTCATCGAAGGTTTCAATGCTCCCCACCCCCATCTTGCCTGATAATAACCACACAATAGTATCCCTGTTACGGAGTGATTTGTGTCCCCCGAAAGGTATGCTGCAGTCCTAACCCCCAGGGCCTCGGAATGTGACTTATCTGGAAAAGGGTCCTCACAGAGGTGATTGAGATAAGATGCGTCACCAGGTGGGTCCTGACCCAGGATGACTGGTGTCCTTGTGAGAAGGGGACATTTGGGCACAAAGTTGGACCCACACCGAGGGTGACGACGTGAAGACCCGGGGAGAAGACGGTGTGTGACTGGAGGACGTGTCTGGGAGCGGAGGAACGGTGAGGCGACAGCAGAGACGAGAGGCTGGGAGGGGCAGGCGGGTCCTCCTGGAGCCCTCAGGGAGCGCCTGTGATGACTGGATGTCCGACTCGGCCCAGAGCTGAGAGAACGGGTCCCTGGGCTTTAAGCCTCTGGGATAAGGTCACGGTGGCCCCAGGAGACCCCTGCACTCGGCGCCGGTAAACACCGCACTGACTAGTCGCCCACCGGGTAGAGACAGAGCTAACTGGCTGATTAGAGCCGAGAACTAGTCTGGGTTTGGGTCCCAGCCCTGGGTGCCCCCGGCTAAGTCACTTCCCGCCCCGGGCCTGCGTGTACGGTGGGGTCCTAGTCCCGGGCGTGTGGTTGTGGCACGTGGTGAGCACGTGAGCCCGGAGTGCCGGGCGCAGGCAGGGACTCGGTGACCTGGTCACGACCGTGCACTCGGCTCCTGGAGAAGGGGCGGTTTTCCCCAGGCTTGCCAATCTGGGTCGCACAGCCCTTGAACGCCCCTGCTGGCCCCGCCAGGCGCGCTGCGCCCGCCACGTCAACCAGGCTTTGCGCCCATCCGCTGAGCCCCCCAGAGCTGTGAACGCAGGATAAAAGGGGGCGCTGAACTATTGTTTTCTCTGCCAAATACTTAGAAGCTGACGGAGCAGCCGAGCCACTTAAGCAGAGCAGAAGGGCAGCCCTCCGCGCCCGCCTGGTGGTGGCCCATGTGGAGCCTCCCGGGGGCCCCGACCGCCGCGAGCTCTGGGCTCTGAGGGATGGGGATTTCCAGGCCCTGCCCCCGCAACCTGTCTGCCCATGGCCCCCCAGCTCAGCGGTGGCTTCTCCCCCACCCAGCTGCTCAGGCCAAATGCCACCAAGGCAACTTGCCCCCTCACACCCCGTGCCCTCCACCAGCAAACCCTGTGGGCTGCCTCCAGAATGCACCCAGACTCAGCAGGATCTGACCTTCTCCTGCCCTGGTCCAAGCCACCCCTCCCTGGATTATTCCCAGACCTCCCTGCTTCCGCCCTTGCCCGCTCCACCCTGGAACCAGAGAGGCTGGAGGGGTCCCTAAAGGTGGAAACCAGGTGGACCCTCTGCCCAGAGCCTCCCATGGCTCCCATCTCACTCGGAGCAGAAGCCGACCCACCCCTCCTCTCGCCACACAGGCCTGCTTGCTTCTGGCACACCAGGCACCATCCTGCCTCAGGGCCTTTGCACCTTCCGTTCCCTCGGCCTGGAGCACCCCTCCCTTCCCCTGATCATCCACGGCTCCCTCGGGCACCTGGAGGTCTCCCTGTCAATGCCACACGTCCCCTTCCCCAACCACTCTCTTTATTATTATTATTTTGTGTGTGTGTGAGGAAGATCAGCCCTGAGCTAACATCCGTGCTAATCCTCCTCTTTTTGCTAAGGAAGACCGGCTCTGAGCTAGCATCTATTGCCCGTCCTCCTCCTCCATTTTTTTCCCCAAAGTCCCAGTAGATAGTTGATGTCATAGCTGCACATCCTTCCAGTTGCTGTATGTGGGACGTGGCCTCAGCATGGCCGGAGAAGCGGTGCGTTGGTGCACGCCCGGGATCCAAACCCGGACCACCAGCAGCGGAGCACGCGCACTTAACCACTAAGCCACGGGGTGGCCCCAGCCACTCTCTTTAAAACCCCGCCCACAGCCCTGGTGTCCCTGCTTCATCCTCCCTTTCCCATCTCTCGCTGACTGATACACTGCCTTGTCTCGTCGCCGCCTCCGCTGGAAGGCGAGCTGAGGAAAGGCAGGGTTTCCATCTGTTTTGTCCCCTCTGTAGTCACAGGCCTGGCACACAGCCATGTTCGGATCATGTTAAGTGAGCCCTGCTCCCTGCGGGAGACACGGGCTCCGGGGAAGGGTCTGGGCCAGGCGCCTGCTCTCTGAGCCTCTGAGATCTCGCAAGCTGCCTGCCAACACGCACCGTGTCCTGTTCTGAGGGTGGAAGCTCTCCACACCACGTCCCTGAAGGGCTGTCCTCAAGGGGACCTGTGCCCCCTGGTCGCCGACATTCCCCAAGGCTTTGGGTGACGAAGTGCCCTCCCCACAGGGGGCTGAGGTCTGACCTCAGTTTAGGGCCTCCAGGAGGAGACCGAGCTCGCCATCCTGGAGCACCTGATTGGCAACCAAGAGTCTTCCAGAACTTTCCATCAGTTTCCCCAGCAGCCAAGGGAGGAGGTTCGAAACCAGGAGGAGTCGCTGGGATGGGAAGGAGGGGTTGGGGCTCAGTCACCCCCTGGATCAGATCGGGACCTCCCTTGGGGGCACCCAGGGCCCGCGGCGGGCAGCGTGTGCAGCCTCGTGCCGTGTGGGCCAGCACCTCCTGCCCCTCGGCTGAGACCTGCCCGCCCCAGCGAGGCCCCGTCCACCCTGGCCTGCCCGGGACCTTCTCCCCCGGGAAGCAGCGCTGGGGGCCTCGGGCGCCCACAACCTGCCTTCCCCATCCAACCAGGACAAATGCACAGAGCGGAGGCGCGAGGCGGGTCTCTGCTGCGGACACTCAAACGCCGGGAGAGGCAGGACCAGCTCTAACCACGGACCCCCGTTCCCCCAGCCCAGACGCAGCGTGACACAATACAGGTGAACGGCTTGAGAAATGATTGCCCACGAAATACAGTCTTTTGTTGTTGTATTCCACAGACGTCACACTCTCAGCCCCGACGCCACCGAGGTTTCTCACACTGACTCTTAGTTGGGGCCTCACGTCCCACTGACCGGTAACAAGCAGCTCGCGGACCAGCCTCAGTCCCGCGCTCTGAACAGGCCCAACTTCCGCCAGGTCTGCTCCGTAAACCCGCTCTCGGGAGAGGTCACTTACCCTCATGCCCAGCTCCACGTTCTCGCCACCGTACACCTCCATGCCCGGGTCCAGCAGGCCAATGTCCCCGAAATACTCCCGGTCCACCACAAAGGAGCAGCCAATCATGGCGGGGGTCCTGGTGGGAAGCAGACAGTGGCGTGAGCAGGTCACAGTGAATGACCCTGGGCCCCCGCCTGCTGGGGACGCTGAGCACAGATCAGGCTGGCAGCCAGGACAGCCCACATGGGCCCCCACCTCTCTTTCCACCTCCTCGAACCTCACCCCTGTGCTTCTCGGCACCAGTTGGTCACATGCCCAGGCTCCTGTCAGCTGTTTCTCCAGCCGCCAGGACACAGGCGAGGCCGCCTCGGGCGCGTCTTTGCATCCTCAGAGCCTGGTCAAGCACCCAGCACAGACCAAGTCCAAATGCTCATTGAGTAACATCAGCAGGTGACAAAAACCAGCATTCAGTTCAGGCAACTTAGTGTAGGGGAGTAGAAACAGTCAGTTTACCCAATGAGTTGTTTGATTGCCTTGAACATCATTTCCCAAGCTTGAGTCACTTGCCTATCTCCTTCATTGTTTTGTCCTATCTGTGTATCACGAGTCAGGGCTACAATGGGCAGTTGTGTGGTTGTGTACTGCTCAATTCTATGGACCCTCTTTGATATCAGACTGACTCTGAATGACACACCTTGGAGCTATAGAGTGCACAACCTGTGCAACCTGGAACGCTGTTAACATTTCTGTAATAATTCTTTTTAAAAAGTCGGTAAATCTTGCCTTGTCCCAAGCAATTATATCTGTGAAATCATGTGTCGAGGGGCTAGTTATATTTTTTCTAATATGGATTAATAATCTATCAGTGTTGTGCGTCCCCAGGCAGTGATCTCATGGAGCAGCGACGGTAAAGCAGGGCACAAGGAGACGGTGTTGGAGAACAAGCAGACAGACTCACTGTGAACGGTATTGCTCATTCACTCATTCACTCACTCATTCAGTCAACCTTGAATTTGGGAGACACCGAGTGTCTACTAGGTGGTGGGGACAAAAGACAGAAAGAAAAGAGAAAGGGAAAATGTCTCTCCAGCCAGAAGAGGCACATTCTACATGTGGTAAGAAAGCAGGACCTTCTAAGCTTTTGATGGAAGATTTTGCCTCAAAACAAAGGCAACTCCCTCGTAGGATGAAGGCTTGGTTTCTTCCGAGCTCAGAGAGGTTGAGCAAAGGCGTCCGTGTCCCTGAAGCCCCCGCAGCCGCTCGGGCGCCGAGACGAAGGCTGAAGCTCCTCTCTCCTCTGTGCCTGCCCGTCACTCCTGTATATTAAATTATCTTCAGTAAAAACAACAGCGACCGATCCGTCTCAATCACAACTTAAAAGCAGCGTTTCTGCTCCCAGTGACTAGAAGTCAGGTGTAAGTGCCCATCAGCTGTCCCAGAATATCAGGGGCACCAAGGAGCGATTATCCTTTTATTTGTGCAGAGATCCAATTTGTTTCATCATTAGATTTTGGCCGCAAATCTAAGGGTAACAGAATTTTGATGCCGTCTTTGACCTGTGGTGGCAGGTGTTGTCTGGTTAAGCGTACGGCAGGTGTTTCTCTCGTTTTTCAGCAAAAACAAAAACACCTCAGGATGCTCTCTGATGAACTGAAGTGCTGCACTCCCTGCCAAGTCGATTATAGCTGGTAACGATTTTTTTATTCCTGCTCAGAGTTCCAAAATAAACTTAAAATAAGCTCATGAGGCGACTGTAGCAGAATCAGCTGGCGCTGAATTTATTTGCATGAGAAATTCTTGCTGCGATTGCAGAAAACAGCGAGGGCTGAGGGGCTCTCAGGTCCGGGGGGCATGCTTGTCATTGGGGGCATCCTTGCATCCGGGCTGCTCTGTGGACACCGGGAGGTGGCGGCTCACAGCAAACAGCCCTCACACAGGCTCCTGCCTTGTAGAGATAATAGACACGCAGACACACACAGATGCACGGACACACAACACACACACATGCACCAGACATGCAGGCACACACGGATACGTGGACACATGTAGACACACGTGCAACACACAGACACTCACAACTACACACAGAGACACACACCACAGACACAGATATACAAATACAGACACACACAACACACATATATGGTCCCACAAATGCACCCACAAACACACTCACACACGCAGACACACCCAGATACACACAGACACGTATACAGATGCAACACACACAGAAACACACGTGTGCACCCCACACATGAACACAGACGCACATCTGCAGCAAACACACGCACAGATACACACACGCCCGAGTCCACGTAACTCGGGAGCCCTGCACAAACGAGAGCTGACAGAATGAGGATCACGAATGCATGCTCCAGCCTTCGGGAGACCGACCGGGTACCAGGCGAGCCAGCTGCTCCTGGCGTCTTGAAGCACACGCACCACGTGCGGGCCAGGCGGTGAGCACGAGCACGCGCTGGGTTGGTGAGCACGCGGGAGGTGTGTGGAGGAACGTGAGGCCTCGCTGGTGACCAGGCGCTGGTGCACTGGGCGTGGAGGAGCCATCTTGCACATATCCAACGCTAAGCGTGGAGGGTGACTCATGATGGCCACAAATTTGTGGAGAAACTGGTGTGGGCTGGTTCAACCCTCTGGGAAAAGTCTGAAACTACTCCAGCGTGCTCCGAGAGGCGGTCTAGGCAATGGTGAACAGCGTAGGTTCAGGAGCCCAGCCTGGCTCTGTGCTCAGTGCTGTGCGATCTCAGGCAGGTGGCTCCACCTCTCTGAGCTCAGCTTCCCCACTGTGATGCGAGAGGACAGCGCCCCCTCCAGTGGCCGCTGACCAGGTGGAAGGAGTTAACACCCGGACTGCTGGGAAGAGTGTCTGGAGCCCGGGGACCGGGTGCTGCTATTATTTTATTCCCTAATTCCACCGCAGGCCTTCATCCTGGGAAACTAACCAGATGCTATTCGCACAAAGCTGGGCGTTGCAGAGTGAGCTGTAGTGGCAGAAAGGGAAGTCAGTGTAGGCCCATCAGTGCGGACGGTGGAACGAATGTCGAGTCACCCCTTGGAGGAATATTTCCTGGCCACCGAGCGCTGTGGTCCTCAGACCACCCGCCACTGTCGGAAGAGCTTCTCAGGAGAGGTCAGGTGACAAGTCATGAAGTGAAAGGTCGCTGCTCTACCGTTGTGACAGAGAAGATGATATAGATGTGTGTGAGTGTGTGTGTGCCCGTGTCTATGCCTGTATCTGCCTGTGTGAACGTGTGTGTCTGTGTGCATGCGTGTGTATCTGTGTGTCTGAGTGTGAACGTGTGCGCACATGTACCTACCTGTGTGTGTCTGTGTGCGTGCGTGTGTACCTGTGTGTATGAACGTGTGTGCACATGTATCTGCGTGTGTGTGTCTGTGTGCGTGCATGTGTACCTGTGTGTCTGAGTGTGAACGTGTGCGCACATGTATCTGCGTGTGTGTGTCTGTGTGCATGCGTGTGTACTTGTGTGTGTCTGTGCGAGTGTGAACGTGTGCGCACATGTACCTACCTGTGTGTGTCTGTGTGAGTGTGAATGTGTGCACACATGTATCTGCCTGTGTTTCTGTGTGCATGCATGTGTACCTGTGTGTGTGTCTGTGTGTGAATGTGCACACATGTATCTGCCTGTGAGTGTGTTTCTGTGTGCATGCATGTGTACCTGTGTGTGTCTGTGTGAGTGTGAATTGTGCACACATGTATCTGCGTGCGAGTGTGTCTGTGTGCGTGCGTGTGTACCTGTGCGTATCTGTGTGAGTGTGAATGTGTGTGCACATGTATCTGCCTGTGCATGTGTCTGTGTGCATGCGTGTGTACCTGTGTGTGTCTGTGTGAGTGTGAACGTGTGCACACATGTATCTGCCTGTGAGTGTGTTTCTGTGTGCATGCATGTGTACCTGTGTGTGTCTGTGTGAGTGTGAATGTGTGCACACATGTATCTGCATGCGAGTGTGTGTCTGTGTGCATGCGTGTGTACCTGTGTGTGTCTGTGTGAGTGTGTGCATCTGTGTGACTTTGTGCGAGTGCATGTGTGTGACTCGGGCCTTCGTCCCACGCGCCCTGCTTTGCAGGAGGAGTGGAGGGGCTGTGTGTGGCCCCTTGGCCGACCCCGGGGCATCTGCCTCCCGGCTGCTTTTCCCCGGGGCCCCTCTGCCCCACGCAGAAGCCGGCTTCACACCCACAGGCCCATCGCCATCCACCAGACGCGCTGGCACGAATCTGGACTCCTGAGGGGACCTTGCCCACGGGCCCTGTGGCCACGGGGAGGTGCGTGCCGGGGGCGGCGTGGCGTCGCAGCTGCTCCCCGGAGGACCTGGGCCGAGGCGGGAGGGCGGGGAGGACAGGCCTCGTGCGCGGTGGAGAGGCCTGTGCACCCCTCCTGCTGCTGAGGAGCCTAGAGCAACACGGAGGCGACAGACGTGCCCCTCGCTTGCGGATCCCAGTTTGCCCTCATTCAGAATCCCCAAGTACCTCCGAGTCAACGACAGTGTTCGTGGCTGGGCGCCCTCAGTGCACGGCAGCCCCATGGGAGACTCTGGGAGCCCACGGCACGGAGCCCACGCGGGGCCTGCGCGCCTCCCCTCCGGCCCAGCACCCTCCTCGGGGGCGCAGGGACGCCGTCTCTCCTTCCTGCCACGACTGAAATACTTTCCCCGCAGAAGCCCAAGCTTTATGTTTCTTTTCACTCTTTTTCCTTCCTTGAGCTTCAAGTATAATGAATGGCAGGAAGATTTCCTCCAGTAAATCTTCAGATTCAGCCTCTCCCGGCGCTGAGTAATTTCCTGGCAAGTGCGAGCTGTGTCCTTCAGCAGAAGGGCAGCGGCTCTTCCTCCGGGGACGTGGGAGATAAGAAATCCCAGAGCCATTTCCCAGAGGAGACCGGGTGGACCCCCGTGCTGGCCTCCGGAAGCAATTTTCTAGCCCGGGGTGGGATTCTCCTAACCTGCAGGGGAGGGACTCGACCCGAGGGTGGCCAGGAGGGCTTTCTGCAGGGAGCCGGCCCGAGCGCTTATTCTGCGCGGTCTGCCGTGCAGAGGGGGTGTGGGGAGACCTGCCCGAGCGCGTGGAGCAGAGGGCGGCCTCTGCAGAAGACCGTAGTAGTTTGTGGAGCAAAGGGCTTCAGGCCGCTGGGGGCCTGGTTCAGTCTGAGGGTGCAGCCCTTCTCCGTCATTTGGACCCAGAGTGCCAGCCCTCGCCTGCCCTCTGCCCCTCTGGGAGTCCGGAAGCTTCCACGTCCCCCAGTGCGCTCGGCCATCACCCCCTCCCAGGTCAGCCTCGTTGGTCCCACCTGGTCTGCTCCTCTCCTCTTTTGCACGTCTCCATGTCTTACCTTTGGAGACTGTACTCGAACATGCTGTTCCAATTATTCCAGAACTGGGGAAATAACCCAAGGGACCCGTGAGACCCACCGTTAAGGACCGGAGCCGAAGCCCCCAATCACCCACCCTCCACAGGCCCCTGCTCCGACTGGAGGGCCGCGGCGACACTTCAGTCTCCAGGAATTAGTGCCGGTCAAAGCCAGCGTCCAGCAGTCCCTGGAAAGTCCGGTCATTTCCCTTTTCCAATGCACAGATGTTCTGGTAACTTCTGGTAAATGGCCACTGGTCAAATGGACCCCTCATGGAGGCCAGGAGGAAGACTAACAAGACGGATTTTGGCAGTGCAGAGGGTCCTTCCTGAAGGAAATGGGGTCTCTCCTTCATCCGAGGGCACAGACCCTCCACCACGCAGGGAGGCGACGTCCAACAGGCCCTCCCGTTACTGCTGACCCTCTGCGTGAGGGACGTGTGCGGGGGCTGCAGGGAGCGGTGGGGACTGTGGCGCCGCCCTGTCTGAGGGATCAGCAGCAACTCAGCCCCAGAGATTGTCACTACATAGGAATGGGGCTTAGGTTTTCCAGAATCTTCTAATTTTCAGAGATGTGAAACCTCCTTAAATTTGACCATTGTTTCCAATTTTAAATATATTTGGCACAAAGTGACCACACTGTGCTCAGAGGCGGCCTTTTCTAGAAGAACTCAAAGGTCACGGTCACGGGACGAACATGGTGCCGTGTCCACTGAGAGCAGGGAGCAAGAGCGCCTCCTTCTCCCCGGAAAGAGAGGCTGGGGGTCCGGGGAGCCCCCTGAAGCAGCCACGAGGTAGGGCAGGTGTGGAGCCTGCTGGGGACCCCGTGGGGTCTGGGGAGGCGATGGGCGGCTTCCTCTCTTCCCCGAGGACCCATCACGTCTGATTTCCAGGGGGCCTTGGCGGGCGTGGCCCCTGTGGGGCCGGCCCGAGCGCTGCTCTGGTGGGCAGACCACTGCTGATGGACATTTGGGCATTTCCGGTTCCGGCCCACAGTGAACGATGATGTGAACAGTCGCGTGTGATCTTTGCATAGACGTGTGTTTGCACTGCTTCAGGGCAAAGGCCGAGGGGCAGAACGGCTGGTCACACAGGACGTGTTTTTACCAGAAACCGCCACACGGTTTTCCAAAGCGGTTTTGCTGGTTCGTTCTCCTCCGGCGGCGTCTGCGCGTCCCGACGGCTCCAGCCCCACCAGCTCTCGGAGCCGTCAGGCTGTTCTAGAACCGTTGTTGGCGGTTCTAGCGCGATGCAGGGCTGTCTCATCGCGCCCTTGATCTTCGTTTCCCCAGGACAGACCGTGGTGGCGTCTTCCCACCTGCCTGTCGGCGCTTGTCTTTCTCCTCTTGAGAGTGTCTATTCGAGGCGTCCGCCCGTTTTTCATTTGGGTTTCTGGCATCGGGGTTTTCAGAAGCTCTCCAGGTGATGCTGATGAGGAGCAAAGTGGGAGACAAAGCACAGTGTGGCCCGAGAACCCGCTCCCGCGTGGGCGGGGCGGCCAGACTTGCGGGAGACGCCGCCCCGGGTCCTCTGACTTCACTGGCCCCTAAAGTGTCTGTTTTGCCTCTAATTGGGGATTATCAAGTGCATTTTGAATGAAGAAAAATGACCTCAGACCGCTGCTCCTTGCCCGCAGTGAGGCCCTGTCGGTCCCTCCGGTCCTGGGGGAGCGCTGAGCCCCCGGTCCCCGGCACCCGCTGCCGCTCGCTCACGGCACAGGCCCTGCCGGCTCTGGGGGTGTCTGGAGCCCCGTCTCTGAGACAGTGACTGCGGGGACAGCTCAAGGCCCCGGGGGAGGCTGCCGCCCCGGCTCCCGGAGCCTCACTGGTCTCACCGTGTAGAGCACCCCTGTGAGGGCGGCGCTATCTTCCTCCCTGGAAATCAGGAACGTGTGGGGCTGGGGCCAGGCTGTTTCATCTCGCGGTGCCCACTGACCTCACCACCAGATGTCCAGACTGCTCTGGACTAAACTCATCACCGAATGGCTCCTTGCCGGCACAGGGTAGGGGCCTGCCAGCCCCCGTGAGACCCTCCCAGAGGAAGAGAGAGAGCTTCCCGAGGCACAGCGATCGGTGGTCTTGGTCACTCCCAGGCAAAGTGGCCTCTTTCAGCAGGATTTCTGCAGGGACACACCAGTTTGTACAGATGGCGGGGAGCGGGGGGCCCCTGGCCCCTGAAACCCTAAACCTCTTCGGGGAGACCTGACAAAGGCTCCAGGGGTCAACAGGTCCTGGAGATGCACATCTATTCTAGGAAAAACCCTCCACCTTGGCAGGGCCCCGGGAGACAGTGGCGGCATCGATAGGTTTTGAAGCACAGATTTCCCATGGGGTCAGCAGACCACGGAAGTCGAGGGAAGGGGTTGAAACCGCAGAAGCTCAGTCCGTGATGGAAACGAATAAAGCAAGCCAGGCAAAGAAGACAGACAGTGCAGGTACGATGGCAAAGTGTCAGGGAGCAATAGGGAGTGGGGGGGACTGCGGCAAACTGGAGACCATGCACCTTGTTTAGACGACTGCTGCCTTGTGAGAATGTGGGCCTTTCCATTTTTCAAAAGATGCTGGGCTTGTGTATTTTTAACATTTAATAATCTCTCCATTTTCGTGTTTGGGAACTGATTCAAAATAACATACTTGTTTTGCAGGACAATCTATGGGGGTCTGATTGAATGACTGTGTGTCTCTGTCTGTAGCTCACGCCATCTGTTGGTCTCATGTCTCTGCTCTGCTCTCCCTGCCCATGTTTAGGACTCTGGCCATGCTGCCTCCATCTGTCCGTCCCTCTCTCCCTCTTTCTGTCTGGGTCGGTTCCTACTCCCTCTCCCACCTCCGTGTACCTCTCACCTTCTCTCTTCTGTCCCGTTCTTCTCTCTCAGGGTCTGTCTTTTTCTCAGTCTCTGTCACTGGCTCTTTGTCTGTCTGTGTGTCTCCCTCTCTCTCCCTCCTCTGTCCTGCTCTCCCCACCCGCCCTTGTCATCACGCAGGTCACAAACTGGCCCAGCTCCCCACTTCCCCCTCCCCACGTCCCGCGCTCACATGCGGCAGCCCCTGCACCTCCGTGTCCCGCCCGGCGCCAGGCTGTGGCTTTCTGCAGGGGACATCGTCCGTCCCCCCAGCCCCAAGCCCACCTGCAGCAGCCCCTCCCCACCCCCCCACGCCGCTCCTGGCTCCTCCCGCGCAGGCCCCGCCTCGGCGGCCCTGGGGCCCGCTCACCGGATGGGCGCCGCCTCGTCGCCGCGGTCCAGCCAGTCCTGGGGCGGGATGATGTACATGCACCAGAGGCCCCAGTTGTAGCCGTGGGCCGCGCTGGCGTACTGCTGCACCTCGAATGTGTCGTACTTGATGTTGTCGATGGCGGGCAGGACGATGCGCCGGCGGTCTTCCCGGATGCGCGTGAGGGCGGGCTCGGCCCTGCGGGAGGCCCGCGCCGTGAGCAGGGGCGTGGACGCCGGGACCCCCACCCTGTTCCCCGAGGAGGGGCCAGTTCACCAAAAGCCGGTAGCCGGAGCAGGCGGCCACACTCTGATCTGATGGCCGGCTGGACCGCCCACCTGCTGGCTGGACCCAAGGGCTTCACCTCTGGAAGCCCCAGGGGTCTTCCAGGCTGCAGACCCCCCATCCGAGGTCTCGCCCTTCCTGGGGCAGCCCACCACTAAGGACTGATTGACACTGGGGATAGAAAGACTGTTTGACCCAACCTATGACCTCTCTGAAGGGCTGTCCTGGCTCCAGAGCTCCCTGTGGGTCGGCTGACTCTGTCCCTGGGCCTGGTTCACAGCTCTGCCTCTCCCTTCACCGAGTCCCACTTCCTGCCCCTGCTTCCCTACACCTGCGGGAGGTACATTCATTTACTAGCATGGATTGAGGACCTGTTATGTGTCACACCCTATTCTAACAAACTGGAATACCTTTGTGAACTAAAGAATAAAAAAATCCATGCCTCGGGGAGCTTATGATGTACTGGAGCGACAAGAAAGTCTGCCGAGTAGTGTTGTGCAGTGTGCAACCTACACAACAGCGTATGGCAGCCCTGACCGGGCAGGGGCGTGGGACAGACGATGATGTATAAGTAAATGAAATAACATATTAGGAGATGATAGGAATTGTGAGGAAAAAGAGAGCAGAGTGAGGGTGATTTGGAGTCACGGTTTTAAATAGGGCGTCCAGTGTAGGCTGCACGGGGCAATGCCCGGGAGGCAGTGTAGGAGGGAGCGGGCGTGTGTCGGGGGATGGGCATTCCACGCAGAGGGAACAGCCAGCGCTGGGACCCGGCACGTGCTGCTGTGCTGGGAGCCGGCCGGCAGGCGGGAGTGGAGAAAAGGGGGCAGCGTAGGCGATGAAGCCCGAGGGGCGGGAGACCAGGACGTGGTCCCCTCCCTGTGACCTCCCTCTGTGCGGGGGCCTGGGGAGCGGGTGCAGCTCCCCCCAGAGATGGCCCTGTCTACCTCAAGGATGAGATGCCACCCGGAGGCCCGCCCCCTTCCCGCGGCTGTGAGCACCCGCCGACCAGGGAGCCGATGCTACAGTGAGGGACAGCGGGGCCGAGGCCGGTTTGGGGTCCGGCTCCAGCAGGGACAGCTCCGACCCTGGCCGGCGAGAGCCGCCTCATGGCCTTCCTTCCCGTCTTCCAGTGAGAGCCTGGTGTCTCTGCCTTTCACTCCACGAGGGGGATTAATTAATTGCTGTGCAAAAAGCGCGTTGGAGACGGGACACTCTGCAAATGGCACGTCTGCTAATGAGGCGGATCTTGGTGGAGGCAGTCCGGGAGGGAGGGCTATTTACAGATGGACACTGGGTTTTCAGTTATGAAAATTAAAGTTACACCAGTTAAAAGTGCATTTTGATGTGACAGACTCGTGGCTCTCCTAGACGCCCTCCAAACGCCTCAGGGAGTTTAATGTATTAGAGGGATGGAAGGGCCACCAGGTACAGTTGTGCAGTGCACAACCTACACAACGGCATGGAGAGACCCTGGCGGGGGGCGGACAACAATATGTAGTTAATGATAGAAGGTGACAGACGTCACAGGCAAAGACGAGTCGCTTCGCGAGGGTGGCAGAGGAGAGAGAAATGGGGGCTACGAGGAGAAGTCAGAGCAGAAGGAAGCCGAATCTCAGTCAGACATGTGCTGGGACGGAACCAACCCGTAGAGCAAACTTACAGTTAGGGTAGCTGAGGTGCCCCCGGGAAAGCCGAGGGAGCATGCAAGGAAAGGCCCCACAGCCTGAGAGACACCAGACCACTGAAGCAGTGAGGAAAACCACGAACTTTGAGAGACCCCAAAGTGCCAGACCCTCGCTGGACCCGGCTGGGGACCCCTGAACCATGCACTGTGGGACTTAGCACGCCCACCATGAACCCCTTCTTGTAGCACATACAACCCCTCATTCCCCTTGGGGGCAGTATCTCAGTGAATATCTCAGGTTTACGCTTCACAGAGTTTAAAAATATGAGTTGGGAGATTTGATATAAAAATTGCAAGTTTTAGTTTCTCTTGAAAATGGGACAAGCTGGCCACGCTGGGCCGACTCTTCCCTGCGGCTCAGCTGATGGGTGCTGCACGCTGCCCAGAGTGGGGCTCTCGCGCCCTGTTCACTGAGGACCCCTGGAGACCCACCCCTGTGGATTAATTGAGCTGAAGGCATCCTGGATTCCCTGGGGGGGGGCCCAAACCCAATGACAAGGGTCCTCATAAGAGACAGAGGAGGAGAGACACGCACACAGAGGGGAGAAGCCCGTGTGAAGACAGAGGCAGAGATGGGAGGGATGGGGCCACGAGCCCAGGAGCCTGGAGCTCCCAGGAGCTGGGAGAGGGTTGAACGGTGATCCTCCAAAAAAGCCACGTCCATCTGGAAGCTGTGCGTGTGACTTCATTTGGAAACAGAGTCTCTGTAGATGTAATTAAGGTCAAGGGCCCAAGATGGGATCATCCTGGATTCAGGGTGGCCCTAATCCTGTGACCGGTGTCCTCACAAAAGAAAGGCAGAGGGGGACTTGAGCACAGACCCGCAGAGGAGAAGCCGCGTGTGGCGGAGGCAGACACTGGAATGGTGCGGCCACAAGCCAAGGGATGCCAGGAGCCACCAGGGGCTGGATGAGGCAGGAAGGAGCCTCCCCTAGGGCCTCCGGGGAGTGTGGCCCTGCGACACCTGATTTCAGACTCGGGCCTCCGGAACTGAGAGAATGAATTTCTGTTGTTTTCGGTCGTGTGTTACGGCCGACCCAGGACACTCGCACATGGGAACCCTCCCTCTGCTCACACTCATTTGTTCAAAGTGTCCGCTCACGTCCGAGGCGACCTCACACCCGGGTTGTCCCCTCTCTGCAACCCCAGCTGGGTGAGTATCTGACACCCGTGTGCCCGGAGCCCGGCGCCATCGAGGGGCTCCACAAACACCACTCACATACCCTCGCGACGATCCCACGTGCATCTCTCCCGCACCCCCACTCTGCAGACGGGCAAACAGGCACGCCTGGGGACAGTCGCCGCCCGACACCGGCTGCGGCGCCCGTTCTGGCTGCACGCACATCAAGTCGGTGAGTCTGACCATCACGCCGTGCCTCTTCACACCTAGAGCCTTCCTGAGGCGCGCCGCCCTCTGCCCACCCAGCGGCCGCTCAGGGCCTGGCGCGCCAGGGCTCCGGGGACGCCTCCCAGAGGCCCCGCCCAAGAAGAGTCCAGCGGAGCTTTCCAGAAAATGCTGAGGGTCATCCTGCCGCTCCGTCCGCTCGTCCTCAGGCACCTGCCTTGGGACAACGGGGTCTGGACAGAGGCACCAGGCCCACTCCTGGTCCGACGCCCCAGGGGACCCCCCAACCCCCTGGGGTGTGGATAACTTGCTGGACAAGTGACCCTGTTCTGAAAGCATCACTGGCCTCCTTTGGGTACAGCTCCAGGTGGCCCAGGGCACTACCCTCCTCGAGGGTGAGACCCTCAGGTGGGGGACACAGACCCCTGGACCCCACCCCAGAGACCCTCGGTCACACAGACCTGCATTCCCACCTGCTCTCAGGGGCTGCTGATGCTGCGAGTCCGGGGGCCCCAGTGAGTATGGAGGCCCCGAGGAGTCCCCACCTCCCTGGGGCAGGGACAAGCCAGGACAGGAGCCCTGCCTTCCTCCCGGGTGGACGGGGCACACCTCCAGATTATCCCGAGGGACAGCCCCGCCACGTCCCCTCCACATTTCCCATCGGAAGCCCACTTGCTCCTGCGTGGAAGGGATGAGAGAAAACTCGTCGACTCTTTGATCTAGAATGTTCCATAAGGATCAGAAATTGCTTCCATCTGGTTCCCAGTGGCTTAGGCCTCTAGTAACTGACCGAGACCCTCGAGACCACACGTCTATGCAGCAACTGCCCCCAACCTGTGTGTGTTTCCCTGATTCGAGGTGACACGAACGTCCTCATTTCATTCTGTCGCCTGCTGGAATTATTGGCCAATTCAGACTCCTCTGGGAACAAGTGGAGCCCTCACGTGTACACGTCCTGAGGTCCTCCCCCTCACAGACAGTTTCTGGGTTCTCGGGGCTGGGCGTGGAGAAGCCATATGGCTGGACTCAGATGCCCCCGGTCCTGCCAGGCTCGTCCCCTTGGCCCTCGTCCCCTGAAGCCGGTGCTGGTCGACCCCACCCAGACCCCGGCCCCGCGGCCCCGCGGCTGCTCAGCTACAATGGCCTGCACCCCGGCCCTTACCAGCCGGCGCTGAACTCCACGTGGGCATCGAAGAAGCCGACGACGGGGGCCGTGGCCGCCTTCCAGCCCTGCAGCCGCGCGCGGATCAAGCCCTCTCGCCTGCTGTTGCGCACGACCTTCACGAGGCCCGGGTATCTCCTGTTGATGTACTGGTCCAGGCTGAACTTGAGCTCCACTGCAGGGACACGGGGACGTCTCAGCATCTGATGTCCGGGGGGGACCAGGCCCCTGAGACCCCAGGTCGACGGAGTGTGGTGAGCCCGGAGCCGTACGTCGTAAACGTTTAAGAGGACCCGCTGTGGGGGAGTGAGACCTGGGCGCTGGGCAGACTACGGGGGGACAAGACCCCACCCCCTGCAGCCGGCTTTCCAGCAGGAGAGACAACGGACCAGGAAACAGTCAGACCAGACCGAGTCAGACAGAGGCAAGGGTTACGAAGACAGGAGAAAATGGACTGAATTATTAGCTGTAGAAAGGAACGGAGTTCCTGGACAGATGGGAACAAGGTGTGGTCCGTGCACAAAACGAAGTGTGAGGCAGCCTCAACAAGGAGGGGACTCCAACACGCTGCCACATGAGTAGGCCAGTCACAGAAGGACAAACCCTGTGAGATTCCTTGGAGGGGTCCAACTGACGGAGACAGAAAGTAGGAGGTGGGCGCCAGGGGCGGGGGCAGGGGGAGTTGGTGTCTAAGGGGACAGAGTCTCAGTTGTGAAGATGGAGAGTCCTGGAGATGGACACTGGGGAAGGCTGCACAACAACGTGAATGTACTCAACGCCCCTGAACAGTATGTTTATTTTAAAAATGGTTAATTTTATGTTATGGGAATTTCAACTCAATAAATTATTTAAAAAATTGAAGAAGGCACGTATAAAAGACAGGAATATATACTTGAGGAAGCTCCCACTGGCCAACCGTGCAAGCAACAAAACAAGGAACAATAATACCAGATTTTAGCCAATAGGAAAAACCAGAAAAAGAGAGCGGGCGATCGCGTGGGCAGGAGCCTCTCTGGGTAGACGAGGACGCCCGTCTGCGAAGGTGACATCTGGGCTGGGCCTGGACGGGGAGGAGCCTCGGGGAAGACGGGGGTATGGGTCTGGGTGTGGAAAGAAGCCCGTGTCCCTCGGGGGAGCGTCCTCGGGCTGCTCCAGGGACGGGGGAGGAGGGTGGGAGGACAGACAGGTGGGGGGCTGAGTGGGAGGGGCCTGCGGAGCATGTGGACCCGAGACCTGGCTTCTGGGCGTCTGTTGATCCTCCCCGACCTCGGGTCAGGCGGCTGCTGGAAGACGACATGTATCACCGGGAGACCTGTCGTCCCCCCGTCACGAGGCTCCAGTGGACGCCCGGGGGAGGGAGCCCGGGCCCCACGTGGGGCTCAAGTGGACCAGCCAGTGGTTCCTGGGAACAGCCTCCCCTACTCTGCCCTCCCTCTCAGGGAACCGGCCAGTTCTCACTCCTCTGACAGTGTCGCCCAGGGCTCTCCCCAGTGTGGATGTCCAGACCCGACGCTGGCTGGACATTCCCTCAGGCCCGCCACACGGCTCCTCCTGGGGGGCTGTGGGGGGCACCTGCCGCTCTCCTCCTCCCTCCCTCCTGGGGTGAGGGGAGGCTGCTCGGATGAGAGCACCGTGGAGGAGTCACTGCACAGGCTCAGTGCAGCCCACTGAGACCCGGTTTGGGGGCCCCTCAGAGTGGGGTTCAGGCTCCTCTCACTCTGCTTCTGCAGAGGAACAGGCAAGGACAGGCCCGGGCACCTCCGGACCCTTGGCGGGGGCTCTGAGCCCTCTGCGCCTGGTGGGTGTGAGACGACACGCCCTCCGTGGACCTCAAGGCTGATGGGGGGCCACGCCAAGGCCGCGGGGCCTGGGTGCCGGCCGTGAGCGCCAGCCCAGCTTCCCCACCTGCAGGCCTCGCGTTTGAACCTCGTGTCTCTGTCAGTCGACAAGCAGCAAATGGGAACCAAGAGAGCCCAACACTGTAGGGCCTTTCCGGATGACGTCTGCAGGGTTGAATAGCAGCCTCCCAAAATCCATGTCTACCCAGCACCTCAGAACGTGACCTGATTTGGTAATAGGGCCTTTGTAGATGTAACTAGTTGAGGATCTTGAGGTGAAATCCTCCTGGATTAAGGTGGGTCCTAAATCCAATCACAAGTGTCCTCACAAGAAGAGGAGACACACAGACACACCCGGAGGAGGCCTTGTGAGATGGAGGCAGAGATGGGAGCGATGTGGCCACAAGCCCAGGACACCAAGGATGCCGGCAGCCAGCAGACGCTGGACGAGGCAGGAAGGACCCTCCCGGGGCCTCCAGAGGGAGCGCGGCCCTGCGACACCCTGACTGCAGACTTGCGGCCCCGGAGCCCCCCACTCACCATTATCGCTGTCGTCGTCCACCAGGATGACCTCCTTGAGGAGCTGGGAGGGCGTGTGGTTGACCACGCTGTGGACGGAGCGCAGGATGACCGAGAGGGCTTCGTTGACGAAGATGAACACCACGGAGATCTGGGGCAGGTCATCGGAGTAGGTCATCTGTCTGCACCTGCAGGGGACACGGTGTGGGGGCAGCGGTCAGTGCTGGACGAGGGGCCCCAGTGGAGGCCAACTCAGGCCGGTTCTAAATCCCATTGCCAAGGAGAGCGATAGCAGAGCCGTAAATGGAAACCGACCGAACGTAGTGCTAGAAACCGTTACATTCTCCTGAGGAGCCATGGGCATCCCTCGGAGCCCAGACCCCACTGCCCCGCCCGAAAAGTAGGGACTGCACTTGGAAGGCATTCGAGTCCCGTCGGGACCCTCCCCACCCCGAGCCTTTTCCCTCGATGCCTTCGGAAGGCAGGGAAGACAGGCAACAGGGGAAGGCGATCACGTCACGTGAGGTCCAGTGCAGGGGACCGGGAGAGCCCCAGCCAGAGCCCACGTCGGCCCCTCAGCACCGAGCTCTGTCTGTGCCTGCGGGGTCATGGAGGCGGCGGCTGCTGGGTGAGTCCTGCACCCTGCAGGTGGTGTCCCCTGAAGGGACATCTGAGTAGACAGTGACGGGCTGCCCGGATGGCAGAACTCGGATATCCAATGGGGGCTATTGAGACAGAAGAGGTGGCTGCAAGGGGATCCTGGTGTCAGGAACCAAAAGGACCGAACAGCCTCAGCCAAACCTGAGAACGGAGGGGTGGAGGACAGGGAGGAGGTGTCCTTCTTCCAAAGGTCATATCTTGGAGGTAGGGGTGTGGGAGGGGAAAAGAAGGGAGCGGGGAGAACAAAATGTCCCGTGGTTGGGATGTGGGGCGAGGACAGTGAGGGAACGGGGGGTCGGGGGGCATGGTGAGCAATGTTTTGTTTTTAAATGATAGTTAAATAAAGTGTATTTACTAATGAGTCTGGAGAAAGCAAAGGTGGCCGTTAATGAAATAATGTAACAGAATCAAGTCACAGGGGACAAAGGCAAGTGAATAGAAACTCAGTAAAACTGTCAAAAATAAAGAGATGGAGAAAAGAGTAAACAAAAAATCAAGTAAATGACTAAGACAAGTAAGACAGAGGGAAGCCAGTCAAACGTGTCACCTGCCGTAATAGATGTGAGTGAACTAAATCTCTGCTTAAGATGGCAGAGGCTATTCAGTTAACACAAATTCTCTCTCTCTCACACACACACACAACCCTGCTGTTTGTTGTTTACAATAAACACAGTTAAAATAAAGAGATAAAAAAGGTCAAAAAAATACACAGAAATGGGAAAGGGGTGCCAGGCAAACACCCCCCTCCAAAGCCAGGAACGCAGTGCGAACATCGCCCGGGACGGGACTGCATGTTGGAAACACCAGACTTGTAAAGAGGGTCTTCGTGAAGGAGACGGAACGGTCCTGAACGGTCGTCACAACGTGACCTGGCAGGTGAGAGCAGAAAGAGAACCTTCTGGAAACGTGAGGGGTTTGGTGAAGACAAGTGTTCCTCGTCTCCCGATCGGGCAGCCGGAAAAGCAGCCCCGAGGAGGAGTTGCCTCGTGAGTGCCCTGTGCCTGCAGGGAGAGCGTGGGAGAGGAGAAGCCCCCCACAGTACATTCCCAGAAAGGGGTCGTGTTTGCAAAACGGAAAACCTCAGGTTTCCACCACGCAGGGACTCGGCAGGCCGGGCGGGCTCTGTGGGTGTGACCTGGGTGGTCACGCGGCCCACGGGAAGGGCCTCCGTGGTCACAGCCTTCACCCCGTGTGTCTGTTCCTCCTCCTCTCAGAGGGTCACGGGTCGCCGGGTTAGGGCCTCGCTGCCCCAGCGAGACCTCACGTAACTTATGACATCGGCAGCAGCCCTCTTTCCAAATCCGGTCACATCCGAGGTGCTGGGGTTAGGACCTGGCAGATCCTTCTGGGGACACGACTCAGCCCCACACACCAGAAATGCTGATTCCACATTGAGGAAGAGCTGTCATCAGGGGTCCCTCGGGGGCTGGAGGTGGGCCCATGTCAGAGCTCTTCTGGAAGGATAACCAATCATGATGCTGATCAATCATGATGATCACCAATCAGATGATCACCAATCATGACAGCAGCGCTGAGGCCCCCGGGGCCAGCATGTGCTCAGTGTGTATCCATCCACCTACCCCCCTGCAGCGCCCCCAGGAGCCCACTTTAAAGGAGAGGAACCTGAGGTGCAGAGGGGCCATGTCCCCTCACGTAGGAAGTGCTGGGCTGGGATTTGAACCCGAGCCGTCGGATTTGGGTGGGAGCGGGTACACAGAGCTGCCCGGGCACAGGGAGGAGAGAGCCTCCCAGGGCCGCCGCCCCCCTCCTGTCACATCCTCACAGCCCACAGCTGGAGTTAGAGCCCCAGGGACTCTCGAAGTGGCCGAGAGCCATGCATCACCCTCGCATTGATATGGGCCGCGACGCTCAGCCGGGAGATCTCATCTCTCAGAAAAACGCTTTCTGACAAGAAGACTTCACTCCATTTTTCTGTAGAGGAAACAGCTGGAATACACAATTTTCATGAACTTGCAAAATGTGTAAAACAGAAAAAAACCTTGAGGAAGGAAATCCATCTTCAGAGTGACGGCTGTAGAAACCGCAACAGAATGGAAAGGTTTCCGAGAGCCAGAGGTGTTCGAGGAGGCCTGGGGGAGGCTATGCACCCCCCAGGCCCGTCCAGACGGCCATCGAGTCACGGTCGCCCTGTGCCTTCTCTCCCCTAGCTCAGCGTCCTCATGCGCTGTCACAAGGGCCCCGTTCACCCACTGGCTCTTTGGGGTCGATCTCCCCACCAGAACACAAGCCCCCCAGGAGCAGGCACCCAGAGCTACGCCTGCACACAGTAGGACAGTAGGTGCTTCACAAACATTCATTAACGAGTGGACGAATGAACAGTGAATGGACCCACCTCCACGGCCCGACCGTGCCATGCCCTCGAGCCTCTCCCCACCGTCTCAGGGCCAGCTGTCCTCATCTCCGCACAACCTCCATGCCTCGTCCAGGGTGTGGAGGAAGCTGGTCCACTTTGGAGGGCATGGAGGTTTCCCACCCCCTTTTCTCTCCCTCCATTACTGGGTTAGGAGGCAACAGGACCCCTCGGGCTTGGCCACTGGGCCACGTGTGCCTGTTGTAAAGAACTGCCGACCAGCAAGAACCAATTCTCCGCCTGCGTCGAGACGTCACCCAGCGTTGGGCAGCTATGTCCTGAGGACGTCTGCTCGTGAGCCATGGTTCCAGGGCCGGAGGACAGACGAGGCGTCTGCTCTCACGGCTTCCCGTGGGGGCACAGAGGAGCCGCAAGGAAACAAAGAACGTGATTCAGAGAGTGGAAGGGGCTGCGGCAGGTGTGAACCGGGGCAGTGGGGGCGTCTGTAGAGAAGCCGGGAGGGGTGACCATGAGTTCAGACCCGAATTAGTCAGCTGGGGCCGCATAACAAACACCACAGGCGGGGGCTTAAACAGCAAACATTCATTCCTCACCGTCTAGAGGCTGGACGTCCAGATCCAGCTGTCAGCGGGGCTGGTTCCCCCGAGGCCTCTCTCCTTGCCGTGTAGACGCCGTCTCCTCCCCGTGTCCTCACCCAGTCGTCCCTCTGTGCCTGTGTCCTGGTGTCCTCGTCTCATGAGGACACCAGTCATGTTGGACTGGGGCCATCTGCATGAACTTACTCCCCTCTGTGAAGGCCCATCTCAAGTGTGGTCACAGCCTGAGGTTCCAGGGGTTAGAGCTTCCCCGTGCGAAAGTGGGGGGCCCGACTCAGCCCACAAGACCCAAAGGGTAAGGAGGAGCCCGCGCGAGAGGCCTGGGCACCAAGGACCCCCGGGGGGCGTCCGGGCGCGGTGGGGAGCAGAGGGTGTGCGGCGTGGCAGGTGTCCGTGTGTGGTAGGAGTTCCCGTGCCACCTCCGCTCTTCCTACGGTTCCAGCACGTTTGTCCCCAGGTCACAGCCACGTGTGGACTTGGCTTGGGTGGCATCGCCTTGTGCTGACACTCCTGCATCCTGTGCTTCCCCCCGAGCACTCAGCCCCCACTGTCGCTGGGCTGTGACGGCGTCAGGACGGCACCGTGTGCCCATCCGTCCTCCCGGCCAGGGACACCTCGTGCCTCCAGCGCTCGTCCCTGCAGTGAGGCTGCTGGAGCACCTCCCCCTGGTTTCCTTTCTCACCTGAGCTCGCCAGTCTGCTTCTCGGGCTCTGCGGCCCCGTCTGTTTAAACTTGGTTTGCAGATATTTTCTCCCAGTTGGTGGGTTGTCTTTTCGTTTTGTTGATGGCTTCCTTTGCCTTGCAGAAGCTCTTTAGTTTGATGTCATCCCATTTGTTTATTTTTTCTATTGTTTCCTTTGCCTGAGTAGACACGGTATTTGAAAAGATGCTGCTAAGACCGATGCCAAAGACTGTGCTGCCTGTGTTTTCTTCTAGGAGTTTCATGGTTTCAGGTCTCACCTTCAAGTCTTTAATCCACTGTGAGTTAATTTTTGTGCACAGTGTAAGACAACGGTCTACTTTCCTTCTTTTGCATGTGGCTGTCCAGTTTTCCCAACACCATTTATTGAAGGGACTTTCCTTTCTCCACTGTATGTTCTTGGCTCCTTTGTCAAAGATTGGCTGTCCACGGATGTGTGGGTTTATTTCCGGGCTTTCAGTTCTGTTGCATTGATCTGTGTGTCTGTTTTTGTACCAGTGCCATGCTGTTTTGGTTACTATAGCTTTGTAGCGTATTTTGAACTCTGGGATTGTGATGCCTCCAGCTTTGTTCTTTTTTCTCAGGATTGCTTTGGCTATTCGGGTCTTTTGTTGTTCTGTATAAATTTTAGAATTCTTTGTTCTATTTCCATGAAGAATGTCACTGGGATTCTGACTGGGATTGCATTCTGTTGATTGCTTTCTGTTATATGGATATTTATATGTTTATTCTTCCAATCCATGAGTATGGAATATCTTTCCATTTCTTTATGTCTTCTTCGGTTTCTTTCAATAATGTCTTATAGTTTTCACTGTATAGGTCTTTCGCCTCCTTGGTTAAATTAATTCCTAGATATTTTATTCTTTTTGTTGTGATTGTAAATGGGATTGTATTCTTGGCTTCTCTTTCTGCTAGTTTGTTATTAGTGTACAGAAATGCAACCGATTTTTGTAAGTTGATTTTGTACCCCGCAACTTTGCTGCAGTTGTTGATTATTTCTAATAGTTTTCTGGTGGATTATTTAGGGTTTTCTGGAATGCAAACTGGTGCAGCCTCTATGGAAAACAGTATGGAGATTTCTCAAAAAATTAAAAATATAAATACCATATGACCCAGCCATCCCACTACTGGGTATTTATCCAAAGAACATAAATTAACAATTCAAAGAGACTTATGCACCCCTATGTTCATTGCAGCACTATTCACTATAGCCAAGACATGGAAGCAACCCAAGTGCCCATCCACTGATGACTGGATAAAGAAGAAGTGGTGTATATACCATGGAATACTACTCAGCCATAAAAAGGACAAAATCATCTCATTTGCAACAACATGGATGGACCTTGAGGGCCTTATGTTAAGCGAAATAAGCCAGACAGAGAAAGACAAACACTGTATGATTTCACTCATATGTGGAAGATAAACTAAGGTGTGGACAAAGAGAACAGATTGGTGGTACCGGAGGGGAAGAGGGTGGGGGGAGGGTGAAGGAGGTAAAGGGGCACATATGTATGGTGACAGATAAAAACTAGACTATTGGTGGTGAGCACCATGCAGTCTATACACAGACTGATAAATAATAATGTACACCTGAAATTACACAGTGTTATAACAATGTTATAAACCAGTATGACCTCAACGACATTTTTTAAAAGTGTAAACTTGAGGCTTGAACTAAATTTGAGGAAACAGTCGCCACACACACACATCACACACGTGCACACGTGCATGCGTCCATACCCCACACAGGTACATACACACACACCCCACACGTACATGCACAGAGCCGCCTCCCTGGCCCCCACCCATGTCGTGACTACCCAGAATGCCTCCAGAGGTCACCAAACGTCCCTTCCAGAAATTGCCCGGAGAGAAGACCCTGTCTGGGATCTAGGGTCTGGCCCTGGGGCGGGGGCAGGGGCGGGGGGGGGGCCGGGATTTGGCTCGTCTTTCCAGCTTCACCACTCTTCTCACCCCGGCCTGGAGTGCCAAGTGTGTAACCCTCTCAATATCCCTCCCTTCCCCTGAAAAGTGAACGCCAGCCTGAGTCCTGTCCGTCCTGTCCCAGGGCTGTGGACGTTTGCTGTGTCCTGCTCAGCCCCTTCCTCCTCCCTCACAGCACATGGAGCCCACCTCCACCATGACACTCTAAGTAGCTGGGGGGATGCAGCAGGGCAGGTGACTAGGTCTGAGCCTGTTAGCTCCGCGATAGGCTCGGGGACAGATGTGTGACCAGTCAGAGCCATGGAGATGTTGGTTGGGGCCTCAGGGAGACAGGACGTGAGGCTGGAGCAGCTGCAGCCATCTTGCAGCCAGTGGTCAGGCTGAAGCCAATGAGGCCAATAGCAGAGTCAAGAGATGGTGAGACGCCAGCTCCAGAGGACATCGTCTGAGCCTTGAATCCGGCCTGACCTGAAGCCAGCGTTTCCTCCAGACTTTGTAGTTGCAGGAGTAACACATTCTCTCCGTGCACCCCCTGCCCCATCTGCTTTTTTAGCTTAAACCAATTTGAGACGGATTTCCTGTCACTTGCGATAGAAGGACCCCTGATCCAGCACAGGAACTGAACTGCGTATGCGGGGACACGTTTATCTGAGCTCGAGGACGCCCATCAGGAGGATTCTGCCTGGTCAGCCGTGTCCCAGATTCCCTCCCTGAGCAGCGAGCTTCTCCCTCAGCAGGGAGGGGAGGACGGTGGAGCCGGTGGGCCTGACCGCTGCCTCTGCCATTGCGCACCTGTCTCACGAAGCTCATCCACAACGCCAGCTGCTTCACCCCAACCCTGTCCTCATCCAGGACACAGACAATCCCAGTTCGGCACGTCCGCTGCTGTGGGAGAGGGGGAGAGCCAACCGCCAGACCCTCAGCTCAGTTCTTGGCGAACCCCCATCTCTGAGATTGGGTGTCCCCCCCATCCTGAGAGGCAGGAGACTGAACAAACCAACAGCACAGGGGCTCCGAGAAGGAGCAGGAAAGCATCCTTGCCTTTCAAGGTCCACAGGCCAGATGTACGGACGGCCTGAGACACACCACGGGAAGTCTGTGGGGACTTCTGGGAAAGTTTTCTCTTTTCTTAAAGAGATGAAGATGCAGGAACATATTTATTCTAGCCCTTTGGAAATATGGCCTGTGAGGATGTGATGCTGGGAGCAGCAGCAACCATGTTGTGACCATGAGAAGATAAGCCCAATGTGCTGAATGTGGCAGAGCACAGAGTTGGGAAGAGCCTGGGTCCCTGACAATGTCATTGAGCCACCTGTTGAACAATTCTGTCTCCCCCGCTGCCTGTGGCCTTCTGGTTATCTGAGATCAGGAGTCCTTTTATCGTCGCAGCCATTTCTAACTGAGTTGTTGGGGTTTTCCCATCTGAAAGCATTCTCATTGACACAGAACATCGCTTCTCTTTAGGGGGAATCCAACTCCTCCCTCAGAACATCCTCGAGCCCTTCTACCCCCAAACACCACCACAAAATAGTCTGAAATAGGATCTTACTTTCCAAAAAGGTTGTAAGAACAGCCCAAGTCTCCACAGGGACCGTGCTGCCCTCCTCTCAAACCTCAGGGGCTGCCGCAGCCCACCAACCACACAGCGGGCGTGATGCCACGTGACTTCTGAGCTGAGCCATGAAGGCAATGAGGCTCTGCACTGGGACCTTGTTCTCGGAGGCCTGTGGCACCAGAGGCAGCCGACTCTACCCATGCTGCCACACTGTGAGGATGCCCGGGCCAGGGGAAGGGGCCACATGTGGGTGCTCTGGTGGACAGCCCAGCTGAGCTCCTGTCTTGACATGAGTGCAGCCATGTTTGGCCGTTCCATGGATCTACAGCCACCGGCACACAAAGAAACATAAAGCTGCTTTCTGTGTGGTGGGAATTGGCCCTTCTCCCACAGAGACAGTTGCAAATTATAACGTTACAAGGCCCTTCGGGCGTCATAGCTCAGGACAGACTGGCCATCTGTGCCAGGCTGGGACAATAACCAGGGAGCACAATGCACGTACACAACTGCCGGGCTGGGATGATAGCCAGGGGGCTCAGTGCACATATACAACTGATAACCATTTGTGCATGGAAACACTAAATGCTTGCTCTGCAAACTCTGCAACTGCTTACTCTAGAGATTGCTGGTGCTATATAAACTGCTGGAAACTGAGGCCTGGCGAGAGTCTCACCTGTGGGGGGGACATCTTGCCCAGGACCTCTGACGATCAGACACCTGCCTAGCCATGTCAATTGAAGGGACTCTCCCCAGTGTAAGGGTGTGGATACTATAAATACCCGGTCTGATGTTTCTCTCTTGATGGATCTGATGTTGTTTCCTCTTTTTATTGACTTATTTGGATGTTATAAGTACCCAGTCTGATGTTTCTTTGTATATAGCTACTTTCTGTATTCTCCATATCTATTTGCTAACTTTCGCCTTTACCCTTCCCTATATAATAAAGTGTGCACTCAGTCCATTCGTTTGGGTTGGAAAGTTCCTTTTTACGTCTCCGATCGAATCCACCAAACCTCCTACAACAGCTCCCAGCGTCCGGGGCCAGGCGTGTGCGTGATGACCCCCAGATGGCCCCAGGCCCCCCAGCTGAGGTCCGGAAGACCCTGCTCAGGGAGAGGACAATCGTCTCCCCCAGCCTGCACCCGCCTCTGGGTCCGTTAACACGTGGTTTAAACGCAGCTAACTGTGGGGTGATCAGCAGTGATCATAATCACAACGGGTCCATTTCCCGATGTCTGGCCGAGCATGTCTTTTGCGTGGACACACGGTGTCCCGTGCTGTGCTGGGCACACGGCGGAGGCTTCCTGCAGGCTGGCCGGATCAAGGTGCGCACGGTCAGGCCACAGCTGGAGGAGAGGCTGGGCTTCGTGCCACAGATGGGCTCTGGCCTGGGCCTCACACTCCCCATCCGTCCCCAGAGCAGCAGGACATCCCCAACCACGAGACGTGTCAGGAGGATTTATGAACACATAGAGGAGCAGGGGCAGCTACGAGACTCTCGAAAGCTGCTTCTGAGGTCTTGGTTGGCACACGTGACAGGCGGCGTCCCAGCTGGCCCCATAGGCAACAGGGCCACGGCAGTGACACTAATGGAAATTTATAGGGACGCTCTCTATGCCGCTGGAGAACTGAACGCAGGATGGAGAGGGGATGAAGTGGCAGCGTCCCTCCCACGGGAGCCTCGGGCTTTGCCTCGTGACAGCAGGGCACACATCTGTCTCCCGCCAGAGGACACCGTCTGGGGCCGCCTGCAGACGCCGCATCGTCGGGACTGTGACCGTGTTTCTGGGAACAGCTGCCAGGAGGGTTCTTGGAAGTACGTCACGGAGTGTTTCTGCCTTCGCCGTCTGTGGACGCCTTCCTGCACGTCTGCCTGCTGAGTGTGACACACACCTGCCCTCCTGGGAACATCAGTGCAAGCATGGAATCCTAATGAGGGCCAACGCCGGCCCTCCTGCTGGCCTGGCAACGGAGCGGCCGGGACAGGATTCCGGCCGGCATGGAGGCAGAGTGGTGCCCATGGAAAACCCAGTCGGAGAGGCTGCTGGGAGCGAGGAATGGGGAGACACGCGAGACAGGACGTGCCAGGGCCTCCTGCCTCGGGGCCCTGTCTTTCCAAGACCAAGTCCACCTGTCCGTCCAGGCAGCTAACTGTAAGACCTCCCAGAAACACATATGTGCACGCATGCACACGTATGCGCACAGGAGCACACACACACGTACAGGAGCACACATATGCGCAAAGGGCACACGTGCACATGTACAGGAGCACACACGCACACGTACAAGAGCACACGTATGTGCACAGGAGCACACGCACACACATACAGGAGCACACGTATGCACACAGGAGCACACGCGCACACGTACAGGAGCACACACGCGCACAGGAGCACACGCGCACACGTACAGGAGCACACGCGCACACATACAGGAGCACACATATGCGCACAGGAGCACACGCGCACACGTACAGGAGCACCCGCGCGCACGTACAGGAGCACACGCGCACACGTACAGGAGCAAACGCAGACACGTACAGGAGCACACGCGCACACGTACAGGAGCAAACGCAGACACATACAGGAGCACACACGCATACATATAGGGGCACACGTATGCGCACAGGAGCACACGCGCACACGTACAGGAGCACCCGCGCACACGTACAGGAGCACACATATGCGAACAGGAGCACACATATGCGAACAGGAGCACACGTGCACACGTACAGGAGCACACGCGCACACGTACAGGAGCACACGCGCACACGTACAGGAGCAAACGCAGACACGTACAGGAGCACACGCGCACACGTCCAGGAGCAAACGCAGACACATACAGGAGCACACATGCATACGTACAGGAGCACACGTATGCGCACAGGAGCACACGCACACGCGTACAGGAGCACACGCGCACACGTACAGGAGCACATGCGGACACACGTACAGGAGCAAACGCAGACACATACAGGAGCACAGGCGGACACATGTACGGGTGCACACGAGCACACAAACAGGAGCTCGCACGCACACAAGCAAAACACAATGTAAGCCCATGTACATACAACGACATGCACACATAACACAGACATACATACACATATTACATACGCCTGCACACACACTAGCACATGTGCACACACTACATCTAGCCCACAGAGACCCGGGCACACACCATGGAGACAGACCCGAGTGGGACTGAGACATCAGTGGCTCATATTTATTCGAGGCACCTGTTGGCGGAGTTAAGGGCGAGCACAGACCGCAGACATACCCCTCCACACACCCAGGCCCAGACTCGCACAGACTAGCCAGCTGCGGGCCGACCCGCCACGTCCTCACAGAGACCCGCGGGCTGAGACGCTGTGGCCCAGATTCCCTCGTGGGCAGACTCACCTCACCACATATTCGAGGAGACACGGGGGCACACGCCACCCTCAGACCCCAGAGCAAAAGACCGCACGTCAGAGACGAGACGCTGGACTGTGCACAGACAGACCCCCCCACACCCCTCCTCACACAGACACCAGAGGTCAGCCACGGGCAGTGGGGTCACGCAGTGATGGGCACGGCCACCGTCCGGCTGCCTGGAGGCCTCCACGCGAGCCGGCTGCAGGGGATGGCCGGCGCACAGCCTCCTGGGCCGTCTGGAGAGTCACTGCTCAGGCGGGTGGTGAGGACCGCCAGGGCCCGTGACCTCCAGTCCCTCAGGGCACTCTCTTGGATAGCCCTGGGGTCACTGGGCCAGAGGCAGGTGCCTGTCCCGTGCCAGGGCCCTGCTCGGCGGGGTGCCTTCTGTTGGCTGGCGGCCCCTGCAGGGCCTCTGAGGTGCTCAGCCAGCCCTCAGGGTGGGCAGCGACAGGAGACGGGGCAAGCGGGACCCCGGGTGTCTCTACCCCCAGCCCCCGGAGGGGTCCAGGGCGGCCCGTGTCGAGCGGGCTCTGCCTCTCATCCCAGCCAATGCCCAGCTGAGTGGGAGCCCCGGGGCAGGGGCCTCGCTTTTCCCCCTGGCTGTGAGCCTCTGGCCCGGCTGCAGCAGGGGCCAGCCCGGCTCCAGGAAGAGCCTGCTCCAAAGGAGAGAGAGCGGGAGGGAGTCTGCGTCCCTGGGGACCCTCCCACACCAGGGGGAGGTGTGCAGGCTCACCTGGGGGATCACTCTGCCCTCCCCACAGACGTGTCCCTCCTGGGCACAGACCTGGGGCTCCGGGGGCGGGCAGGAAGGGAAGGGTGTCTTGGAGGAGGAACCGACTGCCTGGTCAGGACGTGGCTTTGCTGCTGCAGCTCCGCCCCCAGATGAGGAAAGAACCAGGTGCCCTTCACTGCGGAACAAGCCCCACGACCCCGGCATGTTCCCACAATGACACGGAGTCTCCCGTCCCATCGTCTGAGACACCTCCCTCCACTCGCAGACCCACACGGGAGGCGTCAGAGGAGAACCTGTGCCGGGAGCCGGGGTTGGGCACGAGGACCCTGCTCCCAGCTCCTCCAGTCCGCCGTCCACCAAATCTGCACTCATTAGAGTTGACAGCCAAGCTGTTCACGGCTTAGACAGTTAACATGCACACAGACTCCGCAAATAGGTAACAGGGGACATCTCTGTGCTGGAATGTAGGCCGGGGTCTCGGGTGAGGCAGTTCATTTTCACGGTCCTGTTTAATTCGGATTTGCCAGTCATCCTTTTGTGATCCCATGGGCCAGGCTTAATAATCAAGATCTATGCTCTGTGCTTTGTGGCATAACTAAAGCCACTGCTTAATTAGGAAAGCTATCTACCTCCAGACAAAGGGAATGATGGGTCTGACGGAGAAAGGTGGCGAGAACTCTGGTGTGAGACTGGGTGGAATTGCTGGTTGGGGTGGGACACACGTGCACACACACGTGCATGCAAGCACACGCATGCACACACGCTCCTGCCTCCCACGTGTGTTTCTGACGAGGGCACCTGAGAGCCTTGGGTAAGGCCATTTCTGACCAGAGAGACAGGCCCCTGGGGATTGACGTGAGTTTCAGGTGGAGGTAGACTGAGCCTGCATTTACGTACTTATTCATTTAATCATCCATAAACACTTGCTGGGGGCCCGGTAAGCACCAGGCATGGCCACCGACGTGTGACCACACAGAGCTGCTGCTGCTGGGTGTGGAGTGGAAACCCACAGACACGTGTCAACATCACAAGCCCGTGGTCAACATCCTGCGAGGCCTGCTCGGCGTTCCTCCCCGGAGTCCCGTCATCGATAGCTGGTGACGAGCCTCCAACATATCTGCTCGACCGGCGCCCCCACCTGGTCTCCCAGCAGGGCTCCGGGCTGGCCTCGCTGGTGGCTCTGGGTCAGGGACTGTCCTGGTGGCCGTCACGTGGGCTGAAATGGCACCGCAGGGCCTGGAGCAGCTGGCATTCTCCATGTGCTCTCAGGCCTGTCCACGTGGACACGGAGTGAACACATCCAGGCTTCCTCACAACACGGCGGCTTCCGGACAGGTGGACAGCTCGTGTGGCGGCTCAGGGGTCAGTGCCCGTGCTGGCTGGGCAGGGCGGAAGACCCACAGCTTCACCCCTGCCCTCCTCTATCAGACGACCAGCCACACAACCCCAGCCCGTTTCAAGGGGCGGGACACAGACTCCACCTCCTGATGGGGGGGAAGGTTCTAGAAGAGGTTTTTGCATCTGTCTTTGGAAAGCACCATCTGCCACACTGGATTGTGTGAGGAAGCTAAGATTCTAGGGAAAATGCGTGCTACAGAGCAGGGCTCCGCAAACTCCAGTCACAGGCCAATCCTGCCTCCTGCTTCTGTGGATGAAGCTCAGCCCGGCCACAGCCACACCCACTCACGCTCGTGTTGACTAGTGGCTGCTCTCGACGTGGCCTAAAGGCTAAACTCTGCACTATTCTGCCTGAGAAATAATGAGAAATATTGTCGGTCTCCGTCCCCCGTTCCTGACACAGGGGCCCTCAGGCCCTCGTCACCCCCGGGTGACGGGTGCAGCAGGAGCATGTACACAGAGCTCCTGAGGGCCGGGACGGCCTTGGGGCTGGGGGGGCCTTTTGTTCTCACGAGGTGACTCCGGGTGGGCTCCCGGGTGGGGCTGGTCACCAGAAAGACCACGTCACGATCAGAAGCTGGAAGTTTCAGCCCCTGGGAGGGGGAGGGGCGTGGAGTGGAGTTAATGATCCATCACGTGGATGTGATAAGGCCTCCGTAAAAACCGATGAGGTACGGGGTTTGGAGAGTTTCTGGGCTCCTGAACACACTCATGTGTCAGGAGGGTGATGCCCCCAACTCCACAGGGGCAGAAGCTCCTGCACGTGAGACCCTCCCAGACCTCGCCCCCGTGCCTCTGCCTCTGTCTGCTCTTCTGCGTCTTTATCACGTCATTCAGTAAGCTGGTAAATGTGAGTGTTTCGCTGAGTTCTGTGAGCTGTTCTAGCACAGGACGGAACCCGAGGAGGGGTCATGGGACCCCGACTTACATTCAGTTGGTCAGAAGCACCAGGGACACCTGGACTTGCGATTGGCGTCTGAGGTGGGCCGGACGTGGGGTCCGCACCGACTGCAGCAGATGGTGTTGGGACTGAGCTGAGCTGTAGGACACCCAGCTGGTCTCAGAGAATCAGCTCCTGTGGGAAAAACCTCGCACATCTGGTGTCCGAGTGTTGTAGCGTGGTAGGGGTGTGAGAGTAAAGGAGATCAGTGAGCTTTTCCACACCTGGCCCTTTTCAGAAAAGGTTTTCTGACCCCCACTGTAGAACATCAGTCACAAGGACGTTCTGTTCTATTGAGCAGCCTTCCCTGGGGGCCTCAACATCCCTGTGGGCTTCCTGGATTCTGTCCACATCCCACTTGAGGATGGCATCAAATCCCGCCAGGATCCTGACTGAGACAGGGGCCAACCTGAAGGCAGGTAGAGCTGATGATTGACAGCATCATCCCCTAGATCAAGCCATGCCTGAAACTACCCTTCAGTTGCCTGAGTCAACAAATTCCCATTTTTCTTGAGCCATTTTATATTATTTTATTTTATTCTTTGGTGAGGAAGATTGTCCCTGAGCTAACATCTGGGCCCATCTTCTTCTATCTTGTATATGGGACACCACCGCAGAATGGCTTGACGATCAGTGTGTAGGTCCACGCCCAGGATCTGAACCTGCAAACCCTGGGCCACCGAAGTGGAGCTCTGGAACTCAACCACTACGCCACCGGGCTAGCCCCTGCTTGAGCCACTTTTTAATCGGGTTTTATGTCTTACCAACTCAGCCGCCAGGATGGTCAGCAGTAAGGGGGACTCCCGTTGGAGGACTAAGGTTTAAGGAAGATTTCATCTCCAAGGAGAGAAGACTGATGCCTGAGGGACCGGTCACGCCCACAGGGAGACCCCAGGAAGCAGATGTGGCCCCCCCAGCACAGGCGTTCCCCAGGCATGTTGAGATTCTGATGAAAACACGACTCTCATTATTTGCAACTTGCACCACTGCCCCTGTTCTGTGAAGGGGTCGTGTGGAAACCGAGCAGTTAGGGAAAGGGGGCTCCGTGTTCCTGTCACAGGGCTCGTGAGGGAGGATCCTGTGGAGGGTGGACGGTGCCTTCACTCAGGGCCTGGAGAGGAAGGGGTGCAGGGAACAGGCGGGGGGCTGGCGGGAGGGCAGCGCTGCTGAGTCCGGCAGCCACAGGAGGAGCAGGTGGGGCAGGAGCCGGCCCCGTCCCCAGCCCTCCGCCTCCCACCCCGGAGGGATGCTCCGCCGCCCCCGCTGAGCCCCTCAGAACGACTGTGTCAGTGGTCTCCCCTTTCCAGTGGACCTCCAGGTTGCCCGGGGCCCCGGTCTGCACCTCGGGCCGGGGTCCCAACTCAGAGACTTGACCTGCCTGCCTGGGCTTCCTCCTCTGTGAGTGGGGACAATACTGGTCCTCAGAGCCTTGCAGCAGGGTTGAGTGGGGTAAGGCCTGGCCCACAGCACGTGTGTCTTCAGTAAGCCCCGGGGAGGCTCGGCCACACTGGCTGAGCTGCACGGGGGAGAGCTGTCCCCGGCCGGCCGGCCGTGTGCCAAGCAGGGCTCTCACCGGCTGTCACTGCACGTGAACAACCCCGGTGGTCCCGGCCACTGCGCGGGCGGAAGCTCTGGGTCTCCAGGCGACCGGCTTGGGGAGGCGCAGGGCCGAGGCTGGCGGGAAAGGCCTCCTTCCACTTCTGGTTTGTCATCCACGTGGCGAGTGTGGTGAGGAGGGGGTTCTGCGCAGGTCACTGGTGTGAGAGCCTCCCCATTCCTTTTTTGGAATATAAGCAAACATGCAAATACATAAAACCCCCATTCTCTAGCTTGGGGAGGCGGAGACTCTGTGGCTCAGGTTTCTATCCGTTGAGGCTGTTGTAATGTTGGCTCTCTCAAGGTCTGCCCTGACATCTTCTTTGGTAACGTGAGAACGACACTGGCACTGGTCCCTTCTGTCAGTGTTGACTTTGGCAGACCGGGGTTTCCTAACGGGGAGCAGTCTGCAGCGTGAGGGAGGGTGGGTCTGAATCCTCAGAAGGGGGCCAGAGTCGCTCTTACTGCTGGAGCAAATCCCAGGCCCAGCAAGACAGCAGGAGGAGAGTGCTCATGAGGACGTGGGGGTGAACAGTGACATGTCAGATGACCCAGGCGGAGCCCTTTCAGGTGGAGAAGCAGGAAACTCAATCCAAATTTGCTGAAGCAAAAAGTTTAAAAATACATACGTATGACTATGTGTGTGTATGTTAATTTACTGCATAGCCTAGAGGACTTATTTTTTATTTATTTATTATTTATTCCAAATGGCTTCAGGAACAGCTGGATCCAGATGCTCATACTATGGCCCCGGAACCAGGTTCCTCCCCACCTCCCAGCTCTGCCAGGCCCTGCACTGGACTTTTTCTTGAGTTTCACTGGTGGGCCCTAGGAGCTCCAACCTTCCCCTGATGATAATAAGAAGCTATAGCTCCTCAGGCTCCCATCCTTGCAGTTTTACGTGGAGAAAAAGCCTGACATTTTCCCCAAAGGCCTCAGGCAATTTCCAGGTTTACTCTGACTGGACTGGCCTAGGACACGTGACAGGCCTGAGCCAATCACTGTAACGCCCTCACTGCCTTAGACCTGGTCACGTGATCCGCTGCAGCTGGGGCGGGAAGCGGCCGGGAGCGCGGGAGGGGCGTTTCCACGTGCAACCGGGAGGGAGCATCGGCCAAAGAAAGAAGCGGATCCGGGGAAGCAAACAGCAGGCGTCTATTACACGCGCGCACATCCGTTCTGTGAATGCACGGCTCCGACACTGGGAGGTGCAGCAGGACTGTGGGGAGACCCCGGCCCAGGGCTGGTGGTGGCTGGACAGTGAGGGGTCCGGTCGCCTTGACCCCTGTGGGCTTGGACCCCTTGGAAAGCAGGCGGAGGATCACGGGGTCACAGGGGGTCAGCTCAGGGGTCACTCAGTTCTGACTCAGAGTCCGACTGGACACAAGCCCGCTGCCTACTGGGCAAGGGGTCAAGTCGTGCTGAGGCCGCGGAGAGGAGCGGGAACCCCCGAGACGCCGGGACCATCGGGAACCGGGTCGAGACCGGCTTTCTCCCGTCAGGACGCAAGTGCTGCAGGGGGAGCACACAGACGAGGCAGGGCCGGCCCGGCGCTCCTGCTTCTGGTCCACTGCTCGTGGCTGGAGGCCCGGCTCACAGGGGCGGGGTGCCGGGGTCGCACGCGTGCGGGGCGCGGGAGGCGGAGCACGGGGCCACGGCCACGCCACGGGCGGGGTGAGCGCGGCGGCGCGGCCTGTCCGCCTCCTGCGCGCGAAAGGTCTGGCCGCGGCCCAGCGCCCGGGAGGTGACCTCTGGGCCTTGGGGCTTAGCGTTTACCGGGGGACCCTGGGCCGGCCGCAGAGTCTGTGCTGCAGTTCAGGTGGGGCCTGGAGCCGCCAGGTATCAGCTTGACCTCTGGAGGGCCTGGGGACTAAGGTCCGCCAGTAAAACCCTGGACACCGAGACTCGGGTGGCCTCCTGGTTGGCAATGCCTCACACGTCGTCACCCGCTGTTGCTGGGAGAATTAGGCGCCGTCTGTACGAGCCCCGGGAGGGGCAGCTGGAAACACACTGCTCTCCCAGCCCTGCCCTGCGCTCCCCCTCCCTCCGCGGACGCCAGGCCGCGTCCTTTCCCGACAACACGGCGCACACGAGTACCGCAGCTCTGCCAGGTCTGCGGGTCCTCTCAGCCGGTGACTGAAGCTGAGGTTGTCTGGGGGTCCTCCGGACACGCCGCGGCGGCCAGACGCTCGGAGCCAAGCGCGGCGCTCAAGTCCAGCCGCGGTGCTGACCCTGCGGGCCAGCGTGTCCAGTTCATCCTCCACAAGTCAGGACACGTGGGAGCATTCAGAAATCCACACACTGGTGCACACACACGCAGTACACTCACGTACAATTACACATGCACACTCAGTGCACACGCAGCGCACTCACGTGTGCACGCACACACGTGCACTCACGCTCATGCACATTCACACGTGTACAATCACACGCATGTGCACATGCATGAATACACACACTTGCACACACGCCCACGCTCTCAGAGCACAGACTGGGCCACTGTACGACTGGGTGCTTCCCAGACCCGCGTAGTTCAAGCCCAGTGTCTGCGACTGTCATCACATCGGGACACCACCTGCATTATTGTTTACTTAGTATGTTTCTTCAAATTGGCCTGTTTTATACCTAAATGCATTTTTTACTCAAAAGGGGATCTTTATTTCATCACTGCAAATGGAAAGCTGCATTACTTGTGCTAAATGATAACCATGAAGATAAAACAGCATTACCACACGTGGGGTGTGGTTAGGCCTGGGGCGTCCGTGCTCCCTGCTCCGGCCTCCACTGTGTCTCAGGGACGGAAGGGGAACTTCTCCGGGAGAAGTCACAAGGAAGCGGGAGAGCCGGCGGTCATCTCTCGCTGTGTGGCTCCTGCTGTCCAGGGAGCGGGTCACCTGACACCAGTCCCTGTGGCGCATTTACAGGACAGGTGAGGCGAGCCCCGCCCGCCAGGCAGGAACCAGAGCAGATGCACAAGTCGCTGCGCCCCAGCCCCAAGCACTCGCTCCACGCGGCCCAGGGCGCTCACCACCAGCGCTCCCTCTGGGGACCTGTTTTTGGGGTCCTGTCCCCTCAGCCCACGAGCAGCAAACTGAGACAGGCGCTAAATGGACGCACTGCCCAACGCCATCCGCCTTTCCTTGAAGTCTGCTCTGGCTGACACGGACACCGTGTCCCTGACTCAGCAGGCGGCTTGGACCACAGGGCTGCCCAGCCCAGCCCTGGACTTGCCCAGGAAGGCGCGCTGGAAGCACCTTTCCGTCCAGGGCTCCCTCCCGCAGGCTGGGTTCCTGCAGAAGAGCCGCAGGAAGGAGCCCAGCCAGACCCGCCGCTTGTTTCCAGGGCCTGGACACCCTGCGCGGCTGAGCATTACTAAAGTAATGGCATCCCCTTAAGATGGCGTTTTGTTCAAGTCTCGTCTCCACCAAGGTACCTTGTGAGCTTTAAAACAGGATGCAGCGATCAGAGACCAGGCCTCGGTCCTGAGGGACCTGAGGCGAAGCCACGGTCGGGGAAGGATGAACCAACTCCAGCGGCTTCGGGGGGTGGCACAGGGTCACACAGGCCCACCCACAGAAATGGCAAATGCCTTTTAGACGCAGGCCATGCTGGTTTCCAGTCTCCACCCACCGCTGCAGTTGCTGGACTGGAAGTAAGCAGCACAAGCCCGCCTGGCAGAGCCTGAGGCTTCAGGCTGCCACTGGCATCATTCCTCTCACTTGTGTCGTTTGTGTCATTCGCGTTAGTGGCGGCACCTTGAGTGTCAGCAGCAGCGCACGCAGCCCGGCTTTCCCAGGCCTGCACACGTCTGTGTCAGAAGGGACTGGTGGCTGCACCCTGTAGCTGCCCCTGAGGAGGACGCCGTGGCCAGGCAGAGACACCAGAGGCAAGACGAGGATGCTGGGAGCCCGTCCCGCAGTCCCCCCACACCAGCCTGGACGTCTGGGTGCCGGGAGCCCACGGCTCGCCAGGCCCTGGACCTGGACCCCGGGCTGCCTGGCGGCACCTGTGGGCGGGGGCCACTCACTTTTGGGGCCTGTAGTCGGGGATGGTCCTGTCCAGGGAGATTCGGTCACTGAGCTGCGCGTTGTATCCGTACTCCTCAAACGTGCTTTCCATCTCCTGGCTGTCATCACGCAGGGTAGCCGCCATGCCACCCTGGCCCAGGCCCCCTGGCCCCTCCACCAGACCGATGGGCTTGGCGAGGCCTGGCGGGAGGAGAAAAGAGAGCGGTCAGGCAGGTCCCAGGACCCATGGCTCCTCCCACGCCCTCGGCCTCCCCTGATGGCCCCTTTCTTTCAGGTGCGAACTCAGCAAATTCCCTCTGTACTGAGGATCCCACTCTAGGACGTGGCGGAAAGGCCACAACCGGGGGGACAGTAAAGAGGTCCGTGGTTGCCAGGGGTCGGGGGAGGGGGAGGAGCAGGTGGAGCAGAGGCCTTTCAGGGCCGTGAAGCTGCTCTGGACACTGTCGTGGTGGACACGTGTGTCACACATTTGTCCAAACCTACAGAGTGTCCGGCACCAACAGGGAGCCCTGGCGGCAACTGTGCACTTTCGTTGTTAATAACGTGTCAGTATCAGCTCATCATTGTAACAAAGGTAAGATGTTACTAATCGGGTGAGGGAGACTGGACAGAGGGTACACTCCCTGATCTCGCCGCTCAATTTTTCTGTAAACCTAAAACTACTCTGAAAAGTAAAGTCTATTAATTTTTAAAAATATGAAATAAAAATAAATTAACTGAAAAAATGCAGAGCAGTTGCCGCACCTGCTCACCAACTCTCGATGTTGTCGGTCTTTGTCATTTACACCAATCTTGCATCCGCACAAGGGAAGGCTATTTTGGGGTAAAGGGAAGGAACTGCTGGTGTCGGCAACAACCTGGCTGAGTCTGAGACGCCTTATGCGGATCGAGAAGCCTCCAAAGACACAAAGAAAATGTCCACACGCCAGACGGGTCTGTGGTGACACGGGCGGGGGTGGGTGACCTCTGGGGCGGGGTGGCATTGGCTGGAAGGAGCCCGACGGATTTCCAGGGTGACAGGGTGTGTGTGCACGCGTGGGGGCCTGAGAGGGCAGGCTAGGGAGTGTTCTCCTGGAATGTTCCTCTATTTGGTCACTTGTGCCAGAAGAGGAACGAGGCTCCGAGATGTCACCCCAGAGGGAACCGGGGACCAGAGCCGTGCCCACTGGGTAAGGACAGCACCCCTTGCTCCCTCTGGGATAGGAGGTTCTGGGGCATCTAGGCTGTGGGGGCGGGGCCCAGGAGCAGTAGTTTAAGCGAGAAAAAGGCGGATGGAGCACCCATCCCGGAGCCGCCTCTGTGGACAGGTCCTCCTTCAGGCCACGGGAAGTGCCAACCCCGGGAAACACCCACCATTGACATCACGGCTGCCCCACTCGGGGAGCCGGGGACTGGGTTCTTCCCTTGTGACGCCCACCCCTCCTAAGTGTTGTTGAATGAATTAAACAAGGCTCCACTAGCCTGAGGGCCCTGACGCCTGACACCTACTCAGCAGCCCCAGCCCACAAATGCCTCAAGGTCACGAGAGCCACCCTGAGGGCGGCCAGTGCCTCAGCCAGCCAGGCTGGAGACTGCAGCGGGTCAGCCATTCCTGCTTTGCCCCCACTTGCTCTGTGAGCGTCTCCTGTCCGCCCAGGGCTCCTGCCCAACCACTTGCGGTTTGGCGCTGCCCAATTCAAACCAAGTTTTGCTCAAATAAACTTAAAAATTTTAATATACCTCAGTTTACCCTTTAACAGTTCCCAGCTGCAGGCAGCAGTAGGGAAGCCGACCCCTGACGCCCACACGCCCCGTAGGCTCCTACGGAGATCTCCAGATCTTCTGGAATATTCCACTTTAAACAGCAAAAGTAGCATTGGTATTTATGTAGGATTGAAGGATACGCATTCAGATGTAGAATTGAAAAATTATATAACACGTAAATCTCTTCCACTTCTTACTTCAATATTGCAAAATATATATATAATCACGCTATTTTTAAATGTCTGTGCTGCACTTGCATTTTTATTTGAAAATCTGTAAATAGATGTGTCCCAAGGCAGATGTGCTTCCAAACCCGGAGAGGGGGCGTCTCCCTGCTCATGGGCTAGCCTCAGAGAGGGAGTGCTGGGCCCGGCCAGCTGCCCGCTGGACTGTGGACAGGGTGGGACGGAGGAGAGGGAGGCCCGCCTGCAGCAGCGGGGCCCTGAAACCACGACTGGGCTCATTCCTGTCACCTGTTGGATTGTGAAAGTAAATTACGCACATGCTGAAAATGCAAACAATCCAGGAAGCTGTAAAATGAGTGCTAACCTCTCCTGCGCTCTCTCTCCCTTTGCAAGCCCCACTCTCCAAAGGAAATGATTTTTTCTGGCTTTCGTCCTTTTCACTCTGTCCCCTGCACTTCCGCACAGTAATTTTATGGGTCTAGTTCTTGCTTTGTCAGCCAAGACAATTTCCCTTGACTTCTCGACAGGAAAGATGAGGATTTCAGTCCATTTCCACCACTGCCTACATCCCTACCCCGCTCCTCCTTCCCTCGATTTTTCTTAGCTGTTATTATTTTTAGTTATTCTGGTGGTTACCTTTGTGACCTTCAAAGGAACACCCAGGCTCTATTTCAGGAAGTATCAACCTTCGCTGGCGTCCGTCAACTCCCTACCAAGTCGGAGGAGAAATTAGCCTACTCCCCAGAGCTGCTGTCCAGAGAGTGTTGTCTCATTTATATATACTTTTTCGGTTACATATATACATCTAAACTTACGTGAATCAGCTTATAGGTCTGCTGTATTGTGCCTACTTAACAATATTATTGCACTAATTATTGTACAATATTAATGTACACTTTTAAAAATTTACGGAGGTAGATCTCATGTTAAGTGTTCTTACAACAATAAAAAAAAAATTAAAAAAAGCTGAATTGCAAAAAAAGAGAAAGCACTTAGCGCACTTCCCTCTGTGCCTCCCGCATGGCTGTGTGATCCTTCACATCGTCAAGGGTGACTCGTAGCACCCGTGTTTAGCTCCATGACTTCGGGCGAGCCCTCCGCAAGACACGTCTTCGGGTGGGTTCCGGAATGAGACGGCGTCCACGTTCGCATGCTGTGATTGTGTAAATACTGGCGCTGTGGAGCCAGCATCAAGCGGCCCTCGAGGACACGCTGGGATGCAGTCACTAATTAACCCGGGCCCCTGGGTGGAGGATTTCAAACGGCAGGGCGACGTTGACTGCTCCTCCTGACGCCCTGTCAGTCGCCCAGAAGTGAGCATATTTTCGTCTGCTCCGGGTTTGGACCTTGACGTTCTGTACGGCTGTTAGGGGGACCCTATAAGGATGACGCTGAGAACGTTTAGGCAGTCAGTGCCCTTTAGACGTAAGAACATGTTCATCCCCACAGCCCCTGAGGAAGGTGCTGGAATTCGCTCCACTTTGCAGATGAGGAAACTGAACCACAGAGAGGTCAAGTGACATGCTCAAGGTCACACGGTGTGTAAGCTGTGTGCAGAGAAGTGGCCCCACGGGACGCGCCCTTGCTGTGCCCCGAGGCCCCAGAGCTCCGGCTCCGAGTCTCGAGGCCTGTGGGACAGGTCCGGCTCCTCTCGCAGACGCTCCTCACAGCGGGGCCGTGGCAGCGAGCTGCATGGGGCACAAAGTCCAGGGAGGCACCCCCTCTCGGGTCCCCCTCTCGGAACCCCTCTCGTCCCTGCTCCTGCATCGCCATCTCCCGCTCGCCGTCCCTGGACTCCTTTCTGGCTGACCCGGGTCGGTTCCGTGTCTGGGGATCCACGTCCTCTCGGGGCTCGGACTCCCTTTCCTGGACTGAGGGACATTCTCAGAGGACACCTCAGAAGGGCTTTGTGGAAAGTAACCTTCCTGAGCCCTACGACGCCCAGAAATATCCCCCTACCCCCTCGGATTGGCTGACCGTTGTGACGTGTAGACCGCCAGGCCCAGCGTCTCCCCATCCGGCACCCGCAGGGCGGGTCTGACGGGCGGACCCTCTCCCTTTCGTGGAGGAGCTTCTTCTTTCTTTCTCTCGTGGAACCTCTGGGACTTTTCTCCTCCTCGCAGTCCCTCTCTCATCCCCCTACAGGCAGTTCTCCACCCAGCGGCTGAGGTGGTCTTCTGAAAGATCAGATTATGGTATTCCCCTGCTTAAAACGTTCCCTGGTTCTCCATCACTCTTAGGATGGAATTCCAACTCCTCCTCACGGTCCCTCGCCTTCCTCCCGTGCCCACCCTGGATCCACTCCTCATTCACAACCCTCCAGCCAGGTTCCTGCCTCAGGGCCTTGCCACATGCTGTGCCCTCTTCCTAGAAGGTCCTTCCCTGAATCCTCTGGCAACTCAGGTCTCAGTTGCAGTGTCACCTCCTCAGAGACTCTTGCTGGATTCTAATCCAAAGCAGCTCCCAGTGCCTCCCTCACAATCCCTGTTTTATTTTCTCCACAGAATTTATTAAAACCTGAAATTATCTGGTCTCTGGACTGTGTCTCCCTTTCCCCAAAAGGCCAGGGATTTATCTCTTTTTTTCACCATTTTACCCCCAGGGCCTCGCATGTTCGTGGCGCATGGTAGGCGACCTAGGCGACCAGTCGATGGCTGACGGAGGAAGGACTCCTTCCAAGTCAGCGGTCTGCCCCACGCTCACCAAGCACCAGGGGCACTTTCTGTCCAACCCCACAGGAGAGGTGGGGCCCCTGTTTGCAAGCGAAGACGCTGAGACCTGAGCCGTGAAAGGGCCAGGCCAGGGTCTGGCTCTGCCAGGTGGGAGGCGGACCAGAGGCCCATCCCTGACCCCACTCAGGACCCTGCCTTGGGGGTCTGGCAGCAGGACACAACAGGCAGAGTTTGGGCAGCGCCGTCCTGGTCAAGGCCCTGGCCCCCTGCCGCCTCTCCCAAGGCCTTCATCCACTCAATGACCAAGAGTATCTATCCTTCTTTTTGAAAGAATTTCTCGGCCTCACGGGACCTGACACCAGCCCCACCACCCACTCTGGCCGGCGGTGGAGCGCCCGCCACGGCCCTGGACCCAGGAAGACGGTGGTTTGCTCTGAGGAGGTAGGACGCGACTCTAAAGGGATGGGGAGGAAGGGAGCAGGGGAGACAGGGACTCTCATGATGCCTGTTGCTCCATAAAATCCACAAAATACAAACACTTTCCACAAGGGTGTTTCCACGTTTGTTGTGTTTTTACAGAAAGGGCTGAAAAGACGGATTTCCCATCAAGAGGGAGCGTCCTAGATGACACGTGGAGTGAGAAGCTGGAAAGCAAGGCCCCTAGGAATTCGGGGATCCTGAGAGGGACCCTGGGGTCCCTGGAGTTTGGGGCCGGGACCGTGTTAACTGGAGGACAAGGGCAGGCTGCAATCCAGGGGATTTGGCCCGCCTGCTGCAGCGGGTCCCAGACACTCACAGGCGCTGGTTTGTGGGAGATGAGGGGTCCCGGGGGGCGGCTGTGGGATGCCGGGGGCTCGAGGCAGCAGCTGCTATCAGTTCTCAGAGAAACACAGTCGATTCTCGTAATTCGTGGTAGTCACGCTCTATAAAGCCACCGTGAACATGGCACCAGCGGACGCTGGGCTGCTGCTCCTGGGAGACTAGGTTAGGTTCCTGCAGCCTCTGGTCGCATCTTCACCAGCCGATTGATACGTCACCTTGTCTCATGTGTGTTCAGTCACCCCGTTGAACATGGACTGTTGACTCATTAACGTTGAACTCACGCCAACAGCGCCATAACTCGTCCAGATGGGGCTCATCTCACACACGCATTTTCTCCGCTGGCACACGGCAGCCTTCTTGCGCTCAGGAACACTGGACGGCACTTCAGCTCTATGCTTGGGGGCCATTTTAAACAGTGAAATCACCAACAAAAAGCACAAAAATGTGAAAAACGGGCACTAAACAGTCCGTGGAAAGGACATGTGCTGATAGCCGAGAGCTGAGGCAGACGTCGCCTTCCTCACCCGCGTGGGGAACGTGCGCATTGGCTGCCTTAACTCTTTCGTGGCTCTGCCCTTGTCCCTGAACGACCATGAAAGCACCATGATGTTGATTCGGGGGTATAAATAAATCTTAGTGAGCAGGCGGATTTGCAAGTGCAGGATCCACGAATGGCCAGGACGGGCTGCACTTTGATATTTTATCAACCGCTGTGGACGCGCCGGTGAGACCAGCTGGACTCTGGCCTCCCTGACCAGTCCCAGGAGGCTTGTCCGAGTTCTCCATCACTGGCCTTCCATCGGCCAAGCAGAGCCCGGAGTCCAGGGGGTTGGATGATGAATGGGGAATGAATGATTGAGCCTGAGGAGAGAGTGGTCATCGAGCCAGGACTCCGACCCCAGCGGCCACACCCCTGGGACGAGGTCACATCGGCCCTGAGGCGGGAGCTCCGTGGAGGAACAGCTTCCCTTAGATCGAGGCTTTCAATCTGGGACGTGGTTCTCGATCCGCGTCTCCTGGAGGTCTCGTTGAACACAGACGCAGGGGCCCACTCGGAGCGACGAAGAGAAGGCGGACCATGAGACAACGGAGGCAGAGGCTGGAGTGATGCGGCCACAAGCCAAGGAACCCCTGGGGCCACCAGAGGCTGGGAGAGGCCGGAAGGATCCGCCCCTGGGGCCTCCGGGGGCAGCACGGCCCTGCCCACTTTGATCTCAGACTCACGGCCTCCAGAACCTCCAGAAAGCAGGCGTCTGCTGCTTCAGCCACCTGGCCGCTGCGTCGTCAGGGCGGCCGAGGGAAATGCACGGACCCACGCTCACAGCCCACTCGGACATGACCTGCAGCCAGTGGGTTCTGAGCGGGACATGCTGACGTGGACATCCCTCACATCGGAGGGCCAGTTTGGGGCTTCCCCGGGCACCTGGCCCGGCTCGAGGTTGTCCTCCTGCGCAGACGTGGACGCGGCTTCCAGAGGTGCTGGGCCTCCCCAAGGGGAGGAGTTTGTTTCTCCTGTTGGAAATCCTCCACTTCCTCCTCCAGGTGGAATTGAGGCCCCAAGATGTGGTTCCGCCCTTGACTTGGGTGTGATTTTGAGAACAACGGGAAACGTGCAGGCGTTAGCTCAGCCTCCAGACGTCCGTCCCACCACCTTTCCACAAATAAGCAGAAACAGCATCCTGTCTGTTGTCCCGGGGCGTGTGGAGGTCACAGTTGGCTTGACAGCTGACCTGTTACTGACCCGTGGCCTGTGCCTGCCTCTTTTGCTCCCTGGGGTCACCCTCTATGCCGGGCGCCTGTGTCACCGCATGTCACGGAGCAGACCACGCAGGCTCGCCGGCCACAGAGCCAGGAAGGGGCAAGCCCAGCCTCTAAACCTCAAAACCTCTCAAAGCAGAATCTCAGAGGTGGTCAACACAGGTCACCAACTTCTCGTTTTGCCACCAAGGATGGTAATGAAGTGAGTACTTATTACTGTCACCACCAGCTCACGAGAGGAAGGCAGGACAGTCTCCTGGTGAAGGATGTGCCGTGATGGAACATCCAGCCTCTGTCACTCAGGCTACACTTTCATTCTGCCCCAGGTGGGTCGAGGTGCTCTGGGTGGGCCTCGGGTAAGGCTCTCCCGGGCACTCGCCCGTCAGCAGGTGCGCCACTTGGACGCCACCCTTTAGGTGGGTAAAGTGGCCCCCTGTCCACGGGCTGCCCCATCGCCAGCCCTTGCCCCCCACAGTGGGGCTGGAGGCAGGCACGGTGGTGCAAACCTCCACAGCCAGCCCGGCATGAGGACGGACAGGTGACCACACAGAACAAGCTCGGCCATGTCGCATCCAGATCAAATACAAGCCCTGGTTGGGGGCATCTGGGGGACCCCCATTCACACCCAAGAGGGGCCTCACGTCTCTCTCAGAAAATGAGCTGCCAGCTGGCGCTCAGGAACCTTCTTCAGCTCGGCAGGAATCCCGTGACGACCAGGCCTCACCGGGCTCCCCGAGTGCTGCTGGCTCCCCGCGTCTGCCTCACCCTGGAAGCGGCATTGCCCTGGGACGGCGTCAGGAGGGGCGCCACGCGCCGCTCAGTCCTCAGATGAGAAGTCTGCATTCTGCTTTTTGCTCCCTCTTAAAATTATTGTCAAAGTGTCTCCTACATTATTATATATAAGATTCAATAATAACTATAGTTAATAATTATCTTCTAAGCCACCACGAAATATTCTATCAGATGGATATGTAAACATCTGCGTAACAGTTCTTGCATGCTTACACATTTGTTTATGTATTTACTTACATATTTAGGATTGTTTCCTTATTTCAGAGATTGAACCACTGGGTCAGATACACATATTTTTGTGGATCTTGGTGCCAAATTACTTTCCAGAAGGTTTAGATGAGCTTTCTGTCGCTGCCAGCCATATGTGCTTCTACTTTAATTAGAAAGAGCATTTCTCGGGGCCGGCCCCGTGGCTTAGCGGTTAAGTGCGCGCGCTCCACTGCTGGCGGCCCAGGTTCGGATCCCAGGCGCGCACCGATGCACTGCTTCTCCGGCCATGCTGAGGCTGCGTCCCACATACAGCAACTAGAAGGATGTGCAACTATGACATACAACTATCTACTGGGGCTTTGGGGGAAAAAAAAAGGAGGAGGACTGGCAATAGATGCTAGCTCAGAGCCGGTCTTCCCCAGCACAAAGAGGAGGATTAGCATGGATGTTAGCTCAGGGCTGATCTTCCTCACAAAAAAAAAAAAAAGAGAGCATTTCTTCGATTGAAAAGGTCATAACTGCTTACTGTAGAAAATTCTGAAAGCACACACATGCACGTGTGCACACGCACGGCATCACCCAGGGCCCCACTCCGCAGGGAACATCAATATCAATATTTCAGTGCTCACATGATTTTTATAGGATTATATATAACGGTTTCAACTAAGTTCAATAAGTATGTGTGAAGCACACACCTCTGTTCTGTTCTCACCACCACGTCTTGAGCATTCTCCTATGTCACTAAAAACTCTGCGCAAACATAACTTTGTGGCTGCGGACGTGAACTCTCACCTGGGCTGAACTGTTTATCCCTTTATCCACTCATCAAAAACCTCCAGGGTGTCTCCTGAATGCCCGGAGCCAGATGGTCCCCGGGGGATGAGGCGCAGTGTCTGCCCTCAGAGGCGCACCGTCCCATGGAGACAGCCACGTAAACAGGCAGACAGGACAGCGTGCTGAGGTCAGCCGTGTGCCCGGGGAGCACCTGCCAGGCAGCTGGCTCCACACCTGCGGGGGCTTTCAGTCGGCAGGAAATGGGGCCACTGGAGGGGCTGGCACAGTGACCATCGGGTGGAGGGGCTTGGAGGGGCCTGTGCTGAGTCTGACAGTCTGCCCGTGGTGACCGGGTCGGGGAGGATGAGGGCTCCCTGGGGGCGAGGCGGCCTGTGGACGCTGACGACCTGGCACCTCCCTCACTCCCTCAGTCTCTCCCCCTCCCTCTCTGTCTGTCTGTCTTTCCCTCCCTCCCTCCATCCCCCTCCAGTTCTTTCCGGACCAGCTCTCTCCCACACGTGGAGTGGCCATCGCCCATGGGGCCTGCCTCCTCCACCCCAGGGCTCCAATCAGGTACTGGACACTGACCAGTGGGCCTGGGCCCCGAGTGGATTAATCACCAGGAGAGCACCCCTGCCTCTTGATGCAAGAACAAAGGGTTTGGGGGCCTTCCTCGTCTACACAAAGGGAGGCCACCTGCTCAGGTGTGCTCCAGCCCAGCCCAGGTGGGCGGCCCTCTCAGGTGTGCGCCATCACAGCCCAGGTGGGCAGGAGCTGGGCTGGCCAAGGCAGAACACGGCCTGGACAAACTGACCGCACCGCAGAGGCCTGGCGGGTGCAGGGCTCGTCCAGGCGTCCAGGCGCCTGGGGTCCAGGTGGGGGGGCGGAGGTGGGTCCCAGGCAGCAGAGGCAAGCTGTCAAGTCAGGATGGGAAGAAAGGCTCCGAGGGTCCAGGCACAGCTCCTGGTCCTTTCCAAACCCAGAGTCCCACCACGCCCTGCTGACAGAGCACCCACTTCTTCCAGAACATTCTCCCCTCCGATGCTCTTGCTCAGAGCCTGAGGTGACACCTCTGGTGAGACGTGTTTGGCTTCAGAGCGGCCATTTGACTTTGGAGAGAAAAGCAGCTGCCTTCTGAGCCTCAGGCTGAGCACGGCTTCCTCCCCCTCAAATCCATCATCCTTGTTGTAATTGGAAGAGACCAGCACTTACGTGGAAGGTGCCCGCAGCAATTCTGCTCTTACGGGATAATCATTTGAAGTTCCTTTCCCACGACCTGAGGGAACACACTTTTCTAATTATAAGCGATGATGTGGAAGACACCACAGCAGAGGAGACGCTGTGTCAGAGAGTGTGAGTGACTCACGGGGGCACTGACGCAGGGCTTAGGAGCGAACGTCAGTGGAGGGGCAGACCTGCGATGCGTGGTCTGCACCCCGATTCCCAGACGCTTTCTCCTGACGCGCCCTGAGGAAATGACGCGGAAGTTCACCATCAATGGAGACCATCACTTGGCATCTGGGGGGCGGGCAATGGGGAGCGGTGGGGATGGGGGCAGTGGGTGCCCACGTGCTACCCACAGGGGCCCTGCTCCAGATCTTGACTCTCAGGAGAAGGCAGCAATACAGACTCATGTCTCTAAACATCACCAACTCATTCATAGTTGGGAAAAATAGCACTATGGTAACAACAAATAGGGTCTATGTCTGTCAGTTAGCCAGGACGGGTGTCGGGAGTTAAGCAAGGGCCCCAAAGATGTCAGTCTAACCCTGGAACGTGGACACGTCGCCTTAAATGGTAAAGGGATCTTGTAGATGGGATTAGCTGAAGGACCGCGAGGTGGTTAGCGAGTCCTGGGTTCTTCGGGAGGGCCCTAAATGCCATCACGAGTGTCCTTAGAGCAGGGGTGGGGGGGTTGACGCAGAAGAGGAGGCTGACAGGAGGCGGAGACTGGGGGATGCGGCCACCAGTCAAGGATGGGGAGCAAGCAGCTGAGGCCCCCAGAGGCTGGACAAGGTAGGAAGGATCCCCCCACGGGAGCCTCCAGAGAGCGGGGCCCTGCCCGGATTTTAACCCAGGGACCCGTTTTGGGTTCTGACCTCCAGAGCTGTGAAAGGATAAATCTGTGTTGCTTTAAGCTGCCCAGCGTGCAACAATTTCTCACGCGGCCCAGGGTCTCCACACGGGAAACTGAGTGGCTGTAACATGCAGCGGGGGCTTGTGTCCCTTTCCTCCTGCAGCCTCTGGGCGCTCAGCCTCCTGAGCACCGGGGCTCTGCCACCCCAGGCCGGGGCAGGGGACCGAGGCCCCTGCATGCGCCTTCTGTGCCTGCAGCCCCTTGATGAGAAGCAGTCACTCCCTCACCAGACCATGGTGGGAGCAGTGGCTGCAGGGCCGGCTGGCTGCCTCGGCCACACCTTTCGACGGCCGTGGTGGGTGCCCTCTGCTCCGACTCTGTCACAGGACAGGGTGAGTGTGTCTCCATGTGGGATGCTGCAGAGCAGATCCACACGGGCAGGTACCCCGGGGTGCAGGCTCCTGATCCTCCCCAGACACGCTCACCAGCCAGTCCCAGGTCGGCCCAGGGGCCCGCACTTCATCTGGCTGGCCAGGAGGTTCTCAGGTGCCTGACTGCGGGAGAATCTCCCATCCAGGGCTTATCTCCAGAGCGCTGGACCCCAGAAGCCAGGACACCTGAGACACCTGGGCTCCAGGCCTGGCCCCGCCTCTACCCGGCTCATGTGGCTTCTCCGCAGATGCATTCCGCCCTGGACACACCATTTCCCGTCTGACGATCTGTGCTCCCACCATCCCTGGGGCACGACTACTCACGGGAAGGGCTGGGGAGAGCGGACTGTGCACGAAACCCCCGTCCTGATGCCCCACGCCCTCGAGGCTGTATGGAGCCAAGGGCCGGCACCTCCTCCGCTCACACCTCCTGCCTTCTCGCTTGCATTCCCGAGCATCACGAGCATCACGACTTACTCAGAACGAAGGGAAACACTCTTGATGGCCTCCCAGGGCCCCGTGACCGGTCCTGCCACCTCCCACCCTCATCTCTCATCTGCCCACCCCACTGGCCTCTTTGTGTTCCCTGAACTCGCTGAGCCCCTCTCCCGTCTGAAGCCCCCACTCAGGAGCGGGGCCGGAGCCAGATCCAGTTCTGATGCAAGAACGGGGCTTGTCCAGGCCCCGGGGGCGGGGGGATGAGGAGAGCTGCACTTCTGCCGTGCCTGTGACATGCCAGCCACCCCGGGTGAGTCCATCCTGTAACTTTCACACTGGCCTCTGAGGTCAGACTGCATTGTCCCATTCCACAGAGGAGGAAACTGAGGTTCAGCGTCGCTTGACCAGCCACACAGCCCAGTCACACTGAGGCCTGGTGGCCTGTGCCTCACCACCTCACCTGGGGCTCCCGACGGCCGCACGTGACCTCATGGACAGCCTGCGGCCCCCCAACATCTTCCCCAAACCCAGGTGCCAGAGGAGGCGGGGGCAGCAGGCCCCTCTGCTCCCAGCCGTGGCGGGACCCCAGGCGGGCACACGGGTGGCTCACAAGGCCCACGTTTGGGGCCGGAGGACGGGTCTGGGACACCTGTGGACTCTCAGAGCGGTGGCCCCAGCAGCTGTTTACGCGGATGGTCTGGACGAGAAGAGCAGGGACGTGGAGGAACCAGGAGGGGCGTGGGGCTCAAGTCTCAGGGGCCCCACCTGCGGCTGCCAGCCCCGTTTGCTCCGAGGGCTGCTCTTAGGAACCAACCCCGGCTGGTGTCACGGGAAGGTCTGACCTTCAGCTCCTTCAGGAGGACCTGGCAATCTGGCAGCCGGGTCTGCTTCCCTGCGGGCAGCGACCGTCCAAGCTGAGTGGTCCGCCCCTTACACTGGCCTGGGCCATCCCAGTGGGCTTCAAACGGCCGCCTTGGAGGCTGAGAGGCTGTGCCCTGATCCAGATGGGTGGAGAGGGGCGCGAGGTGAATGGTGGCCACAAAGATGTCCAGCTGGAACCCGGGGATGTGGTCTCATTTGGATATAGGGTCTTTGCAGACGTAACTAGGGTGAGGACTTTGAGATGAGATCATCCTGGATGACAGCGGGTCCCAGATCCAACAAAAATGTCCTCGTAAATTCGAGAGGCTCAGAGGACACAGAGAGGAGGAGCCACATGAGACGGAGGCCGAGCGTGAGTGAGAGTCCACAGCCCAGGAATGCCAGGGATCGCCAGGAGCCCTGGGAGCTGGAGAGAGGCCTGGAACAGACACCCCTCGGCCTCCAGGAGGAATCAACCTCCAACACTTTGATTTCAGACTTCTGGCCTCCGGAGAAGAAGGAGGAGAAGTCGTCACAGGAGAAGGGACGGTGCAGACACTACGGCTGCTGGGCCAGCGTCTATTCTCTTCATTCTCTTTATTAGCAGAACCACAGTTTGTTCTGGATGGAACCAGTTCAGCTAACGCGCTCTCCTCTGAGGCCTGACCTTGCAGCTAGGAGTGGCATGTGACCAAGATATGGTCAATAAGATTTGAGTGAATTCTCTGGGTGGAATTTCTGGGAAATGTGTCTAAAAGGTAGACTCAGCTGGTATATGTGGTGGGGGGATATGTTTGCCTTTTACCCACAGTCTTTCCCCCTTTCTCCTGCCTGGAATTAGGACTCAATGCCTGGGGCTGCAGCAGCCATTGTGTGACCATGAGGTCAAATGTCTCACAGTTGGAAGGAAGGGGTTGGATTTCAAATGGGGTTGGGCTCTTGAGGACGTCTAGAGCCCTCTAGATTTCACGTTCCATGAGAAAAACAAACCACAGTGCAGTCAGCCCAGGGTTTTGTCACGGACTCTGAATTCTCTCACCTGGAGAAGCAAGGAGGCAAGTGTTAGGAACGAGGGGCAGCAAGAAAAGCCAGGCTGCCTTCCCCGGCAAGGGGGACTTGGCCAGCCACCCTGGGGGCCCAGACCCCTCAAGGGAGGCAGATGTGGCTCCAGGCCCCGAGGAGCCCGTCCCACTTCCTCTTCCCAGAAGAGTCACTTCACACTCGGCCCACCCCCACTTCCAGCACAGGAGGCTTGGGGCGTGTGGGCGGCCGTGGTTTTTCAGTTTGGAAGGAAGCGTGGCTTTCAAGCTCCCAGCTTCTCTCTGAGCTACTGATTTCCATCTGTCACAGCAACTTAAGCCAAAATTTCTAGAGGAAACAGCCCAAATGGAGAGGCTGCCAGTCACAAGATAGCCTGAGAGGAAGGGCAGAGCGAGGTGCCTTCCGGGAGGGCGTCCGGTCCTCCCCAGCAGAGTCGGGGGCCCCGAGTTGTGGCCTGGTCCTTGCTCCAGTGTCGGGACACCCTGGGGACACACGGCCTCTAGCAGCCCAGAGATGGGGACTCGGCGTCCGCGGGGTCCCCATAAGGCTGACCGGGCTAGTTGGACCACCCGCCACCCTGAAGCCTGCTGAGGATGTTAGATTTAAAGCAACAACACCCATTGCTGAAAAGCAATAAACATCTGACAAGATAGCAAGAAATTACGAGGCTAAACGCGAAGAAAACTGGGCATTTGGGAGATGAGTGTGCTGTGATCTGCTTTTTTCCGAGGGGTGTTCTGAATACCGCAGACGTAACATTCCAAAGAGGACCAGACGGACCCCATATGGGGCTGCAGCCGTGGACGGGGTGGGGGGCTCCACTGACAAGCCCCCAGCAGCCTGGACAGGCAGACGCACACCCTGCCCCCCGGGCCTCCAGGGGGCCACAGATCCGAGTTCCCTGACGGTGACCACACACGGTCACACATTCCAGGGCCCAAGAGGAGGGATGGAGGCAGACCTCAAACGGGGTAGCAGGTCCTCAAGCTGCCCAGGGCCAAGAGGCCACCAGCCCCCATGCCTAATGCCGTCCGGCAAACGGGACTCCACGGTTAACAGACGAGGAATCACCTGCTGGGGCTCCGGGCAGGGCCCTCGTGCGCCTGCGGCATGGCGGCCCACGTGGTGGAGTCAATTTGGTGGAGGGGGTAGAAAGGGCAGCGAGCAGCATCCCACCAGCCCCGGCTCCTCCTCCTTCTCCCTGTAAAGGCGTGGGCGACTTCACTGGCTGGCTACGATTCTGATGATTGTGGTGGAGACAGCACGAGAGCCCCCGGCTGCCTTTGCAGATGACGTCTCTCTCCCCCCAGCTTCAGTGTTATCCACTTTCCCCAACACGGCTGCTAATTTCATCACAGTCTTTAAGATTTCCTGAGGACCCAAACTCATAACAGGTTGTCAACAGTGAGAAGGTGACTGTCCTTCTGATGCAGGGGTCGTGAGGACGCCGCAGGACACGGCGACACCTGTAAACCTGTCCTCGCCGAGACCAGGCAGAGCCGGGTGAATCCTCGTAGAGAACACTGTGCTCCATTCGGATAGATATTTACAGGGCCAAAGCACAGAGATCCCGAAGGACTGGAAATGTCTCGCAAACAGATTTCCAGGTTCCTCCTTCACTCTGTAAAGCACGCGATGGCTGTGGACTGTCACACACCTGCTCCTCACGAGAACAAGTGCCAACCTGCCCCAGGTGTGGGCCTAATGATTGCTGGGGAGCAGGGACGGGGACACTTGGGCGTCCTGTCACCCCAGCAGCCCCCTGGCTCTGAGGGACACAGTGGTCAGGTCCCGGCCTCCCCACACCCATCCTGGCCTCTGATGGTGGACGTGCTCTGGCTCCAACGGGCTTGGTTCTCTGCTCAGGTCCCGACTGCGGAATCTCCCCGGAAATACGTGTCCTGGGGGCCCAGCCCAGCCCTGGGGGCGCAGACAGGAGGACACTTAGGAGTCCTTAGGAGGACACTCCCACACTCTGGGGACAGAAGTGGGGATGCAGGGCTGGTCCCAGCATGCTGACAGTCTGGTGGCCCAGAGAGTGAGACTGGCCCTGTCCCTGGACTCCCTGGACAGGAGCAGAGACCGCCCTTCTCCCACTTGCTTGCTGACCCCTACTATGTGTCGGGCACTTTGGCAAGCACTTCACACATATTATCTTGTTGGTGGAGTTGGGCGAGAAGGTCAGGGGGACTGTGGATAAGCAGAGAACCAGCACTCATCAAAGTCAGCCATCACCCTTGCTGAGCAAAACCCACGTGGCGGGCATTGCTCCAAGAGTTTTACCTGTCTCCCTCACTTAATCCTCACAACAACCCCACGAGGTAAGTGCTATTTTATCCCATCTTACGGACGAAGACGCGGAGGAGCACAGACGTTAAGTAACCTGACCGCCTGCAGGGGCAGGGGCTCTAAACCCGCACGGTCTGGCTCTGCAGCCCACGTTCAGCCGCAACGTTCTGCTCCTACCAATTAAGATGAACTTGTTTGCTCCTGGCATCCACTGCTAAGCGCTCAAGCATGTGGAATGTCAACAGGCATTTTCCCACAATCTGCTCAAATAGTGTGAAAATAGTCCCTGAGTGGCCAGGCCCTTTCTGTTATTTTCTGAAATAAAACCGAGGCTTGCTGGGTTTCAGACGGGGGCTCCACGCAGAGCTGACCTGACTCAACTATTCTGTTAAAAATAAAAATAGTCCCTTTTGCTGTAAAAGGCAGAAGACAAAATGCCCTGACCACTGGTCTGGCTGAGCTGACGTCTTCCCAGCCCGTCTCCGGGGAGGTGGTTCAGGGCAGGACCCTGGAGCCAGATGTGGGTTCAAACCCCACCTCTACCCTTGCCTGACCTCGAGGGCCCTGGTCTCCTCATCGCTGTAATTGGGGTGGAGAGATTATCTCCTTACAGGAGGCCGTGAGGACCAGACGCGTTCACGGAGCTCGGGGGCTCGGCACGGCCGTTCACCTGCTCATTGTGACCGTCAGGTGTGCACGAACCGGCCTCAGAAAGGGTTCCAAACAGCAGCGTGTCCTCTCCCTGGAGCTGTGGGTGATCCCTGCCCTGGGTCTCACTCAGAAACGTGAAGCCTGGGAGGGGTCCGGGTCTGGGAAGGAGGGCAGCCTTCACCCTGAGAACGTTCTCCAAGGCGGCGATGTTTCCACGATAGAGGAAAAGGACGGCAGGGGGCGGGGAAGACCATGATGAGGGTGCCTGGGAAGACTCCGTGTCCAAGCAAAGAGTCTGGAGGAGCCCCAGGTGGCCAGGCTGCCCCACCACGGCCCGCCCACCCTTGAAGCCTGCTGGGTCTTTCCTCAACCTCCCCTCCTGCCCCCAGAAAGACCTGTGGGTGGAACCGCCCTGGGAGGGACCGGGGGCCTGAGACCAGCTCCTCTCGGGCTGGGAGGTGACGGGGCAGGGGCAGCGACAGCCCGTCTCTGTGAGGCTCTCAACACCCTCTCGCAGCCTCCCAGAGGGGCAGCCACAGCTGGTCAACGCTGACCATCCATCTCCACCTTACGGACGGGGTCCTCAACCCAGCCAACCCGGCGACCGGTTTCATAACACATTCTGTGCCGCCCTCATTCTGAAAGAAAACATATGGATCACACGTAACCAGATACACACTTCTTCCTAAAAATCTGCCTAATGCTAGAGCCGCACTTAAAACAGGAAGGAAGGAAGTTTGTACTTCTCTGCCTCAGCTGACAACCCTGTTTCCTGCCTCCCTGAGAAGTGGAAGAATCAGAAGAGAAGACAGAGCTCCTACCCGGCACGTCTTGCCTACCCACCCAAGAGGAGCTGTCCGAGGTGCTGGCCAGGCCTCACCGCCCTGGGGGGTCTCATCCCCTCCCCGCCCCAGGACGGGGCTCCAGCACCCCTCTTCCCTCCCACCTCCTCTGGAGCAGGCCCATCCACGTCCACGCTGCCCTTTCCCCACCTCAGCAGTAGCATCCTCTGCCAGCCCCCCCTCCCTCCCGGGACTGACCCTCACTTCACCCGCCTTTACATCCCTGGATCTCAGCTGGGGGGGTGCCCCAGGGGACCTTGGACAACACTTGTGACATGAGACACCTGTGGCTGTCACAACAGGCGTCTGGTGAGAGGAGGCCAGGGATGCTGCTCGACTTCCTACACTGCGGGACGGCCCCACCACAGAGGACGACCCAGCCCCAGTTCACCAGTGCGGGGCCAGCAGGCCCACCTTAAAGCAGAGCCCCGAGCTGCTGAATCTAACTTCTTGTCACCCGCCCCCTACCCAAACTGACCCCGTCCAGGTCACCTCCCCCTGCTGAGCCGGCAGTCAGTTCTCAGGCCTCATTGTGCTGACCCAACAGAGCCCGTGGCAGCTCTGGCCCCTTGGCTTCTAGGACGAGACACTCGTCTCCCACACAGCTGCTCCGTCTCACCTCCTCGAGTTCCAGCTGTCAGGGGTCCTGGGCTCCTCTTTCCGTCTATGCTGCCTGGTCGAGGGGAGACCGTAAAGCCACATGGTTTTCAACAGCATCTGTGCGCAGATGCTCCTGCTACGGGCTGGACTCTGCCCTAAAATTCACGTGTTGAAGCCCTAATCCCAGTGTGATTGTATCTGGACAGGGGCCTAGGGAGGTCACAAAGGTTAACTGAGGTCGCTAGAGGGGCCCTAATCGGATAGGACTGTGGCCTTACAGAAGGAGAGGCCCCAGGGATGAGCGCAGAGAAAGGCTGTCTACAGGCCAGGAAGAGTGTTCTCACCAGAAACCAGCCCCTCCGGCACCTTAGTCTCGGACTCCAGCCTCCAGAACCGTGAGAGAATGAACTTCTGCTGTTTAAGCTGCCGGATGTGCGGCGCTTTGTTACGGCCGCCCGAGTCGACTAATGCAGCCCAGAAGTGCGTCCCAGGCACCCTCTCCCCGATGGCTTCCTGGCCGTCCTCCCTCGCCCGGGGCACTCTGCTCAGGACCCTGGCACCCACCGGGCCTGGAGCGCTCTCCCCAGACCTCTGCAGGTCGAAGCCCCCTCCTCGATTTCAGTCTTCACTTACAAGTCTCTTCCTTCCTGAGGACACATCAATCACCACTCAACAGTCTGTAGTTTGCTTACTGCAGCTGGCAGAATAACATCTCCCTGGGCGGTCACACCCCAGTCCCCAGAACCTGGGCACGTTGGGTTCCGTGGCAGAGGAGTAAGCTCACTAGTCAGCTGACGTCGAGATGGGAGAGGACCCTGGGTTATCCAGGTGGGCCCCGTGTCATCACTAGGGTCCTTAAAGGTGGAAGACAAAGGCCAAGAGGAGAAGGAGAGGGAGGTGTGACCGCGGAGGAAAGGCACAGAGGAAGGAAGGGCCGCTGGACTCGAAGACAGAGGAAGGGCCACGCGCCAAGGACGCCAGTGCCTGAAAACCTGGAAAAGGCCAGGAAACGGACTCTCCCCGGGAGCCTCTGAAAGAATCCAGCCCTGAGGACACCAGGATTTTAGCCTAGAGATTTTAGCCCTGTCAGACTCTGACCCCCAGAACCGTGGGAGAATTTATTCGTGTTGTTTTAAGCCACTCAGTTTATGGTAACTCCTTCCAGCAGCCGCCAAAGTGAAACCTGCTTTTCTTTCTGTCTCCCCTCTCCTTAGGGGACACAAGAACTGGGGGGAGGTCCCCACTTCCCCGCTGCTGTGTCCTCGTGCCTTTAGCTCTGCCGGGGGCACGTGGACGCCCAGTGACGTTTGCCGAGAGAGCAAATAACAAGCTGACGGGAACGTCAGCCCGGAGGACGCAGCCAGCCCGGACCTCACCCGGAGACGAAATGAAGGACCCAGCAAGTGACTAGGTCTCGGACGCTGGTGGAGCCCCGTGGGGTGGCTGATGTCACCGCGCTGTCCCCAGGAACCAGGGGACACAGTTGTGACTGACTTTTGGGGAGGTTTTGAACAAAACACTTTGTGTTCTTCCCAGAGACACTCTGAAGATGTATATATTCTTGGAGATTCAAGTTTAACACCGTGAAGAAAAATCGTTTTGATATGAAAAGCAGAGTTGGGTTTTCGTTTCTGGCTTTTCACCTACACAGATATCCGTTCAGAAGTCACGCGGCCCCTGGGGCATCCCAGCCTGCTGACCGCCGAATGCCGGGGTGCCCACTGTACGTGACAACAAGACCCCCACACGGCCAGCAGAAGCCAGGACGACACCCCTCTGGAGCACTGCTCTCAGGGCGGATGCCAGGCCGCCAGCCTCTGCACCGAGACCCCAGAGCCGACTCGGGGCCCCTCCCCCAGGGCCTCACGGGGTGGGGGGGGGGGGGTGGGAGGACCTGGCTTCATTGTCTTAAGGGGCTGCACCCTCCACAGCGTCCAAGAGACGCCAACAGGCCCGGAAAAGGCACTTATCACAAAACTCTAAACGTGCGTTGCATTCTCGGACCACACCGCCTGCGAGAACCAGTATCTCTATGAATTCCATGGTCTTCTTGTGAACAGCACAGTTACGTTGCACTCCAGTGCTGAAGGTATGAATGGGTTACATACAAACATCTAAAATACACAGCAATTCTGGTAAGCTGGCATTGAGATTTTTTTCTGTTCTTTAATATACCTGGAAGCTCACCAACCAGCCGTGGCCTGAGCCCCTCCCCACCTCCCAGAGGTCCCGTCCAGGCAAGTCAGTCCACACACGACTAAGACTGCCCCTCGTCCCAGCTGCCAGTACCCCCCCACACATACACACCAGCCCTGTGTCCAGCTCTGGGCAGGCTGCCCCTCGCCCTGCTGCCAAGACTCACGTCTAACCAGAGCAGGGAAACTAAGGAGGGAGGAGGGTAGCGCAGGGCGGGTCGGGGCTGGGAGATGGGAGTGAGGACGCATTGCCAGCCTGGCACCTCGTGGATCTCATTATTTCTCTGGCACGTTGCCAGGCCTGGGACTTCATTTTAAGGAACGATTGTACTTGGCTTATTTACGTAAAAATAAAATGCCAACAGCAGAGGCTTCTGAGTGGGGCCCCTCTGGGCAGGACCTGAGGGGCCAGGCCAGGCGAGCGTGCAGGATGCCGGCCGGTGGACCTGACCCGGGAAGAGAGCAGGGCGTGGTATGCAGGGAAGTGGCCCGGAGGATGACACCTTTAGCCTCCTTCTCAGGGCCTAAGAGGCAGGGCCACTAGGAGCCACTGGCCCCTTGTCCCCGTCTTTCGAGTCCAGCCCCCAGACCAGGACCTCAGGCCTGCAGGGACACACATTTGACGTCCAGTCGGTGCAGGAGCTCGCACACAGCATGCACGCTGTGCTGGAGCTCTTGCAAGGACCACTAGCTTTGGGATCTCCGGGGGACCCTAGCCCCCAGACCTCCTGGGGCGGGTCTCAGGGTTGGGCACCGTTTGAGCACTAGCCTATAGCGGTCACCGCGGGTGGCCTGCCCACTTCTGACGAGCTGGTGGACTTGACTCTGCTGGGTGTCCACCCTCTTCTATGCAGCTGTGAGAGTGGACCCTCCCCTCCCCCCAGCCGCACTGTGCCCAGCTCCAGCCTGAGGGCACAACTCAGAGGGGTTTCAGGCCTCCTAACAGGTCTGCAGGCAGCGGGCCTCGTTCACCCACCCGCACAGTCACGTCTGCGCCTGTCGCCAGGAACAGCAGCAGCCTCTGCTGGGGGAAGAGGAGCAGGAATGGAACCTGAGTCTCTGACGACGCCACCGAGCCAGCGGATCCACCAACGCGACCTCTCGTGCAGGACGCTTTCTATCGCTGAGCCGGGCGAGTTAAAGTTTCTTGGCCTGTTCTTTACTTACTAGTTTTTCCTTCAAGCTTCTACCTGCAGGCCTGATGTGCACACGTGCTCACATGTGCCCAGCATCACACACTCATAACACGTCACCCCCTCAACCCTCCCAGCTGACCAGCAGGATTGTAGAGAAGAGACATTTATCAACTTTGGGGCTTGGCATCTACTTCCCTGATTTCCATGGAAAGCTGTCTCTTCCCCATTCTCAGTGTCCTGTGGTTTAGACGGGATTGACCCCTACCCAAGTTCCAGGGATGAAATAAAGCCGGCATTCCTAAGCGTGGGGAGATGGAGAGGGCCAAGTTGCTGGATCAAGCCTCACCTGATGCCAGAACAATGACTGGATCCTGCAGTCCCAGGAGCCAATGAGTCTCATTGTGTTAAGTGTTAAATCCATCGGAATTAAGTTTTCTGTCACTTGAAAGTCAAAGATCTCAACTGAAACCAGAAGTGGTAAGCCTCGTTTTAGGCCTGAGGAAACAGAGGCTCCTACAGCCGTGCTCCCAAGTCCATGCGTCTGAAGAGTGCCAGGGCCTGAGCCAAACCCAGGCACCTCCCACTGCATACGTGCAAGTGCCTTGTTTTATTTTTATTTATGTTTTATCAGATGGAGGGCCACGGAAAGCCCTGGAGGGAGCGCAGGATCCGGGTCCCGAGTCTCCTGCTCAGTTCTGGCCTCATGGGTCGATGACCCTGGGGCAGCCACTCTCCTAGACCACATGCTACAGCCGGAGCCCTGAGGTCAACCCCAAATCCGGCCCTTCCTCCACCCCTCCCACAGTCCCTGGTCTCCGCAGACCACCCCATTCACACTACTCAGCAGTTTCCCTCAAAGTGACTCACGTTTTAAATTAAATGAATTTTTCTTTTCTTTTTTTTTTTTTTGTAAGGAAGACTGGCCCTGAGCTAACATCCGTGCCCATCTTCCTCTACTTTATATGGGACCCCGCCACAGCATGGCTTGACAAGCTGTGTGCCGGTGCGCGCCCGGGATCCGAACCTGTGAACCCCGGGCCGCCGAAGCGGAGCGCGTGTCCTTAACTGCTCCACCACCGGGCCGGCCCCTGAATTTGTTTCTTAAATACGTGATATATTGCAACAAAACAGGAGACCTGTGTCATTTGTCCAAAACATCCGTCCACAGAGAATGAAAACAGCGTGTGGTCACTGAAGTCTCCAGACGCGTTGCAGCTGAAGGCCCTGAGCCTGGGGACGGCTCCCTCCTGCTTTTCAGGGAGACGGGCAGGTGTAGGGCACACGGGAGGCACAACGGTCTTGAGTCGGGCCTGTCTCCCCGGTACAATCAGACAGGCCGGCGGAGGGCGGACCAGGGACGGTTCCTGGGACTGCCCCTCCTGTGGCTGGCGGGCTCTGCACTTCGGGCCATCGTGCCGGCACAGTGACGACCCCTCCTCTCAGGCCGGCTCCCTTCGCCCCTCAGGGCTCCTCTGAGGCTGGTGCCCCCACCACCCCCCTTACAGACGAGGAAACAGGGACAGTGAGTGACTTGCCCAAGCCCGTTGCTCGCCAAGCTCTCCGTGGGAGGCAGGGGTCTCCCCAGGTGATCTAGCGGGTGGAGGCCAGGGATGCTGCTTGACATCTCATCAACATCCCACCATGCTCGTGGCAGGAATCATCTGGCACAGACGTCGACAGCAGTTGGTTGAGAAGCCCTGACCAAAGGCCCCACGTCGGGTCACAGGTCGGGTCACAGCCAGAGGACGTGCAGAATCATGACTGTCCAGCCCCTCGGGGCGCTGGGGAGACCATGGTCTCCTCACTCAGTAGCAGCGCTGTGTCCCGGGGATGTCGCCGGGTCCGGCAGATCCACATGAAGTCACGGACGTGCTTTAACCAACTGGCTGGACAGAAGGCAGGTGATCCCCCGTCACAGACGAGATCTAAGCGTCCTGGGATCAGAGCACTCACGCTGCCGCTCCAGCCCGGGGAGCACAGCCCAGTCCTTCCAGGGCCCTGAGGCCGAGGGGACCATGTGGCCCTGTCTGCCCCACCGACGTCACAGCACACACTTCTCCTCCACTGCCCTCTCCACTCACAGCGGGCCTCTCGGGGCCCACCGTGGGGCTCTGCACCCCTGTGCTCCCCCCAGACCCCCTTCCCGGGTCCCCCACAGCTGCTCCTTCTCATCACTCCCGTCTCAGCTCAGCCATCAGAGGGGAGCTCCCTCCCGACCACCTCGAGTCAGTGTCCTGGGGCCCCGGGAACAGACACGACCCACGTGTCCTCTTGTGGGCCACAGGCCAGAGTCGGAACTGCGGTGTCACAGGGCCGAGCTCCCTCCAGAGGCTCTGGGGAGAGTCCCTCCTGCCTCGTCCAGCTCCTGGTCTTGTGGCTCCCCGGAGGTCCTCGGCTTGTAGACGCACCCCCATCTCCGCCCTGTCTGCACGTGGCTTCTCCTCCATGTCTGTGTCTCTCCTTCTTACAAAGACACCGTTGTCCTTATAGGTCATTGGATTGTGGCCCACCCTGCTCCAGAATGACCTCATCTTGACCAGCTGCGTCTGCAAAGACGCTGTTTCTAGGTCAGGTCACATCCTGAGGTTCCGGGAGGATGGGAACTTGGGGGGATGCTATTCAACCCGGTAGAGCCCTGGGGTCTTGCCCCCCTCGCCCCATCCACGCTCCATCACTCTGTCTTTCGTGGGGTTTATCTTGCCTGAAATTGCCTTCTTCATGCTACTTGTTCCTTGTCCGGGCACCTCAGCCCGGAGAGGCAGGGACCCGTGTCCCGCTGGCCCTGTGTCCTGATTCCACATCAGGAGCAGGGCCGGTGGCCACTGAACACGAGGATGAGTGGGATTTCACCTGCATTCAAGGAGACGGAGCCCTTCAGCGCCAGAGTTCCCGCACAGGGAGGCCCCGGCATCACAGGTGCACGAGGTGGGTGTTTGCTATGGGAGACACCTCCCTCCACGTTCCTGTCACCCCCTCTTTACAATGTGGCCTCGCCTGTTCCTAGACGTCACGGGACGTCCCGGGGAAGTGGACTCGCAGCGGCCCGCTGGTGTGAGAGCCGCCCTGCCCTTGTGTCGCCTCCTGGAGGACAGGCTGGTGGGGCTTCCACACTGCGAGATAACGCAGCCCTTGAGTACCTTCTGGACAACCTGGAAAATGAGTTTCTCCTTTCTGTGAATGGCAATGGGGGGGCAGCTGTCAGATGCATGGTGGATACCAGCAGTCACCATGCTGGGTGGCTGGGAAGGTCACCCCAACCTCTCCCGTCCTAGGGGGTCTTCCAGAAGGGGAAGTCCAAGACGCAGTTGCCATCTCACCTCGCCCTCCCTCAGTGCCCGGCTACTTTCCCTTCCAGGGTGTCTGCTTTGTGAGAGCAGAACGGAGAAGGGACCCAGCTGATCCTGAGACTTGGAGCCATCCCAGGCTGTCTCCAGTGGGGCATTGGACACGGAAAGGTATAGAGACTTATTTTTGTTGAGTTTCCAGCCAATGAAGGATAAACTGTCCTTTCAGAAAACAGTGCCGAGCCTCTGAAATATGCAGACCACTGAGCTGAATTGTAAATGCAATCACTTAGCCCCGCTCACTCCCAAGTCGGGATCACAGCCGCATGAATTATTCCTAGAAGCGCAGCCAGTCTGCAGACATGAGTCTCCAGTGGAGCTGGCCCGCTGAGGTCCACTCCCCCCACACCCCGAGGAATACCGGGAGGGGTGTGGATCGCAGGGTGAAGCGTTGTGGCGTCTCATCTCCCCCAAGCGCAAAGGTCCAGGTCTGCACACGCTCACCTCCGTGTTGGGAAGAGGCCTTGGCTGTTCCGGCTCCTCGGCGGTCCAACGGGGTCAGAGCCAGCCCAGCAGGCAGAGGAGCACAGGCAAAGATGAGGGGAACCCAGAACCACACGCTCTTAATCTTCCCAGAGTGAGACGTGACTGCAGGCCGCTCCGAGCGCACGCACACGGGCCGGGGAGGACGTGGAGAAGGCAGTTCCCGCCACACAGCCTGCTGCCCTGCGAGGCGTCGGGCGGGGGCGGGAGCCCTGACTATTTCTCCACTTCTCATAGTAAATCAACCACAGTGGGAGAGCTGTGAAACGGTCGCGGGGCGAAAGCCCAGCCAATTAATGACCCCGGGGGAAACGGCCAACCAGTTAAGTGCCACTGCCATTTTGAAGCAAGACCTGCCAGGGTCTGTGATTAAATCTCCAACAACCACGGCCATTTTTCCAGCCACGACGACTCTGGCCGTTGGGATGGGGACGCCTTGACTCACAGCATGTTCGGGGGGTGAAGATTGATGAGCTCGAGCTAGAATGGCCCCTGGAACCAGCGGGAGCCACTTCTGGAGTGAAACCTCACAGAGGAGCAGGGAAAGCCTTCTGCTGGCACACACACGCCCTGACGAGGGGACTGTCCTAAAGCATTTCCACAATGGAGCTGCTCACGCAGAGAAGAAGTTCAGAAACCCCTCTGGAGAAACCGGCACCTTCCACACACACGGGGGCTCCAGGGCTGGGTGGGCTGGGACGGGCGGCCCCTGGAGTGGGGAGTGTTCCTGTGGGGACAGCCAGGGTCTCCTTCGATGCCCTCAGACTCGGCCACGCCTCCCCCAGGACACTCTTCTGCACTCACATCTGTTTTCCTCGCCCTTTTATCCTTTACACAGTGTGGACGGGCGTCCACCTTGTGTCCGGGGTACGGGAGCACCGCTGTCCTCACGAGGCTCATTTCTCATGTCACGTTGGAAAACCTGAGCCAGCAGACCGCCCACCGCTCATGGCGGATGGGGAATCTTGGACGGGCTCCCTCAGATTCAGCCTCTCAGCCGTGACGTCTGCCTATTGATAAAGCAAACACTGTGGGGGACTCTGCACATCTAGATTCTTGTCTTCTGTCACCAGAGGGTCCGGGGCCAGTGTCGTGCAATAACCCGGCATCCCCCCCATCCCCTTTCTCTCCTCCCTGTGGCCTCTCTGTCCAGCTCAAGTATGGTTTTTATTATTAAAACTCATTGTGCTCGGGCTACTGGTAGGATTTTGGCTTCCTGATCAGAAATCCAGGACCGCGCTCCCATGGACGCAGCCCCGGGGACACGCACCCCTTGTCAACCTGACAATCTACTTCCCCGCCCCTTGCACCCCGTCCTCAGTCCCCCACGGTACTGTCCCCTCAGGCCACTGCTCTGCTACAGACCTGGGCTGCCCAAGGCCTGGGGCCAGAATCCTGGGAGGACTAGCCTGCCAGACAGGATTTCTGGCAGAAAATGGACACAGTGTTAAATGACATTGACTCAGACCACGGGACATTCGCCCTTTTAAAGTCTGTCTCAATCCGCTGATTTCTTCAAGGAGAAAGTCTTGCTTCCTGCTAGTATATCCCCCACACGTGCCCTTTTAACGAAGGAGGACAGGCCTCTGGCTCAGAGCCTGTGGGGACAGCAAGGTCCTGCTGGAATTACACAGCATGATTCTGTTTTCATCGTGTTCATTTGCATGGTCACCTCCTACTTATGGGTATGGTGTGATTTGCAATTGCCTTTTAAAATAAATTTATTTTAAGCAAAAACAATCAATTGTTTAGAGAAAGATCCACTGACTCGCTCATTCAACTAATATTTGCAGAGCGCTAACTCTACGCAAGGACCACCCCAGGCCCTGCGCGGTAGAGCCGACAACAGGACAGACAAACGTCCCACCTTCAGATGAAAAACAGGACAAGGATCACACACAAATATGGCAAAAACGGTGCCAGTTGTACGGGATTTCTAAAGTTTGAGGGAGAGCGGAGTCGGTGAGCATCTCTCTCCCGGAGGAGGGGCACGCGGGGAGTGACCGGCGGCGTTGGCAGAGCTGGCGGGGCTGCCCACCCTGGACTCTCTGGCCCTCGCCTGATAGACCACAATGGGACTCTCTGATACTGGAACTTAAACTTTTAATGCCCACAGGAAGGCAGAGCATTCTGAAGCAAGTACTGCTTTCAGCAGCTGCCTCCACTCACTTTCTAAACCTCCTCAGGCAGTCGCGCTGTCTCAGGGGCTCCCAGCTTTTCCGTGTGCACACTGGGCCCACGGCTTTGACCTCCGACTGTAACGGGCACCAGGCGGACTCGGGCTGGGGTGGGTCAAGTTAGAGGGAATTGATGCGCGTGTGCTCTGAATTTTAGAAATTACCTCTCTCTAAAGCAACCAACCAACCCAAACCAAAACCTCACCATCCCCACCCCCAGCTCCATCTCAGAGCCGCGGCTCCTAAGGGTCAAAAGAACCTGCTAGAGGCATGAAGTGAGGGGCGGCTGGTAGGCGCCAGATTCTCCTCTGAGTGAATTCGAGCCGCCCTCACTGAGCACGAGGCCCTGTTAGTAGGCGATCACCTGCCCCTGGTTAACACCCACGACTGGGAAACAGCCACAGGCTTCAACCTTGCAGATCTTAACTGCGAATCTGGGAGGAGCAAACCATGGAAGCTGCCAGAGCACAGGAGGGATTTGCCCTGCCCACCCCCAGGGATCTGTCCACTTTCTTACAGACAGAAGGCTTTGAGGAGCAAACAAGTGAATGGGGACCTTTCTGTCCCTTTTCCTTCTCACGGAGCTTAGAGGTTCGCGTTCAGCGTTCATGAGAGCCCCTGCGCCCGCTGCACATACAGACCCTGAACTGAGGTATTCAGAAGGATGATTTCTGTCTATAACTTTTTTCTTGCTTTGAGCACTGAGTTTAGAAGCAAACTCTCATGCACACGTAGAATGTGACTATGCCGCATTTCCTCAAAGAATATTTTCTCTCGGGTCCTGTGAATTTAATAGGTCTTTGCTGAGGTCAATAAGACATCCCAAATAAAGGTCACTGGACCAGCTGAAGAAAGGGCGTGGGGAGAAATGGGGAGAATGTCCTGCTTCTGGGCCCCACTCCTCCGGGACGTCCTTCCCCTCCCGCCAGCTCCTTCCCGCCAGGAGAGAGTTCCGGGAAGCGGTCAAGGTAGAGGACATACAAGTGACAGATCCACTTTGTTTTGGGTTTCTCCCTCTCCTCTAAAGTCGGCTGGATTAGTGTGGGGTGGCAACTCCCAGGAATCCGTTTCACATTTCTGGGATTTCAAGCAGAATAGACAGTAATGAGAGCAGTGGCTCGCCTCCTCCAGGAAGCCTTCTCTCTGCTATTCTTCAACTTCCTTTAACACAGGCAATCTGTGCCAGTCTGGAGGGCAAAGCACTGTTTTCAAATGGCTTCTTGTGAACAAATGTCAACCCCGCTCCTGTACTGTCCCCTCCTTAGTGACCAACCAGGGATGTGGGTTAGATTGGGGCTCCTTTGTCATTGCTGGGAACAAATAGTGAATGACTCCTGGGTGAGAATCATGCTAGGTCCATGCCCTGAGTGAGGGTATAACAGAGCCTCATCAGAAGAGAGTGAGGGGGGAGGGAGATGGAGAGACAGACAGAGACAGAGAGAGACAAAGAGAGGGAGAGACAGACGGACAGAGACAAAGAGGGAGAGACAGAGACGGAGAGAGGGAGAGGCCAGGGAGCAGTTGGAGGAAGGGGTGGGTAAAGGAAGGAGAGAGGGAAATGGAGGAGGAGGAAGAGATTTGGTGATTGAAGGAACAAGAGAAGATTTAAAAGAAAAGAAGAAAGAGGAAGAGGGAAGGAGGAAGAAGCCAGAAGAGGGGAGAGGCTGGGGGGCTGTGGAGGTGACACCCCACTTTCCCAAAACACTTCATCATCTCCCGCCAGTGTTGGGAAGGTCTCTGGAAGGTCCCGGCTTTTTCTGCCATCAAGAACCCCCGCTCCTCCCCGCCTTGACGATGGGGCGGGGAACACGGCTCTTGGTGCTGAGCTGGCCGTCACCACGTTACACAACCCAATGTGCTGTCAGTGTTTTTATATAATCCTCCGGTTCCCCCATAAAACAGACCATAACACCCCGACAAAGACACTTCAGTGAAGCTCTGCTGTTACCGGGCACACTGCCCGCTGGGAGACGAATCGCCCCGCGGAATGGCCACGCGGCCATGGAACTAAACTTTCCTCCCCTCGTGGCTTCACTTGAACAGGAAAGATCAGAAAAGTCACAGAGCCCACCAAGAGCACCTTGGGAGGAAAACCAGGCGTCCTGGGGCTAGTGAGAGAGCGCCTGGGAAGTCAGAGGACGCTCTGCTCTCTCTGCCGGGGGGTGAGGCTGTGGACTGTTCCCACAGCCCGTGTCACCAGCCCTCCGTTTAGAGCTGCTGCGCAGAGGCAGGTGGGCCTCCTGAAGGAAGCCCCAAGCAGACCCCGCATCAGGCAGCGTGCGGACCGAGCCTGGCTGTGCAGCCGGCTCCCCGACACCTCCTCCCGGAGCTGGTTACTGACGCCGCCTGAGGCTTGCTTCTGCCAGTGCAGAAACCAGAATAGCACAGAGCAGAAGGGAAGAGCCTGTAATAAGGTAAACACACAAACTTTCCCCCTTCCTCCTTGTCCTCGGCACAGAGTGAGCCGAGGAGCCGCAGTCACTCATTCCCTTCTGCGGCACCCCAAAGTGGGAAAGGACTCCTTCACCCGCCTGCAGCCATCGGCCCTGTCTCTCTGTGACACTTCACTGACCCTAGGGGATGGCCCACACCTGACACAAGGAACCCACCACCGGGACCCGGGCTCTCTGCAGAAGTGTCCAAAGACGCGGGGCTCCCAGGCGCCACAGCCCAGGGTCCATCTGGGTAACTGACACCTGCTGAGCCCCTGCTAGACCCGACTCCGTTCATCCACAAGTCATAGCTCCCAGCCTCACGCCTGTCCCACATCAACACTTTCAGAGTGAGCCCTGAGCACCCCCAGGACGGGAGCTGAATAGACCCCGTGGTCACAGGGGGCACCTTCCCCAGCAGCATTAAAGAACACTGTGTCAGCACCCTCTGAAGGGCAGCACCACCGTCCCTCCGCTCTCCCCGCAAGGAGGGAGGGGAGGGAGCCCAGGCGAGCCCGGGCGCCCCCAGCTCCCAGGAAAGCACAGCGCCCCTCACTCAGACCTGGGCACTCACCACTTGCTCCGAAAGCAGGTCCTAGGACCTCGTTAGAACTTCTCTCGAGTCCTCTTGGGGAGTAAGTTGGAATCGTTTTGTGTGGGGTGGGGAGGTCCTCCAGTGTCCATTGGGTGAGTGAATGACCCCAACTGGTTATCCAGGCCCACGCCCTCTGCTGATAGGCGCCCTCTTTCCTGTCTGCCTCCTACCAATTCCCTCTCCAAGTAACAGGAGTTCCATCCCAGGCCCGGTGTCCGTCAGGCCCCGGGGGTCACTGTAGGCTCCAGCTGCTGGGACACCGTGCAGTGTCCGGAGCCCAAAGACAGCCCTCGTCCCACTGCCCCTCTGCCCAGCACCTTTGTCCCGAGAGGGACGCTGGCTCGCTCACCATTCAGCTGGTTGTAGACCACCTCCTCCAGGTGGTCCAGGCGCTGCAGGATGGCCTCGCGGTCGGCCAGCGCGCCCACCTTGGCCTGCCGGCTGCGCCCCCGGCGGTCGGCGCCGCGTGCGACCTGCACCAGCCCCTCAGAGCGGTCCTGCAGGCGGCAGTACACGGAGAAGAGGATGACGCCCACGAACACCAGGATGTTGACCGTCAGCAAAGTTTTGATCTTCCTGGCCACCGCCATGAACGCGGCTGGGGCTGGGGGCCGCCTCACCCGCGGGGCATCCCCGTGCGCCCAGGGGCCGCAGGAGCCTCCGTCCGGCTCGCCGCTTCGGGGACCATGAGCCAGCCCGGCTCACCGCGGGGCCACGGCGGTGCCGGTGGGGGTCTGCGGCCGGGGTCTGCGTTCTGGAAGCTGCGGGCGGGGTCTGCGGGGAACCGGGGTCTGCGCGCCTGGCCGCCCGCGCCCGGGAGCTGTCCCTTCAGCACCACCCGCGCCCGCTCAGCGCGCCCCGCCGCCGCCCGGGGTCCCCGCGCTCAGGGGCTGCCCGGGGCCGCGGGCGCAAGGGGCCGTCGGCATCCCCCTCAGAGGGGCGCGGCCCGGCCTCGGGGGGCGGCAGGGGCGGGCCTGGGGGCCGGCAGAGGCGAGGGAGGCGCGGGCCGGGCGGGCGCTCGGGCTGGCGTGCGGCTCCTGCCCGCCCCGCAGCCACCGCGCCGGTGCGGAGTGACGCGGCCGCCCAGCCCATCAGCATGCACGCGGGGCCTCGGCGCCCGCCCGCCCCGCCGGGACCCCCCCGGAGCCCCGAGCCGGGCCGGCCTGGCGGGCGGGGCGGGGCGGGACGGCGCGCTCCGCGGACCCCGACCAAGGGCATCCGGGCAGGCGTGGCGGGGTGGAGCGCGCGGCCCTCCCGCCCCACGCCCCCTCCCCCATTCCCTCGGAATAAACCCTGAACTCGACCCGAGCAAGCGGGATCTGGGGGAGTGCCTGGTCAGGGCGGTGTTGTCCGCGTGAGTGTCTTCTTCGGCGGGGGAGGGGCGCACAGCGCGGTCAGAGCCTCTTTGGTGGTGTGCCCCCTTCTCTAAGCCAAACTGAATCATCTACCTGCCTTTCTCCTTCATCTCCGGCTGAGTTCAAGGACAGGGGGACCAGGCTTGAGGTTCACTGGGCCCCAGGGGCACCGCCAGGCTGAACCAAGAACCTCACCAGGAGAAGGGGTGTCAAATTCTCCAGGTCGTGGTCCTCAGGCCTCAGGGGAGAGCAAACGCTGCTGACTCCAGCCCACCCCATCTCTAATCCAGCCCCAAACCCACATCTTACAGATGAGACATCCGGATCCGGAGAGGAGAATGACCCCATTCCCAGGACCAGCTAGCCTGAGCGCCAGAAGGCAGGGGTTTCTGTCTGTCTGCTTCACGTTGTATCCCCAGTGCCTGGAACAATACCTGACACTCTGTTGGTGCTCAGGAAATATTTGTTGAATGAATAAAAAATGGAATATTTATTAAGAGCTAACTTTGTGCTGGGCCCTCAATATACAGAGATGAATAAGACAAGGTCCCTTGGGCGTCAGGGAGCGCTTGGCTGTATGTGTACAAATGCGTGCATGTGTGTATGCCTGTGTGCATGCGTGGTGTGTGTGCATGTTTTTGTATGTGTGCATTTGTGTGTTTGTGTGTCCGTGCCTGTATTTGTGTGTGTCTGTGTGTGCATTTCTGTGTGTCTGTGTGTGTGTGTGTGCGTGTGTGTCCAAATGTGACTGTGTGGGGGGACTTTGGGGTCTTCTGGCTCCTAGTCCAGTGCTCTCTTCTCTGACACACATTTCCTGACACCCAGCTTGGAGACTTTCTTCATCTTAGCAGAGGCTGGCGAGAGCTCAAAGACCCACTTCTCCTCTTCCTCATCAAATCTTTCTTTTCCTTCTCAGGACATTTGTCTCAGGAAATTCAGAGGACCACCACCAGGAGGGACCCAGTCATTGGGACTTGAGGCCCACTGTCTACAGGGCGTTTACTACATAAGTCACTTGTCCTGAGAGGACCTGGGAATTCTGTTTTTAATCATCATTTCAGGAGAGTCTGGAGTTTGATAAACACGGGTCTGTGTTTGATAAACAGACATTCCCATGTCCCTTCTTAGGAGACACTGTGTTTTTCTGTTTATAAAATGCCAGGTTGTAGGCTGTTCCACAGTTTTACAAGGAGAGCTTCTGGAGTAGTAATACAGACAGCTAACATCCACACAGTGATGAGATTTTTCCAGGCACTGGTCTGGGTCCTTTCTGGAGATTGACTGATTGATACCAACAGCAACTGCTGTTCCCTCATTTTACATCTGGGGAAACTGAGGCATCAAGAGCACGGACGCCTTGCCCAAGGTCACATCAATGGCGAAGTGTGGATCTGGGATCCGAGCCCAGACAATTCGGCTCCAGAATCAAATTTATTAGCTACTGTTACTCCAGAAAAAAATCAAGCACTTTTCATTATATGTTTATTGAAAGTGATGTTAAAGTGGTTTTGCTGGAGAAAACATGATTTTGTTCATGTAACTGCATTTTACTGCATTCTAAAATTTAGTCGGAAATGATATATCCAAAATATGTATCAATATTCGGCTAAATTTCATTCAAAATACAAGCACGTTGCTGTGGGCACTTTGGGGTGTTCTGCAGGGAGGGAGGTGCGTCTGATAGTCCAGGAAACCACTATTTTGATTTTTAAAATATGCTGATTGCTCGGCTGTAAGCTGTGAGATGTGCTACAATAACACGGACGTGAAGTGGTGCCCTCAGAAGAGAGGCAAACCCTGTTTGGGGCACCAGTGTTAGGAATGCACACATGCACACCGCGCACGGCCCCCTTCCACCATCCCCGCTTCCCTCTGACAAAGCCTGGCCCCCAGGGCTCCCTCAATAGCCAGCCCTTCGGAAGCCTGAGCAGGCCTGCCATCCAGAGTGCTGATTTGCTGGCGAAGGGAAGGTCCTCATGGGTACTGCAGATGTCCCTGGGGAGGCGTTGACCGGTCCTGGGGAGTCACGTGGTCATTCCCTGCAGTCCTGGAGGAGGGCAGGCACTCGTGCTGTGCAGGCCGTGAGGGAGGAAGCGGTGGAAACGTGGGGTGACCCCAGTGAGGGGGGGTTAGGTTCTCTAATGTCAGAGAACTCGAGCTCTGTGGGGAGTCTAGCCCTGAGACAACACAGATCTGAACAGAGTCCACTCTGAGCCGGGCCTCGCTCTTTCCTTGGCCCACAAAGTGAAACTCGAGAGTCACTGAGTGGTTCTTTCGTATCTCCTGGTTCACAGTTCAGCCTGGGCACACGGCATGCCACGTCTACTATCTAAATGGACCTGTCAGGACAGGCTGGCTTATGTGGTGCTAACAAACACCCCCAAATCTCAATGGTCCGAACAACATGGGGCTATTTCTCGCGCTTATGCCCTGGGGGTCCCGGGGTTTCTGCTGACTGATCACTTCGGGACCCGGTCATCATAGAGCAGCCACCTTGAACGCTGCTGACAGCCATGCCAAGGGGAGAAGGGGCTTAGGAGGGCCTCCCACTGGCTGTTAAATACCCCCCAAGAAGAGATCCTTACTGTTTCCACTCATAACTTATGGGCCAGAAAATGTCATGTGGACGCCCCCCAACAAGCGGGGGCAGGAAGGGAAATTTCACCTGGCACTAGGGATACCTGGAGAGATTCCGGTGAACGGCGCTCACGATCCACACAGCAGCCTTCCAGAAAGTCAGGGTCCTATTCCAAACTGACCCCACACTCCCAAGTACCAGGCTCCCCAGGGTAGCAATGCATGATTATGGTTAAATTAGAATTTAGTGCGACATTTTATGGAAAGAAGATTAGAGCAAAGAAATGTCTGGGTGGTGAATTTTGGTTTAGACTAAATTTGTTGATGAGGGTGGCTCTCTGGCATCTGCTGCGTTTTCCTGAGCCAAGATCCTCTGAGGACTGAAACCCGAGCTTCTGAATGGTGGCGGGCTTCCTCCCCCTGGAGCCTCAGCTGGAGGTGGACCAGGCGAGGGCGAGGTCTTGGGGGCCAAGTTCTCGCTGAGTAATTGACCTCCAGCTGCTGAGCTGCAGGAACACGTCGACAGCTCCGGGACGTGCCCAGAGACAACGCGGGGGGCTAATGACACCCCGCAATCCAGGCTCCGAACCTGTCTTCCCCTGACTCAGCTTAGGCCGCCAGATCTGACTTTAAGCGGCTTTAAAGAGTCAACAGAGATGTTTGTGGAGTCCGTGCCTGAGCCTCGGAGTCTGCTCCTGGATGCCCACCGTGACGGCTAGTGGGCCCACAGCCCGTCGACCCCGCAGACGGGCACCGCGGTCCGCAGGCGGGTGACGCAGGCGCGCCTGTGCTGAGAGCATGCGGGTTCCAGAACTGCAGGCCAAGCCCCCACCCGCCTCCTCCTAGTGGAAAGGCGTGTCCAGTGAGTCAGGGCACCGAGAGGTAGTGCCAGGCTGAGTGTGCCGGGGGGAGTGTGTGTGTGAGTGTGTGAGCGAGAGAGAGGAAGGAAGAGGAAGAGAGAGAATTTGGTGGGCAGTGGGGTGGAAGGGAGTATTCATCAAAATAGGAGACTTTGGGTGTCATTTTCTGCTCTTTTCTCCCCACAACATTCTACAAGGTTGGTAGATTTGAGTTTCCTCGTTGCCTGAGCTGCATTTGTCCCCCGGGTGCTGAAGCTGACTGGCTCCTAACCCTGGGGCGCAGGGGTGTCACCAGTCCCGGCAGTAACTGTCTGCGGTTCACACGCCTGCTCCTTGCTGGTCTTGCATGCAGAACAAAAATCTCATCCGGGTTTCTGACTTTTAATCATTTACCAAATACTTCAAGATCATTTGCTGTGCCAGGCACTGCTCCAAGGACCTTACAAAATGCATTCACTTAACCCTCCAAGGGGGACAGCACCACTCCCATGTGTGGATGAGGAGACAGAGGCACAGAGAGGTTTCATAACTTGCCTAAAGCCACACAGACACAGGAGATGGAGCCGGATCAACCAGGCAGTCTTGCTCCCGAGTCCAGCCTTTGAACTCTGCTGTAAGCTCCCTCTGCTGCCAGTGAACTATCGTAAAGTATGTTTTCTTTTACCATATTGAAGGTTAATCTCTCCTGCTTCCTGCTGGCCCGTGATGCTGATTTGTCCCTCATCACAGGTGCTCAGGCAGGTGAATCCTTAGTCCTTCAGGGTGTTCAAAGCACCGCCAGACAGCAGCTTACCAGCACAGCTTTCAGTCATTTAGCAGGCACATCTGCAACTGAGGCAGGACTCACGGGGCGTGCTCGTCTCTGCTCCATGATGTCTGGGGCCAACTGGCAGTCAGAAATGGAGAGGATCAAAAGCCAGAAGCTGGGGTCATCTGAAGGTTCCTTCACTCTAGTGTCTGTGGTGGCTGCTAGTGGTTGGCCAGGATGGGGCTGGGCAGCAGGACACCCACACCCACCCTCCGCCCACACCTGCCCCTCTGTGTGGCCTGGGCTTCCTCACAACATGGCCACTGGTTCCAACACCAAGCCTTCTGAGAGAGCCAGCCGTGTCTGCTGTGACCTCATCTCAGAAGTCACATAGTGTCACCTCCACCACCTGGATTCAGGGGAGGGACACAGCTGTCTCTCCGTGGGAGGAGAGTGAGAAGGTGTGGACATGTTTTGGAATCTCTCCACCTGGGCCTCCTCCCTAACCCGATTGACGAAATGTCTCCTGCTCTTCAGCTGGCCCCTCCCAGCTGTCAGAGGAGGTGGGTGCCCTAGTTCAAGGCTAGCTGCAAGGAGGGGCCAGGGGTCTCATTTCTGTGGGTGTGGATCCTTGATTGCACTTAAGTGTTAACAACTATACGACCTGGGCAGGTGAGTCAAACACCCTGAACCCAGCACCAGAGTCCCAGGGGGCACACGCTGACTCCTGCTCACCAGGCATCCCTCCTTGACGTAGAGCCTCAGTTTTTTCGGATAGCAGCAGATGCCTCTTGGCCACAAACGCCTTTTTCAGACAAAGAAGTAAGTCTTGATTAGTCTGAACCAACCTGCGATAGGTCACGGATGGTGCTGTGCTCTGAATGTTCATGTCTCCCAAAATTCTCATGTTGAAATCCTAACCCCCAAAGGTGGTGGTGTTAGAAGCACCTTTGGGAGGTAATTATGTCACGAGGGTGGAGCCCACATGAATGGGGTTAGTGCCGTCATAAAAGAGACCCAGAGAGCTCGCTCGTCCCTTCCACCTTCCACCACGTGAGGATGCAGCGAGAAGTCGACAGCCCGCAACCCGGGAGAGGGTCTCACCAGAACCTGGCCACGCGGCGCCTTGATCTCTGACTTCCAGCCTCCAGAACCGTGAAAAACAAATGTCTGTGGTTCATAAGCCCCCCAGTCTATGGTATTTTATTATAGCAGCCCAAACGGACTAAGGCACAAGGTCGTATTACCCAGTCATGGCTAATGGGGTGCAGGCAGAGGTCTTCAGGATGCGGCTCGTAGGAAAGCTCTTCCTCCTTGACCAAAAGGCACTGATTCCACTGGTCTGGCCAGTCTTTCCCTTCGTCCTCCCTGGAACTCAGGCGTGACACCTGGTGGAGCAGCAACCATTTGGTGACTGTGAAGCTACAAGCATGTGGATGAGTCAACATGTTAAGGATGGCAGAACAAAAGAGTGGAGAAGGGAGGGTCCTTGACAGCGTCGCTGAGCTGCTGCCCAGCCCTGGGCTGCCTGCCTCCAGAATCTTCTGTGAGACAAATGAACTGCCACTGCTCGAGCCACTGTTCGCCGGGTTTCCCGCCCTGCATTAACCAACACACCTAACAAGCGGTTCCACGGGGCGGGGCTGGGCTGAGCCACTCGGTCATGGGCCACGCACTCGGCTTCCGCGGTCCCCGACGCAGGAGCTCCACCGAGCTTTCAGCCCCCGCTGGAGAACACGGGCGCCGCACCTTCCTGCTCCTGTGTTCTGAGCAAGGGGCTTCTGGTGACTGTCGCTGGCAAACTGGTTGCCAGCCCAACACTTAAAGCAACACTTACCGCCTAGATCCCCCCGAGCCCTCGCTGGCCTCTCTTCCCGGCTCTGTGCAGCCAGCGGCATCCCTTCACGCAGGGCACCTGGGGGTCCTGGGTGGGGCCACAGGCAGCTGTGTGCCCCTCGGAGGGAGTGGCAGGGAGGGAGGCTCCCCAGGACTGGGCCAGCCTTGCCCTCAGAGGCACCGTCTCCAGCTGCAACGCCCTGCGTGGTGGAGGGGGGGCACGTGTGCCCACATAAAGATGTTGCTCCAGGCTCTGTGAGGCCCCAGCTGGCACCGCCCTCAGGAGAAGGGCAGCCTGAGGTCTGGGAGCATCTCCTGTCTGCCTGGCCCGGCCTGGCTCAGCCCACACTTGCTTCCCTCCTACCTGTCCCCCGACGCCGGCTTCTTCCCCAAGCAGGGCTGAGACCCAGCCCCTCCCGAGGTCTGTGCTGATCTGCACTGTGGATCCGTGGAGCAGACAGGTCACCAGGGCCTCCTGCCTCCCGTCCCCTCTCCTGCCCTCTGGAGCTCAGCTCCTGTCCAGCTGTCGTCACTTCCTGACGAGATTCCCGTCCTGCGCTCGCCCGTCCGCGGACACCCCGGCCTTCGGCAGAAGGGCCTCAGGAGGGACTTCCAGACTCAGTGACTCTTCTCCACTCCTGCTTCCCATGGGTGCTGGTGTTTAACGTCCTGCCCCGTGAGGGCAGAGGAGGCGGGCTTGCACGGTTTGCCGGTTTCCGTGGTGTCAGTGTCCCCCTCTCGGCTGGACTCAGGCCGACAACGTGAGTCACTGACCGCAGAGTTGGGAACGTGCGCAGTCGGGCTCTGGGCTCGGCCATGAGCGGCTGCAGCCTGGCTCCCTCGGCAGCACTGACTCCGGGGACCTCTCCCTTCTTGGGGACGCTGTCCTCTGGCTCTGGTGACGCCACCCTTCCCTGGGCTCCTCCTGATCCTCTGGCCGCGCCCTCTCAGTCTCCTTTGACCACTGGTCTTCCCCACGCACCCCCGGGCCTGTTCTCAGCTCTTTTCTTCAACACGCTCCACACGCCTGTGTCCACCCTCACTCCAGTTTCTGTCTGAATGTCCCAAGTCAACAGCTTCTTCCCAAGTGTGGGCTCGCGGAGACAATGAGACTGGAATAGCAGAGACTCCAGGAGACGAAAGATGGTCAGCATGCAGCACCCCCTGTCCTGTCTGGGCAAATTCCCCTCCCGCTGTCCGCCCACCCTGTCGTCCCATTGTCCTCTCTCTGTGATTCTTTATTTCCTGCCCGCACCACCACCCACAGCACCACCACGGCCCAGGTCTTCACCAGCTCTTCACGCAGGTCTCCTTGACACCAGCCTCTCTTGCCGTCCATTGTCTACATGGCGTGAGAGTTCCTCCCAGAGCACGGCTCTAACAGGGGTGCTGCCCTTCCTCTAAGCCCTCCCATGGCCCCCACCGCCTCCAGGACAGAGGCCTTTGCACACTCACTCTGCCCAGCGTCATCCTTGTGCTCCACACCCCTTGTCATGGCCTCTCCACGAAGGGGAGCCTGTGCTGTTCCCCAAACACCCATCCTCCCCTCACGTTCCACACTTGAGCCCACACCGTCCCGTCCCTCGGGAATTCTCCACACCACTGGTCGTATTGTTATCTCTCCCAACATACGAACCAGGAAACTGAAGCCCGGGGACGTTAAGTGATCACCCAGCCACGCGGTGGGTAACGGCAGAGCCAGGGTTTGAATGAAGCATCAACACCCAGGTCCACGCTCCTGCCAGCAGGTCTGCCTCTTCGGAAGCAAACTTGGATCTGAAGAGTCCTGAGCGCGGGGCTGCGGTTAAGCAGGGCTGGGCTGCCGCCACCACCTTTCCTGGAGGCACGATCCCAGGATGTCCGGTTATCTGGACGGGATAAGGAAGGTGTGGGCTCCATCACTCCCTGAGGCCCAGAGGGACCACGATGAAGCGCCCTTTGTCCAGGGTTCCTGCGGCTGGAGCGACCTGGGGTCTGGGCGTCATCACAGGGAACAGACGCCTTTGAAGGAAAAACAGCGCATCAGGGACACGGAATTACCACCACCTCGGAGAGAGAGCTTTGATTTCCCTCTGTGCCCCCGGGAGAATGAGCTCGAAGCTCACAGGGAGCGTTTCGGCTGGAAAAGGCCGCTGCCTGCTGCTCTTCCTTCTGTCAGAGGAAAAAGTAGTCATCAAAATGGTTTTCACTTCCATCGACTCTCGGGCCTGGAATAGATGGTAAGCCAGCTTGCTCGCCCTTATTTGGCTCCTTCGCAAGGTTTCTAATAACCTGGTATGACTTGAAAACACGCCCCCGGGGTTCCTAGGGCCCCGTGGTCCCAGGGGACTCACTGCTCAGGCCTTGTGGGGTCCTGTCCCAGCAGAGTGAGGCCCCTCGTCTTCAGGTCACCAAGGCCCAGCCCTGCTGCTGTCGGCGCCAGAGTCACAGGCTGTTGGCGCCCCAGGAACCAGCCTGAACGGGCATGGGCACTGCTCCTGGCGGTAGGGGCTGTCGTGGGCGGCTACAGGGAGGACCGGAGCTCCCCACACAAAGAGCTTGAGGTCGTTTTGCAGAAGGAGAGAGTGGAGCGTCTCTGCGAGGCCTCGCGCGTCGTCTCTGGGGGAAGAACTGATGCTCGCGGGGAGCCTGGTTCTTCTGAGGAAAGCTCCCTCCCACCAAGGACCGGCCCCTGCACCGTGTGGAGAGACAACGCCGAGGGCTCCAGCAGCCTGAGCAGGTGCCACCCCGCATCAGGACGGAGACTCGCGGTGGGAGCAGGGCCGCGGGGTCTGACGGGCCGGCTGCCCCACTGCACAGAATCCCCTCCTCTCCCGTCACTGCGTCTCCGGATCCTTCCAGGCCTCTGCCCTTGTCCCCCGATGCTGAGGTCCCCGAGGAGCTGCTGCCTGCGGCCCTCCCTCGCACCCAGCAGTCCCCATTCTGCATCCCATGGCTGTCCAACAGCCGCCTCCGGGCCACCGCGTCTCCCAGCCACGGACGTCGTTAACCCAGCATCACACCAGTGTCCTCCATGCACACACACGCCCAGTAATGCCCACCTATAGACACAAGTGTGTGTGTGCGTGAACACATGGACACACAGTCCCTCGTGGTATCTGTTGTTTGGGGTTCACAGCCTCCAGCGGGACCTCCGCCCACCGTTTCTATCTTGTGCATCTTCGAGGGCATCGTCCACCGCTGAGGATGTGCGGCGCCCCGGCCCGGGACACACGGGAGCTCAGAGACCCTCCTGCTCCGGCTCCTGGACAGGCACAGCCTGTGCTGTGGCTTTGTTTGGAGACAGGGTCTTTGCAGGTGTAATTAAGGGGGGAACCTTGATGTGAGATCATCCTGGATTAGGGTGGGCCCTAAATCCAAAGGCTGGTGTCCTGAAAAGAGGAGAGAGAGGCAGAGGTCGGAGCACGTGGGAGGAAGGCCGTGAGGACGGAGCGGAGGCGGGGCGTGGCGTCCGAGCCCAGGGGCTGGCTGGGCAGGAACCCATTCTCCTCGGAGCCTCGAGGGGACCCCGCCCTGGACGCCTGCCTCCTGGGCTTCTGGCCTCTGGACTGCGAGAGGACAAATTTGTTGTTTTAAGCCCCCCAGTTTGTGGTAATTTGTTACAGCAGCCTCGGGACACTCATACTAAGACTTTAAAACAAGATTCAGATGTAAACAGTAATAACAACTGACATCACGAGTAGACAAAAGGGCCCCGTATACACAATACTGGGGTCCCCGCAGTCACACAGTCAGACGAGAGCGGTGTCTGCAGCGGGGGGTCTATATTCCTGTTGCTGGGCCTCACAAATCTCCCATCTCTGGCCAGTGTGCCCAAATGTTGCCAGAGCTTCCAAATTTTAAAGAAAACTAGACACTCCGAGTTCCGTGCGAAGCTTCCCAGTGTGTAAGTGTTTGGCAGGGTGCAGCCAGGTATTAAGATGCTGCAGGCCGGCAGCATGTCTGAGACACCGGGACAGCCTCTCCCCAGACCCCCGGGGCTCATGGCAGCTCTTCCCCACGGAACGGCCGGCTGTGAATGGCACACACAGACCAGGCAGCGCCCCCGGACCCAGCTCTCTGCAGCTGAGGAGCCGATGGCTCAATTTCCAGGACTCTCGGGAGCTGGTGGACATCACGTTGGTGGCTTGAAACTGGTCGTGGTGGAGTATTAACACCCCAGAAATGGGCAGGGGCTACAGGTCCCGCTGGCTCTCCACCCCCACCCCACAGTCCACGGCCCCTCATTAACCACTCGCTCCCAGCACACCAGGAATTCGGGCCCCAGACGCCCTCCCACCAGGGCCGACTGTGGCCCCTTCTTCCCCACAGGCACTGCCCTTTCCCATGCAAACGACCACAGGAAGGAGGACTCATGTCAGAATCTCCTGACAGTCGTCCACCTCTAATCCAGGAACCCAGAACCCGCAGCTCGGGGGGCTGACCCCGCACTCCCTCCTCCTCCCGCGTGTGGCGTGACACCTGCCTGACAACCAGCGTCCCAGTGACCGAGCCCCGCTGTGGCCAGGACCGTGCAAAAGAGGCACCTTCTCTTCCTGCTGGGTTCCTAAGGGGTAAGACATAAGCCTGGAGCTCCGGGCAGCAGCTCCGGGAGGGAGCCCGCCTGAGATAAAGTCAGCATGGAGAAAAGCAGAATCGAGAGGGGGAGGGAGGGGGGTGAAAAGAGAGAGGTTTGTATATGCGTGGTACATACGTGGTACATACGTGCACACGTGTGCAGTGCACCCCCTTGTTCGAGGACCCCGTACTTGTGAATGTGTCTGCCCACTAGGATCTATTCTAACCCAAAATCAGTACTCATGTTCTTTCATGATGGTTTGCAGACACGGGCAGAGTGACAAAAAACATGAGTGGCCCGATATGCACGTTCCCAACTGAGGAGGACCAGGCGACGCACTGCCCTCTGTGTCGGCTCTCCCCCTGCCCACGTGTCCTTTCTGTCTATTTAGTGCCATGTTTTTCACATATTTGTGCTTTGTGTTGGTGATTTCACTGTTTAAACGGCCCCCAAGTGTAGAGCTCAAGTGCTGTCTGGTGTCCTGAGCACAAGAAGGCTGCCATGTGCTGGTGGAGAAAATGCATGTGTGAGATGAGCTCCCTTCAGGACGAGTTATGGTGTTGTTGACTGAAGGTCAATGTTACTGAGTCAACAATATAGATTAAATCCTCTGTCTTTAAACAGAAACACACATCAAACAAGGCGATGTACTGATCAGTTGATGAAATGTGACCAGAAGCTCACAGGAGCCTAATCCTGCTTTTCTCCAGGAACAACAGTTCAGTGTCCACTAATTCAGTGTTTGCAGTGACTTTGTATAGCATAACCCAAGAATAATGATAATAGACCATACACATACATATTTGTGTGTGTATACATGTATATATATATATAGAGAGAGAGGTGGATTGTGATGACACAATGTAAGCCCCTGGATCCAGCTATGCCTGAAGCTGTGGATCCATCACTCAACCCCTGGTTCTATAAATCAATACATTTCCTGTTTGGGTTAAGCCCGTGTGGGCTGGGTCTCTGCTGCTTGCGACAAAATCTTCCTTCCTAACACACACCCCACTGGCTGTAGCACATGGAAGTGATTTCTTCGTTCTCAGAAGTGGTCCCCCCAGGAGTCACGAAGGACCTTTACTTCCAAGGACTTTTTCCCAGCTGGCAGCAGAAAGGCTCAGTGCTGGCCGCAACACCGGGACCTGAGAGCAGTGGGAGTGGGGGTCAGGACACAGGCCGCCGCCCCCCCAACCTGACCTCCTCTCCCTCTCTCCAGCTCTGGGTTTTGGCTGAACTCCCCAAAGACAGGCCACAAAGGAAAGCCGTCACACAAAAAGATTTATGACAGTCATTTGTACACACGAGTGTGCTCGCAGACACACACCCTGCCGCCTTTCCATTTTATTTAGTGTGAAGGAGCAAGCTGTTCCCCAGCCACATTCACACATTCCCCATAAATCAGACGGTTCATTTCGGAGCACCTTCAGGAAGGCCGGCTCTGGGCAGGTGCTATTGCTGCCTGGCTCCAGGCTTTCTTATCTACAAGGGGAAGGGTCAGCCCCCCGAGAACCGGTGGGTGGGAGACCCCTTCCTGAGTGCAGAGGTGGATGTCGATTCCTGCTCTGTGGTATATCCCACCACCACCCCCGTGGGCCCCAATGAGAGTGTGTTGAACGAAGGAATGAATGAAGCAGCCTCTGAGCTGCTCCAGGGCTAAGACCACATCTGTTCATCTCTCTGCTTGACACAGAAGACGTTTATCGAGTGAATGTTGGAAGGAAGAATGGGTGGGTGGATGCTCGCGTCTTCACGAGCTTCTCTTCCTAACCATCTCAGAGTCTCAGCTCCTGGGTGTCCTCCATCTGCTGGACACTTGACCCAGGTCTTACACGACCTGCTCCTCCTCACACTCAGGTCTGAGCCCAGGTCACCCCCCAAGGGCGCCATGATGCTCTGTCTGAGCCGCCAGGGTCTCTATCCCCCATCCTTCGCAATCCTCATCATGAAGAGCGGGGATCACAGCGACACTGTGTCTACGTTTCTGGGCTCTGTCTCTGGCTGAGACTCTGAGCCTCCCGAGGGTGGAGGTGCCTGGCACTTGGAGGAAGCCCCATCGACACCTGCTCCCCTTTCCAGGGCCCGGAAGGGAGGGGAGCCCCGCGTGTCTTCCTCAGAGAGGCCAGTGGGCAGGGACGCACACCACACACCAGGACCCCAGACCAGCCCTCCCGTCAAGGAGCCGAGGGTTGAGCAGGGACCCCAGGAGGCCCTGTTGGTGCCTAGAGACTCGGCTCCGAGGGTAGGGCTTACTCCTGGGAAGCTGCTCAGCCCGACGCCCCATTCCCAGCAGGAGTTTCGGGGTGTCTGCACACACAGATCCAGAAAGGAGGGGAAGGCGTGGGTGGGGCGTGCTCCCTAAAACGGAAGGTGAGCCGGCAGTCAGCTTTAGTCAAAACCGCAGTTACGTGCTGAGTTAGCAGAAGGGCACGGAGAAGGCAGCGGCGAGGCGTGTGGCGGGGCTGTTCCAGGCGCTGGAGGGCACCTGGCCTCCTGCACTGTGCAACTGCTTTAATTAATTTTTAGGGGAAATCAATGTTCTTTTGTGCTGACAAAGAAAACATTTTTGCAGCTCTTCCCATGCCCCAGCCGATGGGATTTGGCTTGGCCCGAGTGGCGCCTGGGAGTGTGGCTGATGGACCCCCGGGCCCTCCCAGACCTCACCTGCTCTCCGCCCACTGCAGCACCACAGACCGAGCCGACACACCCGCACACGCTCGGGCCCACTCTTGGCACATCCACAGTGCTCCAGGCACCATCACTGGAACCTGCCACACGGTCTGTGTCTGAGGCTCTGCTGAGGAGAGCACGGCTGCAATGTGCCTCTGACGAAGCCTGACCCTCTGGGGCCATCGTAAACAAAGTTTCCCCACGGGGAAATAAAGACATTAGACGGCCGGTCTCCCAGTGTCCCCTCAGCCGGCTCTGGATCTTCCTGGGCTCGTCTGCCGCAGGGGTGTCCTGAGGACGTGGGGAAACGGAAGGAGAAGGTGGGTCGCTGTGAGCTGGTGCCCGGGATGCCTCCTGCCCAGGACCGCAATGCAGAGCCGACAGCTCAGACGGTCGTGGTCTCCGCGTGCGCACACACGGAGCCTTGTCAGTCGTGTCCCTCCAGGACGTCGTGAGGCCGCTCAGGCACAAGGACGCCCTGCGTGCTGTTTTAAACAAACCATTTAGAATAACCTCTAACGATCTCATTAAAAAAAAAAATCCGTGCCAGCTCCAAGGCGTCTGGGCTGGGAGCGAGGGCTTTTCAAATTCTGCGAGCTCCGGCCTGGGTCTTTGCCAGCTCTCACTGCTATATAATTTAATCTAATTGATCAATTAAATCCAAATAATTTTTAAACAAGCTGTAATAACTGTTATATAATTTCAGTACGACGTATAATTTTCTTAACAACTTTATCAAAGGAAATTGCTCTCTGGGACTTGCTGTCTGCGTTTCGGGAACTGCCGTCTCCACGGCCTCGAGAGCCACGCGTGTCATCAGAGCCCAGTGCCCTGGGCGGAGGTCACCACGTCCACGGCAGGAGGCGGTGGCCCTCTGAGTCAGCTCTTGGTGTGTGTTCAGATGGTTCCTCGCTCGACCTCGTGGGATATTGAGTTTCTTCCCATCTCCTCTGTGGGATTATGAGTCGGCTCTCTACCACCACAGTCACGCTGTGTGACAAGCAGCACTCAGGACAAGCTTCACGGGCACAGTAAACAGTTACGTTTGCTCGGGGGCTGAACGGTCAGTTTTTCCGGATGTGACTGGGCTCGCCTCGGATCTGCGGTCGGCTGCGGCTAGTTGACAGCTCTGCTCCCTGCATATCTGGGCCTCAGCTGAGGGCACTCTGCTCCCCCTGCAGACTGGCCCTGGCACGTTCGATGGTGCCCATGGAGAAGCGAGAGAGAGTGTGAGAACGCACACGTGCAGTTTCAGGCCTGTTTGCAGCTGGGCTGCTGCTGCCCCGGCCAGAGGCAGTCATGGGTCAGAGTGGGGGGACCTATAACGTGCCGGGCAGAGGGCTGGAGGGCAGCTTCCTCGGGTCACAGATGCCACCAATCTACCCGAAGTTCTTTGCAGGCAACAAACACTGATCCGGAATAAGGTAAGCGGGAATGGGGTTCATTGGGAAGACGTGAACAAGATGGGGGGGAAGTGGAGAACCAAGCTTGCAGAAAGGCCAGGGCATCCCTGCAGTAAGCCGGTGGCAGTGGTGACTGAGGGACGGTGCTTCGTGATGTCCCCTCTGGCAGAATGAGCGTCAGCCTTTCTCAGGCTCCAGGGGCCCTGTTCATGAGCCAGATTCTAAGACGAGCGAGTGGGCTTCTCTTTGGAGGGCAGGAAATGGTGTCTGACTGGTCCTTCAAAGACATCACATGGTGGGGAAGCAGTGACCCCAAAAGAGGGGTGCAGTGACGGGAAGTGGAAGGAATGGGGTCGGCTGCAGAAACAATGGAAGCCCCATATGGAGCCACGTGGCACCAGCCGCCCAGAACTCCTCCTCACGGTCTGTCTCTCGTGCGGACTTTTCCGCATGGGCCATCCCCGCAGCACCCGGAACGCACCTGCAGTGGCTCAAGCCCGTCACCAGGCTCTGGAGGCCCCGGCTCTGAGGGGTCTAACAGCTGCCCCGCGTCCTATCGAGTCATCGTCACAGCCGAGCGCTGCTGGGCCAGCTCTCTGCGGAGCCTCACCCTAGCTCCACGACGTCGGGGCTAGTCTTCTTCGTTCCCGTTTACAGATGTTATGAGTCGAGTTGTGTCCCCTCAAATTCATATGTGGAAGTCCTGACCCCCAGGACCTCAGGAGGTGACCTTATTTGGGAATAAGATCATTTCAGATGCAATTAGTTAAGTCAGGTTGAGGTCACACTGGAGTAGGGTGGGCCCTAAACCAATGTAACTGGTGTCCTTATAAGAAGAGGAGATCAGGACACAGACACAGAGGGACGACCAAGTGAGGACACGGGGAGGAGACAGCTGTCTACATGCCAAGGAGAGAAGCCTCAGAGGGAACCAACCTGCTGACACCTGGATCTTGGCCTTCTGGCCTCCAGAACTGAGATTCCGGAGGTCTGCGGTGCTTTGTTAAGGTGGCCCCAAGACACTGACACGCAGATGAGGAATCCAAGGGGCAGAGGGACGCGTCGAGCCGCACGGCTGGAAGGAAGGGTCTGGCCTTCAGTGCTCCGTGGGGCTGCCGCTGCCTTCCGCAGACCAGAGCTGAGTAACCGAGCGGAGTGGGTGGCCGGTCTCTGCCAGGCTCGTCCAGGCAGCACTCTGCTCGGTCATCAGCTGTCGAGAATCTGGGAGGGGCCTGATCCAGGGGAAGCCTAGTGCAGGCAAAGCAAGCCTAGAGGTCATCAAGAAAAGGAGCACTGAGCAGCCCGGCAATGTGGTCCAGGACCGAGGGGACTGCCAGGGGCGCCTGGTACCTAAGGACGGGCACAGGTGAACCCAGGAAAGGGCTGAAGACCCAGAGTCAGAGTGACCCAGAGCAGATGAGGGTCCACAAACGTTCAGGTGGTGGGCCTGGCTCCTGCTGTGTGTGTGCCTGTCCGTGCATGTGTGTGTGTGCACGTGTGTGCATGTATGCATGTGTGTCTGTGTACGCGGACATGTGTGCATGTATGTGACTGTGTGGGTATGTGCCCTGTGTGGCTATGTATAGACGTATATGTGTGCATGTGTATGTATGTGCATATGTGCATGTGTGTGCACGAATGTGTGGTGCATGTGTGCGTGTGTGTGAGTGCCTATGTATATGTGTGCACATGTGTATGCATGTGAGTGTGCATCCGTATGTGTGCACGTGTGTGTGTGTGTGTGTGCATGTTGAGCAGTGTTGCTGATCCTCTGCCTTCCTTCCAACATTGGGGATTGGAGGGATCCTGTGAGGACCTGGTATTGGGGAGGCCTCTGGCATGTCCTTTGAGATGGGGGGACATTTAGACCCTTCTGTGTCCTGGAGACCCTGCCTTGAGGGCATTGGGGGACACACCTGAGTTCAAGCCTCAGCTCTGTGATCTTGGGCAAGTCACCTGGCCTTCCCTTGTCTCAGCCTTAACCTAGCTCACCTGCCGAATGCGACGTCAGCAGCATGTGGAGGGGTCTTGCGGGGGCACACGCTCGGGGCCGACCGTACAGTGAGCTCAGTCCGTGTGAGGTCCGCCGCACCCCCCACCCCCCACCTCCCCTACCCCCCCTCATCCCCCGTCCAGGAGCTCCCTTCCTCTCTGGACAGGGCCCACCTGGGAGACCCGACCCCCTCGCTGGTGGGGGAGAGCCAGCTGCAGCAGTGCTCCCTGGGTTGAACTCTAGACCCGCCACGGCGTTCGTCTGCTGGGCTGCCCTGCCAGGCCCCGCGTGCTGGGCGGCTTACCCAACAGACGTTTATTCCTTCTCGGTTCTGGAGGCTGCAGGTCCAAGATCCGGTGTCTCAGGGCTGGGTCCTCTGAGGCTCTGAGAGAGACTCCGCCCCAGGCCTCTCCTCCGGCTGCCGGTGGGCTGGCGTCGCTGGTGTCCTTGGCTTTAGACGCGTCCCCTGATCTCTGCCTTCTCTTCACGCAGCCTCCTCCCGTGTGTGTGTCCGTGTCCAAATCTCCCCTTCTTGTAAGGACACAGCCACATGGGTGAGGGCCGCCCCACTCCAGGGTGGCCTCATCTTAACTTGCCTAATTACATCTGCCAGGACCCTCTTTCCCCATTGGGGGGGTTGGGACGCCAACATGTGAATCTGGGGGGACACAGTCCAACCCACAGTAACCAGTTAGGAGCTTGTGGCCTTGGGTGGATCACTTCAGCTCTCTTGACTCCTTTCTCATCTGAGAAATGGGGCTTGCTTTCCAGCGAAGGTTGTCGCAAGGATTTAAAGAATAAACTCATGTAAAACGAGAGTGACAGGGCCTGGCCCGTTGGAGGAGCTCAGTAAATATTGGCCGTCATTGTTATTAGTCAGCACGAGGAGGCACCCTCCCAGTCCCAGCCTGTTTCCTCTGTCACCTCTGGACAGACTCCGGCTCCGCCTCCCTGCCCGAGTCCCTTCTTGTGGTTACTGGGGCCACGGCCCAGGGAAGGGGCGTCCCTCCCACCCAGGCCCCGCAGGGGAATAGCTCTGTCTCCTTGTCATCCCCTCGAGGGGCTGGGAGGGGGCTCTCAGAGCGCCTGGTGGTAAAATTCCCAAGATTTCTCCTAAACCAGCAGCAAAGCTTTCCATTAATTCTCCGTAAGCGTAAATGCTCCCACAGGCTCCAATTATAGGCTTCCCTGGAACTAAGTTTTTCCAAAGTCCAATCCAAAGCTCCATTTCAATTTGAATATCAAACGCTTTACACAGCAGGCCACTGTGATTCCCACCTCGCCAGGAGAGCAGGGTGTCCTAGGAACCTGGGCCTGGAAATGGAGGGGAGATGGATTTGGAGGGACGTGGAGCCCCTAAAGGCTGGAGCACTGGGGGAGACCTTGACCCACCTTCCTGGACTGGGTAGAGGGTAAGGGTCTTGCTCCCAAGGCCCCTCTGGATTTATTCTGTCCCTCCTTCACCACAACTTCATTTCAAAGGGCACTTTCAAATGTTCCCAGTAGATCTGTTTTCTTTGACCCACCAACAATTCTTCAAAAATTTAAGTTATTTGCCAATAATTGCAAATCAGAATATTTCACATTTAAAAGGACTTCTGGTATCTCTAGAAGTATCAAGAGATGTGTCCACATAGAGCTCCTGTCCCTCATGAAAAAGTAGAAGGACCTCAGCAAGTACTGCTCCTTTTAGAAGGACGTGCAAACTCCAGTTTGCCACAGTTCCCAACCGTCCCACTTCAGCCCTTTATTTTACCCCCTTGGCCTGTGGACTTTTAAATTTGGGATAACTTTATAGAACTCCACCCCCTCTTCAAATCTCCTGTGCCGGGAACAAAGTGCTACCACCATCACCACGACCATCACCATCATCATCACCATCATCATCATCACCTTCATCATCATCACCACCATCACCATCACCATCATCACCATCATCATCTTCTCCATTGTCATCACCTACATCATCATCACCACCATCATTATCACCAACACCATCACCACCAGCAGCAGCAGCATCACCATCACCATCATCTTCTCCATCATCATCACCGTCATCACCATCACTATCATCACCACTTCACCCCTGCACACACACACAGACTCTCTCTCATCAGATTCATTTCTTTACCTCCAAACCCTGTGAGAGCTCTCTCAATGTATCCAAGTGTTGCGGGTCCATGCAAGGTCAAGTTAGTGTAACTGAGTCAGAGCTGGTGGGGGTGGGAGTGGTGGTGACTGGAGATGGGGTTGGAACCCTATGTTAAGGATGCCCATCTTGAGCGAGCCCTGATGGCCTAGAGGTTAAAGTTTGTCGTGCTCACCACTTTGGCGACCTGAGTTTGGTTCCCGGGCACAGAACCACACCACCCAACTGTCAGTAGCCATACTGTGGTCATGGCTCACGTAGAAGAACTAGAAGGACTTACAGCTAGAATATACAACTGTGTACTGGGGTGGGAAAAAATAAAAAAGAACACCCATCTTGCACAGCCCTGAAGATGTGTTGATGAAACTCACCATGCAGTGCAGGTAGCTTTGGTCCATGTCCAGCTGTGGAAGGATGCTCACGCCATTGGTTTCTATGACAGCTCTCTGTTATTTGGCTGGACCAGCATCCATTTTTCCTCCTCTTACAACTGTTCTTCAAGATTTCTTTGAGGAGCCACTTATTCTAAATCCATTGGTTGAGGTGAGGTAGGCCCTACCCCCAGCTCCAGAAACTCCTTGACTCCTCAGGCCAGTTAGCACATTCCATGCCCTCAGCCCGAGGATTGGTTTGGAGGTGGACACATGGCCTAAGACAGGTCAGCGCGACTCAACTCTTGGACTTTGTTGTGGAAAACTGGCACAGTCTGGTGCTCTTTTCCCATCAGGTTCACACGTCTGGTGGGAATGGGTGAGGAGCTGTTGGGGGTCATCTTCACCAGAACTGGGGGGCCTGGCTGAGAACGAAGAGCTCAGAGAGAGCAGACAAGGCAGAGTAAGAGTCCCTGGGAAGATCTGAACCCCTCTACCCAACTCTGCATGAATCCAGTGTCATGACAATAAATCTGCTCTTTTTCCATTTGAGTTGGGTTTCTGTCATTTATAATCTAAACAGTCTTGGCATATTCATTTCCTTTCCTGGAAGACGTTTCTGGAAATGTCCCAGCCCAGCGTGGCTTTTGCAGGGCTCAAAGGTCACTTGATCTCTCAGCTTCAATTTCCTTCTCCAAGAAATGGAGGAAGAATACCCACCTGGCTGAGACAGCACCCCAGCTGTCCCCCGAGCTGCCTCCTCAGAATCAGCAAGAGTGGACACTCCAGGGTCTTGCTCTGCCCCACCCCACGCTGCTCGGTGCAGGGGCCTCTGGTGGGGATTCCTGGGGAACAGTGTAAGCATGTTCTCCCCACCCTGGCTCCCATCTCACCACGGCAGTCTGTCCTAGGAGATTCCCAGCGAAGCATGGCTGTGCCCTCCCGGGACACACTGGGAGTGGTCACCAGTTCCTTGACAGTTAAGGCCAAGAGAGCTTGGTGGCCTCTCCAGACATCCTGGCTCAGCCCTGGAGGCAGGCATGAGGGGTGAGGCCACCCCAGCCCTTCCGCCCCAGGGAGTCATGTGAAGACCCAGCGGCTCTGGTGTCACAGTCTTGGGGGAGTGAGTCCTCCAGGCTCCCGAGGGTCTGGGCACAGCAGGACATCGGTGCTCCCGTCCCACCTCCTGCCCCCTTGGCCAAGGAGCTCAGCTGACCACTCTCTTCTCTAAGTTCAAACTGACCAGACCTATCAGATCCTTCACGGACTGGCTGTGTGACCTTGGACAAGTGTCAGACTTTCTCATCTGTAAAATAGACATAAAAATCTGAAGGTGGAAGGATGAGAGAGAGAGAGAGAGAGCATTGGGACCTGCTTCCACACAGGCAGCACTCCCTGGCCCCACAGTAAGCGCTCTGACCTACACGTGGGACGGACAGGGCACTTTACAGGGGCTTCACTGCAGAGCTTGCCTCCTTGACGCCCTCCACTGCCCCGACCGATCAACAAGGCAAAGACGACAGGAATTTCATAGGTACAGCTGGCTCCAAAACACTGATCAACCTACAGACACTGCCGACAGCTAGGAACAGAAGTGAGAAGAGCCCAGGGGTCTGACCCTCGGTGCTCGCTCCTCCTGCCTCATCGTAAGTCAGATCCCCAGCCTCCTGACTGCCGCCCACCTCCCCAGGCCAAGAACCCACGGGCCATCCTTTCCCCCAGTCCCCTCATACATGCCAGGAACGCCGCAGGGATCCCCTCCACCACCCTTTCCGACCCCCCCTTTCTTTTCCCCTCCTCTGTGCGCCTTCCCGAGGCCTGGACCAGACCCTGAGTTTCCTGGCGGGAGAGAAGCTGGAGGCGACAGGGGTATTGATTGAACAAGTTCTGTGTGTTCTGTGGGGAAAGAGGGAGAATCCCTCTCTGCCCTTTCCCTTAAGGTTCTTATGGCTGGCCAAATAATTAACAAGACAGGCTAGCAGGAGAAAATAATACCAAGTTTAATAACATGTATACATGGGAGAAACTCAGAAATGAGCAACTCGTCCCTCTGTCTAAGCTGCTTGCTTAAGTATTGCAGCTAAAGGCGAGGAGCATGTTGGGGGCGGGTAGCGGCTTAGGACTTCAGAGGGCAGGAAGACAATTCTTTTCAGGGTCATCTATAGATAATGTGGTCAGGGAGAGACAGAGTTTTTGATAAAAGGGGCTTGGTGGCTTTCTTATTGTAACCTCTATCTTACATTATCTTTACAGCCATCATGATAGATCTGTTCCAGGAAGGAGCCACCATGTCAAATTCTTTAGGCAGTTAGTGGTGGAGGTCAAATGTCCCTCAGAGAAAACAATCAAGGTAAAGAGATATATTTTAGGATGGTCAAACCTTGATCTCCCACACCATCTTCAGCTAAAGACAAAGGAGGATGTTGGGGGTTGGGGGGTCAGTTACAGGAGATTACCACTAAAGCACAGTAAACAAGGGTAAGGTTATTATGCAGATTTAAGGCCTCACCTTCCACATTGATAAGTTTCTAGAAATGAGGTCGTCCCCCTTCTTCCCAATACAGAGAGGGAGATACCTTTACAAATGGAGACTTCCCTTATAAATGTAAATGTTTGTCTGGCATCTCCTCGCAGGGCCATCCAGAGAATGTGGCCAGAGAGATAGAACTTCCAATAAGATGGGCTTGTTGGTGCCTTTTCTATTGTAACATCTATTTTACATTATATTACAGCCATCAGATAAAGATCTGTTCCAGGAAGGAGTTACTATGTCAAATTCTTTAGGCAGTTAGTGGGGGAGGTCAAACGTCCGTCAGAGAAAACAATCAAGGTAAAGAGATATATTTCAGGGTGGCCACATCTTGATCTCCCACAGTTCCTTCCCAAAGAAACCGCTTCTCAAGTGGATGAATTTAAAGCTCCCCTCTTCCTGCCAGTATCCCCCGGGCCGAGACTTCCAGCGCCTCAGGTCCCGCAGGGAGGAGGAGGGAAGTGAGGCAGGAAGGGAAAAAACAAACACATCAACAGGGAAGCCCCGAGGGTCTGGGAGTGGGCTCAGACCTCACTCAGGCTGTGTTATTCTGGTTATTGTCCTTTCACATCGTCCAGACCAGTCTGGAGAAAGAGGCAGGATTGCTGCAAAGTGGCTTTTAGATCTGGCTTCCCTGCCCAGAGAGAGCCGGTCCTGCCCTGGGCTGTGGCCCCACTCCACAAGCCGCAATTAGAACAGCGATCCTGAAGGTAATACCAGCCTGGCTCTGAAATTACTTGTTGCTGAGCTTCCCCCGTCCCCCGACAGCCACGGCTGCCCCAGATAATGCACCAGGGCCGCCTCCGCTGCCCCACACAGGAACACCCCGTCTACTAGCCGATCCTGAGAACGGCTTCCTCTCGCTGTGTCTGGAACGTCTCTCAGAACCCGCCACTCGCTTCTGTCAATCGAATAGGAGTCCAGTGTGGGGTGCTGCGCAGTCAGGGCTGTATGGTGAGGAACCTGGGGCCCGGCCAGCCCACATCAGGGTGGAGAGGGGGCAGGGGTGTGGTCCAGCTCTGAGGTCAGTCCAGCATTCGGCAAGAAGCAAACCCAAATGAGCAGGTCAACAGAAGAGCTGGGCAGAGCCGGCCTCTCCTCTTCTACCTGGACCCACAGCTGGACTACATTTCCCAGACCCCTCTGCTGCCAGCTGTAGCCATGTGACTGAGTTCTGACCAATGGCGTGCACGCAGAAATAACGGACTTCCCTTCCGGGCCTGTGATCCTAGCTCTGTCCCCACCTCTGGCTGAAGGGAGAGGATTCAGAGGGTTGGAGGAGGACAAGCCACGGGAGGGGCCTGGGTCACTCGATGACCTCTCAGGGTCACACCCACGCCTCCCAACCAGGCCCTGGTGACCTACTAGGATAATGACATGAGCTTTTAATGCCAGGAGGAAATGTTTTTGTACTAAGCCTCTGAGCTTTCGTGGTTGTGTCTGTCGCCGCGGCTAGCACATGTTACCTTTGCTGATGTAATGCTGAGTCAATATTTGGTGGGTCGGTCAGGACTTGATCTGGGGCAATGACAGAAAACCCAACTCTAAGGGGCTGGAGCAGAATAAATGGAATGTATTAGCTCCTGAAATTGGGACTCGAGGGGCAGGTGGGGGTACAGGCACGGCTTGATCGGGGATCCAAGAACAGCACGAGGAGCGTGTGTCTCTCCGGGCACAGCCCCTCTAGGCTGGCTCTGAGTCAGCCACGCTCACCTCCGTGGGGACCAGGGGATGCACCCGGCCAAGCCCGGCGGGGCTGTCACCCCAGAGTTCTCCTGGAGAGCCTCTGGAGGGGTGGTGTGTCCAAGGGCACGTGAGCTCTAATGTCCAGGCTGAGGCACGTGACCCTCCAGCTCAGTCACAGTCACTCAGAGCAGAGGAGGGGCACGGGAGGGTCGCTGGGGAAGAATGGGGTGTGGGGTGCAAGCAGAGCCCACCCACCCTCTCCCTGTGGGGCCAGCTTTTTTGGGAACACCTCCTTCTGTTCCACCAAATGGCTGCAGGGGTGGCTTCCACTTGCACACATCGTCCATGCCGACTGGTCTGGCCCCAGTCCTGCCCTGAGAGCTTTATTCCACAGGGAGAGCAGAGTCCATCTGCGACAGACCCTGTGGGCGCTCAGACTGGGGCCGTTTGCACGTCCTGATGGAGACACACACATGAGAGGAGGGAAAGGCCCCACCCGCCTGATACCCAACCAAGTGGGCTCGTCTCCTGGTGAGTTAAATAAGACACTACACCAGTGGAAGCTGTCTCACAAAGTAAAGTGTATTTGTTGCAGGTAGGAGGCCATGAGGAATCATTTCCAAAGTCATGGCATCCCGAACAAAGGAAAGCAGGAACTTTTATTTGGTTGGGGAATGAATGTTCAAAAGGGAGAGGCAGGTATTTGCTTGCACAGCTCAGTTGGAGAACATGCTTCCGCATAATGAGGCCTAAGCTCCTCCTGGAGAGACCTTTGCGTTAAAGATAAGGCAAAGGTCATGGGCAGAGCTCTTGTGATGAGGGTTGGTCAATTTTAGGATGGCTGGTGGTTACTTCTCCCTAGAGTGCCTCCCTCTGTCAGCTTCTGGATGGCTGGTGGTTACATCTCCTTAGCACACAAAAGGAAAAGAAACAACTTGGAAAAACAGTTAATTGCTTCCAAACCCACCTTTGAGTTTCTCAAGGCACCTAGTCCGTGAGGTGGCCACAGCGTTGGACCCCCTGCAGCTCGGTTATCTGTTCCTGCCCTGGATGGCGAGACCCTTCCAGTACATTCCTCCTTTGCCAAAGTTTGTTCAAGTCGATTGTCCATCACTTGCAACCAAAATGGACCTGAAAAATCACAGACTTGTTCCACAGACAGAGTCTTCTTCCTTCTCTATTGATAAAACTTCAGATTTAAGTTTCTCAATTATTTTGTGACCTGACGTGTGACCTGGACATGCTTAGGAAAGGACGCCGGTGTAAGGTTTGGGGCCAGGCCCATCCTCAAGAATCCCCTAAAATCTGTCCTCGTGATGCTGCCAAGGGGCCTTCAGGCCCCTCCCACCATCTCCATGATGCCCAAAGTCACTCCCAATTAAAAATAGTGATGATAACAATCCTTGATGTGGACAACTGACATTTGTCCGTCTTGCATACATTTTCTTAATCTTACATAAAGGTGAAACGTAGCTTTAGAAAAGGTGGCTAGTTTAATTTGTCTCTAACGTACAATTACTATGTGAAAACAGTGTCTCGTCACGCCCGCTGGTCTCCCCGCATATTTAAAAGCAGATGGAAGCCCCGTGCCCTCCCCTTTGGGCACCCTGGAGCCCTCACTGCCCACTGTGCCTTAGGTCTCCACAACCACCGCCTAGAACTCCAAGGACTCCAGAACCGTCACAGCTGTGGTCTCGAGACATGTAGATTGGGCGGGAAGGAGTTAGTGGGTCAACGGTCCCCACCCACAGAGTGGCTCCTGGAAACTTGGTCTGTCCCGATGGCCGTGCATGACCCTGCCCTGGAGGGATCCAGCCAGGACCCCTCCCTGGCCACCTACTCCCAGCCTTAGCTCCTCCGTGGGAAGAACCCCCCAAGTGGGGAATGACAGGGGCCCTGATGTGACACCATGTGACATTAGCACCTGCCCTGGAGCCACATTTCACACCCCACGAGGACACAGAAGTGCTGTGGTTGACCTGACTCTTGCGGGCCTTCCCTCCTTTCGTTGGATTCTTGGGGAAACATTTGGAGAAGAGGAAGAAGACAGAAGCGGAAGCTTCCCAGGCACTGCAGAGAGTGACTCACATGGCTTCTGTTTGGCAGGGAATTCTCCAGCTTCCCAGGGAGCTGGTTCCACCCTGGCAGCCCCACCATCTGCTATGTTCTGACTCGGATCTATTGGTGTTTACTTTCCAAAGCTTTGCATTCCTGGGGTCTGAGATTGGGAGCGACTGTAGTTGGAAAATACACGCTTCCTTTCATATGTTCCGATGACACATAACGGCTGGCTTTCAGTGCTCTAAAAAACACAAACCAAAAAGAGAAAGAAAGAAAGAGAAGCATCTGCCAAGCGCTCTCCCCTCGAGGGAGAAATCCTGGCGATTCTGGAGGAACAGTTGGTGCGGAGGAGGGTAAAGGCCTCGTGCGGGGCGGGGCAGGTGCCCCTCAGTGCCCCGGCCCTCACCCAGCACGCCTGGGTGGAGCCCAAACCCGCTTGGGCTTCTCTGGGACGTGTGGGCTGGGTGGGGGAGGTTGCAGGGTGAGCCCCTGGGAAGTCATGGGGCCTATGGGGTCTCAGTTCCAAGCTGACCTGTCAAGGCTCTTGGTGGTCAGACACCCAACTTGAACTCGCTTAGTTCGAAGTGGAATGCATTCACTCGTGGAATCTAACGTGGGGAAAGGGGGAGCGAACCTCGGGTGATGGAAACCAGAGACGTGGATCCTGCCAAACCCCTTTCTGTCTCGCATGGTGGCTCCTCTCTCTTTCCCTCCACTGACTTTCTCCTCCCCATGGCTTCCTCCCCGCCAAAGCCTCCAGACACCCCCTGCGTAAGGCGTGGTCTCTGTGGCAAAGTCGGACAGCATCTGTCCTCCCAAATCGCTCCTCTGGGCCCCCCATAGCAACAGAACCCAGGGTCTTGGCTGCCCAGGTGAAGACTACATGTCCCAGGCTCCCTTGCAGCAAGGTGTGGTCATGTGCCATGTTCTAGCCAATCAGCTGTGACCAAGAGTGACACTTGGTTCACCCAGGCAGATGTGCAGCCTCATTTCCTCTCTGGTGGGCCCACCTGGTGGAGAGGCATCGCTAGAACAACACAGGTAGAGAGGGAGATATCTAACAAAGCAGGTGGGACGATGCTTCCGGCATCCCCTTCCACCAGAGACCTTGGACAAGTCACGGCTGGCCTAAGAAACGGCCCCCTGGACGCAGATAAGCCACAGGGAACAGTCACCTTAGCGTCGGACCCCCAGGTCCACGACAGCCCTGACTCAGGGCCGTCTGGAAGGCCTGGCAGGGAACCTTCACCCCGCCCCTTCTCTCGGCCTGAGCATGTCCACGCTGCGGTTGCCCCCTTCTCCCCAGACCAAACCTTCCCTTCCTGGGCCCCCTCTCTAGGCCGGCTTCCCGCTGGGCGATGGCTGGGTCTGTGTGAACCTCCCGAGCTGTGTCCCCTCCTCTCAGGTAACCGGTGACCTGCTCCTTGAGAAAGCACCTTCTTTAGCAGGTGCCGAGGGAGCAACGGGCCCTCGGGTATCCCAGGCAGGTGGTCAGCCCAGGTGTGGCTGTTTGGGGTGAGGAGCATGTCCAAGCTCGCCTCAGCCTCCCTCCTCGCCAGCAGAATCTCTCCAGCCCTGCGGTGTCTGCATCTCTGGGAGGGGTGCGGCAGCAGGTTCTCAAGAACTTACCTTGAGGCTCAGCTGTCATGAATGGGCACCGTCTGAATACATCCCACCCCCTCCAGCCTCCCCTCCCCTCTGTCCTCACGGGACCTCACGTCAGTGCCTTTGCTTCTGGATGCAACAGCCCCAGAGGCCCCGACTACTTTTAGAATAACACCCGGGTCCTGACTATTGTGTCTAAGACCCCGTGTGGTCAGGGCCGCCACCTCCATTCTCGTCTCCCTTCTCACTGTGTTCTAACTGCCTGGCCTCTCGTGGTTCCTTGGACATGCCAGGCCTCTCCCCCTCAGGGCCTTTGCACGTGCTGCTCCCTCTGCCTGGTGTCCTCTTACCCCCCACCCCGTCTGTTTCCCTTCCGTCAACTGCCGCTCATCTTTCATGTCTTAGCCTCCCTCCCTCCCAGAATATGTCAGGACCCCCGGGTTTCTCTTCATAGTCATGTAGTCCTTTTTCCTTTCATAGCACTGACTGAAGTTTATAGAAACGTAGACATGTGATTATCCGATTAGTGTGTCTTTCCTGCTAGACTGGAAGGCCCCTGAAAACTAAAATGTACGTCCCCATCCCCCGTCTCTCCAGAATGCAGCTCTTTGTGGAATGAAGGAAGGAAGGAAGGATAAAGGGAGACACAGTCCACACAGGCACAGACGGAACAGCCTAGCCTCCGCGGTTCCCTCCGTGGGGACTGGCCCCGAACAAGGGACTCACACCCCGTCAGAGAAGCTGTCGGAGCGGGCGCATGACCCTTCCTGAAGCTCCGTCTGTGGCCTTGACCCTGCACTGGATACACATCATTTCTAATTCAACCCGAATCGCACGTATGGAGGAGCCGGGGAGCCCGGCCTCGAGGCCGGACAGCTCTGCCGTCACTAGGACAAAGCTGTTCAATCGTTTCCCTTGCCGCCGAGCCCTTCTTGTCCTGGCTCTTGATCTTCACCCAGTGAGGCCCGTAACCAAGCGGGGGCCGTGCCGGCCCCAGCGAACATGCTCTCAGGCTCGGCTCAGCCCAGGAGCCCCGCGGCCGGGAGGGAGAATCACTGTCCCCCGACCTCTCCTGTTCCCTGGCTGCATGAGAGACAGAAGCGGAGGGAGCCGCCAGGGGCTTCCTGGGGGACACTGTCACCGGCAGCGCAGGTGGAGCCCCCGGCAGGTGCCCAGGAGGGCCTGGCGCTGCCCCCACGGGGCCAAGGAATCGGGCAGGAGAAACCAGGTGGTAGAGACGGGGGGTGGGCTCTTCTGTCCCCCGTGTCTGGTGAGCAGAGGCAGGAAGTCCTTCTGTTTCCAGACACGGGGGACAGCGGTGACCACCCATCAGCTAGGGAAACAAAGTCACACATCAGTTATCTGTTGCTGACACAAACCACTTAATGGTTAAAACAACAGCAATCTTCATTTTGTCCACAGACCTGCATTTGGGCACCGATTATAGGGAGGGGTCATCTCTGCTCCAGGCGTCCCTGGGGCAGCTTGACTGGGGGCAGGGGGGCACTTCAGGAGGCTCACACACGGCTGGCAAGTTGGTGCCGGCCATCAGCTGGGCTCACCCAGGGACCTTGGTTTGTCCCCACTCGGCCTCTCGAAGGGCAGCATGGAGGTCAGGTTCTGAGGCCAAGCATCTCGGAGACAAACATCACCTTGTGACCTAGCCCCCGAGGTCATGTGACATTACCTCCACAGTCGTCAGAAATCCAAGTGGATTCCAACAGAGGGGACGCGGACCCCACCCCCAAGGGGAGGGCTGTCAGAGCCACGTCTTAGAAGAACATGGAGAATGGGAGTGTTGTGGGCTGAATTGTGTCCCCTAAATAGATATGTTGGAGTCCTACCCCCGGTAACTCAAATGTGAGATGATCAAGTTGAGACGGATCATTAGGGTGGCCCCTGATCATCAGATGGTGTTCTGATAAGAAGGAGAGATGAGGACACAGACGTATGGAGAGAGACGACCATGTGAGGACACGGAGAAGACGGCCGTCTACACACCAAGGAGAGAGGCCTCGGGGGGAACCAGCCTGCCGCCTGCAATCACAGTGGGTGGAGGGGTCAGGTCACAGGAGCGAGCCCGGTTTCCAACGCTGGACGGGCGGAGATCTCTCTTTGGTCTTGGGCTTCTAGCCTCCAGAGCTGAGAGACCACATGGTTCTGTTGTTTACGCCACTGGGTCTGCAGGACTTGGTTTCAGCCGCAGACACTGAGACTCGGAGATGCTGTGGCAGCGTCCCTGCCACAGGGTCTCTGGTAACCTTGGCTCTCAAAGGAGAAGGAAGGGCAGAAGCAGGAGGAACCAGTTACACAAAGGCAGGCTCGGCCCTGAGGGGCCAGGGGCAGGGGGCAGGGGGGGCAGGCGCTGGTGGGGAAGCAAAACCAAAAACACAGTGAAGGTCTGAGCCCTGAGCAGCTCCCCTGCGCGTTGAGCAGGATGCTTGTGCTTTCACCCGCTGACTCGAGATCTTTTCATTCAAGTGTCTTAAGACAAATTGACTTTGCAATTTGCTAAAAAGTTTGCATGTCTGAAAAATGGGCTCAGCAGTGCCTGGAGCCCCATCACCCAGGCCGCCCACGCCCCCTCCTCTTAGATCCCAGGCTCTGGCCCACTTCCCCGAAGGTGGTCCTGTGCCACCCTCCCCGGGGCCTCCGGAGCCTACAACCTCACATTCTCATCACAACCAGAGGCCGCCCAAGAAACTCCTCCCTGCACGATGGCCCGCTCCCCGGAGACCTGTTCTGTCCACCAGCACAGGGAAGAGCCAGACGTTTCTCTCACTGCACAGGGGACGTTCCGCTCGGGCAGGCGGCCTGTCACCCAGTGTGCGGACAAAGGCCGCCGCCTGCGACGGGGAGAACAGGAGGCTCGGCCAGACGGCCTGGGGGCAGGTGCAGCAGAGCCACAAAGTCCAGACCTGGGGTGGCCCCCGAGGAGGGTCCCCCAGGCTGGAGCTCCACCCCCCCTCAACCCGCAGCGTCCGGCAGGCTCCCCACGCACCCTGCAGACTCCAGGAGTCCAGAGCTTCCTGCCGTGAGAGCCGAGCATGCATCTAAGATGCTACCGCAGACTGCAAGGCAAACGTGTGATCACATCCCTCCTCAAACTGTGGTGATCACACCTGGCCTCAGCGTAACAATTACAGACGATGCGCCGGTGATGCAACCAGTGGGGCCACGTTTACTCAGCAAACTCCGCCCGGCCTGGGAGCGTAGTAGGCGTGTTGGAGCCGCAGGAAAGAACAACATGGGATCTGAAATATTCCCATTCCCGCCTCCGCGGGAGAGAGAATGGGCTGACATCTCTTTGTTCGAGGGCCTGGCTCACTCTGCCGGTGGGATGGGCCCCCCGCAGCACTGGAAGCCCGCAGGGCGGCGCCAGGAGGGGGCGCTGCTTGGGCAGGTCCTGCTCGGGGCACCTCTCCCACCACCCCCCACGTCACCCCCGCTGTGACTCTCGCTCCCTTCTGTTCTCCAGACAGCACGGGGCAGCGGCTCCGAGTTCAGGCTCGGACCACCAGACCTGAGTGAGCTCCAGCTCCGGCTCTGCTCTGAGACAGCCGTGTGGCCCTGGGCGAGGTAGTTCACATCTCGGTGCCTCGGTTCCCTCATTTGTAAAATAGGTGCAATAATACGACCTTCCTCGAGGGGTTTTATGAGGATTAAATAAACACATAGTTAGCACTCCTGCGGGAGAGTCAGGGCTGTGAAGCTTCTGTGTGGTGCTGCGATGGTGGAGACAGACACTGCGCGTTTGTCAAAACGCACAGGACTTATTGTGGAGACTGGAACCTAGTGTAAACTGTGGGCGATGGTTAGTAACAATGTATCAATACTGGCTCATCAGTAGTAACAAATGTCCCACACTAAGGTAGGATGTTAATAGCAGGAGAAACTGTGGGAGTGGGAGGATAGGGGAACTCTGTACTGTCTGCTCAATTTTCTGTAAACCTAAAACTGCTCTAAAATATAAAATATATTAGTTTTTTTAAATGAACCAAAAAACGACAATTTTCACTTATTCACTACCGTTCCTCTCATGCTGGTCTCCCCACTGTATGTCTCACGCCCCCTCCCGCCGGGCGCCTTTCGATGGGTAGCTTGGTTCCGTGGTCTGTCCCACCCTAATATGGTTTCTCCCCAATGTGTGTGTGGCAGCAGCTGCCAGCTGTCTACCTAGATCCCCCTTCCTTCCTAACAGAACCCCAGTTTGGTTTGGGTGGCAGTGGGACAGCTTTAGAAAACTACATTTCTCAGATGCCCTAGCAGTGAAGACTGGCCATGTGTCAGAGTTTGGGCCAATGGGACAAAAGAGGACATCTCCTGGGGATTTTTGGGAAAGCGTTTTTTCCTGACTTAGGTGCTGTCCCTTCTTCCTTCTTCTTGTTTTGAATGTAGATGTGATGCTTGGAGGTACAGCAGCCATTTTGTAGCCATGAGGTCAAAAGGGCACACACTAAGGATGGTGGAAAGGGAAGTGAGCCTGAGTCCTCACTGACATCCTCAAAGAGTTGTTTGAGCCTATTTGTCCCGATTTTCTTAAGCTGCTGTAGTTGGGTTTCTGTTAGATGCAGTTAAACATAATCCCAAATGATGTGTGCTGCCTTTGGGACCAGCCCCCTCGGGTCTACTCATCACAGCACTCGGGCAGATGAACCTGCACCCATGCCTTGGCCTCCACTTCCCAGCCCCTGGCCAGCAGCCAGGTCAGTGCCAAGGAGCCCCGATGACTCAGGCTTCCAACGAAGTCTGCCGAGTGATCAGGACTCGACAGAAGAGAAAGACAGGCTCTCCGTGGCGGGAGTTCTCCGGAGGGCTGGGCACCAGGGAGTGCTGGAGCTGGCCCTCAGGATGGGGCTCAGCCAGAATGAAAACAAGGAGACCAGTCATTCCAGCTTGACCTGGGAGTTCCCGCTCTCAGCCTGGGGCGGGCAGAGCCGAGGCGCCAGGCCGCCACCTCCGGGTCGTCCAAGGAGGCAGCGGGGAATGGAGGCACAGAGCCAGGGCGGGGGTCTGCGTCCCAGAGCAGCACGCATGCCGGCGGCCCGGGTACTGCAGGGTACCTCCTCGTCCCCGGCGATGCAGTGCAGAGACGCTTCTGTGGGCACCAAGTCTGTACCAACGGTGCCAGCAGATGGGCGTCCAGACCCACTTCCTCTTAATTTGCTTAATTTAAGCAAAAAGGAACTTTTGCATTTTCTCTGCACATTTGTGCATCTCAGCCCCCCTGCTGGGCCCAGATCTCAACACCGTGAGTTCTCGGCGCAGCCTCCTCGCATTCTCTCCCAGATGAAATCTTATTCCAGAGCGGCTCACTGGGGGCCTTGACCTCAAGGCTTTGATGCCAGCTCCTCAAAGACAACCTCAAGAAACTGGGACCAGCTTTGAACTAGGCTCGGAGGGTGCTGCCCGCAGTGGGGTGAGGACCTCCGTGTCCTTCCCACAAAAGGCAGGGAGTGGAGGGGGCCATCACTCACACGGGGCAGCAGGACCCTCCTTCCTCACCGCAGGAGGGCTTGGCCTCACCCCAGCTGTGAGGAGAGGTGCCCACGGCAGCAGTCCCTGGCCCCACGGCAGCACAGAAGTGGGCAGGAGCACCAGCCTCCGTGGACCAGCAGGGCAGGGAGCCAGGATTCTGCTTCCAGTTCCACCACTGGCCCCTCATGAGACCATGGGCAACTGGCTTCTTTTCTCTAAAGTTCAATTTCTCACATTAAAATGATACAGGTATCAGTCAGGCCCCTTCAGTCACTGTCAATGGCAGACACCCCAACTGAGAGTGGCTTAAGTCAAAACAAGGCAGGTATAGGCCTGTCTGGCCAAAAGGTTCAGGTGTAGCACCAACTTCAGGCACGTCTCGATCCAGGTGCTCCAACAACGTCATCGAGACCAACTCTCCTGGCTCTGATTCTGCCGAATTGGCTCCATTTCTAGGCTGGCTCTTCCCTCCTGGTGACAGATGCCACCAGCAGAGTGTCCAAGCGCTTGGGACACAGAAGCCTCTTTCCCGTCACTGTGGGCGGAGCCCTGGTGGCTTGGCTTGGGTCACGTGGCCTTCCTTGAACCAATCAGGCGGCCGGAGGAAAGAGACGCTCGGCTTGGCAGGACCTGGTCACATGCTCCCCGTGGGTTAAGGGGTGATGTCACCTGAGACACCAGCCTGGGAGAGGGACAGAGGGGGCTTCTCATGGGAAACCCAGTGGCTATGACCAGAAGGGGTGATGCCGGGCATAGCTTGAGTCCCCCCAACCCCTGATGACTCCCTCGGCCATGAGGCCCCTCACCCTTGAAGACCCCCTGCCACTGGCAAGGCCGCCCAGGGGAGTGAAGCTGGTCCGGCAGCCCCTGCAGGCTGGCGCTCTCGGATCCCTGTGCAGGGCCCACGGGGTGGGGGTGGGCAGGACCACAGGCCCTCAGACTCGGGAGCCTTGAAAAGGTTGGGCTGTAAACCCAAACGTGCCAGACAAGCAAAGGAGGCTCCGGGCACAGGTGTCTTGGCTCAGTGTTGTTTCCAGGCCTCTAGAGTGGCGCCTGCATGCAGCAGGCGCTCAATGAACGGTTGTCAGGTGAATGAGCGAGTGAGCAGAGGAAGCAGAGTCGGGGAGCCAGCAGAGGCATGTGAAGGTCCGCTGAGTCCCAGATGCTGGCAGCGACAATATGGGGTGGTGGGGACTGCGGCAAAGTGGAGCACTCACGCCCCGTAGAAAGCCGTAGCTGCCACTTAGCTTCAGCCAGCTCTCCTCAAACACTCAAAGTTGCCAGAAACCCTGGTTTATAAAGAAAACTGAAAACCCTCGTTTTTATGAAAAATATCCCGATTTTTAAATATTTGCTACTAACACACCTTGGAGACAGAAAAGATGAAAACACATCCAGTGGCCCAGATTCGACCTGTGATGGCCAGTTTGTAACCTCTGATCTGGTCCAGCCTCTGTTTTCTGGGCAAATCAGATGAGAGCCAGCCTAGCCCTCTCCAAACCAGCCCAAACGGAAGCCGGTTGAGCAGAGCCGGCCGTCACCTCGGGGGAGGCCTGGGCGCTTCCAGCCCAAGCTTGGGCTCCGATCAAAACTTTGACGCCCGGGAGCAGTTCTGACTGAAGAAGGAAATTGACAGTGAGTCTCCGGGGGCTCCAGGAACACGTCTGCACTGCCTGAACTCCACTGGTCCCTCCTTCCTTGGAGGGTGCCTTCTTCCTTCTCATCCTGCACAAGGCATTCCCGGAGACGGAGAAGGATGGAGATCTCGCCCACTCATTTGCCAAGGCCAAAATCACCCCAACAGAGAAGTGGACAAGGTACTGCCCGGCCACGCAGCTTCTCAGAGAACAAGCCCTCACTCTGGAGTGGGTGGAAAATTACACCTGAGATGCTCTCTGTCCCCGGACCATCCGGACGCTCTCAGCTGTAACAGAAACCAACCGAAAGCAGCTAAAATAGAGATGGATTAATTATCTCTTATCCAAGGGCCGCAAAAGCAGGCTGGCTGAGCCAGGTTCACCTGTGGCTCAGCGGAGGTCTCTCCCTGCGATTGAAGGCCGCCTCCTAGGGCCAGCAGCCCGTCTCCCTGTCACCATCTAAAAGCCTCCATTTCTCGTGTCCCTTTTCAAGAGCGCGGGTGACTTCCCAGCAGCTCCTGGCAGCCTCTGCTGGAGTCCATTGGCGGGCAGCCTGTGGTTCGGGCGCCCCAGTCCCCGGCACAGCCGACTGAATTGCACGGTGGGCTGAGTCCGGTAGAGAACCACCCAGGGCTGGGGGGGCACCACCTTCCTGAGCAAGCTCACTGAGGCCGGAGCAGAATTGAGGTCGGGCAGCCAGGGAGAAGGTTGCCTGGCAACCATCGGTGTCAGCCACCTTCCACCAATTCTGTCCGCTCCGCTGGGCGCTGCCTCGGAGGTGCGAGGCCAGGCCCAGAGCCCTGTCCAGGTGGCAGGGGCAGCCCGCTTGTCCACTCCAGTCTGCCCAGGGGTGCGTCAAGGTGGAGGAGAGAAGGGTTTCACTCAGCAAACACCTGCTGGATGATGTGCTGCACACACACACACGCACATCACACATGCACATACAGCACACACGCACACACACAGAGTAAACACACCACCCAGCATTTAGATCCAGCCCCACAAAAGAAGCAGCTAATTTATGTTTCCAATTATAAATATAATTACATTTCGGAATCCATTAGCGCTACTACCCTACGGACACACGACTCGCTGTGTGGCAAACAGAGATGAGATTCACGACTGCAGAGAACCAGCGCTGGGAATTTTAATTTTTATTTTACTTGAAATTCAACACCAAATAATAACAGTGTTGCTTGGATGGAACACATTTCCACATTCAATTAAAGGAGAGGCTGTCGTCCTTCGCCAAGCCCGAGGCGGCGGCCCCAGGGCTGCACAGCCAGCGATGGTGGGGACAGGCGGGCCCTGGGCCTCAGGGCCTGGCCAGGGGGGACATCTTAGAATGAAGAGGGACGGTCGTCAGGGGCAGAGCACAGCATGTGGCCCGAGGGGTCTCGTCCATGGCTCCAGGCCCATGGTGGAGCAGCGGTCAGGGCGTTTCTGGCTCGGCCGTGTCCACCGCGCCCAGCGCAGCGTGCAAGAGGAGCCAGCTGTGGAGACGCTGCCCCCGAGGGAAGCCAGGCCCTTGTTCGGTGGCTGGCAGTTAGCTCCAGGAGTGGTGGGCACTGGGCACGAGGGTCCACCCTCCTCGGGGCGGGGGGACAGGGTGGCTGGCTGGCAAGCCTGTGACCTTCTCACCCCCCGCCCACCCTGGAGCCTGCCTTCCCTCGGTGCTCCCCACTCCCCCTTCCCCGGGTCGCCTCTGACTCCTCCGGAGCTTCATAGTGACAACAGGGCGGGAGAGAGCCCTCGTCCGAGTCACCCTCACCTCGAGCCTCTGCAGTTGGAGCAGACAGAACCGGTCGGGGGCGAGGGGCTTCAGCAAGTCGACGAGGAGGCAGCAGCCAGCAGCCTGCCCGGGGGAGGCGAGGACGCGCCCGGCCCGCGTGAGGCCGGGACGGCGCCGCCCTGGGTGTAGAGCCGCCTGTCCTGCCTTTGGGTTTGGCTGCTCAGCACCTGGCTCCTGTTTTGGTAGCTGAACCCGGTTTCCGTTCCAGGGGTCTGGCCTCCTTTACCATCCACCTCTATGGGGTCAACCGTGTCAACCTGACGAGGCCATGGTGCCCAGTTTTTGGTCAAAACTGGTCTAAATGTTGCTGTGAAGGTATTTTTTAAATGTGATGACATTGTTTAAATTATGCTAAAATATATATAATATAAAATTTATCTTTTTAACCGCTTTTAGGTGTACAGTTTAGTAGCATTAAGCACGTTCTCATTGTTGTAGAACCACCACCACCGTCCATCTCCAGAACTCATTTCATCTCGTAAAACTGAGACTCTGTCTCCATTAAACACTAAATCCCCCCCTCTTCCCCAGCCCCTGGCCCCGACCTTCTACTTTCTGTCTCTGAGTTTGACTCCTCCTGGAACCTCACATCATTGGAATCACACAGTGTTTGTCCTTTCGTATCTGGCTTATCGCACTTAGCAGAATGTCCTCAAGGTTCATCGACGTTGTACTGTATTGCAGAATTTCCTTCCTTTTTAAGGCTGAATAATATTCCACTATATGGACAGTCAAGTGCTGCATAACGACGTTTCAGTCGACGACGGATAGCGTTTAGGACAGTGGTCCCATAATGTGAGTACCGTACAGCCTAGCAGTGTGGGGGCTGTACCATCTAGGTGTGTGTGAGTACACTCTGTGATGTTCGCATGATGATGAAATCGCTTAATGATGCATTTCTCACAACGTGTCCCCGTCATTAAGCGACACGAGTGTACAGACCTCATTTTGTTTATCCATTCTTCTGTCTGTGGACATTGGGATTGCTTCCCCATCTTCGTTATTGTGAATAATGCTACTGTGAACATGGGTGTGCAAATCTCTTCAGACCCTGCCTTCAGTTCTTTGGATGTATACCCGGAAGTGGAATTGCTGGATCCTATGGGAATTCTGTTTTTAATATTTTGAGGAACCACCACCCTGTCTTCCACTGCGGCTGCACCGTTTTACATTCCCACCAGCAGCGCACAGGGTTCCAGTCCCCCCATGTCCTCACCAACGTCTGTTTTCTTTTTTTGTTTGATAGTAGCCATCCTAATGGGTGTGAGTGGTATCTCACTGTGGTTTTGGTGTGTGTTTCCCTAAAGATTAGTGACGCTGAGCATCCTTTCATGTGCTTTTGGCCGTTTGTTTCTCTTCTGTGGAGAAGTGTCTATTTAAGCTCTTTGCCCGTGTCTTAATGTGTTTGTTTGGCTTTTTATTATTAAGCTTTAGGAGTTCCTTCTGTGTGCTGGATATCAATCACTTACATATATATATAACTTGCAAATATGTCCTCCTACTCTGTGGCTTCTCTTTTCACTCTCTTGACAGTGTCCTTTGATGCACAAAAGTTTTTCATTTTCATGAAATCCAATTTATTTTTTCATTTGCTGCCTGTGTTTTGGTGTCATAGCAAAGAAATATTTGCCAAATCCAATGTCATGGAGCTTTCCCATGTGTTTTCTTCTTAGAGTTTTATAGTTTTATGTCTTATATTTAAGTCTTTGATGTATTTTGAGTTAATTTTTATATATGGTGTTAGATAAAGGTCCAACTTCTTTCTTTTTCTTGTGGATATTCAGTTTTCCCAAGGGCATTAGTTGAAAAGACTGTCTTTTCCCCATTGACTGGTCTTGGCACCCTTGTCAAGAATCATCTGACTGTATACGTGAGGATTTACTTCTGGACTTTCTATTCTACTCCATTGATCTGTATGTCAGTCTTTATGCCAAACCCACACTCTTTGGATTACTGTAGCTTTGTAGTAAGTTCTGAAACCTGGAAGTATGAGTCCTCCAGCTTTGTTCTTCTTTTTCAAGATTTTTTTGCCTATTCAGTCCTTTGAGATTCCATATGAACTTTAGGATAGAGTTTTCTATTTCTGCAAGAAAAAGAAGTGATTACCATTTAAATCTAGTAGACTTTGAGTAAAGCAGATTACCATGCATCATATGGGTGGGCCTCATCCAATCAGTTGAAGGTTGAAACAGAGAAAAAGACTGAGGTCCCTGAACAGAGGGAATTCTGCCTCCAGACGGCCCTCGGACTCAAGCAGCTCTCTCTCCTCCTGTGTCCACAGCTCTCTCCCCTCCCGTGTCCACAGCTCTCTTTCCTCCCGTGTCCACAGCTCTCTCCCCTCCCGTGTCCACAGCTCTCTCTCCTCTTGTGTCCACAGCTCTCTCTCCTCCTGTGTCCACAGCTTTCTCTTCTCCCGTGTCCACAGCTCTCTCTCCTCCTGTGTCCACAGCTCTCTCTCTTCCTCTGTCCACAGCTCTCTCCCCTCCCGTGTCCACAGCTCTCTCTCCTCCTGTGTCCACAGCTTTCTCTTCTCCCGTGTCCACAGCTCTCTCTCCTCCTGTGTCCACAGCTCTCTCTCTTCCTCTGTCCACAGCTCTCTCCCCTCCCGTGTCCACAGCTCTCTCCCCTCCCGTGTCCACAGCTCTCTCTCCTCCTGTGTCCACAGCTTTCTCTTCTCCCGTGTCCACAGCTCTCTCTCCTCTTGTGTCCACAGCTCTCTCTCCTCCTGTGTCCACAGCTCTCTCCCTTCCTCTGTCCACAGCTCTCTCCCCTCCCGTGTCCACAGCTCTCTCCCCTCCCGTGTCCACAGCTCTCTCTTCTCCCGTGTCCACAGCTCTCTCCCCTCCTGTGTCCACAGCTCTCTCCCTTCCTCTGTCCACAGCTCTCTCCCCTCCCGTGTCCACAGCTCTCTCTCCTCCTGTGTCCACAGCTCTCTCTCCTCTTGTGTCCACAGCTCTCTCTCCTCCTGTGTCCACAGCTCTCTCTCCTCTTGTGTCCACAGCTCTCTCTCCTCCTGTGTCCACAGCTCTCTCCCCTCCCGTGTCCACAGCTCTCTCCCCTCCTCTGTCCACAGCTCTCACCCCTCTGTCCACAGCTCTCTCTCCTCCCGTGTCCACAGCTCTCTCCCCTCCCGTGTCCACAGCTCTCTCCCCTCCTCTGTCCACAGCTCTCACCCCTCTGTCCACAGCTCTCTCTCCTCCCGTGTCCACAGCTCTCTCTCCTCCTGTGTCCACAGCTCTCTCCTCCTGTGTCCACAGCTCTCTCCCTTCCTCTGTCCACAGCTCTCTCCCCTCCTGTGTCCACAGCATTATCACCTCTTGTGCCCGGAGGCTCACTCCTTCCCTGGACCACATCTCAGCAGATGTTTCAGTGGGGACAGATTGAGTTTCACTGTAAACCAAGAATACCCTCTTTATTTCTAGACAATTTATTTAAGAGCTTCCTAAAATCTACTAACTTCCAGGCTGAAAATCATTAAAAATCCAATGAGTTTTCCCACCAATAAAACCTGAGATCATCCCTCAGCCCTGGAGAGAACAGAACTGGGTGGTAATTTCCTCTCTTGCAGGGAGCTGAGCGACAGAGTAGTTGTTGATATGTCACCCGAGGAGGAAGCTGACCCTGTTCTCCTGGAGGAAAGGAGAAAACCAGCCCAGCGAGCCTGGGGGGCTATTTCGGCTCCTGCTGAGGAGGGAGCTCCTGGAGACACGGGGGCCCAGTTACCATGTGGTGGGTGGAGAGTCTGTGCGCTTCTTGGACCCTAAGCCTGCACGTTCCTCCTGGCAGACGCCACGTCCACTGCTGGCTAGTCACTGAGCATTCCGTTTACATGCAGCCGGACCACCTCCTGTGGAGCGGAGCCCCCTGTGTCCTTCCTCACGGCAGAGACGCGTTAGGACTCTGCAGAGCGCTAAGTGCACGGGCAAAGCAAAACCGACCACACGACCCCAGCCCTGACCCTCAGCGCCTCCCAGGCAGCCTGCACAGCTCACAGGCCTCACGAGACCGGCCTCCCCCCAACCCCCTCACTCTTCTGTGGGAAGTCAGTTAGCTTTGCCTTAATCACGGTTCATAACAAGTCACCCCAAAACTCGGTGAATTTCAACACATGCTCATTAAGTCACAAGCCGGCAAGTCAGTGACTAAGCTGGGCTCAGCGGGTGGTTCTCCTGGGCTCACAGGGCCCCTCCTTGTCTGAGGGTTGCTGGCTTTGGCGGGATGACGGGCGCTGCTCCACACGTCTCTCATCCTGCAGCTGCCAGTCCGGTGCCCTCCTGGTGACGGTGCGGGGAGAGCAAGTCGCAGGGCAGGCACTTTTCCAGCCTCGGCCGTCACATCTAGTGTCACCTCCCCTGGGGTGAGCTGCCGGGTCACATCGCGAAGGGTGTGGAGACAGGAGGGCCGGCAATTGGCGCCACGACGTGCTCGGTCCCCCACCCTAACCGCTCCGCTCTGTGTCCCGACGGTGGCCGCCCCTCCTCGTGGCACAGCCGCGCTGTGCCCTCGGCCCTGAGCATCCTCACCTGCCTCCTTGCCAGTCGCACCCGACACCTCGGGTCAAGCTTCACCTCCAGACATGCCAGCCAGGGGCAGGCCTTGTCTTCACTCTGACATCGTCCCCACAGGGTGGAGCAGGGCGGGACTCCTCGGCCTGCTGCCCTCAGGCGGAGCCCCACGAGGATGAAGCCCATGGGGTTTTGCTCTCCCGTATGCGGTCCCAGCACGGGCTGTGGGGCAGCCAGCGCTCGACAAACGTTGGTCGACTGAGTGAATGAACAGGTGGAGCTAAGGGTGCGCGGCTTGCCCGGGTCAGAACGGCTAACTGGATATTTGGGTAGTTTGCTGTATTTGGTTCCATCCTCACCAAAGGGGTCTGACGACGCCCCTGCCCCTTCCTCCCTTCTTCTCTGGGGAGGGGGCAGTCCAGCACGAGAGGGTGCTCTCTGTCCTCCGCCCACCCCAGCCTGTGTCTGACGGAGTCGGCTCATAACCAGTCGTACAGACTCGATTCTTGGCCTCCGCCCTCTCCCTGCAGCTCTGGAATTTGTGCAAAACAAGACAGTGTCCTCGTCCAGTCAGAGAGCAGCAGCTGGTTCTTCCAAGACAAATGCACCGGGGGACCCGAGTGATGGGGACAAACTGTCTGTGCTCAGAGAGATGAATTGATGATAATTATTCACTGTAATAGCTCCAGAGCAACCACACTCCAAATCATAATTGTCATTTTGATACTAAAATAAGTTATTTTAAAGAGAAAGACTGGTGAATTAGCAAAATTCTGAGCATTCTCATAAATATTCCCAATCTTCAGAGGAGCAAATTCTGGGAATTTTTATATTTCTTCCTCCTTCTTGCTGAGATCTGGGAAAGTGGCCAGGTGAGACCTGGGGTATGGACAGGGGAGACCGGGGTGTGGACAGGAGAGAGGGTGGTGTGGACAGGGGACACTGGGGATGTGGACAGGGGAGAGCAGGGGGTGTGGACTGGGGAGACCTGGGGCGTGGACGGGGGAGACCGAGGTGTGGACAGGGGAGACCGGGGTGTGGACAGGGGAGAGCAGGGGTGTGGACAGGGGAGACCGGGGTGTGGACAGGAGAGAGCAGGGGGTGTGGACAGGGGAGACCGGGGGTGTGGACAGGGGAGAGCAGGGGTGTGGACAGGGGAGAACTGGGGTGTGGACAGGGGAGACCAGGGGGTGTGGACAGGGGAGACCGGGGTGTGGACAGGAGACAGTGGGGGGTGTGGACAGGAGAGAGGGTGGTGTGGACAGGGGAGAGGGTGGTGTGGACAGGGGAGAGGGTGGTGTGCACAGGGGAGAGCAGGGGTGTGGACAGGGGAGACCAGGGGGTGTGGACAGGGGAGACCGGGGTGTGGACAGGAGACAGCGGGAGGTGTGGACAGGAGAGAGGGTGGTGTGGACAGGAGAGCAGGGGTGTGGACAGGGGAGAGCGGCGGTGTGGACAGGGGAGACTGGGGTGTGGACAGGAGACAGCGGGGGGTGTGGACAGGAGAGAGGGTGGTGTGGACAGGTGAGAGCAGGACTGTGGACAGGGGAGACCGGGGTGTGGACAGGAGACGAAAGTGGAGGCTCCAGGACCCCGCATGAGCCCAGAGCAGAGGGCCTCCCCGGGGAGTGAGGCACACCCCTTCAATCAAGTGAAGGTTAAACCTACAAGTTTTAACAGAACTTACCCTGTTGCAGGAGAGGGCAGAGCCCAACCCACCAGGAGGGGGGAGCTGAAAACCAGACTCAACGGTGCCCAAACACTGGTCGCTCAGAGTGTGGCCCCAGGCCAACAGCACCAGCATCACCCACAAGACTGTGAGAAATGCAGACTCCCAGGCCCCGCCCTGGACCTGCTGAACCAGAGTCTGCGTTTCAGCTCCACCCCCAGGGGATTCATACACACGGGAAGAGTCCAGATGTGGGCAGTTGCATGGCTCTGTTTTGGTGGCTTGAGGATGTCATAGCTGAGATTTCTGCAAGAGAATGTCCTTGATCTCCTCCTCCTGGTTACAAGATGGATGCTGCAGCCCCAACCATCAAACTACAGTTCCAGAAGAAAGGAGGAAGAGGAGCCGAGAGAGGGACAGCTCCTGGAGCTGGAAAGAAAACTTCCCCAGAAATCCCCACAGACCAGAACCGTGTCACGTGGCTACTCCTCACTGCAAAGGAAGTTGTGAATAACAGATTTGGTTTCAGCTGGGCATGCAGTTGCCCTGAACAAAGTCAAGGTTTTGTAAGAAATGAGGAAGAGATAGATACGTGGCAGGCAAGTACCGCATCTGCTCACCAAACATGCCGTCAAAAGGTGTGCACTACCATCTCTGGATGTCGCTCCCCTCCACACCCCCCAACCCCGCAAAAGAGCAGATCCACGAACTCAAGCTGGAGGGGCAGACAGAGCCGTCTCGGATACCAGGGGGCAGGGGGGAAGAATCACTCACGTCAGAGAAAGGCGAGTGTCTAGAAACTTATGTCCAATTTACCAAGGACAATGTTACCCCAATGCACTACAGGGGAGACAGAGACAGAGACAGTGAGAGAGACAGAGACAGAGAGACAGAGCTGGAGAGAGAGACAGAGACAGCGAGAGACAGAGAGAGACCTTGCAAAAGACAGGCAGAGGACACAAGCAGGAAAAAAACAAAACTAACTCAATTCTAGGATTGCGATTGCAGGAAGTTCCTCATAATTTTGTCATGGTAAAACAATAATAAGATGAATTCAACAAAAATAAGAGTTTCAGATGAGATGATAAAATAACAGAGTGATTTGAAAAAAGAGATTGCAGATCTAAGGAGACAAGCGGACCAAATAAGACCATTATGGGTCTAATAAATAACCTACAAGTAGTAAGAAATATAATAACACTACTGAAAATTGATTTTTTTCAGAATTTTGTATCCTGCTTTTATCTGTAAAATAACCCTTTTATTGTTACAGAAGTGTCTGATATGCAATGTAGAATATTAGAAAACCTTGAAACAGAAGAATAAAACCACGTTTCCACCGTCCAGGTCTCTCTACTCTTTGACCTACAGCCTATCTTTCCAGATCTTTCCCTCTACAAATATGTGTGCATATTCATACATATAAATATTTTTTGCCCAAAATAAGACCGTGCAGTACATTCTTCTCTGTTGCCTGCTTTGTCAGTCCACGGTCTTCATCTTTCCATTTCAGTGGGTTTGTCTCCTGTATCACTCGGGTCATTTCGAAGCTCCTGAGCTAACCTAAAATCACCCCTCGCAGCTGGTCTGTGGAAACCAGCATCAAGAGTGACACGTCGAGCGGGGCTGTGAGTCACGTGTGTTCTCGTGACGACGGCAGAGGCCTTTGTGACGATGCAGACTCGCTGCAAGCACTGGGGAGGTCTGGTCTGCAGGATGCCTCAGTTCCGGATTCTCTGGCAGTTTCCTGTTGGCATCACTCAGCTCGTCCCTCTGTCTCCAGCATTTTCTGTGAGCTGGATGTTGCACCTAAGGCTTCACACGTTCGAGGGAAGAGTGAACCACCTCCGTAGGCTGTGTGGGATATTTGACATCACATGGCCGCAATGACGCCCGGCTGTCCTGCCAGCAGTGAGGCAGAGGTTAACCCTGGATTCGGGCAGTGACAGTGAGTCCTCCATTTTCACGGGGTCTTCACGCTCACATCCAGAAAGTGACCTTTATGGCGGTCCTTGGGGACCTCATGAACACAGAGCTCCTCATCCACCATTCGCTGCAATGATCTAACACCAATTTGGAATCCTTGCCTGGAGCCATGTTTCATTAGAACTTGCAAACCTAGGGGCCGGCCCCGTGGCTTAGTAGTTAAGCGCACGCGCTCCGCTGCTGGCGGCCCAGGTTCGGATCCCGGGCGTGCACCGACGCACCGCTCCTCCGGCCATGCTGAGGCCGTGTCCCACATACAGCAACTAGAAGGATGTGCAGCTATGACAGACAACTATCTACTGGGACTTTGGGGGAAAAATAAATCAATAAAATCTTTAAAAAGGAAAAAAAAAAAGAACTTGCAAACCTATATTTTTCTAATTCTATTATCCTTTCTATATGTATTATCTGCCATTGAAAATCAAATTATTGCCATGGAAGAAAGGCTTGAGACAAGCAGAATAAATGTAGATGAAAAAGACAATGAAGAGAGAAGCTGATCCATCAGGAAGACGCACAAAGAAAACCCAACATAAGGAAAATCAGTTTCCCTGAAGGCCAGAACCCACCCAGTGGAGACATAATGTCTTCAAAGACAGAACTTGAGAAATTTCCCTGAAATAATAATAACAAACAACGTTGGACTGGCAGATCCAAAGACAATATTGTTTTCAAGAGATTTGATAGGAAATGGCCAACACTGTAACACACCTGAGTTGGAAGATCGAACACCAAGGGTAAAGAAGAGTCCTTCAGGCAGCAAAAAATAAACCATTTACAAGAAAAACAATCAGACCGGCCTCAGGTGTTCCCATTAATCTTTGTGCTGGAAGACAGCAGGAAAGTGGTGGGTAAGGCTACAGGACCCACAGATGTCAAACCCGGCGAGGACACTACCCAAGTGCAAGGCAGAGGCGAGCATACTCCAGCGAGAAAGAACTTAGGCGCCCACAACCCTCCCTGAAGAAACACCCCCCCGCCCCCCCGCAATGCAGTCCAGAATCAAGTCAGATGTCAGGGATAAAGTAGCCATGGCAATTGTGTTGATGGGGAGCGCTGGGTCCGCTGAAAGACATACTGGATTCAGAGCACGTGTTTTTCTCTTTCCATGCCCTCCCAGCACCGCCACACGTTCCCAACCCGGAACCTCTCCCACCCCTCCTTTCCGGACTTTTATGGAGGCTTCATTACGTGGGTGTCACTGATGAAATCACAGGCCATCAGTGAGTGATTCCGTCTCCAGCCCCTCTTGCCCCACGGAGGTCAGGGGTGGGGCTGAAATTTCCAGCTACGTGGTCACGTGGTTGGTCCCCCACCTCCAGCCCCATCCTGAGGATCTCCCGAGCCCCCGCCACAGGTCTTCTCAACAGCAAACAAGAAGACACTCGTGTGGGAGATCAGGATCGGCCACCCCAAAATATATCTCTTTGGCTTGATTATTTTTAAGAACAAAAGACTCAGGAAGAAACTTTGATCTTCCCCTTACGTGCCTAAAAGAATTTAAGACAGAAGAGCTGTCCCAGGAAGGAGCTATCACTGTAGATAACTATAGTATAAGATGAACTAGGTGTGGGAGACAGAGAGGAGCCCGGGGCCCGTTTGACCAACGTCCTCCCATGTCCCACTGTCTCTACAGGACGTGGTCAACACTTGTCTACCAAACACTTGCTTTTCCCTCTCCGTGTCAGTTGCCTTCCTCCCCTTTGAAGACCCAAACCACCACCCCAACATCCGCCTTTGTCTCTGTGGAGATGGTATTTCAGGCAGTGGCTTCAGCCATTTTGGTAAGTCACTCAGTTTTCCTGAGTTTCTCCCATGTATGCATGTTATTAAACTTTGTTTTATTTTCTCCTGTTATTCTGTCTCATGTCAATTGAACTCTTAGACCAGCCAGAAGGATCTAGAAGGTAGAGGAATAGTCATTCCTCCCCTAAAATTGTCACTTTGAAGCTTCCAAGGGTTTTAGGAGCTGTGTGTCAGGAAAAAGGGGGCAGAGACCAAATGTATATATTTCTTATCATGTCACAACTAATTTTTCATATTTTATAGCCATATCTAAAATTAAGTCATGTATTTCTAAAAGATGACGCAAGGCTTTTACTGCTCTTCATAAACTTTTTAAAACTACGCTTAGAGGGATCTTTCAAGAAATAATCGTTGACAGAGAAATACATATTCATTTGCATTTCAAAAACCCCTTTAGTTCCCTTTTCTCATCTTAAATTCAGGTAACTGAAATGTACCTCTATGATTGGAGATGGCATCTGCAGTGTGGTCGCATTTGCAGGAGAGCGCGGCTATTTGTCCTCTCTCCATGCGTTTCTCACCCGAATAACCACCACCAAGTATTAATGGCAAAGGCGCCTGGAGTGGGTTTTTGCGTTTGTATCTTTGTACTTTTCTGCATTGATTAAATTCTTTGTAATGAGCGTGGTTTCTTTTTACCAAAACAGAAAGTACCTTTCTGCAGAGGAGAAGCACAGAGGGGCTGGAAGCGAACACGCCAGGATCTCACCAGCTGTTGATGCCCCGTCAGGACAGTGTGAATATTTTTGCACTATTCCATTTTTTAAATTTAAAAAAAGAGAGAGAAAGAATGCATGCCTGTCCCTCAGACTGTTGTTTTCCTTTGTCTGTTTCTCAGTTTGATGGATTTCACCCCAGTCTGGGAGTCTGATGCTGTATGGCGAGAGTCACCCCTCTCCAAAGGGAGGGTCCCCTGCAGCCACTGCCCTCCGGGGGCACGTGAAGCGATTTTCAGGCTCCACTGGCCTCTGCCCACCTGGATGGCCGGGTAGAGCTGAGGCCAGTCTGCAAGGAAATACGGGACCTGGGGGTCAGGCGCGACCGTGGAGATGGGAAGGGCTCTGTCTGGCAGGTGGACGGGAGATTTCAGCCCCACCCCCGGCACAGGCCTCAGACTGGGCCGGAGAGCAGGAAGGGGGCGGGACTCAGGAGGAACATCAGGACAGCAGACAGCACTCCTGCCACCCCCAACATGGAGCCCGGAACCCCAGGGGAACCTCTCCAAGTCTCTTCCTACCCCAGCCCCAAAGGTACGCGCTGCAACATCGGTTTGAAGCTTCTGCTTCTGTGGTGGTGGAAGCTCTGTCTCCCCGTCTGTCCCTTCCCTCCTCTTCCCACTGCTGCTCCCAGGAGACGCCAGGTGGGGGAGGCAGTGGGTGCTGCAGCCGCAGACCACGAACCAATGTTACAAACCAACCCACAGACGCGCTTCCTAAAACTGAGAGAAGCAAGAGGCGTCGGCATTGTTTCCACACAATGCCTCGAAATGAGACTTCCAGAAATCTGACGACGTGGCTGAAAAGGACAAAAGGAACTTTCCAAAGCTCCGCGTTAAGCATCTGGCTGTCAGCAGTTTTGCAGGGGAAACCGTGTTTGGGTTCGGCATTTGCTCCTGGGTAGCCACAGCTCCGAGGGCCGGGGGGCGGCGGCCCAGCATTTGGAGTGGCTCCAGGAGGGGAACCTGCCCGAGGTCCTGGAAAGCCAGCGCCACCCAAGTCAATTGCTTCGTAATGGATGTGTGAGAGCAATCGGGGATCGGGCAACTGTCCTCCGTCCACAAGCCGAGATTTGATGACGTTTTTATCACTACATTGAATTCCTTCTCTTGCTTGTCTTGTTACATTAAATCTCTTTAAATCTTAATAGACTGCAGCTTCTCCCGCAGCTGGGGCCGCCGATAACCATGCATGGGGCTCGGGGGCCCAGGGCCGGAAGGGGGGCAGGTGTGGGAGGGGAGGAGGGGGTGCCTGGCTCCAGGAGACTGGAGGGCTGCAAGAGGCAGAGGCTCCTCACAAGCAGATGACTCCTGCTTCTCAGAACGGCCAGGAGGAGCGACAAGCCCGGGCGTCCGCCCACCGTGAGAGAAGGAACCGCCGGCGCCGCAGAAACAGCTCAGGCTCCGGGCCAGCCTCCTGCCCCGACTCCAGTCTTTCCAGTGGCTCCCTGGACCTCACCTGCCTTGGGCCAGCTCAGCCGGGCAGCAAGCCTCCCCTCCTCCGCCCTCGAGTGCCCCCTGTGGTGAGATGTTCTGGGGGGTCGTCTGGCTGCATGGAAGCTGAGGCCTCTCCCCCAGGTTAGCCGGTGTGGGGTCCCCTGAGTTCACTGCAGGTATGGGCCATCACGCGGACCCATCTGCAGATCGAAGTGTCCGCCCTGACGAGCAACAGGAAGGGGCTGTGAGGAGAACTGGACACGTTTCTCAGCTCCCGTCCCCTCAGCCTTGTTGGAACTGAGCCTAGAATTTCCGCAAGTGTCATGTCGGTCATGCAGCCCGTTTAACATGCGCGTAAAGGGGCCTGTAAAACCGTGTGCATCCATCTTCTTGAACCAAGGACTTTGCGTGGCCTTGGGCATCTGTTGGCGTCTTCAAGGCTGTGGAGGTTTCGAGAAGCGTGTTAGTAGTAGGGGCTGAGCTGCCCTGCGGTGGGAGGAAGCCCCAGATCTCGGGTTCTTTCTTGCTCGGGCTGCACATCCTCTGCAGCTGAGGCACCGACCCCACTTGGGGGCCCAGGGTGTGGGGCGGGGAGCGGGGGCGCTCCACCAGCCCCAGGAGCTGGACTGTAGCCGGAGGTGACCCCCATCATCCACACACAGCTCCTCGGCCAGACTGGCCACTAGGGCGAGGAGGACCCCGGAGGCAGGAGCCAGGAGAGCTCAGTGGAAGCACCATAGAAACCCTAGGGAGTGTGGAAGGGAGGAAGTGTGCGAGACCCCGAGAAGCCATGAGAGACGCTGGGGAAATGCAGGAGGGCGTCGTGTGGTCTGTGCTATGGACTGAATGTCCGCGTCCCCCCAGATTCAGACTTTGATTCCTGATGACCACGGTGATGGCGTTGGGGGGCCTGTGGGAGGTGATCAGGTCGTTGGGGGAGCCCCCACGAGTGGAATTAGAACCCTCACAGAGGAGACTCCAGGGAGCTCTCTCGTCCCTTCCACCACGTGAGGACACAGCGAGGAGTTGACAGCCTGCAACCCAGGAGAGGGTCTCACCAGAACCCGACCATGCGGCGCCTTTGTCTCAGGCTTCCAGCCTTCAGAACCGTGAGGAACAAGTGTCCGTGGTTGAAGCCTGTGGGGTTTGGTTATAGCAGCCTGAATGGACTAGGACAGACTACAGCCTGCAACTAAGGTCAAGGTGACAGGTGGGGACAGGAAACCATGGGGGAGGAGGACAACAGGACAGAGAAGATGAGCTCCACCACTCACAGCCAGCAGGACCGATGAAAACACTCCACGTGGTGCAGTCCACGCGGTGACAGGATGGCGTCCTCGGCCTCAGCACAGGACAGTGGAGATGCGTTAGCTCAGCAAGTAAAGACTCCAATGTCCACAGGGATGTGCGCCCGCTGACCTCATGAGGGGAGTGGGGTCTGTGACCAGAGCTTCTTCAGGGCCCTCATGGGCAGGACGACAGTGGACGTGCCATCAGTCGGTGCCAGGGAGAGATCTGTCACCAGTGTCGGTCTAGAGTCGCGGACGCTGCTCTCTGGGGACCCGTCAGTTGCCTCGCTCAGAGCCACATCTGAGAAGAGAGACACGCCTCAGAGTTGTTCATGAAATAAACGGGCAAACAAGCAAAGCGCATAAATATTTCACTAATAGCTCTTAGGTCTGCTGGAAAGGCCCACCTCCCCTGGGTGCGCCTGCGTTTGTCTGTGGCCCCTTCCGTCTGAAGCCGCGTGTCTCCAGGACGGGGCTGAGTCCTATTTATCCCGACAGCTCCGGGGTCAGCCCCGTCACTCGCAGGGAGGGTTCCTTGAAGACGTTTGGTGAAATGAGGCAGCGGGATCCGGTCAGACGCAGAAGGGGCTTTCTGAGCTGCTCACTAGCCCGGTGGGTCAGTGCTCTGAGCCCCAGACGTGAAGGCGGGCCTGGCCCTGCTCATCTCTGCTCGTCTCTGGAGGTGCTGCACGAAATGACCCCACGCTGGGGGGTAACGCAGGAGGACTGTGTTCTCTCAGTTCTGGAGCCAGAGGTCTGAGATCTGGGTGTCGCGGGGCCGCGCTCCGCCAGAGCCTCCGGGGAGGATCCTTCCTGCCTCGTCCTGCCTCTGGTGGCTCCAGGCATCCTTGGCTTGGGCTGCCTCGCTCCAATCAGCCTCCATCTTCACAGGGCCTCTCCCGCATGTGTCTGTGTCTCTCCTTTTCTGTCTCTCGTCAGGACACCGGTCATTGGATTTAGGGACCAACTGGATGATCCAAGATGATCTTGTCTCGAGATCCTTAACTTGACCACATCTGCAAAGACCCCATCTGCAAACAAGGCCGCATTCACAGGCACCCGGGATTAGGGCTGAGACATACCCTTTTGGGGACACAATTCAACCCATGACACTGACCCTCAATTTGGCAGGGCCTTTCTCAAGCTGTGTCCGAGTCAGGGAACCCACGAAGATGCAGAGGGTCACAGGGCCACCTCCACGTAAGACACTGGAGAGGACTAACCGAGGAGACGCCGGCCCCACCCCACCACAGGGGCAGTTTCTCCCAGACTTAGAGGGAGACAAACGAGATTCATCCCTTCCTCGCCTGTCCCACGTTGCCAGGCTTTAGTTAGAGATGTTTGGGGGGACGTCCCCATGACGCATGCAGACACTCTGGGCTCCGTCCAGGGTCACCTGCGTAGCTTGGGCCCTCAGCGTGCGTCTTCTGGGAGAGGGGAAGCTTTGTGATGACCCTCTCAACAGGGCGCTGATGGTCCTCCAGGCAGCACCGTCTGAGCTCCAGGGCCCACATCCTCATGACAACGACGGGTGCCACCTGAACCCACCATCGGGGTCAAGAGACAAGAGTGCTGTCTGCCGGGGGGGGGTTCAGGCCTCCCGCAGCAATTCCACCTCCAGCCACGCTGGAGTCCCCGAGACAGACGGGCCCACTGCCATCGGCAACCAGGAAACTGGGCACAACACATGAGGCGATGTCCTCAGACCTCGAGCCACAGGGTCCGAGAGAGCTCTCCGGGGAATTCATGCAGAGCCACTGTCCCACTGACCTGAGGAGACAGAGATCAGGGATCGGGAGGCAGGATTTGTGGTGGGTGTCAGAGAAGAGGAGCTGCGTGGACAGAGAACTCCGGAAACCTGCACAGGTCCCCTTGAGTCTGGCTGAGAACTGAGATGTGTGTGTGTGAGGGGACACCCCCAGGGCCAGGCCGGGAACAGCTGCAGGGAGACAGCAATCCAGATGCCTGACGGCATCACAGAAAATGTCCAGCATCTAATCGCAAATGAGTAGATGTGCAAAGAAGTGGGAGCATGTACCCCACAACCTGGAGAAAAACAGTGACTAGAGTCCCCGTGGACCTGGGGATGGGGCATCTACCTGGTGCTGGTGCTCGTACAGGGTCTGAGCAGATGTGCTGGGCTCCAGAGTGTTGCACAGCAGTGCTGACACCCATAACACCTGGAGGTGGGATGTGCTGTCTCCCGGTAATTTTGAATTCCAGCACCAGTGGTCATTTTCCTGAATCAGCAGCTCTGGCCCCAGGACCCCAATCACTGAACGTTCAGCCAAACTAATAAAAATGACCAGCATGCCTCTCTAAAAATAAATGAGGGCCAGTTTCTTCCTGAGCTCAGGTTTCCAGGCCTCATCTCCCTGAGGTTCCTCTGTCCTGCCGTCCTGATTTCGTGCTATATGTCAGAACAGAGCAAACAGGCTGAGCGGGTCTAGGAGCAGTGGGTGTGGTTTGTGTCTTTGGGGGCCCCTGTCTCGACGGGTGCGGGTAGGAAACACAGTCTTGAGACAAAGACAAGCTGTGAGTTGTTTTATTACTCAGAGTAGGCAGCTGCCGAAACCCCAGACCCCGGGTCTCTGGGTTTGGCACAGTAAAGTTTCTGTCTTGCTCACGCACGGCCCAATATGGGTGCTCCGGTTAGGGGGTGCACTGGTTTCCTGAGGCTGTCATGATGAAACACCACAACCTGGGGGCCTGAAACAACAGGACTTTGTTCTCTCTCAGTCTGGAGGCTGAGCGTCTGATCAAGGTGTCGCAGGGCTGGTTCCTTCTGGAAGCTCTGAGGGAGCGTCTACTCCAGGCCTCCCTCCAGCTTCCAGTGTTGCTGGCTGTCCTGGGGGCTCCTTGGATTGTCCACACTTTGCTCCAGTCTCTGCTCTGTCCTCAAAGGCCTGGCCCGTGTGTCCCTCCGTGTCCCTCCACCTCCTCTTCTTCTTATAAAAACACCAGGCTATTAGGGCCCACTGGATCCAGTATGACCTCATCTTAACTAATTACACCTGCAAACTCCCTAGTTCCAGATAAGGTCACAGTCACAGACGGTTAGGACTTGAACATATTTCTGTGATGGACACAATTCTGCCCAGTTGTTACAGACGGAATGTGTGTGTCCCTCTAAAGTTCATGTGTTGAGATCCTAACCCCCCGTGTGGTAGATGGGAAGGTGGGGCCTCTGGGAGGTGATTAGGTTGTGAGGGGGGAGCCGTCATGAATGGGATTGGTGCCCTCATTAAAGAGGCCCCAGAGAGCTCCGGCCCCTTCCAGCAAGTGAAGACACAGCGAGAAGGCCATCTGCCCCTCGGAAGGGGGCCCCCACCAGAACCGACCCTGCCGCACTATGACCTTGGACCTCCAGCCCTCAGAACCGTGGGAAGCAAACTTCTGCTGTTTATTAGCCGCCAGCTGGTCTATGGTATTCTGTTAGAGCAGCCCAAATGGACTACGACACCAATACAAGTGGCTTCCTCCTAGAAGGGGTGTTATGGGCTGAATTGTGTCCCCCCAAAACTCACGGTGAATGAGCTCAGACGAATGGGCCGTAATCCAGTGTGACTGTGTCCTCATAAGATGAAGAGATGAGGACACAGACACTCCACAGGGACGACCACGTGAGGACACGGGGAGGAGACGGCCATCCACACGCCAAGGGGAGAGGCCTCAGGGGCGCCAGCCTGCCCACACCTGGATCTGGACGTCCAGCCTCCAGACTGTGAGGAGTAAACCTGTGCTGTTTAGGCCGCCCCGTCCGCGGCATTTGTTAGCAGCCCCAGGACACTAACCCAGGGGCTCCCGGGTCCTGGGCATTTACAGTCTGTGACGTCACCGTGGTCACTGTGCGGCCCAGGTGGCGCTAGTCGGGACTCACTCTGGCCTCCACAGGAAGAACCGCAGAGAAGCGTCTGGTGCATGTCACCTGGTCACCTCATCGCCTCGCCGTCTGAGCCTTAACCAGGAAGACAGGGAAACGGAGCGTGCTTTTCTGACAGGCAAAGATGAAAGTTATCTTTGACAAATATGTATTTTTTCCTCTCCTCCCTGGCATTTTTACTCTGTGAGTATATTTGTACCTCTTCTTCCAACAAAGTAGGTCAGGCAAAAAGCAAATCTTGTGTGAGGACCGGAAAACTCTCAGTGGAGCAGACCTGAGGACAGTCTGGGAACGCGGGTCCCCGAGGGGCACAGCCACCGTGCCGGATGGAGGCCCCGGGCGCTGGAACACAGGTCCCACGGGGGAGCCAGTCCCTGTTCTCGGGCGGGTCCCGGCTCCTGCGCTGTGTCACCTGCGGGGACGCGGGCCCTTCCGCAGTGCTCGCAGCCTGAGGCAGGAGAGACAGCGAGGCAGCAGTCTCGCCAGGACTTTGTCCTGGAGAATCGACACGTGTGCTCGGCACGAGTCTGGATTTGGGGCTGGGCGAAGCTGTGAGCGGGGACTGGAGGGGCAGCACGGTGGGAGGACAGGTGGGACGTTCCAGACGGGGAGGGCACGCGCGAGGCCATGTGTGGTGGAGGGAGCCGGGGGCCAGAGAGGCGAGGGCGGGGGGCAGCTCGGGCGGGAGGAGCCGGCAGAGCCCTGAGGAATTCCAGCACTTGGAAGTCAGGCAGATGAGGACGAGCTGGCTAAGGAGCTGAGGTGGGAAACCAGGAGGGGAGTCACGCAAGCTAAAGGCGAGCGTGTTTGAGGGGTCAACACCGCCCGGGGAGCGCAGGAGGAGAAAGAGATGGTGGCGGTTGGCGATAGGTGGTCACCGAGGGCAGTGCAACTGGGAGCAAAGCCAGACGCTGGGTGCTGAGGGGGCACGAGAGCCAGAAACGGAGCTGGCCCCTTCAAAATGTGGGCTGAAGAGCAGAGAAAGGGCGTCGCTGCACGGGCACGTGGAGTGAGGACAGCTGAAGGCAGGACAGCTGGGCACAGCACGTCCCAGGACACTGACCGGGCAGAAGGGAGGGACGCTGAGGCGGTGGAGCTGGGACTGGGGACCGGTGAAGGGTGGCTGTTGATGGGAGAGTTACCTCTTCCACGTAACAGAAGAGACGCCGCATTTCCTACTGTGGTCGTGCCCTCCTCCCTTGCAAATAGAGCCCCAACTGTGGCCAGGACAAGTGTCCAGCCCCGTGGAATAACTCATAGTTTATTTAAGCCAATCATTAAAACAAGAATCCATTTCCCATCAATGGACACGTGCTATTTCAAACTTCCCTTGAAGCCAAGGGCTGCCAGTTATGTTCAACTGAACCTACAAGAAAGTCTGCTGGAGGATTCTAGAAGAACATTTACCCTGACAGAGGAAAACTCCTTTTGCGCTTGGCCGCCTTCTCCTGCTTTAAATATCATTGCATGAGAGTGTGACCTTCAGAGCTGTAGCAGCCATTTTGTGTTCATGAGGCAATCACACTGAGATTGAGGAAAAGAAAACAGACAAAGCAGAGTCATTGGGCTGCCTCACCAGACACAGAACTGCTTACCTTTAGACTTTTGTGTCATATTATTAAAGTCTTTATTCAGTGGAATTTCAGGGACTAGGTGATGGGAGCATTCTGCAGCATCAGGGGTGGTAGGGCCGGCCATACAGTACAGAGTGAGATCACAGCCCGGCTATAATCAGGAGCGACAAGAGGAGCTGCAGGAGAGTGTCTCACAGGAGACGAAAAGTGGGAGATGGACACAGCCTCCACTTGACGATGACAGTGAAGAGAGGGGCAGAGCTAGCCCACGACGGGGGAGGTCGGGGGCAGGGCTGGCCCTCTTGCATAGTAAATCCCCTTTCGGTTTAAGCCCCTGGCCAGCAGACCCAGGAGTAGCCTCCCACGTCCGTGAGGACTGCACAGAAATCTAGGCCAGCAGCAGAGCCCTTGTTCTCAGAAGCCTCCTGGATTCCCTGTGCTCGCAGTGTTGACCGTAAGAAATCCTTCTCCCGGGGCGGCCCAGTGGCGCAAGCGGTTAAGTGCGCGAGCTCCGCTGCGGCGGCCCGGGGTTCGCTGGTTCAGATCCTGGGCACGCACCAACGCACTGCTTGGCAAGCCATGCTGTGGTGGCCTCCCATATAAAGTGGAGGAAGATGGGCACGGATGTTAGCCCAGGGCCAGTCTTCCTCAGCAAAAATAGAGCAGGATTGGCAGATGTTAGCTCAGGGCTGATCTCCTCACAAAAAAAAAAAAAAGAAAAAAGAAATCCTTCTCCCGCTGTGGACTTGCTGGAGTACTTAGGCCGAAGAATTTGTGATTTTTATGAGACTCATCAAATTCTTTTCATTTTCATGGACTCTTGGGCCTCGGCTCCATTACCCTGTTTTCTCAGGCTTTCTTTTCGGGAAAGCCGGCCCCAATCCCACCTCAGCCTTGTCCCACACCCAGATCCTGTGCGCCCGTGCTCCCTCCCCGGGCAGCACTGACCAACAAACTGATGCAGGTAGAAGTCTGGGGTCGTGCCCGGGGGGCCGGGCCCTTCCTCACGGGACAGAGGGGCCACCACGTGAAGCCTCCCTGGGCTCGGATGGAAGGCGGGAGAAGGTCTGTTCCTCTGAAACTGCCGCGTCTGTGCTGGGAGGATGCACTGGCAACGTAATGAACTCGAGGAGCGGCTATTTCCACAAACGCCTGGTTACAGACCAAGCTGGGGAGCTCTGCCCGCACCCCATTCGCCTGTGGGCTGCTTCCCACCCGCCACCTGCGGCGGCCGCTGCCCGGTTCTCACGGGTCAGCCCAAGACGGGAGCCTGCAGAGCGCCGGCCTGTGCAGAGGAAGCCACCAGAGGGGTCGAGGTCTGTCGTTGAATCCCAGCTGTCGTCCACCCGGGCAGCGCTCAGCACTGCCCGAGTGAGGGCCCCAGCAGCAACCCCCGTGCCGCTCCCCAGACACAGCTCAGGTGGTGCCACCATAGTGCCGAGGGTGCTCGTCGTCCACAAACACCCGGGGCTTCTCGTCTGAATGTGCACACTGCCTGCCGGGTCCAGGTAAAGTGGGTCTGAATCCTCACTCTTAACATGTGTGATCCTGAACAAGAGCAAGGGGGGAAACTGAGGCAGGGCGCCCTCGTGGCCCCACACAGAAGCCATCTTCCCGAGACCAGCTGGCCGAGTGGGACTCACTGCCCAAGGAAGCAGCGTGTCTGCAGGGGTCTCCTCTGCCCTGCCTGGCCTGGGGGTGGGGACACCCTGCCCGGCACTGCCTCTCCTCCAGCAATGGTCCCCATTCACCCTTGGGGTTCACTTCCTCCCATTCTTGGGCCCTGTGGTCCCTGCTCCACCCTGGGCCCTAGAGGCTGGTCACTGACGCAGCCCTGGGTCATCCCCGGGACGTGGTGATTGGTCGGCTGGTCACTGGCCCAGCCCTCGGTCATCCTTGGTGGACTGGTTCACGGTGGCTGATGCCCTAGGCTGGTCCGATGGGATGTTTTGGGAAAAGGAGGACAGGCCTGGCTCTGAGGAGGACCCGGCAGCTCCCGCAGCCACGCCTGGCAGCCTGGGACAGCCCGGCCGAGGATGGAGTGGCCTCAGGGCCGCAGAGCTGAGAGGTGGTGGTAGTTTCTAAATATGCCGGAAAGTTCTAGGAGGCAGGGTCTGGCAGGCTGGCCCTGTGGCCGCGTCCAGCAGACAGAGGGTGCAGGCGCTGCTCTCAGACATCTGGTGGTCCCGGGGGCTGTGGCTTCGGGACCTCCTCATAGCACAGGGTAATCGCCCTGCAGGCTGCAGAGAGGGGCAGCCGGTGCCTGAGCTGGAATCGGCGTTGTCCACGAGCTGCCCGGCGGGGGCTGGCCGTCCTCGGGACGTCTGTCTGCTCATAGACTGGCTGTCACAGCAGGAGAAGGAGAAGCAGTGGATCCTGAGGAGGACGGTGGGGAGGGAGGAGCCAGAGGAGGGAGGACTTGGGGGGAGGAGGACCTGGAAGGGAGGGAGGACCCGGGGAGGGAGGACCCGGGGGAGGGAGCAATCTGCTGGCTGGGCACAGGACCAGGCAGCCCGCCGGCCCTCCCCAGGGTTTGGGCAGCCCACACCTTCCGTCTGATGAGTCCTGTCCCAGGATCTCAGGCCAACCTCCCCCTGCGCCCAGTGCTGGGCGAAAAGAATGAGACGTGATGAAGGCTGCTGGCCCGTCTTCCTGGAGGAGCCCTTTCACCTCATGGAGATGAAAACAATTCAAAATAACAGACTGAGAGAAAGACGAGGTCGAGGTCCCCTGTGGAGCCCTGCCCCTCCCCCCTCAGACCCGGGACGGGGCCCAAACCCCCTGCGTTTGCAGGGGTTGCGAACAGGAGCATCGAGCAGCGCTGTCTCCAGGCTGCAGACTCCTGCGGGTCCTCTGAGGAGAACAAAGGTGGACACGGGGGAACGCGTGACAAATTGCTCTCCTGAAAGCTTGTGTCTGAGACACGCATTAGAGCAGCCGAAGGACACCGTTGCCCAAGCGGAGCATCGGGATTTAGCTTCTGAGAAATTCTCCTCCTTAAGGCCTGCTCAGAAAGCTGACCCGTCGTTTCTTTTTTCCGATTTATCCCTTTTGGTATTTCAGAGTGACACGCATTATCCTAAAAAGCCCCCTTTTCAACTAAGGGAAAAAGAAAGCAGCATCAATTTCAATGTTGAGGATGTAAATTCAGGGTTAAAAAAACCGCAGGTGCTGCGGAAGATGAGAATTCCAGTGAGTGCAGATAACCACCACCTGTGAGGACGCGGCCCTCTCTGAGATTACAGCAAGTAAGTGCGAACCGTCAGCCAGAGCCACGAACGTGGGCGTCCTGAGCACAGTGTTGGCATAAAACGTCGCCTCGAGCGCCTCGCCGACTCCTCCGTCACTCCTGCGGGGCTCGGCTGTCACATTCACTATTGCCTGGGTTTGGCTGCAGGTGACAGAGACTCTGAATGACAGTGGCACCAGCGGCGCAGAGATCGAGGCCAGGACGGCTTTGTGTAGCCCACTCCTCAGAGTCACCCGGGGCCCAGGCCCCCTCTGTCGGGGCTCTCTGCTCTCCCAGGGTGTCACCACAGATGGTGTAATCCAGTGGGGTCATCACCACACCACGCCCAACCTGCAGGATGGGGAGGAAGCAGGAGACACACCCCCACCTGGAACCATTGAGCTGAGTCACCTGGCCGCACCCGGCTGCGGGGGAGGCTGAGAGATCGAGCCCTTATTCCAGGTGGCCATGTGCCTTGAGAGAAGTCAGAGGGTTTGTGACTGCGGAGGAAGAGAAGAATGGATCCTGGGGAGCCCCTACCACAGCCATCTCAGAAGACGGAGGCGACGCGTTGTTCACCCAGCAGAAAGGAAGCTCGGCCCACATCTTCATCCATCCGGCTGCTATAACAGAATACCACACACCGGGGGCTTATAAACACCAGACATTTATTTCCCACAGTTCTGGAGGCTGGAAGTCCAAGACCAAGGGGCCGGCATGGTCGTGTTCTGGTGAAGACTCTCTTGCCGGCTCGCAGGGCACCTCCTCTCTGTGTCCTCACGGGACAGAAGGCGGGAGCTCTGTGGGGTCTTTTTATCAGGGCAGGAATCCCACTCACGAAGCTGCGCCCTCAGGACCTGATCACCTCCCAGAGGCCCCACCCCACATGCCATCCCATTTGGGTATCGGGATTTCAACAGTGAATTTTGGAAGGACACAACATTCAGACCACAGCCGACCAGAATCTGAGGGAGGAGATCTCTGCGGTCAAGTGTGGGCTGGAAGGTGCTCACGACCCCAGAGAGAGAACCCGCAAGGGTGTGAGCTGTCTCCTCTCCACAGCCAGCTGGATCCCGCAGGCCAGGTCCAGCCCCTGCCAGCACTGGAAGTCTTCCACGCCATTTGGGTGACCATCTTCTCAGCATCCTCTCTGGTGTCCAGTTTCATAACTTGGGGAGGCCACTGCCCAGGAGCAAGTGGCTTGAGTGGAGTTAGCCAATGGCAATTCAGTGAGGGGAAACGTGGAGTAACGAACAGGAAGTATTTCACCTCCTGCCTTCTGAGGGAGCTCTCCCGACATGGCAGGCGGGCCCCCCACATGCAGCGTACCCTAAGCCCAGGTGCCTCTGGGTGCGAGTGGGTTACCCGTGTCCGGCTCTGCATATCCCCCTGCCCAGCCTCCCTCTCCTGGCACCGGCTCCCCGGGTTCTAGACTGTTTATGTCCCTCAGGTCTGGGGTGGCCACTTGATCAGGCTAACCAAATGGCAGTGTTGACTTGGGGATGGACAGGACGGCGGGCTGGGGCCAGTAGAGTCATCCCGGGACTCTTGCTGAAACCATGGGGGACAAGGGGCTTTCCTGCTGGGGCTGTAACCTGATGGAAGTGTGTCTGTGGGGCTGGGACCAACCGCTCCAGCACCGCAATGCTTGCTGGAGGACGAAGCCACCAGGAGAAGAAAATGCCCAGAGAGGGAGAGCAGCAGACCTGACACCATCGGAGGGCCTGGGACTAGTCACGCCAAAGCCTCTTACTGGTGGCCTTCAGTTACTTATGTAAATATCGACCTTTTATTTCTTTTTTCTTAAACTACTCTGAGCTGTATTTCTGCCCCTTATAATTAAAAGACTCCTGGAGGGTTAGGAAAGCTCGGTGACTTCAGGAACTTAGTACGTGTGAGCCAGGAGAGAAACTCGCCCTTTTCTAGAGGGTGGCACGTCCTCGCTGGTGCTGCAGAGAGGAGCCGGCACGTCACGAAAGAGCTCCAGCATCTGAGACACGGGCCGGCAGACGGTACCCCGAGCGAGGGCTGACAGAACCTGCCCCCACCCGCGGGGAGAGAAGGGGGTCACTCTGCACACACGTGTGAGAGGAAAGGGTGCGTTTAGATGTTCTTACTGAAGGAATTGAGAAAGGTGCCGGGACCCCCTGTGGGACAGACCTGCTGATCTGGGCACCGAAAACACAGCATCGAAGCTCCCGTGACCTGCCAGGCGAGACTGTCCTCACCACAAATGGCAGGAAGCCTCGTCTAAGCTGGTTCAAGTAGAACAGGGAAGGTCACCGGCTGACACAACTGACAGGTTCAGGGATGGAGTGGACTCAGGCAGCGCGGACACAGGGCCTCCCCCCTCAGAGCAGGAGGTCTGCCTCGCGGCACCTCTGCCCTGCCTGGCTCTCTTGGCTTCACACGCGCTCTCCCTGTCATGGGGCCAGAGGGCAGCAGCGGTCCCAGTCAAACCCTCCCTCCAAGCTGGTCCAGCTGGGCCCTGCTCTTGGCTCTCACGGATCCCGCCGTCTGCCGTCCATCCATCCTCGTGTCCAGGATGACGGAGTGCCCTCACTGGCTCAGGACTGGAGCATGTGACCAACCTGGGAGATGCCAACTGCTGGCCCGGGCAGAGGAGAGTGGACAGACTCTACCCGCCCCTCAAGACTCCAGTCAGCTTCCTCCTCTCCCAGGGCCCTGCCCGCCGGCTTCCACCCGTGTCCAGTGCCGCCGTCCTGGAACACTGGACATGTGCATGACCAGCGTCTCCGAAGTTCTGCCTGACACCTGCCGTGCTCGTTTCTCTCCCCTTGACTAGTCCACCAGCTGTCCCTGTCAGGGTCATTCTGCCTGCAGATCCCAGGCCTCAGGACTGTGAAGGCTCAGGGAAAGTGCCAAGGAGGAGTGCAGACTGGTGGTGGAGAACGGACCTCATGGCCGCCCACGCCCCGGGGAACAGAGACAAGGGGTGCCCTTGACACGAGCAAGACCAGCAGAGAGAAGGGGGTGCAAGGCTCGAAGAGGTGGAGGACACCTCGGGTTCTCTCCCCAACCTCCAGATTCTAGAATTACTTCATGACTCCCCCTCTGGTTGCCCCAAACACACATATGCACACACATGCATACATGGACACACACGCATACACACATACACAGGCATACACATACACATGTATACACATATACACACACGCACATGCACGCGCAATACACACATGCTCGTGTACACACATACACACAATACACAGTTGCAGCGCACTGATACACATGTGCACATGTATACACATGCATATGTGCGTGCATACACATGCATGTTTACACATACGCGCATGTGCCCACATACACATGCACACGCACGTGCATACATACACACACACACACACACAGTAAATCAAGTGACTTCCCAGAACACAGAAAATCCTTTAAGATAGTTTGCTGCCCACATGACAAAGCAGCCAGCAGTTTTCAGACGACAGCTTCCTCTAATTACAAGCAAAGTTCAAGAGCTCCCCACCCCCCACTCCTGTGGACGAGGATGTGACCATAGCTCTGCCCCCAAGCTGGCGTCCTGGCTTTGTGGGAGGCTGAGTGGACCCGCCCAGGAACAGAGCTTTGCCAGCTGGCTCTGTTGGCCAGGGGATCAGATGGCATTAGCCAGGGTCAGGGGGCACCAGCTATGGGTCTGGGGGTGTCACTTGGGGGTCCCGGGGTATTGGGCCAACCCCACGGGGGCTGCCTGATGGGGCTGCTTAGTGTGTGTCTGAGGGACAAACCAGAGGTGTCCCAGAGACTAGCTGACACAGCGCCCAAGCCTCAGGGTTCCTGACACTGAGACGACAGCCCCTGGCTGGGTGCTGGGTGTGGGGACCACCGCAGTCATGGAGAGCAGGGGCCCCTGTCTTCAGGGGAATTTCAGCCAAGAGGAGACCTGGTCTCCACTGCCCAGCTGTGCCTCCAGTCTCCACCACCAGGAGTGAGTGGCCTGGGCTGGTCCTTGCCTGCTTGGCCTCAGTTTCCCATCCTGCGGGAGAGTTTGCCGAGAGCAGCACTGACAGCGGTACCCAGACACTTCCCTCCGGCCGGGCTTGGAGAGATGGACCCGGTGCCCAAGGGGCGGGTGCCCTTGGACAGTAACGGAGGGAGAGGAGGGTCCTTGTGTCATTTGATTCCCTGACGCGCGGGAGGAGCTCCTGTCCTGCAGGCCGTGTTCCCTGCTCTTCTGATCTTTATCCTCATCTCGGCACATTCTGGAGATGAGGAGACTGAGGCATGGGAAGTTAGGTCACTGGCCCAAAAGTGGGAGACCTGGGGTTGGAACTCAGATGGCCTGGTCCAGGGTCTGGTAAAGGGGCCGGGATATCAGGAGAGAGACAAAGAGACAGAGATAGAGAGAGAGACACAGAGACAGAGACAGAGACAGAGAGAGATAGAGACAGAGAAACAGACAGACACAGAGACAGAGAGAGACAAAGATCGAGAGACAGACACACAGAGAAAGAATGGCCACGCCATGCCAAACCTGAATGCAGGTCTCTTTATGTATCTTCCTGTACTTCCAGCCACACTCCAAATCAAGGCTCTGCCCTTCAGAGCCCTCTGTCCTGCCTGGGAGGGAAGGAAGGCCATCCCACCCCCACCTGCACCCAGCCCTCCAGCACCTGGGGAGGTTGTCTGGACTGCAGAGCTCTGCTGCCATCTAGTGGACACATGGGGTCCTCCATGCCCTGGAGCCCTCCCCTCCCCCCAGTCCTTGGGAGGTGGCCAAGCCCAGCTCACCTGGATGCCCCACCTGTTGGGAGGTGGGCCAGGGCCTGTGGGTAGGTTCACACCTCACCCCCATGGTTCATTGTCAAAGTGAGGAGTGACAGCAGCACCCTGCACTTACCCAGCCCGCAAACCAGCCTCTCCCTCCTGTCCTGCAGCCCAGACCCAGCAGCTGGATGGCTTTGAGGAGTACTGGTCAGGTATTTTCCACGCTGTCCCTCAACTTATTTGGGTTGGCCTGATGTTTTCTTGTGATTCTCTGGGGTTGCGGGTTTGGGGATAATTGCACAGAGGCGAGGTGCCTTCGCATCATGTCACATCGAGGTGCGTGCTGTCAACGTGACTCACTGCTGCTGACCTTGACCCCTGGGCTAAGGTGTCAGCCAGGCTCCTCCTCCATCCTTCAGAAGCCAGTCATTCCGTCAGCCCACACTCGGAGGAAGGGGGCTGTGGGCTGTGACCCCAGGGCTGTCCCGTTATTCCTGCTGGACCTCCAGCAGGGCTAAAGGCTTTCCCAGGTCACAGAGCTGCCACGAGAACGTGGCTGTCCACACCAGCAGGTCCATCACCTGGAGAAGGCACAGGTTTTGGCTGAATGCCAGCGCTGCATATCCATTGGGCTTGAAGACCCAGGTGTGAATGGGAACAGACCAGGTGTGAACGGGAACAGACTAGGTGTGAAAAGGAACAGACCAGGTGTGAATAGAAACAGACCAGGTGTGAATGGGAACAGACAGGTGTGAGAGAACAGACCATGTGGAAATGGGAAGAACAGATTGCTAGTGCCCAGGGAGGATGGGCAGGAGCAGGGCAGACCCCTCTGGGCACAGGGGACTGGGAGAGGCCCCTTGGACAGATGCCAGGAGCCAAGGAGGGGGCCATGTGTCCAGGCATGAGACTCCACCCATGTGAGCCCTTTCTCCACCTGGCTGGGCCACGGACAGACCCTACATCTGGTATGGACGAGGGGCTCAACCCCCCATCTTCAGGCTGGGGCATGCACAGCCTTGGACGCAAGCAGAGCCAAGCCCCCGTGGGTCTGGGGCCAGATCTCAGCCTCCCAGATGGCCAGGCTTCTGTGATTTCGCCCTGAGGAGAGAGGAAAGGCCTGAGGCCTGTGGTGGTTGCCTTCTAGCACCTGCAGCCCACCCGCCCCACTGCTGCCAATGAAAAGAAGGTTCTGTGAAAGGCACAGGCCATTGGGGCCTGGTAGGGCTCAGGGGTCCACTCAGGGCTCAGGGGTCCTCCCAGGACTCAGGGGGTCCGCTCAGGGCTCAGGGGTCCACCCGGGGCTCAGGGGTCCTCCCGGGGCTCAAGGGTCCTCCCGGGGCTCAGGGGTCCACCCACGGCTCAGGGGTCCACCCACTCACCCTGCCCTCTGCCTTTGCGCACCCGGAGTGATGTCCCCTCTGTCCCCAGTGTCATGCGTGGCCATGCTCAGTGCTGGAACCGCCTGGAGCAGGACGTACACACAGAGCTGCACCACCGGCCAGGGATTCCCGATGCCCCGTGGGCGCCACCAGCCCCGGAGAGGACAGCGGTTCAGACTGGAGCCCGCAGAACCCCTCACTGCAGGGAGAGAGCGGAACCCCCACGGCCAGGAAGCACGTGGCCGCCTGGGGGTCCTGGGAGCCATGTGGGCACTGCTCACATGGTGAGCAGCCCATAGTGGACCGTGGGCTGGTCCATGTCAGACAATACACACCGTGAATTATCCACTTAACCCGAAGTGCGCATCCAAGCGCATCCCAAGCCAATGCCCACGGGCGGTGAGGGGAGTCTGGTCCCCACAGTGCATCCCGCGCTCCTGTGCAGAGAGGCCAAGAGCGTAGGGTGTGGGTGCGGGTGGCCCAAGGCGCAGGGACAATCCCTCTCCCCTGCCCCACCCCTCATCACTCCCTGCCCCTCCTTTCCTGAACCCCAGTCCACGCCCCTCCCTCTTCCTCTCTCCAAGTCCCTCCTCCCCACTCCCTTCCCCCCACCCCCGCTCCTCACTCTGCCCCCCATACAACCTAATCTCCCCGCCCCCCTATCTGTGCCCCTCCCTCCAGGCACCAAGAGGCAATCATGGAGAGGTGTGACATGGTCGGGCTCTGAGAATATTTTTAAAATAGACCCAATAGGATTTTCTGACATTGGACACAGGATATAAAAAGAGGCCAGAGTCGAGGAAGACCCCAACCAACACCTTGAGTGATGGCATTCCCACGGGCTGAGCTGCCATTTCCTGAGACGGAAGGTCAGGGAGGAAGGGGTTCTGAGGGATGAGCAGGAGTTCATTTGGGCTGTGTCATGAGAGAGAGCTCTGAGCTCTGTGTTGCTAGAACAGAAGTGATGCTGACAGAAAACACAGAACCTGCCCCATAATCACTTTGACAAGGGAAGGGGCTGCGCCCGGGGAGGGCCCGGCACAGAGAGGATGGAAATGCCCAGTCTGCCAACCACGATCCTTACAGGACCACGTCATTCAACTGCATAGCACAATTAATTTCCAATAACCCAGGTCCTTGACTTGCGTTTCTCAAACAGGAATGGGACATATTCCCCACAATATTTTTTAAAAATCTATTCCCAAGATTTTATTTTCAACCCCCTCCCCCGACATACTCTCCCAACCTCAGCCCCAGTGACCCCCTTGTCCCCGCCCATTCCGTGTGGTGGACCCTCTCGGGAGGATGGTCTGAGTGGGACTGGATGTGGCTTCTCTAGCATCCTCTCCAGTCGGGGAGCCGGGCACTGACAGAGCCTCGACAGTCCTCCGGGAGCTTCAACTCCAGTTCCCAAACGGGGAAGGCGAGGCTCCAAGGGACCAGCCGCTGTCTGCAGTCAGAGCTTCGGTTCACGCATCTGGCCCGAACCCACCTCCTAACCTGCTCAGGCTCCCGAGGCACCCGCAGCACTTTCCGGGGCGGCCATGACAAAGTGCCATGCGGGGGCAGAAACAACAGACATCTTGGGGGCAGAAGTCTGAGGCCCAGGTGTTGGCAGGGCCGGTTCCTCCTGGGCTCGGAGGCAGCTCCTGGGACCACCGACAGTCCTGGGCTCGTGGCCGCGTCGTTCCTGTCTCTGCCTCCCAGTACGTCTCTCTGTGTCTCTGTGTCTCTTCTTACAAGTCGCCAGTCCCTGGATTAGGGCCCGCCCCACTCCAGTATGACCTCGTCTCAACTAATTACATCTGCAAAGACCTATTTCCAAATAAGGTCCCCTCTGAGGTTCCAGATGGATGAGAATTGAGGGGACACACTAGTTGCCCACACACTAGTCCTGCCCCTCGATGGGAGAGCCTAGCCCTGCCCCACAGGAAGCCTGCACGCAGCCCCGAGCCTGCACAGGGGACCCAGTCACACCAGGTGCCACTAGAGGAGGAGGAAGGAGAGAAGGCGACAGTGAGAGCAGTCCTGGAAGCCTGCTTGTAGGAGGAAGACCACCGCTGGCCTTGCAGGAAGGGCAGTGTGGGTGGGAAAGAGAGGCCCCTTCACGGGGGAGGACACCTGGGGAGACGGAGGCATCTGTGCAGGGCAGTGGGGGAGCACTGTGACAGGAGATGGGCAGGGCTGTGCGTGGTGCTGGCCGAGGAAGGCGGGGTCCAGGGCAAGACTCAGACGCTGCCCCCAGGGACCACAGGGCAGTGATGGAACGGGGGAGAGGGCAGCCAGGAGGTCGGGTGCGCTGCCCGCAGACTTGGCTGCTCTGGGCAAGGTGATGAGGAGGCTGATCCCCAACTGAAAGCCCAGGGGGACGCCGGGTCCCCATTCCTGCTCGCTGCCCTCCGCAGGAGGAAGAGCTGGTTCTGGTGATCCCCAGGCCAGGAGAGGGACGGGCCTCAGCAGACAGGGAAAGGACAGCCAGGCAGCTGACCTTCCCATAGGGTCCCCGCAGCCGCCTCGGCCCAGGGACCAGCGACCGTGGGGCACACGCTCCCGCAGGGGGAATCGCCCTCTGTCCTCTCCACCTGCTCTGTCCCCTCCCCCATCCTGCCGCTCCCACGCCACCCCCACTGCCTGGGGTCACCCAGGAGGCCCCCTGTCCCACACTCCTGACACTCCACTGCCAAGCGGCTGGGACAACCAAGTCCCTCCCTCCCTCAGCTCTGTCCACCTTGGATTCACCTCGCTGAGTCTTGATTCCTGCCTAGGCCCTGACCACAGCGAGGAGGGGGTGACATCTGGATGACCCTGTCCTCAGCCCTGACTGCCCCACCAGTCATGAAGCAAGTGCAGGGCAGCTGGCCTGGCCCGAGGCCCAGCCGGCCACTGTCACTCTGAGACGGGGCAGGGGGGAGACAGAGAGAGAGAGAGAGACGGAGAGAGAAGGACAGAGCAGAGAGAGAGAGAGAGAGAGATGAGGGACAGAGAGGGACAGAAGGGGTCCTTCGCTCCTCCTCCGTCCTCGCAGCTGCTCCTGTCGCACCCTCCACACACCCGGCCTCCCCGCACATCGTCCTAGGAGGGGAGAGAGGGAGGAAGGTTGGCGGGGAAACCGGAGCTCGGATGGCACCGACCAGGGGCCACAGACCGTGGGCGCTTTGCCAACAGGACTTCCCAGGACGATGGCGGCCGCCGGGGTGTGGGCCCCCTGGTGGCAGATTCGGCGGGCGCAGGCAGGGGTAGCTGCCCTGGATGACGTTAAAACGGGGACCCGTCTTGCCCGGCCTCTGAGTGCCCCCAGTGGCCCAGCCCCCTCCCTGCAGCCTGCGCCCCTCCAGTTGTGAGTGCTTTACTGGTTGTCAAATACCTTGATTATCACTTTGGGGTGTAATTAGCCCCATTCTACAAAGGAGAAAGCCGAGGCGTGAGGAGGCCTGATGATCCCCACATGCCCGGAGCGAGAGCGGAGCCCGGGCCAAGACCCGACTTCAAGTCCCCACAGCAGGCGGCTGCTCTGCTCTCTGGGAGCCGCATGTCTGTGACCGAGAGCCGCGGCGGGGCGCCCTCGCCCGCTGGCTGGTGTTCCCAAGGTCAGGCCTCAGAAATAGGAAACCGTCTGTGGCTCTGGGACCACACAACCCCACCTTCCGACATCACAGGGGAGCTGGCAGTGAGCCTCTGTGGGAGCGTGTCCACCACGGCCACCAGACGTGCTGCCAACCAGGGCTTCGCTGATGGTTGTGCCGATCGCCCAGTCTGTGAAAGGTGACGGAGACAATGCCACACGCGGATTAGACCTGAGCGACGTGGTTTGTAGCCGTTACGCTGCGGATAGCACCAACCAGAACCCGAGGAGACATTCTTGCTCTTCCTGAACTCTTGTCCAGCTCAGCCAAGACGTCACGCACACCCCGGACAGAAAGGAAAGCCCTGACTCCAGCCTGCATGGCCATGCCTTCTTCCCTCCTCAACCCGGGCAGAAGTGTCGCCAGCAGCGCGCCCTGTCACTGGTCAACCACGGATGGACCAGAGATGTGAGTCAGCAAACACCAAGGAAGCTTCTGTGAGAACCGGTTGGCTCCAAGGAGTTTACAATGGAGACGTTTGTATCTGTTGTCACCCGCCTGCAGCCCACGTTTCACAGCAGTAACATGACAACTGTGCACATCCACACAGGCATTTTCTGGAGAGCCGGGTGTTGAACCTTTCCTAGCACAGCACTGTGCAGACCCAGGATGGGCGGGAGGGGAGGTGGCCTGGGCCCTCAGTCCAGGTGACTCCTCTCGGGCGAGGCGCTGTCCCCGTCCCCAGGCCCACGGCCCCTCCTCAGAGCTGTCCCCCCATCACCGTGCCAGCACCTCTGCTCCTCGTTCCTCTAAACTGCCCATTACCTGTAGGAAACCTCGTCTTATCCTTCATTTATTGAAGGAGGCAGGGACGATTATGGGTCATTTCATTGCCATGGCAACGGCCCTGGTTGTCGCAGAGAAGGCTGCTGTGAAGGGAGGTGACAGGGACAGCAAATCAATGGGGTCTTTTACGGGGCTGCGTGTGGAGCCGGCATCAGGCGTCATCCCTGCACCGTTGGGGAAGGCCACAGAGGGGGGTTAATGCAGATCCCACCGGAGTGGAGCCCAGATGGAGAGCTAACGAGGCAGCACGACATCCCGGCCTCTGCCATCTCACAGCCAGCCTCCTGTCGGGGTGAAAGCACAGAGCCCAGACGCTGCCCCAGGCCCCTCCTGGGCAGAGCACAAGCCCCACTGCAGGGACCCCGGGCCGTGCCCCAGGCCCCTCCTGCGTGCATCCTCACACAGGGAGATATTGTTGGGGCTTGGGGGGGGGGGCATCTTCAGGAAAACTCCACGACCCCAGAGCCCATCTCCCAGGAGCTCATGGGCTCCTTAAAAATCAGGACTAGAATAACACACATCTAGAATAACCACTGACCACTAACTACAAGGAGTTGCCGGCCTGCTCTCCGGTCAGTCTCGCCATCCCGCACCTGGACTGCCCTCTTCTCCAGCAATAGCAGTCCAGGCGAATGCTTGCAGAGCTTCTGCTCTGTGCCCGGAATTATCTTACGTACTTTGGGTGTATCATCTCCTCTAATCCTTCACAGTCACCCTATGAGGTGGGTAGTTACTCTCTTCATTCTACAAACGAGGAAACTGAGGCCCGGAAGTCGCACAATTAGTGAGGGCAGAGTGAGGACTTGACCCACAGCCTGGTTTCTGACTGACGTGGCCCCGCGTGGATGCCTGGGCGGGCGCACTCGGCTCTGAAACTCGGTCCAATCCTGCTTCCAGCCCCCACGCCTTTGCTGTCCCAGCTTTGGGTCTCCTGCAGGTGAGCCCAGCGGCCTCCACACGTGCTCTCCAGAAGAGCCCAGGAGCACAGGGAGAGTCTACGCGGCCCACCCGGGCGGGACCCTCACCCTCCCACAGAGGCAGCCTGCCAGCCCCACTCCAGCTTCACTCCGGAGTCTGAGACCTGTGTGCACACCACACTGTAAACCCTCGCCACCCCACGTAGACCAAGCTCCGAGCTCCGCCCACCCGAGAGCGTCTCAGACCCCGAGCTTGTGGCGCGACTGGCTCCTTCTCTTCTACTTGCTCCGGACCCTCCGGCTCGTAGGCTCCTCTCAGTTTGCAGGACCATAAATTAGGGTCCCAACAAAACAAGAGGGTGGAGGTCCCCACAGGCTGGGTCGTGACACTGGGGGTGGCATCCTAGTGTAACCGAGTGAAAAGGGGCTCGTTGTGCTCACTGCGATGCAGTGCCGATCAATTGCAAACAAGCCAGCGATTGAGAAAGGAAAGTTTATACGATTAGCTAGCATAATCGGAAGATGGCGGACTCGTGTCCTAAAGAACCATCTTAAAATCCTACAGCATCTTGAGGCAGTTATACAGGGGAAATGGGCAGGGAAGGAGGGGGTTTAGTAATGTCAACCATCTGGTGTGATGCACTTCAATGCACCACATTATCTCTTTCTTGCATCATTTGTGGCCGGTACCCACACAGAGTTTTTCTTTCTGGAGGTCATGATGTTCCTGGGGGACTCAGAACAAAGTTATCCTTATCACAGCTGGGAGGTATACGTAAGCAAGAGTCATAGAACTAGCAGATCCTGTATTTTGCAAAAGCGAGAGGTGCTTCATCATTTAGGCTGCGTGCAGGCTAGAGCGCATTCTCAGAGACTAGTGACAGGACCACGGTTGCAATACTGCTTCCTTTCCCTAAGATGGCTTCCCTCACGCTAACCTAAGATCTAGCTGTTACACTAGTGCAGGATCCACGACGTTCTGCTGGGTTTGCAGGCTGGTGGCTGAGCAGGACCCGGGTAGGCTGCCGGGGTGGGGCAAAGGAGCTGTGTCTTGGTTCCTTGCGGGGGGGCTGCCCTGGAGGCCCCCTGCCCAGTGTGGACGCAGGAGGGCTTGGCTTCCCTGGCAGCAAGGGGAGTGTACATGCCTCCAGCCCCGGCCCCTTTCCCACCGGGATGGAGCCATAAGGATATGTTCCCAACACGTCTGGGGGAGATTCACAGTCCTGTGGGCAGGCGTTCCCGTCCCTGACTACGAATGCTCAGGCAATTTCTGACAGTCCCAAGTGAGACTGCGTGGATGGTCTGGGGAACCCCCTGGCCAAGCCACTGTTGACCGCTGGTCGGAGCCTAATAACCTTTAATCAGATGTCACACTTTATCTTCTCTTTGATCTAGTCTATTGATGACTATCCAACCAGTCTTTCTTCCTCCCTCTAAAAGTCCCCACCAAGACAGAAATGTTTGAATGAGGTCGCTGGATCCCTTTTCCGCTGTGAGGAGATCGAGTGGTCGCTCCACGTGGTCGCTCCACGTGGTCTCTCCACGTGGTTTCCAGCAGCTGAATTTCTTACATGACAATTCAGGGCTCCCAAGAGTGCACACGCAGAGCTGCCAGACCCTCTTAACTGGCATAGTATTGCTCCCTCTGCCTTCTTTTGGTTACAGGCAGGAGCACTGATGTCACGGCCTGTTTCATGGGAGGCTGAATGTTTCAGGACTCAGGGACCCAGACCCACCTCGACCACTCACCACTCTCCCTCCCGCGGACTCCCCTAGACAACATGGCAGGATGTGGCCACGGCACTGACACAGTTACAGCGTGGGCTGGACTTTGTTTTGGGTTGAACACCCGCAGACACTTGCATTCACTGGGGTGGGCCTTCAGGGCTCAGCTTTCTCCAAACAGACATGAAGGAGGAAATTAATGGGACCAGTGAGGGAGCACAACCGGATCTCCTAAGCAACCACTTGTCGTCCTCTGCTCTGCTAATTCCTAAGTGAGAAGACGCATTAGACCATCTCGGCAGCTCGGGCCCGGGTAAACGGCTGTGCTAGTCTTCCCTACGTGGGCCTCTGTGGGGTGCTAATAAGAGAAAGGGTGATGCTTCAGAGACGCACACAGGTAGCAGCACCTCACTCTCCAGCAGTCTTGGTGGCCGTGCATGCAAACCCACCAGGAATCTCCCGCCAGCCCCACCTGCACTCCTACATGCGCACACACATGCACGTGCTCACACGTACAAATACACCTGTAACACACATACACACGTGCACATACACACGTGTACGCATGCACTTGCAAACATGTGCATGTACAAATATATGCACATACACACACGTACAAACGTGCACAAACACGGGCACACGCACACACAGAGGAGCAGGCCTGAACTTCAAAGCCCTAATAGTCATGTAAATGCTTAGGCAAAAAAGAAGTTACATGAAGTGAAATCTACACGGCCGGGCAAAGGGGACCGGCTGCGACATGAGGCGGCTGTCAGCAAACATGACACTCAAAATCCTTAGAGTCGTCTTAGCTTGCGAAAGGGAACAAAGAACAATTTGGGAAACAAATGTATTCAAAAGAGAGGATGAGAGTGGGACACCGGCATCTTGCAGGCAGACAGTTTGCTGTAAGATAACGTCACTTCTACATGCATCTGTTGAATCGACACTTTAAAGTAAACCCGGATAGTTCCTAACTATGTCAGATGTAAACCCAGTCAACTGCAAGACCTCTCCTCACTCTCAGAGACGGGAGATTCAGAGCCCAGTGACATTGTGATTTATAATAAGAAGTACGTACAGCATTTGATCCTCGTCCCCATTCCTGGCACAGGGCTCCTAAACTCTTGGCACTTCCTAAGTGATGAGAGCACGCAGGTGACTTCTGTTATGTTACTGCAGTGACTTTTGGACCCCACCTCTGGAAGGGGCTGGTCACTAGGAGAACCAACCCTGCAATCAGACGGTTGGAACTTTCAGTCCCACCCCTGACCTCCGGGGAGGGGAGAGGGGCTGGAGGTTAAATCAACCACCGATGGCCAACGATGGGATCAATCACGCCTACGTAATGGAGCCTCCAGAAAAACCCAAAAGCCTGGGGTCTGGAGAGCTTCTGGGTTGGGGAACACATGGAGATTCAGGGAGAGCAGCGCCCTCAGAGACACAGAAGCTCCTGCCCCTTCCCCAGACCTCCCACTGTGCATCTCTTCCGTCTGGCTGTTCCTGAGTAATGTCCTTCTATAATAAACAGGTGATCTAGTAACTAACTAGGTGTCCTGAGTGCTGTGAGCCACTCTAGCAAATTAATCAAAGCTGAGGAGGGGGTCCTGGGAACCTCCGATCTATGACCGGTCATCAGAAGCACAGGTGACAACCTGGGACCTGCAGTGGGCATCTGAAAGGGGAGGGGATTCTGTGGGACTTTGGAGAGTGACTGAGTCGGGGGACATGGACGATGCTCTCCATGATGACCAGGCTCACGAGGGTCCAGTGTGGGATTCACCCACAGTCAACCCAGCTGGAGAGAGGGTGCACGTCCACAGATCACCCCGATGCAGATTGTATTTTCCAAAGATGGTGGCAACGACATACCCACCTGACAAGCCTTGACGTAAACCCTCTCCTACCATGAGGTGAGGTCTGGGCTCCTCCCGTGAACATGGGGAAGCAGCACTCCATAGCTGAACCCAGGAAGACGATGCAACTTCTGCCTTGTTCTCTTGAAATGCTCACCCATGGATCCTGGTCACCACGCCTCCAGGAAGAGGAGGGACCATGTGGAGAGGCCAACAGCAGCTGCTCTGGCCTAGCCTCCCTGAGGTCCCAGCTGACAGCCAGCATTAACAACCAGACATACAAGGGAGCCCTTGGATGGCCGCAGCCCCAGCCACTGAGTCCCATCCAGCTGAGGCCACATGGGGCAGAGCCCTGGCCAAGGGGCAGAATCATGAACACAATAAACGTGGTCATTCTTTTGAGCCACTCAGTTCTGGAGTGGCTGGATATGTGTTAATAGATGATTGGAACCTCCTCTCCACAACCTCACCCACAGTCGATTAAAAAAGACAGAGATTCGCTCTAAGGGACAGAAAAAAGAGGAAGCGTGTATCAGGATTAACTCGAGATGTTTATCACAGAAAATCCAAACAAGTGGCTTAAACAAGTGAGGGTTTATCTTTCGCCTAAGTGAAAGAGGTCTGGAGGTAGGCCATCTGAGGTCCGCACAGCAGCTCGAGACGTCTTGTGTCCCGGGTTCCTGCTCTTTCTGTTCCCTCAACCTTAGCATGTGGCTTCCATCCTCAAGTTTGCCTGTGATCCAAGATGGCTGCCAGAGCTCTAGCCATCATGTCTGTATTCCAGGCAGGAAGAAAGAGGAAGAGGGAAGGACAAGAGGACATCTCTCCTAGTTGAGTCAGCTACCTTTAAAGAACGTCTTTGGAAGTCACACTCAATGGCTCAAGGACTTCTACGTGGGCCACCGCCATCTCTGAGGAAAGCTGGGAAATGTGGTCTTTCAGCCAGGTACATTGCAGACCTGAAAAGAATCTGGGATCTGTTCATAAGGAAAAAGAGGAAAATGTGTACTCAGTGGACAAGTCTTTTCCACAGGGGCTGTGTAAAGGCTGCTTCTCCACACACCCGCTCCGTCTCTGCTCCTCCTCTCTCCACTCTGCTCTGCACCCCAAGAAGCTGACCTCTGTGCTACACAGCAAAGGGATCCCTTGCCTTCTGGGTTGGTTGGATTTGGCCAAAGGGAGGCATGACGGGAGACTGAAAGGCAAGAGAAGAGTGGGGTTGTGCTGTTGATTCCATGGCTTATTCTTTGCCAGGTGAGAGCATGTCCACATTCCCCCATGAAGGTGACTGCTCCTGTGAGGGGCCCTCTCCTGAAGCTGTATCCAGGTTGTGGTAAATGATTCCCCCTTACCCCTTCAAGCATAGGGGTGATAACAGCTCACCACTATAGTGAGCCCTGAGATGCTGCCCATCCCTGTCGCTGCCCTGTAATCCATCCCACACATTTGTTACCCCATCTGAGGGTACCGTGTTTCCTGCCAGCTCCCTGACTGATCCAAGGACTGCCATTAGATATTATCTCACCATCTTCATCATCACCATCACCTTCACCGTCATCACCACCATCATCACCTTCACCATGACCATCATCATCACCACCATCATCACCATCACCATCATCACCATCACCATCATCACCACCACCATCACCATCATCATCATCTTCATCACCATCTTCATCATCACCACCATCATCACCATCACCACCACCACCACTATCGTCAGCCCTCTTTCACATCTGAGGAAGCCCAGCCACGGGGAGCTAAGTGATTGCCACATGATAAAGCAATTAAATTGCTCCAAAGCTCACAAAATTCCCTTTTCCCCAGGGTTCTCCTGGGCCAAGATGAGCAGTGGTGACCCCAGGCTGACCAAGCCTCATTTGGCCAGTGGAAGGGAGGAAAGGAAGGGGCTCCAGTAATATCATCAGGGCATAATCCTCTCTCTCTCTCTCTCTCTCTCTCTCTCTCTCTCTCTCTCTCTCTCTCTCTCTCGTCTGTCTCTCTGCTTCCTCTCCCTCTCCTGTTCCCCCTCCTTCCCCTCTCCCTCCCCCCTTCTCTCTCCTCCTCAGCCCTGTTTGTCCCAGGGTTGGCTCCATTCTCAGCCAGGATCTCCCCCAGCTGACCCCCAGCAGCTCCCGCCACCCATATCCCACCTGTCTGCTGCCCAGGTGGCCTCTCCCGTCAGCCCCACGCAGAGCCCCAGGGCCTGACTATAATTGGTGCCAGACTGTGGGCTTTCGTCCAGCAGCAATCACAGCCTCAGAGATAGGAGCGGTGCCGCCAGGTCTGCAGCAGGAGCCAGTCAGCAGAGCTGGGCAGAGGGCATGTGGCCCCCAAGGACGTGTAGGTCCAGAGGGCAGAGGTGGTCCTAGATGGAGACACTGGGGCTGTTAGCAGAAGACTGGACAGATGCGGCCAGGGAAATGCAATGGCCGTCCACTGCACTTGGGACCAGACAGGACAGCATTGTGCCCCCAGGACGGGGTAGGGGTTTTGACAAAGAGTTGCTAACAAGAGTCCAAATTGCCTCTGGTTGAGCACTGCATGGCTCCACCACTGGTGAGCCGTGTGACCCTGGGTGAGTAACTTACCCACTCTGTACCTGTTTCCCATCTGTAAAATGGGGATAATAACAGGCCCACATGGCAGGCACATGTGTGCATGAAATGAGCGATGTGTGCATAACGCTCAGAACATGGCTGTGCCTCTAAGTTCTTATCACTACAGCAGAAGCTTCCTTCTTCCAAGGAGAAAAATCCACATGGAACGATCTGAGGCAACTCACAGGCCTCAGACACTTCTGACCCCCCAGAAAGGACTGGAAAGACTGTCCCCAGCTGGGGCAGCCGCTGGTAGGGATGATCAAAGCACCTTATCAACAGCCGCCCTGGAGAGGTGACGATGGTCTCAGGCAGGCGGTGTCCAAGACTAATTGCCTATTTCACGCCTAATTAGATTTTGTTGTAAAGAGATAAAGGCTGTTACTTTGTATCAGCGGCATCTTTTTCTGCAGGATTGAGTTCCTGAAAAGGGGGAACTGTTGACAGCGAGACAGGGAAATGGAGGGAAAGAGCTGGCAGTTAATGGACTTTGGAATAAAATCCTGACAGACTCAGATTGATTCTGCAGCCTGAGAAAATTGAGTGCAGGCGGAATTAGATTTATGCACTGTTAAATGTAACTGCCTCCTGGTATCTATACCCAAAGCTGTTAAAATGGTAATCTTTAGAGATGTATGGAAATTGTGTGTTAACAGACCAATGAACCATCCCGGGAGCAGGCTCCTTCCCTGGGAGGTAAACAGAAGGCGGCATCATTACTATTAATGTTATAAACAAGGTGCACGGTGGGTGTAATTTCATCAGAGCATCTGAAAGGACGAGCCCTCTCCAGGCTCCACGCAATTTTTCCCCTGTGTGGTCACTTGGCATCTCTGGGGGCTACTGACGAGGGCTCCAGCGGTCAGTCTTGGGCAGTGGCTGGGCTGTGGAGTGGGGGGTGGAGGACTCAATTCTCTTCGTTCATCAGCCTGGGGCCAGGACGTGCCCAGGAGGGGATGCAGCCCTGCCCCAGCTAGGGCCGAGTCCCTGGTCCCCAAGCCCCGCAGGCCCGGGCGGGGCTGTGCTTCCCCCCAGCCTCGCCTAACACATCACACGGCGCCCATCGTCCTTCTTTCAGTCCTTCTTTCATCGTCCGAGGGACCTAGCGGTGAGCCCACAGAGCCTCAGCCCTGTGCCCACCCCTGGAGCTAGGAGTGGAGGGACAGACCCCTATGCTGTCTGGGGGAGTGTGTCGGTCAGGCTGGAACAGGCCACACTGTGTAACAAGCAACCCCACACCAGTGGTTGAACACATCAAGGGCGCGCCTCTCACTCACGCTGTGTCCATTGCAGGTCAGCGGGGATTTTGCTCTTTGTAATCCCTTGGGGGCCGGGAACCCAGGCTGACACACGCTTCCACCAAAACTAGAAAGAGGAAACGCCGTCAACTCACCTTTATAGGCTCAAGTTTCTTTGCCAAAGCAGGTCACAGGCAGCCTGATTTCAAGGAGCAGGAAGCATAGGCCTCCCACAGGTCTGGAAGGGAGGCGAGCGATCTGTGAGCAGCTCCAACGACCTCTGTGGTCTGCCCTCCAGACCCGTTAATTCTGCTCGCTCTCCCTCTTGTCTCCGCAAGCAAGAGGACCCCAAATTCCAGCCCCATAAAGCCAGGACCTCTGAGTGACACCCAGGGGGTCTGTACCAGGTCCACATGGGGCACCTCTGCCTCTGAAGACCCACCAACTAAGAAGATAAATCGTTTCCTCCCACAGGCTCCGTGTCCAATGGGCAGCGGAACAGAGACAGGACAACCTCAGTAGATGCGGGAAGAGGGGAGATGCAGCAGCTGCTGGCCTGTAGAAGACGGGATCCTCTGGGTGACATCCTGAGCCCCACCCCACCCCGCAATGGTGCGTGTTTCTTCCCGATGCCCAGATTCGGATCCTGCCCGGCGCAGCCCAGTGTGCGTTGTCCTCCAAGGCCCCTGGCTCTGCCTTCGGAGAACTTTCTGACTTTCCTGTTGTCCTCTTGGACAATACAAAATGGGAATTGGGGAAAATGCCTCCTTGGGACGGGAGTTTTCTCAGCCGTTCTCTGGTCGCAGGCAGTTAGGGGTCAACCTACACATTATCTCTCCGTCTGAGCCACCTGTCTTGTCATCACAACTGTCTCAGAACTCAGCAGGCTGCTCGCTTCCGACTCTGGTCGCTCTGGTGCTGACAGCCACACCCATGACTCCTGCACCAACACCCTGTCCACCACTGGCCACATCTCCCCACCCCACCACGTCCAAGTGGGAATCCCACACCTGCTTTGATCTGCACCTGAGAGGCCTGTAACCAGGGGGGATTTTGACTCTGTGCCTCTAATCTGACCCTTGTCAAGTCTGCATTTTAATCAAGCTTAATTTGGGGTCTGAAAATTCAGTCCTCTTTTCCAGCCCTGTGGGAGCAGAATATTCTGGAATCTCTCTTTTCGCTTTCATTCCTGCTCCAGGCTGGGCGATTCTCGTCTGAGTTTGATTCTTTCTTACAATCTTGCCAAATGCAGCCGACAGCTATTCCCACATCCCGCTCACATCCTATTTTTTAGCCTCTTTCCCAAGAGCCGCAGTTTCGTTAGGTTCATGATCTGATTTCCGAGTCACTCCAGTCTGGCCCTACCAAGTCTCTCACACTGTGTGACCCGGAGCTTTCCGCCCGGCTCCACTACTGAAGCCACGTAGTCAGGGTGTCCATCTCCTGGTCAGTACCGTTTCTAGGTGTCGTTTTCTGTTAGTCGGGGCTGGTTGGGTTCTGCTCTGGCGTTTGTGTGGAGTGGGACGGGGAGACACTAGGTGGCTGTGAGCAGAGAAGGGGTGCGACAATCACTCTGCAGCTGGAAGAGAGTAGGGGGTAGGTGTGTGTAGTAGTTATCCTTCACTGCGTAACAAATGACCCCCAAACTTCACAGCTTAAAACAACTCAAGTTCATGAGTCTGACATGGCTTAGCTGAGCCCTCCGGCTCGGGGTCTGGCACAGGCTGCCGTCAGGTGTCTGCCAGGGCTGAGGTCTCACCCGAAGGCTCCGCCGGGGAAGGATGTGCTTCCAAGCCCACAAGTGGGCTCCGGGTAGAAATCAATGCTTTGAGGGCCTCAGCTCCCCGCTGGCCTTCAGCTGGAGGCCGTCCTCAGTCCCTTGTTATGTGGCCTCTCCACAGGGCACCCTCAACGTGGCAGCAGGCCTCATGAGACCGAGGAAGCAAGAGCAAGAAAGGGGGAGTGAGATGGAAGCTGGAGTCTTTATAACCTAAGAATGACATGCCCTCACTTTTGCCATTTTCTATCCGTCAGAGGCAAGTCACAGGCCTCGCCCACACTCTAGGGGTGGGGTTCACGTGAGGGTGTGACCACCAGCAGGTGGGGATAATGGAGCATCTGGAGGTTGCCCCCACAGAGGGCAGGACTAGAGCTGGGAGAGCAGTTGCTGCCTACTGCACCAGTCCAGGCCTGAGATGGCAGCAGTGTGGAGCAGAGTGGAGGAGGTGAGAAGCAGCTGGGTCTGCTACTTTTTGAAGGTGCTAAAAATAGGATCTTTAGGCTGTGAGACCAAGAGGTGTCTCATTTTTCAGCCTGAAGATGGGGTGTCTTGACCTGAAATGAGACAGGCCAGGCCCCACATTGGATGGGGGTCCCTCCCATGCCCTGGGACCCTCCTCCCAGCAGAAGAGAGAGGTAAGGAGAACGTGTGGGAAACCCCAAGACCCAGAGGCCCTGAGAGCAGACACCCACCCCGACCCCGCTCTGATCCCCCACCCTTGACTACAAGCGGCCTCTGCCCCTATGGTCAGGTTTCCTGTCACTAAACGAGTTAGTCGCTGTGGGAAAGGGGAGCCGCAAGGCCTCAGAGGCACCGCCCAAGTCCCTGCACGAGCCAACCCTCCCGCTTAATCCAAGTTAAGACGGAAGGCGGCAGAGGTCCATGATCAGCTTTTCAGGTCGCAGACAACGTCCCCCCCACCTCCAGCGGTTGCCCAGGGCAACGGCGCGGCGATTGGATTACCCGGACTGGATTACCCGCTGGATCCCCCGCACACGTCTGGCCGCTCCGCCTGGGGCCCAGAAGGGATTAGGGGCTGTGCGGGGAGTGTATGAACGCGAGGAAGAATTTATGTGGGAAAAAACGCAGACCGACGGCAGGAATTCAGCTCTGCTGGTTTCGGCTCCCTCTTGTAACTTTCGGTTCAAAATATTCCCTGAACGATGGTCTCTGACGTGGCTCCTGCCAGCGCAGGGGACACACAGGACCTCCCGGGAAGGCGGGATTCCGAGGGAACTGATCTCTGTCCTCCCGGGAGGAAGTGTAACGCAGGCCTCTGGAGGCAGAAAATCATCAACGATCCTCCACGTGAGCCCTCCTCTCTGAGGACCATCCCCAGGAAGGAACCTCTCAGAACAACCAGGGCCACCACCCCGCTCCCTAACCACAGGGCCTTCTGTTCTCTGCTGCCTCAGGGCCTTTGCAGTCGCCGGTGCCTTCCCGCCTCCCCATTTCACAAGCCTTGGTCTTCCTCCTCAGGTCTCAGCTCACTTGTCACCTCCTCAGGGTGCCTCCCTGGACCCCATCTGTCCCGTCACTCCATAGCGCATCTCAGGGTGTTGTTACCTCCTGAAGTTAACTTGTAGTGAGTCTCCTTGCCCAGTGCCCGACTCCCTCCCCAGAATGGAAGTCCCAGAGGTTCCTGGGCTTCCTGTCACATCCTCCCTGTATCCCAGAGAGGGAGTGAATGAATGAGTGCGTGAATGAATGAATGCATGCATGTGTGGATGGGAGGACACGTGGGGTCAGGACAGCAGGAGGCTGAGGGGCAGGGAAACTGCCCGGGTCCCTTGGCTAGAAGTGGGCGTGGTCCCAGCGCCAGGTCAGGCCCTGGGGATGGAGCCGAGGGCGGGCAGTGCCTTAGAGGCCAGGGACGCGTCGCACGCAGCCAAAACGGCCAAGGCTGTGAGCGCCAGTTCGTGGACACAAGCCCAGTACCCCCTCCGCTTGGCCGGCCTACACCCCGCCCAGCCCTGCTCTCTGTCCTGCAGGCAAGCCAGCCGGGTGACCCCTGCACCCAGGGTGGAGAGTCGGCCCAGCGCCCACGGTGGGGATGAGCTGCTTGGAGGGGCGGGGCCCTCACTGGGGCTCTGGTGGATTTGCGAGGAAGCCGCAGGCATGGCAGCTGCTCAGAGGCATCCGCGTCAGTGGGACTGTCTCTGTGTTTTCAGCAGAAGGTCTGGGCACCTGTGGGCCGTGGTCCAGAGACTCCTGCCGTTCTTCAGTCTCTGAATTCTTCCCGACAGCTCCCGGATGACAATGCCCAGGATAGGATGAAGCGGAAGGTGAGGGAGGATGGGGATGGGGCGTCTGGGTCAGGCTAAGCCTTGTGCCTCGTGAGACGCCCCCAAGAGCAGGGCTTGGGGCGGGACCACGGCCAGTCTGCATCCCGGCCTGGAGGAGCCGCAGGTGTGCTGGAGACCCTGGGTGAGTCTGGACCAGGTGCCAGAATTTCCCTGTGCTCGGGGCAGTGACCACCAGGTGGCAGTGTGGGAACATCCAGCCCCTGAGCCCTAGCTGGGCCAGAACAGACTGTGCGACGCAGGTCCCCTCCCCTCCTGGGCAGGTGGGTGTGAGTCGTTAGCAGACCTCCCACACTAGACCTGGGGCAAGACATGCTGAAGGACCTGTATTCCTGGGCCTGGCACCCAGCATGCCTGCACACACCAGAGTGCACACCTGAGCACACCTGCACACATGCCTGAGCACACCTGCCACTCTCCTCATCGCAACCCCACTGTCCACACTGTGGGCTCCGCCACTGTCTCCCTGTGTGACTGAACAAGTGACCTAACCTCTCGGTGCCTCGATTTCCACATTTGTAAGACAGAGATGACAGCACACCTCCTCAGAGCTGCTGTGAGGACGACATGAGATAACGCATGAAGACCCTGGGACGATGCCCGGCCCCTCGTAGGGGCCATTGAAGGGCTGCTCCCATTGCTATTCTGCCCCCCACACCTGAAGTTCACAGCCATGCCCAGGGTGCACAGCCTGAGGACAGCCACGCCTCTGCCACGTCACCTGTAGTTCTCCAGCCGTGGTATCCTCCCAAGCAGGCCACCAGAGCTGAGGCCACGTGAGGTGGCGAAGAGGCACGTCTAGAAAGGGGTTGCAAGGCAGGTGAAGAGCCAGCTGCGATGCGATAGGGAGGGGTGGGGACTGTGGCGGGTCAGCACAGGGCCCTAGGGGAGGAGGCAGCGGCGCCCACGCAGCTCCAGCTGCTGTTCCCTGCAGGCTGTGGACCAGCCTGGCCGCCTCTTCTGGATTTCCAGAGAAGCTGGAAGCCTGGATCTGGGGTGAAGATCTCATTTTTAGAAATATCTTTCTGGCCCAACGAAACGTGGCCTGAGAGGAGTGTGGCATCAGTGTCCGAGTCCAGGAGGGAGTGTATCCACGTCTGCACTGACCACACAGCGGACAGAGGGCTGCCTTCCAACGGGCTGCACTGGGTTTCTTCACGCGTCTAAAGGAGACGTCGCCCCGGCGAGGCAGCTGTAGGATGACGACGAAGTGAAAGTCAAGCCTCTGCCGCCCGTCGGGGCCCAGCACACACTCGGTGCTCAATTCGTGTTTGCAAGCATGGACTCTGGGTCCGGGAGGCCTGGGTTTGGAGCTCGCCTCGAGTCCCAGATTGTAGGCAGATTGTACCAAAAATGGCCAACCCAGCATTTTTTAGTCCCACATGCACTTCCAAACCTTGCCACAGCCCCCGCCACCATGAGCTGGAGCCTCAGCCCCTCCCTTGAGCCGTGTCCCTGGCCAGGAAGCTTGGCCACTCTAGTGGAGGCTGCCCCAGAGGCCCCGTCACTGCTGGTGGCCCCCGGCCTCTGCTTCCTGGGTTGACTGGGAGCCTTGGCATTTGCAGCCCCTCAGTCGCCACCTGCGTTTCCAGAACCAGCAGCTCAGGGGCCACCTCCCCGCCCACCGGGGAGACGTTGCCAAGTGGGGCCCAGAGCGGGGCTGGGCTGCAGCTGTGTCAGGGCCTTTTCTTCCAGAGCACGGCCTCCCAGCCTTACTTCCTCCCCCGCCGCAGGGAGTTTTGCCAAAGGCATTAACCACAGAGCCCAGCCTCACCCCCACCCCCACGTCCCCAGAACAGAGCCGGGTTGTTCACTCTGTGCCGAGACAGAGGCCCCACAGGAGCAGGGGCCAGGCCCTCACATGTGCGCAGACCTGAATGCCCGGGCTGGTCTGTGCATACACAGGAGTGCTACATGTACACACAAGGGGACACAGCACGTGGGCCCGTGTGAACAGTGTGTGCAAGGAGGTGCACGCGTGCCTGCTTGTGCACATGGGCATACATATGTGCCTGTGAGTTCACACGTGTGTGCGTCTGCTTATGGACACACAGAGTCCCCTGTGGCACGTGCATCCGCTCCTGTTCGTGCATGTGGACTGGAGTCAAGTGTATAAGTCCAAATGTGAATCCAGGCACCCACGTGTTTAATGCATGTCTGGAAACACGTGTGTGCCTCTGTGTCTGGGAATGTGTCTGGGTCTGCAGCTGTGCCTGGGTGGGCGTCAGTGTGTGTGTGTGTACATGTGTGCAAGGGTGTTTGCATGTGCTGTGTGTACACACATGCGTATGTGCGCACTTGTGCATGTGTGTGTGTATGTGTGAGTGTGTGAGTGTTGTGTGTGCGTGCGTGCTCATGTCTACCTTGGCGGTGTTTCCATGTTTGATGTACACGTGCAGATCTGTGTGCGCCCTCCCTCCGTATACGCACGTGTGCTTGTGGCGTGTGCAGGGAGGGGAAGCATTATCTGACTGGGGAGCCAGAAGAGGATGCGCCTGCCTGGGGCGGGTCTTCCAGGGTTGGAGGCTGTCCTGTGTTGCCATGGGAAGGGTGGCCTCTGGGAGTGGCCGGGCACAGGCTCTCCTCTCCTGCTTGCTCCCAGAAGTCCCAGGCTCAACACTGCCAACCCAGGGCAGCCGCTTCTCCAGTGGTTGTGCGGGTTGGGGTGGGGACGTGACCCCACCTGCACTGCGACCACCAGAGGCCAGCCACAAGGCCTGCTGGGAACTCGTGGGTCCCCTGCAGAGGTCTCCCTCACCTCCCGGGCTTCTGTCTCTCGGCAGAAGCTCAGGCTGGAGGAGGAGCAAAGTGCAGAAAAGGGAGGGAAAGAAAACCCTACAGAGAAATGAGCATGAGCATGTGTGTGTGCGCACACGTGTGTGTGCGTGCGTGCACATGTGTGTGTGTGAGAACAACTCCAAAGGTCTTCCTGCCCGCCGGTGACCCTGCATCCCTGCCAGCCCAGCCTGCCTCCTCAGGGCCCGGTGTCCGCGCCAGCCCTGGGGTGGAGGTGACAGCAGCCATGTCCCTCCCAGACCTTCCCCATCACCAGCTCCCCTTTGGAGGAATTTGATGTCCTGATGCTGATACGGCAGGGATGGCTTTGCGGTGATCAGTAACAGTGATTCCCCAGTTTTGCATGCCCAGAGCTGCAGCCGCGGCCTGCGGAGGGGCCGGTGGGAGCCAGGGGATCAGCGTCCCGCTAGGCTGGTGGGCAGAGTCAGAGATGCTGCTGATGCAAAACAAAACCAGAGGGCTCGGGTCACAGAAAACAACAAAGGTGAGCTGTTGCCATCTGAGTGCTGCCTCCTGATCGCTCGTGATTACCCAGCTCGGCGGTGGTGGTCGGTGGTCGTGGGCCCCAGGCCAGGCGGCGGCTCCCTGAGTCTGAGGGCAACTGGTCCTCGAATGGTAGGCGTCAGACGGGACTTCTGGAGGACTGGAGATCCTGGGGCCCCTCCATCGCCCTCTTTCCAGGCAATGACCCTGATCCTCCCAGAGGCAGGTGGACCCATCGTAGGGCTGGAGTTCACCATTGCTTTCTGAGTAAATCCAGTAAATGCATCCCAGATTCTCCCTCCAGAGCTCTAGGCTCCATGGGGATCCTGGGATGGTCCTTCCTGGGGTGGGGAGGGCTGTGGCCGGTCAACATGGGACCCACCCGACTGTCCAATCCGTTCTTGGTCTTTGGCCACCTTGCTGTGCGGGAAACGCCTTTACGGCTGCGTCTCCCAGGCTCCCTGTCCTCTGGCGTCTGTGCAGGCTGGCCAGCCGTGGTGCCCAGTTCCCACTGGACTCAGGCCCCGTCCCTTCCTGCTCTTGCCACTCTCTGGGTGTCTCAGCATCCGTCAACCCTGCCCACACATCTGTAAATCATCTGTTTATAAGGTTTCTTCATTTGAACTCTGTCTCCTGCTGGTAGTCTGAATGACACGGGCAGAACCCTCGTTCCAAAGACAGCCGTGAGCATAGACAATCGAGAGCCAGGGGTGAGGGATTTTCACGTGAGTCCTTTTCCTAAAAACCAAGCAGACATCGCCGCACCTCGCCACCACCGTCACCCACGCCGGCACCATCACCACCACCCCATGCAGCAGCACCGCCATCACCACACGGAAACCAACACCTGCCACCACCATCCCTCCCCGAGCCGCCCCATCAACATTAGCATCTGGTACACGGACCCCAGCCTGGGGCCAGGACGCGGGTCCCGCCCTCAGGGAACTTACCCTCTGGTGATTGCGGACTTGCGGTTGGATAACAAACCAACCAACAGCAAAGCTCGGGTCTGTGGGCGGCTGGGTGGTGGGTGGGGCCCCTTGTTCAAAACATGGGGGAAAGTGCCATTAAAGGCACTAAAAGTGAAGCTGTTCTTTCTTCCAAAGTCTCTCTCTCGCTACTCATCATAGTGTTTTTCATTTGCATTGCATTTTCATTGACATTTAACGTCATTCTAACTAAATAAAAAATTTAAACTATTAGCATGAATTTCTTGCCATTCCTTTTATATTCTGTGACTGTATATTCACCTTCATGCACTACGCAGTTCTACCTGCACACACAGAGTGTGTGATTCACATGCAGCATCAGCAACACTACGGGATTTTTGTTGAGTGGCTCGTCCCAGAAGGTACCTGACATCGGCCAGAAGCAAACACGGACTAGACCAGGGAGTTGGAAGAGGGAAAGACCCCAAAGCCGGGAGGCCGTCCAGGGTGCTGTGACAGAGAGTGCAGCCAGGCCCGCTGGTCAGAGAGCGTCGGTCACAGTTCCCGGGAGGAGGTGCTCACGGGCCATGCAGGGCCATCAGGGCAGCACTGGGCGGTCAGGAGGCAGAGGGAGTGGAGACGTGGGTCAGAGCCTCTGTCGTGGTTTCCTGACCATCACCAGGTCCCCCTCCTGATGGTCTGACGGCCGAACATGTCTGGGGAGTTGACCAGGCGTCTCCCCTTCCCACAGGCCCATACCCCAACCCACAGCAGACGGGTGACCCCCACGGAACTTAACTTCCTCACTGAGACATACGCGATTCTGGATCGGGGACGGCCACCCTCGCCCATGATACACTGCAGGGGTGCGTTCCCAGCCCTGCCCCTGACCCCTCTGCCCACGCCAGGCCCCCATGTGGGGGGAGGCCGACAGGGGTCTGGAACTCCAGGGAGGGACGTGCCTCTGTTGCACGCTCCTCCGTCCCATCAGACTCCACTCACAAAACAAACTCAAAGACAAATTCATTAAAAATTTCAAGACAGTGACCCCAGAGATTAACCTGCACTGTGTCCCCTGTAGGGAGGGGGCTGGGCGTGCTGAGAGGACACTCCCGCGAGGCCAGCCTTGGGCGCTTTGATCGAAGGAGCCCAGGGAGAGAGCTGAGCGTCCCCCTGGACTGAAGGGCATCCAGGCCCCAGGTGGGAGCGTGGCTCCGCTGAGCAACAGGCAGGAGGCCAGTGTGGCCAAGTGAATGGGGGAAAGGGATGAGCTCAGAGAGGACGCGGGGAGGGTGGGGTCGGCTGTGGACAGCCAGCAGGTTAAGGACATCTAGGCGGAGAGAAAAGCAAACTGAACAATGGCCAGAGGGGAGCAGGGTCGCGGGAAGTTGTTTGTGTGAGTGGAGGATCCCTGGGAAGAGACGAGCGGACAGTGCGGGAAAGGGGGCGCTGCTGGCGTGAGCCCATGGCCAGTGCCAGGGGAGGAGACCGCCCGAGCAGCAGCGGCCTCACAGGAGCTGGCGCTGTCCCTCGGCGCAGACCAGGAAGCGGCAGGTGCAGGGCTGCGACAATCGTCTTCCGCCTGCTGCTGCCCTGGTGACACAGGAGGCAGGGTCTGAGGTGAGTGGCGATGGTGGGGTGGGGGCTTCTGATGTTGGGGAAGGGAGCAGAGCCGCGCAGGATCGTCCAGGAGCGGCAGAGAACGGTCGGGGTGTGCGGCAGGACAGACGGGCTTCTGGGAGAGCTCCCGTGGGGTCCGTGGGCATGAGCTTAAGTGAGACTGGCCAGCACTTTGTTCCTATTTTCCCTCAGCCTGCTTCAGCCCAGTGACGCAGACAGCAGGCTGAGGGCTGGATTTCACCAGAATTACAGATTTTCAGCGAAGCCTGCTGAGGGGAGTTGGGACACACACAGGAGCACCCTAAATTATGAGCTGAGATTAACCTGATGAGGAGAACATAGGGACGGGAGGGGAACAGTTAGCAGGTGGGGAGTCGATCAACCGCAGGTCCCCGCGGCCAGAGGGCTGTAATTGGTGCAGTAGGGGGCGGGCAGGGCTATCAGGAGAGTGATGGGAGACGGGAGCTGGACACTGGGGTGCAGAAGGACGCAGCATCTGCCTGAGGACGAGGACCCAGTGCCGGGAGGACCTCAGGGAACCGGGGCTTGGCTGGTAGGACGGCCTCTGTGGCCGCTGAAATGGCCACCGGGGCGGCTCCAGTAGGTGGACGAGTGTGGGGAGCTGACGCCTCAGGGAAGGAGGGAAATACCAGGGGCGGACACACCAGGACGGCTGCTTCTGGCCCACTCAGGCCCGCGGCCGTGACACTGACTGAGTGATGGGGACTCCTGCCCACTCCACCAGGGAGACGCCAAGATGCCAAGAGCAGCAGGCGAAGGCTCCAGGCCAGCTCCCAGTGAGGCGGGCTCTCCCGGCCTGGAGGAGTCCGGGGAACGAGTGAGAGGTTGTGCTACCCACCTGGACGGTGGAGAAACAGGAAGAACTGGGGGGTCCCCGGAGCCCGGACATTCGCCAAGCCCTCCTGGGATCAGAACAAGCAAGGCAGACCCCACACACTGCAGACAGGGACCTCAGCCCTTCACCTCCAGGATTCTGTCTCGATTATTTAGCAGAGGGATGGACATCTCGTGAATGGTAAGTGGGTGCTGTGTGGCTTTGAGGCACCATCCTGCGTCTGGGGAATTCCCCACGTTAGGAATGCAGTTGGGTGAGGAGCAGAGCCTGTTTCCCACTGTTCACAGTGACAGGTCCAGACACTGCCTCTCTCAGGCCCGCTGCACGGGACCGAGCTCTGGCCAGCAGACACACTCACACCAGGCTCTGCAGCAGAGAGGAAGCTGAGAGGGGCTAACTCAGGCCTGGGTTGTCCACACCTGCACCTTCCCAACGTCTTCAGACCTGGTCCTTGCCAGCTCCCAGGAGTGACCTCTGAGCCCCAGGGAGGTCCTGCCTGATGAGAGGGTCTCTGTTTACCTGAGGCCTCAGGCCACACCAGATAGCCCGTGCTGCAATGTGATTTATGGTCAGGTCTTTGGCCACACAGCATCAGCCTCACCTCTGGAGACGTCAGCCACCTGGGCAGTCAGCCATGTCTAGGTGACCAAACCCAGTAAGAACCCTGGACCCCATGGCTCCGTGAGCCTCCCTGGTTGGCAACACTTTTCACACGTTGGTCACACATCGTTGTTGAGAGAATTTATCGCCGTCCACTGTCTCCCCCAGGAGAGGAGGCCGCGCCCCCGCCTGGTTCCTCCTGGACTCTCTTCCCTCTGTGGATTTTAATCTGTCCCCTTCGCTGTAATAACTGTAACCACGAGCATAACAGCTTTTCTGAGTCCTGTGAGTCCTAGCGAATCATTGAAACTGAGGGCGTCTTGGGGACCCCACACTTGCCGTGGAGTCAGAAGTAAGGGTGTTGGAGAAACGCTGTTTCCAGGAGTGCTGCAGCCAGAGCGACAGGGCAGCGTGGGCCCTGCCTTCAAAGATGCCGCCGTCGCCCCCGCAGCCTGTTCCCAGCACAGCTGCATCACGCTCTGGCCTTCTGACCTCCCCATGTGTTTTCTGCACCTGTGAGCTAACCAATACCCTTCGTACTAAACTTACTTCCTGCGTAGATCATCCAGAGTCTGTTTCTGCAGCTCCAAACCCAGGTGCTGACTGATGCAAAGGACGCAGCACTCACTGGACCTGAGACGGGGTCACTGAGGAAAGTCCCTGTCACGCCACCCATGATCCCACCTGAAGACCAGGAGGCGAGGGCAGGTGTGCAGCCTCTGAGTGGGAATGGAGCGTGCCGGGTCAGCAGTCAGTACGCAGGTGAGACAGCCAGTCTTGCTCATTGAGGTGTAAGGAGGGACAGACACGAGGTGTCCGGAATGGGCTTTCTCGTGGAAACACCAAGAGCCTGCCCGGGGTGAAGCCAGGCCCACAGACAAGGGACACGCTTGGATGAGGGCTCAGCAGCACGGTTTCATTCGAGGTTAGCTCGGCTCTTTTATGTAATTCCTTCTTTGTCAGCTACAATTTGGGGGTCCCCAGGCCCACCCTCCTTTCTGACACAGATTCTCTTCAACAGTCGTGTGTAATGTGCATTCACTTACTTGTTGTGTCTCCTGCACAGGAGCAGCCGCTGCGGGCAGGGACGCACGTGGTTATATGCTGCCCTGTCCTGGGAGCCACGCACTGCTCTCTCCGTGTTGTCTAGTGACTGTGTGGGGCGGACTCGGGGGGCAGGACTGGAGAAACGGGTTCCCTGCCCACTCAGCCAGGGAGGGAGGACTCACTGGATGTGACAGGCCCGGGCACGACCAGAGAAGCCGACTGCAGGTCACACCACCACCTGGGGGCCGCCATGACCCGCAGGTGTGGGGCGGGCTGAGTCTGCATCGCTAAGACAGCAGTCATCAGAAATGTCCCCCTGACATCCCACACCTGGGAGGAGGATGCCCCAGATTTCCCCTCAGCCGTGTGGTCTGGGCACTCCTGCGGCCGCGGTGACCGGCCCTGGGGTGGGCATTGGTCCAGGCCAGTCCGACGGGTGAAACTAGGGACTTGGGAGGCTGCTGGGATGAGGGCCTCCTCCTCCCGGGGTGCCCTCCTGTGTCTGGTGGGATCACACATCAGGACAGGAGGCTACTCTGCAGAAGGAGCCAGAGGGGAGAAGCCAGGAGGATGGATCCTGTAGCCATTCGGGACCTGAATCAAGCCCCGCCCCCGCCACCGTGGACACACCTCTCACTGTTCAAACCCAACACGAGCTGATAAACGCCCTTTGGGGTTAGCTTTTCTATCATGTCCAAGACGGATGCCCCCAGGTCCCTTTCCTGAGACCGGCCCCGCGGCCTGCTGCCTTCTCTCAGGCTTTGTCCACGGGAGGCGCCGATTGGCCCTCAGAAGACGGAGAAAGGGGGAGCGCTCCTCCCTGTCTGGTCCTGGGAGCCCCTCTGGGGGGTCTGTGCCCCTTCTCTTCAGTGAGGTCCTCGCCCGCCTCAGGCACCCAGGCTGGCAGGGCTGATACGCCCTCTCCCTCCCCGGTGCTCGTGCTGGGGCCGCAGCTGCCAGTCTCCAGGTCACCTCCCCCCTACCCCCACCCTGGCCCTTCGCTGCCCTCAGCCCCCCAGCACCTCAAGGGCCAGCTCCTTGTTTGGAATCCCTCCAGGGGCTCCTGATTGACAGGTCCTCTCATGCCCGCCCTGAGGCCCAGGGTCGTCCATCACCCTTCCCACCACCACTAGGGCTCTAGCCCAGGTCCTGGAAACAGCCAGTAAATGCTCCTCGGATGACTGCTCGCCCTCGTGCTCACAGGGTAAGCCGCTCTGAGCTCCCGGGAGAAGCGCCTCCACTAGCTCCGCGGGAGAATCCATCTCCTCAGTAATGAGGTCCCGGCCGTGGGCCGCTGCTCAGAGCCCTGCCGGAGGCGGACGCCCCGTCTGCCAGGCAATCCTTCCAGCCGTGTCCTGGCGTCCCCTGCACGGGGGCCGGGGTGACAGAGAAGTCAAACAAGCCTGTCGGGAACAGCGGAGCCTGGGGTCGGGGCCGTGGGGCTCCCTTGAGGACTCAGTGCTGAGTGCGGCCCAGCGGGTCCAGGGGGCCCGTAGAGCCAAACACCCAAGAAACTCTCCAGAATTAGGGTACACCCTGCTCCTGCTCAGCTGGGAACAGCGACAGAGACCTCCAGAGGTGACAACTAACCACCTCTGAGCTCACTGCCCAGGAACGCGGGATTTCCTGAGCACGGCCACTTGAAGGAAGAGGCTTGTCCCGGGGACCCTGTGCTGCCATCAGGGGGTGCAGACGTCTGGGTCCTGGAGGCCAGACTCCCCCCGCACCCCTGCGTGGACACCGGCCTGCATGCACTGCAGGTATGATCATAGACCGCCCCGAGTGGACCTGTGGGAGGGCCCCCAGGAGCCGAGCAGCCAGGCCTGGTTGCCCCACGGAGCCCCCCAGGCCTGTGAGATCTGACCACGCAGAGTCCAGCAGGCTCCCGGAGAGGAGGCTCCGGCCAGCCAGGTCCGCCGGGCAATCTTCCCGCGATGGAACACAGGGTCCCCAGGAGGCCAGACGGGGCTGAGACAGTCCCTTCTCAAGCCCTGTGTCCCATCCCCTCGAAAGGCCGAAGGGGAGAAGGGTGAGCCCGACCGGCCCAGGATGGCCAGGGGGTGCCAAGCTGCACTCACGGGAGCCTCCAGGGCCTGCCCCAACCCCGCCCCGCCAGATCCCCATCCTCTCTGGTCCCTCCTCCTGCCGTCCCGTGAGGTGTCTGAATAAAGAGCATTTCCCAGCCCGCAGTCTCGGGGGCTCCTCTGAGGATTTCATTGATTTTCTCTCTGCAACATAAGGAGTGAGCGCAGACTGGAAACTCTCTTAAACGGAGAGACATTGGAAAGGTGCTGGGCAGGTGCTGTCTGGCAGAGGTTCAGAGGCCAGAGGCTGGGGAGCTTAGGGGCCCACCCATCCACCCTCCAGCCCCAGGGACCCCCTGACGTCCAGTGGGCTCAGCCAGTAGGGAGCAGCAGGCGGAGGGTCGAGGGCAGGAGCAGGGCCGGCCCGTGGGGACCTACAGGGGTGGACTCGACAGTGGCTCTGGGCCTCTGAGGACACAGGGAGGACCCCAGCGACAGGCTCAGAGGCCAGAGCCACCTGGGTGGCCAGAGGTGCACAGAGGCCAGATGGAGGCTTCGAAGGTCAGGCCTGAGGGTCACAGGACAGGACGTCCACGGCTTGGGGAGCCGCCAGGCCTGGAAGGGCGTGATTCCAGCACCCTCAGAGGGGAGCTGCGGTCTCCCGCTGGTCCCTCCAGCCCCCTCCTGGAGGCCCTCGGGTCACTGGGAGAGGCTTCACGGCTATGGCCCCCTTGCTACACGAGGACGTCTGAGGACATCGAGGAGCAAGTGTGGAGCGAGGGAGAAGGGAGGGAGCGCGGCCCGGGCTGAGGTCCCCAGCCTGCCTCCACGGGGTCCCTTCCCGCCCTGGGGCCCTCGGCTGTATCTCAGGGTCTCACTGCTCTGGTTGGTTCAGGTGTGTGTTGGAGTCCATCAGGGTGACTTGGAGCAGGTGCAGGTGTGTGGAGGTGTGACAAGCCCCCCTCCCTGACCTCCTTCCTCCCAGGCTGACCTCAGAGCTCCAGTCAGCTTGGCATCAGAGCAGCTTAGCCCCTACACCCTCTCATCCAGGCCCTGCTGCTCAGCCTTCTCAGCACAGAAGCCATCACAGTTTTCTTCAGCACAAAGGCTCTCCCTCTTCTAGATCAACTCTAGGATGTGGACACACATACCCATAAGGAAACAGCCACGACTATTTACGGAGCCCCTGACACCTTGGGATCGTGCTAACTGCTGGAGACCCAAGGTGACCGCCCGTCAAAGTGGCCCCATTTCCCCCATTCACAGAACCCCACCAGTTCCCTCCACAGGAGGCACCCATTACTTATTCACATACTTCTTTATAGGCTTATTAACGCTCTGGAGGCTCAAGAGGAGGAAGGTCCTGGTCTCTTCCAGCCTCTGTGGCCCCTCAATCTCTGCCTCCATGTTCAAATGGCCTTCTCCTCGCTGTGTCTCCGTCTCTGTGTCTCTCCTCTTCTTATAAAGACCCCAGGCATTGGATTCAGGGTCCACCCTAATCCCACGTGACCCCATCTGACCTTAATCACATCTGCAATGACCCCCATTTCCAAATAAGGCCACATTCTGAGGTCCCGGTGGACATGAATTTTGGGGGATGCTATTTCACCAGCACACCATCTCCCAGAATAAAACCAACATCCCTATAAATGGCCTTGGAGACCTGCCTCCTTGGCTCCCTTGGGCCCCACCAGCCTGTGCCCTGGTCACCCTCCTCAGGCCTGGGCGGGCGGTTCCCCCTGCCCTCTGTTCCTGCTCCTCTGAAGTCCCCGCGGCTCGCTCCCTCACCTCCTAATCCCAATATCCCTTCCCAGGAGGATCTTCCCCTTCATCACGAGACACCGCACACCAGCCCTCCTGGCACTCTGCAGCCCGGTATGCAGCTAGGCGCCAGCTGCCGTGTGACACACAGCGTGGCTTCACGAGGCCACGTGCCTCTCTGACTGTCCTCTGACTGGATCGTGTCCCCAGGGGCCACGTCTTGTCTCTTCTGCTCGCACCTGGAGCAGCTCCTGGCACGTGGCAGGGCTGGGTCGTGTTGCCAGAGCGACAGCTCGAGAGCCATCGGCAGAGGCGCGAGTGGGGGCCCCCAGGGAGAGCTCCATGGCAGGTCCTCCCAGAACAGGCCCCAGCAGCCAGGCTCCTGATTAACCGGCCCGGCAGCAGGAGGACGGCTGATTTAACTGAATTCCAGAATCCCTGGGATGAGCCAGGAAATTTACACCTGCAATTTGTGGGGCTGAGCCGAGTAGGCAGACGCATTGGGCCTTGTTACTCATCAAATGGGAGGATTTATTGGAGCCAGGGAGACCGCGGGGACCCCAGCTTGGCTCCACTTAACTGGCCCAGCCCTGGACAGCTGGGCTGCGGGGACAGCTGGGCTGTGGGGACAGCTGGGCTGGGGGCTTGGGGGCGCCCCGCTCAGCCCTGCCCTGTCCCCAGGCAGCAGGCCCAAGGATGAGGGCAAGCGTTCAGCCAGTCCTAGGCCCCGTCGTTGGCCTGCACAGGGAGGGGCTAAAGAGACATCGACTCACCACTCACTTATTCCAAGTCCATCTAAGGCGCCAAGCAGGGGGCACGCTTGCCACAGTGGGAGGACAGAGTGGGAGTGGGGCTCAGTCAGCAGAGTGATGAGGACAGCCAGATGAACATGTCAGAGCCCCAAGTAGGGGCACAAAGCAGCTGTGAGGCCAGCTTCCCCGCTTTGGAAGGCTTTCTCCAGCTCCTGGACTGGAAGGACCAGATACTCAGCCTCCAGCCACAAGGCGAACAGCACTCAGGCAGAAAGAACAGCCAGTGCAAAGGCCCAAGGGGCCATGTGGCCGGAGCACAGCGTGGCGGGCCCGAGGGGCAGGAGGGCATGTCTCCAAGGCCATCTATAAGGACGTTGTCTTTTATTCTGGGTGACGGTGTGCTGGGTAAATGGGGTCCCCAGAGCTGCCTGCTTCTCTGATCCAAACTTTTCCAGGCCCGCAGACGCACACAGGAGCCGGGACGACCCCTCAGGTCTCGACTTCCTGCCCTTGCAGGAATCCCTCCCTCTTCCCCACCTGCCCCTCAGGGAGTTTGCCCTTCTCTGGGGTGAGGGTGAGGGCCTGAGGCAGAGGCAGCTCTGGACAGACCAGCTTTGCAGGGCTGGTAGGGGGAGGGCTAAGGTCACCCAGAGCTCCCCCACGTCTAGAAGTCTGTGTGGCCGGGGAGAGCTGGCTGCAGACGAGCACAGGAGCAGGGTGCCCAGCGTCCCGGAAAGTCCTGGGCAAGCCAGAGGAGCTGGCACCCCTGAGAGCGGAGGTCGGGGGGGGGTGGGAGGCAGGGGGCTGGGCAGGACCACCTGCAGGAGCAGACCTGGGAGCCCCGGTTTCCAAGGAGCTCAGCACTGCTCAGAGAAAAGGGAGCGGTGCTGACTGACAGGGAGCCCTCGCCATGTTGTCTGCTCAAAGGCCCAGGGCAGAGGGCAGGGATGTCCCCCGCGTTGGCGCAGGCACAGAGGGGCACCAGCAGTAGCCTGAGGGGCTTGCTGCCCTCGGCAGTGGGCCAGCCCTCTGACAGATGGTGGAAGAGAGCCATTTATCTGGAACAAATACGGTGTTTGGGGCTTTATGGGTTACGGATTTATAAGGAAAATTCTAGGTCTGTGTGTGGGTGTGTGTGAATGCGTATGTGTGTGTGAGCATGTGTGTGAGTGTGCGAGCATGTGTCTGTGTACACACATGTGCATGAATGTGTGTGTATGAGCGTGTGTAAATGTGACTGTAGTGTGCACACACGGGTGCACACCCACCAGATGGAGTGGGCTGAGAGGGCGCAAGGCCCGCCCTTCCTGAAGGCTGGAAAGAAGGCAGAGCACTTGCCCTGCGGGTGTGGGCACGGCTCGCCCGAGTGCTGGAAGAGGCTGCATGGCCAGGTTCTCCCCACCCCCTGCACTCACTCCCTCACAATGTGACTGTCTTCCCATCTTCCCATGGCACCCCCCCCAATCAGGGCTGGCCTTGTGTCTGGCTTTGACTGTTGGGATCGGGGAGCACCAGCCTATGAATTTGGGGCCCAGACCTCTGGAGGCCTCAGCTTCCCCTGCCGCCCTTGAGGAGCCCCTCGGAGGCTGCCCTGGGAAGACGTCCGGACTAGCCAGCTGGAGGGCAGGAGGTCACGTGAGAGGCCCGCCGACAGCCGCACCCCACAGACCAGGAGCAGGCTTGTCGGGTGGTTTCCTTCCCAGCAACTGAGGGCCCCCCACCCCCTCCTCTCCCGCACAGATGGTTCGCTAGAGGGCGGGATGAGGCGCCCCGTGAGAGTGAGGAGGCGGCTCCAGCGCCGAGTGTGACCACGCAGGCCAACACAGCATAGTGCGGATGGTGTCAGGCGCTCGTCGAAGGCCTCATCACAGGTTGAATTGCCCCCCCGAAAGCCACGTGCCCAAGCCCTAACCCCCAGCACCCGTGGATGTGACCTTATTTGGAAAAAGTCTTTGCAGATGTAATCAAGTTAAAATGAAGTCTTACTGCCACGCTAATCCCAGAACCTATGAATGTATTAGGTTACGTGGCAGGGGGATTAAGATTGCAGATGGAATTAAAGTTGCTAAGCAGCTGACCTTAAAATAAGATTATCCTCGATTATCTGGGTGGGCCCAGCGTCACCACAAGAGCCCTTAAATGGAGAGATGGGGCCTGAGAAGGACGTCACCCTGCCCCAGTGTGAAAATCAGACATTGCTAGATGTCCCCAGGGGGCAAAATCACCCCCAATGAGCCCCCTGCCCTGGTCTGACTTGTCAGCCGGACCCCACTTCGTCTACACGCTCAAGGCCACGTGTGCCCCCAGGGTCCAGGGCTGGCAGGAGGCCCTTTTCCAGCCCAGCCACCGGCCCCCTCCGTCTGGGGCCCAAGGGTGGACCCTGGGGAGAGTAGGCTGTCCCGGAGGGAGACATGGCGCCCCTGCAGCAGTCAGGATGCTCTGAGGAAAAGCACGTGGACTCTACGTGGGAAGACAACAGTGGCGCCCCTGTGAACTCACTGTGGTCTGAGCAAACCGTGGGCTCAGCCGCGCTGACAGCGCCTCTGCACCCTTCCTTCCGGAAGCCCAGGGCTCAGGACCCCGGGACACTGGTCGCAGGCAGGGGTCACTCCAGCCTTCCAGAAGAGTTCTCTGGTGTCATGTATATTACTGGCCAAAATGCGTGTCTTGCACCCACTCACAGCACCAGGAACATAACCCGCAGTGTTATCAAATCTGCATAACCCCATCAGTTACTGCCACCCTGACCAAGTACATTGCACACGCTTATTCCTTAAACCAACGTGCGTCTCTCTGAGGCGCCCCTCCCTCCGCTGCTCTGTACCCTCCCGACAATGGGGCAGCCTTGGGTCAGGGGACCTGAGCAGCACCCCGCCCCCCGCTGCCACTCCCCAAGGAGCCCTTCCACCTGCTCTCCTGTGCCAACCCTCTCGCCCTACCTGGCTCCGGAACTGTTAGATCTCTGAGCCTGAGAACAGTAATGACAGTATTGATCCTGATGCTGGGAGCAGCCAACACTGACTAAACACCTGCCATGAGCTTAGACCGTACTAAGTGTTCTACGTGGAGCATGGACTTTCCATCGACACATGACAAGTCACCCCAAAACTCGGTGGCTTAAACTAACTGCATTCATTTCTTTTGCTTCTGAATCTGCCATTTGGGCAAGGCTCATTGACCATGCTCATCTCTACTCCCCACGTGGTCACCTGGGGCAGCTCGACTGGCTGGAGGACCCACTTCCAGGACGACGCGCTCACGTGGCTGGTGGGTCGGGCTGGGGGCTGAGGGCCTTGGTTCCTCCCCATGTGGCCTCCCCCTACGTGGGCTGCTGGGGCTTCCTCACAGCCTGGCAGCTGATCCCAAGCACAAATGTCCGAGAGAAGAGGGGAGAAGTGTGCATTTTTGTGGTCCAGCAGCACCCAGCACCACACAGGGCACCACGTACACCGCACTGTGTTGGCTGAGGCAATCACGGAGGCCCACCAGGTCCCCGGAGAGGGAGCAGACCCCACCTGGGACCCCGGAGGAGAGCATGCAGGTGAGAGACACTGTGCCGGCATCTTTAGAGACATACCTTGCCACGCGTAGATCATCCTGCTGTAATCCTCACACCCCCTTCTGAGGCAGACGTGTGTTCCTGGGGAGGAAACAAGGTCGCAGAGTGGTCAGTAACTCGTCCAAGGCCACAGCGATGATGGCAGAGCCAGGGTGGACACCAAGACCATCTGTACCCAGGGGCTGGGATGTGACCACGGCTGGCACTGCCCTTGCATGTCTTTCTGGTGACCGTCATCTCGGGGCAGATGTCCCTTGCTACAGTTGGTTGGAATCTTTTAGACAATGGCCTCGCATCCAGCAGGATTACAACCACAAGGTTGAGGAGTGTCCCCTTGAGAACCTCATCCAGCTTCACGATCAGCAAAGGGGCAGGGCCTAGGTCAGCTCTCAGGTGGACAGCCCACCGTCCATCAGCAGACAGTGACTGTGATCCAGCGGTCACTCACCCCCTTGGCATCCAGCCTCGCCTGCTGTAGTTCACCTCGGAATATGCTGAAATTCTGGCCAAACGTCCTGCTAAAATTCACACACGTTTCACTGGCCACATTAGACCTTGCGAGTCTACAGGGTGTGGTGGGAAGAATACCGCCCCCCCCCAAAGATGCCAGGTCCTAATCCCTGGGACCTGTGAATATGTTACCTTATAAGGCAAAAGGGACTCTAAGACATTAAGTTAACGTCCTTGAATGGGGAGATCGTCCCGGATGATCCAGGTGGGCCCAGTGTCATCACAGGGTCCTTGTAAGAGGGGAGCAGACAGTCAGAGGCAGAGAAGGAGACGTGACAGCAGAAGCAGAGGTTGGAGGGATGTGCTTTGAAGATGGAGGAAGGGGCCGGGAGTTAAGGATAAAGGCAACTTCTAGAAACCAGAAAAGGCAGGCAGTGATTCTCCCCAGAGCCTGCAGAAGGAACCAGCCCCACAGATACCTCAACCTCAGACATCTGACCCCAGAACTGGGAGACAAGAAGGGTGTGCTGCTTTAAGCCACCAAGTTTATGGTGATCCATCATGCAGTGGGGGGATCTACCACGCGGTGACTGCTTCCTTTTCGGAGGGCCCTCAAGCACCCACTTTGGGGTCTGCCCAAGAATTCTGCCCAAGGCCCCGTGCATCTCAGCGGTCCGTGGGCTCAGTGCTCACCGTCTCTGCCCTTTCAGAAACTGAAATCTCACTGTTTCCCTCTGGGTCCCCGACCTTGTCTCCTGGCAGGGAGAAACCTCCCTGAGCTGCTGGGTGGGGGCGGTGGATGCCCGCTCCCTCACCGAGGGCTTCTCAGACATGTCGCGTGGCTATTACCGCCAAGCCACAGTCAGTCGGACTCTGTTCAGAGGCGTGGAGAGTGGGGCTTGCCTCCCATGGTCTGATAGTAGGGGGCTGGGTGGGTTGGGAAGGAATTGGGGAGGCAAAGCCAGGAGCCAGCCCCCACACCCTCCCCTCCTGCACCTGCAGGCCAGGCCGCCTGCCCTCCATCCCTGCCCCGGCCCCCAGCCCGGAACTGGCCTTCAGGGGACACCAAGGGGCTGGTGTCTGCATCTTCCTCTCCTATTTGTAGGTCCCGCTTTGAATTTAAAGTTTAATCTGCATTTAATTACCATCATTATCAAAATATGTGCTCAGAAATGAAGTCCAAGCAATACAGAGGAACAAGATGAAAACTGGGGTTATCCCACCCCACAGAGCTCCTGACAGACCCGGCTCCTGACTCACAGTGATAACCAGCGTCCATCTAACGCTCACCCCGTATCAGCGCTGTCCAACACTCCTGGTGTTTGTAATTCATTTAGTCCTGAGCGAGGGACTCCTCCTCCTGAATCCCAGCTCTCTCACTGCTTGGTGGCCCTCCAAAAGATGTGTCCATCAGGAATCTACGAATGTGACCTTATTCAGAAAACGGGTCTTTGTGATGTAATTATGTTATCATTCTGGATTAGGGAGAGCCCTAATCCAGTGACAAACATCCTTACAAGAGATAAGAAGGGAGAAGACACACAGAGGTGGAGGGGATGTGGCAACAAGGCAGGGATGGGAGCGACGCAGCCACGCATGAGCCAGGAGCGCCCAGGAGCTGGACAGGCAGGAAGAGATTCTCCCCAGAGCCTCCAGGAGGAACCAGCCCTGGACGCTTGCATCTCGGACTCCTGCCTCCAGAACCGAGAGGGTAAACTCCTGCTGTTTTCAGTCCCGGTTTGCGGTCATTTGTTTCGGCCACCTGAGCTAACTAGTGCAGCGGGATAGAGGAGTGGGGTGCTGGAGGAAGGCAGATACAGTGGGAGTCTGGTGGGTACATGGGTCTGCATAGGGACATTCTTTCAGTTTCTCCATAAGCTTGAAAAGTTTTCATAATAAAATGTTGGGGAAAAAAAGAAATGTTAGAAAAATAAAAATCTGTCTCTTCCCACTCCCGCTTAGTGAAATCTGAACAAATGTTTAAAGACGAGCAGTATGAAGGGCAGCTAAACTCATAGCCTGTTCAGGGCACCACTGGCCAGCAGAACCCAGACCACGAGGGTGCTCCTCTGCTGCCCGTTCGGAGGGGCTCCTTCCTCCTCCCCAAGGAGGGGCCGGGCACCCCAAACGTTTTCCACCCTCAGCTACACCTTCCTTTCCTGCTCCCAGACCCCAGGATGCTGAGGCTTATGAGCTCCTGGGGGGCCCTACACCCCAGCCCTGCCTGACCCCCATCACGTCACTCCACGGAGGCTCTGGAGCGTCCTGTCTTTGCAAGGCCTTAGCAGGAGGACCTTTATTTCCCTCCAATGTGTCGGGCTGGACACGCTTAAGGACAGATGGCAGGGCCGCTTCCTTCTCTCCCAGCAGCTGCCCCTCCAAAAGCCCCTGAGTAGGGATGCTCCATAGGAGCAGTCTTTCACTGTTTTGGTCTCTGCTTGTTGCCAATGCCCAGAACAGGGCCTGACACACAGCAGGCCCACAATCAACACTTGCTGGATGGATGAATGAATGAATGAGTGAATGACAGCGTCCAACACTGTCAGGCAATCACCCCTGTCCTGGGGATGCCATGGTGGACAAGTGGCCTTTCACAGCCATTTACACGGTCCCAGTCCTGGGCAGAGTAAATGCTGCTTACCTCTTTTCATGTCATTGCTAGTGCTATTCAAGCAGAATCAATACGACCAACCACCAGCTGGAGGCTTGGCCTCCTGCCCACCGCCCCACAGAGCTCATGGGCCCCTGCCAAGTGCTGTCTTGGCTTCTGTTCCCTCCTCTTGCAATATGGCCTGGAAGGAGGAACACAAGCCTCTGTTCAAACCTCAGCACCAAGACTTCCAGCTGAGCAACCTTGGGGGGAGGCGCTTTGTCTCTCTGGCCCTCCGTTTTCATCTATGAGACGGGTATACTGACACCAACCTCAGGGGTGTTGTGAGTGCCAGGGAGGTAATACACATAAACTGCATGTAGAGTGCCTGCAAACAGTCACTGTTGTTGTTTCCCAATGACCATCTAGTGTTAGACATTTCCTCCCGGAACAAAGTCAACGCGGGGGTGAAGGAGGGGAAATCCATGTCCAGGAGTCCCAGAATCTTCACATTCAAGAGACAGGCCACATCCTACAAACAGACCCCAAGTCTTGTGCCTGGGGCCTTGGTAAGTAAGCAAGATGCTTGTTAGGTGCTGGCTCCCCAGAGAGGAAGAAGGAGGGGAGGGCTGGGCCGAGGAAGAAGTCCAGCTGGGTGCACGTCAGAAACGGGAGCCATGCAGCCACAAGCTGAGGGACGCCTGGGGCCACGAGAAGCTGGAAGAGGCAGGAAGAATCCTCCCTTGGAGCATCTGAAGGAAGCACAGCCCTGCCAACACCTTGATTTCAGACTTCTGAGCTCTAAACAGTGAGAGAAAACATTCTTGTTTTAAGCCACTGGGTGGGTTTCTAGTACTTTGTTACATTAGTCCCAGGAAATGAATATAAGACCCCAAACCCGCCTCTCCCATAGCTTCCCCCACTTGAGAAATAGCAACTTCGTCCTAGTTGCTTAGGCCAATAGGAAACCCTTGACACCTTCCCATATTCCTTCTGTCCTCTGTCCACATCGAGTCCATTGGCAAATGCTGACACCTCACCTCTGCACAGTGGGTCAAGGACAGGATCTCCAAGGGAGTGCACTCGACATGAGAAGGATGAGAAGGACTCATACCCAGAATGTACCCATCCCAGCCCCACCTTTTCCTGCCTGGTCTTGCAATGGCTTCCTAGCTGGGCTCCTGCATGTGTGTGTATGAATAGGAATTGGCTCATGCGATTGTGGAGGCTAGAGACCCAGGAAAGCCAGTGGTATAATTCAGTCCAAGTTCTAAGGCCTGAGAACCCGAGGAGCTGATGGTATGAATCCCAGTCTGAGAGCAGAAGATATGAGATGTCCCAGCTCAACAGTGAGGCAGGAAAAAAGGGGTAAATTCCTCCTTCCTCCATCTTCTGTTCTGTTCAGGCCCCAATGGATTGGATGAGGCCCACTCACATTGCAGAGGGCAATCTACTTTACAGAGGTCACCAACTCAAATGTTAATCTCACCCAGAAACACCCTCACAGACACACTCGGAATAACGTTTGATCTGGGCATCTTGTGGTCAAGCTGACATATAAAGTTGACAACCACAGCCTCTGTCCCTGCCTGCCCTGCATCACAGATATGCCATCCAGAAGGGTGTTGTTCAAAACCCTCCCCTGGTGCCCATTTGGCTTAGAGGCAGTGTCATCACAGCGACAGGGACCTGCACGGGTTCACCTGTTTCCTCTCTGGCCTCTTCCCTCCCACTGCATGCAGCCACTGCCCCATCCAGCCTGCTAGCCCTCACTCATCCTCCCAGGCGTCACACAGCTCACACAGCTCCCTTACTTCCTCAGGTGAGCCACCTTCTCAGCAGCCCTTCCCTGCTCTGTAAATAGCCCCCTCATCCCTTCCCTGCTTTCCGCCTTATTTCCCTCATGGCACCTGACATGACACATAGTAGGCCAGCTTCGTGCAGCTGCACCCCAGGGCCCAGAACACCAGCACAAAGTAGATGTTCAAGCCGTGTCTGTTGAATGAGTGGGAGTTGGAGCACCAGCGCAGCCCTTGGGCATCACCAAAGTCCTGCATCGTGTGATCACTGCATGTGTCCCCAGCCTCTATCCTGGCCCCGAGCATGGTGACAGGACCCAGATGGCCACTGTTGGGAGCTGTAGCAGCAAGTCTACACTTCACAGAAGGACTTTGTCATGGCAGATAGCGATATTTGACCACCGCCACAGTGACTCTTAGTCTGCTCCAACCTCAGGCCATGAGAGATGCCCAGGAAAGCCACATGGCTTTGCAGAGGGTCTGAGGGAGAGTTAACCTCACCCAAATCCAGGGCTGGCCTTTGTCTGGCGCCCAGGAGGGGCCCCTAGGCCCTGGGCATCCTGTCTAAGAGAGGTGCTGCCTGCCAGGGCTGGGGCCACTACGTCTACACTGTGGGTCACAGTGGGGCTTTGGGACGTGGCAACTGCTCCACCTCCGGAGGACTGGACACTGGGGTGGCCACGCGGGACCCACAGCCTTGATTAAGACTGGATGCCAAGGTTGGGGAGCCCCTGGTTGGCAGCACCCTGTGCAGGGTCCTTCCCAAGCTGTGGAGGCATCCTGCTCTGGCTCCAAAGGCTTTGTCCTGGTTCCAGACACGAGTCAGGTAGCCTCTAATGAGCCGAAGATCCTCTCAGTGCAGGGTTGGACCTTGACCCAGGCTGCAGATCACACCCAGGGGCGTTCCGCGAGGCCAGGCGCTAGGCTGTGCACTCATACCCCACATATCTGCCCCTAGTCCCTCATATACCAGGCCCTCCTTACCTCACACACTCTGCACCCCTCATTTCACAGCTCCCCCCACCTCACTTTGTCCCCACACTCTGTCCCCACAACTCACATACTCTGTCCCTCACTTCACACTGTCCCTCTCACCTCACACATTCTGTCACACCTCACACACTGTCCTCAACCACACTCTGTCCCCTCACCTCACACTCTGTCCACTCATCTCACTGTCCCCTCACCTCATACTCCGTCCCCACACCTCACCCTGTCCCCTACCTCACTCTGTACCCTCATCTCACACACTGTCTCACACCTTACAGTGTTCCCCTCACCTCACACTCTGTCCCCTCACCCCACACACTCTGTCCCCCTACCTCACACACTGTCCCCCTCACCTCACTCTGTCCCCTCACCTCACACTCTGTCCCCTTTACTTCAGAGCTCTGGCCCCAGCACCCTATGCCCTTTCCCCCTCAAACTGCCTCTCCCTCCCCCCACACCCCCTCAGCCAGCTGGTGGGCCCACGAGGGCATGTGCTGTTCCTGCTTCCTCTTCCTCTCACTGAGAGTTCTCCGCTCCTCCTCGGGGCTTTACTGGTTGCGTCCTGTCTCTGAAGCCCCTGAGCCCTGTTCCTCCCAACGCCATCACCCACGTCACACAGCTGCCCATGCATTTGGTCTCACGGGGGCGAGGATCGCCCCTCACTCCACGGCGGTGCCGCCCGAGTGCCGCGACGGCCCCGGCCCGGCCACCCCCGGAGGCCTTGTGGGGCTCGGACCCACAGACGAGCCGGAGCGCGAGCCGCCGCCGCCTCCAGCGAGGGCCGCGGACACCAGGGCCGCGCAGCCGGGGAAGGCGCTCCGCCCGCGGCGTCTGCGCCGTTCTCGTTCTGGTGGAGACAGGGAGCGCGTCCGCCCGAACGCCTCTCCGAGGACCTGGAGGGGAACGCGGACGGGCTCGGCCCTGGGGAAGGCCCGGGGAAAGCCCGAGGCCGGGCTGGAGACGACGGTGTCTGTCACACGACGGACGTCGGCTCCCCTCGCCGGCCCGGCCCTGGCGCCGCCGCCCGCCTCTCCCGGGGCAGAGACTCTCTGAGGCCGTTAAGAAGGTGGTGAGGGAAACCCCCGGCCCGGCGCCGAGAGAGGACGGCGTCCAGGACCGAGAGGGGTCCTCGCTCCGGCTCCGGGCGGCGGGTCCGGACGCCCGCGGGGCGGGGCCTGATGCCGCAGCAGCAGAACCGCCGGCCGAAGCGCCGCGCCCCAAGGACGCGCTCTGGCCCGCGCTCCGCCCGCAACCTCTGCGCCGACGTCGGAGCCTCCGCCTCCCTCGCCTGCCTGGGCCCGGGAGCTGACCAATCAGGGGGCTCCCTGCCCGCGCGCCCGCGAGGCCAGCCAATGGGGCGCCTGCAGGAGAGCAGGGGCTGGGGGGCAGGGCGTCTGTTCTCGGGACTCGTGCGCAGCCCCCGGAGGGCTGGTGGCTCCGCCGAGGCCAGAGCTGCTCACGGTCCGCGCTGGCGTCCGTTCCCTGCCCTCCGCGCTGCAGGCCAGGTTTGCGGTGGCTCCCCTGGTGCTGTGTTCAGCGTATCAACTACACTTGTCAAAATAATTTTTAGAAGTCGCCCTAGAGTTTGCAATATACGTCAACTAGTCCGCGTGCACGTTCAGTAGCACCACAGGCTTCACAGGCGCTGCCGCACCCTACCACAAATCCTGCTAATTCCTCCTCCGCTCCCCAGTAGCATCGCAGCCAGTCGTCTCACTTATCCATAAGCTGTCATCACCCAATACATTGTTGCTGGTATTATTTTGAAGAAATATCGTTTAGATCCATTAAGAATAAGAAAAAGGAAAGATTTCATTTTGCCTTCGTTTATTCCTTCTCTAACACTCTTCCTTTCTTTAGACCTGAGTTTCTAAATCATTCTCCATCTGCCTAAAGAACATCTCTTAACATTTCTTTCCAGGCCAGGTCCCCTGGCGCCTCTGTCCCTTTTTTATACCTTCCTCAGAGTGCCCAGTTGGAGGGTGCCCGACTGATTGCATTTCATTTAAACCTATGATTTCCAACAGCCCTATGACAAAGGCATGATTATTCGTGTTCTACAGATGAGGAAACTGAAGCCCAGATTGCTGCATGTACAGCGTTTGAGGTCATTTACCCACAAGATGTCAGGCCTGCCTGACTTCAAAGCTCTGAACTATTGCACCTTGCCTCCCAGGAGACACTGAGGGACCAGTAAGAAATAAGCTTTAGCCGGTTCCAGCCCTGCCTGGCCCTCCTGGGAGTTCCCAGGCCTCCTCCTGCCTCCTAGCAGGGGTGTCATAACCCACAACATGGAGTGCATCCCCATGCCTGGCTCCCTCCCTCATCAGGATGCAGGATTTGACCTCAGCGTCCTCTGAGAGGCTCGTGAAGTGGCTACTGAGCCAGCAGCTGCCCTAGCTGTTGCCATGGAAAAGCCTGGAGCATGAGGGCTGCCAGGCAGCCTGACCACCTGCTCCCCCAGGATACCCCAGCTGGCTGCTGGCCCAGCGCCCAGAGTGAGCACACAGCAGGGTACTGCTCCCACGCGGCAATGGGCCTCCATGAGAAAAGCCAGAAGTCTTCCCTGGGAGGGGCAGACAGCACTAGGCCCCCAGCCTACATCCATCGGGGCCATGGGAACCCCTCGGTGGGGGACAGCGGCTCCTCCCTGCCCGCCTCCCTTCCGCTTTCTGCTAACAGCACCTCAGCCTGCTTTGAGAAGTACCTGCTCTCTATGAGTACAGTCTCAGGGGCCACACCCTCACCTTGGCCAAAGCTGGCCAAGATATGACCCAGTCTGGACAGTCAATAGTGCCACTCCCCCTCCCCAACCCATGACAGGTTGGTCCAAGTACAGGCAGGTAAGCCTAGTCAAACCACTGATGCTCCTGGGTCTGCACAAATGCTCGGAAAAGGCAAACAACTGAGCAGAGCCAGTGAGACCCAGACGTGTCTCTTGAGTTGACCTCTGGATCAAGCCATACCTGAAGTCTGCATCCTTGGCATCGCCAATCACCCAAGCTAACACAGTTCCATTTTTATTCACCCCTGATTGGGTTGGGGTTTTGTCACTTGTGAGAGTCTTCACTAACGCCCTTTGGCTCTTCAAAATATCCTCGGAGGTGGGCTGTGTCCTGGCTCCACCCTGAACTACCCTGTGTGACTTTGAACAAATCACCCCCCTCCAGGTGCTTTGGTCTCTATGTGTCATGGGGACTGATGTGCACAACAGCCCCTCTCTCTGAGCATCCTCCACTTCTGTGCCATCAGGACCTCAAAGGGCTTTCCTTGAGATGTCAGCCTTTCCCCATCTTCAGAAAAGTGTAACAACATGCTGGAAAACAAGCATGGCTGAACGCTATCTCTTTAACAGAGGTTTGAGCCTCCTGCTTCGCTGGGGCAGGAAGGGCCTCGTCTGTGTGCGTAGCCAGCCAGGGAGTTCTTTCTTGATTCCATCATTGTGTTCCATCGTGTCCAGCCATTTGCCCTGGGACTCATTCCTTGCCTGGTCCTGACCCTGCAGGCAGAGCTTCCCAGGTTGGTTTCTGCCCGGGCTCAGCCAGAGGGAGCCTCAGGGGGAGACTGTGTGTCCATCACCCCAGATAGGAACTCTCCCGCACCTCAGTGCTTTCTACAAGGCCTGGTGTCGGCATCCAAAGTGGGGCTCGAGGGACTGGGAAGAGGTCACCCCACATCAAACTCCGCCTTCTTGGAGGAAAATTGTACAACTTACCCCCATCTGCCTTATGTGAGCCAAGTCCTCATGTCCCCCCAATATATCACATCTAAGAGAAGTGATGCTGTAGAGAAAGTGAGCCTGAAGCCAATACATTGATCCTTCAGCAAAGGCTTGTCCTAGCTCTGATGTTTCCAGCATGCTTCCCTGACTCTCCCTATGCAGGCAAAGCACTCCTGCCTGACATCTGGGCTGGAGATCCCTGTAGCCAGAGAAATCTTCCCTGCCCTCCTCATCACAACTACCACCTCCATCTCCATTTTCACTGAGGATGTTGATGACGGTGGTGGTGATGAAGACGATGATGATGGTGGTGATGATGGTGATGATGATGATGGTGGTGGTGATGGTGGTGAAGATGATGATGTTGATGGTGATGATGATGATGGTGGTGATGGTGATGATGATGGTGGTGTTGTTGGTGATGGTGATGATGATGATGGTGGTGGTGATGATGGTGATGATGCTGATGGTGGTGGTGATGGTGATGATGTTGATGGTGATGATAATGGTGGTGGTTATGATGGTGATGATGATGATGGTGGTGGTGATAATGATGATGGTCATGATGGTGATGGTGATGGTGGCGATTTGGGAGCCATAATGCCTGGGTTCAAATTCTGGTTCATAACTAAAAGCTATGTGATTTTGGTCAAGTTATTCAACCTCTATGTGCTTCAGTATCTTCACTTATAAAATGAGGTTAAAAAAGGATTGATCTCATTGGGTTGTTATGACAATTAAATGTCTAGATAGAAACATAGTACTTAGGCAGTTGATAAGCACTCAATAACTGCTAACTACTATTGTCATTGTCATCATCCGTAGTCACAGTGTTTGATCAACTGTGGATGGGCACATAGCCCAAGCCGGTCCAATCAGAACGAACCCTGGGATTTTACTAGGACTGTCTTGCTGGGTCACTACCTGGTAGAGTGTGATCCAGGAGCTTTGGTTCAGGGTCATCTTGCCACCCCAGGATGTGAGGCTGGCCAAGAACAGGGCCAACATAGAGGACAGCAGAGCAGATGGAGGGAGACAAGGTCCTGGCAGCATGATCTGAAACCCTAGGTCAAGCTGATTGGGCCTTTTCAGCTACATGAATAAAGTCTTTTCCTTTTCCCTTTTTTTTTTAATGGGGAAGATTCGCTCAGAGCTAAAATCTGTTGCCAATCTTCCTTGTTTTTTGCTGCGGAAGATTAGCCCTGAGCCAACATCTGTGCCCATCTTCCTCTATTTTATATGAGGGACGCCACCACACATGGCTTGATGAGCAGTGTATAGGTCCGTGCCCGGGATTCAAACCTGCGAACCCCAGGCTGCCAAAGTGGAACATGCAAACCTAACCACTATGCCACTGGGCCAGCCCCTAAAGTCCTTTCCTTTTACCTCAGCCAGTTGAGTTGGGTTTAGGTCCTTCACCACAGAGTCCTGTGAGCCTCTACAGAGCCCTGAGGGCAGGTGATAAGTGAAGGATGAGCCATGCAAGGTCTGAGGAGTGAGGTAAGCAGGAAGATGAGGACCTGGCCTTGGGCGGCGACTTGAGCTTCCTCACAGCCTGGTGGCCAGGTTCCAGAGCTGGCCTACCTCTTGTTCCCCTCCAGACTGGGGTCACCGTAACACCCACACAGGTTGTACACTGCACAACTCCAGGAGGCATCAATCTCCAGCACTTAGGCTTTCCAGCCTGTACATGGAGTGACAATATTCAGCCTGAATCTCTAAAGGTCAGCTCTAGTCAGGCTAAGTCATCGTTTGGGGAATTCTCTGGAAATACCAAATACAAGGCCTGAAGAGTAACCTGAACAGACAGATAAGGAAATCCAGGGGCCACAAATACCTGTGGAGACAGGCAGGAGACAGAGTGAGGCATATGGGTGGAAGGGAACGGGCATGGGGGGGCTCGTGGCAGAGGAAAGGATGTCCTCCACCTAAAGGTGTTCAAATGCCTCAATCTGCAACCTTCCGCCTGCCAGACAAGCGAGCCCACAGCAGAATTCAGAGCAAGTCTGGAATCTGAAATAGAGACTGTGCCTGAAGCAGGGCTGGTGTCTCATGTCTCCCACTGAGAGCCTGGCACAGAGTGGGTGCTCAGTAACAACGCTGACCTAAATTAACCTGAGACTCAAGACCTCGGTGATCTCTGAAGGAGCAGAAAACAGGGCTTCCGTGTATGAGTTCAGAGTTATGAGCATGAGTAACAGCTGGTGTGGACTGAGTACTCTCCTACGTTGTTGGAGAGACAGCTACAGTGTACAAATACCTGTGTGCCCCCTCATTTCCCAACACCCCCTCGTATTTTGGGGAGCCACTTAGCTGCTCGGGCACATGTCACTTCAGGGCCAAAGCATGACGCATTGGGCCGTTCCCTCCTGGCTCCCTCTGACACTGCCGGGCGACCAGTAATGTTCCAGATTGTAGCCTCTCCACCGGCCTGGAGTCCTAAATGACCACATGGAGCAGAGCCCCACTCCCATGCCCGCCAAGCAGCACGGGCAAGCAGTGAAATGTTCCCGTGGTGAGCACCGCCCTCTCGGAGCCGCTATCACAGCATCGCCTGCCCCACCCTGACTCAGGCGTGTTTTCAAAAGAACACAAGGCAATGGAGAGGGAAACAGCGGAGAAAGCAGGAGCTGGAAGCCCATTGGAGCCCCGTTCCAGCTGCTCCTGAGGCCCCCCACCCCGCCCTGCAAGAGTTCTTTGCTCAACCTTCCTCCAGCCAGGGATACCCTAGCGTCCTTCCAACACCCTCCTCCTCTTGCCCAGGTCAGCTGAAGTGGAAATTGGGTGTCTGCCATGTGCAACAACAGCAGAAAAGAAAAGCTGACAAGTACAAATGTTGTTGGCTAATCTCTGAGTTCTTCACTACCTTAGATAAATTCTGGAGTTCCAAGGAGCTCATGAAATGTTTGCTGGGCAAACAAGAAGTGAAGGACGGTGTGGTGCCTGAGAGCAGCTGGTGCCAGACTCCTCAGGGGCCATTTCCTGCCCTGAGCAGGTGGTTGGTGGCACCAGCCCTGACTGAGGGGCAGCCAGGAGCCTGGAAAAGAACATCAAGCTTCAAGCACAGGAAACCAGAGAACCTGGGCACCACTCCCTCCTCTGTGGCTCCCATGGGCTTTTGACAGGTAACAGGGTCATTTCAGACAGCATTCTTTCAGTAAGATGTGGCTTGTGGCAGGATACTCCACATAAACTGTCTTAAGCAGAAAGGGAATGTATTGAATTACATGTCTATGAAGTCCATGGGTAGAGCTGGCTTCAGGTATGGCTGGATCCAGAGGTTGAAAATGTCTCCAGGTCTTAGTACCCTCTGTCTCCCTGTTCAGCCATCCTCCACATGGGATCCATTCTCCAGCAAGCACTCTCCTTGCAATGGCAAGCCCCAGCTGACACCCACCTGCCCCCAACACCTGAGGGAAAGAAGAAGCTTCCTTCTCTTCCATGGTTACCACCAAGGCCCTGGGTCATATGCCCATCCCTGGACCAATCACTGGGCACAGAGAAATGGGATGCTCCAACTGGCAAAGCTTGAGTAACAAGCTCACACCTGGAGCCAGAGATGGGGTGAACACCTCCCAAATTTCATGGACTGGAGAGGAGTGATCCCAGAGGAAAATCAGGGTGCTATTACCAGACAGTATGATGGACAGTGTTCGCAGAGCCCCGTCTTGTTCCATAAGAGACAAGACCCTTGACCACAGGAAAGACAGACCCTCACCCCAGCCTTGTGATGAGTCATGTTTGGTCTAAGACAGCCACAGTGAATCCACCTCCTTGGCCGGATTTTCACTTTTCCAGCCTCCTTTACAATGAATGACCATGAGACGCTATTCTGGTCAATGAGAACTCCTGGGGCTGGCACCATTGTTTGCTTTCCTCTCTGCACAGAGGGCAGGAGTGAGGACATGATGCCTGGAGCTGCAGCAGCCATGCTGTATCTATAAAACATCAAGTAAGAGAAGCAAAAGCCAATGCTGTGAGTAATGTTCTATTTCTTGATTGTTACATGGGTAACACAATAACCTGTTCTGAGAATTTATCAAACGCTGCACTTTTCCAGATGGAGATAATTAAGAATCGCAAGTAAGAATTGGTAATTTATGGGGCCAGCCCGGTGGCGCAAGTGGTTAAGTGCGCGCGCTCCGCTGCGGCGGCCCAGGGTTCGCTGGTTTGGATCCCGGGCGTGCACCGATGCACTGCTTGGCAAGCCATGCTGTGGCGGCGTCCCATATAAAGTGGAGGAAGATGGGCATGGATGTTAGCCCAGGGCCAGTCTTCCTCAGCAAAAAGAGGAGGATTGGCAGATGTTAGCTCAGGGCCAATCTTCCCCACCAAAAAAAAAAAAAAAGAATTGGTAATTTGTACCAAGAACACCTACCAATGAAGAGTCTTGTAAAGATTAAATGAGTTAACAGAGGAAGCGTGTTTGGAACCATGTCTGGTACAAAATAAGTTCTCAGAACTTGACGGCTGTTAGCATCATCATCATCGACGGCCACACAGTGTTTCCTCCGTGGGAAACTTCTCTGGCCCCACATTCCTCTCCAGCTACCGTCCCACTTCATGTTCCCCTTCACTCACACTCGTTGAAAGAGAGGTCTGTGCTCCTCACCTCCCATCCACAGCCTCGCGGCTATGGCCTCCACCGCACCTACACTCCAGAAACTAAAGAAGAAAGGAATTGGTAACTTGCAGTGTAATGATCTGCTAAGTGCCCACCTCCACTCGCTGACCGCAGGCCCCAGGGGGCCGATCTGCACCTCTTGAGGTCACCACCACCTCCGCAGCACACCGCAGATGTTCTGAAAGTCACTGCAGAACCAACGGCTTGTTCCGCAGCCTGACCACATCCTCCCCGAGAGGGTTTCTACACAGCTGGTAAGAGCAGAATGTGTCAGCCCGAGGCAGCGCTCGTCACAGGCCATGCCTAAAGGCGCCCAGCCATGACTGGGGAGCTATGTGAGGTCTCCTCCCAGTGTGGCTGCACATCCGCTCCACTCCTCTCACTCCTGTGTCAGTCAGCTAGTTCACAAAAGTGCTGAGTAACAAACAGTGCCAAGGCCCCAGCAGCTTTGGACAATCAGTATTTATGGTCCGAATGTCTGGTGGGTGGCTGGACCGACTCATCTCAGCTGGCCTCACTCTAGGATGGGCTTGTCCAGAACACTGAGCCCTAGGTCTCTCTCCTGGGACCAGTGGGTTGGCCGGGCACGTCCTTCTCATGGCCACGGCAGTGGCACAAGAGCAGGCGGGAATACACAGGGTCTAGGCTCAGAACGGGTTCATGGTCACCTCCATCCCTCCCATGGACCAAGGCAAGGCATGGCCGGATGCAGGGGGTGTAGGTGGGGCAGCCTGCAGTGGGTTCCCATGGCACAAACTGGGCAGCTTAAAGCAACCGAAACTTATCCTCTCACAGTTCTGGACACGAGAGGTCACAGATCAGGGTCGGCAGGGCTGCGTGCCCTCTGATGGCTCTGAAAGGATTGTCTTTCTTGCAGACCTTGAACCTGGCCAGCCGAGACTCTGCAGCCCTCACCTCCGCACCCCTCACCTCACAAGTAAAGCCAGGCTGAGTCCAGTCCTGCCTGAGGCCCAGTGCATGTCTGAAGTTCCGCCACGGAGGAAGCCAGTGGGTTTCTGTCACCTTCCAGTGGAACAGCCCCAGAGGATCCAGGCCATTTGTCCCTCGGCCCTCCCACAGGCCCGCCCACCCACCACAGCCCGGCTCTGGGCACTCTCAGGGCCAGGTGTGGCGGCAGGGACCATGCAGCCGGGCCCTCCCTGCCCTGCAAACACCCTTTTCTTGCACGAGCCTCCCACTGCTCCCCCAAGGCTAGGCCAGCAGGAAGACACCTTCCAAGGAGAGCTAGGTAGCTGGGACGCACGTGCACTCCAGAGGGGAAACACTAACAGCACACACTCGCCACAGCCCCACTGTGTGCGGTACCGAGTCAGGCCGGGACTGCTCTTCCGGAGCTGACGCGCTCAGGAAGGACTGCAAGCAGCCAGAGGGCACGAGAGGACGCATGTGCTTGGAGAGGCCTCGGCCCAGGGGTACAGCGGGGAGGGGCCGGGCGCCGGAGCCTGGCCTTCGAGGACGGGTGGCCGGGTGGTGGGGAGAGCCTGCTAGCATTGCCTGTGTCTACAGGGTGGCCGGCAGGTGGTAGCAGCTGTGAACATGGAGAGCCTGGACAACCTGACGCTCCAGAGCGCGTCTCTTGCCGCCTCCACGCACACGACGCAGCCGTCCCACAAAGCGGAGCCCTTCGTCAGGACTCTGAGAGGCGGCCGAGATGGACAGGAGCCCATGGGGCTGCCCATGCCAGCTCGTGGGCGGGGGGAGGGTGGATCCTGACATCGTGCACAGCTACAGACACGTCTGGGGGCCTCTGCGGCATAAGGTGACTGCTCTTGCCTTCACTTCCGCCTGCTGGAGCACAAACTTCTCCCGTGGTTAACCCTAACCCTGCCACACGGTGAGGGGAATTCTGAGAAATGTGCCTGCTCAGCTGAGTCAACCCAGCACGAAGCCACCAGCTGGCCTCCAGGAAGAAGTGACAACTGAGTTGGGGCTGCCGAAGAGGGCGAGTGTGGACAGAGGGGGCAGGTGGGGTCAGGACAGCACCCCAAATTTCAATATCTTGGATACTCTGCTCAGGACAGATTCTAATTCCAGGAACAGGCCATTGGATTGGGTAGCCTGGGCCACCCGCTGTGATGAATGGGAATACAGTCCCCAAATCTTTCCTTCTTCTTCACAGTGGGACCACAACCCCACCCCCACTGCAGTAGGAGGCATCAACCCCCTGGCTCATGGATGACGGTCTTGGCCCTGTGACTTGCTCTGGACGGGGTGTGAGCAGACAGGATGCAAGGCTTAAAGCACTGGCTTTCGATGTGTCTGTGTCATTTGCATTGGCCCCATGAGTTTTGCAAAGAGAATCCCCCAGGTGACTCATCTCTTGCAGCCTGGGTCCCAGAGAGAGACCCTTGGAGCAGACTTGAGTCTGACCCACAGTCTGGAGCAGAGCCCCTCCAGTCCATCTGCAGCCCTGTGAGTAAGAAAAAAATACTTGGTGTTGTAAGTCATAGAGATTCTGGGGGCTGTTTGTCATATAGCATGATCGCAGCGGGAGCTAAAATACTTGCCCATTCCTTGGCTAGGGGAGGGAGAGGCATCTCAGTGGGCTGGCCCCCTCAGTCTTCATCCATGGAAGTAAGCTTAGTATCCAAAATACATTGGGGTGTTATTATCTACAGGAAGGAGATGAAATGCATAGCGGGAAGGTTGAAACCGATGAATGTCTCTTGTGGTGGAACAAAGAGCTGGTTCATAGATGTGGCACCAGGGGCTGGCCTGTTAGCCAGACTCGCATTCTAGCTGTCACCCTACAAGCAAAAGCTATGTTAGAACCCCAAAGGAGCAGCCGGCTGTGCTGATTTATAGGGCCTGAATGGGATCTGTGAAAGTAAATTGAATTTTGAATACAATTTCATGTCAATTAAGTTTGCTCAGAGCCTTACGAAGAGCAGTGACTTGCTAAAACAAAGCCAAACGGTGAAGATTGCTGGGGCTGACGGGTCTTCCTGGAAGCAGTGCCTCTCAGGGCTCTGTTGAGGGCGCCCTGCTGCGTGCGGTGACCGGGTGAGGGCCCGGCCCTGCGGGCGGTGACAGGGCGAGCTGGGCTTCAGGCCACTCAGTGACGGGCCAGCACTTCTGGGGCAGGCTGGGGGTGGGGAGAAGCTTCTCTCTAGCAGTGTCTCTGCCTGTGGGGAGGGGTCCCCTTCTCCCCTTACTGGACTGGGAAGGAGGGGTCCTCAGGGATGGGATGAGGAGCAGGAGAGACCTAGGCTGGCAGCAGGCCACAGAGCCGAGCCCAGGGCCCCGGGAGGGAGCCAGTGGGGGTGCCCAGGACCGAGGGCAGTGAGAAGAGGAGGACATCACGGTCATCAGAGGCCAGGCCCTGAGGGTGAGGATCACGTGGGAGAGCTGCCCGTTCTCAGGGGGTTGGCGGCCGCACATGAACGAGAGCTGGCACTCATCTACGAGCCCTACTGTGCACCAGGCGCTGTTGGGGCATGTAAACCCATGGTTTCCAAAGTGTGGTGCTCAGACCCGAAGCTCTAGTTTGTTGAAATGCAAATTCCCAAGCCCCACGTGGGACAGGATGACACGTGGACAGGATGAGTCGGAAACTGTGGGGCCCAGTGATGTACGTTAAGCAACCACGTGACTGACCTTCAGCGCTGGAGAGTTTGCTGAACCTTCAGCCCACCCACCACCGGAGGGAGCACCATCGCCTCCACCCCAGGGGTTAGAGAAGGGATGGTGGAGGCACAGGTCACTCATCCAGTCTTGTGAAGAGCTGGGCTTGGAGGCCAGGCAGTCTCCCTCTGGAACTGCCCTGCCCAGAACAGTAGCCACCAGCCACACGGGGCCATTTCGTTTTGAGGTTAAATTTAATAAATAAAACGTACAATCCGTTTTTTCAGTTGCACGAGCCACACTTCAATGGCTCAAGAGCCTTACATGGCTGGTGGCCACCAGATTGGATAGCGCCAATCTAGAACGTTCCCATCACTAGCACTGGTCTAGAAGTTGTTCCTTAGCCACAGTTGGTTGCGCCTGCCCCAAAGCCCGGAGTCCCCTCCAGGAAGACGAGGGCAAATGTCACACCAAGAAGCCCAGCGGCTCTGCACCCCCACACCAGAAGTCAGGGTGCAGGGGCGCTGTGGCGCTCGGCTGCCTCTGTGGGCTCCTGCAGGCCCTGGGGAGAGTTCAGAGCCCTGGTGGGGTCTTCAGTCATCCTGTCATGATGCGCATAGTTGGGAAAAATGAGCACGGCCCACTGGTACAAGGCTTCTGCTTCGGACCACCCTGCCCCAGCCCCACCGGGGCAGGTTTGCTGTGTCCATGCCCGGAATCCCGAGATGGTCCTGGCTTCAAGGCGCTGGCCAGACCACCTCGAAGTGAACCAAAGGAGACAAAACACCTAGGGAGCTCCTTCCAGGGGAGATCTAAGGAAACTCAGAAAAACCCAGAGAGGGGCCCCCATAGGGGGTCTGCAGAGACCCCGTCCTTCACCCAGAACTCACATCCAAGCATCTTCCAGACCACATGGGAAGGACACAGTAGTTTCTATGCTTGAAAACTTCAACACCAGAACTCGACCTTCCCAAGCATTGTTCCAGGAGGGTGGGGAGGGGCGACAGGAAACGGTCCTTAGGAAGCCCCCAACTTGAGGTCCACTGAGACCACCAGGCCCAGGCTGGGGGTGAGGCGGGTCTCCTGACCTCCGGAGCAGGTGTGGAGCCTGGAGGCCGGTCCTGGAATGGGCCAGCGGCCCAAAGGCCTGCATACAAGTGAAATGCTGAAATATTAACCCTGGGACCCCCACCCCCATCCCCGCATTTCCTGGCCCTCTGTCCTCAGAGGGGACTCAGGGTATCAGGGATGCAGAGAAACCGGCTCTGGCTCTGTTTTCTAGCTCTTAAAAATCAAAAGGGATGATGCTGGAGGCAGGCAGTTTTCATAACAAAACCTGGAATGGGAAGAGGGGGAGGGGCACCCTGCTGCAGCCTGGGGAGGTGGGAGGGCCGGAGCAGAGAGAGCCTGGCAGGTGGGGCCACAGCTTTGGGCATCTGTAGAGCCACCTTCCCAACTGCCCCTGGGGACAGCCCTGCCAAAAGCCTGTGACACCCAGACCACACACCTCCCTGCCCGGCATATACTGGGGCCTTGGCACTCCACAGGGCAGGGTGATGGGACTGAAAGCCCCATCCCCTGTATGGGGGCGGGCAGTGGAGGCCCCCACTTGGCATGGCCCAGGGCAGCACTTCCCCATCAAGCAAGGAGGCACCTCCCAGAACTCAGCTACTGCACTCTCTTCTTCACTCTCCATACCGCCCAGCGAGTCCTTCCCTGCCTCAGTGCCTTTGTCCGTGCTGTGCTCTCTGCAGGAAACATGGTCTCCCTCTTCTTTGCATGACTGGCTCTTTCTCATCTCGATAACTCAGCTCAATTCTCACTCCTCAGAGAAACATTCCGGGACCACTCAGTGCCCACTTGTTACGACACCTCCCTGTTCGGTTTTCTTCATGACATCATTTGACGTTACGTTATTTGGCTCTGTGTTCACGTCTCTCCCACTTCTACAAGGGCCCTGTGTCTCATCAATTACTGCATCACAAACAATGCCTGCACATAGGGCATTTGGTAAATATGTGTTGAATGAATTAATGACCTTAGGATTTGAGGAAGACAGATAGCCCTCCCCACCCATGGTCCCTCCTTACCTCGAAGTCTCCCACTGGGGAAAAAGGAAGTTCACCATTATATCTAGCTTTCAACTCTATAGCTGCACCTTCCCACCAGTTCCTGCCTGGCTGCAGCCCTCCGTGGCGAACAGCCCCTGCACCCCAAACTGCTGTCTCTATGCAAACCAGGCAGCCTGGGGGCCTCCCACCCGAGGCGAGGCAGTCCCCACAGGGCGCATTCTGGGGTTCAGGGCTCTGGTCTTGGGTGATCTGCCTTACTGTAAAGTCTGGGAACCTGACCCAGGAAAGGAGAGGGGATGCACTGCCTAAGGAGTGCCCCTCCCCACTCAAACCAGGAGGTCCCGGGGCTGCTTGGGGAGGGGCGGCAGAGAGCACCGGGAGCCCTGGACCAGTTGGGGAGAGGGGCAGGGGGCACATGCAGAGGGCCTAGACTGGGGTGTGGGGGCAGTGGGGAGCCGAGAAACCCTCATCTGGCCTTCAAACGCTCCTCCACCCACACACAGTGGGCAGGACTAGAGTCTGGGGGAACTTGCCCAGCAAGACCCCAACCCCCGCCCCACTATCAGGAGTGGGGACGACAGCACCCCACCCATCGGTCCCCATCAGGAGTGGGGAAGAGGACGCCCATCCATGGCTCTCTCATCAGGAGTGGGGACGAGGAAGCCCCATCCTTCACACCCCACCCCGGCCCCATCTCAGGGATGACGGTGAGCTTGGCCCCTCCGCCAACGTGCCTGGTTTGGCTGGAGAGGCCCCCACTTTTCTACTCACGTCCTCTCATTTAAAGATGCTTCAGGAAGGAGGCTGCGACTGAGGAGGCGCAGAGACTCCCACCACACACCCGCGGGGAAGGGCAGCGCTCCAGCCCCGGCACATCCCCGGTGGAGCGGCCCCCGCGCAGGTGCCCGCCGAGGGGCGGGAAGCGGCGCGGCCTCCCAGCTCCCTCCCCCGAGGGGCGGAGCTCAGGGAGGGGCCGGGGTAGGCGGAGGGCGGACGGGGCGGGGCCTCGCTGGTCGGAGGGGCGGGGCCGGGCGGAGCCAGGAGGGGCGGGGCGGGGCCAGGAGGGGCGGGGCCAGGAGGGGCGGGGCGGGGTCAGGAGGGGCGGGGCGGGGTCAGGAGGGGCGGGCGGGGCGGGGCCGGGCTCCGCGGAGCGCCCACTTCCTCTGGCGCTGGCGTCCGGGCGGAAGTACGTCAGTTGTTATCCGCTCGGGGCGCCGCCGCCGCCGCCTCCTCCTCCGCCTCCTCCTTCTCCTCCTCCTCAGCAGCCCCGGCGCCGCAGCCCCTGCTCCTGCCCGCCCGCCCGCGCCCCGACCGCCGGGCCCGCCGCCCGCCGCCCGCCGCCCGCCGCGCATGGGGCGCGCCCCCGGGACGGCGGCCCGGGGCCGCTGAGCTCCGGCCGCCCCGTCCATGCGCGCGGCCGCCCGCGCCGGGGCGCCCAGGCCTCGCCGGGCCCGGGGCTGAGTGGCCCCCGCGGCATGCCCGGCCCGGCCCGCCGCCCGCCGCCGCCCAGGGCCCCCGCCCGCGCCGAGCCCGGCGGCGCCGCGTAGCGGAGCAGCCCAACGGCGCGGCCGCAAGGTCACCGCGCGCCATGGAGGCCAAGGTCCGCCAGAGCCGGCGCTCGCGCGCGCAGAGGGACCGCGGCCGGCGCCGGGAGGCGGCCCGCGACGCCCGCGACCAGAGCGCGTCGTCGGGTGACGAGCCCGAGCCCGGGCCCGGAAAGGAGAACGCGGGCCTGCCTCGCGCGCCCCCGCCCCGCGCCGCCGCCGCGCGCCGCCGCCGCCGCGAGTCCAGCTCGCAGGAGGAGGAGGTCATCGACGGCTTCGCCATCGCCAGCTTCAGCACCCTGGAGGCCTTGGAGGTAGGTGGGCGGCGGCGGGGCCGGAGCGCCGCCCCGAGGGCCCCGACCGCGCGCCCGCGCCTGACCGGCCGCTCCGGGGGCACGGGGGTCCCGGCGGCCGCGGGGGTGCAGGGTCTTGGCGTCCCGAGCTGCCGGGCAGAAAAATCTCTCAATGACGCTGTCCAAACCGGGGGTGTCTCGCTGGACAATCGGCCTTTTTTCAATTGTGTTTCTGTTGCCAAAGTATCACTTTATTCGGCTCAGGACGTGCTGGGGAGGTGGGCACTGTCGGAGACTGATAAAATGGATACTTCGCGTACTTCCTGTTCCTTCCCTCCCCCTTGAGGTTTCTGTTCAGTCGGGGAGAGGGAGGGTCTTATCCAAGACCCCTCCCGGTGACCGCTGCTTGCTGCGTGGTTAATAGGATGGCAAAAGATACTGCTTGTCTCGCTGAGTTATCGTGGACAGTATTTACTGAGCAAATACTGCCGTTTTTGCGTGAACCCAGGTGAGTGGAGAAGGAAATGAAAACTGTCAGAGAGTTGGCAAGCTGGGTGGGTAGGGAGCCGCCGTCTCCTAGAACCCGCCTGGATGGAAATGCTGGCTAGGCCCTGGTGTCCTGCGAGCCTCAGCCACCCAGCCCCTCCACCCCCCAGGGGCCCCATGCAGGACTTATTTTGGGGGACTGGCATCTGCTGGGTTTGGGGTCCCAAGGAACACTCAGCTAACAGCCTCCCTCCCTTTTTCTTGGGCTTAGGGGACCAGTGGCCTGGGATCCCCCAGTCTCAGAGGCTTAGGTCCCTGCAGTGAGCCCTTTCCTTGGGGTCCGCCAGGTCTGGAGAGCCTCGGGGACAGGTTTGCCACTTTCTGTCTGGGCAGGTGGATGCACAGAGTTGGGGCACCTGTGTGAGAGCTTGTGCTAACCACACAGCCCTGGGGAGTCCTCTGTCATGCACACCTGGGGGGCCTGAAATGGCTCCTGGGCCAAAGGGTCCCCAGCTAAGACGCCTTGGAGGGGTGCGGTGGCACATGCTGCTGCTGTGTAATGGGAAGAGGTGGCCCCAGGGCCAAGTTTTCTGCCTTTGTACAAGCCAGGTCCTGCCCTGCGGCTTCTGAGAGTGGTGACACCACCCACTTTCCAGACATGTAACCGCCCCGCAAGGTGGGGAAAAAACAAAACCTGAACTGTGGCCTCCAAGGCCCTGCCGGCCTCTCTCACCTGACTTCTCCTGCACCAGCATATCAGCCCCTGTTGAGTTCTGCTGCCTCGGGGCCTCTGTACTTGCTCTTCCCTCTGCTTGGGCCCTGGTGTTCTCTCTGCCTGGGTTGTTGTTTGGCACCTTGATTCGGTGCCAAATGTCACTAAGAGAGGCTCTCCGCACCCACCATCTGAGGCTGCGCCCCCCCCCCCCCCCGCCCCGGTGTTATTTCACATACTTTCCTTCCTGTCAGTTACCCCTCTTTCTGGATCTGTCTTGTGATTTACTCGCTCGCTCCTGTTTTGGTGCTCTCCCTGCTGGAACTTGTGAGCTGGAAGAGAGCAGGTATCGTGTCTGTCTTGTGTGTCCCCTGTGGGGTCCCAGTGCCCCGTACACGTTTGTGTAGTGAGTGAGTGAACGAGTGAGGGGAAAAACCGCGGTTCAGGAAGGCTGCACGTAAGGTCAGTCAACAGGCCCTGGTGAAACAAGCCTGTCGGGTCCACGCGCTGCCTGCAGAGGCTCTGGCTGTACCCCTTCTGCGTCTGGGGCACTGAAAGTGCAGCCTTAGGTTGGGGGACTTTTGTGGGCTAGACCAGCACTGGCCAGGTCACAGTGAGACTGAGCCTGCTTTCTGCTTGGTGTTCACACAGCCATGTCACCAGGGCTGCTCCACGCACTTTTCTCTGACCGGAGCCGGGGAGGGGTCTGCCAGCTTCGGAAAGTACAGGGTTTCTGGGCAAGTCATAACTTCTAGATTGGCACTCTTGTTTGGCCTCATTTCTTGCTAGAGTGTGGTGGTTTTCCCCCAGAGTTCAGATAGTTCGTACTGATGTTGATAGTGACAGCTAATGTACAGTGAACATGTACTCTACCAGGCACTGTTCTGAGCCTGCTTGTCCCCATTACACAGATGGGGACACTGAGGCCCAGCACCGTGAGTGTCGGGGTCCCAGTCTGCCTAGTCTCAGAGTCCTGCCAGGCCCTCGCAGGTCTGTCTTGGCCTGCACGTGGGACATGAGCTGCCATCCCCAGAGCATGAACAATGAAATGTCACGTGTAGACCGGCTCAGGAGGTGGCACGTGCACAGAGAACAGCGCCAGCGTGCCGAGAGTCCTCCTGAGGATGCAGCACCCCCGCACCTGTCTGCCCCTAAGGGTGACCGAGTCCCTGCTTCTGGAGTGGCTGAGAGGATCACAGGCCACTTCTCTTAGGTACTGCAGACACAGCAGAAACTCCATAATGTGGCAGTAGTGTTGTCAGCTGAGGAGGGGACCCCTGGTCTGGCCTGGCTCAGGGTGCGTCCGCAGCCCTGGGATGGAGTCATCTCCACCAGAGTCCTGGGTTAGCTGGCCAGAGCCCGGAGTCTGAGTTGAGGGTGTACAGAGGCCACGGGCTAGGCAGGGGGCACACTCCTGAGCCCTGGTCCCCTGTTAATTTTTTGTTTCTCCATCTAACATGGAGGCATGGGTGGGGGCATGAGTGGGTGGCAGTGGGACGGGAGTCTTGTGGTTTAGGGGGGACAAGGGCTCTCTTTGCTCTCACTGACCAGAGATGGACGGACTAGGGGTGGGCAGACGGATGGCTCTTGCTGTCCATCTAATTCCTGTTACATCTCTGTCTCCTAGTGTGTTGACCAGAGGTGACGGGAAGACCCTTGGAGGACAGGCCAGGGCAGCACTATGGTCCTCCACCCAGGTCCTCCGGATCCTTCCTCCCTGATGGCAAAGGCAGCCTTCTGGCCCCTGGGTCTCCTGGGAGATTTGCCTTGTAGGCAGAGCCAGGGCAGGCCTAGCAGACCTACTGTGTGCCTCCCAGTGTTTTCCATCAGGGGAGCCTGTGTGCTGTGTGCCGGCCCTTCTCTTCCATGCTCCGTGTGGGAGACGCGGTGCCTGCCTTGCGAGAATGTGTGTGCCGCTAGCACTCAACAGAAGCCACCTTTCTGGTTAGGCGTCTGTATGATTCTTTGTTAATTTGCTTTTCAAACAGCAAAACACTTTCACCTGGCTCAAAAATCCAGCTTTATGAAAAGGTATGTCCTGAAAAAAGTTTCAGCTCCAACCTTTCTCCTCCAGTTGCTACTCTCGCCACTCCTGAACTCGTTGTGCAGATATAACCACAGGTGTGCAGTCTCTGTCCTTCCTGTTTGGTAGAAGGAAAGGGTTATTCACCATATCTGTACCCGAGTCTGGGAGGTGTGTACCTGGGAATAAAGATGGGAAGAAAAACACCCAAAATTCTAGCTGAGCTAACAGGTGACTTCCTTTCTCTAGTTCTCCTGTTTCCTACCCTGATCAGCACCTGTCACTTTGATGATCCACAGAATGTACACCTAAAACCAGACTCGACCTGCTACAGAGTCCTGCTTGAGAAACCCCGCCCCTGCCTCCCCAAGGCCACATCAGCGGGTGAATGACTGTGTGCAGGCGGGTGGGCCTCGCCTGGCCCCAGCTCCCAGCCTTCAGTGCAGTCCAGGGGTGCGCTGTGCATTTCCGCTGAAAATGAGCGAGTTCTTCCCAGCTACAGGCGGGACCCTCAGGCTGAGGATGTGAGCCTCAAGGCAGGTGGTGGAGGCGGCCTCAGTTCTAATGGATGATGGCCCTCTGCAGGTCTGGACACAGCCCTGTGGGAGTGCCCAGTCTCCCCGTACGCTGGGCCATGTCTGGGAGACTCGGTGGTGGTGGTCTCTGCGAGCCAGGTCCGGCATCCCCCAAGGGCGCAGGCACACAGTCTGTGCTGGCTCTGGTGCTCAGGGCCAGGAGTGTCGGGGGTTTGGATGCAGCCCTGCTGGCCCATGTGCAGAAACTCACGCTGTCAGTCATGCCTCTGGGGGCTTTGATTGGGGGGGCCACATGCCTGGCCCATCTCTCTGTCAAGGGGTACAGGACTGAGTCCACTCAGATGATTGGGTTCAGTGAGGAGAGCCAGTGGTGGGAGAAGCCTTCAACTTGAAGAGCGTCTGAGCCTCAGGGCCAGAGCCCCTCGTCCAGGCTACCTCCTGCTCCTTAGATGGGAAGACTGAAGCCCAGAGAGCGGAGTGCTTTGCCTGCAGTCCTGGGTGAGGGTGGGGCGCCAAGCCGGTAACCCTCCTATTTGCCTTGGGTTGCTCCCCCATCCCCCCGAGGGCCCACAGCTGTCAGGGGCTGCTCCCTCCCAGGGGGACCCCACCAGTGGGTGAAAACAAAGCCATCATGTGGCCCCCGTGTCTGCGTGGGTGTCCACCACCCTGAGGTAGCAGCAGTTTGGCTAATTGTGGGGTTGGAACCTGGGCTGGGGTCCCTGCACTGTCACCACCTCCTGTTTTGTGAGTCAGCCCCCTGTCGTGTGGGAGACGAGCATCGTGGGAGCAGTGGTGACAGCGATGGCTGCCGAGGGCGCTGTCCTGAGGGCTCCCTGTCCTCACACACCCACTTTGTAGATGAGGAAACCGAGGCCAGGGTGATGAAGTCCTTGTCCAGGACCCGCCCACCACAGTGCCAGTCCACAGAAACTGCGAATATTCACCTGGACTTGGGCTGCGTCTTCAAGATGCTGTCGGGGGAGAATCTGAGCTTGAGTGGAGGGGAGGGTGGTCCACAACGTCTGAAGGGACAGCTTGGGACAGCCTTTTCCTGGGCTGCAGGATCAACAACAGGTGCCCTGTGCGGCTCTGGGCTGGCTGGCAGACCTCTGGGGACGGGCTGCCCTCTCTGAGCGCCATGGGCATCGATGCAGGTCTGCAGAGCCTGTGGCCACGTGCACAGGCTGAGAGAGGTTTGCTGCGACACCCACCATTACCGTACATCCGTCGTGGGCAGTGGGGCCTCAGGGCGAGCGCTCGCCTGGTGTGGCACAGAGTGGTGGAGGTGACTGCGGTCCTGGTGGATGGTGGCTATGTGTCTGCTGGCCAGCTCATTGTCCCTGCCCACTCTTGGGCACAGGTGAGGGTCTTGAGCCCCATGTAGGTGGGCAGGGACCATCTCCCAGGCTCCGTCACCCCACGCAGTCCCCTGCTCCCCTGTGGCTGGGGGTCGTCTGTGCAGCACTTGTGGGCTGCAGCACCTTTGAGGACCATGTGGGCCTGACGGCAGTGAGGATGACACACCCTTCTGTCTTTCCACCTCCACCCCTCTACTAGGCGCCTGGAGGCTGCGCTATGCTGGGAGGAGAGTGCCCGGGAAGCAGAGGATCATGGTGCCCCACGGCTGGGACTCTCACCTTCCCATGAGTCCAGTATGCCCAGGATGGGCGGCACAGGCTGCAGGGCCCTTCCCGGTGGCAGGCCACAGCCCTCCTTTCATCTGCCCCCGCTCTGAGTTTCTAGACAAAGTTTTGGGTCTGCAGAGTGTTCATATGTGTGCTGTGTGTGTGTGTACACGTGTGTAGTGGTGGTCCATGTGCCAGGTGTGTGCACGTGTGTAAATATGTGTGTGTGTTGGGGACCTGGCCAGGCACTTGTGTGTGCACATGTGAGATGTGTGTGTGCTCAGGGCCTGTGTAAGTCTTACCCCCCCCCACCTGTTTCTGCCTATTGCTGTATCTCCTTTCTGCACATCTAGCCGTGACCCGTCCAGCCCACCCAGACTCCTTCTGGGCAGCAGCTCCATGGCCTGGACCTGACTGCTCGGCCACATGCACAAAGCCCCACCCTGGAGCTCCCGGAAGGGCCTCACTTCCTCCGTCTGTTGTCCTGCCCCTGCTGCAGCAGGACAGTCACTCCTGCCCTCCCACTCACGGAGCTAGGCCCTGTCCCTGCCCCTCGAGCTTCTTGGGCTTGTCACTCTTGGCTCTGAATTTCCAGTTCAGTAACCCTGCCCTTCTGTGGCCCCTCTGTCCCCACCCCTGCCCTCGGCTCCTGCAGCTCCAGCCACACCTGCCCCGGGAGGATCCTCAGACACACATGTGGGCATGCTTCCAGCCCTTACAGTCTGCTCTCCCCCCCGGCCTGGAAGGGTCTTTCCTCAAGTGTTGGAATGACTTGCTCTCTCATCTCACACATTCTCTTCCCCTGGCAGGGAGTCTCTGGCCTCTGTGTCTGGGCCACGGCTGTCATCTCCTGGCTTATCCTCTTGGCTCTCATCCCCAGCAGATTAGACCCTCTGTGCCGCCTTGCTCCCAAGAGGACTCAGGTGGTCTCAGTTTGCTGTCCGATGTCTTTTCCCACCCAGAACCACCTCATGCACGTGCTTGTATTCAGAAACTCCTAGACCCAGACTGGGGGGGTCTGTTTGCGGTTCTTGTAGGGTTTTGATAAGTGGGCAGGCATTCGCCCTTCTGGAGGTGGTGCCAGGCCTGTTCCTGCTGAGGTCTGTACGTTTCGCTGACTCGTCCTGCCTTATGTCTTGGTCACTGTTTCCTAAGAGGTTGCTGCTGTGTGGATAAGAAAGCCATCTCTCCACCTCTCGTTTGTACCTGGGTGATTTGTGGAATTCCCTTGTTGGTTCTGACACCTTACCCGTGGAGTCTCAGGGCTTCCTTCTGGCCACCGTGGGATCTGCTGGAACCCCAGTGTTGTTGCTACCTGTCTCCTTTTGTGTCTTGTGGCGTCTGTCACACTTCCAAAGCGCTGGATGGGCGCCCCGCCCCTCTGGTGGGCCTTTCCTGCTTCCCCTCTGCTCGGCGTGTGCGTCCTTTCACGTGGACATTGTCCTGTCCAGGAAGCATCTGGGCCAGCGTCAGAAGTGGGCAGTGGAGCTCACTCTTGCCCTTTGTGACGATGATCATGTTCCTTCCCTGGATCCGGTGGTGTCGTGGTGCCCAGAGCCGGAGTCCAGGGCCGGCCCTGCCTGGCTGTGGTGGTGGAGCCTGGCTTCAGGTCACTTTGCCGACGCTTTAGTCGAGGTGTTTGGCATTGTGTCCCTAAGTAAAGTGAGTCTGAGGTTGTCTGTGTCTGCTGGTTCTGCAGCATCTTTTCCTGCGTTTTAGAGCAGTTCAAGTGGCCTATGAGTTGTCAGCTCCTCTCCACACTTGGAAAGGACTCGGGGCCCCGCTGTTCCAGCTCCGTTTGCCAGTGGTCACTTAGAGACCCAAGTCAGCTCTGCTTGGGTAGGGAGGCAGGTCACGAGTAAAGAAACTACGGGACCAGCTGGCCAGAAGCAGGGTCAGCAGGGCGGCCCCCCAGAGCAGGCCAGCCTGGGATGGGAGCTGCCAAGGGGCTACCCGTTAGCTGGTGGGTGGCAAGGCCTTGGGCCCTGTCCATGCCCCTGTGGGGGGCCTGTGCATGAGTGTGGCTGCCTTGTGGAGGGAGGATGCTGGAGTCTGGAAACCACCTCCACTGTGGGCGTGGGCGGCATCGTGCGCTGAGGGCAGCCAGAGTGGCAATAACTGCACACAGTGACTGGGCGAGGTGCCCGCTGGCGGCCTTGACTTGTGTGGTTCTTGTGCTCTGTGTGGAGCCCTGGGAGGTGGGGGCCGCTGTCACCCCTGTGGGGATGGGGAAACCAAGGCCCTAGGCCTCTGCCACTTGTCCAGGACAGAAGGACAGCTGGTCAGGGGCAGGGCCAAGGCGCCCTGCATGGTCACACCGCCTAGGCCGTGGCCGCCTGCCTGTGCTCCTCTACAGAGAACCCCTTGCTGCCCATCTCCGGTAACCGGGTTACCTACCCTTCCTTGTGGCTTCCTTGAGGACACGTCCTTGGGTGCAGCCTCCCTGAGGCCAGCGGGCAGCCTGAGCAGCTGTGCTACCTCCCAGTCTGGTTCTCAAGGCTGTGGGTTACATAACGGAGCCATGGCCTCCCTTATTCGGCCCCTGTCAGCTCCCTCTCGTCCCGACTGTTGCTCAGGACAGTCTCTCATTGCTTCTCGCTTATTGGGGCCCAGGCTGTGGTGGCCCTGGGGCAGGTCAAGGCCAGGCTTGCACGTGGGGCTCCTAGGCCTCTGAAGTGATTGCTGGCCAGCAGAGAGTACTTTGACTTGTTCTGCCCTCCCTGACTGACTGAGCATTTAATTAGTGCCGGCTGTGTGCCAGGCCCTGTGCTAGCCGTGGGGTTTGCTCCAGGCAGAGGAGGCAGACAGGTGACTAGACTGGTGAGTGCCTGGAAGGAAGTAACAGGCTGTCATGGTGGCATCATGGTGGCGTCAGGGGCTCGAGAGGAAGCCGCGCAGGCCAGGCAGGTTCTGGGGAGCTGGGACCAGCCTGGGAGGACGGCGAGGCCGGGCCGGGCTTTCAGGTTGGGATGCCTGGAGGAGGTTGATGGGGCCATCAGCAGAGGGGAAGCTGGGCTGGGGCGGTGGGTGGTCACCGAGGGCACTGAGACACTTTCTCCCTCAGGAGCTGGAATCTGAAACCTGCGTGGAACCGAGTGTTTTGGGGACTCAGAGCAAATGTGGTATTTGGTTCTAGTTCTGCGTGGAGAATGTTCCAGTGGCCTGGTTTGCCCAAGTAGTTCGAGAAAGAAAACTCGCCAAAGAGTTACCAGTTTTCTTTAGCTACCCAGGATTCTGTGTACCAGGCTTTCCTTTGTACTTGCGCGTGGGGGAGAGCTGAGTGGGAACCCTGGTGCCCAGCCCAGCGGGTGCAGCCCCCTCCTGCCCGACTTCCCAGTTGTGGTCAGTGTGCGTGTGTGCATGTGTGTGGGGAGTGTGTATGTATGTGTGCGCGTATGTGCACATGTGGGTGGGATGTAGGGTGTGTGTGTGGAGGTGTGTGTGTAGGGGGGTATACGTGGGTGGGGTGTGGGGGGGTATACATGTGGGGGGGTGTGGGCACGTGGGTGCTTGTGTACGCATGTGGGTGGGGTGTGGGGTATACCTGTGTGGGGGGTGTGTACGTGTGTGTGCGCGCGCACATGTGGCTTGGGGGGGGTGTACATGTGGAGGTGCACGTGTGTGCGTGTGTACACACGTGGGTGGGGCTTGCATGCGTTTGTGGGGTATACATGTGTGGGGAGCGTGTGTGCGTGTGGAGGTGCATGTGTGTGCGTGTGTACACGTGGGTGGGGCTTGCATGTGTGTGGGGGTATACATGTGGGGGGTGTGTACACGTGGGGGTGTGTGTATGAGGGGTATACATGTGTGGCGAGTGTGTGTGTACGTGTGTGGGGGTGTGCATGAGTGTACGTGTGTGTGGGGGGGAGTTGTGCGTGTGTGTATGTGGAGAGGGACCCCCTGATAGAAAGCCGAGGCTGGCCTGTCCAGGGGGTGCATCTGTGCCCTGCGGGCTGCCTGGCTCAGACGCCGCCTCGGGGGGCATCTCAGTGGGCCCAGCTCCGCTTCTTTCTTGGAGCACCCGTTTGGGGCAGGTGCTGCCCCTTGGACTCCGCACAGGCAGCGGACATGGAGCTGTGGACATTGAGCTGCGCACACTGACCCGGCTGCTGGCACCTGTCGCCCCCAGATAAAGGAGGGTTCTCTGGTGAGGGCTTGGTGTCGGTGGGTGGTTGTGGGGAGCAGAGAAGCCATCTGTGTGAGGCACGTGCAAGGCCCTGTCAGGGGACTACCACTTGCACCCCATTGCCAGGGAGCAGTGGAGACCGGAGCCCAGCAGGATCTACAGTGATGCCAAAAGTCACAGAAATGGGAACACCGGCAGCCAGGGAAAATGTGCATGTCTCCTCCACGCCAGGCAAGGCATTGACTCGCCTTATCCTCCCAGCAGCCCCTGAAGGATGTGCTGTGCTGTTCCCATTGTACAGACAAGGAAACTGAGGCACAGAGGTTCAGTCACTTCTTGAGTCTACACGGTTGGAAGAGGCAGAGCAGGATTGGAAGCAAGCATGGGGAGTAAGTCTGCTGTGCCTCAGGGGGCTGGGGTTGGAGGCCATGGGGAGAGAGCGGCAAGGTCCCCACCCATTGGGCCTGGACCTGCGTGTCCAGCCTGGCCCCGCCTGTCCAGCCTGGGCTCCAGCTGTCTGGCCTGGGCTCCACTTCTCTGGCCTGGCCCCATCCCTCTGGCCTGGGCTTCACCTCTCTGGCCTGGGTCCACATATCTGGCCTCCCTGCCTTTCCCGTCCTTGGAAATGACCTCAGAGTTTCACTCTGAGTCAAGAGTTGGCCCCAGAGGCCCTGATACCCCACTGGGCTGGTGGGTCCCTGGTGGGGCATCCAGACCAGCCTCCGTGGGAGCCCCAGCCCTGCATGGCTATCATCCTTACCCTGACTCCTCTCCCTAGCCCACATCACACTGGTTACCCTGAATCTGACATGTCATACCACCTCGTACCCAGCAGCTGCCACCCTCCCTGCAGACACCCCCCAGCCGCGGGGGAGCTGTTCATGCTCACGTAGGCCCAAGGGTTTCGGCCCTCAGTAAGAGCCAGAGTCCCTACAGGGACCCTTGGGTCTGCCATGACCATCACCTCTCTGACCTCACCTGCTGCAGCTGTGCCCTCTGACCCCCCAGCCCCAACCCCACGTGCTGGTCCCTAGCAGGTCTCTGGCTGACCTTTGGCCGATGCTCTTCCCACGCACTGCATGGCCTGTCCTCAGCACTCGGCTCTACCTGTAGCCCCAGTGGGGATTTGTCCGACAGGAGTGTACATAGCTCCATTTCTTGGATAAAGCCAGGGGCTCCTGGGTTCTGAGATCATGTCTCTGCCTGGCCCAGATCCCCCAGGAGCCCTCTGTCTGTCATCCATGGAATGAACCCACATTCCCCATGAGGCCTGGCCCTGCCCACCCCCCTCAGCGAGGCTCCTTGTCCCAGGCGCACTTGCCTCAAGGCCTTTGCACCTGCTGTGCCCCTGCCCAGCAGTCTTACCATCTCCCAGGAGCAAATTCAGGACACTTCCTCTGAGGCCCTTCTGGCCAGCACAGGAGGCCAGTGAAGCAAGTGAGCCTTGGCTGGAAAGCTGATTCAAATCTGCTTCTCTTCTTCCTCCTCACATGGCCCCTGCCTGCTCTGGACCTCAGTTTCCTCATCTGGGGAGGGGCTGATGAGGTGAAAGTGCCTACTGCACGGCCCTGTCTCCCTCCCTGTCTCCTCTTTGAATCCCTTCTCTGAGCTGATCCTGTGGCTTGTTTCTCTTTGTACCCCCTACCCCACGACAGAAGCAAGCAGGAGATGCTTCAGCAATAGCGGCTCTGGCTCCTGGCCTTCCTGGGCGACTCCCCCTGGCGGGCTGGGCAGACTGGTTGGCCTGGTGGCCCCACCACGTGTGACAGCTGAGCAGCAGCTGCACAGATCCCAGGGATGTGTGTGGGGTGGGGGAGCTCTCGGGGCGGCAGGCCTGAGACCAGCTCTGGCAGTCATGAGGGGCTGGCCAGGCTGCGCCTCGGGGTTGGTGCTCTGACGCCTCCCTCAGGCGTCCTGGGCTGAGAGGCTGGGAGGGGTCTGGGCAGAGAGACCGACCTCAAAACCTGATTGTCAGGACAGCGGCTGTGAACATGAAACCCCTGCCGAGTGTGGGTCGGAGGGTGAGGGCAGCCTGCCAGGCTGGAAGCGGGTGGGATTTGGCCTGAGTCCTGGATGATAGATCTATTGACTGAACACGTGAGCAGGTGAGGGCAGCCAAGGGCCTCGAGTCCAGGAGGTTCTGGGAGACAGGCCTCAGCCTCCTGGCTCCTAATGGGGAGGGGGCTCCGGGCCTGGCCCTGTCCAGGGCTGTCATGGTCATCCCACAGGGCCTCCCTCCCACGTAAGGTGGGAAGTGGAGGGGTGAGTGGGGGGTGAGGTCTCAGGTGGGCTGTCCGCCCTGCCCAGAGGGCCAGCTTCGAGTGCCCATGCTTGGTGACGAGGGGTGGGCTCTGGGCAGCTGTGTGGCTCAGGCCCAGTGCTAGGGGCGAGGCCCCAGTGCGGTTCCAGGACCAGAGGGGGCGCCTGCTTGGTTGAAAGGGCACAGCCACACCTTTGCCTGTAGGCTCTGGGGCCTGGAAGGGCTTGGCCCCCCGTGAGGGGGATTGCTGTCTGTGTTTGCCAGTTCTGGTTTCTTTTCCCCCCACGGTTGGTTTACTGAAGCGCGCAGTTGGAGAGTTCATTGGTGCTGCATAGTAATGATGTTTAGGGAGCTAAAAATAGTCATGTGAAATTGCTACAGGAAAATTTGTCAGTGAGTTCTTGGCATCGGGTGGTCCAGGGAGGGTCCAGGGGCCTGGTGCTGGGGGCTTCACTGCAGAGCCATGTTTGTCCGTCTGTCGGTGTGCACTGACAGGTGTACAGTGACCCAGGAGGGCTGTACAGGGAGATCTGTGGGTGGCCAGCGGCCGAAGGCCCTGGATACTCCCCTTGGGGTCTCCTTGCTCACAGCCTCTGACTCCTGTAGTGACGATGGGAGCTGGCAGCCCCCAGGGTTGGCGGTCGGGTGTCCTGGAGCGCCAGTGGACAGAGCACCCAAAGACATGACTCCAGGCCCTGGGCTGCTGGAGTTCCTCCTGGCTCACCCAAATTGTTGTTGCAGCCTTGGCAGTGCCTCAGTTTTCCCATTTGTGCACTGGGGCACTCCTAGCACCTGTTTTTGTGGGGTCGCAGTGTGGATCCACGAGCAGCTGTTGGTGACGCGCTCGGCAGACCGAGCGCCCTGGGTGTCAGACACGGGCCCACCGCGTGCCTCGGCCTCACTCCTCCCCGCAGGTCTGCAGAGGCTCTCTCGGGACTGTAGCTCTGCTTTCTCTCTCCGGCTGCAGCCCTCCCTGGGGTCCTCGTTGTGACAGTCGTTGTTGGGGCTCCGCCTCAGCTCTCACCACGGCCTGGGCACAGCTGCCACTCCAGTCTGCAGATGAGGAAACTGAGGCCACCCCGAGCCTTGCTGTCTGGGCAGAGCCGGCACTCTCAGCGCAGGCCCAGCAGGGGCAGAACCGTGGCACTGCGTGTGCCTGAGTGTGAGTGAGCCTCTGATACCGGCACAGGCTCCCACAGGGTCGGCATCACAGGCAAAGGCTAGCCCCAGCTATGGGTGCCAGGCAAGGGGCCAGCTCACGCTCACCAGCTGTGCAGTGCAGTGCAGTGCAGATGCGTCCCATTGACGCCCCACGGCAGGAATTGTTGAGTGCTGTGGTGACCGAGGGCCCCTACGATGCGCGGCATGGGGTCTGCTTCCTGAAGCCCAAGGATGTCTGGGCCCATTCTCAGGGCATTGGCTCAGTGTTGGAGTGGCTGCTTCTGGACCCCAGTGAGCCCTGCTCCTGCGAAATCCTGCTGAGATGGTGATTTTCCTTCCAGGAGAGGGAGCTGGCGGGGCTGGCGGCTCAGAGTTCATCCTCTTGAGCCTTCAGGTGGGAAACACCGTGGCCTCTCCTGGAGCCAGGATGTGTGTACACACGGTCTTCTGGTTGCGTAAGCCAGGAGAAGATAGCCTGTGGTCTCACTGTCCCCTCTGTCTGCACAGGACAACGCCTGCTGCCCACTGGCTCACCCTCAGTTGGACTAGGGGCAGATGGCCTCCCCGCTCCCCCGCTGCTTCCAGATGCAGGAGCTCCTGCCCTGGGGCCTGACCTGCTTGCACCCACCCGCCATGGCCTGCCTCCTCTGGCCCGGGAAAGCAGGGACATCTGGCTATGGTCAGGACAGAGCTGGACCTAGTCCAGGCCAGGGAGGGGGCCCAGGCACTGATGTTTCAAGGGTTCTGACAATCTACTTGGTTTTTGATATTCGTGTGTTTTTTTTAAAAAAAAAAAACAAAAAAATGCCAAAACAGTTTTACAAAAAATGTGATAAATTTGAAGGACTTGTTGACAAATGCGTCGTTTTCACCGCACAGGTGATTCGGTGACTGGATTTGTCTTGAGAGATGGCCTGGAGTTGCCCTGAGGCCCTTCCGGAACCGTGGAGGGGCCCAGGCAGGACCTGGAGGAAGGGTCTGTGTGCGGCACCTGCCACCTGGCTGTGCGGTTGACATTTCTGCCTCTGCCCTTCCATCCCTCTACCCCGTGTGTCTCTTTTGGTCACAAGTGCTCGTTAGCAAGACAGGTCCCGGCCCAGCTAGGTGTCCCCGTGGGGTGGGCTGTTTGTGGTTAGTAATGGAACGTTAGCACATTCTGTGTGTGCGCATACTGCAGATCACACACGGACAGCCCCGTTCTCATTCCAGGGCCCAGACTCCAGAGCTCAGAGCTCGTCCCCCGGGCGGTTTCTGTGATTTTACCCAATTGGGTCAGAAGCAGCCCTGGACGGCCCTAGAGCAGTTCCTCCTCCTTCTCTCAGAATGAGTGGCTCCCTGTAAAAGTGAGGCTAAACCCGCAGTGACTTGGGAAGTGCGTGTCGCGGGGTCAGGTCACATGGGGCAGGATGCTCGTTCCGGAAGGAAGTGGCCCATGGGACGCTGAGGAGAGATAACTCGCTGCTTTCTGTGGCAGTAAGAAGGTCTCGGCAGCCTGTGGGGGGCTCCGAGGTATAGAGGTGCATGCTGTGTGCATGTGGGAGTTGACAGGCCGACTCTCAGGGCCGAGCAGGGTGGGGCTCAAGGGCCTGTCCAGTGCGGCCGCAGTACAGAGAAGGGCCTGGCAGAGATATGTGTCCTGCTCAGGGACTCTGATCCAGCCCACTGCCCAGGCCGTGGAGGCTGGGTGTGTGTGTGCCAGTGAACGTATGCTTGTGTGCATGAGTGTGAGTGTGTATGCGTGTGCATCGTGGAGGGCCTTGAAGCCCCCACCCCTCACCACACCTGCGTGCACGGCAGGTGGCCCCTGCACTGCCCTCGGCGTGGTGAATGTTGTCTCAACCTGGCTGGGCCACAGGGGCCCAGACATTTGGTCAGCCATTGTTTTGGATGCCTATGAGGGTGTTTCTGGGTGAGGTTAGCGTTTAAGTCTGAGTGAAGCAGGTGGCCCTCCCCCTTGTGGGCGGGCCTCATCCAATCTACTGAAGGCCTGAAGAGAACAAAAATTCCCACCTTCCCCCAAGGAAGCGGGAGCTACTCCTGCCTGAAGGCCTTGAACTGGGACATGGGTTTTTTCCAGCCTTTGGACTGGAACTACCCCATCAGCCCTCCTGGGTCTCTAGGTTCTAGGGCCCAGGGCAGATCCGCAATCATGAAACCAGCTCCTCATAATAAAGCTCTTCCTGTATACACATCCTGTCTGTCTGTTTCTCTGGAGAGCTCTGACCAGTACACCCGTTAGAGCATGTTGCCTGAGGTCTTACTGTGGTTCTTCTCTGCAGGCCTGACTGCAGTCTGCTGGGCCCACCTTCTGCGCCATGATGGGGGCCTGGGTCCAGGTGGGGACCCTGAGGCTGGGCAGTGAGGTTATGAGGTAGCAGACATGCAACCTGGTGCCCTGTGGTCGGGTGGCAGCATCCAGGGTGGACAGGTAGGGACTGTGGGGACTTCACTGCTTCCCGGGCCTGTGTGGGATTGGCCTGTTAGCAGTGAGACCTGCCCGGGGCAGGAGGCCCGAAATAGCAGCGAATTAGAGTGATGGGCCCCGCCCTCGTGGGATAGGTGAGCAGCAATGTTGCTGGATCCCTCTGGGCCTTAGATCTGTCTGTAAGGGGGGACGACGGTACTCACTTGTCACGGGGGTACCAGGAGTCAACAAGTATTAAGTAGTACTTACCACATGTGGGAAGCAAGCTGCTGTCTTCACCAGGACTTTCTCGTCATGGCAGGGACAGCCTCGGTTTTCTTCCTGGGGAAGCCTGTGGCCGTATGCAGGGCCAGGTGCTGACTGGTAGAGCCTCCTGCCTGGCATCCCAGTCTGGGGGGGTGGGCACGAGAGAGGGAGCATGGAGCTCCTCGCCGCCTCAGGCCTTTGTACTCACTGCTCTCTGTGGGAGACTCCCCAGGCCCTGCCCAAGGGTCCTCCCTGAGCAGCTCTGAAGGGGCCCCTTCCCTTCGGCTTCCCTGCTTGTGTTACCCTCCTGTCTGTTTGGGTGTCACGGCAATTTGTCTGGTGGGCCAGCTCCCTCCTGAGCTGGTCACTGATGCCTCGAACTAAGCTGGCATACAGTCGGTGCTCACTGTCAGTTTAATGAGTGCAGGGGTAGGGGGACCCACAGAGCCTGGAGTTGGCCTGATACATACAGCAGGGCAGGGGCTGGGAGGTCCTGGGATCAGCAGAGGCTCTGTCAGGGCGTGGGGAAGAGTGGCCTCCTCTGAGATGAGCTGGTGCTCTGACTGGTTCAGAGGAGGGTCGAGGGCATCTGCCCGGGGCTCCAGGAGAGGCCGCAGAAACGCAGGTGGCCTGTGGGTGTCCATGGGATCTGATAGCCCGGAGAGTGAGCATGGGGAAGGGTCTGTCCTGTTCCAGGAAATCAGGTTCCACCTGCTGCCCAGGCGGAAGCCCGTGGAGCTTTTGGCAGAGCCACGTGGCTTGGGCTAAGCTGGTCATCAGTTGGGACCTGAATTCCAGGCTGGGGAGACAGCTTTGGCAAAGGAGGGTTTCCACCCTCACAGATGTTCCAGGACAAATGCCCCGCCTGTGCCCTCCCAGCCTGGCTGACCTTTAGGAGCCCCCAGCCCTGCTGGCTCACCCGTCCCTCTCCCTTCCCTCTCCCTTCTCTCTCTCTTCCCGCTGCCCCTCAGGGCCGGCCCCCCGACCTCATACAGGAGGGTACGCACGCCAGCCCTCACTCTGGGGTCAGAGGTCAAGGGGTGCTCCAAGCCCCTTGGGGAGAGGCCGTGGGCAAGCTGTCCTTCCTTGAGTCCTGCTGTGAGCCCTAGGTCTGTGTGACTGTGGGTTTGGACCCCTTAGGGGAGAATCCTGGGAGTGCGGAGGGTCCCACCCTAAGAGAGGATGAGCCTGCTGCTGCCCCATGTGCAGCTGCAGAGGCGGGTGGTCAGTCAGCCTACAATTGTGCATGGTTGCTCCCAGCCCAGGCTGGGGGTCACACATGGCGGGGTAGTCATGGAGGCTTCTGCGCCTGGAAGGACAGCTCTAGTCTGGCCAGCCTCTTCAGTGCCCCTCACTAATTCTGGGAATTGTGGGACCCTCTCACTGGGCAGGAGGAGGGGTGTGGGGGGACATCTTGAGGCAATTCCTGGCTCTAGGTCGGAGGGCCTCACGTGGCAAGCACAATGTGTCCCTGTCCCCACCTCCAGGCCAGGGGATCATGACAAACTGGGACATTGGTCCTTCCTGCCACCTGCCCAGGTGAGCTGAGGCCTCTGAGGCCCCAGCCAGGCGCCCACCTGAGAGCAGAGGCCAGCTCTGGGAGAGGCCGCCATGGTCGCTGCTGGTTGCATTGACCAGATCCCCTTGGGTCCTTGGGAGCCACTTCCTGTGGAGGTATGAGGGTATCACCTGGGGACACTTCCCATGGGGATGTGAGGGTATGACCTGGGGACACTTGTGTGGGAGTGTGAGGGTATCACTTGGGGATACTTCCTGTGGGGATGTGAGGGTGTCACCTGGGGACACTTCCTGTGGGGTTGTGTGGGAATCACCTGGGGATACCTCTTGTGAGGTTGTCACCTGGGGACACTTCCTGTGGGGATGTGAGGGTGTCACCTGGGGACACTTCTTGTGAGGATGTGAGGGTATCACCTGGGGACACTTCCCACGAGGCTGTGAGGGTATCACCTGGGGATACTTGTGAGACTGTGAGGGTGTCACCTGGGGACACTTCCTGTGGGGATGTGTGGGTATTACCTGGGATGTGGGGCAGCATTTCAGCTGTGGGTAGACGTGTCGGCATTGCCCTCATTCAGACCTTCCTCCTCCCCTCCCCCTTGGGCGGGTGCTTTCAGAATCTTCTGGGTCCCTTGTTGCCATTTCCCTCCCTCCTCTTCGGCAACCCATGGACCCAAGGGAGAGGCCAGTGGGCGACACCTCGCCTGCTCACCACCAGTAAACCAGGCTCTTCTGGGCTCCAGGCACGTTGGAAGGGCTGCAGGTGAGGTGGGTCCAGGATCTCTTCTGCATAGTAGGAGCTGTGCACCATCGTGCGGGCCCCCCGCCAATGGGGCATGAGTGATCATGCTGCCATTGTTGGCATCAGTGCAGCACAGACTTATTAAACATCCGCTGTGTCAGGCCCTGCTCTGGGCACTGGGTGCAGCTGTGAGCAAGGTGGGCACAGGTCCCTGTTCTGTGGAAGGGGTCTGGGGTCTCTGAAGGTCTGCACACCCAGCTGAGACAGGGAGCTCTCTCCCAAGACAGGACTCCACAGCACCAGCATTCTGGGCTGCATGGAGTTGGGTGGATAAGCCCGCAGGTGGCTCAGGCCCCGGGGTGGAGGCAGCTGGAGCTGGACTGTCTCTGCCTGTGGTCAGCTATGCCAGTGATGGCCCTCAGCCCAGGAGTTCAAGGGGCACCCCCAGGAAGGTTGATGCCTCACCAAGGCCGAAGCAGCCATCAGTCTTGGCAGCTGCTTCCTGCTGAGCTTGGGCAAAGAAGCTCCATGCTGGGCCAAGGATTAGGGCCCCCATTACTAGCGAGGGCTCCTTGGGAAACTCACTCCCCATCCAGCTTTCTTCCAACATCACCCTCTCTGGCTCCCTGGTCCTGACAGGCCCACCCACGCTCATCTGACCCATCTGTCCCCAACCCGTCCCTCCATCTCCCCTCGCTCCCCCTCAGATCTGGCCCTCCCAGGATGGGAGGCTCTTTGCCAAGGTGTAAGTCATGACCTGACAGCCCACTTGGAGGGCCCAGCATTCCCACGTAGGTGCTGTCACATGCCCAGGACCCTACTTTCAAATCACAGGGTTGCTCATGTGGTGTCACTGGTGGGATAACGTGGAATTGTGTCACTGCCGATTAACTGGCTTTGTCATTCCTCACCCGACAGAAGGACATGGCCCTGAAGCCACATGAGAGGAAGGAGAAATGGGAACGTCGCCTCGTTAAGAAGCCCCGGGAGTCAGAAAACTGCCCGTCTGCAGAGCCGAGTGAGAACGGGCGGCCCTTGGAGGTGGGCAGCCCCGAGCAGGACCTGGAGCCTGCCTGTGACCGGGGAAAGAAGAAGGTCCCGCTGCAGCCCACAAAGCAGGTGAGCACTGGGCCCCGCCCCCACTCAGAATTGAGAGCTCTGTGCCCCATTCCCCCTGGCGCCCTCGGGGCCACACCAGCACCTGGACACCACCCGTTGGCACCTGGGCCTGCCTGGCAACGCGCTCCATCGTTGTTGGGCATGGGGTATGGGGCATATGTGGACTGGGGCCTGGGGCAGCCGCCCGCCGTGAGCCTGGGTCCTGAGCAGACGCGGGAGACCTGCCCCAGGTGAGTCACAGTCAGAGAGAGGCCGTGCCAGGCTGGGAGCTCAGGAATGCAGGGGGGAGCGTGTGCTCGGGTGGGATGGGAAGCTGCACCCGCTGATAGGCCGGCCCCGTTTCCCCATTGCGTCTGTCAGGCTCCGCCGACCACGGGGTGTCCAGTGTGTCTGTAATGCGTGAGGACCAGGCTCATCGCCAGGTGCTCTCCATCTGCTACACTGACGTGAAACACAGTGTGTCTGCAAGGCGTGGGGGAGGGAGTCACGTGACTTGTGGTTGGTGGTCCAGGTGCAAGGGGCAACCCCACCCACCTGGGGCCCCTCCTCTACAGCTGCTAGGAGCAGGCCCTCAGTGGGAGTGGCGTCCTTGCCGTCACCCTGAGCCCAGCTGGGGTGGGGCGGGAAGACTGGGTACAGGGTCTTTCTCCCGGAGCATAGGGTTCTGTCCTAGGTGTTGGCTCAGCACTGTAGCTGCTTTCCTCTTCGGGGCTCACTGGTTTGCGCCTTCTTTTCAGAGAGGGGTTCTTGGTGTTTCACACTCCACTTTCAACTCCCTTGGGGATTGGGCTGCTGGTGAGGGGGCAGCATGTCTCAGGGGCCGGGGCTGGATGGGGGGTCTACAGGCACACCTGCCCAGGTGGACACGTGCTCTTTCTTCCATGCAGGTGTGCTCCCCAGAAGGGGGGCCGCTCCCAGCCAACCACTGGGACCAGAACGGCCCGGCCCAGCACCAGCAGCAGCTCCAGCCCAGCCAGCCCCAGGGGTCACTCCCAGCCCCGTGTCAGCGCTGCCAGCCCCGTCGGGCTCTCCCGGACCCCGGGCAGCCCTGCCAGCCCCAGCGGCCAGTCCCGGGTCAGCGTAGCTGGCCCCAGCGGTCACTTCTGGGCCCGAGACAGCCCTGCCAGCCCCGGCGGTCACTTCAGGGCCCAAGTCAGCCCTGCCGGCCCCAGCGGCTGCTTCCAGCCCCAGATCAGCACTGCCGGCCCCAGCGGTCACTCCTGGCTCAGCCCTGTCGGCCGCGTTGGGCACTTCTAGGCCCCAGGCAACGCTGCCGGCGCCTGCGCTCCCTCCTGGCCCCGTGGCAGCGCTGCCGGCCCCTGCGGTCCCTCCTGGCCCCGTGCCACCTCTGTCGGCCCCTGCGGTCCCTCCTGGCCCCGTGCCACCTCTGTCGGCCTCTGCGGTCCCTCCTGGCCCCGTGCCACCTCTGTCGGCCCCTGCGGTCCCTGCTGGCCCTCTGGCACCGTTGCTGGCCTATGTGGTCGTGTGTGGCCCCATGTCCCCATGGTCAGCCCAGCAGGGTATCAGGACAGCGGTGCCAGCCCCCACAGTCGCTCCTCATGCTGCATCCATGCCACCGGCCTACCAGCTCACTCTCAGGCCAGTGCTGCTGCCCCCGGCAGGCGCTCCTAGCCCCATGCCAACCCCGAAGGTCCCTCCTAGGCCAGCCCAGCCGCCCCCGGCGGTCACTGCTGGGCCTCAGTCAGCCTCAGCAATTAGTTGAAGCCCCAGAACAGCCCAGCCCCCCCAAACCTTCACTGCTGGGCCGTGGACAGCCGTGCCAACAAAAGCGGCCACTCCTAGGCCCAGAACAGCCGTGCCGAAGAAAGCGGCCACTCATGGGCCCGAAACAGCCTTGCCAGCCTTTGCGGTCACTTCTGGGCCCGGGTCAGCCCTGCAAACCCCAGCCATTACTCCCTATCCCCGAGCGCCCATCGCTCCTGGGACGGCCCCCCCCCACCCCGCCGACCTCTCCTGGGGCTTCCGAGCCAGCCACGGCGCTCCCTGCTGGACCTGGTTCGGGCCCGCCAGCCCCAACTCTCACTCCTGGCCCTGGGTCGTCCCTGCCGGCCCCTGAGGTCAGGACGGACTCGATCCTCCACCCCCGCAGTGGCCCGCCAGGCCCCATCCGTGAGCCCTGGAGCCTGATGCCTATTTTCCAGACCACCCAGGTGTGGCTGCGCAGGGCAGGGCCAGGGCCGAGGCGGCCTCACCCTGCAGCCTGAGATGCTTTGCCAGACTGGCCAGAGGCCTCCAGACAGGCCAGGCTGTTTGCGATTGGAAACTGAGGCTCAGCAGAGGCGAGAGCCTCCCCGCAGGGCCGCCACGAGACTGAGGCCTGCCCACACCAGGAAGAAAGGAGAGGACCCTCAGCGTCTTCCCGCCCCCTGCCATGCCTGCTTCCACCGTGCCCGCTGCTTTGTGACGTGCACACCCCTGGGAGAGGGAGCACAGCGACCCCCAAGGGCTCGGGTTTGGGGGGGGGTCCCTCAGTGTCTCTGTGCCTCTTAAGTTCCCACGTGTCCTTGTATGTCAGTCTCCATACAGGCCCGCCCCAGGTGTGCTGCCCAGTGAGTGTGTGTGTGACTACATGCATGTATGTGGTGTGCATGTGTGCGTGTACACGGTATGTGCGTGTACATGGCACGTGTGCGTGTGTGATTTGGGGGCGTCCAGCTGCAGGCCTTGCCCTCCTTGGGCCCCACCTCTCTGGCCAGTGTGTGTCCCCTGCCCCCAGGCAGAGTGTGGGCACAGCGGGAGCCAGGCCTCAGGTCCCGCACACCTCCCCTTTGGCAAAGGGTGATGTGTGTCTACCTCCAGGGTCCTGTGACTGCGAGGAGGGGATGCGAGGGGCTTTCGGGGCCATCTGTGGTCAAGTAGGAGCTACTGGTGACAGGGAGCTCGCCCCATGACTCTGCCTCATTTCAGTGGCCGAGCACTGCAGCAAGGGGCAGACTCTCCTGTCCACGCAAGCTCTGGACCAAGAGGGCCCGGCCATTCTCGGAATGCCCCTCCTGGCCTCCCACTTGGCCCCTGCAGCTTTCTGGCTGTCGGTCCCCCAGGATGTCCTCTGTCAGGACAGACCTCACACTACAGAGCTTTCTCCGCCCCCCGCCTCCCGTACCCACGCTCAGGGGTCGCCCATCCCTTGCCCCAGACCCTTGGCCCAGGGCAGCCGCACCCTGGTGCTCCCAGAGTCCTGGGCACGAGGCAGCAGCTCAGCTTTGACTCTCCAGTCTTTGGAGGTGCTGGGGGAGGGAGCTGCAGCCCTTTTTGGAGCGCAACATCGGCCTTTTGGGGGTGCACTGGCCGGGCTCCTGCTCTCTGCGCCGGGTCTCACCCAGCTGTGACGGTCGCTTCCACTGCGGACCCCATTCTTGGAGGCCACAGAGGTGCTGCGGGTTTCTAGGCCCAGGCCTTCCCCTCTCCCCACTTGCTAATGAGGCCCTCAGGGTCCTGACCTGCCAGGTGAGGGGTCCGCCCTGCAGCCTGACACCAGGAGCAGGGCCTGCAGGCATCTGTTCTCACCCAGGCTTTCCCTCCCAGAAACGCGGGGCTTATTTTTCTGATTAAAGAAAATAAAAAGTGCAGTGCCGTTATTTTTATAACAGCATCAGTTTGTAATTTAATGGATGAGCGTGTGTCGTACGTGAAGTGATTGATTCCGACAAGTGGTTTTCTGCGCTTCTGGACCTGCCTCTCTTTTATTATGGTCTGACTGAGCAGCGAGATGGCGGCCCGGGGAGGGGCCTGGACACGGCTCGTGTGCTGTGTGGTGTGGGCCTGGAGAACTCCAGCTCACCATAGTCACCCTTTTCCCTCGCTGGCAGGATTGGCACCTCCTGACCCCTCATGTTCCCGTCTCCTCTTGTCACTGCTGAGGGTGGCAAGGATTCAGGCCCCCCGCCCCCCGGAGCCCTCCTGACCTGAGAGGCAGCGTGAGCATCTCGGTCATGGTCCCCGTGCGTGCTCAGGTCTGGGTGAGGCCCACGGGCGGGCTGGCCAGGGCTGGTATGGACAGGTGCAGCCACTGCCTCTAGGCCTTTCTGCTCTGGGGGTATTGGCAGCGGCTCTTTGGTGCCACTTAGTGGGGTAGACAGACCTGACAGGGTGCCGGCCAGCAGAGAAGAGGGTGGAGACCGCAGTCTCCTGGACTGGGCCCGTGGGGTCCATGAGGCCAGGGCCTGGGGCCGCTCCACTTCTCCCCATGTGGAACCAGCCCCCCCATGGGTGAAACCCATGGTGAGCATAGGGTGGGGGTGGGACCTTGGATCCCCCACTGTTTGCTTCGTGATCGCTTGCTGAGGAAGGGGTTCGGGTTCCATCTGAGCCCAGAGGGGCTGCAAAGGCCCGCATGACCCGCTGTGGCCACGGCTGGCCTTGGGTTCGAAGAGCTGGGAGCCTGAGGGTACACTGTACTTCAGGGAGGCACCAGCTGCCGTGGGGGGACCGGACCATGCGTGCCATGTCCTGAGGGACCGCTGCCGACTGTGTTGCCGTGAAGAAATGCAGGTCCTGCGTGGCCAGATGTTTGATGTTTCTGAAAGCAGCTGGAAACCTACATTTTTCTGTGGATTTGGCAGTTTTGAAACAGTGAATAATTCTAATTTTATGAGCCATCTTGCAGGCCAGAGGGGCAGCTGTGTGGGCCTTGTGTGGCCTAAGGCAGAAGTTCGGGCCTGGGCGGCTGATCTGCCCCCGAGGCCAGGGGTGTGGGGTATGGCCCCCCCATCACGGGGAGAGTGGGGGCTGCCTGGCCTGAAGAGTGGGGTTGGAGTGAGTCTTTGAGGGGTGTGGTGGGGGACTGCGGGAGGCCTCATGCTGCCCCAGAGACCCCTCGGATGGAGACCAGACCCTGAGTGCCGTGTTCTGCTGGGGCGTCCCCTCCTCTGAGCCCTGCAGCACCCCACCGCCCGCCCTGCGCGGGCCCCTGCCTCCACTTCTCCATCTGCAGGCTGGGCCGTGGGGAAGGAACACGAGCCTTCGGTGCCAGAGCTCCTGACCATGACGAGTGAGGACGACGGTGCTGGTGGTTGTGGTTTGTTGTTGGATGGAGGAGGGGGTGTCTGTGTTGGTCCCCGGGAAGGTGGCACCGAGAAGGGGTTTTTCGTGCAGGTGCCTCCTCAGGAGACCCCTTGAGATCCACCTGGTGGAAGGCAGGCAGCCCGGGAGGGGAGGGCACAGGCGTGGGTGACCCATCGGGTTCCCAGTCCTTGGAGAGGTCCACCTCTGCCTGGGGCACCCAGTCCAGGCTGGCAGAGCTCGTGGAGAAGAGCTTGTCTGCTGCCATGCCACGTCTTCGTGTGTGTGTGCTTGTGGGCCTCTGAGCAGAGAGGTGCTCTCTGGGTGGGCCTGGCCCCGACACTTCAGACCAGACCTGCCCCTCACGTTGGAAACACCCCAGAGGATGAGCCCTCTACCTCCCGCTCGCTGAACGAGGATTCTGTCAGCAGCTGCGTCGCCGGGCAGTGTTCCAGGCAGTGAGGATGCAGTCTGACCAACGCGGGTCACCCCAGCCCGGGAGCTCTGCTCTTGCCGAGCGTGACTCAGGCTGTGTGCGTCTGGCTGCACTGACATTTGGCTGGACAGGGAAGCCGGCCAGCCCTCCCCCCCTGGCCAGAGGCTGCAATGATCACAAGACATCCCCGGCAGCTCACCAGAGCGGGGTAGTTCTAAGGGAGATGGTGTCCGTGTCCAGCCGCCCACCCTTGCCTGGGGGACCTGGCAAGAAGCCTGTCCCAGGCCTGGGTTTGGGGGGCCCGAGACAGAGCGGCACCACCCAAACCCCTGGAGGGGCCCCAGGGACCTTGTCAGAAGGAGGTTCTGACCCTGCAGGCGAAGCTCAGAGCAGCGTTTGATAGGACTTGATGGGAGTCACACGCAGGATTGTAGATGCTCTAATAGCCACATTAAAATCGTGAAAAGCAGAGACAAAATTAATCTTAATAATATACTTTAACTCCATATATTCAAAATAGTATCATTTCAACATGCAGTCGGTATAAAAATGACCAGTGAGATATTTTGCTTTTTTTATACTGAGTCTTGGAAAGGCAGCGTGTATCTTACAGGGATGGACCTTCCTGGTTCATGCTGGCTGCACGTCGGTGCCCAGGAGCCCTTGGCTCAAAGCAGGCGGTGAGGCCTGGGGAGGGTCCGGAGAGACGTGCCCCTCATGAGTTCTCTCTTCTCACACTTGCTGCTCCGGTTGGTTTTCTCATTCTCACGCTCAGCCAGTCCAAGGTTTGAATCCCCACCATTGGGCCAAGCGCGCGTCAGCCCAGAACCTGCCCTCTGAGCCGCAGGCCTGCATGTCCTGTGCCCTGGCGCCTCCACCAGGTGCCACAGCCCCCTCACTGAGCACGGACAGCCAGACATGGGGCTCTGATCTTCCCCTCATTTCAGCGCTGAACCTCGAGTCTGCCTAGGTGATGGGACCAGAGACCGAGTCGTCTTCATTGCCCTCCGCCACCCAGGCCAGTCCTTTGCTTCCACCTTCTAAATGTCCCTCTGGATGGGGTTTCATTAGAAAATAGTTCAAAGCAAATGAAAATAAAAATTCATCATTAGAATGTATGGGCTGCAGCTAAAGCTGTGCTCAGGGTGAGACCTGCTCCCCGTGCTGGTTTGGAAAAGAAGGTGGGCCTGAAATCAACGACTTGACGAGGCTTGGGGGGAGGACGGTACAGCTAAAGGAGGGAGGAAATAATGCAGGTGGGGCAGAAACTGATGGAAACAGACAACAGGGAAAATGAACAAAGCCACATGTCGATTTTCGGGAAATGTCGACAGTACTGAGTAATGTCCAGCCGGCTAGATCAGAGGAGAGAACACAGAACCAGCATCAGGAACGAGAGGAGATGCCCCTCGGGAGCTGCGGGCCTAGAAAGGGAGGGGCAGAAACCATTTCATTCCAGCAATTCAACAGCTTAGGTGAAATGGACACATTTTTTGAAGAATACAGCTTACCCAAACCGACCTAAGCTGAGCAGACGGTCTGCCGAGTCCTGTGTCTGTTCAGGAGACTGAGTGTGTGATCTGGGCATCCGTGTCCCTGCCAGCCCATCGCTGCCCCGCTGGCCCACCAACCCCACGGCCTCATGACGCGTCCTTTCATGGCTCTCCTGGCAGCAGCTTCGGTGGATCCCTGGTCACCGTGCTGACGTCACGACACCAGGAGGCAGCATGTTGTTGTTATTCCCCTTTTCCAGATGAGGAGACTGAAGCAACAAAAAAGCGGAAGCTGAGTGACTTGCCCAAGACAAATAGGGTGACACTGAACCCAGGCTGAGCGAGGATTCAAACCCAGGCGGATCATTCTGGAATCTGCCCTTGACCTTGACCCCTCCCTGGAAGACAGCATCGGCAGCCGCCCCTGGCCTGCCCTCTCTTGTCTCCCTGCCCGTCTGCAGGGGGTGAGGTTCCTCTAAGGAGCCCATCTGAGCATGTGCTTCCCCTGCTGAAAGCCTCCTGGAAGGTGCCCTGCCCCCTCACGGTGGAGTCCTGACTCCTGGACGTGCCCCACGAGGCCATCTGTGGCCTGCCCCGCCTTCCTTCTGGCTGACACCCTGCGGTTCAGCTCCCGAACCACGCCACCCACCTACCTGCAAGCCCTCTCCCCACCATGCCGTGTGCCCTCTCAGTCCCCTCTCCCTGGTGTGGTGACTGCCCCGTTTCTCATCTGCACCCCAGCCAGGCCTTGTACCCCGTGCCTGGCGGAGTGCTGGGCCACTGAGGCCTTGGTAATGCTGAGGGAGAGAGACAGAGACAGAGAGAGTGAGAGACAGGGAGAGGAAGAGAAGAGAGAGGGAGAGTTCTGGACGCTCCGTGTTGGCCCATCCATGCTCTCGCCTCGTCTGTCTTGCCATGTCAATACTGTGTGCCCGTTTGGGGGTTTTCTAGTCACTTAAAAGACAGTTGCCAGACGGCTGGGCAGTCCCTCCAGAAGACTCTCACCCGGCCTCTGCCAGGTGAGTGTCCTGGTGGGGAGCTGGCCTCAGCTCCTCAGGGCCTCGTTCTTCTCCCCTGTGCAGTGGGGTGATGACTTTCCTCCCTCGGAGTTTCAGGGTTGGTGAGTTAACTGGAGTGAGGTCTGAGCTGCACTGGTCCTGGCTGCCCGTGGAAACGTCTGGCTCCTGTTAACGTGAATGGTTTCTCCCACCTCCACCCGCCCTCACGCCTGGTTGTAGCTTGGGGGGCTGGCGCATGGGGTTTCCTAGGCCACTCCGAAGGCCTCCCTGCTGCACTCTGCGGTCCTCCCTGCCGTGCCTTGTGGTCCTCCCTGCTGCTCCACGATCCTCCCTGCCGCTCTGTGCAGTCCTTCCTGCTGTGCTGGCCTGGAGAACCGGCCTGGGTGTGCTGCTTCAGCTCCTCTTCCAGCCCAGGGGTGGCTGCCCGCCCGCTGCAGCTGTGCCCTCCAAGGGCAGTTCCACAGTGAGGAGCCCAGGCTCTGCTGCCCCACATCCACTCTCAAACCCTGGCACCGCCTCCTACCTAGTGGCCTCGAGCAGCTGACTTCTTTCTGGGCCTGTTTCCTCATCCGTAAAATGAGGAGCCCAGTAATACTACATGTGGCTTAGATTACTGAGACAGAAAAGAGAGTTAATTCACATGGTACGTGCTGTATGCATATTTGCTGTCGTATCGTGATTACTGCTGTATCTTGATTGCTCACAGAATGGTTTCTCCTGCCTCCTGGGCGAGGCCTGGCCTGGTGATGCTGGGTCATGGGGTGCTGGACCAAGACTGCCCACGACCCCTGAGTCTCCTCCCCAGACGTGACCCTCGCTTGAACAGAGTGCCGGGCCCTGCGCGGCCCGGGGGACTTGCTGGCAGGGGCTGTTGGGAGGAGGATGAAGGAGAGAGGATACCTGGGACGTGGCAGGCACCCCCCCACCTGTACTGTCACAGTTCCCGGTCAGCAAGGAGGGCTCATCATTCGGCATATACTTAGTTCTTAGAGCCTGCTTGTCAGTCCCTGTCTGGGTGCGGGGAGGCAGCGGTGAACAAGACAGATGACAGTCCCAGCCTTCGTGAAGCTTCAACTCCAGTTAGGAAGACAGGTGTGACACAAGTGGAGGGATTTTGAGATGACAACAGGCCTGCCTGAGCAGGGAAAGGGGGCTCCTTTAGATCCAGGATCAGGGCGGCCTGAGAGACAAGGAGTGGCTCCCCCCGCGCCCCAGGGAAGGGAGAAGTGTGACATCACTCTCCTGTAGAGGGACCATGGGGGAGTTTTAAGTAGTGCAGTGACATGAGCTGATTTATGATTTCAAAAACTCATGCTAGAGGAGAGCCGGGCAGCCGTGGGGACAAATGGAGGCTGTTGCAGCTGGACGGAGGTGCTGGCGTCTTGAATCAGGTCATTAGTCTTTTGGACAGATGGGAACAGCGATTGAACAGGCTGAGTGGCTCAGCCAAAAAGTAGTAGAGGCGAGATGGAGCCCAGAGGACCGCCGCTCCAGCTGTGGTGGTACACACCCCCAGAGTCCACTCAGATACACTTCTGGGCGGGGGGGTCGCTGCTCCCCCCGCCCCCAGCACAGGGGACTACACTCAGGCACAGGCAAGGCTCACACATAGCTTGTGTCCCCCGCACGCCATGCATCTCCTAGGGTGGTGGCCTCAACTCAGCCAGCATCCCTTATATCATCTGTTGTGTGTCTCCATCCATGTATCTGTCCATCCATCTATCCACTCACCCATCCATCTGTCTGTCCACCCACCCACCTACCCATCATCTGCCCGTCCACCCGTCCAAATCGCAGTGGAAGATTGTGGAGCGGTGGCAGGGTGTGGCCAGCCTCAGAGGGCAGCAGCTTGCTCCCTGGCTCCATGCTGCCTGTGGGGACACTGGTCATCCCCATGCACTGCCTGAGCCCCTCCACACAGTGCCAGGCCCTGAGCTGGGTAGTTGGGGACAGAGGACAGCCGCGGCCCACTGGGCACTCAGTCTAATGCAAGGAGACGGACACGCCAGCCAGCGATCCCGCTTCACTTTCAGGGACGCTAGGCACTGTGGGAGCCTCAAGGCCCTCCCCCCAGCCTGGGTGACGGGGGAGTGGAGGGAGTATCAGGAAGGGTTTCTGGAAGAAGCGGGGTCCACACTCATAACCGAGGAGGTGTGAGCCAGCCCCAAGGAGAGGGATCACTGAGTCGCTCTTTCTGGAGCCTCTGACTCCTACTCACAGCCCCCAGCACTCCCTCCTTCCCGCCGGCTCGCCCGCGAGTCTCACAGGTGGCTGCATTACCATGCTTCACCGGTAGGCGCTGCCATCCGCCGGGTGGCGCCAGCCTGAAACAGTCTCTGCGTTGACTTGAAGAGGGGTGTGTTGAGTGTGTGCAGAGCCGAGGCTGTGCGGGCAGCCTTGTCGGGGTGGGGAGGGCTCTGCACACTCAAGCATCTGCATGCTCCCGCCAGCCCCGTGCTGCGTGAGTTTGCGTACACTGTCTGCAGAAGTGCCCCCTCCCTGGGCGGCCTTGCCTGTGGCCCTGCCATGAGGACAGAGGCTCCAGAGATAGCTCCTACCCAGGTTCACGAAGGACTGGATGGAGAGTGCAGACCTCCAGGGCTTAGGTGTAGGTGCAGGAGCTTGGGTGGGGGGGTGCAGGTTCAGCGGGATCTGGAAGCCCTACTGAGCCCCAGGGAACTGGGTGCCTGTTGCTGGTGGAAAATGCAAGTAGTCGGGGGTCCAGGGGGCCAGCCAGGCCTGGGGTCACACAGGGGGCTTCCTGGGCAGAGCTGCGGTTTACAGCCCTGGGGAGTGAGGGAGGGACCAGAGGGGTTGCAGGGGCAGGGGGGGCGCAGGGTCCTCGGGGGAGAGGATATGGAGGGGAGAGGATTGGGGGGATAGGGGGAGGGAGGACCAGAGGAGAGGGGGTCCAAGAAGTAGGGGGACCCAGAGGGGCTGGGGGGTCCAGGGAGGAGGGGACCATGGGGGAGAAGGGCCAGAGGAGAGGGGGCCCTGGGGGGAGGAGGGCCCCTACACCCTGGCAAGGCCCAAGCCTTAGTTAGACCTTCCACTGTGAGGGCTTGGGGTGGACGGATGGGCCATCACCCGCCCCATCCGTGCCAGGCACCTGCTCCGGGGTTGGTGGAAGGCTTCGGGGCTCGCAGGACACGCTGGACACCAGGGATCTGGCTAAAGGAGTGAGGACTGTGGGGTAGGGCGCTCTCATGGACGAGCACAGCTCCAGCCTCTCAGGCCAGCCAGCAGGGCCCCGGTTAGGGCCACATGCTTGACCTTTGGCTGGGTCCTGCTCAAGGGGGCGTCTTTACCTTGGGCGCAGGCAAGAATCACCCTGGGGGGCTTGGCAAAGTCTCTGAGACCCAGACCCACGGTGTCCAAACCCTGGGAGGCCCAGGGTCCTTAAAGCTCCCCAGGGGCACGGTTTGCACACGGGGTTCCCTGAGAAGTTGGGGTGCTGTGAGGAGCAGGGAGTGAAGGCTGGAGTGGCCGGGAGGAAGAGACTCTTCACTGCAGGCCTGGGTCGCCGCGTAGCCCGGAGCAGGGTGTCTGGGTGTGCGCACATGCGTGTTGGTGGGTGTTTTGAGTGTGGACGCGGGATGGGGCACCTGGGCTGCTGGCGGCCCCTGCTCGGTTTCTGCAGGGGTGTCGTGGAGCTGGCCGGGAGCACTGGTCCCAGTTCCATTCCCACCAGACTGACGGTGGCCCAGCTGACTGGGGCCGGGGGTGGTTGCTGTGCTTGGCAAGCGCCGGGCCTCTGTTCCCTCCCAGGGCTTGTTCCCTGGCTGGTCTGGGAATCTGTGCATGGCCTCTGCCACAGCCCCCTTCTCAGGATTCCCCAGGGTCTGGGGGCAGCAGCCAGGCCGCCCCCCACCCCTCCCAGGCCTGCAAGTGTGGAGGCCAGGCTGGCCCCTCCTTATCCTGGAGGCCGGCACAGGCAGAGTGCCTTCTACCTCTGGACAGGCCAGGCACTGGGGGAGGAGAGGCCTGGGGCAGAGCCCAGAGCACCAGAGCCCAGAACCCAGAGCCCAGAGCCCCTGTCTGAGCTCGTGTGTTTTCCCAGGAGCTCCAAGGGATGGCGCTTGTCTGTGGGTGAAACCATCTGATGGGGTGTGAGTGTATGACTCACCAGGGCTGCCACGTGTGACTGTTCAGGTCGTGCACTGCACAGCTCGAAGATGACCTGTGCATTTGCGGGGATGGTTTGCAGGCATGCGGCAGTCGAGTGCACTCTGTCTGCACAAGGCGGGGGGTGGGGGCTCTAGGGGTAGTAGGGGCCTTGTGTACACCTTGCTTCAGTTGAGGGTCTCAGCAGGGTGGTGTGCTCGCGGAGCACTAGGGTGGGTGTTGGGAATGGGTGGGTGTTGTGTATGGTTGTGGGTGGAAGAGGCCGTGTTGTGGAGGGGATGTGGGGCCCATCTGGGGGACATTGGGCAGGTGGGGTGTGTCCTGGGCTCTCCGTGTGCCTGCGTGTCTGCGTGTCCTTGTGATGCTCGTCTCTGGAGCTCCTGGTGTAGGGCTGGGGTCCCAGTGAGCTTGCTCACTGTTGGGAGTGAGGGGTGCCTGGGGCTCCTTGGTCAGCCCCTGGGATTCCCAGGCCTGGACGGTTTCCTGTCCCCCACGGAGAAGGCACCTGGTGTACAGCCAAGGGGGGCAGCCTGTGGGCACCACTGGGTCCCGCCTCTTGGGCCCCTTCTCAGCAGCACCCCCTGGACTGGCCGCCTATCCCTCCACACCCCCACACCCCCCACACCCCACCATGGGGCTGATCGCTTAGTGGAAGCACATGTTGCATGTCTGCAGCCCAGTGCCCTTGGCGGCTGGCCAGGGAGACAGACACTTTCTCCTGAGATGTACAGCAGGGCCCAGGCTGGGGTGGCCTGTGGCAGGGGGGTCACGGGAGGGGGAAGCCTGGTGATGGGTCACAGGAAGGGGATCTCCACAGGCGAGCTGCTATGGCCTCACTGTTACTGCCAGAAAGCTCAGGACCCCAGGTGCTCCTGGGATGCCCCAGTCTGAGAGTGGCGTTCTAACCCCACTGGTCTGATGGCAGTGCCCTAACCATGCTAGTCTAAGGAAAGTGTCTTCTCCCACCCTTCTGAGAGCTGTGACCTGACCCTGCCAGTTTGAGGGCAATGCCCTATTTCCACATATCCACCAGGCTGAAGGCGGAGTCCTGGCCCCGCCAGTCTGAGGGCATGTTCTGGCAGTGTGCCACCTTGCAAGAGCCAACTGTTACATGTTCGGGAATTACAAGCTGGTTGTTCAACTGTTGGTAGCTGAAACCAGCCGTGGTGTGAGTATTTACACTGCAGAAACTGCAGGTGCGGCATGTTAGGGCTCTCCACTCCCCCAGGGAGCCCCATTGCTCCCTGCTGTGCCATCCCCCGCTCTTCCCAATAGCCTCATGACTCGCCTCCTCGCCCTTCAAAAGTGTCACCTTCTCAGTGAGGCCCTCCCTGGAGACCCCATCCCTCTTCTCTGCTCTTGTCCCTCCTTAGCACCTGTGGCCATCTGCCGACCACATACTGGCTTCTTCTTTGTAGGCTTCAGCAGGACAGGCACTTGTGTCTGTTGAGTTCACTACTCAGAGCAGAGCCAGCTCATAGGCACTTGTAAGCATTGGGTGGGTGGACGGATGAATGGATGGATTGATGGGTGGATGGAGAGATGGGTGGGTGGATGGTGGATGGATGGTGGTTGGGTAGGTGGATCGTGGATGGATGGTGGTTGGGTGGGTGGTTGGTGGTTGGGTGGGTAGATGGTGGATGGGTTGGTGGATGGATAGTGGATGGGTGAATGGATGGATTGGTGGGTGGATTGGTGGATTGGTGGATGGATGGATGGGTGGGAGGGTGGATGGATGCATGTATGGATAAATTGGTGGATGAGTGGATGGATGGATGGGTGGGTGGATGGATAGTGGATGGATGAGTGCACGGGTGGGTGGACAGGTAGATGGATGGGTGAGTGGATAGGTGGATGAGTGGATGGATGGATGGGTGGATGGGTGAATGGATGGATGGATGGATGGATGGATGGATGGATGGATGGGTGGGTGGATGGGTGGATGGATGGATGGGTGGATGGGTGAATGGTAGATGGATGGAGGGGTGGATAGTGGATGAATGGATGGATTGATGGATGGGTGAGTGGGTGGATGGATGAGTGTATGGATAAATTGATGGATGGGTGGATGGATGGATGATGGGTCGATGGATGGATGGGTGGGTGGGTGAATGGATGGTAGATGGATGGATGGTAGATTGGTGGATGGATGGGTGGATGGTAGATGGGTGGATAAATGGATGAGTGGGTGGGTATGGATGAATGGATAGCTGGGTGGATGGATGGATGATGGATAGATGAATGAATGGATGAATGAATGGATAGGTGGATGGATGGGTGGATGGATGAATGAATGGATAGGTGGATGGATTGATGGATGGATGATGGATAGATGAATGGATAGATGGGTAGATGGATGAATGAATGGATAGGCGCATGGATGGATGGATGAATGGATAGGTGGGTGGATGGATGGATGGGTGGATGGATGGATGAATGGATGGGGGGTGGATGGATGGATGATGGATAGATGAATAGATGGATGAATGAATGGATAGGTGGGTGGATGGATGAATGAATGGGTAGGTGGATGGATTGACGATGGATGATGGATAGGTGAATGGATAGATGGGTAGATGGATGAATGAATGGATACCTGCATGGATGGATGGATGAATGGGTGGGTGGATGGATGAATGGATAGGTGGGTGGGTGGGTGGGTGGATGGATGGATGGATGGATGGATGGATGGATGGATGGATGAGTGGATGAGGGGATGGGTGGATGAGGGGATGGGTGGGTGGGTGGATGGATGGATGGATGGGTGGGTGGATGGGTGGATGGATGGGTGGATGAGGGAATGGGTGGGTGGATGGGACCACAAGGCCAAGGGGTGGGCACCTGCCCTCCCAGGGCAATCAGGGCACCCTCTGGCCTGGACATGGACTTGAAGGTGCAGGGATTCTGATCTCGTCTCTCCAGCTCCAGCTGAAAAAAGAGGCATGGCATTCCTGGACCCCAGGCATAGCTGGCCAGCAGCATTTCTGAGAGCTAGGAAGCAGGCAGGGCCACAGGACAGCCAGAACCCAACTTGGGCTGTTTGGGGTCCTGACCTGGGGACAGACATAGGATGTCTGATGGGATGGTGACCAGCCATCCCAGTGTGTTTGGGATTCGGGTGGTTTCCAGGACACAGGACTCAGTTTTACAGGATTTTCTGGAAAATGGAGCTTTCAGAACTAAAACCAGCCACCTGAGGAGGGATGACAGACCCTAGCCTGCTCCTCCTGCAGGACACCACGAGAGTCAGGATAAGGTGTCCGCACTGGGGCCCAACTCAGAGAGGAGACAGCTTGTGTGAGTGTGTGAAGTGGAATGAGGCATCTTTCCTCCTCACGTTTCAGCTGTGTAGGTTGTAGTTCAACCCCTACTTCCTCTCCTGCCTTGTTGGGTATCCTTGTGCAGTGAGCAACCTGCACAACTGTACATGGCAGCCGTGCACTGGGCCTTTCCTGTCCTTGCAGTGTCTCTAGGTCTAGCCTTCCTCTTCTCAGGCAGGGATCCTGCCCTGAGGCCGATCCAAAATGCTGTCCCTCAGCAGTGAGTGCGTGGCTTGTGGGGGTGATTGGCAATGATCAGAGCTGTGGGCCTCAACTGGAGCCACACCAGAATCCTCCAGAGGGCCTGATAACACATGGTTTGAGTTTCAGATTCGGCAAGTCTGGAGTGGGGCCTGAAAATGTGCATTTGCATTCCTAGTAAGCTCCTGGTGCTGCTGCTGCTCCAGGCACCCCAGTTTGAGAACCACCAGAGTAAGGCACTTGGCTTCTTGCAGAGGCTCCCCCAGCGGGGCAGTGAAGAAAGTCCCCCAGGCCCCTCCCTCTGCTTTTGGTGACGCTTGCCATGGGGCCCAGAGGCAAGACAGGCCCATGCAACGGGTGACAGCAGTGACACCTGGTGGCTTCTCGGTGCTGGCTGAGCAGCACAGAACGAGTGAGGCTGGCGTCCCAGGGCCCGTGATGGGGTCTAGCCCAGGGTGGACCAGCCCCGGGCGGGAGGGCGGGCCGAGGCCTGGGCCTCCGTGGGTGTGGCTGGCCCGCCTCCGGGAGGCCCCGCCCTCGCCTGGGCCCAGCTGCAGATGCTGGGTCTGCATCTTCTCCTTCACCTCTGCCAGCCGCACGACGCAGGGCCCGTGGCTTTTGGGGGCTGCACCCCCATCTTGGGGCCTGGGGTGGCCCTGAGGAGCAAAGGCTCTGAGGGGCTGCCTCGAGAGGGACTTCTGGCTGAGCCCGCCATGGGATCTGCAGGAGGGGCTCAGGCCAGGAGGGGGTTCCCCGGAACTCAGGAATATTCCGGAGCACAGCCCGTGCGCCTCGCTGACCCATCGTGTCCTTTGGTCCCAGTCGGAGTCTCTGGGCTGGATCAAGCGGCTGGACGTGGGGGATGGGGCCGCAGGCTCTGGCCTCGCTGACCTGGTTGTGGGCAGGCTCTGGCCTTGCTGACCGAGCTCTGAGTGCATGGGCACTGGGCTGTGAGGCCTGGGTGGCCGAGAGGAGGCAGGACGCTCGCACGTTGCCCCACGGGGACATTGGCAGCACCAGGGGCAGGGGTCCCTGGGTGCTGGGCTGTGTGCTGGCTGAGCACCACGACCTCGGTCTGCCCTGAGGAGTCGTCAGACACACAGACGAGGTGTGGGCAGTGTGTGCCCAGACATCGCTGTCATGGATGACAAAGCTGCAGGAACATTCCAGAACAGGGAGGCTGGGGAGACAGGAAGGTAGTGGGATGGCAGACCCCAGTGGGTCCTGTGGATAAGGCTGGGAGGTGGCCGAGAGCTGACGAGACCCAGCCACGAGGCCGCCGTGGTTTGGGGAGGAGATTCCCTGGGCGCAGGAGGTCAGGGTCGGGCTGACACGCGTTGCCTCCGCACAGCTTTGTGAGGTTTGAAATTGTTTCCAGGCACAGAGAAGAGTACCAGCAGGATGCTGAGTCCACTTTCTGCATGGTCGCTTAACCTCTCTGGGCCTTGGTCTCCTCCTCGGGGAAGCCGGCACAACGTGTCTGGTCAGGGCTTTTATGTGAGGAGCAGAGAGCTGAGGACTGGCCCACGGCGCAGCCAGGCCTCCGGCAACACTGGCCCGTATGTGACGTAGCAGCAGCAACCCTACGGGGTTGCTGAAGGGAGTGGACGGGGGACCGTCCACTCCCTTCTGCAGATGGCAGAACTAAGGCACAGAGAGGTTGAGTAATGGCCCTAGGTCACACAGCGGGGAGTGGCAGGGTCACACCCAGCTCTGCAGACCTGGCAGCCCTGACTGCCCACCCTGGGACTGTGGTGGAGACTGAAGGAGGCCTGTGTAGGGAGGGGTGGTGAATTGCCCCTGGCCTGTCTTGGCGGCCAGGTGACCGGCTCCCTGGTGCAGTGGGCTGGGCGGGGTGGCCCACTGGCCTTGTCCCCCCCAGGAGTCTGGCTCGAGGAAAGGAGAACACAGCTAACGGCAGTTTTATGTCCTTGTGTGCCATTTGCCCTTCTGGGTATTTCTTCCCTTTCTGGGCTGTAAACGGCTAGCTCTGCCCCTCCTGGCCCCTCTCCGAGTTTCAGCCCAAGGCGCTGGGGTAGCCTGGGACTGGGTGGGGGTGACCAGGTGGGGTCGGGTCAGAGTGAGGAGCCTGACCCTGGCTGTGCCCCTGCCCGCCCTGCAGGCAGGGCCACTGCTGCAGAGGGGTCAGGTCTGTTTGCTGAGCCCGTCTCTCCCTGTCCCCAGATGAAGGTTGCAGTGTCCAGAGGGGGCGACAGTGACGATGACAGCTTCCATGAAGCCCCCAGCTCCCAGAGGAGCAGCTCTCGGGACCAGCTCAGTGACGTGAGTACCCTCGCTGGCTCGCTCGCCTCGCTCGCTCGCTCGCTGGGGTGGAACGTTCCTGAGTGCCGGGGTGACCTGCCCCCGACCTTCAGCAGACACTGCAAGCCATTGGCTTAGGGCCCCCAGAGTCTCAGCAAGTGCTCTGTGTTCGCAATTAGCATTTTGCCTTCATTAAAACGCGATTTTTCACTAATTAGGATTTCCCCATTAAGAGGGCTTTAAATGAGGAACACGATTAGGCGCTGGCAGGAGCCCAGGGAGGAGGCCGAGCTGGGGTGAGCCCCTCCGTCCAGCTAGGGGCAGGCGCAGGGCGGGAGGCCACGGATGGGGATGTGGGCGGGGAGGCAGGGCTGCAGGGAGGGGCGAGCGACTCTCACAAATGTGTTTATTAAAAAACGGCAGTGGGAGGTGCTTCGGGAGGGCTAGTGGGTCTCGGGCTGCAGGGAACGTGCTGGAAGCCTTGTCGGCTCAGGCGGGGGTGGGGGTGGGTGTCCGTTGGCGGTGGCCCACGTGGAGGTGGGGGAGGCCCGCTGAGGCATGAGCCGGCCTGAGTCTGGGCACAGGCCTCAGTTCCTGGAAGACTGGCCCCTGAGCTCAGGTTCCTGGGGGCGGGAGGGGGCCTCAGGCCCGGGTGGGGTGACCCAGACAACACGCAAGGGCTGCCACTTGGGATTTGGCCAGATGAGCGGGCTCGGTAGCCCTCCAGGGCTCCTGGGTCTCCCTCCCCACAGGGAGGTTTCAGGGCCCAGAGCTTGGAGGTGGGGGGAATGGGGCAGGAGAAGCAAAGCTAGGAGTGGGCACAGGGCGTGGGGGGGGCGGGGCCCTGGAGGAGGGGGGCCCCGGGGGAGGGGCCCAGAGGAGAGAGGCTCAGGGGGAGGCGCAGCCCCCAGAAGAGGCCTTTGTCTTCCTTGACCCCCAGCTGCAGAAGTGGCCGCAGAGCGGAGACGGGTCTTCCGTGAGACTAAATAGGAGGAGTCGTCTCATTATCATTTAAATGGCGGCCGGGGGAGCAGCCTGGCGGCGAGGCGCAGGAGGGCCTAATTGCCTGGCCCCCATCTTGCTGCCACAAGATAGGAAGGATGCTGGTAATTGTCTGGGGCCGGCTGCCCCAGTCCCAGCTCCTCTGATTGCTACTGGGTGGATGAAGAGGATTCTGGCACAGCACAGGCAGCTGTGAGGGCACAAGCTTGGGGGAAGTTAGGGCACCCACCCACCCCACTGCAGGGCCTGGGAGGGGGCCCGCCAGGTGAGCTCTGCTGGCCGTGACCCCCAGTAGCCAAGCTGGGACCTGGCCTGGGTCTGCCTGGGGAGGGGAGGGGTCCCCTAGCCCCAGCCAAGGCTGGATGGGGGTGTTCTGTGCAGAGTGGAGCGTCCCGGCCACAGTGGGGGGGCCCCCACTCCCCCTGTGGTCACCCACCCTCCCAGAAGAATCTTTGCATTGGGGCCTGGGTTCCCACCCAGCTTTGGACCCTGGTCTGTGGGTCCCGCACACCTCAGACAGGTCCCCCCACCCCGCCCAGCCCGTCACCAGATCCTGTCTGCCCATGGTCTGTCACAGCAGCTCTCCGTCCTCTCCTGTACCCCGCCCCGCCAGCTTGTGCCTCAGGGCTCAGCCCTGGGAGCTTGTGAAACTCCCAGACCCACCTCCTAACTGGGTTCTCCCATCAAATCTGAAATGCCCATTCGAGCCAGAGGGAACTGCATCAAGCACTGTCGGGGTTACCCTCACAGGACCTCCCGGGGTGGCCGCTGGTCTCCAGGCCACAGCTCGCCCTAACGTCATAGGCCCTGAGGTTACCTGTCCAGCTCCTCCTCCAGGAAGCCTTCCCCAAGGTCCCCCTGGACCCTGTGACCCTGGGAGGCTGGTGGGTGGCAAGGGGCAGGCCAGCCTCCCCTCCGTGTGGCCGCGCATAGGTAGAACCAAGTGCGGAAGATGGGCCTGGCCCTCTGGGAGGGGCCAAGACCTGGCCAGGGGCTGAGCACCCCCTGAGGGGACGTGGGGGCTTTCCCATCTCTCTGTTGGGCTGGGCCGCATCTCCTGGGTCTCAGAGTGAGGGTCCTGAGTACAGGTCCTCAGACACGGCCACAAGGCTGTGAGGGGCTCCGTGAGGCTCAGCCGTGTCCTCTCTGCGGCTGCAGTCCTGGCCCCAATCCGCGTGGCCCCGGCCTGGTAGTTCCAGCAGAAGGCCCGGGAGTGGTCTGATGGGCCTCTCTGGGGGTCACGGCATCTGCACCCAGGTTGGGCGCTCCAACTGCTCAGGTCCTGGGCTGAAGGGGTGGTCCTCAGAGGAGGGGGTGGTGTCGGGGCTGCGACCCTGTTACTGACTGTCCTTCCTTCCTGCCTTCCTTCCCTCGCACAGAGCTCGGCGCAGGCGGTCTCCGGCAGAGGCTACTCTGTAAGTCTCCCACCCCTGTGCTACCTCCGGCCTGCATGCCCCATCCCTCTGGAGCCCCCTACCCTCCTGAATGCTGCCCACCCCCCCAGGCCGGAGACCTCAGGGTGGTCCTGGCCCAACAGCAGCAGACTGGAAGAGGGGTTTGTACAGGGCTGGGCATGGGGCCAAAGCAGGTGGAGATTTAGAGGGAGTGTCACGCCTGGGGTCCTGCCCATGAGGGAGACAGGCTGGCCCTGCAGCCATGACCGCCGAGGAGTGGGTGGCAAGGTGAGACCCTCTGCCTCTGGGCTCTGTCAGGCGGCACTTGGAGTTGGGGGGGTGCCGTGGGTGTGGAGCAGCCACCCCCCAGCGCCCTGATGCACCCACACCACGCTCAGCTGGCCAGAGCCTGTTGTTCAGGCTGGACACTGCATGAGACATGAGGCCCTGGCTTCCAGCTCCTGTCCTGGCCCAGGGGCAGGAGCGAGCCGGCCTGCTGCAGCCTGAGACTCCAGCTGTGCGGGGCCACCCTCCCTGCCCCCAGCCCCTGTCCCCTCCTTATGACTTTATTTCATTTCCTCTTAAGTATCAGGAGGAATGTTAATGACACCGTAAAACCCAGAGCTCCATAAAAGCCATTTCTGCAGATTTATGGCCGATTCGGCTCGTTGGAGGGCGGAGGCCTGGGCTCCGCCCGCCTCATCCTGCAGCCCTGATTTACTGCGAGTTCCAGGGTCTGAAGGGCTGGCTCCCTAAATCACAGCGGCTTTTTACAGGGTGTGTAATTAACCCATTAATTCCCTGGGTGGCAGGGACAGCCTGGATCCCTGCCCCCCTCAGCTGCTCTGACCCCAGGGTCTGTCAGCCCAGCCCGTTCTGCCTTCTGGTTCTACCGACGTCAGGCAGTGTCTTCAAGCCTTTGACCTGGGGGGCGGGACACTTGTGGGCTGTGGTCCTTGGTGCCGCTGGAGGGGTATCTTCCTGGGGAGGACTCTTGCCCTCCTCGGGCAGCCTTGGCATGAGCTGTGGCACGGGCAGCCTTCGTGCTCTCGTCCGTTCTTGCAGTGGTGGTCAGCGGGCCTGTGCTGCTCCTTCCTCCCACGGGCCGAGTGGCTCCCACACGCCAACTGCTCCCGGAGTTGACCGTGTGGAGCAAGCAGTGCTCTGTCCAGGCACTGTGCTGGGAGCAGGGCAGGCGCTCTGTCCAGGCGCTGTGCTGGGACCCGGCTCCAGGGGAGCAGGGCAGGCGGTCTGTCCAGGCGCTGTGCTGGGACCCGGCTCCAGGGGAGCAGAGCAGGCAGACCTGCCGATGTGGGAGGCGGCCAGTGTAACACGCTCTGTGACGCAGATCGGGTTGGAAATTGCTGGGACCGTGACGGGGAGCCCAACAGGTGGGCGGAGAGACATGTGCCGGTCCTGGAGCGTCCCCCAGGCCAGGCCCAGGGACGCCCCCTTTGGCACCTCTTGCCATGTCTGGGACCCCCAGGGTGGCTGGGGTCTCTCTGCCTTGAGCTTTCTTGCTAGGGCCACTGGGACGCCCTTCTGCTTCCACATCGCCCGGCGTCAACCATGATCTCCCCAAAACACTGCTTTGAATGTTTCCTGGAGAGGAGCCCGTAATTAACATGCCAGCTGCTTGCTGCCTAACCCCCACGGCTGCTGCACGGGAGCTACGGATGGTGGCAGGGAACAGGCCCGGCCTGCTGCTCGGCCCTGGGGGTCCCACACAACGTCTGCAGATGGCCCTGGGTGTGCACACTGGACTCTGGCGTGTGCAGACATGTTCATTAGGCCCTGGTGTGAGCGGCTATGTCTGCGGGTCCCTGACATGTGCTGACGGGCGTTGGAGGGCGTGCATGGTTGACCTGGCCCGGGTGGCCCTCTTGTCCAGTGGCGTGGGGTTGCAGAGAGCCAGGCCCTCTCAGAAGCAGAGGCCAGGTGGAGGCCGTCTGGCCCTGGCTGGAGGAGCTGGAACCGGCCCAGGTGACCCTTGCCCAGCAGGAAGTGGGGCAGGGCTGGGGTAGGCAAGTGACCCAGCTGCAGTCCTGCAGAGAGCTGTGAGCTCAGCCCAGATGCCCTCATGCACCGGGTCCCCCAGGGCTGCATGGAGCTGTGGGCCCTGCCTGCCAGGAGGCTGGGGGCTGGGGACCAGCTGGGCTCAGGGCAGTGACCCCACCTCCAGATCAGGACTTCACCACGGGGTCCACAGACGCACGGGTGCACGCACTCAGGTTGTGGCTACCGTGTGCGTGTATGTGCATGCGCACATATGTGTGCGTGTTCCAGGACGGGTCAGTGTGGCGTCTGCACGTACCTGCCCTGCTTGTAGCTCGAGTGTGGCTCTGTGAGAGAGGAGCATGTGCTGTGTGTGGACACGTGTCTGTCATGTGTGTGCCTGTGAGGGGGTGTCTCCATGCGGCTGTGGTGGGGCTGTGCACGATGCGCCTGCTAGTGTCACGCGTTTCTGCCTGGGCTGTCAGTGTGCGTGTCTGTGGATGCAGCACATGCGCATGTGTGTGCACGTGGGAGCGTGCATGACACATGTGGAATCTGTGTGTGAGTCTGTGTCTAGGAACCTGTGTCGGGTGCAGCACGCTGCATCTGCGTGTGGATGACTGAGTCTGCAGGCGTGCCGTGTGTGTGACCCGTGGTCACAGGGCATTGCATGTGGGTGGGTAAGTATGCCCCTTGCCACCTGTGTGTGTCTGCAGTTGGGGCCTCAGCCCAGCAGGGGTTGTGCCCGTCCTTGCCTCTTCCCAACAGCGTCCCCGCGCTCAGTGACAGGGCGTTTGTCATGTGACTTGGTTTATAGACCGTACTTAAAGGGGTTTAATTTGCTGAGATTTATCCCCAGCAAATCCCCAATTATTGCTCATCTTCAACAGCTTCTGTCCCAAAAGCTCAGCGCGGCCTCCCCAGCATGCCATCAGATGTTCGTCAGCGCCATAAAATTAGTTAGAAAGTAATTTTCTTAGTTTGGCTGCTTACAGCCAAGGACACGAGGATCCGTCTCCTGCTGAGGCCGGGGGCTTGGGGGTTTCCTTTGTTAAAGAGAAATGAGGATCTAGATGCCTGCTGAGGCCGGGAGGCCAGCCCACCCTCCCTACCCCAGTGCGCGGAGTGTTCTGGAAGCGGCCAGTGCCCACAGAGGTAGGCGACCTGTGATGAGCCGGGCGGGTCTCAGATGGCCTGGGGCGTTGGCTCCTCTTGTCCTCACGGCCACCTCCAAGGTGGACGATGACCCCCCAACCTCTAGATGAGGACATCGGCTCAGGGGTCAGAGAGCCCACTGCGGGCACCCACTGCCAGGAGGGGCCTCTGCTCAGGGCCGTGCTCCGAGCCAAGACCCCGGCAGGCAGGCCTCCCCACTCTGGGCACACCCCTGAATCCCGTGGTCCCCTCCTTCCCAGGTGTCCTCCTCAGCCCCAGTCACCATCAGGAGGAAGCCCAGCCTTCCCTCCACCGCGCCCCCCCCACACCCTGGCTCCCTCTGCCTGGCTCGTCCCAACCCCTCATCCCTCACGCCCAGGTCTTCTCAGCTGAGCTCGCACACCTCCTCCCCTTACCTTGGTTTGGGCGCGTTAAGGTGTGAAAGGAAGATGCTTTCTTGGTCCCTCCTCCTTCAACAAGTACTTGCTGAGTGTCAGCTCTGCCCCAGGCTGGAAAGGAACCACACAGCGACGACTCTGCCTCACAGGCACACGGTCTAATGGAGAAGGTGGCAAATAAAGCAAATACGAAGCGTCCCTGCTCGGAGGTGGTGGGCTCACGGAGGAAAGGCGGGAGGGAGGGATGAGAGGGCAAGGCAGGGGCGCCAGTTTACATGGAGGCGGGAGAAGGCCCAAGCATGTGGTGACGCAGAACAGCCAGTGCAAAGGCCTTGAGGCGGGAGGTCCACCACATGCGAGGAACAGCGAGGGGCGGGCCTAACCTTGACACCCCATGAGGTGGAGCCAGCTCAGGGTCCCAGCAGAGCCACTCCAGGCTGGGCAGCCTGGAGGCCAAGGGTGTGTGTGTGGGAGAGCTGGCCTCCAGGCCAGACGCTTCCAGAAGGTTGAAGGGCGCAGGACGCCCACTGGCTCATCTGGGTGGGCAGAGCCACGTCAGCCCCCCTCACACAGGGCATAATTAGCTGACTGGCTTGACTGTCCTCGGGGGATTTCTGGAAATTGATTTTACGGCTGCAGACCACTAATTTCCCGGAGAGCCTGCTAATGTCCTGGCACCTCCTGCCATAGCACAGCCTGTCCCCTGGCTCAGAGGCCTCCTCACGGTGGGCTCCTGGCCAGAGTGGGTGCCTTCGGACGTGGCCGAGCCCAGCTGGTGCCCTGCCACGGGGCCGGGGAGGGAGGCTGCTGCCGCCTGTGGCGTGTCCCTGTCTGTTCCCTTCACCCCGGAGCCTGGGCAGCGGGGCAGAGTTAAAACGCGTGCCTGGCGTGGGCCAGACAGCCAATATGTGGGCTTGAGGGCCCAGGCTGGCACCATGCCGTCCCCGTCAGTTGCTGAGGAAGTCTGGAGGGGTGGGACACGGGGGCTCGGGGTGGAATACCCCACATCTGGGGCCTCCGGGAGACGCCCAGGGCTGGGGTCATGGAGGGCTCCTTCACTCCCGTGCCTGGGGCCTGATGCGGGCTCATGGTTTGGGGCTTTAGTTTCCCTGATGTGACCTCTCTGTGGTCCCTGCGTGGGCTGGTTGGGTTTCCTCACAGCGTGGTGGCAGGGTCTCCGAGTCCCGAGAGTGAGAGTTAAGAGGAGGTGGTAGGTGGTGTGGCCTTGGCTCCGGGCGGTCGCAGTGGCTCCCCCACCCTCTTGTTATAGGCCCGCCGGGGTTTACAGGCGGGGGGTGTCAGCCCCTCTGAAATGGGTTCCGGCAGACGGACAGCCTTAGGAAGCACACCCCGAGGTACGAGCCCCCTGACCCGGCCTCTCCTCAGACTCAGGAGGCACAGCTGGCTTCTGCTGGGGAGGACGGCACGCACACACATGTGACAGCTAACATCATCCAGCAGACTCTTGCTGAGCACCACTGTGTGCCAGGCACTGTCTGGGTGCGGCGGTGAATGAGGCTGACCCGAGCTGTAGCCAGAATAGTAGCAGTGGCCGCCGGTGGGACCACGTCCCATCTGCTGGGGCCACGATCCCGCACACGTTCTGGGTCCTCCCGTGTGCACTCATGTTGACGTGTGTGCACACACACACAGCCCTGTGGCCTCGGGCCGCCGCTTCCTCCTGGAAATGCTTGTCTTGGCTCAGGTTCTGCTCTCAGGTTTCACGGCAGGAGGGGCGCAGCCCTGCCCTCTGGGGCCCCAGGTGTGGCACTCATGGGCCGAGTCCAGGGGGGCCCGCACTCAGGAGGGCAGAGCAGGTGGCTGCCTGGGGATAGGGGACGGAGCTCAGGGTGTCTGGATGGTTGTATGCAGGCCACTTCCAGCTTGGCCCCCGTGAGCCGGCCACAATTGTGGTAAAAGATGGGGTGCAGCCCGTGGTGGGGGGTGAGCTCGGCTCCTCGGGAAGCGTTAGACGGTGGGAGGGTGGGTCAACGTGTGCAGCAGAGCCCTGGCCGGCTGAACTCCTCAGCGGGCTGCTGGGGAGGTGCTGGGGTGCTCCTGAGCCGTCCTGAGACGGGCCTGCCGCCACGCCCACCCCCAGGATCCGCTCAGCACTCACGGCCCCGCACCCCCTGAACAGCAAAGCTGTCTGTGGTGTGGCTGCCGTGGGGCTCCGCTAACCCACTCTGCGCCGGCCGCCTGAGGCACGGGCTCCGGCTTTACGAGGCCGGTTTATGACGCCCGTTACCCAGCTCCATGGGCCACTTCCTCGTGGCGGTAATCTGTACAAAAACAATAAAAACCCATCAGCCTCTCCCTGGGGTCGGGGAGCTGCATTCTCCTGCCGACCTCTGAGCACAGGACGGTCCTTAAGCTGGCTGCTGGGGACGTGGCCACTGCTCCGGGGACAGCGGGGCACCTGAGCACAGTGTCCTTCCCTGTAAGGTCCGCACCAGACCACACCTGGCCTGCCTTTTTTCAGAGGACCCACTGTCCACTCACTTGTCCATCTGTCTGCTCATCCATTCTTCCATCCATCCATTCTTCACTCAGCCCACCTCACAGGGGCTCTGTGGTGCAGCCGTGGCCCACATTTGTCCAGTTGGAGAACATGGAAGTCCTTCCCTGTGGGTTGGTAAGGAGCCCCTGTGTCCTCCTGCCCCTGTCGTCCAGCACCTGTCCTGGCATAGCTGGGGCCAGTGGGCTTCAGTCCCAGCCGGTCAGCAGCACCTCCTCCTTGGGCTGGTTGCAAGATATTTTGAACGTCCAGTCTTGGATACATCCGTGGTGGTATTCCCAGGAAAGCAGACCCCGATGTGGAGGTCAGCATGGGGGGTTTGGCCTTGGGGCCCACATCTGTGGGCAGAGAGGCAGGAGAGGACAGGCTGCAGGGCCCAGGACAGCTAGACTGCCCGTCTTGGCTGTCCCAGGTCAGTGCGTGTGGCACCAGGAGGGGCTTGGGTTTGAGGGCCTCTGCTCCCGCGCCGCCATGGGCAGGCGCTGTGGGCTGCACTCCTTGCGTCTGGGGGCAGGTTCTTCCTGCAGCGGGTCGGGTGGTGAATCGCTGTGCACCCCAGATAGAGCCGGGGCAGAACAGTCGGTAAACAGGATGAAGGTAACCTGCCCAGTACCTTATGGTGGCAAGTGCTAAGGAGACAGGTAAACCAGGCAGAGAGGGTGCTAGATGCAGAGGGGGAGGGTTCTGGTACAGAGGGGAGGCGTGCTGAGTATAGAGAGGAGGGTGCTGAGTATAGAGGGGGGATGGTGCTGGGATAGAGGGGGGAGGGTGCTGAGTATAGAGGGGGAGGGTTCTGGGTATGGGAGAGGGTGCTGGGATAGAGGGGGGAGGGTGCTGAGTATAGAGGGGGGGAGGGTGCTTGGTATAGAGAGGAGGGTGCTGAGTATAGAGGGGGGAGGGTTCTGGGTATGGGGGGAGGGTGCTGGGATAGAGGGGGGAGGGTGCTGGGATAGAGGGGGGAGGGTGCTTGGTATAGAGTGGGGAGAGTGCATGGTATAGAGGGGGAGGGTTCTGGGTATGGAGGAGGGTACTGGGATAGAGGGGGAGGGTGCTTGGTATAGAGGGGGGAGGGTTCTGGGTATGGGGGAGGGTGCTGGGATAGAGGGGGAAGGGTGCTGAGTATAGAGGGGGGAGGGTGCTTGGTATAGAGTGGGGAGGGTGCTGGGTATGGGGGGAGGGTGCTGGGTATGGGGGGGAAGGTGCTGAGTATGGGGGAGAGGGTGCTGAGTATAGAGTGGGGAGGGTACTGGGTGCAGAGGAAGGGTACTGTGTATCTGGGGAGGGATGCTCAAGGACTTGGGCTTATCCCCCGCGTAAATGGGCTCTGAACGGAGGGGTGGGTGTCTGACAGGTTCTGCCTGCCTGGGCCGCTCTGTGGGCACATTTCTGAACCTCATCCATCTGTGGCCATGCTCTGCTGGAAGCCGGGTCCTCGGCCCCTCACTCTGCTGTCCCAGACAGAGGTCAGCTTGGCCAGGGCGGGGTGTACACTGGGCAGGGCCACTCACCCTCCCTCTCCCTCTCGGGCCCCCAGTTTCTGGGCCTCCCCAGGCTCGGGGAAAAAAGGGTGGGCACCTCAGGGTCCTGGGCACCAGAGGTTTCTCCTGCCAGAGACACTTCCCGCCCCCACCCCTTTGTCCCGCCAGATGCTGGGGGTCCTTCCTGACAGGGACATGCTGCGTTCCCTGGGAAGCACCCCCACCCCCACCCCAGGACCTGGGCCCTGAGCTTGCATTGCTGCCTCCTCCCTGCGGGTGTCCGCCCACTCCTGGAGCAAAGACCCCACTGGTCACAGTCAGGTTGGGACAGCACAGACCTGGACAGCAGCTAGCCCCTCCCAGCCCTGGGGCCCAGGCACCCCAGAACCCCTGGGCTTTGGGCAGTGAAGGATCAGCACCTGGCCTACCAGGATGACTCAGGCCACCTGGGCTGGTAAATATTCTGGCTCCCAGCTCTGCTGCTCAGGAACAGGTGCCAGAGCCGCCTCCAAAGGTCATGTGTGACCCCCGGGCACCAGGGGGGGCGCAGGGATGGCAGAGCCAGACGCCATGCACTCCTGTCCTCCCAGAGGCCACACTGCAGGTCCGACGTCCTGTGGAGCCCATGGGCTGAGGGACAGCTGGGCCAGGGGTCTCAGGTAGGGGAGCAGGAGCGTGAGGCTGGGGTGCCGCCTTGGGGCCTCAGTGTCCCCCTCTGAGAGAGGCTGGAGCGGAGTGCCACTGTGCAGGCTGCGGAGGAGGGAACGGCCATGCAGGGTCTGTGCTGTTTCTGCGCCAGCTCGCATCGCTCTTGCATCGTGGGGGATGTCGCTGTCCAGCTCCACGTGTCTGTGACGACGGCGTTACCGAGGGCCGCAGCCTCGGCTCCACCCGCCCCCAGAGGCCCTGCTCCACAGGGACACAGCAGAACAAGTCTCAGGGTCCCTGCCCCGGTGGGGAGATGGTGAGGAGAGCAGAGCCATCAGGGGCAGATGCTCCCAGAGAGCACTGACCACCGTGGGGGCTCCTGGGGACAGCTGTGCCCCATGGTCAGGGGTGGCATCTCAGGAGGAGCCAGCAGGGAAAGTCAGGCCGAGGGCAAACTCAAGGTGGGGTGTCAGTGCATCAGGGCACCAGGGGAGGAGAGAAGAGGTCGCGGGAGGGCAAGGCGCCTGGCGAGCTCGCAGGGCTGAGAGGGAGGCAGGCTTCAAGCAAGGCTTGTCCCAGCAGCCCAAACACATCCGGCCCATGGGTGCTTCTCTGGGCAGGTCACCCCTGGGAGCTTTGGGGTGCTGTCAGCGAGGGCAAACTAGATTCTGGGAAGCACCCAGGGCCTTGGGTACTCTGCTCCAGCCGGGGGCCTAGAGCCCTGGACTGCAGTTGTCTGGGCTTTGAAGGTGAGGCGGGTGTCACCCCAACCCCGTGCATTTCTTCTTGTCTGGGCGAGGGTTGGATTTAGTGGCAGGAGAACATTTGCTCGTGAGAAAACCTCCAGTCTCCATGGCATTTTCCAACTGTCTTTAAAAGCCCCTTCCCATTATTTTATTTCAAACTGGCAACAAGCCCATGAAGGAGGCGTCAGCCCGCCACAGATGTAGGAGCTGGGCGCACGCACCAGCCCACCTCATGCCACAGAGCAGCTGGCTGAGAACACCCCACTGGCAAGCCTGGGTCAGGCATTTGATGGGCCATGGATTTGGGCCCCGTGGTCACTTTGTACCCCAGACCCCTCCTGCGCCCTTGCCCCCAAAAGCTCTGACATGTCCTTTCCTCCATCCGATGCTGAGCTCCCAGCCTCTGCGCAGAGTTCCTCCCCCTCCCCTGGCTCTCCATACAGACGGCCCCACGACTGTCTAGAGGCCTCTGCCCCTCTACGGGCGGCGTGTGTTCTGGTTATTACGTCTCACTGCCTCGTGGATTCAGCTGGGGACACTCCTGCCCCTGTGGTGTCCACTGCGATCACTTGGGGACATTCGGCTGGGCTGGGCTGCAGACTGCAGGGTGGCCTCACTCGCATGCCTGGCCCCTGGGTGGAGACGGCCAGACCCTCTCCATGGCGGCTCAGGGCCCCCACTGGTCTCCCTGTGGGGTAGTGGGACAGCTCGGGGCTCCCAGAGGCCAAGGCAGCCATGGGGCTGGCACAGAGTAGCTGGTCAGCGCAGCCACAGGCCAGCCCAGGTCCAAGGGGAGGAGAAAGGCCCCAGTCCCCAATGGGAGGGTGCCCGAGATGTGCCCACTGCAGTGTGGCCCCGCCATCTCTCCGACGTCCCTCACCAGGCTGCGTGCTCTTCTCACTCGTGTATCAGCCATCTGTTGCTGTGTAACAAGGCACCTCAACTTAGTTGCTTAGAACAGTAGCGTTCATCGTGCCAGCATCTCAGGGCCAGGAGTTTGGAGCGCCTGGCTGTGGGCGGGAGGCCCCTCCTCTCCCCTGAGCCTCTCCAGACGGCGGCCTGCAGGCAACGCAAGGCCTAGCCGTGGACAGCAAGGTCACTCTGCGTGTCCTCTGGGCTGGGACCGCACATGGGGTGGGCTCCGGGAGGGGTCATGGGGGCTGCCACAGCCTCCTCCCCAGTGCTGGGCCCTCCCCAGCCTCCTCCCTGGAGCCCCCACCATCTCTGGATGTGCCCCTGGAGCCACTTGGCTGGCCCATACACTGCCCCCATCACATGGGGCGGCTGCAGAGGCAGAGGGGCGGCCGGCTGGTGCACTTCTCTCCCGGCCCGGCCTGGGGTGTGGGCAGCCCTTGCTGTCCGTCCAGCCAGGGGTCACTTTGGCTTGATGCCCCCACCAACCCCTGGGCCTCCTTGCCCCTCTGTCACCTGGGTGGCCAGTTCCCTGCGTGCAGCTGCTGGTCGAGGTCCCCAGGTGGGTCTGCCTCCCACCCAGACCCAAACCAGGAATCACTCAGCCACATACAGACCTGGCCCCTCAGAACAGCCCAGGGCAGTTCAGCCCCACCCCCTGAAGGCCTCGGCCCCCACACAGCTCCAGACAGCGTGAGCCACAGGACTCGCATCCAGTCAGGTGACCAGGCCACAGTCCTGTCCCGGAGGCTGGACACGGACGCTCTGGACAAGCCTGTGGGGGCCGCCCAAGACAGTGGCCACACATGCCAGGAACCACAGCTGGAGGGGGGCAGGCCGGGGAGTGCTGGGTGACAGGGCGGGTGACAGGCTGGGCCGCCGGAAGCAGAGCCTGGATCCGGAGTGCCCTCAGAAGCTGAAATTCAATTACGTGTAACAGGCGGGGCCGCGGGCCACAGAATGTCAGGAATTAGTGTTCACGCTGTTCTGGTGAAGACTTCTGTGTTGATAAATAATTCATGAGGCAGTTAGCGCTTTGAGTCTGACAACACGAGAATATATTAATACAGTCGACTTCGCGAAAGGTCAGCTGCATGGCGGGGCCAGGGGCCGTCTTTTATTCATTCTCTAACACGGGCTCGTTAATGATTCCGGCCCAGCGAGGGCCGCACTAGGAGAGCTGCTAATGAGAAAAAGGCAGAGTGGGTTTGATGTCTGACACGCCGTCCACGGGTGTGGAGGAAGGAAGAGAAGGACCGAGGCCCCGGTAAGGCCCCTGAGCCTGGAGCAGAGGGTCCCCGCCTGCCCCCCGCAGCTTGGGTGGGGCTGAGGAGGGGTGGGAAGAGGCGAGCAGGTACCCCCCAGCACGAAGTCCTCAGCGGCAACTGTTGGCTGTCGCCAAGGATTTGTGGAGCATTCACTACAGGCCCTGAGGCCAGAAGATTGAAGAAACCCAGAATCCCTGCTCTCCTGGGGGCCACGGGAAACGGAGCTGTAAGGAAAACGCTGGTGTGTCCCAAGTGTGCACAGGAGATGGGCATGGAGGGAGTGTGTGGAGGTGCACCCTCAGGCTCAGGGTCCAGAGGTGCCGTTTTAGCAAAGAACCGGAGGAGCTGCCTCTTGGGGAACCCTGGGGAATGGCCATTCCACAGGGGAGCAGCACGCGCAGGCCCAGGCAGGACCCTGTCTGTCGTGTGTGCGCGTGTGCGCGTGTATGACAGCGTGTGTGCATGTGTGTGCCTGTACGACCTCGTGTGCACATGTGTGTACGTCAATGTGTGCATGTGTCTGCGGGCGTGTGTATGCACGTGTGGCTGCATGTGGCAATGTGTGTGTGTGTGTTTGTCGGTGTGTGTCTCTGCGGGCATGTGTGCGGACATGTGCCTGTATGTGACAGTGTGAGTGCTTGCACCTCATGCACCTGTAATTACAGTCGGTACAGCCTGCAGGCGGCGGGGTCGGGGTGAAGCAAGGTCAGCTGGGGGCCCTGGGGGTCAACGGGGCGTCAGGTTTGCCCCAGGAATGATGACATGGCCCCTGCTGTGTCACCAGGAGCTGCTGGTGGGAACACGCGGCACAGAGGGCATGGGGGTGGAGGGGTGGGCAGGTTTAGCCCATCTGGGGGCAGTGGATTTGCCCATGGGGTGGGTAGAGGCTGCGGGGGGCTCACGGGTTCCCCAGTAGCATGGAGCTGTGCCAGCTGCCGTGGGAGATGGTGGCCAGCAGCCAGGGTGCCAGGCCACATTCCATCCAGGGGAGATGCCCTCCACGCCCGCTGTCACAATGTCCTGCGACACCTCTCCATGGGGCGAGACCATGTAGCCACCACACAGAATTGAAGAGCAGAGAATACCGTGCCCTCGGAGAAACTACAGGAAGAGGAGAGCTGTTCAGGGAAACAAAGCACGTTCAGAGCGTGAATGTCAGGCCCATGTCCGCCAGCAGATAGGGCAGGTCCCAGTGCAGATCCCAGGAACAGAGGCCCTGGGAGGCTCCCAGCGAGTTCTCGTGCCTGACAGGCAAACTTGGAGAAGAGACCCACAAAACGACACCCAGTTCTCCTTGATTCTGTGGTCACTGCAGCTGGAGGAAATTAAACATGACTTCACCATAACAGCGTTAGAGTGAAGGCTCCCGTGGTGCCGAGCAGGTTTTCAGCTCTGACAGAACCTTCCAGAATTGTATGAGGTGCTGGGTGATGCTGTGGGGACATCCAGAACACCTCTAGGAGTGCCATCCCTTCAAGACCCTGAGTGGGGAGGAGACAGTAGGGCAGTTGAGACATGGTGCTCAGAGCCCAAGTGATCCATCCTTTCATTCATTCCACGCCCGTGCTGTCCTGGTTCTGTGTGACCCATGCTAAGTCATTCATTCATCCATCCCTTCATTCATTCCACAGCCACTGTCCTGGTTCTGTGTGTACCATGCTAAGTCATTCACTTGTTCATTCCATGCCTGCACATCTTGGTTCTGTGTGTACCTTGGAAATGAGATCTTTGTCCTCAGGGAACTTGTGTTTCAGTGGGACAAGACTGACGATAAACAAACTAGCAACTAATTGAAGATGGTTGCAGGGCGCAGTCGGGGTTCTGAGTAGGCAGGGCTTGGGGTACTGCTCCACGCAGAGCCCAGGGAAGGGTGAGGAGGGCTGGTCTGGCAGGAGCTCAGGCGAGCTTTCAGGGGCCAAGTGCAGAGGCAGTAGGGCAGGGCACGGGGCAGGCATGGGAAGGGTTGGAATTCTGTTCCAGAGCCTTCTGAGATTTCAGGGGCTGGGAGGGGTGGCTTTTTCCATGCTGCCTTCCCCTCTGACCAGGCAATGGTTCCACCTCAGACTCCTCACTGATGCGGGATTGGAAGCCGTGGTGTCATAGTGACAACTCAAGACAAGGCCCTGGGGGCAGAATGCAGGGACACCTCCTCGTCTCTCAGGGCCCCCTCAAAGCCCACTGCCCAGCTGTGGGACTGTCTCTTATCAGCTGGGTACAGCAGCCTCTGTGGGGCCCACCAGAGCTCCACCACTGCCCATGAAGGGGTCACCAGACCGGAGGCCACCCAAGCTCCCCGCTGTACCCAAGGCGTGGATGTAGGGGGTGGAACGGGCTGCGGGGCTCCCAGCCCTCCTGGCCATGAGGGGCCATGGGGCTGGGCGGGCGAGTGATGCGGCCTCTCCGGGCCCACTCTGGGGGAAGCACCCTGCCAGGGCGGACTCCGGCCTCGTCCGTCCTGCTGTCACCACCTGTCACGGGTGACGACGGCTCTGCCCCCAAGTGCACCTGCGCAGCTCCTGCTGCGCATCTCTGCCGAGTGGGTCTCCCACTTGCTGTCGGCTCATGGAGGCAGTCCGCTCAGGCAATTAGGCTGTAGTAACTTAATTGCTTGTTAATTGGGTAATTAGTGCTTTGTTTTGCTTTAAAGCCTAAACATTTATAAAAAGTGAGTTAGCTGAGTAAACAGGAATGGGATTTCAGGATCTCCCATCCCCTATCGTGCATAACTAGCCAGGCTCGACTGTGACTCTGGCCAGGGTGGCCAGGGGCCCTTTGGGAGCAGAACTGGGGCCTCCGTCCAGTCTCAGCTGCCATGAGGGGGTCACCAGTGTGGGCCCCTGACCAGACAGCTCAGGTTAAGACTGCGGGTTCCAGAGCCCGCTCACCCACCCTGCAGTGGTGCCCTGGGTGGTCTCCCAACCACTCAACCTATTTCTCCATATGTAAGCAGGTGGGTCTGTGGAGGGACTGAGTGAAGTGTACAGAAGGCACCGTAGTGACAAACGCAGCATCAGCCCCCCCGGTCCCCCCCCCATGGCTGCCTGGGCCTCCTTTGCCAGTGGGATGTCAGGGGGCTCCCTCTCCTGCCCCCATTCCTGCCAGCCCTACAGTCCCAGGGCTGCCACCCAGCAGTGCCCAGACCCCAGGCTCCAGGCTCAGCTGGGGTCTGGGGCAGGCAGGCAGTGAACTCAGCTCCCAGCCCTTGCTCACTGGCAATGTGGCCGTAAGCAAGTCCCTTTATCCTCTGAACCTCCACCTTCTCATCTGTGAAATGGGCTAGTACCATGGTAAGCACTGGAGGCCATGGTTGCTACCTTGAGCGGAACAGCGGCCCTTGTGCGGCAGCGTGGCCGACTCTCGCAGCCATTGCTGGTGGGAGCCAGCGCCGCCCAGCACTCAGACACGATCACCCTACTGATCCCACGGCCTCCCTGTTCTGCAGGTGAGGCGGCTGAGGCCCCAGCTCCACGCTCCCGGCACCCCCACCCACGAGTCCCCAGAGGAGGGCGAGGCTGGGTGGGCGTTCACTTGCCTCCCTGGTGTGCAGAGCCCCCCGCCTCACTGCACCAGGGTCTGCTCATTGAGGGGCAAGGGGACCTGGCTGAAACCCCTGTCTGCTGTGCATTTATTTACATGACTGAGGTGGGCATAAAAGGATGAAAAATGGCCTTTCCAATGTGACTCCTCCCAGGCTGCCCCCCACCCAAGCCTCCCCCGGGTTCACTGCTCCTCATTTTAGCTGACTCGCTTAATTGGTGTGTGTTCTACATCCCAGTGGAGCGTGTGCGGCAGAAACGAAGGTGAGCACGTCGCACACTCGTGCACAGAGGATGGATCCCCACGGCGGGGCAGGGCGGGCGGGCGATGCCTCTCTCCCCTCCGCCAGTTCTCCCAGGGTGGCTCCAATGAGCAGAATGTTTGATAAGCTGGAGCCGATGTGCTGAGACCCTCTGAAGGGCCACAGAGGCAGGAGCCCCGAGCACAGACACAAATTGTCAGCACAGCCAGCACTCCTGGGCCACAGGTGTGGGGACACGTGGCCCCGTAGCAGGTCGTGCACAGGTGCCACGCACGCACGTTGGGACCTGGCAGGACACCTGGGGTAGAGCGCCCGTTGGATAGGATGCCCAGCTGCACACGGGTGAGAGGCCTCAGAGCATGACTCGACCCGTCTTGGCACGCACGCATTGCACACTCGAGCTGTGAGAACACAGCCAGCACATGCTGCCCACACCGAAGACTTGTGCCCCTGGAATTCCCTGCATGTGCCCCTCCTCCCTGCCCCTCTCATCCCCACCCCACGGGTGTCTCTGGGCCAGGCCCGGATGCTAGAACATCTGATAGGAGCAGTGGGCTCAGCAGCAAGGTCTCCCTGCCCATGAATTTTTCATGTTTTTGTTTGAGAAATGGGAGACAGGCGACCTTCCTCTGAGCTCTGCTGTGAAGCAGTAATTGACGTTCACACTGAGAGAAGAAAAAGGCACGTTTCTGTTGCTGCTGGGTCACAGTGTTGATTTGTGTCTCCTGATTGTGGAGGGGGATGAGCAGCCCCCACCCCAAGCAAGTGGCTACCCAGGTTTCTGCAAGAGGCCTGGTGATGGAGGCCAGATTCTCCAGAACTCCTGTGCAGGTGCTCCTGGGGGAGCAGGACACTGTCGGGTGAGAGGTGTCTGTGCCCAGACCTTGTGGGGGGCTCAGATGCAACCAAGGGCTAGTCAGGTGAGATGAGGGAAGGGGCTGGGGCAGATGATGGTGGTGATGATGGTGACGATTGTGATGGTGATGATAGTGATGATGGTGGTGATGGTGATGATGGTGCTGGTGGTGACAGTGGTGATGATGAGATTGATGGTGGTGATAATGGTGGTGACGATGGTGATGGTGATGAAAATGGTGATGGTGATGATGGTGCTGGTGGTGATGGTGGTGACAGTGGTAATGATGATGATGGTGACAGTGATGATGGTGACAGTGATGAAGATACAGTCATTCTGTATATCATACTGAGTACATACCCAATACTGTCCTAGTGCTTTGTATGTATTCACTCATTTAAGCTGCACAACCCTGTAGATGGGCTGTTGTCTCTATTTTATAAAAGCATAAACTGAGGCACACAGAGGTCGAGGGAGTTGCCCAAGGCTGCATGGCATAGGTGGCAGCACAGCAGGTATCTGCTCCAGAGCCCATGTCTTGGCCTCCCTGCCATGCCCTGCACATCCCCTAGGGTCCTGGGGTCTGTCCTCTGCTCCATGGACTCCCCGCCTGGACTCCCACCCTCACCGGGGTGATGCTCCCCAGGGCTGCCCAGCCCAGCCCGGCCCGACCCCGTGAAGGTTGCCTCGCTCAGGCAGCTCCTGCAAGACAGATGTGGCTGTTTCCCCTCCTTGCCCTGATTAATTGTCTCGTTCAACTTCTACTCTATTGCAGTTAAACATTAATTCCGTAGGACTTAATAACGTGAATTCATTTACGCCGTGGCCTGTACCGGCTGACAGCAATGTGCTGTTTGGTTAATCGCAGGATCCCTGTGCTCACTGGAGAGCACCCTTGCCCTTCCTTGATGTTGGATCATGAAGCTGTCACTACACCTTCCAAAACCATGGGGAGAGATGTGAAACCGGGCCTAGGGTGGAGCGGGGCTGGGCCTGGGGATGGTTCTGGGTGCCCCGAGTGAGAGGCGTGCCCCACACCAGGCCCGGTTTGATGGGCTTACAGTTTCTAACTCAAGGGCTTTGTGCCGCTAATGAAGCAGGAAGAGGCCCGACTGGGGGCTCTGGCAGCTCCGCCGCTGGCTCCACTGTTTCTTTGCCGGCTGCACAGTCACAGGGGTTCCTGACCCCCCAGGCCTCTTCCTCCAGGCCCTCCTCCCCACAGGCCACGACCCCTGACCACCCCCCTTCTCTCCCGGCACAGAGACCGTCCTGAAGGGCCGGCCATGTCCCTAACTTTCCCTCTTCCAGTGTGCCGTGGCTCCCACAACAAAGTTCATTCCAAGCTCTCTGGGGCGATGACGCTCCACGTGTTCCAGCATGTTCTGGCCCACTCACCTCCCCTGCCTCATCTCCCATGCTCTGTCCTCACCTTCCTGCTATGCCTCACGGGTTTCAGCCACCCCACACTCTCCCCACCCTGCGGAGCCGGCCATAAGGGGCCGATCTGGCCTCTTATCTGACTGTGTGGCCAAGAGACTGGGCCCACATGTCCCTTCTGGCATTTGTGAAAGGACACCCACCCTGCAGGTCTTGAGCCGGGCTCTGCGGGGTGCAGTGCAAGGTTGGGGGGCAGATGGCCCATGGGACTGCTGGGATGGGAAGCCTCAGGAAACTCCCTCCACATGCCCATCCCTGCAGCCAGGGGTTCTAGGCCTGGGGTCCCCGCCATTCCCCTCGGGTCGCCACCATCCCCAGCGGTCCCCACCATCACCAGCGGTCCCCACCCTCCCCTTCAGGTCCTCACCATCCCCAGGGGTCCCTGCCATCCCCTTCAGGTCCCCGCCATCCCCTTCAGGTCCCTGCCATCCCCTTCAGGTCCCTGCCATCCCCTTCAGGTCCCCGCCATCCCCTTCAGGTCCCTGCCATCCCCTTCAGGTCCTCACCATCCCCAGGGGTCCCCGCCATCCCCTTCAGGTCCTCACCATCCCCTTCAGGTCCTCACCATCACCAGCGGTCCCCACCATCCCCTTCAGGTCCCCGCCATCCCCTTCAGGTCCCTGCCATCCCCTTCAGGTCCCCGCCATCCCCTTCAGGTCCTCACCATCCCCAGCGGTCCCCACCATCCCCAGGGGTCCCTGCCATCCCCTTCAGGTCCCTGCCATCCCCTTCAGGTCCCCACCATCCCCTTCAGGTCCCTGCCATCCCCTTCAGGTCCTCACCATCCCCAGGGGTCCCTGCCATCCCCTCAGGTCCCCGCCATCCCCTTCAGGTCCCTGCCATCCCCTTCAGGTCCTCGCCATCCCCAGGGGTTCCCACCATCCCCATGGGTCCTCGCCATCCCCTTTGGGTCCCCACCATCTCCAGGGCTCCCCATCATCCCCTGGGGTCCGCACCATCCCCAGAAGTCCCTACCATCCCCAGGGGTCCCAAGCCCAGGGTCCCCACCATCCCCAGGGGTCCCCTCTGTCCCATCAGGTCCCCACCATCCCCTGGTGTCCCCACCATCCCCAGAAGTCCCTGCCATCCCCAGGGGTCCCAGGCCCAGCGTCCTCGCCATCCACCAGGTTGCTGTGTGGCTGCAGTGGTGGCTGGTGAAGCACCAGGCGTGTCCCTACAGCTCTGTGAACTTTGTCACTGAGGGCATCCCAGCCCTCACCCAGGGCGCGGAGGGCAGGGTGCCCGCGGGGCCAGTTGCCTGAGTTAGTGGAGTGGAGGATGCGCGTTAGCGGCACCACCCGTGTCACAGGACCCATCGCCCTCCGTGCGACCCGGAGAGGTTTGTGTTCAGCCATGATTCTTTTGACATGAACATGTCATAATTGCTGTTGCTGGGGGAGGATTTTTTCTTTATATCTTCTAGGGGAGAATTGCTGTGGTTTGTAGAGCAGTCTTTGTTTTTAAAGCTCTGCTTACTGGAAGTGGGAAGCAGAGCTTTTGTACCATCACCATAGTCTTTCCTTAACCAGCTGAGCTAACAGGAGCCGCTTCCACTGGGCACGTCCGCAGGGGCAGGCGGGGCGGCACCTGGGCGGCCCTCCCTGCAGCGGCACCTCTGGCCACAGGCCTGTCCAGCTTTCTTCGGTGGTGGCTGGGCTTCCATGTCTCCCTGTCCGGGTGGCACCCTTGACCCCCTCCCTGAGCCCCAGTCCGTTGGCCTTGTAAAGTGTGCAGGGTGCAGAGTGTGCCCACCGCCCAGGAGCACTAGCCCCTTGCCTCTCACCCAGCCTCCTGCCTGGAGAGCTCAGCACATGGGATGGGGCCTGAGGGGTCACAGGGGACAGTGACCTGGGGGCGAGGGTGAGGCTGCTCCACGTGTTAGCTACCTAAGGTGAGGAGGGGACCCCGGTTGGTCCTGGGTGTGGAGGGGGCCCCTGCCGGCCCAGGTGAGGAGGGGCCCCGGCGGGCTCAGGCATGAGGCTTCCTGGCTCGCTCTGGGCCCGTTTGCTCTGGGGTGGGTGCGTCTGTCTGTCCAGTATGCTCCTCTGTGTCACCTCTGCTTTGCCCTCCCCAGGACTGCCAAAGGCCAGGATGGAACTCTGCCCTGACCCCAGGTCCCTCCCAGCCCCCTGTAGCCTGGGCCCCTGGTCCAGCTGGCCGAGGATGCCCCCCAGGCCTGAGGCACCTCCCACACTGCCGCCTTCTTCCCTCTAGTGCCCGCCCTGCGGTCTCGGGGAAACCGCAGCGTGCAGGGGTGCCATGCGGGGTGCGGGGTGCGGTGGGCAGTGACTCACCCCTCTCTCTCTCTCCTCTGCAGTGTGACAGCGAGAGTGAGGACGGGGACGACAAGGTAAGCCCCGCCCCTTCAACCCCCCTGGCTGACTCGACCCCAGGCAGGAAGGTCATGGTTCTCCCAGGTGTGGGGCACAGCTTCACCTGGCTGAGGACCAGGTGCAAGAGATGTCCGTGCTGGGGCACTGCGTGGCACCCCCTGGGATGGGGGCGCTGCAGGCAGAGCGGGGACATGCTCCATTGGGCCAGTGCAGCCCCTGGCTTCTCCAGGCTGGGCCGTGACCATCCCCAGGAGGTGAGACTTCTGCTGATGCGGCAGCTACCCTCGCTTTTCAGGAACAACGAAGTCCCACTGGCTCGGGGCTCACGCGGCTGGAGTGTTTAGCCCGGGAATCTCCTGAGCCTTCCCGCGGCCACGGCGCAGGCCTCCTCAGGCTCCTTCCCGCAGCTCCTGCCGTTGGCCCTTGGAGTTCAGGGGTCCTTGGCCCTGCCATCTGCGGGGCCTTGTGTGTTCTGGAGGGAGGGGGAAAGGCCACCCAGCGGTCTCAGCTCAGCGGCTGTTTGTGGGGCACCTACTCTGTGCTGAGCTCTGTGGGGGGTGCCACTCCGCCTGGCTCTGGGGGGGCAGCAATCAAGAGAAGCAGCAGTAGGAGTGAGATTCCGCGGGCACAGACGCCTGGCACTCACTCGTCCGCATGTCCCAAAGAACTGTGGCAGGAACTGTCACTACCTGATGTAGACGTGGAGACTGAGGCACAGAGAGGGTAAGGAGCCTGCCTGAGGTCGCACAGCTGGAACTGGGGAAGGCTAGGTGAAAAGAGTCTTAGGTGGTGGTGAGGCCGGCAGGGCTGGGGCTCTCGTCCTCGGGGGTGGGGTCCCTCTGAAGAGGAGCATCCAGGCTCTGGGGATGGTGTGTGCAAGGGTGCTGTGCGGGAGGCAGACAGAAGGGCCCACTGAACACTGACTGGTTTTTAGGCAAGTTTTTGTGAAATAGAGTAAAGTTCCGTTGGGAGATGTGTGTGGCATGTGGCCCTCCTTCCGGCCTACCTGGTGTGTCCCGGCCTGCATCGGGCAGGAGCCGTCCGTGCTCTGGACGGATGGACCGGTCATACCCTCTCACAGGCTTCACGCTCGGGCACAGCTCAGCAGATGAGCATGTGAGCAGGTGTGGAAAGGACCCGAAGGCCACTCAGCAGGGTGACAGGGTCAGGACAGGCCTGCAGAGGGTGCCTGGGGGTCCACATGACCAGCCACCTGGGGGGCATCGCCTGGGCCGGGCGACCAGCTGAGAGTGAGCGTCATCTCAGGGGCCTAGGAGGGGAACGGGAGGGGCTGGGGCATCACCCTGCGGCTGGGAGAGGAGCAGGTGTCGACAGGTGAGGTCTGAGACTCCCCAGGATGTGCCATCCAGGATGAGTGGGCACGGAAGCCCTGCGTAGGGTCATTGCCCTGGTCTGGACCATCCGGCGAAGGTGGCCAGAGGGCAGAGCAGCTGGGAAGTGACTGGCATTCTCTGCGGTCCCAGGTGCCCTCCCCTCAGCCATCCTGTGGGTGGACGGAGTGTCGGGGTCTGAGGGACACAGCTGGCCCCCCAGGCGCCTGTGTGGCCCATACACTGCCCACAACCTCCGCGGCCGCCCAGACCGTGGGACCGGCTGCCTGCGGGAGCTGTCATTCCTCCATCTCGTTAACAAACTAGATTACGGCCCTGGGAAGGTGCTGAACCAGCACATCCCCTTCAGCACCTCCTTTAATTTAAAACCAATTTGCAGGAAAAGCTCTCTGAAGCCAGGGGCTGCTCTGGGGCAGGGGCAAGGGGAGGGGGTTTCTGAGGCCCTGAGACTGCTGGCAGTTCCCGTCCAGGTGCCCCTCGGCCTGTCTTCTACAGGAGAAACAAAGCCACTTCCCCAAGCTGGTTCCCGGTGTTCACGTCCCAGAGCAGCCGCCAGCTTATGCCACCCATAACCACTGCCGCCTGCTCTCCCGCACCAGAGGGCCCACCCCGCCCTCCAGGCGCCTCCAGGGCTCAGCTCAGCCTGGTCCCTTGTCAGTGCTGGTCCTGGCATATTTCCCCCTCCACCCCTGGGTGCACACCTCCTGCAGGAGCAAGAGCTCCAGGGGGTGGAGACCCGCAGGCGCTGGAAGGGGCCAACGCCAGGGCGCAGGGGCCATGGCCCAGCCCCACAGCAGCTCTGACTACACGCTCTGAGAGTGAAAAATCACTTCCACACGTGGCCATCAATGCCCTGGACCAGGGCCAGAGGCCGTGACCAAGGGCTGACAGGAGGCTGTGGCTTTGGCCTCCTCCGAGCTCCCGTCCACCCAGGAGCCTGCAGGCCGGCCCTGAGCGGTACCCAAGGGCCTGCCCAGCCCAGCCTGGCCGAGGGACGAGGGTAGAGCAGGTGTGGTCAGGAGGGGTAGGTAGGGAGCTCACTCTGGACAGGTCTGGGTGGAGTCTGGATCTGGTGGTTCCTGTCTTCCCAGTGATCCCCTCATGCAGCCTGCAGGAAGAGCCCCTGCTCAGAAGGGTTTTCGGGAGGCCAGGGTGCGAGTTGCAGAGCCATCTGCCCAGAGGGGCCTGCCGGGTCTACGCAGGGCTGACTTCTCTGCTGGCTGGGAGACCCCCTGTGGGCCTCCGCTGGGGCCTTGGTGGCTGTGGTCCTGGGGAGGACAGGCAGATGCTGGCAGAGCCTTCCCCACAGCCGTCCGATTGTGGGAGGTCCCAGGGCTTCCCAGAGAGGCCAGCTGGGCTAGGAGCTCCCTCCAGGGCGGGGGGCAATGCACCGGCCAGCCGGGACGTGTCTTAGTATTTCTGCCACCGGGATGGGGACGTGCGTGTCAGCGCTGGCCAAGCTGCTATGACTTACCAGGCCCCGCATTCCACCTTCCTGCACCACTGAGCTTACAGACTGATCACCGCCTGCCTGGTGAGGCAGGGGCAGTGTTGTTGCAAACACCCTGTGAGGCGGGAGCAGAGGGAGGGAGAGAGAGAGGGGATGAGTCCATGGGGCCACTTCGCACAATCACAGCAAGAAGTTCAGGTTTTGTTCCAAGTGCAGTGGAGAGCCACCATCTTGGCGGTCCCTGCCACACGGCCTCGCCCTGCAGTGCTCCCCAGTGCTCAGTCCTCTTGGCTGCACAGGGACACTAACTGTGCACTGCAGTTGTCACCCGTGGTTCAAACCCCTCAGTGTCCTGCTTGGCAAGGGACGCCTGTCACTCAGCACTGTTTGGGGTGGTGAGCAGCGAGAGTTTGGATGGTAAGAGAGACTGAGTGCCTACTGCCTTGCCTCAGCCGGGCCGGGTGTCATGAGTGACTTCCTCCGGGAAGCAGGCGCAGGTCGGAGGGCCGGGTCTGCCCAGGTCACCATCCCTCCCCCGTCCCCCACCCTGGTCAGGCTGACCTGCCGGAGGGCAGGGACCCCTCCCAGGAGCAGAGAGAAGGGCCTCTGCCCTCTGCGGCACCCCGACTTCGTCTCTCCGGGTGCATAGCTAGGTGAAGCCGTTCACCCCTTTAAGGAGGAGCTAGGCAGGGGAGGAAGACCAGGGGTCTCCACAGTACCTCCAGACAGAAGTCCTGACTTCCCGAGCCTGCAAGAACCCGGGAGGGAGAGAACACAGCGTCTGCTTGCAGCGGCGCCCCGGCCTCCTCTGGAGCCTGGCCCGGAGCCAGCACTTAGAGAGCAGGCCGTGAGCAGCTCCCTGGGCATCTCTGGGGGCTGCCCAGACCCTCACTGTGCCCTTGGGAACGTGTGCCCTACACGGAGTTGGAACAGGCTTGACTTTCATTCCTTGGCACGCAGCTGATCAGAAGACACCCGGGCTGCTCTGGGGGACAGGGCCAGTGACGAGAAGCCACCAGACATGCAGTTGGGAAGGAGAGGGCCAGGGCCCTGGTCTGTCTACACTGACTCCCACGTGTGCTGGGCGCTGTGGAGAGAACCCCAGGGAGGTCTCCTCCTGGACGGAGCAGCAGCAAGACCCCGGCTCTGTCCCTTCCGGCCACTTTGCTCCTCCCAAAACCGCCAGGGTCTGAGGTCAGGCGTGCCTGCACCTGCGCTGGGCCGTGACTCCCCTGGGCTCCTGCGGACCCCCCTGCCCACTGGCCTTGGCTCTGCTGGTGGCTCAGGGCGCAGACACACTGGAAATGCTCTGCCTCCAAGACACGACAGACAGACAGACAGACAGACAGACCAGCATGGCGCCCCTCTGGCCGGCAGCAGAGGCTGACGGACAGACAGGAAAACCTCTCCACCACCACCTCTGTGAATGCCCGCCCCCGCCCTCCAGATGGACCAGGCCCTGCCCCGAGGCGCCCCACGCCCTGCGCTGCAGGCCCCCACAAACGCTCCCCCACCCCCACCTCTCCCCACAGCCCTGATCTGGGCACCTGGCCGCTGGCAGGAAAGGCAGCCTGTGCTGCCAGAAGGCTCGGGAGCTAGGCGGCCAGATGGCCCCTTCATGAGGCTGCGGTTGGTGTCTAACTGCTTTTTTATTGGAAAAATATGGGGTGAAAAATTGTGTGGGGCTCATTAGGCAGCCTGCTGGGCCCGGACTGACTGCCGTCTGCCCGAGTGGCCCAGCCAGGTGGCCAGCTGGCCTGCGCTCCTCCCCACTGCCTGTGGCCACAGCCCTCCCTCAAGGGACGTCTGTCTGTCTGGCCTGTTTGGCAGATCCCTCGGCCAGTTCCTGGGCTGTGGGCACAGGGATGGACTGGAATGGGGCAGACAGGCAGCTGGCAGGCCAGGAGGTACAGGGATCGTTGCATGAGGGCCGCAGGGCTCCCAAGGGGACCCCCATGGGGGCTGCGGGCGGGAACCTCTGTGTGCAGCAGCGCAGCGCGGGTTTAGCTCAGCCTGCAGGCCAGACTCTCTCAACCCTCACTCTCTGAGCCTCAGTTTCCTCTTTGCCTGAAGGTTCTGGGCACTACTGTGAGCACCGGGCCCGTGGGAATCGCGCCGTTGGTGCCTGCCTGAGATGAGCCGAGTGGGCATCCGCCTCCTCCACGCCCAGCCCTCCTCCCCAGCAGACTCTTCCAGGGCCCTGGGTCAGCCTCACTCTTTCTGTGTCTGCAGTGAGTACAGAGTCCGGCCCAGGCTCCTCTGTGCCTGACTGGGGTCCTCTCTGAATCTCTGTCTCCTCATCTCTGAAATGGGGCTCACGAGGTCAAGAGGTCTACCCCCTAGGTCCCAGATCGGGTGGTATTAGTGCCCTACAGCTGCTGTAACAAATTGCCACAAACTTGGTGGCTTAAAACAGCTTGAGTTTTATAGTTCTAGAGGTCATAATTCTGAAATGGGCCTCACTAGGCCAAAATCACGGTGTCAGCAGGGCTGGCTCCTTCTGGAGGCTCCAGGGAGAATGTGGTTCCTTGACTGGTCAGCTTCTGGAGGCTGCCGTGTTCCTGAGCTCGTGGCCTCTTCCTGGCATCACTCTGACCTCTGACCTCGTCATGTCTCCTCTGACCCTGACCCTCCTCTTCTCTCTTTAAGGACCTGTGATCACACTGGGCCCACGGGGCCCTCTGGGATAACCTGCTCATCCCAAAGTTCTTAATCACGTCTGGAAAGTCCCTCTGGCCACAGAAGGTGACATGTTCACAGATTCCAAGGATTAGGATATGGACATCTTTGGGGACTCTTATTCTCCTACCACAGGTTGGGGATAATGCCCAGGTCTCAGGCCGGAGCACAGGGTGGACAGTGCTTTCTGAGACCAGGGGCCCAGCAGATGCAGGTCGCGGTAAGGGAAGTGAGGAAGGCCAGGGTGCTTGGAGTTGCAAGAGACAAAAACTCGACTCACAGTAGCCTGAGTGAACAGGGAAATTTGCCAGAGCGAGAGGGTGGGTTGACCCTGTGCTGGGATCTTGGGGCCACGTGATGCCTTCAGGGCCCCATTGATGGCCTGAGACAGCTCGTCTGCCGGCAGCCCCACACCGGCCAGCCCTCCCCCAGCACTCAAGACACCGAGCTCCTGTGGCCCTGCCCCGCCCCTCGGTGGGCACATGTGGGGCTCCAGGTGGCTGCCCTGGGAGGGGAGGGTGTCAGTCTGGGAGGCGTCGGGCTTGAGGAGCCTGCAGGACAGTCACAGCACAGGGGTGACGGGGGTGATGGCCACTGCCGGACTGGCTGGCAGGAGCTGTTGGGGGCCCAGCAGAGAGAGGTCGGTGGGGGGCAGACACAGATGCCCCCCAGGGACAGAGGATGGGCGCACTGCTCACCAGCGGTGGTGGTAGCGAGGGACTTGAACCTGTGCCTTTCCAGCTGGACGGAAATGCTGAGGCCGAGGAGAAGGGGGATGGCAGGAAGGGAGGCAGGAAGACCTCCGTGGTGGGAGCCCTCTGCCCCTCCCGCCTCCCCCGCCCCACCCTCTGGCTTCCAGAACCAGCTGAGCTGACATGAGGTGTGGGACCTGGGACAGGTGCACAGGCCTTACTGGGAGGGACAGGTGGCCGGGACACCTAGCAGGAGGTTGTGCTCTGCCCCCCTAGGTGGTCTGCACTCCTCTGTGGCCAGAGGCGGTCACAGCCCCTCTGGACCCCACCTGCCCCGCTGACCTCACAGGAGGCTTTGCTGGGCTAGGGCAGCCAGGGGCTGGTGGAGGCTTGCAGTGGTCCTTACTACCGGGGCAGGTAGGGGCAGGTGGGAACCCTGGGGTCTTTCAGGGCGCAGGCCGAGCACACGTAAACAAGCCAGGCACTGTCAGACACAAGAAGAGCTCGAAGACGAGTCAGGGTGGACCAGCCAAGACACTCCACCCCGTCCCCCCAGGCGCCGAGCCCTCTGGGCCTCCTACTCATGACTCAGTGCCCGGGCCCGCCCCCCGTGCTCAGGGCCCCTCTCCGCCCCTCCGCAGCCAGAGAGTTGTGTTAGAGTCCATGGCAGGCCTCTGCCCCGTGGGGTCCACCAAGCAGGACCAGGGTGTCTGTCCCCGCTCAGCCCCGCCCTGACCTGTGGGGTCTGCTGTCCCCAGCCCCCCGAGAGCAAGGGCTTTGCTGCTGTTCTGGCTGAAAAGAGAAGTCACCTCACACAGTGACTGAGGCCCTGGGCCGCAGCAGGAGCCTCGGGCGACAGGGCTTGCCTCCTTCCCGGCGTCGCACACATGCGCACTCCCAGGCTCACACACGTGCATTCACACCACACGCGCACATGTGCACACATACACGGGTGCTTTCACACACTCGTGTGCACACGTGGTCACACGTGTGTTCACACCGCCCAGCACGCACATGCACACATTCACACAGTCACACGCACCCCTCCTGACACGTGGAACCCTCGCCCCCACCCTGTCCTCGGAAAGCTCCGCGGAGTTCATGGCTCCTGCTTCGCTGCCGCCCTGAGGACTCGTTATTCTCAGAGACAGGCTGGTCTGGAAGCTCACCTGGCACCTCACTGGACTCAAGTACCACAAAGTGGGCATCTTAAACAACAGGAATTTGTTCTCGTACGGTTCTGGAGCCAGAAGTCCAGAATCAAGGTATTGCAGGGCCACGCTCCCTCCAGAGGCTCCAGGGGAGGGTCCTTCCTGCCTCATCCAGAATGTGGGGGCCCCAGGTGTCCTTGGCTTGTGGCCGCATGGCTGCCATCTCTGCCTCCGTGGTCATGTGGCCTCCCCTGTGAGGGGACACACACTTTCCTCTTCTTAGAAGGACACAGTTCTGGGATTTAGGGCCCACCCTAATCCAGCTTGAGCTCGTCTGAGACCTGTATCTTAATCACACCTGCGAAGACCCTCATTCCAAAGACGGTCACCTTCTGAGGTTCTGGGTGGGTGTATATTTTGGGGCCACCGTTCAGCCACTGTAGGAGACTGCCCCGTCGTGCTGCTCGCGTCCACTTCGTGGACAGCACAAGCCACAGGGCTGTTGGGGCCACGGTGCTGAGCACGGCAGATGGCCCAGGGCCTCCTGCACGGGGGCCTCGGCCTTGGAAGTCCCCCCCGGCTGGCTCGGCGTCCTCGAGGCTGTTCTCCCAACTCTGTCAGATCCTCCTTCCTTCCAAGGCTTTCCGTAGGGTTTTCTCAATTCTGGGAAATCCCACGTCTTTGGCACAATCTGCACTTTCCCCTCTTAGCTGCTTTGCACTGAATTTGCATTTTCTGGTCGGTGACGTACGTAACAAGGGAGCGGCCGTGTGAGCGGTCTAATTTGTGCGCCGTCTGCCTGTTTCTGAGCATCGGTGGGTGTTTCTGGCTTTTGCTTCTCTCCCAACACTGCAGACACTGCTGATGGACACGTGGACACCCTCAGTTGGCGGGGACCCTCCCTGGACTCCACCGCCATGCCCTCACCTCAGCTGAGCGTGCCAGCCTGGAGGGGGTCTGGGCTCTTGTCCACACCCACGGGGTCCCTCCTTGTGAAGCCACACTCCCAGCGTGGCCAGAACTAAGCAAGGCCGGGAGCCAGGCCATGCTGAGCAAGGATGCAACTCGGGCCCAGCGGCCTGTCCCCCGTTCCCCTCCCCGTGATCCCCCCAGCCACACTGGCCTCCTTGCACGGGGCCCTGTCCTCGGTCTCAGCAGCATCCTCGTCACACGGCCCGCCTGCCTTCTTCACCTGCAGCCTCTGCATCCACTTGCCCCCAGAGAGGCAGCCTCAAGGGAGCAGCCGGCTGTCACTGCCAGGGCCCAGCACCTGCACTGGGGTGCTGGTGACTAATGTGGCTGCACAGCAGGGGTCCTGAGTGGGTGGAGCCTCCTCCAGGGACCCCGTGACGACACCTCCCCCTGGCGCCAAGTAGTGATGGCAGCTGCGGTTATAATGTCGGTGGTTGAACCGTAGCTCTGTACGGTGTTCTTGACCACGGCCGTGCAGGCCACGGTGAGCCCGTCTGCTTGGTCTGGAGTCTGACGCGGAAGGTCCTATCTCGGCGGCCGCCTTCGTCTCTCTTGGTAATCCCTCTCCTTCTAGTTTCCCACCCTCATGAAATGCTCCATATCACAGCCACTTTCCTTCCTACACAAAATTCAAGACAGACCTGCCCCAGGTTCTCAAAGTCTAACTTTACTCCCAAACCAGGGGGCGGGGGCGCGCTGCAAGGACCGGCAGTGCCAAGGTGGCCCGAGGAAGGAGCTGTGACAGGAAGGCTGCATTATCACAGGAAGGCGGCTTCTCCCGAGGTCGGGGCTGTGGTGGGAGAGGAGCAGGGCGCCTTGAGACCTTGGCCGAGGCCTGGTGGCCAGACCCGGGGGCTTGTCCGGGCCGGCACATCTCCCAGCTGCTCCCGCCGGTTCCTGGAGCTGGCCCAGTAGTAGCCACTTAGTTCCCACCTGCTCTCCCCACCCCGCTGGCTTCTACAACCCATAACTTCCAGGAGTGGGGTCTCCAGCTGAGGCGATAGTGGGTGCAGCCTGGCTCCTGGGCACCAGCCTCTGACCCCGTCCCCTCATCGGTAGGAGGCATGGCGAGAACACACCTTCGGGGCCCCGAGGACTCAGTAGCTTGGTTCTCGAGGAAACCCTGACCTGGTGCCTGCCCGACCTGCCCAGGGTCACGCAGAAGTGACAGAACTGGGATTCCTCCAGGATCTATGTCCTCTCTCCTCCCCTCTGCCTGCCCGTTCATGCAGGCGTCTCTAGGCCTCACCACCGGGCCCCAAGTCAGACAGAGTGACCGCAGCACAGGGCCCCTCTGCCCTCATGGGCCCCCACTGACCTCACCAAGGCCGGGTGCCCTGGTCACTGCCCAGCAGAACTTCAAGCTCTTGTAACCAGCCGCCAGCTGACATCTCCAGTGGAACAGCCCCCTCCCCAGCTCCCTTTCGTCTTTATGTGGAGAGGCCCCCCACCCACTCCCTTTCATCGGCACACTGGTTTGTCACCGCAGCTCCCAGCCGGGCTCCTTGCTTCCCTGGCCCTGTGGTGGATCCTCAGAGGGGTCTTCTTAAAGATCATATCTCTCTCCTGCTTAAACCCAGAGCCTCTGCCGGTTGCTCGACACAACACCCAAGCGCCCGTGTGGCCCTCAAGGCCCTGCGCCCCACACCTCCTGTGCAGCCTCGCAGGTTGTTCTTGCCCCAGGGCTTTTGCACTGACTGTTAGAGCGCCCCTCAGCTTGGTCCTTCTCGCTGCCCGCCCTTCAGGTCTCAGCTCAAATACCCCTGGTTGGGAGGACTCCCTCTCCCAACAGAGCAGCACCCGCCCCCGACTGCTCTGCCCCTCTGCACTCGCCCTGCCTCTCCCCCTGCGTGCTGTCCATGGCTCTCACCAGGCTGAGCTTGACTCAGTCCTGCTGATGGGCATCTGTGCGCCCAAGGGCTGGTCCTACTGCTTCCGTCCCCTCCTCAGGGTCCTGGGTGCGATTGTGAGTTTCCCGTGGTTGCTGTGACAAATTACCACTAACTTGGTGGCTGAAAACAACAGACTGGTTACCTCACAGCCTGGAGCCAGAAGTCCGACACAGCCTCCCTGGACGAATGTCAAGGTGTGGGCCGGGCTGGTCCTTCTGGGGCTCCAGGGAGAATCTGCTTCTTGCGTTTTCCAGCTTCTAGAGGTACCCACATTCCTGGGCCCCTGGCCCTTTCCTCCATCCTCACAGCCAGCAGCACAGCATCTTCCCATCTCTCTCTGTCACTTGTAAGGATCCCGTGATTACACTGGGCCCACCCGGCTCATCTCTCCCCCTTAAGGTCACCTGATCAGCAACCAGATTCCCGGACAGGGGCAGGACATCTTTAGGTTCTTGCTGCAGACCACAGAGGCAGAGTGGGACACCCCACTGCATAGACATCTTTCCTTTTTGCTGCCAGAGACCTTGGAGCCAGGTCCTGTGCAGGAGCTTACAGCCCTGCTGGGGCGTGGTGTGGTCGGGGAGGGGCACAGAGGCCTGCAGACACCCACTATCCTGGCAAAGCCGCCCCCCAGCATCAGAGTCACGGTTCTCCCGCCAGAATCCTGAGTCCCAGGTCCAGCCTCTGCTGCCTTCCCGGAAGAAGAGCCTGTCTTGGCTGAGCCCACAGACCCCACAGTCAGACTGCAGGGTTCAAACCCCAGCTCTGTCACATACCAGCTGCATGACCCTCAGCCACCTCCCTTCTGTGGCTCAGTTTCCTCATCAACAAAATGAGGATGACAGTAGTGTGTCCTCGAAGGATAGGCTTGAGGACCCAATGATTTCATAGATACAGGGCATTTAGCACAGTGTTTGGCACACAGAACATGTTGTGTAAGTGCTATTTTTTGGCAAGAAACAGCAGGACTTTGGGAAATGAGGTTAATTTGAGGGTGGGTGGGTGGGTAAAGGGAATACATGTATTTGGTAAGTAATTCAGACAGAAACAAAAGGACTTGAAGTTCCCACCTAGAGGCCAGCATGGTCAGCCTGTCGTCTGTACTGGGAGATTTCCTGTGTGCTGTGCACCGTGCATATTCGTGTGTATTGAGCTGCCTCTTGAAAAGGAAAGCGCTGGTCCAGCGCACATGGTTCTGGAGCTAGTTCCCACCGTGCGTTTGAATGGTGGCGCGCTCTCCCACTGAATGGACCCGCCGCTGACTCGCCGGCCCAGCCTGGGGCAGGTCTACGCTGGCCCCGAACCTGACCTCTAAGCCGCGGGTCCCTGGACGCCCCACCAGAGCGACCTCCTGGTGCCCCCAGCGCCACAGCAGCTTAGAAGGGGGGCGCTCAAACTCTTTCTGGGCGCTCCTCCACCTGCGTGCCTGTGAGCATGTCTACACAGCACGTGTCATGATCGGAGGTGTGCTGCTCCGTCCTGGTGAGCCTCTTGTGCGCTCTGGGATGGCCGGTGCCCGCCCTGTGCACCTGGATCAGCGTCGGGCACGTACTCGGCATTCGCACGCGGCGGTGGTTCCGCCTGGATCTGAATTCGGCTTCCGTGTATCCCGGGCCCCCTCGTGGGTAGAATCCTCACAGCGGCTCTGAGCCGTGGTCGGGTCGGCGCGTGCTCGGACCCCTCCTCCCACTCTGCACCCCGGTTCTGCAGATGGTGAAACCGAGGCCCAGGGCGGGCGGAGCTTACATTGCACATGGGGGGCGGGGGGGCTCCGTCGTCCTTCCTTCAAGTCCTAGCTCCTCGACCTCGCTGCTCTGTGACTCAGGTTCCCCCTCTGTAAACGGGGCGTAGGAGTACAGCCGGCACTGCGCGCCCTGACCCGGTGGCGGAGCTGGGCCTGCGATCCCTCGGACCCGAGCCGGCGGCCCCGCACCGCAGATCCGCGCCTCGGGGCTGGATTAGTCGGGCCTGCCCGCGCCCCGCCCCCGCCCCGCCCGCCGCCCGCGCTCACCCGCCGCCGCCCGCGCGCCCGCCAGCAGTGCGCCCGCCGCCGCACCTCCGACCCGCGCCGCGCCCGACGGCGCCCGGGGGCCCAGAGCGCACCCAGAGCCGCCTGGAGCGCGCCGAGCCCGCACGGCGGACATGCGCTCCCCGCGCGCCCCCGGCCCGGGCTCCGGCTAGGCAGGGCGCGCCGGGAGAGGGGCACCCGACGAGCCGAGGCTGGAGGGGGCCCGCGCTCCGCCGCTCGCTTCTATGCCGCCCGGCTTCGGCTCCGACTCCGGTTCCGGCTCGAGGACTAGTGGCGATCTCCTGCAGAGCGCGCCGGACCCGGGGCGCCCGCGCGGTGAGTGCGCGCTGGTGGCTCCAGGGAGGGACTCGGGACTTCGGGGACCGGGGTCGAGACAGCAACCGCTCCCACTAAGAGGAGCGGGGCGCAGGAAAGACGCCGACGCTCTGCCCACCCCTTCTCTCCCGGGAGCCGGGCGCGCGGAGACCCCGCGTCCCTCCGGCTACGCCCCCGGGGCGCACGTGGCGGCAGGCGGGCGGGGATGCAGCCCGGCAGAGGGTCCTGGGCCGCGGCCACGGCGCTGGGGGACCCCGCGGCGGAGGCGCGGCCGGGCGTCGTGGGGGGCGCGCGCCTTTGTCTGTGCCCCGGCGCGGGCTCGGCCATCGGGTTCCCGGCGCCCGCCGCGCTCACCTGCCCGGAGTTGGAGTTCTTTGTCTGGGGCGGGGCGCGGCCGGCGAAGCTTGGGCCGCATGTCTGGGCCGAGGCTGCCCCGCGGGTCTCGTCCTCGCAGACAAAGCGCACGGTGACCTCCGCCCGCGGCCGCGATTGCGCGCCTCGGAGGAGTTAGTGCCGGCCCTGACACTCTCCCTGCTGGGCATGCCCCCTCTACCGGGACCCTGAACCTGCAGTCTGGGGACCTCCCACCTGTACTTTGGCTTGGAGTGACCCCTTCCTTCCACTCCCTCACCGGCTTCGTGGCAGGATTGGAGGAGGCGGCGGCTGCGCTTGGGTCACGTTTCAATAGATAATCCTGGGGAAGTTATTAGCATCGGTCTGGGCCCTGCTCTGGGGCTGCCCACCCATCTTGGGTCAGCTGGCCGCCTCCAGACCCTCGTCCTGGAAAGGAAAGAACCAAAGAATCGCGTGCCCCGACGAGTTGCAGCAGGGGCGCCTCTGTGCCTGCGCTGGGAAGGGGCCTGGAACCTGGGCCACGGTCCCTCAGAGGACCGGGGAGCTGGAGATGCCTGCAGGAGTCTGTTCAGAGCCTCCCCCGATGGGCGTGGCCGCATTTGGCAGGTGTCCAGGCCCTCGCTGCAGTGGAAGCCTGCTGCGTCCCTGCCCAGGACCCCTTCAGGGACCAGCTCCCTCAACTTCCCTGAGCAAACTTTAACTTGGGCCCACTGTTGCAGTGGGGGGGCATGGGGACCGGATGGATCTAGGAGAGTGGGCTTCCCGCCTGCCTTTGCCAGGGTGGGAGTCCCAGGGGTCTGGAGGAGTGGGAAGACCTCCCCATCCCCTGTGCTGCCCCCTCCTCTGCTCCCCTGGCTTTCCCAGTGCCTGGGGCGCCACCTCCTGGTCTTGGGAACCGGTGCTCTGGCCTGGGCCTTGAACTGCACCAGAACTGGCCGGGCTGGGCCTGGAGGGCTTGGGGGGTGGCGGTGGATGGCCTTAATTGAACTTGCGCCTCCCCAAGGCTGGGCCGAGAGGCGGGTGCCCCACAGGAACATGGGCGTCTTCTCACTGATGCCTCTGCAGTGTTCCTCTCTGATGCCCTCCTTGTTCCCACGGTGATGCCCGGTCAGAGGAGGGGCTTCCAGTGAGGGTGGGGTACGCAGGGTGCAGCCGAGGCAGCAGTGGTGGTGGACCTGCTGTCGGGTGCTCTGGACCAGAATCTCACACCAGCTTCCCCTCCCCCGCACACTTGTGAGGACCCCTGGGTGGGGTGGCCAGCAGATGGGCACAGGCCTCAGCTTCCTCCTGGCCGCCGAGCCCCCAGCTCGTGCATTTCACCTGCTGCCCATGAGATAAGGAGCCCTCTGGCAGTGCCGCTGAGCTGGGGACCCTCGGAGACTGCTTGTGCTAATAGGGCCGTCCCTGCGGGCCAGAGGGGCTGTCAGCACAGCCCATAATGAAGACCTTAAGGGGGCAGCCTCATTAGCGGGGAGTGGCTGCACCACCGGCTCTGCTCATCTCAGGGGACACAACACACCCATACCTGTGCCTCCTGCTGCCGGGCTGACACAAGAAGATTTAAACCTGCCAGTGCCAGTGCTGATGGGGGCAGCACCAATGCTAAAGGACGGGACTGGAGCCAGCTGGGTCAGGACCTGGGGACGGGGCCTCCCGGTGAGGTCCGGGGCCAGACTGGCCTGCTGGTCACAGCCTTTTGGGGGCCGGGGGAGAAGTTCAGATTGTGGTTTGGGGCAGTGGGAAGGTGCTGGAATGTTTCCAGTCCGGAGATGACTTGTTCTGATTTGGTTTTAAAATATGCTCTTGGGTGTTATGTGGAGAATTAATTTGTGAGAGTTTTAACGAGACCAGGTAATAATTATAACGACAGAGCTGTCACTCGGGTGCTGCTGCGTGGCCCCAAATGGGAGTGACAACAGGACCCTCTCTTGGGGTCATGGGGAGGATCCAGTCAGGAAGGCCTGGGGGTCTCTGGGAAGACCCAGGGAGGGCAGGTGACCCATGTGCGGTAGGGCAGGGTCCAGCGGTCAGGAGTGCGCCTGGCCTCACGCCCCACGCGGGATCGTGGCTCCTGGCAGATCTGGGGCAGTGCCTGGCACAGAGCAGACTGGTGTGGGCTGTCCTCATCCTTGTTTGAGGCGTCGTCACTTCTTTGCAGACAGACCTTTCTTCTCCATCCAGGGATCGGGCTGGGGCCCTAGCCCTGTGGGGCAGGCGCTGCTGGCCGTGTCTGGAGCTGGAGGCCAGGCTGCAGTGCTCCCCCCTCCGCCCCAGGGCTGACACCCCGCCTCGTCCTCCCCCTGCAGACCCCCAGCTCTGGTGGACCCCTCAGCCCCACCAGGACTCTTCAGGGGTGAGGTGACAATCCAGGGACACTGGCAACCGCGACCATGTAGGATGCGCCAGAAAAAACAGACCAGCATGGAAACAGGCGTGAGAAGAGGTCACAGCCGTGGTGTCCTGCACGGGAGCGTGACGTGTCCTGGCCTCGGCCCCCTGCCCCCCTCGGCACTGAGCCTGTGTCCCTGTGGGTGCGCATGTCCCGGCCTGGGCTGCTGGGCGAGGGTCACACTCCACCTCCGTGGTCTGGCGGGGCTGGGTGGGAAGGATCCTCCATGCGCCACTGCCCACAAAGACTCGGGGAAGCGGAGCCCGTGCGCCCTCCTTCCTCCTCTGGGACCCTCCCGTCTGTGACCGACATGTCGCCTGTCTGTCAGGGATCCCTCTCCTGCAGCTGGCAGAGCTCTCTGGGATCGAGGGGCATGTGGTGTGATGGCCTCCCCTGGGTCTGGCTCGGGGGTGCACGGCGCTGTCTGCGGGCTGTGTTGCCACCCATTTCCTTCCTGGTACGGGTCTCTGGGACACGGTTAGGAAAGTCGCCCGGTCCAGCTTGACTGTAAAGTACCGTGCCATGGGGTTCCGTTGTATGTTTATGGTTTTGTTTTTCATCCTTACATTGGCGATCGGTCTGGAATTATTCTGACACGAGGAGCAAAACGGCTCTCGGTGTTCCCTTCTTCCGTGCAGCGAGCTCCCGTTACACCCGTCCATGTGAGCACCCGCCTGTCCCCACAGACGGCAGCCCCCAACCCACACTGGGTCTGCGTGCGCCTGGGGCTGTTCCAGGTTCTTGTTTCTGTTCTGTCCGCAGTCGGTCTCTTCTTGCATTGAGGCCGCATCTGTGACTGACTGTCCTGCACCACGATTTATGTGTAGTAAAATGCCCCTGTTTTAAGTGCCCACTTTGATGTGTTTTGACAAACATATACAACTGTGTCCATGCCACCACAGTCAGATGGAGACTGTTTCCATCACCTCAGAAAGCACCCTCATGCTCTTTTTTGTTTAAATTTTTCCTTTATTGTGGTAAGATGCACATAAAATTTGCCTTCTTACTATTTGTAAGTGTACAGTTCAATGGCATTAAGCACATTCACATTGTTGTGCCACCATCCCCACCCTCCATCTCCAGAACTCATCTTCCCAAACTGAGACTCTGTCCCCATTAAACACCAACTCCCAGCCCCTGGCGCCCACCACTCCTTTCTGTCTCTGTGGATTTGTCCTCTGGGTCCCCATGTAAGTGGGATCATACAGTGTTTGTGTTTTTGTGACCAGCTTATTTCATCTGGCATGATGTCCTCGTGGCAGCAGGTGTCAGAATTTCCTTCCTTTTTGAGGCTGAATAGTATTCCACTGTATGGACAGACCACACTCATCCATTCCATCAGTGGACACCTGAGTTGCTCCCACATTTTAGCTGTTGTGAATAATGCTGCTGTGAACATGGGTGTGCAAACATCTCTTCGAGACCCGGCTTTCAGTTCTTTAGGGTCTGTACCCAGGAGTGCAATTGCTGGATCACGTGGTAATTCTACGTTTAATATTTTGAGTAACTGCCATACTGTCTTCCGTAGTGGCTGCAGCATTTTACGTTCCCACAGCAGTGCACAAGGGCTGCGGTTTCTCCACATCCTTGCCAATACCTGCTGCTTTCTGTTTTCTAGATAGTGACCATTCTGAGGGGAGGCATGCTCTTTGGTACTCAGTCATCCCACCCCCAACAGCAAGCACTGCCTGCTTTCTCCCCCTGGAAGTTCACAATGTGCACTGCAGACACTGAGAGCAGAGCAGGGGTACCCCCGGCTGGGGGAGATGCAGGGATTGGGGTGATAGCTGAAGAGTGTGAGGTTTCTTTTTGGGGCGATGAAAATGTTCTAAAACTGATTGAGGGGATGGTTGCTCATAGCTGTGAATACACTAAAAACCACTGAATTGTAGACCTTCAGTGGGTAAATTGTATGGTATGTGAATATATCTCAATGAAGCTGTTTTAAAACAAAAAAACAACCAGGAAGAACAAGTCTACTCAGGGCGCCTTACCAAGCTCGTTCTTGTGATCTGTGCGGGGCCTCCTGCAGGATGGCAAGGGGCCACATCCTCACCCTGACTGCCTGCACCAAGGCAATGCCCCCTTCTGAGGCCTTGCACACACATGGGTGTCTCCCCAGGAGGAGAGAGGCCGAGTGGGGTCCATCAGGAACCACCACACCCTCTCCTGAAGCAGACCTGCCCTGGATGCTCTGCGCATCACGGAGACTGTGGTCTCCAGACCTGTGACTCGGGCGGTCTAGGCTTGGCAGGTGGTGTCTGTTCACCCCTCAGGGCCGGGGGGCATCCCGGACTCTTCCCCGTCCTCTACTACCTCCGGTAGCAGACCCAGCAGAGCCCTTAGGTTCCAGGTGCGGGCATAGCAGCGAGGCACCCAGATTCCAAGTCCCAGCCCCCCACCCACAGGGCCCTGCTGAGCCCACGTCCCTGCTGAGCGGGGCATCTTTGGTTCCTCCATCACTGGCCGAGTGACCTGTGTGCCCACATGCTTGGAGCTAGGGCTGGGTGTGGTCACCCTCTTACGTGGGGGTTGTGAGCACAGGACATGTTCCGCCAGGCTGGGCAACCCTTGGGTGCCTGAAACCTCCAAGACCTGTTTCCTGGGAGCCAAGGGCAGGGGGGTGAGGCCCAGGTTCACCCCACCCATAGGTCCCTCTGGCCTCTGACCCTCCTCTCTCTCTTCCAGGCGTCTGTGGGCTCCGAGAAGCTCTTTGCCCCAGCAGCCAGTAAAGGTAAGCCACATCCCTTGGCCTGGGCTTCCAGCCTCTAGGAAGGGACGGGACACTCCTGAAGTCAGCGGCGTGCCTTGGGTTAGGCCCTGTCTTGGGTTGGTTTCCAGGTGCAGAGCCTGAGGCAGGAGTTAGGTGCTGTGATTTACTGAGAGACCAGCCCTGGAAGAAAACCACAAGGAAAGCAGGGGAAGCCAGGAGTGAGGCCAGTGTCTCAGCCAGAGCCGGGCAGCTCTGGAGCAGCGGTTACCAGAGTGGGGTCCCTGTACCCCCAGGGACCCTTAGGAATGCATGTTCCTGGGCTCTCCCCAGGCTCATGGGGTCAGGTGCTCTGAGGACGGCCGGCAGCTCATGGTTTGTGAAGCATCCCCCACAGCCACCACTGCATGTGTGGCTGTTCACATTGAGATGCAGTGGACTAGACTCCCTCTTCAGCTGCACCTGCCCCCTGGCCAGTGACCCCCACGTGGGACAGCGCCAGTACACAGCATTTCATCATCCCAGAAAGCTCTCCTGGACAGCACTGCTCTGGAGAGTGGATGCCCTGGTGTCAGTCCCACCCAAGGCCAGGCCTCTGTAACCCAGACTGTCCATTGTGGCTGTGGCCCAGAGGGGGCGTCACCACACCCAGCGCAGAGAAGGGGCCCTTTTGTTTGGAAGGCTGCATCCCGATGTGACTGGACGAGCAGGCCTTGCAACACATGCAGGGGGCCGTCCACAGTGATGGGCCTGCTGGCCTGGTGGCCGGGCATGGCCTCTACATGCCTTCAACTTGAGAAGCCCCTTCCTCAAATCAAAGCAGTGCAGCAAAGTGGATGTCGGGGTAGGAGACTCACTGGACGGGTCCGAGGAGAGGGGAGCTTAGCTGGTGCTTCAGACAGAATTTAACACAGGGCTGTATCAGTTTCAGCAAACGACCACAAGCCAGGCAGCTTGAAATGACAGAGTCTATCCTCTCATGGTTCTGGAGGCCACAAGTCTGAAACCAAAGTGTCACAGGGCCATACTCCCTCTGAAGGTTCTAGGGGAGGCTCCTTCCTGCCTCTTCCAGCTTCTGGTGTTGCCTGCAAACCTGGGCATCCCTGGGCTCGTGGCCACATCACTCCCATCTCTGCCTCCATCTTCATGTGGCTTCTCCTCTTGTCTTTCACAAGGACAGCTGTCACTGAATTTAGGGCCCATCCTGTTCCAAGCTGATCTCATCTCAAAATTCATAGTTTGACTACATCTGCAAAGACCCTTTTTCCAAATAAGGGCACATTCATGGGTACCGGGGGTCGCAATTTGGATGTATTTCTGGCACAGTTCGTCCCATTGCCAGAGTCCACTCACCCTTGTGGGCAGAGCTCAGGGCACCAGCCAAGGCTTTGAGGCTCCCAGCGTGGTGCAGTGCTCATGCTTTCCCAGTGAGGGGCTGACATTCCAGGAGGTTCTAGAAGGTTCCAGGAGGGCTGGGGCATTTGTGGCACATGTGGGGCCGTGTCCAGGTCTGCATGGCCCACACCTGCCTCTTTCTGTCCTGGTGGCTGCTCTTACTTTGCAAGGGGATGGCGTGGAGATGTGGGAGAGACAGGAGCACGGGACCAGCATCTGGGCAGCTGTGACCCACCGGGCTAAAGCCATCGGCCCTCATTTCCTGTCCTCATTGTGGAGGTGGCGGCGGTGGCCTCGTCCCTAGGTCTGTCCCTGAGCAAACAGACAAGGTGGCGGCTCCAGAGGGAGGCATCACCCTGGAGGAAGCAGAAGGGGCTGCTTCCTGCTGCCTCCTGCTTTTACCAGGAAGGACTTCCCAGAGGCCCAGCAGACCTCCTCTCTGTGTTGCTGCTGGCCTGGGTCATGGCCCTGTGGCAGCCGCAGGGAAGGCTGTGTCTGGTGCTCCCCTCAGCGTGGCAGCCACCCACATGGGCCCCTAGGCCTCGAGGAGGAAGCGGGGTCTGCCAGCAGCCAGAACAGGGCGGCCACACTCAGCACCCTGGATTCCTGCTCCTCCTGGGAAACCAGGACATCATCCCCTCAAGGCACTGAGGCAAAGTACTGAGATGGGTGGGGGCGCCTCCTCTGGACACATACTCTCCTCCTAGTCTGCTTCGGATATTTCTCATCCACCTAGCCCCTGGGCACAGCCCCGCGACCCTGCTTGTAGCTGCCTAGAAAGGAGGGTTTGGAAGGAGCAGGCAGGAGCTTGAGGTCACGGCTGGAGCACAGGCCTGAAGCTCAGAGGGGAGCAGAGTCTCCAGGTGGACGCCTGGGCTGGTGATGAGGGTGGAGTGGGACCAGGGCCGTGGCAGTGAGGGTGAGGCCAGTCATCCAGAAAGTCTTCCCCCCGGGGCATGGGCCCAGAGGGCCTTAGGTCACGCTTCACCTGGGTCTTTCCAGAAAGAGCCGGCCACTGGCATGAGTGTGGTCTGTCAGCGGGACAGGCATGGCCACGGGCAGCGCAGGCCGGCTCCCTGACGGACCTCTGGCTCCCCGCCTGTAAAGTGGCACCTTAACAGCCCTGTGCGGGGCTGCCGTGGGCGACAGGCGGAGCACTGCCTGGCGGTGGGCCCTTTGGGGCGGCCCTCCCTGGGGGCTTCACGGGAGGATCGGGACGAGGCTGCCGAGTGGGACCCAGCAGTAGCCCCAACCTCGACCCCATGGAGTGGGCGGTGGGGGGCTGGGCCCTGGCCGTGGCCTCGCTCTTTCCCCATCGGAAACGGGGACAACGACGGGCCCCCTCACAGGTGGTGGATGGCGGTAAGGGGTTGGCGTGGGGCCCCCAGCTCACCGGCCCCTCTCCTCGCAGGCCCCACGCCGGGCGAGAAGTCCGCGGTCAAGGCCGGCGCGGCGCCCAAGGTCTCGGGCCTGGAGCGCAGCCGCGAGCTGAGCACCGAGCCACCCTTCCCCACCCCCCGCGCGCAGCCCCCCGACCAGCCCGCCGGTCAAGAAGGAGGCCCCTGCCCCGCCCCGCCTCACCCCGCCGCCCGCGCCCCCGCACCCCCGGGCACCGCTCCCAACGCACGTGCCTCTGCCCCTGGGCGCCTTCCCGGGCCCCGGACCCGGTGCGCACAACGGCCTGCACAGCCTCAGGTGGGCGCGCGCGGAGGGGGCGGGGCTGGGGAGGAGGTGGGACCCCCTAGCGGGGCGCGCAGCCGGCGGGCACTGAGGCCCCCATCCCTGCAGCAGGAGCAGCAGCGCCAGCAGCGGCGCCAGCCTCGGGCTCGCCAAGCACGCGTCCCTGTCGCCTCACGGGCCGGGCCCCCACCTCTCTACCTCACACTTGGCGCTCCGCTCGCAGGCCCAGCATCAGCACCACGCGGCCATGTTCGCCGCCCCCCCGACACTGCCCCCGCCCCCGGCGCTGCCGGCCAACAGCCTGGTCATCCCAGGACACCCCGCCGGTAGGTCCTGGCACCGTCCACTCCATCATTCTCATCCCCCGGGGCAGGTGGGAGGAACGCGGCTCCTGGGCGGGGCTGCCGGCCTCCGAGGCACAGGCGCCTGCCTGCTCCTGAACCCGTGGGCCAGGTGGCAGTGCCCCTGTGGCCCCCGCAGGCCACCTTTCCTGGCCTGTGCCAAGGAAGCTTTCTGGTCCGGTCTGGGTCATGCACACGGGTGCACACACATGTACGTAGACTCGCAGACAGGCCCTGCTCTGTTCTGAGCCCTGGCCAGGCCTGGTGGGGCAGCCCAGGGGTGAAGCCTGGAGCTGCTCCATTGCCATGGCAACGAGTGCTTGCAAGGCTGCTGCCTCTCTTCTCCCTCATCCCTAGGCCTGCTGGGGGCCTCTAGGGCTGAGTGGCGGAGTAGAGGGGTCCCAGGTGAACACTGGCCCCACCTGGCCAAGCCTTGCCTTTCCTTCTCCACTTGGTTCTGGCAGGTGCCCCCTCACGGCCAAATCTTAGGTCATTAAGGATTTCTCCATGGGTTTCCAAATTCTTTTTAAAATTTTGTGAGCCCAGCCCGGGTTGGGGGCAGTTAGGTGCCCCGGGATGGGACGAGGACACCGGTGGCTGGGATGGGCGGCAGCTGGGCAGGGCAGGGCTTCCCCGTGGGCCTGTCTCGGGGCTCCCAGGGGGCTCACCGTGTTCTCTCTTGCCTTTAGATGCCAGCCTGTTGATCTCATTCAGCCAGCCAATCATGTATTGCCAGCCTCATTCGGGGATTCTGATTGGTACTTGGTCACAGGCACCTCTCTTACCTCCACCCCTGGGCCCGCACGTAGCGAGCGGCCACCACGGCTTGGCCTGCCGAACCCGGGAGTGCCAGGTGACTATCCGCCTCGCCCCGCCGGGAGCCCGCGGCCGACGTGTCTCTCTGTCTCTCTCTCTTTTCTCTTGTAGATCGAGAGCTGCTCAGGCAAGAGCTGAACGCGCGCTTTCTGGTCCAGAGCGCCCAACGGCCCGGCACGCCCCTGGGCCCGGGGGCTCTGCTGCGGGCGGAGTTCCACCAGCACCAACACACACACCAGCACACACACCAGCACCAACACACATTCGCCCCCTTCCCCGCGGGGCTGCCCCTGACGCCGCTCCTGCCGCCCGCCGCACCCCCGCTGGTGCGTAGGCCCCCGTACCGCGGGCGGGCGGGGGTGGCCCGGGCGGCGGGACCCGCAGCAGGCACACACAGACGCTCTCTGCACGCACGCAGGCCGACACCTCCCTCTCTGTCTGTCTGTCCGTGCGGCCCCTCCCTCTGGTCCCCTCTGGGTCCTGGGCCGTTCTCCTGGGCTTGGGCAAGTGCCCCTTGTCCACGTGTGTGTGACATGGCCTGGGGGCTGGTTGCATCCACATGGGGCCCTCGACGTCTTGGTTTGCAGCAGGACAGCAGCTCCGGAGGCCCAGACAGGACTGAGAGGGTTCCCGGGGCCCGAGGCCTCGTCTTATGACCCAGCTGCTGTGTGGGGCCGAGTCCCCTCCTCTCCACCGGGTTTCTCTTTGAGACTGGCCAGTGTGCCGCTGGCCTGGGTGTGTGCAAAGCTTGGCCACCAGCCCTAGGCTCCATGCCCCCTCAATGTGGCTGCAGCCACCTCTTCGTGGGTCTCAGCCAGCACAAGCAGACCACCCAGTTGGGAGAGACTGCACCTCATGTGACGGGGCTGTTAGAACAGGGAGGGGCTGCGCCCAGTCTGAAAACCTGGGCCCTGCAAGGTGCGTTCAGAGACATGGAACTGGTGCCCTCAGGGAGCCTGGGGGCTGCAGGCCCACACCTTAGGAGGCAGGACAGCCATCGTGGCCACTGCCTGGTCCAGGACAATGGGGTGGGTGGGTGCTGGCCCAGTGGAGGGCGTCAGCTGGCAGGCGGCCTCACTCCTGCTTTCTTCCTTCCAGTTTGACAAGTACGCGCCCAAGCTGGACAGCCCCTACTTCCGACATTCCAATGTGAGTGTGCCCGCGCTCCGGCCCCTGCGTGGTCTGCCATGGGCTCTCCAGGCGGGCTGGGGAAAGGCGGGAGAGCAGGGCTGCGCTTGCCGGAGGGAGGCGTTGCCGGAGGGCGTCACCTCCTGCCTGTGCAGAGGGCCGAGTGGGGCCCAGCGTCCCCGCCCGGGAGGTCCAGGCACTGGCCGGGGCCCCTGGAACGCTCCTCCCTCCTTCTTTTGCAGTTTTTCCCGTCCTTCCCTCCTGCCATCCCGGGACTGCCCACCCTGCTCCCGCACCCAGGCCCCTTTGGGTCCCTGCAGGGTGCTTTTCAGCCCAAGGTACCAGCTGCTCCCTGGCATGGGACTGGCAGGGTGGGTGGGGGCTGCGGGACAGGCCCCACCAATCCTTGGCCTCCAGGAGCAGCTCCAGCCCCGTCGCCGTGTGGGTGCGCCTGTCGTGACCCGGGTGCAGGCATGAGTGGCTCAGGCTGGGTGGGCTGTGTGTGTGTGCCCACAGTGGGAAGGGGCTGAGGGCTCTGGACTGGAGGCGTCCCTAGGAACAGAGTGGCAGCATGCAGAGAGGACACTGGACACACACGTCCCAGAGGGGCCTCATCCTTGGTGCAGGACACCCTGACCCAGGATGGGGCGGGGCCTTCTGTGCACTGTCACCTTCAACTGGGAGGGCTCAAGGTTGGGGTGGGGAGGAGCACTACAGAGGTGAGGTCTGAGTGGGGTGGCCAGCACAGGGCCATCCACACTGCAGGGGGCCTGGGCAAGAAGCACGGCCCACCCCCCAGGCCCTAAGACCCGGGCCTGGGCTTGCTCTGCTTACCTTCCCTGAAGGGAGGCTGTCTTGGCCCCTGGCCCAGGTGTCGAGAACCCCTTGTTCCCGCCTTTTTAGAAACCCCTGGACTGAGGATGTCATGGGAAGCCAGGCCGCCCCTGGGTGGCAGCGTGCAGGGCCCCACAGGCAGGGCAAGGCAGGCACCAGGCACCTGGGAGGTCTCCTGCTGCCTGGGCCTGGGGCCTCCTTGGCTGTCTCACGCCCTGTAACTCTCTCCTCAGACTTCAAACCCAATCGAGATAACAGGCCGGGCCAGTGCTGTTCACACCCTCCTACAGAAAGCCCCTGGGGTAGGTGGCAGTGGTGCACATTTCTCCCTCTCTGGGTACGTCCTGGCCAGCCCCCCCACCCCAGTGGAGGCCCACGTAGGTGTGTCCCCACCCACCTCGGGGCTCAGCCACCTGAAGAGCCTGGACCTAACACTTCCTCCTCTGTCGATAACAGGTGTCCGACCCATACCGGACAGCAGTCAGGGTGAGTGTGTGTGTGCCTCTGTGTGTGCACACAAGGGTCTGCGTGTGTGTGCGTCTGCACGTCTCCGGGAGGAAGGAGTCTGTGGGACCTCAGGAAGAGTCCTCGGTTGGGGAAGACTGGTACCTCCTGGGTGGCCGTGGGGGTGCCCTGGGACAGCAGGAATCTGGGGTGCTGAAGGGGTAGGAGTGAGGAGGTCCTGGCCACGTGCCTGAGCGTGTTGCCCGCCCTGTCACAGAAGCCCGGGAAGTGGTGTGCCGTCCACGTGCAGATCGCCTGGCAGATCTACCACCATCAGCAGAAGATGAAGGTGAGCGCAAGCTGCTGCTCCACGCGCCCGTTTGAGGCCACAGCCCCACCGTGTCCACACTTGTGCCCGTGTGTCCAAGGTCATCAGAGGCCTGCCGCGTGCCTCGCCCAGCGCTGAGCTGGCTGTGAGGGGTAGGAGCTGGGAGCAGGCAGGATGGTGGCAGGCAGGGAGCCGAGGTCATTTCCCACTGTCAGGGCGGGTCGCCAGGTTTCGCAGCTGACAGGCAGGGGATTTGGGAGGAGCTGACCCTGCAGGCCTGTCCTACCAAGGTCAGTCCAGCCCTCCCAGTTGGACCTTCCACCCTGCGCTTCATCCTTTTCTCTGAGCGTTTATTGAGCACCTGCTGTGTGTCTGGGTTTCCAACAGTGAACAAAGGAGTCTGAAAGGGCTTACGGAGCTCATGTGCTCCTGGGAGGGACAGAGAACCCAACTCTGGCGCAAGACCATCCCTGACCCAGCACGGTGGTGCCAGGCGCCCTGGCCACAGCGGGGCCTCCTGCAGGGTTACTCACATGACAGGGAAGAAGCAGCCGCTGGAGAGTGGGGGTCAGCGGGCTGGGCTGAGTGGGGGCAGATGGTGGCCTCAGCCCCCTGGGACCCAGCCCCCCACGTCACACACAGTTCCATATCACAGAAGGGTCCCAACACCCTTTACCGCATCTCCATCAGGGAACGCTTCACCTCCTTGCACGGTCTTTAAAATCACGGTGTCCTGAACGTGCTACAAAGGACAAGCCCACTGAAAGGGATTTATAACAAAACACCGTGTGTTTCGACGTGAAAATGCTGGGGTGGGACCCCTGGAAGGCACAGGGAAGGAGTCGGGGCGTTCCTCACACGGGGCGGCACTGAGGGAGGGGCACCCTGCCGTCATCACCGCCACTGGACGCACCTCTGCTGCCAGAACGCGCTGCAGGGAGCCGGAGGGTGGCCAGCCCGGCGGGGGCTGCACAGCCACAGCAGTAGAGCCAGGAAGGATGCGGCCCTGTCCCCTGCCTCATGGAGCTGTCACAACTGAGGGACAGGCTTTTTAGTTTTATATAATTTTAGTAAATTTAAATTTTAATATTGGTGCTAAAATCAGTCACTGGAAAATTCGTAAGTGTATTTGGAACAACTTGGGTATGTGAATCCACTTCTTCAATTCAATTTTACAAAATCTAAACGCATATAAAAGTATTTCCGATGAAAATATAGCGTCCAAATTGAGATGTGCTTTACGTGTAGAACACACAGCAGCTTTCAAAGACCACATAGAAGGAGTGAAATCCCTCAAAAGTCACCTCCCTCATGGGTCACGTGCTCGTCCTGAGGCAGAGAAACATCACTAGGATGAACCCCCCATTTCTCCGCCTTCTCAATGCGGCCACGAAAGCAGGCAAGATCACGCCAGGCTCGTGGGCGCCCCAGCGACTCTCCAGGCTGCAGGCTCAGGCCCATCGCAGGACAGAGGCAGCCCCTGGACATGCTCTGTCCCTCTCAGCAGATGCAGCTGGACCCCCACAAGCTGGAGGTGGCCGCCAAGCTGGACTTGTTCAGCAGACCCCCTGCCCCGGGTGTGTTCGCTGGGTTCCACTACCCGCAGGACCTCGCCCGGCCCCTCCTCTCCAGCTCGGGTAAGGCTCCAGGGCGGTGGGGGCTCCGTCCACGCTGTGAGGAGAGGGGTGTCCGGTGGGCAGAAGTGCTCTTGCCCTGTCCCTTGGCTCTGGCAGCGTTTTTGTGTCGCGTGCTGTAACCACCAGTTCTGCCATCTTCTCACTCCTTGCGTGTGCCCTCCTCCAGGCACCCCCTCCTCCGGGGGGCTTCAGTTTCTACGTCCTCCCACAGCCCCACCCAAAGCCCCAAGCCTGCACTCCCATCTCTCCCGGTCCCTGCTCCCTCCCAGGAAGGGTTTGGGCTTTTCTCAGGATGGCAGGAAACTGTTCCTGAGACCACCCCCCACTGCAGCCACACCACAGTCTTGCTGTGTCAGGGTCCCCAGGAGCACCCCCAGGTTCGAGGACTCACTAGCGGCATTCCCAGGACTCAGCATAAACCACCCTCATGGCTGAGGTGTGTCACAGTGAAGGGACACAGCCACAGGGAAAGGCACATGGGCGCAGGCCTCCTGGGTGCTGTCCCTGTGGAGTCACGGGACGCGCTTCATCCCCTCAGCAAGGAGCCTGATGACACGTGCCAAGTGCTGCCCCCAGGGGAGCTCCTAGAGACCCAGTGCCCAGGGTTCTTGTGGGGGTTGGTCACGTGGGCACCTCAGCCTGCATGTACCAAAACCACCGACTCCCAGAAGGAGAGCAGGTGCTCAGCGTACAACACAATGTTTGCACAAGCAACGTGAGGCATTCCTGTCAAAGAAAAGTGAGAAACTGCCTAAAACCCAAGTTCCCAGGTGCCAGCCGAGGGCCAGCCTTGCACGTAGGCCTTTCTGAGAACGGCTATCCCAGGCCAGCAGTGTGAGCTCTTCTGCACAGCTGCACATGGGCCACGCTCGGTGTCTGCTGCCCCGTACCTCCGGCTGTCAGGCCCCTGTAGGATGTCACCTCCTCAGAGAGCCCCCTGACCGTCCCCTCACCCTCCTGCTCTGTCTTCATGTAGGCCTACCACTACACTGAGGTAACAGGCATGGACAGGGTCACCCAGGCTGGCTTCACAAGCATGGTGGCCCTTCCTAGCCCCCAGCCCAATGCCCTGATGGCCTCCAGACCTCAGCCTGGGCAGAGGGGTCAGGCCTGGTGGCCAGCAGCCTGGTTAGGCTGGAGCCCAGGGAACATGTGCTCAGTGGGGCCGTGGTGACATTTGTGGGCTGTGGTTGTGGCTGAGGGACACCACAGGAGGACCTGTTTGTTTAGCAGCTGTCACTCAGGCCAGTGTCCATCAGGACCCAAGACCCAACCCACTGTCGAGTAACCGGGATCATTTGTTAGCTTCCGGTTGGGAACTCCGGGGTCACTGGCTTCAGGAGCAGCCCATGAAGGCTCAGTCTCGGACCAGACTGTCTTTCTCTCTGTCCTCTTTCCTCTGGGGCTCCACTGCCATCAGCACCTCCCTCCCTGCTCCCCTGGGGTCCTCCAGATTCCAGGGAAGAGACCAAAGCCCACTCCTAGCGGTTCACCTGCCTCAGTGGGAGGTGGCGGTTCCCGGAGGAAGCTGGGTGTCCCCACGCTGGGAATGAGCCCCAGACAGGAGGCTCCAGGTGCCCTCGGGCCTCCACCAACCTGCCTCCACAGGTGCTGCCCACCCCACCACCAGCCCGTTTGGACCCTCAGCCCATCCTGGCAGCTTCCTGCCCACTGGTCACTTGACAGGTAGGTGCCCCCTGAGGTCCCTGGGGTCTGGCTGGCCTCCACAGACCTCAGGGCTGTGGAGACAGGTGGGCGGGCAGGTGACCCCAAGAACCAGGGCACCCCTCAGATTTTATAGGTGGCACCTACCAGGTTCTGGAGCCACAGGGGAGGCCCGTGTGCAGGTGGGAGTCAGGCAGGAGCCTTGCAGACCCCTGAGCCCTGGCTGCCCCCACAGACCGTTTCAGCAGATCAAGCACCTTTGGGGGCCTTGGGAGCCTAGGCAGCAACGCCTTCGGAGGCCTGGGCAGCCACGCGCTGAGTGAGTGACCACCAGCACCCGCTTCCCCGCACACACGTGTGCACGCATGTCCCCCAGACACACGCCATCTCCTCCACGCACACGCTGGCGGGCTGGGGCCGCACTTGCACCAGGTTGGCCATCCCATCGTCGCCTCCCCGGGGCACACCCCTTCACAGTGCGGGCTTGGGGTCCCAGAACCGTGTGCTTCTCTCTAGCAGCCCTGCGGCTCCACAGGGACACTCGGTGCGGGTGGGCAGCGGCCTGGCCTCATGCGTGTGTCCCCCCCACCCCGCAGCTCCTGGCAGCGGCCTCTTTGCCCCCAAGGAGAGCTCCGCGCTGCACGGCCTGCCCAGCCCGCATGAGGCCTGGAACCGGCTGCACCGGGTGCCACCCTCCTTCCCCACGCCGCCCCCGTGGCCCAAGACCATGGACACCGAGCGGATCTCAGCCCTGACCAACCACGACCGAGAGCCTGACAAGGGCCGGGAGGAGCGGGAGCGGTGAGTGGGCCCTCCCCTCGCGCCCTGCCCCGTCCCTTTCCCCAACCCCCACTTCCGACCCTCCTCCCAGCGTCTCAGCCGCTAGCTAGCTCCCGCGGTGCCCTGGGTGCGCATGGGTCAAACCAGGCTCTGCCCTGAGATCTCCCTCTTTGGGAAGGGGATGAAGTCTGCACTCTCAGGGCTGGGAAAGACCAAGGGAGAGAGGACCCCACAGCAGGCTCCCCAACCCTGCCCCCACGGAGGCTCGCTGATGGGCAGGATCTGGGCAGGAGCCCTGGGTGGGAAGGGCTCCCCTGCCCGCGGAGGCGGCGCAGGGAGGGCAGCCTGTGGACCACAGTGGGGCCTTGGGAGGGAGCTCAGGTCAGCAGGGCAGTGGAGTCGTCTGATTCACTCCTGGTTCTGGGTGGGCAGGGGGCGCTGCTGCACGGGGGAGGGGGCTGTACCATCCGGGTGGGGGCCGCTGAGCCACGAGGGGGCCCAGGTCTGGGAGGGGCACGTGTGGGGAGCCCCCTGGTCTAGAGGACGGGCTGAGCTTGTCTGACCCGGGGCAGCAGAGCTAGGCCGGGCAGGGAGTCACATTCGTAGGTCAGTGACAGAGTCTGGGACCTGAGTGCCCTCGAGGAGTCCTGGGCTGGCTGTGTCACAGGAGCAGAGGAGAGCTCCCGGCCGGCTTCTCCCCCCAGATCCTCTCCCCAACTCTTCCCCAGAATCCTGAGTCTGGGGCATTTCACTGGCGGGCGTTACTGTCTACCAGCATTGCTGGGGATGGGGGTGCACACGCAGAGATCGAGAGAGGGTGAGGCAGGGAGAGTGCCACCTCGAGTAGTGTAGAAGATGGTGGGGACATATGTCTTAAGACCCAGGAAGGATGCCGGGGGACAGCCCAAAGCCTGCCCAAGTCATGCGGCCAGCACTGTCACCACAGAGGGTCGAGGGGCTGAGGTTTGGTAGGATAGTGGTCAGGTGCAAGGAGAGGGTTGGGGGGGCAGGGGCACTTGGGGGCCCCAAGGGGAAAAGCAGCCAGTGCCTTGGGTCTGGCCCTCTCAGGCCCAGCTGCTGGCACAGCCCCTCATCTTAGAGGGAGGGAGGGTCCCCGGCCCAGGCCAGAGTGCACAGCCAGCCCTGGGGGCTGTGCCCGCCTCCCTGCTGCGAAGTTGGTTTCCAGGGTGTTTATGAGGAGCAGGAGCTGTGGGGTATTGAGGCCCCTTCTAGGGGCTGTGGGTTTGTCATCACCATGTGCTACCAGCAATTCCGCAGGAGCCCAGGGTGCTAAGGGGACCCCACACACACCCCTAGGCAATGGCCGCGCTGTGCTCAAGTGGGAACTTGGTAGCAAACAGCTTGCTTCCGGGGCGTCCTGTCACAGAACGTCCCGTCCTGCTCCTAAGCTGAGCCGGGGTGTCTGTCTGTCGCTCCCAGGGACCTCCTGGAGAAGACGCGCCTGCTGAGCCGGGCCTCGCCCGCAGCCCCTGTGAGCCACCCCATCAGCAGCCTCCTGCTCCGCGGCCAGGGCGAGCCGGGCCGGCCGGGGGTCCCCACTGAGCGCGAGGCCGAGCCCCGCGTCAAGGACAACAGCTCTCCGGCCAAGGAGGATGGCGCCAAGCTGGCCACCCGCCCGCTGTCGCCCTACACCAAGGTGGCGTTGGGTGACGTGAAGGTCAAGGAAGAGCGCAGAGAGGATGGCGACGCGCCCGAGCCCCCGGGGGACGGCCTGCACCCCGCGCCCGAGCGCCCGCGCGCGCCCCACGCACCCCTGCAGCTCGGTCCGGGCCCCGGGGGCCGCGAGTTCCTGGGCTTCGCGTGGGAGCCGCTGCGCGACGCCTACCGCGGCCTGGAGCTGCCCCGCCGCGCCGGGCCAGCCGCCGCCCCCCGCCCCAGGCGCCGCCGCCCTCCTCCAGCCCCTCGAGCGCCCCTACCGCGACCGAGAGCCGCACGACTACAGCCCCGAGCGCCTGCGGGAGGCGCGCCGCGAGGAGCTGGAGCGCGCGCGGGCCGCGCACCTGGGCGCCGCCTCGCACCTGCCGGCCACCGCGCACTTGGGTGCCGCCCCGCACCTAGGCGCCGCCGCGCACCTGCCCCCCGCCGGCCCCGCCCTGGACGGCGGCGCGCTCCTGCCCGCGCTGGGCGCCCTGCACTACCCGCGGCTCGGGCCCACGGCCGCCGCGCTGCACAACGGGCTCCTGGCGCGGACCCCGCCCGCCGCCGCCGCGCTCGGCGCGCCGCCCCCGCTGGTGGCCGCAGGCGCGCCCCCCACGCCCCCCGGGCCGCCGCCGCGGAGCAGGACTACGCCACTCGGGGGCCACGGGCCCGGCGAGGCGCGCGACTACTCCCCGTCGCGCAACCCGCCGGAGGTGGAGGCGCGGTAGTCCCGGCTGGCTCGTGTCCAGACCCACAGGCGCCCTGCTGTGAACTCGCCGGCGCGGTCTAGAACCTAAGCACAGTCCCCTCGGTCCTGGGGACGCGCGCTCTCCGCTCGCGGCCTGCGGAGTCGGGCGTTTCCATACAGCTTTTCCGGGGCGAGCTTTGTGCTCCGAGAACAGGCTGTTGGAAGAAAACTCAAGTTTGTACATTTTCTCCCACAGGTGAGAAGCGTTTTTAATAGATTTGTATTTTTTTCAATTTTGTGCTCTTTAGACACTTAAACGAAAAAGAAACTTTTGCTTTTTTATTTTTAGTTCAGGTTTGTGATTTAACGGCCTCTGATCCCTCTCCAGAGCCCCAGGGTTTTTTTGTCTTATTTATGGAGAAAAAACGGTCATTTTGTCCAGCGCACTGTGAGGCCCCCACTCAGGCCTGGCCCTGGCCCTCCCGTGGTACTTGGAACCGAAGTTACAGATATATATTAAAATAATAACTAATAATAATGTACAAAACTTTTTTGCCTTATTATGCAGAAGTGTAAGAGAATTTCTTTTTGTTTGTTTTTTAAAAAAACAAATGAAACGTGTAAATAGTCTGTTAATATAAATATATGACGTTATTAAATTCTTAACCTAGGTAGACTTTATAAAAACAATTTCTAGAAGCCCCTGTGGTTATTTGTTTAACGTGGTCACAAGAGCCCCACTCGCGGTGAGTTGGAAGCCTCTCGGGTTTAAGTGCAGCACCGACCCTTCAGCTATGCAAGCGCCGCGGGCTGCCGGGCCCGCCTGGGGAGGAGGTTCCGGCAGGAGCCCACGGAGCAGACCGTCGAGCGCTCCCCGGCTCCAGGGGCACCGGCTCGGGACTGGCCGGCTCTGGCCGCAAGGACCCTTGTGTGGACCCTCGTGCGGATCGTGCGGTGTTCTCGGAGTCTGTACCAACTGAGCAGAATTCCAAACTGAGGATTCCAAAGCTGGTGACGAAAGCAGTACCTTCGCCTGTGTTCCCCTCTGCGGGCGTCGGCGCGTCGGTCCCAGTGTTGTTCCTCCACCAGCGGAAGCTTCGCACGATTTCCTTTGGGTTTCAGTTTTGCTTTCAGAACCTCATAGACGTCACCGTGTTCTCCCATCAACGTCCCTTTTGTTTCCCGACGTCCACACCTGTGTCCCCCGGCCTTCCGAGCCTCGTTGCTTCGGTTCTGTGTTTTCAACCCCTGTTCCACTGTGGCCCCAGCATTTTAAACTTTACGTTCTCATGTCAGTCGGTGACGATAAATACAGCCTTGGTTTTGGATGGAAAGGTGGTCGAGTTTTTTGTGTGGCACGGGGGAGGTGGGGGTCATGCTCTAGCATGGCAGGGCGCCCACCCTCTGCTTCTTCCCCAGTGGCGACCCCACCCCCCCAGGGCTGCCAGGGGCGGAGGGTCTTTGCTCGGAGCCTGGGCTGTCGCACCTTTGCACTGGAGGTGGAGCACTAGTGCTGGTTTCTAGTCCTCCTCCCTGCAGCTTCACCTGGCCCGCTCCCCCGGGGCTGTTCTCGCTGCTGAAACTCCGTCCTCCCGGCCTCTGCCTGGTGCCTCCATCTTGCCCTCAGCCCTGTTCTTGTTCCGTCGTCCCCACCCTGTTATCTGCCACATCGCCTGCCGAGTGTTCTGCATGGAACTTGTTCTCTGAGTTCACCGGGCCTGTGCAGCCCCATCTTCTTTGTGCCCCGGCTTGTCTGCTCCGTGGGGGCCCACGTCCAGTGGAGAGCAGGCCTTGCCCCTGCTGCCCTAGCACCACGCAGAGCCACGTGACTGTTGGAGAAATGAGAGCTCAGGGAGGGAGGGGGCGGGGGCAGAGCTGGCCACCTCCACCCTCCGGAGGAGACGAGCGACGGGAGCCCACCGTGCAGTGAGGACCACGGCTGTCTGCATTTAGCGATGGCCCCGTCCCCAGTTTAGAAGTGGGGGCCCTGACATAGCACTCTGACTGGGTTTGCCTCGTTGGGTGAGCATCTGGGCCCGGAACTGCCCTGAGCCTAAGAAGGGCCTGTGAGCCCACTGTTGTGGGTGCTCATGGCAGACCGCCACCGAGTGCCCGCAGTGGGGTGGGGGGTGCCCTTCCTCCCCAAGGAGAAGCTTCTGGCGTGGCAGGAGGGGCAAGCCCCGCAGTCATTGTCCTGGGGCCTGGACCACCAGCCACACGGGGCTTCTCCACCAGGGTTTACTTCTCATGGGATAGGCCCAGCTGCACCTCTGTGCCCAAGTTGCAACTGTGGCTTCCGCTCGCACGTCTTGGTGTTTCCTTGTCTTGGCTGTAGTAACCCACACGTGGATCTTCAGGAGGGACTCCGTTGTCACCGTGTTCTGCCAGTGACTTACTGTGTGAAGACCAATGTCCCCACCCTGGCTAAACCCCACACCGCTGCAGGTCCCTGCAGGGCAGGGCGGGCAGTGAGGAACAGTGCGGCCCAGACAGCCCACCAGCCCTCAGGGCTCTGGGAACCCACTCATAGGTGTAATGGGAGGATGGACACAATTCAGGGTCTTCCCTTGACCAAGACCCCCTGGGAGTCCAGGGAAACGACATGAAGGAATAAAATATTTGAGTTAAAAGCCAAAGGACACAGTCTACCCTGTACCTCTCGCCCTTGTCCCAGGCGGAGTCCCCTGATGGAATGTCACCTGCAGGAGCCAGTGTTGATATCTGCATTGGGGCAGGCCATCCCAAAGGGACGTCATCTGTGTCCAGAGGGACATACATCTAATGGAGTAGCATCTTTGACGGAGATGACCCATGATGGAAGAAAACCCATAGGAGAATTCTGCCTTCTGGGGAACACTTTGGTGGGGCACCCATCTGGGAGCACTGTCTGTGGTGGGGCACTCTCCTGGGAGCACTGTCTGTGGTGGGGCACCCTCCTGGGAACGCTGTGGTGGGGCATCCTTCTAGAAGCACTCTCTGTGGTGGGGCATACTTCTGGGAGCACTCTGAGATGGGGCACCCTCCTGGGAGCACTCTCTATAGTGGGGCACACTGCTGGATGCACTTTCTGTGGTGATGCACCCTCTCAGGAGCATTTTCTGTCGTGGGGCATCCTTCTGGGAGCACTGTCTATGGTGAGGCATCCTTCTGGGAGCACTCTCTGTGGTGAGGCATCCTTCTGGGAACACTCTCTGTGGCAAGGCATCCTTCTGGGAGCACTGTCTGTGGTGGGGCATCCTTCTTGGAATACTCTCTGCAGTGAGGCATCCTTCTGGGAGCACTCTCTGTGGTGGGGCACCATCCTGGGAGCATTGTCTATGGTGGGGCACACTTCTGGGAGCACTGTCTATGGTGAGGCACCCTCTCAGGAGCATTTTCTGTAGTGGGGCATTCTTCTGGGAGCACTGTCTGTGGTGGGGCATCCTTCTGGGAGCACTGTCTGGTGGGGCATCCTTCTTGGAACACTCTGTGGTGGGGCATCCTTCTGGGAGCACTTTATGTGGTGAGGCACCCTCTTGGGAGCATTTTCTGTGGTGGGGCATCCTTCTGGGAGCACTGTCTGTGGTGGGCACCCTCATGGGACCACTGTCTGTGGTGGGGCATCCTTCTGGGAGCACTCTTCGTCGTGGAGCATCTCCTGGGAGCACTGTCTGTGGTGGAGCATCCTTTTGGGAGCACTCTGGTGGGGCTTCCCTCTGAGAGCACTCTCTGTGGTGGGCATCCGTCTGGGAGACCTGTCTGTGGTGGGGCCCCCTCCTGGGAGCATTGTGGTGGAGCACTACCTCAAGGACCATAATCTACAAGAGTAGCCTCTAAGTAACCATTTATCTGTAATGCAGCACCAGCCTCCAAGGACCCACAATCCATACTGGAGCACCACCTCCTAGGAAGCACCATTGAAATTAAAATAAATCATTGTCAATAATTTTCAATAAAAGGGTTAAAAGATAGAATTTATAAAATTTCCTAGACAGTAAAACAAAAAGACAGGGAGTTGAAAAATTGAGAAAAGCTAAGAGACTTAGAGGATTTTTCCAGGATGTTTGTCATCTGACTAATGGAACTTGCAGGGAAAAAGAAAGCTAAATGGAGTGGGGACATTTTATTTATTTATTTTTATTTTTTATTGAGGTTACACTGGTTTATAACATTATGTAAACTTCAGGTGTATATCATTATATTTTGATTTCTGCGTAGGTTACATCATGTTAACCACCCAAAGACTAATTACCATCCGTCATCACACACATGTGCCTAATCACCCCTTTCCCTCTCCTCCCTCCCCCCTTCCCCTCTGGTAACCACCAATCCAATCTTTGTCTCTATGTGTTTGTTGTTGTTTTTATCTTCTATTTATGAATGAGATCATACGGTATTTGACCTTATCCCTCTGACTTATTTCACTTAGCATAATACCCTCAAGGTCCATCCATGTTGTCACAAATGGCAAGATTTCATCCTTTTTTATGGCTAAGTAGTATTCCGTTGTATATATACCACATCTTCTTTATACATTCGTCCCTTGATGGGCACCTAGATTGCTTCCAAGTCTTGGCTATTTGTGAATAATGCTGCAGTGAGCATAGGGGTGCATGTATCTTTACACACTGGTGTTTTCATGTTCTTTGGATAAATACCCAGCAGTGGAATAGCAGGATCGTATGGTAGTTCTATTCTTAATTTTTTTGAGGAATCTCCATACTGTTTTCCATAGTGGCTGCACCAGTTTGCACGCCCACGAGCAGCGTATGAGAGTTCCCTTTTCTCCACATCCTCTCTAACACTTGTTATTTCTTGTCTTGTTGATTATAGCCATTCTGACAGGCATGAGGTGATATCTCGTTGTCGTTTTGATTTGCATTTCCCTAATGATTAGTGATGTTGAACATCTTTTCATATGCGTGTTGGCCATCTGTATTCTTCTTTGGAAAATTGTCTGTTCAGATCTTTTGCGTGTTTTTTAATTGGCTTGTTAGTTTTTTTGTTGTTGAGATGTATGAGTTCTTTATATATTTTGGAGATTAACCCCTTATCAGATGTATGGTTTGCAAATATCTTCTCCCAATTGTTAGGTTGTCTTTTCGTTTTGTTGATGGTTTCCTTTGCTGTGCAGAAGCTTTTTAGTTTGATGTAGTCCCATTTGTTTATTTTTTCTATTGTTTCCCTTGACTGAGTAGGCATGATATTTGAGAAGATGCTGCTAAGACTGATGTCAAAGAGTGTACTGCTTATATTTTCTTCTAGAAGTTTCATAGTTTCAGGTCTTACATTCAAGTCTTTAATCCATTTTGAGTTAATTTTTGTGTATGGCAAAAGTTAATGGTCTACTTTCATTCTTTTGCATGTGGCTATCCAGTTTTCCCAACACCATTTATTGAAGAGACTTTCTTTTCTCCCTTGTATGTTCCTGGATCCCTTGTCAAAAATTAGCTGTCCATAGATGTGTAGGTTTATTTATGGGCTCTCAATTCTGTTCCATTGATCTGTGTGTCTGTTCTTGTGCTAGTACCATGCCATTTTGATTACTATAGCTTTGTAGTATATTTTGAAATCAGAGAGTATGATACTTCCAGGTTTATTCTTTTTTCTCAGGATTCCTTTGGCTATTTGGGGTCTTTTGTTTTTCCATATAAATTTTAGGATTCTTTGTTCTACTTCTGTGAAAAACGTTATTGGATCTTTGATAGGGATTGCGTTGAATCTGTAGATTGCTTTAGGAAGTATGGAGGTTTTAACTATGTTAATTCTTCCAATCCAAGAGCATGGAATATCTTTCCATTTCTTTGTGTCTTCTTCAATTTCTTTCAACAATGTTTTATAGTTTTCAGTGTACAGATCTTTCACCTCTTTGGTTAAATTTATTCCTAGGTATTTTATTCTTTTTGTTGCAATTGTAAATGGGATTGTATTCTTAATTTCTCTTTCTACCACTTCATTGTTAGTATATAGAAATGCAACTGATTTTTGAACGTTGATTTTGTATCCTGCAACTTTACCATATTCATCTATTATTTCTAAAAGTTTTTTGGTGGATTCTTTAGGGTTTTCTGTATATAAAATCATGTCATCTGCAAATAGTGACAGTTTCACTTTTTCCTTTCCAATTTGGATCCCTTTTATTTCTTTTTCTTGCCCTATTGCTCTGGCTAGGACTTCCAATACTATGTTAAATAGGAGTGGTGACAGTGGGCATCCTTGTCTGGTTCCTGTTCTTAGAGAGATACGTTTCAGTTTTTCACCATTGAGAATGATATTAGCTGTGGGTTTGTCGTATATGGCCTTTATTATGTTAAGGTACTTTCCTTCTATACCCACTTTATTCAGGTTTTTACCATAAATGGATGCTGTATCTTGTCAAATGCTCTCTCTGCTTCTATTGACATGATCATGTGATTTTTATTCTTCATTTTGTTAATGTGGAGTATCACATTGATTGATTTGTGGATGTTGAACCATCCCTGAATCCCTAGAATAAATCCCACTTGATCATGGTGTATGATCTTTTTAATGTATTGTTGTATTCTATTTACTGGTATTTTGTTGACGATTTTTGCATCGGTGTTCATCACTGATATTGGCCTGTAATTTTCTTTTTTGTGTGTGTTGTCCTTGTCTGGTTTTGGTATCAGGGTAATAATGTTGGCCTTGTAGAATGAGTTAGGAAGCTTCTCCTCCTCTTCAATTTTTTGGAAGAGTTTGAGAAGGATAGGTATTAAATCTTCTTTAAATATTTGGTAGAATTCATTAGGGAAGCCGTCTGGTCCCGGACTTTTATTTTGGGGGAGGTTTTTGATTACTTACTGGTTCGATCCGCTTACTGGCGATTGGTCTATTCAAATTCTCTATTTCTTCTTGATTCAGTTTTGGGAGGTTGTATGATTCTAAGAATTTATCCATTTTTTCTAGATTATCCAGTTTGTTGGTGTATAGATCTTTGTAGTAGTTTCTTATAATCTTTTGAATTTCTGAGGTGTCCATTGTAATTTCTCCTGTTTCATTTCTGATTTTATTTATTTGAGCCTTCTTTCTTTTTTTCCTGGTGAGTCTAGCTAAAGGTTTGTCAATTTTGTTTATCTTTTCAAAGAACCAGCTCTTGGTTTCATTGATTTAGTCTCTGATTTTTTTAGTCTCTATTTCATTTGTTTCTGCTCTGATTTTTATTATTTCCTTTCTTCTACTGATTTGGGGCTTTGTTTGTTCTTCTTTTTCCAGTGCCTTTGGGGGCAGTGTTAGATTGTTTATTTCAAGTTTTTCTTGTTTGTTGAGGTAGGCCTGTATTGCTATAAACTTCCCTCTTAAAACCGCTTTTGGGGCCGGCCCTGTGGCTTGGTGGTTAAGTGCGCGCGCTGCGATGCTGGTGGCCCCGGTTCGGATCCCGGTTGCGCATCGAGGCACCACTTCTCCGTCCATCCTGGGGCTGAGTCCCACATACAGCAACTAGAAGGATGTGCAGCTGTGACATACAACTATCTACTGGGGCTTTGGGGGGAAAAAATAAAATAAATAAAATCTTTAAAAAAAAAAAAAAGGTTTATTTCTAAAAAAAAAAAAAAAAAAAAAAACCGCTTTTGCTGTATCCCATAAATTTCGGCATGTTGTATTTTCATTTTCATTTGTCTGCAGGTATTTTTTGATTTCTTTGTTGACCCAATCATTGTTCAGTACATTTTGTTTAATCTCCACATATTTGTGGCTTTTCTGATTTTCTTACTGTAGTTGATTTCTAGTTTCATACCATTGTGGTCAGAAAAGGTGCTTAGTATTATTTCAATCTTCTTAAATTTATTGAGACTTGCTTTGTGGCCTAATAAGTGATCAATCCTGAAGAATGTTCCATGTGCATTTGAAAAGAATGTGTATTCTGCGGTTTTTGGATGGAATGTTCTGTGTATATTTACTAAGTCCATCTGGTCTAATGTGTCATTTAAGGCCAATGTTTCCTTATTGATCTTCTGTTTGAATGATCTATCCATTGGTGTAAATGGAGTGTTAAAGTCCCCTACTATTATTGTGTTGCTGTCTACTTCTCCTTTATGTCTGTTAATAATTGATTTATATATTTAGGTGCTCCTATGGTGGGTGCATTGATATTTACAAATGTTATATCCTCTTGTTGGACCGTTCCCTTTATCATTATGTAGTGCCCTTCTTTGTCTCTTGTTACAGTTTTTGTTTTAAAGTCTATTTTGTCTGATATAACAATTGCTACCCCAGCTTTCTTTTCATTACCAGTTGCATGGAGTATCTTTTTCTATCCCTTCACTTTCAATTTGTGAGTGTCTTTAGATCTGAAGTGTGTCTCTTGGATGCAGCATATATGTGGGTCTTGTTTTTTTATCCAAACAGCCACCCTATGCATTTTGATTGGAACATTTAGTCCATTGACATTTAAAGCAGCTATTGATAATTATGTACTTATTGCCATTTTGTTACTTTTTTTCTGGGTGTTTTAGTAGTTCTTCTCTGTTCCTTTCTTCTTCTCTTTCTCTCTTCCCTTGTGGTTTGATGGCTTGCTTTAGTATTATGTTTGGGTTCCTTTCTCTTAATTTTTTGTGTACTTATTATGGGTTTCTGGTTTGTGATTACCATGAGGTTCATATATAATAACCTACATATATAGCAATCTATATTGAGTTGATGGTCTCTTAAGTTTGACCTCTTGCTAAAAGCTCTACTCTTTTACTCCCCTCCTCCCACGTTTTATGTTTTTGATATCATATTTAACCTCTTTTTTGTGCATGTGTATCCATTACCCTCTTATCATGGAAATAGATAATTTTAGTACTTTTGTTTTTTGACCTTCATTATTAGCTTCATAGATGGTTGATCTGCTACCTTTACTGTATGTTTGGCTTTACCAGTGATTTTATTGTTTTTTTAAAAATAATTTTCTTATTCCTATTTGTGGTCTTTTCTTTCCCACTTAAATAAGTCCCTTTAGCGTTTCTTGTAAAGCTGGTTTTGTGGTGATAAACCCCTTCAGTTTTTCTTGTCTGGGAAACCCTTTATCTCTCCTTCCACTCTGAATGATAACCTTGCCTGTAGAGTATTCTTGGCTGTAGGTTTTTTCCTTTCAGCACTTTAAATATATCCTGCCACTCCCTTCCAGCCTGTAAAGTTTCTGCTGAGAAGTCAGCTGATAGCCTGGTGGGGTTTCCTTTGTATGTAACTTGTTGCCTTTCTCTTGTGGCTTTTAGGATTCTGTCTTTAACACTTAACATTGTAATTATGATGTGTCTTGATGTGGGCCTCTTTGGGTTTATCTTGGTTGGTGCTCTCTGTGCTTCCTGTACTTGGATGTCTGTTTCCCTCCTTAGGTTAGGAACATTTTCATCTGTTATTTTATCTCAAAATGAGTTTATTCGAGAATAGCCAAAAGAATAGCAATTCAGGATGTGCATACCATGACAAACCACAGGCAAATCCAACAAACAAAGGATGGGGCTGCTTTTACAGAGAAAAACGGGGAGTAGGGAGGGAAAGTCCATTGAGGTAAGTAACAGTTCAGGGCAGCAAGGGCTTCACATTGGCTGAGCTGTGGCATTTCTCATTGGCTGAGCTGCAGTGTTTCTCATTGGCTGAGCTGCAGTGTTTCTCATTGGCTGAGCTGTGTTGTTTCTCATTGGCTGAGCTGTGTTGTTTCTCATTGGCTGAGCTATGGCGTTTCTCATTGGCTGAGCTGTGGCGTTTCTCATTGGCTGAGCTGTGTTGTTTCTCATTGGCTGAGCTGTGGCGTTTCTCATTGGCTGAGCTGTGGTGTTTCTCATTGGCTGAGCTGTGGTGTTTCTCATTGGCTGGGCTGTTGCCAGGTGGGGAAAGAAGTCTTCCTCCAGTAGTAAAGTAGTTTTACTTCCTGCGAAAGATGTTTCCTGTTGGTGTGATTGACGATGTGTGATGGGGTGTGAGAGTTCCCCCTACAGACCTTCTGGACTCCAGTTTAGTTAAGGCTTCTTTTATTAATTTTCACACCAGTGGTAGTTGGCCTTCTTCTCCTGTCTGTGTAGGGGTGATGTCCCTGTAGGAACCCCTATCAGCCGGGGCCTCAGTGACGGTAACATGGAGCAGAACCATGGCCAGCCTGTATCACGCGCAAGAAAGAGCCCCTGTGGAAAGCCACTGAGGTTCTTTGGTCATTTGTCACTGTCGCACAACTTAGCTCACTCTGACTGCTAAACTTCCTTGTGCGAGGAAGGAGGGGCTTGGAGCCAAACCACTACCTTCCCCTGCAAATCCACTCACACAGTCAGTCAACCCACAGCTATCTCCTCCTGCTCTGGACCAGGCCCTAAGCCTGAGATGGATCCTGGTGAGTCCCCTCCTCCAAGGAACTCTGTCTGTAAGCAAGTTGGGGTAACCCAGCATGCTCAAGAGGCAATGGGAGGTGTGGGAACCCACTGAGGTGCCTTGGAGCTGAGTCTTCGAGGAGGACAGATGATAACCACACCCTGGAGGTTTCTCCATGAACAGCCAATTACGCCTCCTCCCACTTTCCCAAGGGCCTGGAGTTGAGCAGCTCTTCATGCCCATCTCAGGTGTTTCTAGAACAACTTGCAAGGTGTTACAGGCTGAATCGTGTCCCCGCAAATCCACATGTTGAAGCCCTAACCCCCAGGACCTCTGGATGTGACTGTATCTGGAGATGGGGTCCTTAAGGAGGTGATTGAGATAAAATGAGGTCATATGGGTAGAGCCCTAATCCCTTCTGACCAATGACCTTATAAGAAGAGGAGATGAGGACACAGACAGGCACAGAGAGATGACCACATGAGGACACGGGGAGGAGACGGCCATCTACAGGCCAAGGAGAGAGGCCTCAGAGGGAACCAGCCTGCTGACACCTGTATCTGGACTTCCAGCCTCCAGACTGTAAGGAATGAATGCTGTTTAAACCCCCCGTCTATGGTGTTTCTTATGGCGCCTGGCAGACTGGTACAGGGTGCAGGGCCCAATCTGTCCTCTGGTTGTCTCTCTGCTCCAGGGGCCCACCCAACCCTTCATTCCTGTTGCTGGTGGGTGAGGACACTGGGAGGTTTCGGGCAGGGGTCCTCCCCCTGACCACGAGTTAGCAGCACCTTGAGGAGCCATTAAAAATGCCTAGAACCCACCCTGGAGGCTCAGGGGCACGGGCAGGGAGTGGGGCCCAGGCACGGGTGTTTCCAGTGGTTCCTTGGGTGATTTAACGTGGGGCCAGGGCGAGAACCATGGCTCAGAGCTCCCGGGTCCAGAGGGGCAAAGCTCGCCAGGTGTAGGTGTCATCACTTAAAATGTGGCCAGTGCACCTGAGGAACTGAATGTTTTTATCTTATTTAGTTATAATTCATTTAAATATAAATTTAAAAGTTGGCAACTCAATTATTCATAATCGCAGTTATATTTGAAACAACTGGAGCATGGGAATCTTTTTCAACTGTACATTTTATAAAATCTAAATATAGATCAAATATTTCCAATGAAAATTAAGCATCTGGATTGACAGATGCTGCAAGCATAGAATACACACCAGATTTCAAAGATTTATTATAAAAAAAAAGAATGTAAACTATCTCAATAATTTTTTATACTGACTCCATGCTAAAATGATACTATTTTGGATATATTGGATTAAATAAACTATGTTGCTAAAATCAATTTCACCTGTTTCTTTTTACTTTTTAAATGTGACCAGTAGAAAATTTTAAATGACTCTGCAGTTTCACTGCTAGATATCTACCCAAGAGAACTGCAGAGCTACAAAAACTTGTAGGTCCACACAAAAACACACAGATGTTCAGAGCAGCATGATCCACAATCGCCAAAAGCCCAGCCCAAATGTCCATCAACAGGTGAATGGATAAACCAAATGTGGTCCATCCATACTCTGGAATATTAGCCATAAAAAGGAAGAAGCATTGACACACGCTACAACATGGATGAGCCTTGAAAACAGGATGGTAAGTTATAGAAGCCAGACACAAAAGGCGACATATCATATGATTCCATTTGTATGAAATGTCCAGAACAGGCAAATCCATAGAGACAGAGAGATGAGTGGTTGCCAGGGGCTAGAGGGTGGGAAGGGATTGGGGGTGATGGCTAAGGGATGTGGGGTTTCTTTTGGGGGTGATGAAAATATTCTAAAATTGATTGTGCTGATAGTTGCATAACCCGTGAATACACTAAAAGCCATTGAACTGTACACAATTCCCATGAATTTTGTGGCATGGGAATTATATCTCAAACGCTGTTTTTAAAAAGTACAGAAGTGACTCACAGGATTATTTCTGCCGGATCATGCTGGTGTAGAGACCCTGGAGCAGACGAAATTAGGTGTGAAGCCCCTTGGAGTGGGGAGCAGCTTGAAGGAAGTGGGGAGCCCAGTGGGGCTCTGGGAAGGCTAATGAGACTGGCAAGAGGGAGAAGTGTTGGCTTGCTCCCCTCCTCTGACAGCGCAGCCCTGCCCCGGGCCAGGGCCTCTGGGCTCTGTCTCGTTGTGCTTAGCGCCTGGCTCTCCCATGGCCTCGCAAAGGGAGACCTGGCATGGGCTCTGAGAAAGAAGTCATTCAAGTGTGCTGGGCACTCCTCCAGGAGCTCCCTCAACCTCAGACCTCCCATTCCTCAACTCCACGCTCCAGGGGATGGCTCGAGAGCAAGGTGAGAAGCGTCTGAGTCAGGGTCGGAACCCACACCCTCTGGCTCCAGAGTCTGTGCTCCACCCACCGCACGTGCTGCCCCTGGGCGCGGCCCCTTGGACTCACGGGAGAACAGGTTCCCCTGGAAAAGTGGGTGCCCCCGTATCTGCACTCCACAGGTGCCTGGTTAGAAACAGACCCTGGCACCACCGTTGGGCCACTTGAGTCACCGAGGAGGCAGCTGGAGGCACCAAAGGCTCCACCTTGCAGTGTTGGGCCATGCCCCATCTGTCCCCCATCCCCCACCCCCACCCCACCCCCACCCGCGGGCCCTGAGTCATCACCCCTGAGGCCCTGTCCACTGTGAAGGCAGCTGACACTCAGTTGTGGCTCTAAACCTCCTTGCTCATGTTCCCGTCACACCCCAGACGCAGCATTCTCTGCAAAGTTGGGGGCAGAATGTGGCCCCCACCCTCGAGGGGAGTCAGGCTTTCCTGCAGATAGACATGGTTCTAGAGAGAGAAGAACAGGAATGTGACTTCCCCGGGCTGAGTCTCCCAGACCCCCTGGTGGGGGTTCCCTTGGGAATGGTCCCAGGAACAAGTCTGCATTTGGTGGCCTCTCCCAGGGGTCCTGAGTCCGTGGGGGTGGCACGCCTGAGGAAGAGAATGACCCACATGCCAGAATTGACTGAGGTTCTGAAGTGACGTGTGTGTCCCCAAAATTCCTCAAATGCACCTTCTCAATCCAGGTTAAACTGCTCTAGGCCAGCAGCCACGGGCAAACTGCTGTTTTCCTGCTGAAAAGGGAAGATTTCAGGGTCTGTGGAGGAGGCCCCGGCCGACTGGTTCCCATTACCATCAGAGGTGCACCTGGGGGGCTGCCTGGGTCCGCTGTAACGCCAAGGCCACATCGCCACCTGGTGGCCACCCTGGGACTTGCACTGGGCCGAGCTGGCGTCTTCATTCTTTCCTGAAACTTTCCTCGCGCACCCACGCGATGCCAGGCATGTCCTGGCTGCTGTGAGTGTATCAAGGAGCAAAGTAGGCAAATGCCTTTGGTGGGCCCTCTTTCTCCAGCGGTGAGACACAGTAACACAGGTAAGTTGTCCTGTGTATCAGAGGCCCTGATACATCAGAAGACAGGGAAGGGAAGAGGGGGTACCAGGGTGGTCAAGAAGAAAAAATTTTGGGGGGTGAGGGAGGGAGCTGGGTGGACCCTGGGGGGGAGAGCATTCCAGCAGAGGGAGCAGCCAGTGCAAAGACCCTGAGGCAGGAGTGACCGTGGCCAGCTCCAGGAGGAGCGAGGTGGGTGAGGCAGCACCGCAGAGAACAAGGAGAGGAGATGAGGTCAGAGACACAGCTAGCCACACTGTGGTGGGCCCTACAGGTCACTGTGAAGGTTTGGCTTCTACTCCAGGTGTCTCTGGAATATTCTGAGCTAAGAAGAATGATCCTTCTGGTTTTTTGGTTAAGAATGCACTGCGGTCATGATGGGATACCACCTCACAGCCAGTGGGATGGCTAGGATCAAGGAGACAGATGATAACATGTGTTGTCCAGGGTGTGGACAAATCGGAACCTGCTGTGGGAATGTGACATGGTGTAGCCACTTCGGAAAGCAGTCTGGCAGTTCTTAAAAGGTTAAACTGCACTCTTAAGTATAGACCCAAGAGAATTAAAAATGTATGTTCACAGAAAACATGTACATGAATGTTCACAGCCCAAAAAGTGGAAACACATGTCCATCAATGGATGAATAGATAACAAAATGTAGTTATATCCAAATATACTATTCAGCCACAAAGAGGAACAAAGTTGTGCCACATGCCAGCGAAAGAAGCCAGACACGAAAGGCCACTTATTGTGTGGCTCTGTTTATGTGAAATGTCCAAATAGGCAAATCCATAGACACAGAGAGTGGATTAGTGGTTGCTGGGGGAGGGGGATGGGAGTGACTGCTAGTGGGTTCAGGGTTTCTTTTCAGGGTGATGAAAGTGTCCTAGGACTAGATAGTGGTGATGGTTTCACAACCTTGTGAATATACTAAAAACACACTTTGGTGAATTTTATGGTATGGTCATGCATCAGTTAACTACAGGGATACGTTCTGATAAATGCACCACCAGGCGATTTCATCATTGTGTGAACATCACAGAGTGCACTTACACAAACCTAAATGGTACAGCCTACTTCACACCTAGGCGGTATGGTACCAATCTCGTTGGACCACGGACGTCTATGCGGGCCACCGTTGACCAAAATGTCATTATTCGGCACACGACCGTATGTGAATTACATCTCAGTTTTGAAAAAGAACAAGAGAGAGGGAACGGTGTCTGCTGACGTAAGTGTGGGTCCCTCCCTGACGGAGCCTGCAGGGTAGCTGGGTCGTGGAGTGAGCATCTCCTTCACTGGAATGAGTTGCTCGGCTCTCCTGAGCGGCTGCACCAGCAGACCTGAGGGTTCCCATTTCCTGCCTCCTCGCCTCCCCAGAGAAAGCTGCTGAGATCTGGGGGGACATTTGTTACGGCAGCTAACATCACCCTAACTGATAAGGTCGGGAGCCGGGCTCTGGTCATGGTTTCTCTGCACAGTGACCCAGCTTTCTCAACACCTCATACTAAGCAATCGATTACATCTTTAATGAGCTGGGACGCCACCGCCATGATGTATTAACCTTGCCCTGCACAAGGGCTGACCTTCCAACTGTCCTCTCTGTGCAACTGGTCTTTCTTTTTTCTCAGTTCCTGCACCCACACCACATTGTTTTATTACTAGAGCTTTGTAGCAACTTCATTTCTGTTAAGGAAAGTGTCCTTTTTACTTTTTCTTTAATTAAAATTTGACCTATGTTGGATATATATATATCCAAAATTGTTTGTGTGTGTGTGTATATATATGTGTTTTTTAGAGACCATTTAGTGAATAGTTACAAAACCCAACTAAAATTTTCATTGGAATTGCACTGATTTTATCCATTAATTTGGGGAGAGTAGATATTGTTATAATATCAAGTTGTAACATCCAAGTGCTGGGACGCCTTCCATTTATAATTACATCTTCTAGGTCTTTCATTAGAGGATTTTTTTTTTCCTTTGTTAGATTTTTAAGAGTTTCCCACAGGGGATCCTGTAAATTCTGGGTAAGTTAATTCCTGGATACAGAATAACTTTATTGCTAATTTGAAAGGTGCGTTATTTTTATTATGTTTTCCCGCTGGTTATTGGTGACACAGGGAAAAGCTGTTGGTTTTTATGGGTTGGTGTTGTATTTGGTAATCATGGTTCTAACATGTTGTTGACTCTTGGTTTTCTGAGAAGATAATCACATGATGAGAAAATAACAGTTTTATCTTTTTTACTTCTAATTCTTACACCTCTTATTGCTTTTCTTAAATTTATTTTTTCGCATCAGCCAAGACTGCCACTTGAATGGGACTGTGGTGTTACACACTTTTCCACATACCGTGCCCTCTACATGCAAGCCTATGACTTCATCTGGTGTTCAATTAAAAATATAGAAATCTGTTCCAAATCTTAAAGAAAAGGGAAACTTGTGTTTTGTATGATATAAGTTAGGAACTGTGCTTAGCTGCTAGGAATACAGATGTGAATCATAGTGACTGGGCTCAGGGGTCATACAGACACGAGTAGTGGTGACTGGGCTCAGGGGTCATACAGACACGAGTAGTGGTGACTGGGCTCAGGGGTTGGGTTTTTCTCTTTCATCTGAAGTCTGGTGTGAGCAGTCAGGGATGTTGCTGTCACGCCACATGTCGCTGCACCCAGGTTCATTCCGTGTCTCTGCTCTCCCATCCCTAGCTCATGGCTTCCATGTACCTAATGTTTCCTCAGGGTTATAAGGTGACTCTTGGCGCTTCAGCCATCATCTCTGAGTTCCAGGCTGGCAGAAGGAGGAGGGGAGGACCCCCATCTTCCATGAAAGTTCCCCCAACACTCTTTACAAAAATCTTGTTATCAGAAATGTGTCACAAGGCCACCTCTATCCATAAAGGGGGGAAAAATTGGTTATATACTGGGCTCGTTGTAACCCCAAATAAAATGGGGGTCCTGTTGATTAAGCAGAAGAAAAGAACAGATGCTAAGGAGGAGCCCGGACCCATTGAGGGCCGGCGTGTTGTGAGTCAGGAGCCTTGCCCCCCTTCACTTGCTGCCTCCCCAAAGACACTCGGCAGGAAGTGAGGGGGAGTGACAGCCACGTGGGGGACCTTGACCCGCGGGAAACAGGAGGCGGGAGGGAACAGGATGAATCCTCACTCCCTGTCCCCCAGGGACTGGTCCAAGTGGCTGCTCCTTGTACATCTTCTGGGGGTCTCGCACGCCAGGGAAACAATGCCACTGAGGGCCCTGCTCGTGGTGGCAAGAATGCGTCGCAGGTCTGCTCACACCTTCCTCGCCTCACTTCCCATACGCAGCATCCAAAATACCAACTTTGAGGGGGGGCCAGCCCGGTGGCTTAGCAGTTAAGTGCGCGTGCTCCACTTCGGTGGCCCAGGATTCACCGGTTTGGATCCCGGGCGCTCACTGTGGTGGTGTCCCATTATAAAGTGGAGGAAGATGGGCACAGATGTTAGCCCAGGGCCAGTCTTCGTCAGCAAAAGGAGGAGGATTGGCATCGGATGTTAGCTCAGGGCTAATCTTCCTCACAAAAAGAAAAAAAGTACCAATTTTGGGGCTGGCCCGGTGGCATAGCAGTTAAGTTTGTGCATTCCACATCAGCTTCCCCGGGTTCTCGGTTCAGATCCCGGGCGCGGACCTACACACAGCTCATAAAGCCATGCTGAGGTGGTGTCCCACATACAGCAACTTGAAGGATGTACAACTATGACATACAACTATCTACTGGGGCTTTGGGGAGAAAAAAGAAAAAAAGGAGGAAGACTGGCAACAGGTGATAGCTCAGTGCCAATCTTCCTCAAAAAAAAAAAAAAACTTTCCCAAAGTCAGACCAGATTTGTTTCACGTCGACCTCACAAGTTACATTAAAATGGACCGATTGACAGGAAGTCAAGATGGCGGCGTAGGCAGACTCTGAACTCACGTCCTCCCACAGACACAGCCAATTTACAACTAGTCGTGGAAAAATTACCCCTGAGACAGAACTGAAAACTGGATAAGAGGAACTCCAGCAACAAAGGACAATCCTAATTGAGGTGGAAGAGGCAGAAGCTCCCTTCTGGAGAGGAAAAACGCCGCCTTCACCAGCCGCAGCGCCTCACGGCCGCCTGGGAACAGCCCAAAGGTCCGCAGCCCTCCCTGGAGGAGCAGGCCCCTGAGCTGGGGAGCGCCCCCACTGGGGGCATTTTGTGGACCCAGCGCAATGGAGATGAGTGGCATAATATCTGACTTTGCCTGCTACTAAAACATTGCGGAGTACCCCCAGAAAAGCTGGTTCACAAAGAAATTAAAACCGGCTCTTAAAGGGCCCACACACAAACTCGCCCATTTCAGAAAGCAACCTAAAATCACCAAAAAGAAAGGTGCACAGTGCTGTGGTGAAAAGAGACTCACCTGATAGGCCCTGACCTCTCCAGGGACTGGGACATTGGCGGCGTCCATTGCTGTGGCCTGGTGTGGGCGTGCTGACACAGACGCCATTGGAGTTCTCCCTGAGGCCTGCTAGCCCAGGGTCTGCCCCACCCGCTAGAGAACCGATTTAATCCAGCTCAGCCAGGGCAGGCAGCCCACCCTAGAGACTGGCCCCACCCAACAACAAGCCCTCAGGCAACTTGTGGGCCTGCATAGATTGGTCACTGGATTCTCTGCAGCCTGGCAACTGAGCCAACTTCAGCGGGGCAGGGCGTGCACAAGGAGTGGGTGGAGAGTGTGGGGCACTGGTGGAGTGTGTGGGGCTCCCGCTGTGGAGAGACTGGGTCTGCTTCAGGAGGTCGGGGCGCGTACACGGGGCAGGACTGTGTTGACTGTGTATGTGGACCTGTGGGTGGCAGGGCTTATCAGCTGCAGAAGACTTGTGCTTCTCAAAGACTCACATAGGGGGTTTGCCCCACCTTCCAAAGCCTGAAACAATTGGGTGCTCCCATGCCTGAGGCCAGCCCCACCCAGCTGCAATCCTCAGAGAGCTGACAAGAGACATAAAGGCTGGAGGCTTATAGCAATTGTAAGGCCCTGAGCCTAACAACCTGCCACACTGGGGGCCTACTCACTTAAAAGAAATACTGCAACACAAATGTGGTATTAGAACTTGCAGCCAACTGTGCTGGGGCTCCCCACACCTGATAGAGAGACTGAAGGGCCCACAACAACTACAAGCAGCTGAGCATTACAACAGCTGGCCAGGAGCATAACTCGGCCTCCCTGGGCGCCTACAGGGAGAGCAAACAGGCCACAACAGAAGTACACACATAGCCCACATAGGGGTCACCCCTGGAACATTGAGAACTGAGGGAAGCACACGGCAGGCCTCCTAAGCCATCACTTACATAAGATCACCTACCCAAGAGCAGGAGACGTAGCTGACCTACCTAATATGTAGACACAAGCACAGGGAAAGAGGCAAAATGAGGAGGCAAAGGAATACATTCCAAGTAAGGTAACAGGACAAAACCCCAGAAAAGGAACTAAGTGAAACAGAAATGAGCAACCTACCCGACAGAGAGTTCAAACAAAGAGCGTTAAGGATACTCACTGATGTGGGGAGAAGAATGAATGAATTCAGTGAGAATGTCAACAAAGAAATGGAAGATATAAAAAAGAACCAATCAGAAATGAAGAATACAATACTGGAAATGAAAAATTCACTAGAGGGACTCAAAAGCAGAGTAGAGGATACAGAAGAATGGATCTGCGAGCTGGATGAAAGACTAGAAGAAATTACCCAAGCTGAACAGGTAAAAGAGAAAAGAATTAAAAAGAGTAAGGACAGTCTAAGGGACCTCTGGGACAACATCAAGTGCACTAACATCTGTGTTATAGGTGTCCCAGAAGGAGAAGAGAGAGACAAAGGGGCAGAGAATCTATTTCAAGAAATAATAGAGGAAAACTTCCCTAACCTAAGGAAGGAAACAGACATCCAGGTACAGGAATCACAGAGAGCCCCAAACAAGATAAACCCAAAGAGGCCCACACCAAGACACATCATAATCAAAATGTCCAGAATTAAAGATAAAGAGAGAATCCTAAAAGCCGCAAGAGAAAGTCAAGTTACATACAAAGGAAACCCCATAAGGCTATCAGCTGACTTCTCAGCAGAAACCTTACAGGGTAGAAGAGAGTGGCATGATATATTTAAAGTGCTAAAAGGAAAAAACTTACAGCCAAGAATACTCTACCCAGCAAGGTTATCATTCAAAATGGAAGGAGAGATCAAAAATTTCCCAGACAAGCAAAAATTAAAGGAGTTCATCAACAAGAAACCAGTGCCACAAGAAATGTTAAAGGGGCTGATTTAAGGGGAAAAGAGAAGACCACAAATAGGAAAAATTATCTATTTCCATGATAAGAATGTAATGGATACAAATGCACAAAAAAGAGGTTAGATATGATATCAAAAACATAAAAGGAGGGAGGAGGGGAGTTAAAGAGTAGAACTTTCAGACAGAGGTCAAACTAAAGAGACTATCAATTCTGTATAGAAGAAGAAAGGAACAGAGAAGGACTACTAAAACACTGAGAAAAAAAGTTAAAAAATGGCAGTAAGTACATACTTATCAAAAGCTACTTTAAACGTCAATGGACTAAATGCTCCAATTAAAAGGCATAGGGTGGCTGATTGGATAAAAAAACAAGACCCATATAGATGCTGCATACAAGAGACACACTTTAGACCTAAAGACACTCACAAACTGAAAGTGAAGGGATGGAAAAAGATACTCCATGCAAATGACAATGAAAAGAAAGCTGGGGTAGCAGTACTCACATCAGAAAAAATAGACTTTAAAACAAAAACTGTAAAAAGAGACAAAGAAGGGCATTACACAGTGATCAAGGGAACAATCCAACAAGAGGATATAACACTTGGAAATATCTATGCACCCAATGTAGGTGCACATAAATATATGAAGCAATTATTAACAGACATAAAAACAGAAATAGACAGTAACACGATAATAGTAGGGGACTTTAACACTCCACTTACACCAACAGAGAGATCATCCAAACAGAATATTAATAAGGAAACATTGGCCTTAAATGACACACTAGAACAGATGGACCTAGTAGATATATACAGAGCATTCCATCCAAAAACCGAAGAATACACGTTCTTTTCAAATGCACATGGAACATTCTCCAGGATTGATCACATATTAGGCCACAAAACAAGTCTCCATAAATTTAAGAAGATTGAAATAATACGAAGCATCTTTTCTGACCACAACGGTATGAAACTAGAAATCAACTATAGGAAGAAAATCAGAAAAGCCACAAATACATGGAGATTAAACAAAACGCTACTGAACAATGACTGGGTCAACAAAGAAATCAAGGAAGAAATCAAAAAATACCTGGAGACAAAAGAAAATGAAAATACAACATGCCAGAATTTATGGGATAAAGCAAAAGCAGTTCTAAGAGGGAAGTTTATAACGATACAGGCCTATCTCAACAAACAAGAAAAATCTCAAATAAACAATCTAACAATGCACCTAAAGGAACTGGAAAAAGAAGAACAAACAAAGCCCAAAATCAGTAGAAGAAGGGAAATAATAAAAATCAGAGCAGAAATAAATGAAATAGAGACCAAAAAAACAATAGAAAAAATTAATAAAACCAAGAGCTGGTTCTTTGAAAAGATAAACAAAGTTGACAAACCTTTAGCTAGACTCACCAAGAAAAAAAGAGAGAAGGCACAAATAAGTAAAATCAGAAATGAAAGAGGAGAAATTACAACAGACACCTCGGAAATACAAAAGATTATCAGAGAATACTATGAAAAGATATATGCCAACCAATTCGACAATCTGGAAGAAATGGATAAATTCTTAGAATCATACAACCTTCCAAAACTGGATCAAGAAGAAGTAGAGAATTTGAATAGACCGATCACCAGTAAGGAGATCGAAACAGTAATCAAAAACCTCCCCAAAAATAAAAGTCCAGGACCAGACGGCTTCCCTGGTGAATTCTACCAAACATTCAAAGAAGACTTAATACCTATCCTTCTCAAACTCTTCCAAAAAATTGAGGAGGGGGGGAAGCTCCCTAAATCATTCTACGAAGCCGACATTACCCTGATATCAAAACCAGACAAAGACAACACAAAAAAAAGAAAACTACAGGCCAACATCACTGATGAATATCGATGCAAAAATCCTCAACAAAATACTAGCAAATCGCATACACAATACGTTAAAAAGATTATACACCATGATCAAGTGGGATTTATTCCAGGTATGCAGGGATGGTTTAACATTCGCAAATCAATCAACGTGATACACCACATTAATAAAATGAAGAATAAAAATCACATGATCATCTCAATAGAGGCAGAGAAAGCATTTGACAAGATACAGCATCCATTTATGATAAAAACTCTGAATAAAATGGGTATAGAAGGAAAGTACCTCAACATAATAAAGACCATATATGACAAACCCACAGCTAATATCATCCTCAATGGTGAAAAACCGAAAGCTATCCCTCTAAGAACAGGAACCAGACAAGGATGCCCACTGTCACCACTCCTATTTAACATAGTACTGGAAGTCCTAGACAGAGCAATCAGGCAAGAGAAAGAAATAAAAGGGATCCAAATTGGAAAGGAAGAAGTTAAACTGTCACTATTTGCAGATGACATGATTTTATATACAGAAAACCCTGAAGAATCCACCAGAAAACTTTTAGAAGTTATAAACGCATACGGTAAAGTTGCAGGATACAAAATCAACATACAAAAATCAGTTACATTTCTATACACTAACAACGAAGTAGCAGAAAGAGAAATTAAGAATACCATCCCATTTACAATTGCAACAAAAAGAATAAAATACCTAGGAATAAACTTAACCAAAGAGGTGAAAGAACTGTACACAGAAAACTGTAAAACATTGCTGAAAGAGATTGAAGAAGACACAAAGAAATGGAAAGATATTCCGTGCTCTTGGATTGGAAGAATTAACATAGTTAGGATGTCCATACTTCCTAAAGCCATCTATAGATTCAATGCAATCCCTATCAAAGTTCCAACAACATTTTTCACAGAAATAGAACAAAGAATGCTAAAATTTATATGGAACAACAAAAGACCCCGAATAGGTAAAGGAATCCTGAGAAAAAAGAACAAAGCTGGAGGGATCACACTCCCTGATTTCAAAATATACTACAAAGCTGTAGTAACCAAAACAGCATTGTACTGGCACAAAAACAGACACACAGATCAATGGAACAGAATCGAAAGCCCCAAAATAAACCCACACATCTATGGACAGCTAATCTTTGACAAAGGAGCCAAGAACATACAATGGAGAAAAGAAAGTCTCTTCAACAAATGGTGTTGGGAAAACTGGATAGCCACATGCAAAAAAATGAAAGTACCCTTTCCTTACACCATACACAAAAATTAACTCCGAATGGATTAAAGACTTGAATGTAAGACCTGAAACTATGAAACTTCTAGAAGAAAACATAGGCAGTACGCTCTTCGACATCGGTCTTAGCAACATATTTTCAAGCACCATGTCTGACCGGGCAAGAGAAACAATAGAAAACATAAACAAATGGGACTACATCAAACTAAAAAGCTTCTGCACAGCAAAGGAAACCATCAACAAAACGAAAAGACAACCTAACAATTGGGAGAAGATATTTGCAAACCATACCTCTGATAAGGGCTTAATCTCCAAAAAATATAAAGAACTCATGCATCGCAACAACAAAAAAACTAACAACCCAATTAAAAAATGGGCAAAAGACCTGAACAGACATTTCTCCAAAGAAGATATACAGATGGCCAACAGACACATGAAAAGATGTTCAAAATCATTAACTATCAGGGAAATGCAAATCAAAACTACAATGAGATATCACCTCACGCCCGTCAGAATGGCTATAATTAACAAGACGGGAAACAACATATGTTGGAGAGGGTGTGGAGAGAAGGGAACTCTCATACACTGCTGGTGGGAGTGCAAACTGGTGCAGCCACTATGGAAAACAGTATGGAGATTCCTCAAAAAATCAAGGATAGAGCTACCATATGATCCAGCTATTCCGCTGCTGGGTATTTATCCAAAGAACTTGAAAACACCAATGCGCAAAAATACATGCACCCCTGTGTTCACTGCAGCATTATTCACAATAGCCAAGACTTGGAAGCAACCTAAGTGCCCATCAAGAGACCAATGGATAAAGAAGATGTGGTATATATACTCAGCCATAAGAAACGATGAAATCCAGCCATTTGTGACAACATGGATGGACATTTCGGGTATTATGCAAAGCGAAATAAGTCAGAGGAAGAAGGTCAAATATCGTATGATTTCCTTCATTAAGTAGTAGATAATAACAACAATAAACAAACACATAGAGACAGAGATTGGATTGGTGGTTACCAGAGGGGAAGGGGGGAGAGGGGAGGGCAAAAGGGATAATTCGGCACATGTGGGTGGTGATGGGTTGTAATTAGTATTTGGGTGGTGAACATGATGTAATCTATGCAGAAATAGAAGTATAATGATATACACCTGAAATTTATACAATGTTATAAACCAATGTTACTGCAATAAACAAATCTGGGGCCGGCCCCGTGCCATAGTGGTTGAATGCGCACGCTCTGCTGCTGGCGGCCCGGGTTCAGATCCCAGGCTCTCACCTACACACCGCTTGTCAAGCCATGCGGTGGCGGTGTCCCATATAAAGTGGAGGAAGATGGGCATGGATGTTAGCCCAGGGCCAGTCTTCCTCACAAAAAAATAAATAAATAAAATGGACGGATTTCCAACAACAAGTCAGAGGTAAGGAAAGCCATAGGTGATGTAACCCCACCACAGCCAGGATACCGAACACTTTCATCACCGCCAAACCCCTGTGTGGTCACATCCTTCCCCCCCGCAACCCCTGGCAACCCCTCGTGCGTTCTTCATCACCACACTTGTGTCTTTCGAGAATATCTTATAAATGGAATCTCACATATATGGCCTTTGAGACTGGCTCCATCACTCAGCGTCATGCCTTTGAGATCCACTCAGGCTGCTGTGCGGATCAACAGTTCGCTCCTTTTTGTTGTTTGGTAGTGTCCCGTTGTGTGGACATGCCACATTTATTGATCCATTCACTCCCCGAGGGACATGTGGGTCATTTCCAGTCATTAGCGATTATGAATATATCTCCAGCAAATATTCACGTACAGATTTCTGTATGAACGTAAACTTCAATTCACTGGGTAAAGGGGAGTGGAATTTCTGGGTCATACGGTAAGTGTGTCCATGTAAGAAACCGCTAAACTGCTCCAGAGCGGCTGTCCCCTCTCATTTCCGCCGTCAGGGTACGAGAGCCTCAGCTGCTCTGCACCCTGGCCGCACTGCTGTCTGCAGCATTTCCCATGAGCGCTCGTGGAGCGCAGCCGCTCTGGTTTCCTCTCCCTGACGGCTGAGGTGGTGAAGGGGTTTCCACGTGCTTACCCGCCATCTGCACATCACCTTTGGTGAAGTGTCTATTCAAGTGTTCCGTCTACTTTTTAACTGGGTTGTTTTCTAACTGTTAAGTTTTGAGAGTTTTTTATAGATTCTGGGTACAAGTCCTTTGTCAGATACTTGATTTGTAAACATCTCTTCCAGTCTGTAGCTTGTCTTTTCAGTCTCTTAACAGTGTCTATCATAGAACAAAGTTTTTAATTTTAATGAAATCCAATTTATCTAATTTTTCTTTTATGGGTGGCATGTGGTCATGTCTAAGAACTCTTTGTTTAATCCAAGGTTTTGAAAATATTCTACTTTTCTTCTAAATGCTTTATAGTTTTATGTTTTACATTTAGATCTATTCTGTTTTGTTTGTTTGTTTGTTTTTTTAACTATGCTTTGTGGCTTACCTGTCCTGTTCTCATTATCAGGATGGGAGCAATGGCTTCTTGCGACTTTCTTTACAGAAATTGTCTTAGCTCAGGCTAAGGAGGGAAAAGGAGTAGGGGGAGGGGGGGAGAAGGCAGGTGGGGAAGGGAGGGAGGTGAATTATGTTTAACAGAGACCAGAAAAGAAGCCTAGTGTTGGCAAGTGTGGGTAAGGGAAGCAGCAGCAGACAGCCGTCCAGGTGGTTACTTCACTCTTGGCGCTCTGGGAACACTGAACAGCCCGCTCTGGTGTTTGCCCCGAGGAAGCCGCTGGTGGGAATAGTGTCTAAGAAGCCAGGGCGTCCCTCTGGAGGAAGCTAGCGTGGACTAGGGGCCCAAGGGAGAAGGAGGAATGACCCAGCAGAAGCGGGTGCCCCTTGGGGGTCTTCAGCTTGGGTCTGCTCCAACACCCAGAACGTGGGCCCTGTGTTTTGAGTCCTGTCAGCAATGTTTGGGGAGCCTTTCCAGTTTGGAACAATCTACTGGTTGCTTTTACTTGCAATGACGAGATACACTCGTGCGCCTTCATTATGGAAACGCCTGCCAGGGGCGGGGAGGGGCCTCTGCACACCTCAAAGGCTCCATCCAGCACCTGCCCTTTCTTCTCTGGATCCCATTAGACATGCTTCTTAGGGAGGCACCACTCGACCCAAGCAGACTCCATATTTTCTACAGATTTGTTTGCCTTTTTGTCGGAAGAAAATAGAAGTGAGAAAACACACTCTCGTTCAATCAATAGCGTTTATTGATGCTGAGTCACTAAGTTTCAGGTTCCGGTAGCTGCGATTTGTTCTCACAGACACCGCACATGATTGGTCTCAAGGAGTGACCGTGAGGAGACAGTGACAGGTGCGTTTAATGCCTAGAGATTTTCACAGCCCAGAAAGAGCAGAGTGAACCCGAAGCGAAGCTCCCACCTGCATCAGGCGCGATGAGATCCGGAGTGAGCATCTCCGAGGTCCAGGTTGGTTCTTCAGTGCACGGAGTGGTGTCATGTCACTAAAGGACACAGCAAAAGTTAGGAAGTGCACAGGGAGAGACAGCCCCTCCGAGGCAGGAGCAGAAGGAAGTGGACTTTCCTAAGAGCACCAAACATCTCTCGCACGGGCGCTGATGGAACCAGCTCCCCTGGGGTGAGGACACCACTGGGAATCATCTGATTCATTCAGTCACGCATTTACGCATTTGTGAGCACCTGGTGTGTCCCTGGCAGCACTCAGGTGCTGGTGGTACCATAGCAAGCAAGATGTGGCCAGTGCTTGAAACCCTGTGCTTCTTAACCTTTGGGGGTCAGAGACCCTTTTATAATCAGATGGAAGTTATGCATTCTAGCATGAAACGTGCTTAAACACCCACACTCATTTCACAGAGTGGTCTCTCACACCAAAGCCCCTCTCCATCGCTGTGCCCCCTGATCTCCATCAGCCTCTGATATCAATGTGCCTGTCATCTCCATCAGCCCTTCATCTCCGTATGCCCCCCAATCTCCATCAGCTCCTCAATCTATCTGCCCCTCATCTCCATGTACCCCCTCACCTCCATCTGCCCCTCACCTCCATCTGCCCCCCCACCTTCATCTGTCCCTCCCCTTCATCAGCCCCTCCCCTCCATCTGCCTCCCACTTCCATCTGCCCCTCCCCTCCATCTGCCCCCCACCTCCATCTGTCCCTCCCCTCCATCTGCCTCCCACTTCCATCTGCCCCCACCTCCATCTGACCCCCCATCTCCATCTGACCCCCACCTCCATCTGTCCCTCCCCTCCATCTGCCTCCCACTTCCATCTGCCCCCCACCTCCATCTGACCCCCCATCTCCATCTGACCCCCACCTCCATCTGCCCCCACCTCCATCTGACCCCCACCTCCATCTGCCCCCCACTTCCATCTGCCCCCCACCTCCATCTGCCCCCACCTCCATCTGACCCCCACTTCCATCTGACCCCCACCTCCATCTGACCCCCACCTCCATCTGATCCCCACTTCCATCTGCCCCCCACCTCCATCTGACCCCCACCTCCATCTGTCCCTCCCCTCCATCTGTCCCTCACCTTCATCTGTCCCTCACCTTCATCTGTCCCCTCATCTATGCCTGCCCCCACCTGTCCTCCATGGCTCTCTGCATGTTCTCTGCCCTAGGAGGCTGACCCCTGAGGGCCACATCACTTGTGCTCTCTTTCCTTCTAGATTTCCCATTAGGTTCAGCCAATGGAAGGCTCCAGAAGGAGACGGGAGGGTGGGAGGAGAGAGAAGCTCCTGAAGAAGGGTCCTCGCTGGCTCCCTCCTTCCGCCAGCTGTGGGGTGGCAGCAGCCCCACAGCTGCTAGTCCCCGGGGACTCTTGGTCCTGTGGGTTTGCCACCTGCCACGCCTCTGATGGCCCTCCACCAGGTGTGCCAGCACCTGTTTCCTGCTGGGCCCTAAGGGACCTGCAAACCCCACTCTGCCCTCGAGCTGTGTCCCTTTGGGATGCCTGGTCCCCACTTTCCCGCTTTAGGAAATGGACACTGAGGCCAATCTCCAGAAGGCAGATGGTGGCCTGTCCTGGAAGGTGACGCCCCAGGCTTCAAGGACACAGCCCCCACTCACTAGCTGCATGACCTCAGGCAAGTCATGGCTTTCCTGAGACTTGGTTCCTCCTTGGGTGGCTATGGAAGCGCCTCCACACAGCTGTGAAGGGGACTCGGTGAGGACTCACCAAGGGCAGGCACTGGACCAGGAGGCCGCTCTGGGGGATGCACCGATGGCGGCTGGCCTCGTTCAGCCTGATACAGCACTTACTCTGGCACTCGCTGTGGTCGGTGCAGTAGACCCCGTTTGGCTGGAGAGACACAGAGGTCAGAGGTCGCCCCCAGCAGCCTAGAAGTCTTCAACAAGCACCCTCGCACACCCTCTGCCCTCACCTTGCGCCATGGCACGCACTGCAGGAAGATGGTCTTGCGCGTGCAGAACATCTGCGCTGCATAGTTATTTGTGACACAGCACCTGCTCCGGCACTCTAGGTGGTCCAAGCAGGTGTGCCCGTTCGGCTGCCAGAAAAAGGAGACCCTTTTCCTGCCCAGCCCCCCAGGCACCTTCCTTCCCAGAGGAGATGGGAGCTCTGGGCAACAGGGCTTCCTCTCTCCTCCCCGCCCCTCGCCTGCCTGTCAGGACGCACCTTTCGCCAGGATAGGCACTGCAGGAAGATGGTCTGGGGGGAGCAGAACCTCTGGGGGTTCAGGCTGTTGGTGGTGCAGCAGTTGCTCTGGCATTCTGAGTGCTGTTGGCAGGGCTCCCCGATCACCTGCAAAGTCGGGCAGGCACGTTAAACCAAGCGGCTTCCTGCAAGGGCTTTGCCCCTTCTCTGCTTCCCCGTGTCCCATATCCTTCAAACTGAGCTCACCTAGCAAGTTTCCTGTAACCTTCGCAGACCATGGTGGGTCTGGAAGGCCAAGGGAGCCAGTGGAGAGAGAGCTAATGGTGATCTGTGTCTGTTGTGAGCCATGTGGACAGAAGGGTAAACTGAGGTGCAGAGGATGAGGGGAGCTAGCGGGCGGCTGAGCAGCAGGGCAGGAAGGAGAAGTGCTGCGTACGAAGCTGACACGCTCTCACACAACATTTACAGGTGAGGCCCAGGCTCAGAGATGGTAAGGAACTTGCCCGGGGTCCCAGATCCAACAAGGAGTTGTAACTGAGACTGAAGCCCCTCCGCTGCCACCAGCGTCCCGCACAGAGGCCACCAGAGTCAGTGTAAACTTTGACCACAGTTCTCACACCTTTGGTCTCAAAACTCCTTTACAAACAAAACTACTGAGGGCCTCACAGGCCTGTTGTTGGTGTGGGTGACAGCTAACAACTTGCACCGCAGTAGACACTAACGATGAGAGAGTTTTAAATATTTACGTGTTAATTTGTTTAAAAATAATGAACCCATTCCATGTTAACATAAATAACAACTTTTTATGAAAAACAGGCATATTTTCCAAAACAAAACATGCTGAGCAGAGTGGCGTCACTTTGCGTTTTGGCCAGCTCTTCATGTCTGGCTAGTTCACAGAGATGACTGCACCTTGTCGCCCCCTGTGGAGATGTCACATACCCTGTGGCCTCGGGGAAACTCCCCGCATGCTGGGGGGAGAATGAGAGGGACAGGGCAGAACACGTCCAGTGTTATTATGAAAGCACTTTGACCTCAGGGACCCTGCAGAAGGGCCTGGAGACCCCGGGCCCCGAGCATCCTGGGAGCTGTGGCCTTGACAGTGGAGACGAGCTGAGGGGTTTTCATCCAGGAGACTCTTTGTTCTGCTTTGCTTCTTTTTTTAAGCTCTTGCTGACTGACAGTTAAAGCCGAGACTGACGCTCAGAGGCTGGAGGCCAGGATCCCAGCTGGGCGGCTTTGCAGGTGAGAAACGGGGACAGAGGAGGAAGTTAACTTCTAGAGTGGGGCGCCCTCAGTTGTGGGAGCTTCAGGAGCGTCCCCTGTCCCCTGGGTTCTGGGAGGACAGTCATGGAGAAAGGAAACAGGAGAGCCCCTGGGGAGGGTGAGCCCAGACATGCCTCCTGCATCCTGGCCGTGTGCCCATCGTGCTGCAGGGAAACACAGACATGGCAGGACGTGTGGATTGGGGGGGTGACACAGGGACAGTGGGACAGACAGACACTCTGATGCTGTTTTCACTATCACACCAGATTCCCTCACCTGGACTGCTCCCTGTCAGACCCCACGTGAGCCCTGCCTTGTCACTTGCCTCTGCCCCCTACACCCCACCCCACAGGGACCCTTTGCTCCGCCTGCACCCCTGTGCTGCGGGCCTGAGAGCCACTTCTATCCCGGGCAGCATGGATCACTGAGGACTTGCCGGCCTGGCCCATCTGGACCTAGAATTTGGTGTTGTGGTTCTAGGCACAAGCACCAGCCTTCCCGGGGACCCGCGTGCCTCAGGAGGAGGTTGTGCTCACATGCACCTTCCTTTGTGCGGAGCCCAGGAGGCAGCGGGCACAGAGCATGGGGCAGACAAGACGAGGGGACCCCACTGAGCCATAGTGAGGCTGAGCGTGGGCAGGCCTCGACTGGCGCAGCGACCAGATGTGGCACTTACCTTGTGGGACAGGAGCTGGTTCTTCCCGCTCGACACCAAGAACTTGGACAGCTCCGAGAGCAGCAGCAGCAGCAGCAGCAGACGCCCAGCGCGCGCCATCAGGTGGCAGGCCTGTCAATGCCCAGATGGCTATGGAGCGCCCCACACCCAGGGCATCCTTGCCCCAAAGCACCCCATGTGGGCACTTCTCCCCTTCTCAATCTTTCTCTTCCAAAATGGATATCTTTTGAATTAATAGACATTATTTTCTAGAGCAGTTTTAGGTTTACGGAAAAATTGTTCAGAAAGTACAAAGAGTTCCATATATCCCCTCTTCCCCTGCCTTAGTTTCCCCTGTTATTAACATCTTAGTTGGTGTGGTGCATTTGCTACAATTGATCAACTGATATTGATCAGTTGTAAACCAGAGTCCACAGTTGACACCAGGGCTCCCTGTTGGTGCCGGACACTCTGTGGGTTTGGACAAATGTGTGACACACGTGTCCACCACGACAGCGTCCAGAGCAGCTTCACGGCCCTGAAAGGCCTCTGCTCCACCTGCTCATCCCCCTCCCCCTCCCCCTGGCAACCACGGACCTCTTTACTGTCCCCACGGTTGTGGCTTTTCCACAGTCTCCTAGAGTTGGAATCACACAGTACGTAGCCTTCTCAGACTGGCTTATTTCACTTAGCAATGTGCACTGAAGGTTCCTCCATGTCTCTTCGTGGCTTCAGAGCTCATTTCTTTCTATCTCTGAGTGGGAAATGGATTTTCAACAGCCCTTTCTCCAGGGAGCAATCGCCCTGTATTAGTTTAAACAAGAGCATCTCTGCCATTGGAGACTGCCCGCAAGTCAGAGACGGTCGCCCGTCTGTGCGGCCTGCTTTTCCAGCCATCGGTCTCCGTCCCTCTGCAGAGAGGCCTCTCTGACCAGCCCAGCTCTTGTCTCCACAGGCAGGCAGGCTCAGCAGGGCCGACCCGTCCCCAACCACGCCCTGGGTGGAGCAGTCTGGGGGCCTAGTCCCGCAGCGGTTTGGGGAGGTGGGTGTGGAAGCCCCTCTGCAGCGGCAGCCCCCAGGGCACTTGCGTGACTCCCTCATTCCAGATCTGGATGGAACCCCAGGAGTCCCGGATTTGCCCTCAGATGTAAGCCTGAGCTGCCCCGACCCAAACGCACGGTATTTGGTTGGTTGCCTGGCTGTTCACAAAGCTGATGATTTGACTCCAATTTAGCCCCCAATTCTTTTATTTTTTAAATTGAGATGATATTCCCATAACATTCTGAAAGTGAACAATTCAGAGGTATTTAGTGCATTCTTAATGTTGTGCAACCACCTCTGTCTAGTTCCAGAACATTCCATCACCCCACAGCACAACCCAGTGCCCATAAGCAGTTGCTCCCCATTCTTTCTGATGTCTTCCATCGGCCAGACCCCTGTGGGGAGCAGGTGTGATCCTAATATGCCCTGCCATCCTTTAAAGTTCTGCAGGGCAGCCTGCAGATGCCCCGGGGCCCCCGGAGAGCATCAGGGTGTGTGAGTGGGCATGGCCTGTTGGAGAAGCCCCCACACTCATGTCTCCAGCTCTGAACCACGAGCCCCAGGCCCTGTGTTTCTTGCTCTGCCCCTTGGGGTCCCCTGACCACTCTCACTCCCCTCCCATCCATGTTCCAATATCTCTCCTTGCGTTTGTCGTTCGGTCCCCTCTGGTAGTGTCCCCCTCGGGGTCCGCCAGCTCTAGACCCTGCGATGCGAGGACGAGCACCCTCAGGGCCCACAGGGCCTCAGAGTCAGGCCTGCACTGCGCTTGCCCGGGCTGCTCTGTTTGCTGTGGCCGTAGCGGGCGCAGAGCCCTTCTGGGGTCTGGTTTCCCTGCCGGTGAGGTGTGGGGGGCTCCTGCCGTTCCGATCAATGTCCCCCTGGCCCTTGGTTTTCACATGATTCCAGCAAAGCCATACTCGGCTGGTCCCCTTTGTTCTTTATCGGGGTCATTTGTGTTGCAAAGCACAGTGGCATTCTGTCGTCAGGCTTCCCAGACTGTGGAGGTAAGGAGCCAGGAACAGGCCTGACTCTCAAGACGAGTCCTCCCGCCTTTCTCCCTTCCCCATCTGGCTGCCTTCTCTGGGCTGGTCCACGCTGGGCCCTGGAATTCAGAAACCCGAGTTTTCCAGAGGGAGGGAGGCAGACACATGGCGACCTGGGGGCTGCGAGGGACGGGTCCTTCATGGGAGCTCTGCAGGGCAGCGGAACCAGAAGACAGCACAGGAGTTGAGCTCTGAGGCAGAGCAGGAGGCCCTGGAGCAGAGACGAGGGGCTGTGTGGGGTACGGCGCCCCCTCCCCAGGCCCACCTAGCTGGGGGTAGATTCTCAGCCCAGGAAAATTATGGAGAGGCCCTTGAACCAAAGTAGGATAGTGGTGTTGGGGTCCGGGAGACAGAGGCACCAGCAGGTGGGCGGGAGGAAGGAGGACTCGGTTTATTTCCTGCTCATCTCCCCTCACAGAGGCGCACTCGCCATCTAAATAACCAAGGGTGGTCCTTCTCCAGAGCACCTACAGTATTCCTCAGCGTAGATTCATCTGGCCATGTACGAATACCCAGAAATTACCGCTGCCACCATGAAATGCTTCCCATGAGGACAGAATTCAGCAACACAAAACATCTCAGAAAGGTAAAAGGAGGTTAGCGTCGTTTATAGTTTTCTAAACAAAAATAGCAAGCCACGGGACACACTGCGCCTCCAAGTTTTGGGTTTTTTGTAATTCTAGATTTATACTTATCTACAACAAACTATAACTCATAAGCAACGAAAGCGTTGCTAGAGCATTTCATTCAAAAGTTTTGCTAACTGGCATCAAAAGAGACACAATAACATGAACTCAGAGCCCTGTTTTGATCTGCTGTCACCAAAAAATGATAAAGATGGGGAGAAAAGAGAGCAACGGAGAGCTGCTGGACCCAGCAAAAACAACTCCACTCCTCTTTAAAAGTTTACCTTTAAAAAAACACTTCAAAGTCTATTTCAACGTGTGTATAACAGTCTTTTAAGAGGTGCCTTGCAAAGGTAGGATGCCCTTTACTCCCTGTGTGTCTCCCATGCTGGCAGACGTCCACCCATCAGTTTGCTGAGAGCAAAGTGGACGGTGAGTGTGAGCCAGGCCATCCGGGGCAGCCCAGGGTCCCAGATGGAAAAGAGCTGCTGGTGCTGTTCGAGGGGCCTCATGGCAGGTGCCTACCTGGCGGCTCTTTGCCCACACTTCTCAGGCCCCTGGCCCCAAGGCCAGGCTTCTGTCCACACCATTCAGAAAAGGCTCTTATGAGGTCACCAAGTATCTTCATGGTGGACCCCAAGACACACTTTTTGGTCTTGGGAGACTGAGTATACAGACAATGGCCCGACCGTCTATAAAAGTGGAGCCCTGACCCACAGCTGGCAGCAGCCAACCTGGGAAGCCAAAATGCCCCCTAAGCAATCACAGGGGACACCGTATCAGCCCGCTGGGGCTGTGTAACAAAGATCACAGGTTGGGCAGCTTAAAGAACAGACATTTATTCCTCACAGTTCTGGGGGCTGGAAGTTTGAGATCAAGGCGTGGGCAGGCTGGTTCCTCTGAGGCCTCTCTCCTTGGCATGTAGACGGCCGTCTCCTCCCTGTGTCCTTGCATGGTGGTCCCTCCGTGCATGTCTGTCCTGATCTCCTCTTCTTAGAAGGACATCAGTCAGATTGGATAAGTGACCTCGTTTTACCTTAATTACCTCTGTAAAGGCCTATCTCCAAATACAGTCACAGCCTGAGGTCCTGGGGGTTAGGACTTCAACGTAAGGATTTGAGGGGGACACAACTCACCCATAACAACACCCCATGTCTAGTTAGCTGCCTCACCTTCTCCACCAACACCCTCCCCTCAGGCCACTTGAGCCGACCTTTTCCACTGTCAGTGTCCCCACCCGCCCGCCTGTGCTCTGGAGAAGCCCCCACTTGTCCTGGGTGGGGCGGGCTTCCTCCTTCCCACAGCCATGTCATGCTGACCACTCCCCTGTCTGTTTTCCTGCTGATCTTCGAGCTCCACGAGCCAAGGAGGGAGGGAGGAAGGGTGCAGGGGCTCATTTTTACTTCCTCATAGCAGATCAAGGTATCCAATGCCCTGATCACATGATTTTAGAGAAATGACACCAGACGATCGAGTTGTATAAATATTTTCCAAGACAAATGCACAAACCCATAGCCATTGTATGAAGTTTGCAAGAACTGTTTCCATAGTATATCAAGCCTCTCAAATATAATTATTATATTAGAACTACTTAAAAGCTGAATTTGAATCACAAATTTCAAACTTGCGGTGTCCTTTTTGGACTTTAAACCAGGAAAAAAATTCCTGGTCTCAAATATTTTCATAGGCCCTTGAAAAGTTCACAGCCCCAGTTTACAAAATTGGGCATGATGTGCCTGATCAGTCAAACAGCCCACACAACACAGGGACACACTGTGCCAACACAGAGAAATTCCAATTTATAAAGGGTCACAGCCACCACTGTTCACAGCAGCATCATTCACAATAGCCAGGACGTGGAAGCAACCCAAGTGCCCAACGGACAAATGGATAAGCAAAATGTGGTCCATCCACAAAGTTAAATATGATTCACCTTAAAAAGGAAGGACATTCTGACACAGGCTGCAACAGGATGGGCCTTGAGGACAGTATGCTGAGTGGAATAAGCGAAAAACAAAAGGACAAATACTGTGTGATTCCACCTCTATGAGGTCCCTAGAGGAGTCAAATTCATAGCGCGAGAAAGTAGTGGTGGGCGCCAGGGGCTGGGAGTTGGTGTTTAATGGGGACAGAGTCTCAGTTTGGGAAGATGAGTTCTGGAGATGCACAGTGGGGATGGTGGCACAACAATGTGAATGTGCTTAATGCCACTAAACTGGGCACTTAAAAACAGTTAAGATGGTGAATTTTACACTGTGCATATTTTACTCAGGCACTGCTCACAGACGCTGGAGGCGGAGTCATTTCTGAACCAGAGGAACAGCATGTTCACAGCCTAGTTATGTCGAAATAGTCTTCCATGCATGAGTCTGTTTTCTTGTATATTTGTTTATAAATCTCTCAGATCAGACGTCTTTCCACAGTTTTCCTTCTAAACATCAAGGTCAGGTATGATTCCACAGTAACTCAATCGGCCAAATAAAAGCTTGATGCCAAATCTTGCAAAGACATGATCAATTATTATTATTCCCTACACCATAGCTACCACATTTTCAGCACAAACCCCTCATGTTGGTGCCATACCCACTCTGCTTCCCTCACTCCCTACAGCAGCGCAGGGAGACCAGCTTAGCCTCTGGTACCCACGAGAAAGGCAAGGTCTCTACTCAAAGGCACACTCCTGTCAAGGGCACTCGGTCCCCACGAGGTGGCCTCTGCCGAACTTACAGAAAAACAAAATATGCGAGTAAATGTGACCTTGGACATTCCTTGCAGAAAGATTCCCCCTAGTAGTTGATAATTGCTTAAGTATTCAGAGGTCCTACCTTTCTATCTTGGGTCCCACCTGCTCCTCCGTGTAGAAGTGAGACCGGCCAGGCTGTAATTCCAGAAGAGACTCCAACCCCCAAAGTGAAGGATCACACAGGAGCAAGGCTCCAGGGAGCCCAGGGTGAAGCTATCACAGAATCAGTGGAGCATCTCCCAACCCCTCCTCCTCCTCCTCCTTCCTGTCCCCGCCTTCAGCCCATGAGAAAGTCTTTCATAGTTCCAAGTGAGAGACTGAATGTACGGTGGACAACGGCCGAGCCACACATGACAGCGGGACCCCGGCCCACGTAAGAAGCCCTGGCAACCAGCCACAGCCTCTGCAGCACTCAGCCCAGATGGCCAGCACTGGATCAGTGACCGCATCCTCCCTGGTTTTGCCCCATTTCCAACACAGGACCAGCCTGAGAAGCCAACTATGCCCCCTGATCAATCACATGGGATGCCCCCACCTGGTTAGCCGTCCCCTGCTACCCCCACCAACACCCCCCTCACGGCACCTGGAGCAGCCTTTTTCCACTATCCGTGTCCCCACCTGCCTGCCTGTGGGTCTGATCGAGGTTGGGGGCCGCCTCCCAAGCTCTAGATAAATAGCCTGTTCTCATTGGGGTGGTCTTTGTTTACTCCTGCACAGTTTGTTCGTTCAATAAACAGTCACTGACTTATTTATCATTGACTATGACCCAGGCACTGAGCTGGGGTCTGTGGAGGAAAAGATGGTGTGTCCCTTGTCAACCTACGAGTTCTTGGTCTAGTTTGGGAGATGGACTCATCAACAAACAGGTGGCATAGAGTGTGGTAGACACCACGAGGAGAGGGGTGGGGATGCCGGGAGGGAGGACCCGGGTCAGCAAGGAGAGGACTGGCAGCACTGCAAAGAGGCCTCTGGGTCCTGCAGGGGAGCGGAGGGAGGAGAGAGCTCCAGCTAGAGGGAGAGGAGGGAGACGGGAGGAGGGCACAGCCCGGGGGTTGGGGGGTGGTGGGAAGGGTCAGGCCCTGGAGAGCGGGGAGCCAAGTCCTAACTCTCGGAGTCACGAAGGGTTTCAGGCAGGGGAACGCCAAGCCCAGAGAGTGTTTTAGACAGCTCTGGGCACGATGTGAGACGGGATGCGAGGCTGGAGCTGCTGAATCTAGGCGTTGCGGGTGGGGAGCAGAGCAGAGAAGCAGATGCCTGGAAGGAGAATGAGGTTCGATGTTGACTGGATGTGGGGAGCGAGGGAGTGAGGGCTCCAGAACGACTCCCGGGCTCTCGTGACAGGGGGACAATGGTTCCGTTGCTGCCCACGCCTAACAAACCACCCCAAACTCAGGGGCCTAAACGGGCACTGGGCTATTCTCTCTCAAGTCCTGTGCTTTGACTGGGCTCAGGGGGCCAGTTTTCACTCAGAGCCACTCGGCATGGCCATCAGACGGCAGCTGGGCTGCCTGAAGTTACCTAGGACTTGACTGGGCTGAGGGTCCAAGACGGCTCCTTCACCCCAGGTCTGCTGCCACGGATGGCTGGAACAGCTGGAGCGCGTGGCCTCTCTCTCTCCATGCGGCTTCCTCACAGCATGGCAGCCTCCGGGTGGCCGATGCCTCTCTCCATGGATGTTCCAGAGTCCCTGGGGATCTGCGAGGCTCTGTGACCTAGCCCAGGAGTCAGGCAGCACCACTTCACCGCATCGCCAGGAAGGAGTCTCAGAGGCAGCCGTGGTCTGTGTGAAAGGAGAAAAACGATGAGTTATCTGAGCTGGGGTGGAGTGTTTGAGAGCTATCAGCTGAAACCAGAGGAGTGGACATTCTTGCCCAGGGAGAGCGTTCGGGGTGAGGATGGGTAGGGAGGCTGGTAATGGGTGTGGGGTTTCTTTTAGGGGTGATGGAAACCTTCTAAAATTAGACCATGGTGATGTTTGCACAACCCTGTGACTATACTAAAAACAATGAATTGCACACTCTAAACGGTTGATTTGTATGGCATGTGAATTTTATCTCAATAAAGCTGTTTAGAAAAGGAAACCTATTTGAACTTTTACTTATAACTTGGTTGTTTTACATTGTTATTTATAGGTAAAATTTTTATTCCATTCTTGCCAGAGAGCAATGTTTCCTTTTAACCAAAGGTTTTAGAATTCAATTGATAACTTAATTTTTTCACTTGTAAAATGCCTTTTTAAGTAAAAAACCATTATGAGATTCAGTCCTCCTAAGACTAATTTTTTTAACCTATTTAAATTTATTAATGCAAATTACAGATTTTAATTGACACCTTAGTTGTCAGTCACAAATTCTGTGGTTGGGCAGCACTCACTTTCTCCCAGTCTGGAGAGTCTGCATCAGTTTTCCCTTGATTTCTTAATTTTCCTTCCAGCAGGCTTTGTGACACCTTCTCTAAACATCACAGTAAGCGTTTGGGCTCTCCCAAAACCGTGAAACATAGGCTCCACACTGAATTTGAGAGACACTGGAGTTCTAGGGGATGAACCCTCATAACGCAACCTGCTTTCCTAGACACTCAAGCGCCCCTTGTCATCCAACATATTCTCCTGTCGACACAGGGCAGAAGACACATCCCAAACAATAAAAGAAATCATTAAATTCTTGGACAAACTTGAGATTACACAGCATACCTTTTCTTCTGAGAAAAGATAAGGAAAAACACTCCATGTATTCACAAGACAAAAATCTCTGCTCACAGCCAACAGGGCGGTGCTTCCCCACAGGAGGAAGGTAACCTGCAGTGTGGAGAAATTCTCCCAGTTGGTATGGGTTTCTCTTCATCACTGGAATTCAGATCTTTCACCCAGACTTTTCTTAATGTCATCTTGCCTGGAACCCAACAAGTCACACCCACCCGCAGATGCAAGTCTTGTTCAAATCGGATAAGTCCTCCAATTATTTCTCCCAGCTCCCCTGCTCACCTTCCTTCTTGAACCTGTGACTCTGCCCTCTGCATCATTGCTCCTTCTCCGTCACAACCCCAGCTCTGTGTTCTGCTCTGAGCCGCTCAGCATTCGCTCCATTTGGTCTCATGGATGAGCATGTTCTCTTTTAGTTCATCTAATGGAATCATGATTTGGGCCCCAGAAGACTTTTTAATGCTCTACCCACACCCCCTGCAAGTCCTCATCACCTTTTTTGCAAAACTGATCCTTTTGTTAATGTTGAGTATCTTTTCATGTACTTACTGGCCATTTGTATATCTTCTTTGAGAAAATTCCTATTCAGATCCTTTGCCCATTTTTTAAATTGTTTTTTTGTTATTTTATTATGGAGTTGTAAGAGTTTTTTAGATACAAGTCTCTTATCATATATATGATTTGCTAGTATTTTCTCCCATTCTGTGAGTTGAGGAAGATTGGCCCTGAGCAAACATCTGTGCCAGTCTTCCTCTATTTTGTATGTGGGATGCCTCCAGTGTGGCTGATGAGTGGAGCAGGTCTGCACCCAGGATCCAAACCCACAAACCCGGGCCACCGAAGCTTTAACCACTCGGCCACAGCGCCAGCCCCTCTTTTCACTTTCTTGATGGTGCCCTTTGAAGTGCAAAACCTTTCTTTTTTTGCTTATACTTTTGTTGTTATTTGTAAGAATCCATTGCCAAATCTAAAGCCACAATATTTACTTCTATGTTTTCTTCTAAGAGTTTTTTGGTTTTAGCTGTTATATTTAGGTCTCTGGCGCATTTTGAGTTAATTTTTGTGTATGGTGTGAGGTAGGAGTCCAACTTCATTCTCTTGCCTGTGGATGTACAGTTTTTCCAGCACCATTTGTTGAAACACTACTCTTTGCCCATTGAATTATTTTAGTACCATTGTCAAAAATCAATTTATTTTATTCTATTTTACATATTTATATTTTATTTTTTGGTTCTCAAATCAATTCCATAGATCTACATTTCTATCCTTATGCCAGTAAGTAGGAGTGGAATTGCTGGGTCCTATGGTAACTGTGTAGCTTTGTAGCAAGGCTTGAATTTGGGAAGTGTAAGTTCTCCAAATTTGCTCTTCTTTTTCAAGATTGTTTTGGCTACTCAGGGTCCCTTGCATTTCTGTATGAATTTTAGGATCAGCTTATCTATTTCTGCAAAGAAGCCACCTGGGGTTTTAACAGGAATTGTGCTGAAGCTGTAGATAAATTTGGGAAGAATTGCTATTTTATTAAGCCTCCATTCTATGAACATTAAGCCTTCTAATCTATGAACACAGAATGTCTTCCCATTTACTTAGATCTTCTTTAATTAAAAAAACATGTTTTATAGATTTCAGAGGATAAGTTGTACACTACTTTTGTTAAATTTATTCATAAGTATTTTACTCTTTTGGAGACTATTGTAATTGGAATCGTTTTCTTAATTTTCCAGATTGTTCATTGCAAGTGTTGTAAATATAACTGATTTTTGTCTGTTGATCTTGTATCTTGCAACCTTGCTGAACTCGCTTATCAGTTCTAATAGTTTTTAATGGATTCCTTAGGATTTTCTATCTACAATATCCTTTCATCTGCAGACAGAGATAGTTTTACTTCTTTCTTTCCAATTTTTTCCAATTTCCTACTATTTGCCCTGGCTAGAACCTCCAAAACAATTTAAAAAGAAGCGACAGGAGACCATCCATGTCTTATCGTAGGGAGAAAGCATTCATGTTCTTCACCATTAAGAATGATGTCAGCTCTGGTTGTTTTGTAGGTATTCTTTATCAGGTTGAGAAAGTTCCTTCCTATTCCTAGTTGGTTGAGTGTTTTTATCATGAATGAGTGTCACATTTTGTCAAATGCTTTTTCTGCATCTACTGAGATGATCATGTAGTTTTTAATCCTTTATTTTGTTGATATAGTATATAACATTATTAATTTTGGGATATTAAATTAACCTTTTGGTCTTCTAATATTTTGTTGAGAATTTCTGCATCCATGTTTAAACAGAATATTGGTCTGTTCTTGTGATGTCTTTGTTATTTTTCTCCAGGGTAATACTAGCCTCATAGAATGAATTGGGATGTGTTCCCTCCTCTTCTAACTTTTAAAAGTTAACAGTTCAAGAAGAATTAACACCAATCCTTATCAAATTTTTCCAAAGAAATTGAGGAGGAAGGAACTCATTATAACTCATTCTATGAGGCCAGTATTATCCTGATAGCAAAGCCAGGCAGACACTAGAAGAAAAGAAAACTATAGACCAATATCCTTGATGAATATAGATGCAAAAATCCTCAATAAAATACTAGCAAACTAAATCCAACAGCATATTAAAAAGATCATACACCATGACCAAGTGGGAATCATTCCAAGAATGCAAGGGTGATTAAACAATGAAAATCAAACAAGGCAATACACCACATTAATAGAATGAAGGTTTAAAAAATGCATGATTATCTCAACTGGTGCAGAAATTTTTTTTTTTTTTACAAAATCCGAGACCCTTTCATGATAAACTCAGAAAAGTAGGAAAAGATAGGAACTTCTTCAACATGATAAAGGGCATTTATGAAAAAGTCACAGCTAATATCATACTCAGTGATGAAAGATTGAAAGCTTTCCTCTCAGATCAGAAATAAGACAAGGATGACTGCTTTTACCACTGCTATCCAACACTGTACTGGAAGTTCTAGCCAAAACAATCAGGCAAGAAAAAGAAATAAAAGGCATCTAAATCAGAAAGGAAAAAGTAAAACTGTCTTTGTTTGCAGATGACAGGATCTTATATATAGAAAACCCCAAGGAATCCACAAGAAAAGCACTAGAGCTAATAAATGAATTCAGCAAAGCGGCAGGGTGGAAGATCAACCCACAAAAATCAGTTGCAGTTCTGTACCCATCAATGAGAAATCAGAAAATTAAATTAAGAAAATAATTCTCTTTACAACAGCATCCAAAAGAATAAAATACCTAGGAATAGATTTAACCAAGGAGGTGAAAGAGTTGTACACTAGAAATGACAAACATTGCTGAAAGAAATTAAAGGAGATGTAAATAAATGGAATGACGTCCCATGTTCATGAATTGGAAGACTTAATATTGCTAAGATGGCAATACTACCCAAAGCAAACTACAGATTCAATGCAATCTCTATCAAAATTCCAATGGCCTTTTTTGCAGAATTGGTAATGCTGATCCTTAAATCCATAAGGAATTGCAAGGGGCACTGATTAGCCAAAACAATATTGAAAAAGAAGAACAAAGTTGGAAGACTCACACATCCCAATTTCAAAGCCTTCCACAAATCTACAGTGAACAAAACAGTGTGGTGCCAGCATAAGGATATACATATAGAACAGTGGAATAGAATAGAAAGTCCAAAAACAAACTCTACGTCTATGGCCAATTGATTTTCAACATGGGTGCCAGACCCTTCAATGGGTAAAGAGTAGTTTCTTCAACAAGTGGTGCTGGGACAACTGGATATTCACATGCAAAAGAATAAACTTGGACCCCTACCTCACATCACATGCAAAATTAACCCAAAATGGATCAACAATCTAAATATAACAGCTAAAACCATTAAAATCAGAAGAAAACAGAGGTAAATCTTCATGACCTTGGATTTGGCAGTGGCTTCTTAGAAATAACACCAAAAGCACAATCAGCAAAAGAAAAAAATAAATAAATTGAACTTCATCAAAATTAAAAACTTTTGTACATCAAAGGACGTTGTCAAGAAAGTGAAAAGACAATGTACAATGGGAAAAATATTTGCAAATCATATATCTGATAAGGGTCTAGTATTCAGAATATATAGAGAATTGTTATAACTGAACAACAAAAAGACAAACAACTCCATTAAAAAATGAGGGAATAGATATTTATCCAAAGAAATTATTTATTCTCTTTCATCCACTAAGATGGCAATAATCACATGAGCAGAAAGTAACAAGTGTTGACAAGGATGTGTAGAAATTGGAACCCTTGTACATTGCTGATTGGAATGTAAAATGGTTCAGCTGCTTGGAAAACAGTTGGTAGTTCCTCAAAAGTTAAACAGAATTACCATATGACCCAGAAAGTCCACTCTTAGGCACATACCCCAAAGAATTGAAATACATATTCAAACACTTGTATATGAATGTTCATAGCAGCACTAGTCACAACGGCCAAAAGGTGGAAATAACCCACGTCTATCAACAATGAATAAACTGTGGAATATCCACACAATGGAATATGACTCTGCCATAAAAAGGAATATTGTACTGACACATGCTACAACCTGGATGGACCTTGAAAACATTATGCAAGTGAAAGAAGCTGGACACAAAAAGACAAATATTGTATGATTCCATTATATGAAATATCCAAAATAGATAAATCCATAGAGACAGAAAGTTGATTGGTGGTTGACAGTGTATGGGAGGAAGGGGGTGGGCGAGTGACTGCTTAATGGGTATGGAGTTTTCTTTGGGGCCGATGAAAATGTTTTGAAAGTATATAATGGTGGTTGCACAACATTGTGAACATACTAAATTTCACTAAACAACTGTACATTAATGGTTAATTAGATGCTATGTGAATTTCACCTCGAAGAAAGTGTAAAAAATGTATCATTTTGTGAAATCCTACGACGTCTGGGATTTGCTGCAACATAACGAGGTAGAGGTGGAGACATAAAAAGTTAAAAAAAAAAATCCTCAAGTGGCAAAGAAAAATGAAACAGGTCGGAAGTGGATAAAAGCATAGAGCTGGGAGCCACGGCCGAAGTCCCGGGGGAGGAAAGCGCAGAGCCGAGCGGCTCCGACGTGCCTCTGCGGATGAAAACAGGAGGCCTGTCTGGGCAAAGAAAGGATCCTGGGTTTTGTCTGAACCCAGGGGCAGGGGCGCCTTTGCTGAGCTTCAGAGGACCGCGGGCAGGAATCAAGGACGGCCCTTCGGCAGTCATCTCGTACACCTTAAACTTACACAGTTACATGTCGATCGTCTCAGTAAAGCTGGAAAAAACATTTTAAAAGGGGACTGCCCTTCGGGTGAGCGCGCGTTGCCCATCAGACACCGGTGGCGACGCCGAGGCGGCTGGCACTTGGCCGCGTCTTCCTCCCGCATCTTAAGAAAGTCCGCCCTCACCACCCCCCACCGGACTCACGGCGTCCTCCCCCGGGCACGCGCGGGTCGCGGTCCGTTCTCGCGCCCCCACCCCCCACCCCCGGAGCAGCAGCCCCGCGCTCGGGCCCCACCTGGCGACACCTGCCAGGTGCGCTGGAGGTCCTCGCCACGCGGCCCCGCGCGCCGGGGACAGGACCTGGGGGGGACGCGCGGGGCGGGGGGGGCGGGGCCCGCGAGGCCACGCCCGTGGAGGCGGGGCCCCGGAGCCCCCCGTCCGCCCCCAGCCCGCCCGTGCGGCCGCGGCCCGACCCTCCCGAGCTCCGCGCGGCGGGGCCATGGCGGCCGCCCAGCCCGAGCCCCCCGCGGGGGCGGCTCGGCGCCTGGCCCGGGGCTGCTGGTCCGCGTTCTGGGACTACGAGACGCCCAAGGTGATCGTGGTGAAGAACCGGCGCCTGGGCGTCGTGTACCGCGCCGTGCAGCTGCTCATCCTGCTCTACTTCGTGTGGTGGGCGCGCAGGCCGGGCGCGGGGCGGGCGCGCCGGGGCCCCGGGGAGGGGGCGGCTCTGGGCTGGGGCCGAAGAGAACGCGAGGGGCCGCCGGGGCTCAGGGGGCCGAGAACGCGGGGTCCCCGGGCTGGGGGCTTCAGCCTGGCCCCTCGGGCCCCGCAGAGCCGTCCGGGCCCCCGAGAGGCGGTGACGCAGCCCCGGCCCCGCCGAGCCGAGCTGACCCCGCAGGGGAGGGGTCCCGGGGTCGCCCCAGAGCCGGCGCTGCCCGCCCCACAGGTACGTGTTCATCGTGCAGAAGAGCTATCAGGACAGCGAGACGGGCCCCGAAAGCTCCGTCATCACCAAGGTCAAGGGCGTCACCTCGTCCGAGCACAAAGTGTGGGACGTGGAGGAGTACGTGAAGCCCCCCGAGGTGCGCCGGCCCCCCGCGTCCCCGGGGTGGGACCGAGGGGGGACCGAGCTGCCTACACCGGCCGACCGCCCCCTCTTTCTGGGCTCAGGGGGGCAGCGTGTTCAGCATCATCACCAAGATCGAGGTCACCCCCTTGCAGACGCTCGGAACCTGCCCGGAGGTGAGGCGGGTCCGAGGCAGAGCTGGGCTGGAGGGAGGGCTCTGCCTGGTGGGCTGCGGGGCCCGCGCTGTGCTTGGGGCAGACGGTGTGGGCCCTGACCGAGCCGTCTCCTCCTTAGAGTATGAGGGTCACCAACGCCACCTGCGACTCGGACGAAGACTGCGTGGCCGGGCAGCTGGACATGCTAGGAAATGGTCAGTGTGCGCTGGCGGGGACGGGCCGGGGGGTAGGGGGCGGGCAGCCGCTCACACCTGAGCGGTGTCTGCCGCAGGCCTGCGGACCGGGCGCTGCGTCCCCTACTACCACGGGGCCTCCCAGACCTGCGAGGTGTCCGGCTGGTGTCCGGTGGAAGACGGGGCTTCTGTCAGGTGTGCACGGCCGGTGCCCCCCCCCACCCCATTTGGGACCCAGCTTCCACCCCAGCGCGACTCTGCTTTGCTCCTTTCTGCTCATTGACCGGAGGCAGGCGGGGATGGGGGGTGGGGCATTGCAGGGAGGAGGGGAGACTAAACACCCAGTCTGTGCCTCCTCAGCCAATTTCTCGGTAAGATGGCCCCAAATTTCACCATTCTCATCAAGAACAGCATCCATTACCCCAAATTCCAGTTCTCCAAGTAAGAGCCATCACTGCGTGGTGAGAGGGGATGGGCTGGGGGTGGGAGCTCCTCCCGGGAATGCGGAATATGCTGGTGGGAGGGGATGCAGCTTCTGCCGCCTCCCCACCTGATGCCACTGGGCCCTATCCTTAGGGGCAACATTGAGAACCGGAAGGATGGCTACCTGAAACGCTGCACATTCCACGAGGTCTCAGATCTCTACTGCCCCATTTTCAAGCTGGGCTTCATTGTGGAGCAGGCAGGGGAAAGCTTTACAGAGCTGGCACACACGGTGAGGGGGCAGGGAGGGAGAGTGGGCAGGACAGCTCTCCTTCCAGTGCTGGCTCCGACCTGCACACCCTACCTGCACGTGAAGGGTCTGCTACAGCCGAGTCCCTTTGCAGTCTTGGCCAGCCCTGGCCCTGCTTGGGCACAAGGAGAGAAACATGATCGGCTGACTCATGTGGGTATGCATAGCTCCTGCTAAATTATTGACTCCTGGTCACACTGCTGGCCGCTAGCATCCCCTCATGCCTTGGAAGGGGGACAGTCAGCAAACCCCTCTGGCTCTCGGCCCTGAGCTACCCCAGGTGCCCCACAACCCTACCCCAAGCCTCTTAAGGGTTCTCTGTGTGCCCTCCCTGACCAGTCTCTGTGCTCACTTCTGGGCAGGGTGGTGTCATCGGGGTCATTATCAACTGGGACTGTGACCTGGACCTGTCAGCGTCGAAGTGCAACCCCAAGTACTCCTTCCGGAGGCTCGACCCCAAGCATATCCCAGCTTCATCGGGCTACAACTTCAGGTACCTTGGCCTTGGGACGCCTGGGTCCTCGTGCCAGGCTGTGGCAGCTCCAGCGGCACACAGGGCAGGTGCCCAAAGGCCCAGGGGTGCCGGCTGCCAGTGGAGTCTTGGAGCTGCCCCCTTGGGCGATGGGTGGCCATACTCCTCAGGGTCGGGCAGCCATGGCTCCGGCATCGGGTCATTCTGCCCCAGGTTTGCCAAGTATTACAAGGTAAATGGCAGCACTGCCCGCACACTCATCAAAGCCTACGGGATCCGCATTGACGTCATCGTGCACGGACAGGTAAGCCCGCACGCCCTGCCCGCCTGGGATTCGGCTGGCCAGAACTGAGCTGGTCCATCCTCCATCTCCCCACCCCTCCCTTGAGCCACACTGGCCCCAGACCTGGCCGCCTAAGGCAGCATCTTCTCCCCAGGCAGGGAAGTTCAGCCTGATTCCCACCATCATTAATCTGGCCACAGCGCTGACCTCCATTGGGGTGGTAAGGAACACTCGCTGGGGTCGGGGGGCGTGGGGGCCTGCCAGAACCTTACGCATAGGTCTTGCTGGCCTCAGGGCTCCTTCCTGTGCGACTGGATCTTGCTAACATTCATGAACAAAAACAAGGTCTACAGCCATAAGAAATTTGACAAGGTGTGTACACGGAGGCACTCCTCAGGTAGCTGGCCTGTGACCCTGGCCCTTGTTCTGGGCCAGGCCCCTCCCCCACCCTGTCCCTGCTCCACAGAACCAGGCCAGGAGGGCCGACCACAGGACGAGGGGCAGAGCCAGGCCGGGGCCATCCTGCCCCCAAGGGCTCGCCCCACCTCTGCCCCCTCCGAGCAGATGGTGGACGCTCCCGAGCAGGGTGCAGGACAAGGGCTTTGTGCCTCCAAGCCTTCCCAACAGGACTCCATGCTCACGGACCCCCGAGGTTTGGCCCAGCTCTGAGCCAACCCCCCTACCTTCCATCATGCTGCACTGAAGACCCGGGCCTGGTAGGCCCCTGAAGTCTGCAGCCCCACGAGTTAGCCCGTGGCTCAGACTCACACGGCAGACCCAGGGCCCTGCCTATGCACCCCAACACCAAGTCTCCACGAAACCGGGACCCAAAGGACCCCCAGGCACCCAGGCAGCGGGCTGACAGGAAGAGGGCAGCTCCCAGCCTGCCCCCAACCTCCTCGGTCTATGGAGAGGGGCAAGTTCCTGCCTCTTCCTCCTCCCTGCTGACCTCCCCACAGGCTCCTGGCCCCTCCCCACCCACTCAGCCTGCGCCCAGTGGGAAGGGGCCGGCCCACCCCTGCTCAGACCCTTTGCTCGCCTTGTAGCCAAGAAATCACATGTCCAGAATCCAATAAACCTGTGACCAGAACCTTCCAGCCTTGTTTTTGGGGAAGAGTATCTTGAGGCCCTGAAGACAAATGTGTGGTGGTGGGTCCTTGCGCGCGGGGCTGTTGGTGTCCCTGTCCTCGCTATCTCCCCTCTAACTAGCCTGGGTGCAGAGGGTGCGGGCACATCTGCTGCCCCCATGGCGAGCCAGGTCACGGTCATGTCTGACCAGGGGGCCAGTGGAGGTGGGGGACAGAGGCTGAGTGCACGAGGAGCCCAGGACTCATCCCAGCATCCACCTCTGTTAGTGCATTTACCAGCTTTCTGCAGGGGTCATCCCAGACCCTAAAGCTCAAGATATGGGAAAAGGATGGTGACTCTGGATGAGGAAAACCAGGAGAGAGATGAGAGCTGTACCCAAAGAAAAAGAAAGCTTAGGTTTCACTGGCTCTTAAACCAAAATGCCCATCTAGGTTCTGAGCCTCTACTTAAAACAGGGGCACAGGCGGGAGCAGAAATCTGATGCTGCGGAACAGGGATGGACAGGGCAGGGCAAGGTCAGAGGAGCACAGGGCACCGGCACCAGCTACATCAGGCCTGCGGGTAATCGGGTTACTGCATCCTTGGATGCTACAATGGTCATTACATTTAGTGGCTCCACCTGGCCCCTGTCTGGCCAGGCCTTGCTCTGATGTGCCCCAGAACTTGGCTGGATGGTGCTTCAACAACAACAGCTATGGTGAGTGTGCGGGTCTGAGGCACGTTCCCAGTACCTTGCATAGATCATCCTACCTGTGATCTCATCACTCCCAAGGTCAAGGGGAAGGGGGTTTCAGACCCCATACCAGCCCCAGGATCCCCACATCTGAATAATGTTGGCAGGTGGCCAGAGCTGGTCCTCCCACCTGCCCACACCAACTGGGCGGGCACCACTGGCTGGAGCCAGCAAACACTTGGAAGCCCCTGCCCAGCCACCTCTGCAGACCCTCCTGTCCTTGGGACACTGGCTCCACAGGTCACCCAAGTGCCTGACACCCTGAGGGTCTGGCTCACAGACGTCCAGCTCTAGTTTTGGAGAAACTGGCTTTTCCAGTTGGGGCCAGGCTGCAGCTCAAGACTCAGAGCCAGAGGCTCAGGTTTCCCATTCCCAAACATGCAAGTGACCCTGGGGCCCTCCACTGCCCCAAATATCCCCAGCCCCTAAGCCGACCTCCAAGGGAACAGCTGGGAGCTGTGGAGATGGCTCGGAGCCCAGCGCCCCCTGGTCCTGCTGCAGGGAATGCAGCAGCAGGGTGAGGTGTGTAGGCCCCAGGCCCCATCTCTACACTCCTCCACTCCCCTGGGACTTCTCTGGCTTCGCTTCCAGGAAGCCTAGTTAGTCCTTCTCCTCCTCCACCCGGCCCTAATTTGATTTGCTTTCCATCTGGGGGCTGACGAGGGCTCCGTCCACCTTCCAGGCAGCATCAGGTTTCTTGTGGCCATTGGGCCTGGACATGCCCGGCAGGCAGTACCCAGGGACCCACATACCCGGAGGGGCAGACATTAGCTATAGTCTTCTTCCCTTCCAGAGACTGAGGCGCCATGCACAAACTTGCATACAATAAAAATTTTAAGAAACACAAAATTCAAAGTGTAATTCTGAGTGACACTCAGAAAAATTAGACAGCAAGGACAAACTGAAACAGGCTGAGCCAACAGTGGGGCCCCCACAGCCTTCCCGGGGCTTCCTCTGAGGCACCCGTCCGGGGTTTCTGAGTTGATGATTCACATTTAGCATTTGCAGCCTTGCCAATTTGGCTGTTTTTCTTTTTCTGCTTCCAGTCACATTTAGTTAAAAGTGAGGTGCACAGAGTTGATCTTATGTCCTGGGGTTGATGACAGGAGGGAGGGAGAAATGAGCGCTCAGCAAAGGCTTCCTGAGGTCATCGGAAAGCAGACTCCCCAGCCTATCGAGTTCCCCTCTCCCAGCCCCACCCAGAGGGAGAGCAGGGTGAACACATGGTCCCACATCTCTGTGCAGCAACAGGGTTCTCTGAATAAGCTGCTGTACGTGTCCCATGTTTAAGGAGCCATGGGCCCAACAGACCCTCTTTGCGTTGGGCTGCAAACCCTGAGCCTGGGTGCCCTACTTGGCCATTGGGGATTGGGCAGGCCCCCGAGGTCAGAGGTCTTGGACAGATCCTTGAGGCTGAGAAGAAAGAACAGAACTGCCTCAATGCTGATAAAGTTGCTGTTGCCGTTTTCTCCCTCCCACCCCAATCCCTCAGAGCTGAAGGGAAGAACTTAAAATCTTGTTGGTAAGGAATATTTTTCTAAACTAGGTGCTAACATACGATGTTCAAGTCTGTGATAAATGGTGTGCGTCTACCTTCCCCTGGGCCCTTGGGCTCCCTGCTGCAGTCTGAGAGCAGAGCACGGCGGGGTGGGTCCTCTTCACAGCACATGCAGGTTCAGAGGGCAGGGGTACTGCACCCCAGCCAGCCCACGGCTGTGACTGAGCCCTGGTGTGAGAAGCCCAGGTCTGAGACCCTCGTCCTCCTGGGCCCTCCTGCCCCCTACACAGATTCCGGGCCTCACTACAGACCAGGTAACTGTGCTGTGATGCAGACACCCCTGCAGATTCTGCTCTGATCGGGAAGTCTCCACAGACAAAGAAGCCCAAGTCCCAGGAACATGATAGGAAAGATGCCCAGGTCCCCACGGGATCAGGGCTGGATCCCCTGCAAGTGGCCCACATCCCACTGGCGTGAAGCTGGGGGACAGCGTTTCTCTGTGGTAACAAGTGACTAGAGAGCAGGAGCTGCAGTCTCCCATTTGGGCGTCACCTTACCCTGGGTCTGGCCTCCAGCCACCCTCAGAGACTCGGCTCAAACAGAAGACCCCCAAGGACATCTTGGAGCAGCAGAAGAGAGGGTGAGGAGGGAAGGGGCCGCAGCGAGGACTGTGCAGCAGCAGCAGAGGCCGCACATGTTTATTTAGTGAGAAATGACCCCTCGGGGCCCCTTGCTGGAGATGCTTCTTGGGCCAACAGTGGGCAGCCCTGACCAAGGCTGGGGGCCCATGGAACCTGGAGGTGAAGCCACTTCCTGCTCTGCCTGGTTCGTGCTTTTCTTCTGGGCCACATGACCCGCTCCCCAAAAGCCCTCTGAGGATTGTTTTCCTTGGTGCCCCATCCTGGACGTGGTGATGAGTTTGGGAAGTCGGGGCAGAGAATGGAGACACTGCTCGGCTTGCTAAAGGCCCAGCTGGGGGTTCTTCTGCAGCAGCCACTCCAGAGACTCCATGAGGTATGACATGCCATAGTGCTGGGCAATGTTCCGGAAGATTCTGATCTGCTCCATGAAGACCTGCAGACATGACCAGTTCCATTGAGACCCAGTCCCAGAGGAGGTGCAAGGAGGCAAGACCGAGGCCTGGGCATGTAGGAAGAGAAGCAGATATGGGTGAGGGTCAGAAAGGGCAAATGGCGAAGGGCGCAGCAGGGTCGCTGCCCGTGGGAGCCCCCACCTTAGCACGGATAGTGAGGGTGAAGTCCCCGGCACAGCCACAGTACACAGGCATGTTGGTCTCCTTCACACCCCGGCACTTCAGGCAGATCTGAAACAAGGAGCAGCCCTGGTCAGGAGCCTCCCCTGCCCAAGCCAGTGCCAGCTAGTCACTCAGTGCACGCACTCAAGGGGCCCTCCCTGCCCCCCATGGCCTTTACCTCAACTATGAATAAAATTCAAGACTTTATAACAGGCTTTATCCAAATATGCCAGCTGCTTCCCAACATCCTCACTGTGGACATCCCACCCTTGACTGAGTCCCAGGGCTCCCTCACCCTGGCTCGTTCCCTGGGGCTCCCCAGTCCGTTACATCTGACACCGCTGTTCTCTGCCTGGACCCTGACACCTCCCTCAGGTCTTCACTGAGATGCCCCCTCTTGGTGAGACCGCCCCTCCACCTAACGCTGATTACCTCCCTCTTTCACACATACACACACTCCCTGTTTGTTCTTTTTACACTTACCACCACTTACATACTATCTTGTTTACTGTCTATCTCCCTCAATGAAAGGTCCATAAAGCCAGCACTTGGCCACTGTAGGTGCCCAAGAGATGCTGTAGGAATGAGTCAATTGAGCTTGTGGACAAGGCCTGACCCAAGAGGTGGTCACCTCAGAGGACCAGGTTATGACTTAAGACCTGTGTACACCCCTAGCTGTCCATGGGTGCAAATCACTTATCAAGAAGCCCTCTGGGGGCTGGCCTCGTGGCCTAGTGGTTAAGTTTGGTACACTATGCTTCAGCAGCCCAGGTTCAGTTCCCAGGCGCAGACCTACACCACTTGTCGGCGGCTATGCTGTGGTGGCGACCCACACACAAAATACAGGAAGACTAGCACAGATGTTAGCTCAGGACAAATCTTCCTCAAGCAAAAAGAGGAAGATTGGCAACAGATGTTGCTCAGGGCGAATCTTCCTCAGCAAAAAAAAAAAAAAAGAAGCCCTCTGCCAAATGGAGGGGTGTGGTGGGGTGGAGCCAAGCCTCCAGTACCAGGCCCCACTGCTCACCAGGTCCTGCAGGGTGAAGGCCATCAGTTTCTTCTGCAGGGCTTCCACCAGAGCCATCTCGATGACTGAGGAGTCATAGGCGACCTGACAATTGGAGCAGAGCCACTGAGGCAACACGGCCCCATCCTAGGCAAAGAAGGAAAGAGACCAGATCACCCCTCTGTTCAGCCCTCCTTGGCTGCATTTCCACGTCTGCCTGAGAAGACCCCAGCATTGAGAAGGGACTGGAGGGAGGAGAGCTCTTGGGTGAGAGCTGCGTTACCGCATGCAGCTGGCTGCTCGCCCACAGCTCCAGAGCACGCTCCTATCACCATTACCGTCACTTACATGTTTTCAGGACAGTGTTCTGGAATGTGGCAGTTGAGCAGCTTAAGAAAGGGTACCTGTTTCTAATTCACATCAGCTAGAAGGGGGCCCAGCAGGTGCAACCAAAAAAAGGTGGGATCACTCAAGAGCAGGCGCTGCAGGACCTTTCTGATCACCTGATGCCTGGAAGTTCGGAACCTACCAGCGAGGGGCCTGTGGGAGCTGGCCCACCTGAGAGAAGGAGGGGTCTTTGCACAGGTCCAGGTCCCGGCAGAAGTTACAGCTGTGGCAGATGACCTCAGGGAGCACATAGGAGCGGCAGGGGTCTCGGAACTGGGCCTCCTCCGAGAACTCGCCAACATCCACCAGGCGGAGCAGGTCCCGGTTCAGCTTGTTCACCTGGTTTGTGATGTTCGTGTCCAGAGACAGGACCTGCAGAGAACAGAGCCCACGTCAGGGACAGCTCCCGGGGCCACCCTGCTGCTCTGTCTGGACTGGAAAACCCTGCAGCCGACTCTTCAAGCCACAGTTTCTCAGCATCATCTCATCCCTTCCTTATGCCATGAGAAGCATCAGAGGGGAGAGCTGCCTCCTCTACATCATAGTCCCCTGTGGGGCCACTCGACTGGAGGCCCTGCTGCTCCCAGGTCTCAGGAGGTTGTCTGCCCCAGGGGACCAAGACACACCTAAGTTTGCTCTACCTGTCGTCCTTACTGGTTCCTTTGTCCTCAGTGACAGGCAGTCCTAAGTCTACTGGAGCTTTACAATCTCATTTGCAAAGCAGATGATGTCAACCTTCCACAGTGGAGGGAGTCCCAGGCAAACTTAGAAAGGTCTCTTCAACACACACATGTGTTAGAGCCTGCAGTGCTGGCACTGGAAGTCTGGCTCTCGTGGTAGTGCCTAGAGAACTACAGGCAAGTCATCTAACCCTCCTGTCTGTACATGAGAGACGATACAACTGACATCTTTTAGAGGACTCTTCCACCCCTAATACTCTACTGTCAGCACAAAGCCAAGAGCACCACAGCACCAAACACTACTTAGAAGGCTTCTTCGGGAGGAATGTTTATGGTTGAATTTGAAGCCCACTCTAGCCAGTGAGACAAGTAAATTTTGGCAAGTAGGTGAATCTGCAAATACGTATAATGAAGATTGACAGCCTGTTGGGCAGTATAATACTGTTTAAAAATATATATACATCATATGTTTCCTACACAAATGGACTGAGTTAAAAGAGACAGCAAAAAATGAAAAGAGGGGGGCCGGCCCTGTGGCTTAGCGGTTAAGTGCGCGCGCTCCGCTGCTGGCGGCCCGGGTTTGGTTCCCGGGTGCGCACCAACGCACCGCTTCTCCGGCCATGCTGAGGCCGCGTCCCACATACAGCAACTAGAAGGACGTGCAGCTATGACATACAACTATCTACTGGGGCTTTGGGGGGAAAAATAAATGAATAAATAAAATTAAAAAAAAAAAAGAAAAGAGGTTTCACTGGTAAATTTATCAAACATTAAGGAAGAAATAATACTGATTCTACACAGTATCTTCCAGAAAACAAAAGAAGAACAATCCTAACTCATTTTATGAGGCTAGCATCATCCTGATAACACCACCAAACAGAGACAGTACAAGAAAACAACCATCATGTGTGCACACTCAAAAACTTTCAACAAAATACCAGCAAATTGAACCCACCAATACATAAAAATGATAACACATCATGACCAAGTAGGATTTACCCTAGGAACACAAGACTGGATCAACATCCAAAAATGTGTAAGACAATATGATCATCTCAATCGATGCAGAAAAAGCACCTGACAAAATTTAACATCCATTCATGACTAAAACTCTCAGGAAACAAGAATTGCAAAGGAACTTCCTCAACCTGCTGGAGGCGTCCCCTCAACAATCTACAGCTACTATCACACTGAATGCTTTCTCCCGAAGATCAGGAACAAGGCAAGGATGCCCACTCTGACCACTTCTATTGAACACTGTATTGAAATCCCTATCCAGTAAGGGAAGGAAAAGACATAAAAGGCATACAGATCGCAAAGGAAGAAATAAACTGTCTCTATTCATAGAGACCTGTTTACATAGAAAATCCCGAAGAATCTACAAAAAAGTTACTAGAACTAGGAAGTAAGTTTAGCAAGGTTGCAAGATACAAGGTCAATATACAAAACCCATGTATTTCTATACATTAGCAACGAACAATTGGAAATTGAAGTTTAAAAAAATCAGTGCCATTACAATAGCACCAAAAACATGAAAACCCTAGGTGCAAATACGTGCAATATTCACATGCTGAAAACCTCAAAACACTGATGAAGAAAATAAAAGACCTAAATAAATAGAAAGACATAGTGGTTCATGGATTGGAAGCCTCAACATTAAGATGTCAATTCTCCCTAAATTAATCTATAGATTCAAAACAATTCCAATCAGCACTCCAGAAGGATTTTTTCTTTTTTAGAAACCAGTATGCTGATTCGAAAATTTATATGGAAAGGTAAAGGAACTAGAATAGCCAAAAGAAATTCGAAAAAGAATAAAGTTGAAGCATTCACACTAGCTGGTTTCAAGACTCGCTGATAAAGTTACGGAAATCAAGACAGTGTGGTATCAGAGAACAGATAGACATTTAGATCTATAGAGATCCAGAAACAGACTCATGCATATATATGGACAGTTAAGTTTTGAAAAAGGTGCATAGATGATTCAATAGAGAAAGGATAATCTTTTCAAAAAATAGTGCTGGAATAATTGGACATGCTGATGCAGAAATATGAAGCTCAGTCTATAATATGCACACTGTACAAAAATTAACTCAAAATGGATTACAGACTAAATGTAAAACCTAAAACTATAAAACTTGTAGAATAAAACATGAGAGAAAATCTTTGTGACTTTGGTTAAAGCGAAGATTTCTTCGATATGACACCAAAAGCTCAAACCATAAAAAAGTGATAAATCAGATCAAAGTTAAGAATTCCGCTCATTGGGCCGACCTGGTGGCTTAGCGGTTAAGTGCGTGCGCTCCGCTACCGGCAGCCCGGGTTCGGATCCCGGGCATGCACCGACTCACCACTTCTCCGGCCATGCTAAGGCCGCGTCCCACATACAGCAACTAGAAGGATGTGCAACTATGACATACAACTATCTACTGAGGCTTTGGGGAAGAAAAAAAAGGAGGAGGATTGGCAATAGATGTTAGCTCAGAGCCGGTCTTCCTCAGCAAAAAGAGGAGGATTAGCACGGATGTTAGCTCAGGGCTGATCTCCCTCACAAAAAAAGAATTCTGCTCATTGAACTCATTGAAGAATACTGGTAAGAGAATTTTGAAAAGGCAAGCCAAAGTTTGGGAGGAAATATTTGGAAATCACAAATCTGATAAAGGACTTGTATCCAGAATATATGAAGAACCTCAAAACTCAACAATAAGAAAAATAGCCTAATTTTTAGTAATGGGCAAAAGATTTGGACATTTCACCAAAGACGTATGGACAGCAAACAAGCACATGAAAAATGCTCAGCATCAACAGCATTAGCAAAATGCAAGTTAAAACATAATGACACACCACTACACACCTATCTGAACAGCTAAAATCCTGAAACTATCACGTTCTGGCGGGGATGTGGAGCAGCTGGACTCCAGTTACACTGTATACCACTGATGAGAATGCAAGAAACATGCACTTGCCATATGACTCGGCAATTCCCCTCCTAGGTTTTTACCCAAGAGAAATGAAACTTAGGTTCACACAAAAACCTACACGAGAATGTTTATAGCAGCTTCACTACTAATCATTAAAAAGTGAAAACAATCCGAATGTCCTTCAATCAGCGCACGAGTAACAAGCTATGGTTCTTCCACACAATGGAGCATACTCAGCAAGGAAAGGAACGAAGCACTGAAACAGGCAACAACATGGAGGAAGAGCAAATGCATTTTGCTAAGTGAAAGAAGTCAGACCTAGAAGGCTACACAATCCATGATTCCACACATGTGATATTCTGGAAGAGGACAGAGGACAGATTGGTGGTTCACGGGCTGTGGGTGGGAGGAGGCATTGAGCCCCAAGGGGCAGTCCGGGGAAATTCTCCTGGGTCGTGCCAGTCTGTACCTTGCTGTTGGTGGCACAGCTCTATCCATCTGTGAAAACTCCAACAGCTGCACTCCAGAGAGTGACTTACAGCACGTAAATTTTAAAAAGTAAACGAACACAGGACAGGGACAGACAGGTCAGCATGTGCCAGGGGTGGGGGCTTTAGGGGGTGACAGAATGTTCCTTATCCTGACTCTGGTGGTGGATACATGCTTATGTGCCTTTGCCAAAACTCATAGAATGCACACTAAAAATGGTGAATTTTACTGCATGTAAATTATACCTTAATAAAAACAAATTTAAAAAATTCTGAAGTCCACTGAGGAATTAAAATGGTACACTAAACTGTTTCTTCACCACAATCAGATGTCACTTGATCCTGAGGCATCCCGCCACTGTGAAATGCAGTTTGCTGGGAGATAACTTAATGGACAGTAAAGTGCTCTGTGAGGGAATGACGCCTTATCTGGCAATATTATTCCACCATTGATTCAGCCTGCCTTTCCCAGAAAGGCATTTAGCATCCAAGCAAGCTCTCCTCCTAGGTTCCATAGCAGCCTGGACATTTTGGGAGGTCTGTCCAGTTCCTGGTCCAGCCCATTAGCCCCACAAGATCCATGAGCACCTGCCATTTCACTGCTGTCCTGCTCAGCCTTTCACTAGCACCCCCAGACCATCCCACCCCAGGGCCTTTGCATCCCCTCTGCCCAGACGTCATTCTTCCCTGGGATCCACCCACGGTTAGACCCTCCACTTCGGTCTCAGCCTCAGGCCCCATCAGAGGGCCTTCCTCACCTGCCCCGCCCCTCCAAGCCCACCTCACAGCTCCCCTGTCCCTCACTGATTTGTTCCCCCCTCACTGGAGTGCAGGCTCCACGAGGACAGGGGTCTTGCCTGTCTTGTGCACTCTGCCCCAAATGCCTCACACAGTGGCTGCATGGAACGGGGTGCAGCATTTATCCTTGTGGAATAAATGAGGGACTTACTCCCGGCACCTTTGCCTCTACACATGTTAGTGTGAGCATCCTCACCTTGCATACATATTTGATGAACTCCAGAGCAGGGTTATTGAGCAGCAAGTGAGAACCGGGGAGGACAGGAAACATTTCTGAGAGCTCGGTTGAGTTCCGAGAGCCCGTGACTTTCTTCTGAATCTTCTGAGTGATGGTGAAGAAGTTTTGAGTGAGTTCATTTGCCACATAATCTTGAGAAAAGGTGATCATTCCTGGGAAGAGAAGGGACATGGTGCCTACTCCCAATTTCACAGTGATAAGCATGTCAAGGGAAGGACTCGGGGACCCTGCCCTGGAGTTGCGGACCCCCGAGGACCACAAAGGGGTCAGGTCACAGGCACACAGTGGTGGCCTCGTGCAGCAAGGGAGCACTCACCAGGAAGGGCTCCAGCTGCTCCCTGGGCCTCCTGGGAGGGCTGGCTGGCCCCCCTCCTCCTCACAGGGGTGCTCCCTGGGGCGCTGCGCCTCAGCTCCTCCTTCATGCTGTGGTACACAGCCACAATGTACGCTGCAGAGAGAGGGACAGTAACAGGCCTTGAGAGTTGGCAATGCCCAGAACACCCCAGAATCTGGGGGGACCCTGTGGCTGGTCAAACAGCCAGCCAGACTGGGATGAAATGTCATTATTAGTGATGATTCTATTTGCTGCATTTAGATGAGACAAAGTCAATTAGAGAAATGGGAGTAAGCAGGGCACTTGCCGATGTCCAAGTTCACACTTAGAGAGAGCGCCGTATAAATAAAGCAACCCACATGAACCTCTCCACCAGACAGTGACAAAAAGTGGCTCACAACAAAAACAACCCTCCACTTTCAGAGTCAGCACACCTCTTGAAAAACTCCACCAGGCCCACACATTTCCAAAGAAAGCTTAAGAAAGCAAAAGACTCAAGGACAAGTAGACAACAATATAAAATAATCATAAATGAAACCATCTCTGGTACCATACACATAGGTGTAAGTATATCTATCTGCTGACAGTTTAATTTATATGCTCATCATTAATTGATCTGTTCCAATGATTGGCTCTGAGTTACAACGGGTGTTTAATTTATATGCTTCATTTGCATATTAACCTAGACAACGTGGTTTGTAAACACTAAACCTTCAGACCCAAATCAAATATAGGAGTTCCTTACAACTGAAGTTGGGCCTCAAAGACCAGCCAGTGGACAGTTGATTCAGGAAATGTCTAATCTTTCCTGCTCGGCGTTTATCTTTAGTCACTATATGTGCACACACACAAATCTTGGGGGCAGAACTATGAACCCTTCGGTGACACACCTGGGGGCAGCCATTCTCACCGGCTTCTGTGAGAGGTTGAGGGCCTGGGCAGAGGATAAGGGTCTCCTCTCGGCCTTCCAGGGTGGTGTGCAGCCAGGGTGCCTCTCAGGAACCCCCACGCTGGGCACACTCCCACCAGGCCTGATTTCCCAACTGTTTACCTTCTTGCGATGCAAACGCACCAGGGCCACATTATTCCCACTGCATGACTCAGATGTGATGGCTAGTGTGGACGGCTCACCTGAAACAATCATGAGGAAGTAGCTCTGGCAGGAGGCTGCCTGCGGCAGAAACTGCAAGATGTTCCAGTTGTTTTCTAGCAAGTCCTCCACATCTGGTTCCTGTGCACCTTCCTCCTCCTCCTCAGGTTCCTCCTCCTCAGGTTCCTCCTCCTCAGGTTCCTCCTCCTCCTCCTCTGCTCTGCCCACTTTTTGAGAGTCTTGCTATAACACAAAGACAATCCCAGCTGGGTTTTCACCTTAGCAGCATCACACCACGGGAAGTGGACCTGAGTGGAGTCATTTTAATCCAGAGTCTATCTGATTGCATTTGTCTAGTGAGATGTTCATCAGTCATGTCATTCCCCAAGCCTAAGTGAGATTCCTGAAGGACAGGTCTATGAATGAGGTCCTTTATGCAGCGTGCCTGGTGCACAGAAGCACTCAGTATATAGGTGACCATCATTCTCATTCTGCTCTTTCAGAGGATTCGCTTTAAAATTATTCAACTCCCACGTCCCAGGCGGGAAGAATCAAGGGTGCTTCCCAGGTGATGTTCTCCTGTTTAGAGTCCTTGTACACAACAGTTCTACTATGGATCTGGCTCCACTGCAGACACCCCCTGCTTGACCAAGTTCCTCTCCCTATGGCACCTTTGATTTCAACATGTGAACCCTGACATTGCCATCCTCAGAGCAGCAACCATCACTGCCTTCCCTTGATCGGTTGACGCTGCCTGTTCTTCCTTCCTCCCATTGAGACCTCTACGGACCTCCAGACCCCAGCATCCAAGGGCAGCCTTCATCCCTGTCTGCTCTCAGCAGCACGTCTCCTTCCTTCTGGAGGCACTCTTCCTTTAATTCCTGAGGCCCCATCCCACGGCTCCCCTACCCGCTGGCAGCTTCCTCCATAAGGACCCGCCCTGGGGTGGGCTCGGTCCTCTCAACCCACACTCAACCCCAGGTGACCTCACCAGCCCTAGCTGCCAGGCTCACGAATGACTCCAAATGCCCACCCTCACCCCTCCCCAGATGCCCCTGCCTCCACCTGACCTTCCATGTCTGCACCCTGCACATACTGAGCAAATGTCAGGCATGGCAAACGTTACACACCCTGACCAAGTATGGGTCCCCTCACCCCACACTTGGTCTCTTGCCCCGTCCATCTCGTAACAGACACCTAGGTTCACACTCCCGGGCACAGCCCACACACAGCCCATACTCCCAGGTATCACTCCCATGCCCTCAGGCATCACCCCACATTCATCCCACTGCCATGACCACTCCACCTTCCATACCCACCTCAGTCCTCCTCCCTGACTCTGCCCTGCCCTGGACCCTCCCCTGGGCTGACACTAACCAGGCTCCTACTCAGGCCTTGACCTCCTATAGTTTTGTCCACATAGGGCCCAAGTGGAAGACATGCCCTGATACGGCCCTGCTCAGAATCTCTCCATCACTAAAAGCCAAGTCTCCATCACTGCCCTCAGCCCCAAGTGGCCCGGCCCAGGCAGCTCTCTGCCCCATCTGTGACCACTGCCCCGCCCTGCCCTGTAAATCACAGCTGCTTCACACTACAGTTGCAGGCACAGCCTGCTCGCTCACTCCCTTCAATCTCCACTTTCCAGTCATCCCCTCAGAGGCCTCCTCGACCTCACCAACTAGACCAGCCCCCGCCCCCATGGCTCGCTCTCCGCCCTTACCCTGCTTTGTATATATTCTGAACCGTTACCATCCTGACTCTGTGTTCCACATCTGCTTGTTTAGTTGCCATGACCCCTTCCCTAGCAGACTCCATGAGACCAGGGACTCTCTCATGTTTGCTGCTGCGTGACCAGGGCCTAGAACCGTGCTGGGCAGTCGGTCCGTGACCACCAGCGTGTGTTCACGGGAATGAACCCTAAAGGCAGAGCAGTAAAGTCATTCAGATTCCAAGCTCAGCTCTCCAAAACTGGTTACCTCTTACCTGTCCACAATAAACGCTAGATGGAACATTTCCTTTGATTCCACCATAGTTAGAGGGATCCATCCAGAGAAGAAATTCCCAGCATCGAGAGAAAGAAATTGTCAAGGAATGGAAGATCTCTTTAGAATGGATGCTAAAAAGAAGCAAAACAGAAACTGCTTAATGAAATCAATAGTTTTTTCCCTTTTTCTCCACTTTCTTTCTTTTATTTTTACGCCTATCTGCTTACTCTCTACTTACTTAAAAATGAATTTAAGTGGATTCACATTACATCACCTCTCAAAGTTTCTAGGGAAAATGATAAACATTATGCCAAGGAGACTTCTGCATTTGCCGGGAGAGGTTTTAACAGGGACTGGATGGAGGGAATGAGAAGCAAGAGCTACAGAGGGAGAACCCCGGAACCTTCCGAGGCTTGCCCTCAAGCATCCGCAGAGCATGGATCACACACGTGTGTGAGAAAACTACACAAGGCCAGGCAAAGGACCCCCGGAGGGCCTGCTCCCATACCGCCGGAGAGCCTCAAACTCTTGAGGCATCGGGGTCATGCTCACAAGAGTCCTGCTTCAACGATGGGGGATAATGAGCTCTGGACGAAACGCTGCTCTGGCCCCGCCTACAGATCTCAAAAAAGTGCCCCAAAGGCCAAACTGTTTCTAAGGAACATAACTTAAAAGCTTAAATATCTACAGGAATGCAAAAGTATTCAACAGACAAGGCGAGATTCACAGTGTCTGGCATCCAATCCAGTATCACCAGGTTTGCAAAGAAGTGGAGAAATACAACACGTAATAAGGAGAAAAACCTATCAATTGAAAACAACTCAGGGCTGACACAGACATTAGAATGAGCAGAGTAGGACATATAACAGTTATTATAACTGTGTTATATGTGTTCCAGAAAGCTAGAGGAAAGATTGAACTTGTTAAGTCGACTCTAAAATATATAAAAAGATCCAAACCACACTTCTAGGGATGAAAACTACCATGTTTGAAATGAAAAAGACACTGAATGGGATTAATGGCAGATTAAACATGGCAGAAGAAGATAAGTGATTTTGAAGACACAACTGAAATTATCCAAAAAGAAACACAGATGAAAAAAAGACTTTCAAAAAAAATCCACCTACAATTCTATACCAGCAAAAATATCTTTCAAAAATGAAGGTGAAACAAAGGCTTTTTCCAATATCCAAAGGCAGAAAGAATTCGTTACCAACAGACCCACGCTACAAGAAATGTCACAAGACGTCCGTCAGCAGAGGGTTAATGGTATCGGAGGAGAACACAGAGGAACGAGGAATGCTAACACCTGTTGGTGATGTACTCCACGTAGGCAATGGCATCTTCGACTCGCCGCTTCTTCGTGCAGAGGATGATGCGGTTGAAGTTGGCATAGATGACCGACGACCCCAGGCGCTTGAACTCGGCGATGAGCCTGTGGACCAAGTTCAGAATCAACGGTCAAGACGCTACAGAAAATACCAGAAGACACTATGAGAAAAAAAGCTGATGGTCCTGAAGCAGAAAAGCCATTCTAAATACACTTAGAACCCAGAAGCGACAAAAAAGGGTAAAGATTCCTGCACTGCAAAAACCCACCATAAACAAAGCCAAAGATAATCACAGACTGAGGAAAAAATGTGCAACTCATATCACAGAAAAATGGCTAATTTTTATAAAGAAAGAGCACACACAAATCAATGAGAAAAAAACAACAAAATTACAGAAAAATAGGCAAAGAATATGAAGAGAAAGTCCAACTTCATTCATAAGGATTGTAAGGTAAGAGTACATCGAGATAGCATTTTATCCCATCAGGTTGGCAATAATACTCGTGATATTGGTGGGGGTGGGGGTGGGGGTGGGGGACACACACTTCTGATCACCGCTGGTAGTACAACCTCTACAGAGAGCTCTTTGGCAATATCGATCCCATTAGCACTTATCTACCTAGTTATGGTAGCTATCAGACCTGCAACACTGTTACTTCCTGGAGATTATTCTACAGATATATTCACAGGACCTTATGCACAAGCCCATTCCTTGGTTGGTTATTTGTAACAGCATAAGTTCTGGAAGAAGCCTAAATGTCCATCAGTATGGTACATCCACACGCAGATCTCCAAGATCTACTATTAACTAAGAGAAGCGAGGTGCAGAATAACAAACACAGTGTTCAATGTCTTGTGCAAAAAAGCGGCAGAAAGACTATGCATCGAATAGCCTCTCTCTGGAAGGACACTGCACAAAGCTGCAAGGGCAGCTAAGCTTCCCCTGGGACCCTTTTGATCACTAAGGACCACTGGCCCAGAAGTGGGTTCTGGATCCCAGAGGTGCTGAGCAGCCATCTCTCTGGTTTTGGGGACGAGGGATCAGCCCAGCCTGAAGAAAGCCGTTGGTGACACTCACTGCAGGAAGAGTTTCTTCATCATGTTGTAGAGCGTGCGGTGCAGAGCAGGGTCATGGAGCAGCGAGGACGGGGACCGGAGCCAGCGGTAAAAGTGCACTACCTGGTTGTCAGCATAGATGTTGCGGTACTGGGTGATCTCCCTCACCCAGCCCACCACCATGCTCTTCAGGATTCTGGAAGAGAGTACCGAGGGCGTCCCCCACTGTCGCTGGCAACAGCTTTTCTCCATTCTGCTGTCACCTTTGCCCCTTCTCTCCTCCCTGTCCAAATTCCATCGTTCAGCCCACTCGGCCCTCTGCAACTCATCTGCATCCCTCAAACCAGGTCAAGCCTCACTGCCTCACTCAACACAACTTCCCAAACCCTCCGTACATGCTCAGTGCCCAGACAGAGGCAAGAAGAAGACAGTAGGTGCCCTTCGAGAGAAGCATGATGCACAGCAGCAGGTGTGCAACCTCACTTGCTGGGAGAACCAGGAACAAATTCAAGAGATCTACAGGGCCTCCTCTCCTGCATACCAGCCACGTCCTAACTGTCTGCTTCACCACCATCTCTGTTACACTGCCCCGGATGACTCCACAACAGCATGGGAAGCCATTCCCTCAGGGTCACGGTTCTCCATCTGCAGTCTGGCCCAACCCTCAGGACTGAAGTGTCTGCTTCTCTGCCCAGACAGCCCCTGGCCCCAACCACACCATGTTACTTCAGCCCCAAGCCTCTCTCCAGCAGTCCCCTGGCCTACAGCCCCTCTCTGCTGTTCCCCAAGTCTTATCCTTTTGTGAGAAGGCAACAGGAGTGATGGTTGAAGAACATGGTCCTGGAATCACAAGACTTGCTCTTGAACGACAACCCTTCCACTCAACCGCAGTATGACCACAAACACGGTATCAGTCTCTCTGCCTCAGTTTCCCCATCTCTGCAACGGGTGACAGCCACACCACCTCGTGGGCTGTTGTGGGGCCATTAAGAGCGCATATGCTCCCTGCCAGTGTTGCCCCGTCCACAGTAATTCTCTCCTGACACCCAAACTCTGCAACTTGTACCACTTTCTGCCTGGCTTAACCCATGTTTATGTCCTGCTGTTCGTTCCAAAGCAGATACTCGATAAACATTCACACCCCAAGTTTACTGGAGATTTCCTAGGGGCAGGCCCCTGGCCACGGGAAGGGAACCAGAACTGCCACCCATTTCCAAGGGAAGAGTCTAGCCCCGTGTTGGTTTCTGGCTCTGCTGACCAGGCGGAGGGAAGCCCCGGTGACATTGTCCTAGCTCTTAGTTTCCCAAAATAAGGGCAGAGTATAAAGGATTTCTAATGCTCCTTGTAAATCCCAAACTCAGTGACTCTGCCTTTGGAGAGGAGAGGGCACAAGAAGAACAAAAGGTCAGGGGGATGTTCTCAGAAATGAAGGAACTGGCACCTGAAGGTGCTGGAGCAGAGGGCTGTCTCGTCATAGCTGGCCAGGATGCTGGCGGCCTGATTGCCGGTGATCATGTCCTCCAGTGAGGCCTGCTGGATCACGTCGAAGCTGACACCCACACTGTCAGCCCCCTCCATGTCGTTGACATGGTGAGACTGCAGGATGGTGTTGACGGCCAGGTTCTGAAGGTCCAGCTCCACACACACTGCATACAAAGACACCACTACTTGTGACTCACTCCTGGATCTAGAGTCTGACCCCACCAAGCACCATCTCAGAAAAGTTACTGCTGCCTGGGGTGGCCGACGAGCCTCTGACTTGGGCTGAGTGCAGAGCCCGCCCCGCTCTCATCCCACGCCCTCAGAGCATGCCCCGCTCTCATCCTGCACCTGCAAAGCCCGCCCCACTCTCATCCCGTGCCTGCAGAGCCTGCCCCGCTCTCATCCCACGCCAGCAGAGCTTACCCTGCTCTTATCCCACACCTACAGAGGTCCCCCTGCAGGGTCAGCTCCCACACTGGCAGAGTCGAGCTCTGGGCATCAGCAGCTGGGCATTCTTGCCACCACAGAATGGCAACCAATGCAGAAACACCAGCTACTGAGGTCCCCATGTGCCTCACCCACCCACCTGTGGAGTAACAGCCTGAACTGTTGATCTCCACGGTAGCCTGGTCATCGAACTCCATGACGAGGCGGTTGTCATCAGCTTCCTTCCCGCCCAGGTCAGGGCGTGACGTGGGGGACAGCCAGAGCAAGTGGTTGTGGCGCTGGAGGTGGCGGGCAAAGAAGAGGTCGGAGCCAAAGGTGGAGATGTCCTCAGGCAGATTCCCAACGGGGATGTGGAAGTACCTACACAGGGACACACAGTCAGCCCCAAGGGGCACGGGGTCAGCCCCAAGAGGCGGACGGCACCTGGGGAAGGCTGACTTGCCACCAGAGACTCATGAGGCCGGCAATAACCAAGATGGCCAGAGCCGCAGAAATGCCAAGAAACACTCCTCTGCTCTGCTCACCTGCTCATCTCAAAGGCCTGTGACAGACAGGTGTCCAGGTTGAGGTAGTGACGGATCATACGCCGGGCTCCATGGCGCTGCCAGTCCAGGACTCCATAGCTGATCTTATCGGCCATGCGGATAGGCACCAGTGGGAATTCCTCCAAGACAGGAACCTCACCAGTCAGCCTCTTCAGCTCCCAGTTGGACTGAACAGCGATGAGTGTGGGCCCGCGGCGCTCCTCCTGGGTGCAGGGAGGAGAGCGGCTAAGCGGATCTGGCCTGGGGGAGCGGGGGGGGGGGGGGTGCTCGCACTGTGGGACCTGGACCGCACTCACCTTATAGGCCAGCAGGAAGCGCTGGATGGCTCTGCAAATGGTCTTCAAGTCGGTTTCAGCCCGAACTTCAAAAGCGTGTTTAGGAGGGGGCAGGAGCTCGGGGCCCAACTTCTCCAGCAGGAGACTGTGCTCGGCTGAATAGAGGGCGCTAAGGCTGGGCATCTGATTGCTTCGCACCTGAACAAACAAGGGCCACATCAGCCCTCTCCCTGCCAGAAGGAGGCCGGGCAGCCCTGAGAGCGGTGCAGGTGGCAGACCCCGCCTCAAGGTTCCACTTCGAATGCAATCACCATAGGCACTTGTGAGCAAAGGCTTTTGGAAACAAGGCGGGGGGCTTACCATCCTCCTGCCCAGCAATCTACTCCTCCCCAGATCCCACCCCAGTGAGGCGCTCCCGCAGGCCCTTGCCCAGGAACTCACACTGTCCAACACAAACACAGACGCCCTGCGCTGCGAGGGCACGAAGATGCCGAAGAGCGCTTTGTGGCCCTGCGTGTGATGATACAGGTAGATGTGGCGGATGCTCCCTGCAGGAGGAAACGGCCCGTCACCCCAAGATGTGTGGGAGGCAGGGCCGAGCGAGGGCAGCTGTCATGTACCATACCTGGTTCCAGGTAGCTGAACTGGGCCAGAGAGCGCATCTCCAGGTGCTCGAGAGCAAAGGTTTCTGTTTCCCTGCCTGAAAGGTGCCTCACCAGCTGTTTATTGACCACACACACACAGCCCAGCTGCACCAGGGCCCGGAACAGTAACGGAACCTGGAAAGGGGGCAGACAGGGCGGAGTGAGGGCTGTCTGGAGAGGGCCCACTGTTGGGGCACAGCCTACCACTCTCAGGGGTCTTTGGCAGAAATGCTGTTGAAATTCACTGTCTGTGGGGTGGAGCCCATAGTCACTGCTGCTGGCCTATCCATGCTCTATGTGGGTGTCCTTTCCTCCATTCTGTCCAGTTGGATCCTGCACAGTTCAGCTAGGAAGTTACCTGAGTCTCGTATACACCCTCGATGTCCGGGGCCGACAGCTCAGTGTTGATCTCATTAATGTGTTCTTGGTACATGTCCTCCGGCACTGAGTACTCATAGAGATTGTAGACCATGTTGGAGCGAGGAAGGACTCGATTCACCTGGGGACAATATGGCGATGACCTTGTCACACGGCTAAGTGGTAACGTTTGTTGGACGCACATCTACTTTTACACATGCACACACATCATCTAAACAGTCCTCTGACTTCCAGTGCCCACACCTGGGGGTAAACCCCACAAAGCCCACCTCTCTCAGTGAGTGAAACTAAAAGCTCTGACATAACCTCGAGAAGCCACCTGAGGCCTCTGAAAAGCAGATAAGCTCTGATTGGGTGGGCAGGTGTTCCCAGTTTATTTTCCTCTGTTCTCTCCTGGGTTTAACCTGAGGGTACAGGCCACAAAAACCCCAAGAAACCACGTTTTCTTGGTCACAGGACTGAGACAGGAGCACCTGGGGGAACCAGAGAGGTGGGGGTCCTGGCTAGGAGCAGGTTACCCAAAGGGAAAAATACCCTGCAAAGTCACAACGCCATATCACATCCAAGACAACACAGGAACTCCAGATCTTCTGTTCTCTGTCGTCCTATACCCTCCTCGTCCTCTTTCTACATCCACTTTCTGTTGAATCTTCTGGTTGGAATCGAGTTTCACCTTCTCCACAAAGTCTCTTCAGTCTAGCTCCCAGTTACAAACAAGCAAGTCTCATCTCCTCAACCAGACGTCACTTTGTTATGAGATTCCTAGCACCCAACCGAGAGATGTGCACCAGACAACCACAGTAAACGGGTTTAGGGAGGAGTTAACTGGGAGCTTGGATAGAGACACCCGCTGAGAGCCTACGAGGATACCACAACCAAGGGGAAGAAGGCACGCACAGAGGACCATCCACTGTAGGACTCCATTTATATGAAATGCCCACAACAGGCTAATTTAGGGGCAGAACGTGGACTGGTGGCTACCAAGAGCTGGGGGAGGGGAGAGAATGCTAAAGGGTCCAGAGTTTCTTTTTGAGTGATGAAAATGTTCCGATTGTGAGGGCTGCATGACTGTGAATATACTAAAAGCCAATGAATCGTACACTTGAAATGAGTGAACTGCATGGCAGGCGAATTATATCCCAATAAAGCTGTTAACATCAGAAGGGCCTACAGAGACAGAACCTGCAGTCTCTGACAAATGTCCACCTAGTTCCTTCCCTGCTATGTGGACATCAGATGCAAGAGGATGGCACACCCAAGGCAACACCACCAGCAGCTCCCATCACTGAGCACAGACATCGTTTCAGTGAATTCTTACAGCACCCCAAGAAGGTTCTCAGGAGACGGAAGCTCCAGAACACCTTGTTCAAGGTCAGACAGCTCACTAGGTCTTTGTATCTACAAAGCCCGATTCTTTAGGTGGCCTCCATCGTTGTAGACAACCTCCGAGGCTGAGCATGCAGCTGACAGCAGTGACCAGCAACAGCAGCTGCCTCCTATACCTTGTGATACGAAGGTCCCTCCTCCGCTTTAGCCACCCGCTGGTTCACATAAAACACGCGGGGAATGTTCAGTTTGATGCAGTACAAGTCACTGCTGATGACAGCCCACAGCCTGAACAGGCCAGGTTGGCTAGTCTCGCTGATCTGAAAGGGAAACAGATCATACAGCAGTGTGCGTCTTACCTTGTCACAGAAAGCACTCCATACCTGTGGACAGGCCACCTCCCAGGAGGCCTCCAGCACCAGCCCTGAGCACAGAGGCACGAAGGTAAAGGCCTGTCCTTTCTCTTCCATCCCAGACTGCAGGATCACAGAACAGGATTGCGAGCCAGCCAGACACCCCTTCCCATTGGCCATGCTGCTACCTTTGGGGCACCCCACCCTCCCATGGATAGCTGTCCACACCTGCACAATCTGCCACGGAAGGTCCAGAATGCTGCGGGCGGTTCTTCGCAAGAAGCCCCCCAGCCCTGTGGTGGGCCCGTCTCGGATGGCCCCGGGCCGTGGTGCACCCTCTGCCACCTCCAGACGCTGCCTCTTCTTGCGAGCCAGGCGCTGTCGGGCTTGCAGCTGCCACTTCTTCTTGTGGAACCGAAGCCAGACCAGCCACTCTTCCTGGGACAGATGGCGGAGCAGGTCAAGAGGAGGAGATGGCAAGCACAACGGAGGAGCACGCGGTAAAGCAGAAGCGTCCTTCCACAGCAACGAAACTGTGCAGCTTCTAAGCACTCTGCAAGAACTGGGCATCTCTCACCAACCACCTCAGGGGTCAAGACCCATCTTGGGCTCCTGTGCTACTCAGCAGACCTTGAAGGGAGACAGCTCGGGGCCCGACCAGCATCCCTGCTCCCTCCTCCCACTGGCCACTCCAGACTGCCTAAGGCTTCTTACCTGAGTGGTTCCAAGGGCCGGAGGCTGCCCCAAGATCTCCTGCCAGGGCACTGTCAGCTCCAGGTCCTGTGACTCCTCCTGACTCTCCCAGACAACCCGCTTCCTCTTAGTAGCAACAGGAACTGCCAAGGGGGGTGGCTTCACAAGGCCGAAGTCCTCCATGTCAGGAGCACCAAGGCTCTGGGTCCCTTCCGGAGCCTGGACCATGCCCACCTGCAAAGACCCAAAGGAGACTTAAATCCTTCATCAGGGGATCATCTGAATCGGATACATGCACACAAAGACATTCATTTACAGACTAATCTGTTTTTAACTTTTAATAGTGCAGAGGTCAAACAGAAAATGTCACTCAAGTACAGTCATGTGCTGCAGAATGACATTTCAGTCAACAACATACCACACATACGCCAGTGGTTCCATGAGATTAGTACCATAGACCCGGGTGTGAAGTAGGCTGTACCATCTACGTTTGTGTAAGTACACTCTATGATGCTCACACAATGATGAAATCGCCTAACAACGCATTTCTTAGAACATATCCCGGTCGTTAAGCAACTCATGATTATACCACCGTTATGAAGCAAATGTTTATTTTTCTGTGTTTGCTCCAGAACGCTCTCCTTTTCACAATAAAATATTGTGAAGAATAGGTAAAGCCCCCTTCTTTCTCCCTCCCAGCCCCCAAGCGCAGTGTCTATCCCTCCCCACACACTCTATACTTTTATCCACGTCCATAAACAACACACACCGCTTTAAGATGCAGTTTTATGTAAATAGTCGCATGGTACACATCCTACTGCAACTTGTTTTTTTCACTCAATAATCTGTTTTTGAGATTGACCCCTACTGATACATGTAGACACGGTCCACTCATTCTAACTGTAGGATATTCCATTATACAAATAAAGCAGCCTGCCTATCCACGATGTTCTAAACAAAGAACAGTTAGTTTCTTCTCTTTCAGAACCACAAATTGGGATTCAGCAACCACCCTTCCACGTGTTGCTTGAAGAACTTGCGTTTGCTCTCCCACCAGAAATACGAACAGGCTCCTGTTTCCCCACGTGTCAATACTCAATGTCACTATACTTACTCATTTTTTGGTGTGACGTGGTATCTAAACATTTCATTTTGCATTTACCTGACAGTGAGGTTGACACTGTGGTAGGCAGCCTTCTAAAATGGCCCCCATGACCCCACCTCCAGGGTTCATGCCCCTGTCTGACTCCCTCCTGAGTGTGGGCTGGACCCAGTGACTTGCCTCTAAAGAACAGATTACAATGAAAGTGATGGGATGTCATTACTGAGATCAGGTCATGAAATACTGTGACCTCTGCATTGCTGGCACTCTTTCTGGCTCTTATCCAGTGCTCGCTCTGAAGAAGTCAGCTGCCATGCTGTGAGCTGTCCTATGGAGAGGTCCACGGAGCAAGGAACCCAGGATGGCCTCCACAGGTGAATCCTGTCACCAGCCACCACAGAGAGCTTGGAAGCACATCCTTCCCCAGTCACTGGGGGAAGCCTTCAGACAAGACCACAGTCCTGGCTGACACCTGACTGCAGCCTGTGGGAGACCCTGAGCCAGTGGACCCAGCTAAGCTGGGCCCAGAATGCTGACCCACAGACCACAGAAAGTGTGAGATAATAATACACGTGTGTTGTTTAGGTTGCTAAGTTCGGGGGTCACCTGCTACACAGCAATAGATAACTAATATACATGCTTATGGACCATTTCTAACTTTTGTACTTTCCAAGTATCTTCTTCAAATTGTGACTTGTCTCTTCATTTTATGGTGACTTCTGTGCTATAAAAAAGTTTGCGTGTTTGTTTTTGTTTACTTTCTATTATAAAAATTATGAAAGTACAGTAATGAAATCCTATGTTCTTATTATTCAGATTCAACAATTATCAACATTCATTCTGCCATTCTTGTTTCAGACTATAGAAGATTTAAATTTTAATTGAATTTATCAATCTTTCCCTTTATGATGTGTTTTTTATGTGTACCTTAAGAAGCCCTTTCTGGGCCGGCCCAGTGGCATAGCGGTTAAGTGTGAGTGCTCCATTTCAGCAGCCTGGAGTTCGCAGGTTCGGATCCCGGGCACGCACCGACGCACTGCTTGTCAAGCCATGCCGTGGCAGCGTCCCATATAAAGTAGAGGAAGATAGGCACGGATGTTAGCCCAGGGCCAATCTTCCTCAGCAAAAAAGAGGAGGACGGTTGGCAGTGGATGTTAGCTCAGGGCTGATCTTCCTCATCAAAAAAAAAAAAAAAAGAAGCCCTTTCTACTCCAGCATCATCAGGATAGTCTCCTGTGTTTTCCTCTAAAGATTTTTGTTTTCTTTTTCAATTTAGATCTTTATTTGGAATTTGTTTTTATATTCAGTGTGAGATAGCAACTTACTTCTTAAAATAGGAAAAACCATTCCCCCCAGCATCATTTATTGAATAAGCAGTCTATTCTCTCTCTAATAATTTGTGATGCCACCTCTGTGATGTATCAAGCTGCCATATATATTTGGATATGTTTCTAGGCTCCCTATTAGTTCTATGCTCTATTGTCTTATCAAGATTTACAGTGAGTCCTGTTATATACTAAGATAAATTTCACCTCCTTATTCTTCAAAATTATTTTGGTTATCCTTCATCTTGCTCATCATATGAATTTTAGGATTAACTTGGCAAGTTTCATCAAAAATTTTTTGCAGATATTTTAATTGGAATTATGTTGAATTTTACGGATTAACTTGGAGCAAACTGTCATATTCCTTCCATCCATGAACACGGCATATATCTCTACTTATTTAGGTGAATTTTTATATGCTTCAATAAAGTTGTATAATTTCTTTCCATACAAGTCTTGCACACATTTTGTTACCATGGATTTATTCCCTGGTATGTTACTTGTTATTATAAATGGTATCTTTCACAAAATATTTTCTAATTGTCTTTAGTAAAAAAGAAAGCTATAGATTTTTATATATTAGCTTTGTATCTCAATAGTCTTGTTGAAATGTCTTATTAGTTAAAACAATTTCTGGATTTCCTTACATTTTATGTGTTAACAATTATATTACCTGCAAATGACGAGTTTTACATCTCCCTTTCAATCCTTAAAATTTAACTTGTTTTTCTTGTTTAATTATGCTGGCTAGGACCTCCAAACAATTCTGAATAGAAGTGGTGGTAATAGGCACCCATTTCTTGTTTCTTACTTTAATGCTTCTAATGTTTTGCCATTAAGTATAATGTTTGCTATTGGGTTTTGGTAGACTTTATTAGAGAAGCATCTCATCTTTTCTGATTTTAACTGCTCAAAGTTTTATCGTGAACAGACATTAAAGTTTATCAAATGTTCTTTCTGTATCTATTTGAGATGATCCTCTAAGTCTTCTCCTTTAATAATAAATTAACAGATTTCTCCTAAGATTAAGTAAATTAGCAGATTTCTAAAGTTAAACAACACCTGCCATTCTTTGCATAAATCCTACTTGGACACAATGTTACTGTTTTTATACTCTGCAGAATTTAGTTTGTGGCTATTTTTGTATCTATTGTTCCTAACTGACAATGGCCTGACTTTCCTTTCTTATCCTGCCCCATCAGTTTGTTATCAAGGGTACCAAAAGAGCTAAGGAGCCTTCTCCTCTTTTTTTATTCTCTGAAATAATTTGTTTACAACGTTGGGTAAAATTCCTCTGAAATACCATTTGGGTCCAGTGTTTGTTTCTTTTTAACTATGATCCAATTTTTTAACTGCTAAAGTTCTACTCAGGTTTTCTATTTCTTCTTAGGTCAATTTGTTTTTTTGGTTTTTTTGTTTGTTTTTTCTCGTGAGAAAGATCAGCCCCGAGCTAACATTTGATGCCAATCCTCCTCTTTTTTCAGAGGAAGACTGGCCCTGAGCTGACATCCGTGCCCATCTTCCTGTACTTTATATGTGACTCCGCCACAACATGACTCTACAAGCAGTGCGTCGGTGTGCGCCCGGGGTTCCGAACTGGTGAACCCCGGGCCGCCACAGCAGAGCACGCGCACTTAACCGCTTGCGCCACCAGGCCCTCTTCTTAGGTCCACTTGAATAGTTCTTCTAGGATACTGCCCATTCCATCTGAGTTTTACAACTGTTTAGCAGAGAAAGGTAATTTTCATTTTTTAGGCTTTACTATATCTGCAATTATGTCTGTTTTCATTAAAATAAAACCCAAAATATCTATCTTGACCAAGATTTGCCTATTTCCTAAGTCTTTTCAAAGGTCAAGGTTTGGTTTACTATCTGTTTCATTCATTCGTTTCATTCTACTTCCTGGGTTTACTCTGTTGTTCTCTAATTCTTCCATTGGAAGCTAATTTAATTTTCTATTTGTTTTTCTTTTCTATTATATGCATTTAGATAGATAATATGCATATAAGTACTCTTTAGCTGTATACTACAAATTTTGATAGTAGTTTCATTAATGTATCTAATTTCCATTTTTGACTTCTTTGATGTATGAATTATTTATAAATGTTTTTTCTTTTTTAATTTCCAAACAACATAGTCTATATATAAATTATTTGGAATCTGTCACAACTTACTTCACGGCATATGTACAGTCATTATTTTATGTGTTCTTGAAAAGAATGTGTATTCTCTAATTACTGAGTGCAAGTTATATTTCTTCACTAAATATAGTTCCTAAATCTAGTTAGTTGTGCCACTCCAACCTTACATATTTTTACTAGTTTTTGATCTGCTCAGTTGAGAAGATGTGTTAAAATCTCCCAAACTGACTGGATGTCAATTTCTTCTAATTAGGTAAATTTTTACATTATTTAATTGGAAGCTAAACTACTAGAATTATTATATATTTCTAGTGAATTGTGACTTCCAGTATTATTTAATAACCATCCTTATCCCTACTAATATTTTTTGGCTTAAAGTTTATTTTCTCTGGCATTAATTTAGCTACATCAGCTTCGTTTCGGTTAACATTTACCTGGTTAACATTCACCTGGTATATAAAAGATTAAAAGATTCATCTTTTTAATCTTTCTGTGCCCTTATCTTTTATGTATAGCTCTTATAAATAAGATAAAGTTAGATTTTAAAAATCCAATTTGAGAATCTGGTTTTTAGCAGGAAAGTTTGTATTTTGTTCTGGTCTAAAGCTCATTTTCCATTTTCAGCACCTGAGAATTTTCTTTTTGCTCTTCTGATTTTAGCTATGCCTTTCATTATACTGTCTTCAGCATTTTTTTTAGTGTTTCTAATAGATTTTTATTTTAGTTTAGAAAACTGAAGTCTCAAGGTACAGTGATTCATTCCAAGTTTAATTAGTAGTCTAATTAGTACACCCTATATTTACATATAAGAAGATAGTTTTTCACCCTTAACTGATGAAGCACAATGTGTTTCCTATCACAAAAGAACACCACTGGGAAGAATTAAAGAGTAAAGTACCAAGGAGTACATTTTTAGAAAGAAAGAAAAAAAATTCTAGATGGTTCAATGGAAGCATCCAAAATCAGGACAGCAGCATGGGGACTCTGGCGCTCTGGGTACCCTCGGGACCCTGCCCAGCCCCGACCGTCATGGCCTCCATTGTCCTGGCCAGGGCCCATTACCTGTCTCTTGCCCTCAAGGACGAAGAGCTCACTGATTTTCTTCTGCTTGTAGACGTCATTCTTCTCCAACAGTTTTTTGTGCAGCCAGTCGGGGTGTTTGACACGTGGCACTGGGTTCTTCACCTACACGAAGGTGACACTGATCACTTGTCTGACTCTGCTAGTTGGGGCCAAGACCAAGTTTCTGAGGCTTTGAAGCCACCCTGGCCCTGTTTCCACTGGCTCTCAACCTCACCTGCTGCAGAGCTGCAGGAATCGTGATGATCTTCTGTATGGCACTTCCTAGCCGCTCGATGTAGTAGTCCCAATCCAGAATCTGAGTGTGCAGGAAACGAACAGCAGGGGTGCATAAGAGAAAAGCAGCAGCACTACGCTCCACTCGATGCCGAGCACTGTACTGAACGCTTCATGTGTCTTATTTAATCCTTTTAGAAATTCTATGATGAAAGGTGCCCATTTCACAGAGGAGGAAACTGAGGTAGAGAGCTTAAACGACTCTCTAGATCAGAGCAAGTAGGTGGCCGAGCCAGCACTAGAACCATGAGCCAGAACCCTTGGCCTTAGTCTGTCCAAGAGAACAAAGGGCCTCCCTGCCCCTGGCTTTTCTAGTTTTTCCCTAAAGTGTAACCATTTCCTCACCCATCACATATCAGAAAGGAAGAAGTCAAAAGTGAAGACTTCAGACAAAATAGTGACCCAAGTGAGGGACACTCTGCTCTGTCTAGCTCTCCTAAACTTCTAGGAGCAGAAAAACATCAGCACGCACCGTCCGAATATCAAAGTCTTGAAGGGAAGAACTCTTAAGCCATTTCCGGAGAAAGTGCTTCCTCACCGTGGGCTCTGCCTGGAAAATGGCAAGTGGGATGGCCCTGGGCGAGAAGAGACGTAAAACTCACAAATGTGAAAATCTCCCTAAATCCCATCACAACGTTCATCAGGTGTACATGTATTTTACGTGGAAATAGGACTTAACAGCCTAGGTTGCAACCTATGTTTTCATTTCATGTTGGTATTTTGTATAAACTATACCTTATATCTAATGCTTATCATATTTAATAACTAAATAATACTTCATTTTATTAAAATGTCATGGTTTAACGCACAATCCCCCCACCGTTGGCCATTTGGTCTGTTGTGTTCAGCCACTGTTAACAGAGCTGGTTTACAAATGTCCTTACGTAAGTTATATATTCATGTGCATGCATATAATTAAACATTCTTAAGGTGTTATTTGTTGGGTAAAATACAGGAAGAGTCTATCTGCTTTCCTGAAAGAATATGTCACTCGCAAAGCAACAGGGCCCCTCTTCGATTCATTGGAGGAAATATTTGTTATTATAAAATATTATAAGCATAAAGAAACTTAGAAAGGACACACTTGTGTGTGCACCCACCTGGGCAGCCACACCTAGCCCTATCAAACTTCAAGGCTTGTCACTTTTACTTCACATGTGAAAAAATAAAGACAAGGATGGAGCCCCCTGTGCAGCTCTCCTGACCCTCCTCATACAGAAGTAAACACAATCCTTATTGTGGTGTTTATCAATCCCAGGCAAGCTTTTATACTACTCCTATTTGTATGTACCCATGAAAAAATAAGAGTATCTTCCATGTTTGTAAACTCTACACAGATGGAAGTATACTGTATATATCATCCTGCAACTTGCTGTTTTTGTTCAACAGTTTTTGAGCTCTATCAAGGTTGTAACATGCAGCTGTGATTCAATCATTCCAAAGCCTGTATCGCATTTCACTGCATAAAAAAATACATTTACCCATTTTCTGGTTGATGGACACTCACGGTATTCCCAATTTTGCTATTAAACACAATGTAAACACATGCGGTGGTAATGCAAGGCATGTCCCCAGAAGTGCTCAACTGTGGGGTGAATCAGGCATCTCCTACTTCATGCACTGCTGGTTTCTCTCCAAAGTGACTCATCCACACTCCCGTCTACACGGTGAGTGCTGGTCTATGTGGTTACCAACAACTGGTTTCATCAGACTATTTCCAACCAATGGGTGTTTTTAAATTATGCATTTCCTGATTACTGTAGTTTGAACATCTTTGCATGTACTGTCCATCATTTTTCTTCATTTGTGAACTGCTGGTTCATTTCTGTTGCCTACTTCTTCTTTAGGATGTTTGTCTTTTTCTTATTGATACATAGAAATTCTTTATTTTATTCTGTATATAATCTATTTTAGCCTTATATCAAATTCCTTCTCCTTTTGTTATGTCTCTGGGGATTTCTTTTTAAGAAGATATTGTGTCTCATTCATTTTCTTTTCCCTCCAGGCCTTTCTAGCATAGGTGAGAACACTGATTATTGAAGTTTCTATCTTTATCAGTTATCTACTGCTGTATTACAAACCACCCCAAAACTCAGTAGACTGAAACAATAACCATTTTTTTGCTTGTAAGTCTGTAATGTGAGTGGTCTCGCCTGGGGGAACTCGTGTAGCTGCAGTGGCCTCCGTTGTAGGTGTGGCAGTTGTTGTCAGCTAGGCCTCTCTCTGCTCACGACCTCTCAGGCTCCATGGCCTGGGCCTCTCTCTGCACACGACCTCTTCGCCACACCAGGCAGCAAGAGGCCAAGAGCAGAACACAAGTCCTCTTACAACCAGAGTTCAGCAGTCACATGTCACTCCTGCCACATGCCATTGGTCATAGCAAGTCATAGGACCATCCAGATTCTGGGCAAGGGGAGAAGACACACCTTGTTGTGGGAGGAGCAGCCAGCTCCATTACCAAAGCGTCATGGATGCACTGCCAAGACGGTCTTCAAAACAGTTTCTCTTGATGGTGCTTAGCATTTTCCCGTGTCTGCTCACCTGTTCTCAAGGCTTGCCCATGGAGCCATTTCTAGTCCCCGAGCTCTTGGCAGGAAAACTCAGCCATGGTCATGGGATGACAGGCAGAGTGAGTCCTTTCTTTCATCTTATGCACCAACAACAGGAAAAACCAGGCTGTCAATACTCTGTATTTTCCTGTTTCATTCACACAGTCTTTGCACAACTCAAATGGTCCAATGGCACTGGGTGACAGAACTGCCCTGCTGACCCTGAAGTTTCCACAGTCGGGACTGGACACTGCTATCTGATGGAATCCTTTGCTGTTGCCTTTGTCATGTTCCAAAAGCTAGAGGACATTTCCTTCTGGCCATAAAGGGAGTTGGGAAACTTGGCCCCCTCAGTGCAATGGAGCCTTAGGTGCTGGAGCATTCTGTGAGGCATGCCACTGTGACCTCTCCAGCCAGGGCTGCATCAGTCTCCTTGAGGATGCGAGTGATGTGGCACCCTGTCCTAAACCTGAACTGGACCTTGTGATGGGGCCCATCATAGCTGACCCTCCAAGACACTCCCATACCTCTATGCCTGAGAGGGTGCTTTCGGTCTGGCCTCCCAAGAACCTAAGCCCCAGGTTCTCTGGGGCTCCAGGTGGATGGGCTTACCATGCCCTCTCAGGGGTCCTGCCAGTGCCCCAGCAAGCCTTCCTGTCATCTGATCTCCAGGGGGTCAGAGGTCTAGTCCCTCCCTCTTCTAACACTTGGCTATTCCTGCTCTTTTTAAGGAGCTCACCTCTCTATGGAGGGACAGAGGTTCCACAAAAGACACAGGTTTTCAACATGAGAATCCAAGTCCTTAAGGAATTGCTTCCTTAACCCTGGAAACCCCTACCTCTCTGTGACCGGAGACCCCTCTGGCTTCCGGGAAATGATGTAGCGGCAGCTCAGTCCTGCGTCTTTCACCATCTGATCTCCCAGGAACTCGGCCAGGCGCTTGGCCGTGCTGATGGACGTAGACTTCTGCTCCCCATAATCTTCCAGCTTCCGAGACATGGAACGGTTCTCAGAGATCAGCTCGAACAGCTCAGAATCAGGCATGTTGGCTGCCTGGAGAAAGAGGCAAGGGGCAAAACATCACACAGAGGTAAAGGAGCCTCACCCCAAGCTCACCCTGGACTTTCCTCCCATGGAATCGTGCGTTTCTCTAGCCTGATGAGCCGAAGGCAGCAGCGGAATGGGGCTGTCACCAGCGTACAGCAATACTTAAGAAAACCATGCACAAAACTTTAACTTTTATTAAACTATGCAGAAAATATCAAGAAATGTTTCTTGAGCCATAAGCATCAATGCTGCAGAAAAAGGAGAAGGACAAGACAAGAACTGGTGATTTTTCTTCTAAAAGGAAGAGAAAGACAGGGAAGGGAGGAGCCAAGAGGGAGGAAATAGAGAGAGACTGGCCAGCTGGAGAGCCACTGGAGCAACTGAGGAGCCAGTGGTATTCCTGGTCGAAGAGGAGTCCGAGGGGCCTGAGGACAAACAGCCACATCTGTTCCCGTGCACACGCTCCTTTGCACACGCAGCCCTGACCCCCCGCCCCTGCCCCTGTGCACCCGCATCCCTGACCTCTCGCTCCTGCTCCTTTGCACACGCGGCCCTGACCCCCCGCCCCTGCCCCTGTGCACACGCATCCCTGACCTCTCGCTCCTGCTCCTTTGCACACGCGGCCCTGACCCCCCGCCCCTGCCCCTGTGCACACCTGTCCCTCACCTCTCGCTCCTGCTACTTTGCACACACGGCCTTGACCCCCCGCCCCTGCCCCTGTGCACACGCGTCCCTCACCTCTCGATCCTGCTCCTTTGCACACGCGGCCCTGACCCGCTGCCCCTGCCCCTGTGCACACGCGTCCCTCACCTCTCGCTCCTGCTCCTTTGCACACGCGGCCCTGACCCCCCGCCCCTGCCCCTGTGCACACACATCCTTGACCTCCCACCTCCAACATCCCATAAGATTTACTTGGCTAACGAGAGTTTCGTGTGATCTTCCCCCTTGTGCTTACTCTTGTGTATGGGTCAACTCTATGCAGAACAAGATGATATGCCACGAAACACAGGAAGCCAGAAAAATGTTCTAGAATATTCGAGTATTCCTTTCTCCCAGAAAGCCTCCTCCTAGCAAACAATGCAGGAAAGGAGGGAATGGCATCTGTACAAAGATGTTTGATGCAACATTATTTATAACAGCGGAAACCTGAAGCCTGATACCCAACAGTAGTGGACTGGTCTGTAAATTAAGCCACGCAAACTTGATGAAATACAAAGACTACAGGACAACATAGGCTAATGATAAATTCCACAAGAAGGTGTATTTAAGGATAAGGCAATACTGTCATTTAAGTTGTAGAAATTATGTGTGTGTTTATAGAGCCTACAAAGATTTAAACAATCAGGGGCCAGCCCTGTGGCTTAGCGGTTAAGTGCACGTGCTCGCTGCTGGCGGCCTGGTTTGGATCCCTGGCGCGCACCGACGCACTGCTTGTCGGGCCACGCTGAGGCGGTGTCCCACATACAGCGGCTGGAAGGATGTGCAACTATGACGTACAACTATCTACTGGGGCTTTGGGGAGAAAAATGGGGGAAGAAAATTTTCAAAAAAAATTTTCAAAAAAAAGATTTAAACAATCAAGCTGATGTGATCATCGGTAAGTTTTTCTCTTACCATTCCTGTTACTATTGTGTATTTGCTTCCTTCACAGAATCCTGTCACTGGATGCAGAAACTGAGGGGGATTCTGAGAGGCACTGGAAGTCTTGGGATTTTGTCAGAATTAGCCTGAGTTCATCTGTCACCTGCTCCTCCAGGAGCCCAGGGAATACTGGGTCCCTCTGCCCACAGGATCCCTCAAAGCTAGGTGAGGAGGAGGGCGGCCTTACCTTGCTGTACAGCACATCCAGCCAGTAATCGGCCACCTTGGCAACAGAGCCATACACTTCCTCTAGGGTGCTGCCCTTAAGGAAGGCCTCAAACACTGAGGACTGGAAGATTTTAATCAGCTGCAGCTCCCCGCGGCGCTTGACCTCGAAGCCCTTTAGCTCAGCCAAGGAACCATCCTCGTTGAACACAGCATATCTAGAAACACAGGTGAGCACAGCAGTGAAAGACAGCCTGGGATCCTGGCTTTTTGCCTTCCTCCTTCTCTTTCTGAGCCTCCCCTCCAGCATCCATCAGGCAGCAAACATCTCTCCATCCTGAGGTTTATGCTTCTCCAACATAAAACAGATTTAAGGGCCTGGAGCCTGTAGAACCAGAATCTAACAGGTGGAGAAAGAGCTGGTGGCATCGGTGGCAACAACAGCTTTCCAAACTGAATCAAAAAGGTCATAACCAGAATTGAGGTCTGTTTCCATCCTGGCTCCTGGTCCGTTTCCTGGATGGGTTGGTAAGTTTCATCCTTCCTTTTCCTTTCCCAAGAACAAAGGCTGTGGGACTCCTACCTCTTCTTCAGTTTCTTGCCTTCTTCCTTGGAGGCTGGAAGGATCATGGCAAGGTAGGGTCCATCGACCTCAAAAAAGATGCTGTTCTCCGAGTGGGTGACATAGGTGAGTGAAGAAGGCTCAGCCAGTTCCTGGTACTGATCGTTAGTGAAACCTTCCTGCAAAACAAGCACGTGAAGAGTGGGCAGCCTCACTCATAATTGTCCAGACCTGGAAACAACTGGCTGCCCTCCAAAGAGTGGACGGATCAGCAAACTGGGGCTCTTCTGTATAATGGACACCACTCAGCAAGAGAAAGGCATCAAGTTCTGACACACGTCCAAGGTGGATGAACCAAAGTGCATTCTGCTAAGTCCAGGAGGTTATACACCATGTTTCCATTCATAGGACATTCTGGAAAGGGCAAAATCATCGCCCAAAGAACACACTGGGGCAGCCAGGGTTTGGGGGTGGGCAGAGGGGCTGACAATAAAGGGGCAGCTCTCAGGAATCTGTGGGGTGTCTGTGGATGGAGCTGTCCTGTGTTGCTCTGTGGTGGTGAACACCAGACTCTACATGTGGGTCAAAACCCACAGAACTGCACTCTATCAAGAGAGAATTTTACTGTAAGTAAATTAAAAAGCATTCAACCAGGATATCGAGTGTCCCCAAGACAGATTGCAGACTGGGACAAATGACCCAAATGCATTATTAACATATGACAGAACCCTGCTGAAAGGCTGGGGAAGAAAAGAGCTGAATTAAGTGACTTTGGCAAACCCTGTTTTGACTAGGGAGCATAAGACTAAGGTCAAAAACAGCTTATGCAAACACTGCAGTGCAGCTATAGATTCATTGCTCACAGCAGCACATTCTGATCTGTTTTACACATACTAAAGTTGAACAAATAAGTAAATATATTGAGAAAATTAGAGACAGGTTTCTCACTGCAGAAGAAAGAAGTTACTAATAAAGAAAGGGGACTAGATTGGAGCCAGATATATCAATACAGACTCACCTTATATATTTAAAATGTATGTGCAGATAAACAGAGAAATAAATAGATATGTGGGGGGGGGGGGGCAGCATACATACACACATTTCCTGGCTCAATGCACTGTGAGCAGCTAGAAGCAGTGACACCCCAGCAGCAATGGGCACACCAGCACCTTATTTTGGTTTCTAACACCATTCTCCAGTGAAAGGAACCCAGGCTTCTTGGAGAAATGGCTTATTCTAGGGCTGGAACAGGGAAAATGAGGCTGGAGCATCTCGTAGCACCAGGAAATAACAAAGTGCTTCAAAAAAACCCAAACTCAAACCCAAACCAGAGAACAGGGGCATATCTCAAGAACATGTGGGTAAAGGTGAAGAAGCACCCAGTGGCCAAAAGGGAACAAGATAAGCAAGAAAACACACCAGGACAGCACTGGGCTACAACCCAAGACCACAGATACCCACGAACCCATACTGATGCCACACACGACTAGGTACAGCAGTAAGCGAGGGAATAAGTGGGAGAGAAGTGGACAAGCCTTCCTTACAGGATTCCAGTTAATAAATGTACAAGGAATGAGGGAAATGGAATCACCACAGGGGAAACCACCCAGAAAACACCAGTGCTGACTACTGCAACTAGAGCGGCCGAAGGTGCTGAGACTAGTGGGCCAGAGTTTAGGGAGAAACGGGACATCTGCATAGCCTCAAAATATCTCCTCCACAGTATTTATTAATTACTGTGGTGGCTTTAATATATGGTCAGACTCTGACACTCCTTGGTCTTCGAGGGGAAGCTTAATTCCTCTCCTGGGTTGTGGACTCACTGACTCACTCCCAGAACATGACTGTGGGGAAGCCAGCAGGCAGCAGCTGCACCAAGTGACCGGCAGCGCAGACCCTGACACTGGGCGCCGACAGAATGCCAACACACGGCATGTCATCTCTGTGGCCCTCCTCCAAAAAACCCAAATAACCTCAATCCAATAACAAGAACCAACAGACAAGTCCAAATCGAGGGGCAGTCAACAAAATACCTGAGCAGTACTCATTGAAGTGTCCTGGTCATGACAGACAGGAAAGACCGAGGGGCTGCCAGACTGAAAGGGACTAAGGAGACAGGATGACTAAAGGCAGTGTGGGGTCCTGGAAAAGCTGAGAAACCCAAATAAAGACTGTAGTTTAGTTACAGTGTTGTGCCAACATGAATTTCTTAGTTCTGACAATTGTATTGTGGTTTATAGAAGATGTTAACACATTAGGGGAAGTGGGCTGAAAGGTATATAGGAATTCTCTATCTTTGTAACTTTTCTGTAAGTCTAAAATCATTTCAAAATAAAAAGTTAAAAGCAAGATAGTCTGGGTGCTACGCTGAAGGGGAACGCAGACTCACTCAAGTAACTTTTAAGCACAGCATTTTCGGTACAGATCCGCAGGCTACAGAAAAACAATCTGAATGGTGGAGGAAGCGTGGTCTGAAATTAGGAAGCAGAGTGTGCCAGTCAGAGAGTCAACACAGCCCCCTTTCCCAAAACCCTGTCAGAGCGGCGGCGCTAGGAACCCAGGCTCCGATGGTAGCCCCTCGTTGGAGACCCAGACTCACCTTGACCATGATGTTTAACATGGCCCCAGGGTAGGAGATGGTCACCTTGGGCTTTTTCATGTTGGTCGTCTTGATGACAAAGTTTTCAGGGAAGCTGTTGGGCAGGACGCACCATATTCCATCTGTGTCCAGCTCTAAGGGCCTCCTTCAGAGAAGCAGAGAAATGAGGCCACATGGATGCTGGACGGTGGCCCCACACAGTGAGAACCCAGTGTCAAGTCCTGACAGCAGACAAGGCCCTTCCTGGCCATGAACCCATGAAACGAAACATCCACCAATTTCCAACTCCATCTTTGCCAACCTGTTTCTTCCCACTCCCGGACCTCCCAGCTTTCCCTACTAGGCCATGCCACACCCATGGCTGACCAAAGCGCAGCGCTCACCCAATCTGCTCGATCAGCTCCCGTGCCTGGGTGATGATGTTGGCCCCCGTGAAGCAGACAATGCCGGCCATCTCCATGGAGTACCACCGGGCCCTGCGAAGGACAGTCACAACTAGGGGCGAGAGAGGCTCCCTCCAGAGGGTCATGAGGCAGAGGGAGAGAAGGATGTCAAGAAGGGGATGTCTGAAGCAGGGAAGGAGAACTAAGGCGGAATCTAGCTCTGTGCTGAGGACACTTCTCTGTCCCTAGTTCAGGGTGTGAGGCTCAGCTCAGGAAAGTTCTGGAAGAATGCAGCACGCTGCCACTGTAACAGCTTATGACCTCAGCCTCAGCAGGACTCAATACTAGCCCAGATGGTCACGTGTTCCCCATGAGCCTTCTCCCACTCTGCCCAGCATCATCTCATGCCTTCTCCATTCTCCCAAACCCCAGCTCATCCTCCGACTTCTCAGAGAAAATACAAGCCTGCAGACACCCTCAGCTTCCCGCCTGGCCACCTGACTCATTGTTCCTACACAGGGTCTCAGCTAGAGGTGTCAGGTGACCTGAGGCCAGCCCATTCTGCCCACGGAACTCTGCTCAGGTTCTAGCCTTGCTCTCTGCCCCTCTCTCTCTGTCATTAAAAAGCAACAACAAATATACAAAGGACCCTCCCTCAAACCTAAACCCTGGCGCCACCACCACCTTTCTCCTTCTCCAGAGCTGCTCGTGTTGACCCTCCTCATGCCCCCTACCCACAGTGGCCAAGCCACTTTCAGTGACCTGCTCTCCCCATGGCCCCCACTCACCACTGTGTCCAGTGGACACACTCGGGCCCCACTTTGCCTCACCTCCTTGCAGTGCCCAATCCTGGAAACACCCTCTGTATTGGCTTTAAGACTCCCTACTCCTGGCTTTCTCAACTTCTCAGCTGGCTTTACACCTCTCATTAGTCACACGGTGTTGCTTAGCAACTGCCCAGACCCTCTCCACATCCCCAAATGATGACATTCACTAAGTTATAAATAAGCCAGAAACTACCAAACCGCTGCCTCCAGCCTAGGACATTCAGACAAACACGTCCAGCGATATTGATCTTCCTCGGCATCCTAGACCTTCTGAGTCAGCACGGCCCTGCTGCTCAACCCCCCACCCCAGCCCTGTTCGCTCCCAGATTCCCTGGATGGAGGCCTACAGGTCCCTGACTCTCCCCTCTCGCCCATTCGTTCACTCGCCCTGCAGGCATCCAGAGCCCCCAGGAAGCAGCGCACCCTTTGCGCATGACGTAGCCATAGAAGGAGTTGAGGATGCACTTGTGCGCCAGCTGTAGGGAGTCGTACAGCACCTCCATGTTCCTGCAGCGCTTCACTTCAGCCGCGTCACCCACCTCCATGGCTGCTGAGAGCTTCTTTTTCCACACCTGAGAACCACACAAAGACTGATCACCTCCTAGATTCTCCCAGCTCACATTCTTCAGCCAATGGCCCAAGGTTTCAATAATTTGAAAATTTCAAATCCACAGAAAACACAGTACCATGAAGATTGTACCCACTTCTCCTGGAGGAACTACTGTTGTTTTGCCACATTTCCTTTATTCCATTCTCTCTCTCTATTAGCACAACCCGTTGAAAGTTGTAGATATCATGACCCAACCCCTCTAAATACTTCAGCACACAATTTCTAGGAACAAGGACATTCTCCTACATAACCACAATACCATCACTACACCCAAGAAACTTAATGTGGATATAGCACTGACTTGTCCCTTACAGGGTCTGCACGACTCCCAGGCCAGAACAACAGGGTGGCTTCTCACATGTTAGGAGTCACCTTTAATCTACAACTGTTTCGTGTACGGCAGATGTCCTGAAAGGAGTTCTAAACACAGAGGAACATGTCCACGTCACATTTTTGTTTTGTGAGACCAATGACTAGGAGAAAATATTGTGTTACAGCAACAACCCACTTGGACACCTCAGACTTGGGGCAACTTCACTCTCCTGGGACAGAACCCAGAACCTGACAGCTGGCTGGAGAAGCAAATGAAATTCACGTCTGAAGACCAGCAACAGAGGCAGGGGTTTTGCTCCACCAAAGAGGTCCAGGGGCTTCTAATCCGAGTCCTGTTATTCAATTTACTCTTAGTTACTGCACTCGACAAGTTGAATTACAGGATTTCTCAAACAAGAGACCTCAGAAACCGCTGACAGGCAGACAGCAAAGTACACATCATTAGAGGCAACATCTTAAGATAACAGTTTACTCATTAGCCATCAGATGGACCAACTGCTTATCAGGTCCTGTTTCAAGCACTGGAAGACGGACACAGCAAAGCTAACAAAGGACCGTGTGCTATTCTGAATGGTTGCAATGGAAACGTTCTGTTTACTGTGGTGGTGGTTACACTGCTGTGTGCGTTTGTCAAAACCCACAGAACTGCCCACCTGAGAGGGTGAGATTTACCCTATGTCAATTTCACTTCGATAAAGTGGACACGACCACCAGGGAGGGTGATGGACACGGGTGCTCAGGGGCATGTGAACTCACTCCCGCCTGAGCAGCATTTCTTTCCCTGTTTGCTGAGTTAGATGCTGTCACAGTGGTCAAACATTTACATTCTCCTCCCGTCTGAGAACATTTCACCTTTACTCCCCCAGCTCATGTATTCTCCGTACCTAGAAGAGTGTCTGGTACATAACAGGCACTCAACAAACATCTCAAACGAATGAAAGGCTCCGCAGAATTTGTATCAGACTGGAAGCCATCAGATCAGGAACACTGGGCCAGGGGGGTGGGGCACAGGACCCCAGTAACACCCAGTCCCAGCCGAGGGACACATGGTGACACCTGGCCCTCATGTCCACAGACAGGCTGCACCCCCAGGAGGCCGAGCCTCAGCGAAGAGGCCAAGGGACAGCTCCCCCACTGTGCTGGTGGGGGTCGCGTTGGCAGATCAGTTCCCCCTGCTTCATGTGAGGAAGCCAGTCTTAGCTAACAGGCGCCACGGGGTGGGTTTGAGACACCACATTCCCGGCTTCTGTGATATGGCTGGCCATCCTGAGGCCAAGGCGTCCTAAGACGAGGAGCCAGGCCTGTGTGTGTCTGTGTTAACTGGACTTAGGTGAGCAAGAGCTACCCAGGAGGTCCCTGATAAAAGCAACTGATAAAGACATGCAGAGAAGGCCATAAACATTTCAGCAAATTCCCCATCCAATGTGAGAAGAATTTTTTTTTAAAGGTTTGATAAAGAAAAAAAAAAAATTAAGATACTTATTGAGTGCCTACTATGTGCCAGGTACTGCATTAGACTCTGAAGGAGACAGTAACTACACTTTCAGCACTTGTCTGATTCGGGAGATGGATGAAGAAGTAACCTATAATAGTTATAAAGTGAGATGGTGTGGCAGTTCCTCAAAAGATTAAAAATAGTTACCATATGATCCAGTAATTTAACTTCTGGGTACATACCCAAAAGAACTGAAAGAAGGAACTTGAAGAGATATTTGCACACCCATGTTCACAGCAGCATTATGCACAAAAGCTAAAAAGTGGAAGTAACCCAAGTGTCCACGGACAGATGAATGGATAAACAAAATGTGGTATATACATACAACGGAATATCATTCAGCCTTAAAAAGGAAGGAAATTCTGACACATACTACGACCTGGATGAAACCTGAGGACATTATGCTAAATGAAATAACCCAGTCCCAAAAAGGCAAATATCATACGATTCCATTTATACGAGGTTCTTAGAGGAATCAAACTCACAGAGACAGAAAACAGAATGGGAGATTATTGTTAAATAGGTGTAGGCTTTCAGTTTTGCAAAATTAAGAGTTCTGGAGATGAATGGTGGTGATGGTTGCACAACAATGTGAACATACTTAATGACACTGAACTGTACACTTTAAAAAAGTTGTGTTGTGTTATGAATATTTTACCACAATAAAACAACAACAATAATAGTAATAATAATAATAAAACGTGATGATAATTGTCTATCAGGGCAGGGCAGGATGCGAGATGATCAAGCAGCAGGGACCTTTTTGAGTCTAGCAGTGAAGGAAGGTCTTTCAGAAGAAATAACTCAACCTGCTTAAATATAAAACTATTACCTGTTGATATTACAGCTGAGGTGTTGCTATGTATTTTCCTTGATCTAACTGGATTAAACATGTCAGTAAAAACATTCCCCTAACTCTTCCCAGTCTGAGGTCAGCAAACTAAAGGGACACATGGCAAATACCACAGACATGTGGGCCTCAGTTTCTGCCGCAGCTGCTCACCTCCCTGCTGCAGGGGAACACGGCTCGGTTCCAATAAAACTTTATTTATAAAAATGGCCAGCCCACCACAGTTTGCTGACCCCTGCTCTAAATAATTACTTCAAAAGCAATCATTCAGAATAGTTGCAAGGCCTCAGGCCCTTAATTCTTTAAAATTAAAAACAACTAGCATTTATTGTCTGAATGCATGTGCCAGCCCAGAGGTCAGAGAGCAATGCATCCCAGTTGGGGGAGCCACGACTGTCCAGACAGCACTAGACAAGGATTCTCATCTCAGAAACTAGACTCTGTTCCAACCTCACAAAGGTCAGACTCACTTTGTGGAGACCTTTAAACTCATAGCGCCTGTCCCGGAAGGCGCGCACCGTGTCCACATAGAAAGAGTTCTCCCGCTGGCAGATGGTGGTGAGGCGCTCCTCCACCTTGGTCACATGGATCTTCTTGTATGCTTTCCGGCAGTAATCTGAGGCACAATGGAGAGCAGGGAGCACATGAGACTCAACACAGCAGACAGTTGGACCTTCTGGACAAGGCCAAAGAAAGCTAGGATGCAAGAATGTCAATAAACACGGCTTTCTAGGTTAACACAAAGGAGCAGAAAAGTCAGAAAGATATGCTGCTAGTTTGTCATATCAGACAGAGGGCAGCCCCAGTACAAACGGGCCAAATACGCCAAGACCACAGCGGGGAGAGGTCATTATCTGAACACTTGCCAAAAGAGAAATGAAGAAAGGAAGAACTAGTTCACACAATCTGATCTGGTTCAACAACTGGTTTAACTGACCTCAGGCTGTGATGTACCAACACAGCCCAACGCAGGCCCAAAAGTCAGAGGAGACACAGTTTTTAGAAAGCTGCAGCTAAGTCCCAGGCTGCTCACCTGCCAGCCTCCTCTTCTCATATTTAGCCTGCTCCTCTCGGGACAGCTCATGGAAGGCCCGGGCTGGGCCCTCTGGGGTCAAAGGAGGGAACTTCTCTGACTCTAGCTGGTGCTGGATCCGATGGTACTCACTGCGACTGGCTGGCACTAGGAGGGGTAATGGGAGAAGAGTCTGTGATAAAGAACTGCCCACCTGCTTCCCGCTGAGCAGCCCCACCTGGGGCCGACACTCACTGAACTCGCCCCTCCACTGCCAGGCCATCTTCCTTTGGCAGTTTGCTCCAGGCTTATTGAAGTCACAGGCGGCGCATGTGGCCTCGTCCACCATGGCAGAAGGCTGTGGAGGGGATGGAGAGGGAGCAATTAGAGTTCAGGCAGAAAGAGCTTGATTCTGATGTGGGAATCTGTCTTACCTGCAGGCGGTTTGTCAGGATGATGTTGGGGTACATGGCCCCCACATCCAGGTGGTAGATAAGGGGACACTCAATTCGGTTAGGAACATCTTTCAGGGAGGCGAGCTTAGTCTTAATCTGATCACACACCTAAAGAGAAAGGGGAAAGAAGTGGAGGCTAGTGACCAAGATAAAAACTGGAGACTGCACAGCCAGAGTAACAAAGAAAGCACCACAAGTCCCAGATGGATGACTAACGGTGGCCACCAACAGCAGGCCCCAGAGGTGCTGGAGGCTTGCAGGAAAGGGCAGAACTCTAATGAGGACAACATCGTGGGAAATAGCAGCCTCTACCCCAGAACAGCTTTTGGGGTTGGGAGAAAACTGCCTAAGACTGTCTGTGGCCCGCTTGCCAGTGAGTACAGGACCCGGCTGGAGTATCAACAGCTACCCTTCCTGGGTGCCCCCGTGGTGCAGGCACGTGACACGCTGTCCCCGTCCCAGCGAGCCCTCACCTGATGGATGAGAAGGCTCTAGAGGTAGCGTGGGCTCAAGCACAGGCCCTCTTGGACCAAACACCAGGCTCTGAACCGCATGGTTCTAGACTGTCTCCAGCATTACTTTATAAACCAACGAATCAGATTTCTGTTTCCAGTTAAGGGTTGAGCTGTTAGCCTAAAAACTCTCCTGATACCAAACACCTAGAAATCTTGCATGAAATATGAAAACTATCCCTGTAAATGCAGAACTGAGCTTCTAAGTTATCCCAGAGTGCAAAAGTGAAGAGCAGACTCAAAACCAGAGCAGTCAGCTAACTCAGAGGGTGCCTGACAGAAGCTGGACCCTGTGTGGGGGTCCCCAGGACCACCCGCAGGGTTTGGTCACTCACAGTGAAAGGACGCAGCTCAATCAGCAAAGGGAAAAGGTGCATCGGGTGAAGTCAGGAGGAGCCCAGACTCCAGCTGGGATGAGCTTGATTCTTCCAGCACCAGACTGTGACAACACGTGCCAAGTGCTGTCCCCCAGGGAAGCTCCTAGACACCCAGCACCCAGGGTTTTTATTGGGGATGGTCACATGGGCACCTCAGCCTGCATGTACTAAAACTACGGACTCCCAGAAGGAGAGCAGGTGCTCAGCATAAAACACAATGTTTGCACAAGCAATGTAGCTACGTGAGGCACTCCTATCAGAGAAAGGCGAGAAACCTCCTGAATCCCAAGTTCCCAGGTGCCAGCCAAGGGCCAGCCTTGCACGCAGGCCTTTCTGAGGACGGCCATCTCACGCCCACAGTGTAAGCTCTTCTGCACATTTCTCATACCTCCTCGGGGAAAGGCAACCTACACACTACAGGAAGATGAAATGCAGAGCCCCAAATAAAGGCAGGACTCTCAAAGGCCACTTCTGTAAAATGATAAACTAGAACAAATCTGCTCACCAAAACCACCACTATTCTGGGCTTTGGACGAAGAAATGTCTTCCCTGAGCACCTGTCACCACAGGCCAGTCCTTCCAACAGGTCTGTAGTTTATGTACTCCAGTTGGTCTGGGAACCCTCCAGCCAAGGAACCAGATAAGAAGGAACCCCAGGCAGGCGTCACTTCTGTGGAACCAGGCAGAAACAACCCTAAAACTACCTGATGGCCCTCAACAGGCTGCCTGGGACTTCCTGCTGAAGATGAATTCACATTCCAAAACTACAGATCATGGGAAGAAACACCCAAGACCGAGAGCAGACACAGTGGGAAGAGACCCCTGAGAACTTCAGAGAATAAACCTCCTGGAGTAAATGCTAAAATGAGCATTGCTAAAAATACTAAAGACCAGAGGCAGCTGCGTCAGGTTGCAGGAGAAGATGGCAGTCTCCACAGACAAATTATGAAAACAGAATATATACATATTGGGGCCAGCTCCGTGGCTTAGCGGTTAAGCATGCACACTCCGCTGCTGGCGGCCCAGGTTCGGTTCCCAGGTATGCACCAATGCACTGCTTCTCCGGCCAGGCTGGGCCGCATCCCGCATGCAGCAGTTGGAAGGGTGTACAGCTATGACATACAACTATCTCCTGGGGCTTTGGGGGAATGAATGAATGAATGAATAAATAAATAAATAAATAAATAAATAAAACAGAATATATAGCCTGAAAGTAGAATGTGGACCTAAATATCCAGAAGCTCCTCCACCAGTTAGATTTGTAACCAAAATTAATATGAATGGAATAAATAATTCCAGTGGAATGGTGGGTGCATGGAGCATACCGGTGTTAGCAAAATGGCAAAATTCATATAGCATTAAAGTTGTACTTCAAGAGCTAAGACGTCTAATGATGTCCAAAAAAAAACATGAAGCTTCCACAGCCACCAGAAAGACAAACATACAACAATTAATTTTAGTGGATCTCAAACTTGTCTTAAATCAGCAACCTTTTACTCATGTTAATGTCTTGATTAAATATCACGATGCAGAATACCCACACATTAACTAAAAGAATTCCAGCTGGTAAACATGACGTGGACATTTGTAAGAACATATTTAATATATGTACACCCATTATGTTTTTAGGTAACAGGAGGAAAAATGCAGCACAATTTTTTTTCTCTTAAGGCATTGTCATTTAAGCATAAACCTGGAGTACTCAAAATGGAATTCAGGTTTACAAGATCAAAGCATGGCGAGAAGTGTCAGATGGCTATTTAAGCATGTGTGTTTCTGAAAAGTAAAAATCTCAAGAAGGAAAAACAAATAGCATGCTTTATCCATCTTGCTTAATGAAAGAGCTTCAGCTGAAATTGTCTAAAGCAGCAGGCACAATGAATATTGTCATAAATTGCGTTAATTTTTGAAGCAGTGTGGGTGCTAACTACTAGTAGTATCAAAAATATGTTCAGGATTGGGGCTGGCCCAGTGGCACAAGTGGTTAAGTGCACGTGCTCTGCTGCAGGGGCCCAGGGTTCGCCGGTTTGGATCCCGGGTGCGCACCGACGCACCATTTGTTAGGCCATGCTGTGGCGGCGTCCCATATAAAGTGGCGGAGGATTGGCATGGATGTTAGCCCAGGGCCGATCTTCCTCAGCAAAAAGAGGAGGATTGACAGATGTTAGCTCAGGGCTGATCTTTCTCACACACAAAAAATATATATATATATATATATGATCAGGATTGTTTTTTTGTTTGTTTTTTTTCTTTTTTCCCCCAAAGCCACAGTAGATAGTTGTATGTCATAGCTGCACATCCTTCCAGTCGCTGCATGTGGGACGTGGCCCCAGCATGGCCGGAGAAGCGGTGCGTCGGTGCGCGCCCGGGATCCGAACCCGGGCCGCCAGCAGCAGAGTGCGAGCACTTAACCGCCAAGCCACGGGGCCGGCCCTGTTCAGGATTGTTTTGATACCTATATTTATAATTAAAAAAAATTTCATGGGCGAGGTCGATGAATTTCTATTAAAAGTTGCTCCTGTGTATTACATGTAACAGACATGGTAAATATTTGTTTACAGTGTTTGACAAACCATGCATTTAAGAGTAAGGGAAATCAACAAAAAGGAAATAGGTGTATGAATATGTGATTTTGAGATTAAAGATAGTCTTAAAATGTAAATAAAATGTGGAACATGTCCTCAAAAAAAAAAAAGAAAGAAATACTAAAGACAAAACAAACATCTAAAATACAGGAAGAGAAAGAGTCCCCTTTAAAAAAATACATAAGTAAAGCACATTTGAAAAAGAACCAACAGGGTCAGCCCCGTGACTTAGCAGTTAAGTGCGTGTGCTCCGCTGCTGGCGGCCCGGGTTCGGGTCCCGGGCGCGCACCGACGCACCGCTTCTCTGGCCACGCTGAGGCTGCGTCCCACATACAGCAACTAGAAGGATGTGCAGCTATGACATACAACTATCTACTGGGGCTTTGGGGGGGGGGGGAATAAATAAATAAATAATTAAAAAAAAAAAAGAAGAACCAACAGAACTTTCAGAAATAAAAATATTGTCCTAAAAAACAAAAGTAGTCACTGAAATCATATAAGTCTCAATAAAGCTCAACAGGCTTCTTTTTTTTTTTTTTTTGGTGAGGAAGATCAGCCTTGAGCTGACATCCACGCTAACCCTCCTCTTTTTGCTGAGGAAGACCAGCTCTGAGCTAACACCTATTGCCAATCCTCCATTTTTTCCCCCCAAAGCCCCAGTAGATAGTTGATGTCATAGCTGCACATCCTTCTAGTTGCTGTATGTGGGACGCGGCCTCAGCATGGCCGGAGAAGCAGTGCGTTGGTGCACGCCCGGGATCCAAACCCGGGCCCCCAGTAGCGGAGCACGCACACTCAACCATCAAGCCACGGGGCCGGCCCTCAACAGGCTTCTGATGGTCATATATTTTTGTTCACTCCACACAACGTAATACCCAGTTAAATCAGAACATTAGGTATGTACTTATTTTGATAAGTTTATTTTGTATAAAACGTACACAACACCAAAATTTGAGAACTACTATATTTAGGAGTTAATCTAATAATATTTATTAGATAATTTAATACATTGGCATTCTTAGACAAATTGGCTAAAAAAATCGTTTAGATCTGGAATTAGCAAACCTCTGTACAGGACCAGATAATAAATACTTTAGATTTTCTGGTCACACACAGTCTGTCACATTTCGTTTTTTACAACCTTTAAAAAATGTAAAAGCCATTCTTCACTTGCTGGCTGTACAAAAACAGGCCTCATGGGGTGTAGTTTGCCAACTTCTGCTTTAGACATTCAAGAGGAGAGAAAACTGAAAAACACCTAAATAGACGCAAAAATTAGCCAGAAGAAAACAATTAACCAGGAGGGTGGCCATCTTTTTTTAATAAATACATTAAATTTGGTAAAGTCAGATTAGAAAATCACTTCAATGCAAAATTGCCCTTGGTATTAAAAAATTCCATAAAACCCTCCAAAATAAAAAACACACCCAAATTTGTAAGGAAAAAATGATTAAAAGAAATAATATCTATCATACAGAACAGGACACACCAGAAACGTAATACTTATTATTTCTCATTGAATTAATCATTAAGAGAACAATCACTCTATCCTTCTCCGCTCTAAGGCATGTTCTAAAATACTACTTAGGGAGGGAAGACAAGAAGGTCCAAGCAAGAAGGGAGGAAGGCTGGGATGACTAAAAAGCTAAGTTCGGATGGCGGGACTACACCTGGACATGTCAGATGTTGCTGTGAGCCCCCAGCTGACACCTCCAACTAGCCGTGCTCCACACCACTGCCGGGATGATCACTCAGGAACACAAAGGTGACCCTGTGGACCTTTTCCTAAAGATCCTCAGCTGCCCTTTAGGGAATACTCTCAGGGACTTTGGAAACACCTAACAAGAGATCTACCTGTCATCTAGAAAGAGCTCACTTCTGGATTCACTAAGGCATCTGGAGGCCCCTGATGAGCATCAGCCTCACTCTCCTCACTCATTTAGTTGTTTCTTAGACTTGAAAGCAATATCTTTGTTCCTTGTAAAGCATTCTTTAACTCATATTTGTTATTCAGCCTAGACTCTCTTCTTCCCAGGTTGGTTCATTGAGAGTATATGATAGCTGTAGCTGGCAACAGCTGCACAGTACTTTACAGTTTGCAGAGAATAGTGAATCTGCTACAAGATGTTTCTTGAAATCAATCCTAAAACTGGTAAAAACTCCAAACCACTAGAATCACTGAATATGCTGTAGTATTGAGTAGTGCGAGACCCGAGGTGTGCCACGTCCAAAGGAACAGAACCAGCAAAGTGGGAGGTGCCTGGGGTCTCCAGTCATGGGAACACTTTGTAAATGGCGCTTTCTAACTATTATTTGATGGATTTTATAGTCACTATATCCTACTCTGTAATATGCAGAAATTTACTGTCATCGTTTTTATTTTTTATTTATTTATTTATTTTTGTGAGAAAGATCGGCCCTGAGCTAACATCTGCCAATCCTCCTCTTTTTTGCTGAGGAAGACTGCCCCTGGGCTAACATCCGTGCCCATCTTCCTCCACTTTATATGGGACACCGCCACAGCATGGCTTGCCAAGCAGTGCGTCGGTGTGCGCCCGGGATCCGAATCGGCGAACCCCAGGCCGCCGCAGCGGAGCGCGTGCACTTAACTGCTTGCACCACCGGGCCCACCCCCAACTGTCATCATTTTTAAAGTCTCCTTAACAACAAAAAATAAATAAGAAGCCTCCAGTGGCTCCTCACTGCCTACAAAATAAAGTCCAAGTGAACTGGGCATGAGACCCGTCGCCTGCCTTTCTCCATCCCATATCAGTCCACCACCATGTTCCAAGAGCCAGCTCAGGAGCCCATCGCCTCCTCTGCGAAACTCTCCTACTCACTAAGTCGGGTCATTCACCGTGACTGCGACACCGCCCTGTCCTGCCGGACCAGACCGGAAGAGACCCTGTGTCTTCTATCCCCGTGCCTAAGCACCAGCATGCAGTAGGCACATAATAAACCTGCTACTGAAAGAAGCCAGTCTATAAAGCAGAGCATGTGAACAGACGGCTTCTCCTGCCTCCCTGCCGAGTGTTACCTCTTGAAAGTTGGTGACTTGCTCCACGGGCACCTTCTCCTCTTCCTCGATGGCATGACGCATGGTCTTCTCCACCCGCTGCAGCAGGAAATCAAAGGCAGCAGGATTCTAGTGCAAATGATAGAGAGGACACGGGTGAGATGGGAAAACACCCTGGTACCACCCAACCTACCTCAGTTAGGAGGCTGCAGAGAGAACGTTCCAGGAGTAGCCAAGTGCTTGCCCTGCAGTGCCCTAGATAAGGGCAGGCCAGACAAAGGACGTCCAGTGAGGGGCCCTCAAGGAGAGAAGTGGGCAAAGGATTTACTTCAGCCCTTGTGGCTTCGGGGTCCCACCCCAGCACTCGATGGGAAGAGGCCCAAGCCTCAGGAGAGCTGGGAGGGGCGCACCATCCTGAACCGGCAGGGGATGTCGCTGCGGAACACGCCTGACTCGAGAGCCTCCACATGGCCGCCCACGTAGGTCTCAGCGTCCAGTACGTGGCCATCGTCTGTCAGCTTGTTGAACTCCTGCTCCTGTTTGTTGGGGAAGATGATGTTGGCGTGGAACGCCTGCACCATCAGCAACGCCTCGCACAGCGTCCCGGAGCCCTTCCGCAGCACCTACAGGGAAGAGCCAGGCTTTGAATCAAACACCAAAATCCCACAGCCGCATCCGCCTTGGCTGTCTGGGACCCGATCCGTTAGGTAGTGTGTTGAGAATGGTTTGAGGGGCCAAGAGAGACACTGACCTCATCAGGCTCCATGGGGATAATGGTGCACAGGGCAAATATAAAGGGGTGGACGTACTTCATGTACAGGTAGTACGTGGCTACGGCATCCGACACCGAGTACGTGGCCAGAGTCTGAGGAGAGAATCAGTAAGTCAGGTCAACAAGGCACCCAGTGAGCACTGCACCAGAGCGGAAGGTGAATGCACGGAGGTGGTGCACATGCCTGGGGCTGCTCGGTGGCCATCCGGCACATGTCCTCAGGGTCCAGCTCCACGGGGTCGTAGCCCAGCTTGGCTTTGGCAGCTGCCTTGAGGTTATGGCTGCCCACAGGAAGGTAACTATCCCTCTTCACCCACCTAGGAAGAAGATTGAGAGCAAAGGCCAGAGGTGATTCCAACATGAAGCCCAGGAACCCATGGGAGGGGCAAAGCTGAACATATCACAGGAAGACACAGAGTCCTAACAGGTACCTCAAGGATCTCCACCAAGACCCTGCATGCCGCAGGCCTCTTGTGAAAACCTGTCACCCAGGTCCAGTTAATTTCACAGATGTACCCCCAAACACTAGGAGATGCCAGAGCCAGTCTTCTCAGCCCTGTGGCCTTCCCTCTCACCCTCAGAGAAATACAAAGGTGAGCGGGCAGGAACCCACACCCTCCAGCCTCTCCCAGACCCCTCCGCAGCTTGTCCCTTTGGTGCTGCTGGGGTCGCCCTGCTCTCCCCTCAGGCCCGTTGTCAAACTCCTCTACTCTCCTTACACAGTCCTTTCAGCATGGAAACACTCAAGGCCACTTCATGCCCCTCAACCCTGTGCCCCTCTCCACTTCCTCCCCACCACTGACACCACTGTCTCCCTGAGACCTGTAGCTTCCTACTGGCTGCGTCCAGTCTCACCCCCTTCAACCTCTCTACGCTATTGGCCATCCTCTCCCCTAGAAATGCCCCGCTGTGGCCTCCCTGGCATCGCCACCTCCCTTGAGGGCCCCCACCTCTTTCCTTTTTACTCCTCTTCTCCAGTCCATCCACTACCACAGTTCTTACCACATCGCTGTGCCTCATGGTCTCTGGATCATCCACGTGGATGGGGCTGCCAAGTCTGCTTCTACCTTGAATGTGAGCTCTGCCCTACCCCTCAGGAGCCCATCCCAAACCCTGAGAACCAGCGTTCCCCGTGCCTCATACGCCCCTCCTCCCCAATCCATAGATTCCCATGTCCAGCCCTCTCTTCACCCATTCACATTACGACTCGGCCTGCACCCTCCAACCCACGTGCCATAACACCAAGGCTAAACAGAAAATGGATCAAGCTTTAAATGTGTTGATGGCTGTCCGTGATGGCCAAGATAAAACCCACCTTCCTCACAGGGCACAGAAGGCCCATGAGACCTCCTTCCTCTCCAACCTTCCCTTTGGACACTTCGGGCTACCGCACATGCTTATCCTGAGCCTAGACACCTCAGCCTGTCTGGACACTGTGCTTGTCCTTCGAGAGATAGCCTGGCTGCCGCCTCCCAACCTCATGTAGAGAAGCTGAGGCCCCTCCAGGAGCCCCCGAAGCACCAGGACCTCACTCTACCAGGCCTTTCTTTCTGGTCTGGCTTACCCACCCCAAGGGCCAATGCTCAACATCTGTTTGCTGACTGAACGAATCATGAAGAAACGATGAAAGACAGCACATCCCTAGATCTGGCCAGAGCTGGCAGCTGCTGTCCTCTCAAGTGATGGGAGCTGCTTCTCAGAAGCCATCTTCCTCCCTCAAGAGGGTGTGACAGGACCAGCGTGTGTGAGAGGGGAGCCTTGGATCTCCCTCACAGGAAGCCCTTGAGACACTACTATGAGCTTCCGGGTAAGCTGCAGGGCCTACCTAAGACAGTCCATGTGGATGCACTGGGGCGCCTTGTACTCCCCCTGGCTGTCCTTCTGGAATCCTATTTCCTGGTACATGCTCAGTCCGTGGACCGCTGCTCTGGCCTCCACAAACGGCCTAGGGACAAGCACAAAGGGGCATTTAGTCTCTAATTCCGTCAGAGACAAGGAAGACTGCCCCCAGGGGACACTCGAGCAAACCTGGGAACTCCTAATGGAGTGAGGAGCCCACTCACGCCACCAAGCGGTGCTCCTCATCCCCTTCCCCCAAACACCTTTTCCTTCCATATTAACTGTTTCTAAGTGTACAGTTCAGTAGTGTTAAGTATACTCACATTGTCGTGCAACATCCCCTCCTGAACACTTTTTAGTTACTCACAAATTAGACATAAGACTCACCAGTCAAAAAAATCCCCGTTGTAGGTGACCACAATGGTGGGTTTGGTCTCCTGGACATGTTCAAACCATCTTTGGATGAGATGAACCTGAACTCAACAAATCATAGCAGTCAGTCGCTTTTTCTCTTCCTCAAGCTATTTCCAAGTACCTCTCCCAAAGTTCAGGAAAGGCAACCTCACGTCAGTCCTTTATTTCCACCCCCTACCCATGCCTCCAAGTGAACAAGGACCACACCACTGACAACCAAGTCCAGTGAGTTGCGGTTCTGATTAGATAAACGCCAAGGCCTTAAAAGTGTCAACATGCCTCTTATTCCCATTTTACCCCAAATATTGGGCAGTTTCCCAAGTGACACCTCTTTACCTCATCGGGTTCATTGAAGACACAAAAGGGCCCCTCATATTCTGGCTTGGGAGTGAACTCGAAATCTTCAATATCTTCTGAAACAATCTCCCTGTTGGTGATGAGGTAGCCCTGGGAAGTTCATTAGCAGTCAGCGTGAGTTAGAGACACAACGTTGAAGATACACCTCTCAACACATGGACCAGAAACTCGAACTACAAAAATCTCTGCAGCAACTTGAAGGTGCCCTAGTTTCCTAAGAAGAGACACACTACTTAAATCCCAAATGTCTCGGATTTCTATTGGAAGGCAGGAGCATGGCTGGATGTCAAAACAGCTTGCTTGTTCACTTTCTTGGACTCCACTCACTCATTATTTACCCAAGAAATACTAATTGTGGGGTGGATGCTATTTTGGCTTGGGGACTAGATGATGTCCCTGTTCCTAGGGAGCTTATATGCCAGAAGGCACTGCTTACCTGACCATCAATCATATAGGAAATCATCATAATCTGGTCAGTCTCAGCATCAGGAAACTTGAGGGGCAGTTTGGTCGTCTCAATGTCAAATGCCAAAACCACAGGGTCCTGGAGGGACAAAACGTAGTGTTAAGTTGGCCACAAACAAAGCTGAGATCTGGAGACCTCAGTGGTCCTCTCGACACCCACCACCTCCACCTCCAACTCCAGTTGCTAAAAGCAAGAGTCAAGCTGCCATGGGAAAAGGTTCCAAAAGAAGTGGGACAGGTATCTTGGGGTTGACAAACCTATGTCAATACCATGATTCACTGATGGTATGAAAATTAAAACATGTACGAGAAAAGCCTAGAGCACCTGATTCTAGGAAAAGCCTAGAATTACAGAACACCTGAGTCTCAAAGCTCTTTAAGATGCATTACCTCATTTTGACCTTGATGACAATCCTGACAGGAGAGTGCAGTACAGAGCCAGTATCTTCATTTTAGAAACGAGAAAATGGAGTAGAGATTTTCCCAAGATCACAAAGCCATCCTTGAACCAAGGCCTTCCAGTTATGAACCCATTTTTCACATCACTTTGTTATCAACCACCCAAAATGGAAGTCAGAGCTTTCCCTCAAACATTCAGATCCAGCCTAGCTCAAATACTGATGTCACGTGGTGATGTATAGATGCAAAGTGAAATTAAACTCTCAGGTCAGTAACTGATGATAAAAGTGACTACTCCATAATTCTTTTAAGAAAGTATTTGACGAAAAAGCAAACAAATCGTTGAATTAAATTCCCCTTTCAGCACTGAATTAGATCTCTCCAGAAAAAAGTGGAAATTCAGGATGGAGGAAATGCAAGCAGTACTTACGGGTCGTTCAACAAGGTCATCCCGGCGGGCAATTTCCACTGGAAAGGTGTTTCCTCGGTATCTGACATTGTACCAATGAGCCTGCAGGACATGTAGTACATTAACTAAAGAACTTGACTTCTGTCCAGGGCAGTCTGTTTCTCTACGGATTTATCCTTCAATATCACCTCCTGGCTGTTAGGAATTGCCTGTAAGTGATGGGCCACTCACCACATGGATCTTCAGGTCAATGGAGAGGCGGATGTGGTAGGGCACATCATACTCTCGCATGTCCACAATATTGTCCAATTGGTCAGCGATCTTCTTAGAGGTTTCCTCTTCATCAATAATCACACTGCCTCCTTGCAGAACACTGCAAAATGGAGAGAGAGAGCAGCTTCTCAACTACACTCTGCTAGGGGCTAGAGGAGGGGAAGACTAGAGTCCAAACGGAGTAAACACAAAAGGTACATTGAGGTGGCTCAGATGACCAGGACAGGCCTTTCTTAAGGAATGACCTGGGAGGACCCCCCTAGCTGAGGAGCAGACACAAGAAAATTCAGCATACACTTAGGATGTGTGTGTTTTCTAGGATTCAAGTTACACCACAATTAAAAGGAGGAAACACTCTGTGACTTGGGAGGCACATCTACAGACGTGACCCATCCTGGTTGAGCTTGTTTCATCAAGAAAATGAGGATGACAGTAACAGGCCTACCAGCAGAAGCATCGTGAGGTAACAGCCACAAAACTCTCGGCACGGTGAAATGAATGGTAAATGGTAACTATTTCTGTATCGTAGTTATTCTTATCATATCCAAGGGGGAAAAAACCACCACTAGAATATTCACTCAATATTAGTCCACTAAGCTTCCAAATACTGAATCAACTATTAACGGAAAAAAAGGACAGACTGAATTTTAGAGAAGGCTCAGGCCTCTGGGGACTCAGTCTCTGGTTATACCTTGCAATACACTCTGAAAAGTAATTTATGGGCCATAGGGGGAGGGAGGCTACAGAAATGTTCAGCCATCACAAATTGATATTCTTTTGCCAGAGAATATGATAGTTCTTCTGAAGTCAACATAACTTTTAATTAGCCAAGATTCCCTCTTCTTAATCTCTTACTCTGTTTCCTATTACTGTTTTTTGGTGTGTTTTTTTGTGAGGAAGATCAGCCCTGAGCTAACATCCATGCCAATCCTCCTCTTTTTGCTGAGGAAGACTGGCCCTGAGCTAACATCCGTGCCAATCTTTCTCCACTTCATGTGGGACCCCGCCACAGCATGGCCTGACAAGTGGTGTGTCAGTGCGCACCCGGGATCCGAACCCAGGCCGCCAGCAGCCGAGCACGCGCACTTAACCGCTAAGCCACGAGGCTGGCCCCTCCTATTACTGTTGATGCCTAAACACTTGATGAACAGTGTTTGGTGTCCTGGATTTAAATTTTTCTGTATAAAACCCAAAGTTCTCTGGAGAAGATGTGCTACGTAAATCTAGGCATTTAATAAAATTAGTAGACAGTTTAACACTTGCCATAAACCATGAAAACAGACTGTGTTAAGGTGGTGGGATCAGGACTCTATGTCTTTACTGTTACAGCAACTCAATTTGGAGCCACAAATCCACCCCCTATGTAAGAAAAGGACAGTGAAAATGTAAAATAAAACACAACCTGGGAAGCCACCATTTATTTAACACAAATGGAGCATTCAAGAAACTCTACTTAATTGCTCAAGTGTTTCCACATCAAACAAAGCTGATCACTAAGGTAACTTTACTGATGAGTTTTCCCACCTCCTAGCCATCTTGTCAACTTAGGAAAGATGGGGAGCAGTCCTGCTCTGCTTATGAGAACGAAGCTGACCTGGAGAGCATGGCTGTGTAGGTGTCGCTGGCACGGCCCTGCTCCCGATTCTTCTTCACGGCAGGGGAGATCTCCTTCCTCACTCTGACAAGGTCCTCCACGGTGTTGAAAGACAGCTTAATGTAATTTCGCTTCAAACCCACCAAGTGATTTGGCTACAGTGAAGAGATCGTGCTCATGAGTTCAAGAGAAAAAGGACTTTACTGGGAAATCAAACAAGAGAAACCCAAAGGTAAATGCACAAGTCAAAGAGTCAGCAACTCCAAAGTACCTTGCCCAATCCTGTGTGTTCTCTAAGAGGACGTACGGACAGTCCCAAAGCCCCAGCATCTTACTGCCCCACACCCACAGTGCTGAATTTGGCCTCTTCCCACCTCACCCCATGGGCAGGGTGGACTCGGCCTCATTTACCCTGGAAGGTCCAGGTGATACTCACCAAATCCAGATCCTCTTTGGGGACAGTCTCTACTTTAGCAATTTTACCCTGAAACTTCTTGGAGAGAAAAGATGAAACTTCTCGCTCACAACCCTAAATCAGGATCAGAATGAAAGGACTTTCCGTCAGTAAAATCCATTTCTTTCCTTGCTTGTTTCTCTAGAAGCCTCTTGATTTCCTGTTCTGGAGCCCCCACAGGACGAGGCACAGGTCGTGTGATTCTATGAACCACAGACTTACCTTTCTGGTTGCAATGTAGAAATATGGCTTGTAGGGCAAGGCCACCTGCAAGAGTCACCAATCCATCCAGGGGCAACAAGAAAGAAAAATGGGAGAAAAGTGAAGACAGGCTGTTTGCTGTTCTACCTGTAAGCACCCTAGATCCAATGCATCCTTGACCTTGACATCTCTTAAGGGAGATGGTGCAACAGGAAATTAGGACCTGCGCATATTGCAGGGGCAAGAGTCTAAGAAACATAACACCGCTCATCTTTCAGTCTTTCTGAGCTAGCTTCTCTTAGGACATCTTAAGTGGGGACTAACGCCACTCCAAGGGGCTCATGTTCCCCATGGGCTTTGGGCAGCTGCACACTAGAAGCCTCCCAACCTTTCTCTTCATAGTTGCAGAGACAAATGAACACTGATCATTTTGGGCCCAGCCACGCCACATCACCGAGTAGGTGTTAGCTTCTTGGAGTTCAGGGGCTTACCTTAAATCTGCTCCCATCATCTTGAATAAAGTAGTAATCCACTGCACTGACCAAGCGTTTATCTTCATCTAGAACCTCAGTCTAAGAAAGAATCAGTCAACATGGCACCAAGTTATCCTCTACACAGTACAAGAGCCCTTTCCTCTGACTCTTTGGGAAATGGAGCACTCTAAAAAGAAAACCTTTCCCCACCCCTGCATAAACACAACGAGCTCCATTCACAAGAACCACATCATAACAGCCTCCAGACAGGGATTTCTCTCAATTTCTTCCTCATCCTTGAAAGCTTTATTCTTATGGGTAACAGGGACACCCCTCACCTTAGTCTTCCCAGTGGCCTCTTTATGGCCCAATGATGTTAAAGAGGAAAGCAGGAGAGCTACAAACAATCCCATCTCTACCTGTATCACCCAAACAGGTTCCTGCCAGGTGTCACCCACTCTTCAGACAAGGGCTATGTCACAACAAGGGGTGCAGCTGCCATCCTGAGTGGGAGGAGGACAGAAGACAAGCCCAGGTGCTTACAGGGTGCATGTTGATAAGCCAGCCTGTCTTCTCACCAGGCTCCTTGAGTCTCTCAAAACCAAACCGCAAATCCATCTTATCCGTCCACTGACTGCGCTCCAGGCGCTTGAGCGCGGAGACAGAGGAAGAGGGGCCATCATCCCTGAGTGAAAGGAGGAGAGAAATCCAGTCTTCACTGATCATGACGCCATCCACTCCTGCAACCCTCAGTCCACCCAGGGTAAGCATTTCAGATGTGACAGGGTAGATGCATCTGCATCCCTGAAAAGCCTCACATTTGGCAAAACAGCCCATTAAAATAACAGGACTCATGGGAAAAATATGACTGGAGCAGGACCCTCAAAACCTGTTCAACTCTGTAACCAGAACACTAATGAAAACAACAATCATGTCTGGATGCTCCTGCCTCATGGGATATTAAAAATGCACAGGGCCGGCCCCGTGGCTTAGCGGTTAAGTGCGCGAGCTCTGCTACTGGCGGCCCGGGTTCAGATCCCGGGCGTGCACTGAAGCACCACTTCTCCGGCCATGCTGAGGCCGCGTCCCACATACAGCAACTAGAAGGATGCGCAACTATGACATACAACTATCTACTGGGGCTTTGGGGGGGGAAAAAAAAGGAGGAGGATTGGCAATAGATGCTAGCTCAGGGCCGGTCTTCCTCAGCAAAAAGAGGAGGATTAGCACGGATGTTAGCTCAGGGCTGATCTTCCTCACACACACACACACACACACACACACAGATAAATAAATAAATAAAATGCACAAAGCCCAGCATTTCACTCTTGGGCATTTATCCCAGAGAAACAAAAACTCACATTCACACAAAGGCTTGTTTGTGAATGTTCACAGTAGCTTTATTCATTATAGCCAAAAAGTAGAAATAGCCCAGATATTCCTCAACAGGTGAATAGTTAACCTGTGTTATATCCATCCCAGAGAATACTATTCATCAATAAAAAGGAACAAACTTACTAACACATGCAATAACTTAGATGGATCTCAAGGGAATTATACTAAGTGAAAAAAACCAACCCCCCCAAAATTATACACTTCATGATTCCACTTATATAGCATTCTTTTGTGTGTGTGTGAGGAAGATCAGCCCTGAGCTAACATCCATGGCAATCCTCTTTTTGCTGAGGAAGACCAGCCCTGAGCTAACATCTATTGCCAATCCTCCTCCCTTTTTTTGCCTTTTTTCTCCCCAAAGCCCCAGTAGATAGTTGTATGTCATAGTTGCACATCCTTCTAGTTGCTGTATGTGGGACGCCACCTCAGCATGGCCAGACAAGCAGGGCGTCTGTGCGCGCCCGGGATCTGAACCCGGGCCGCCAGTAGTGGAGCGCGCGCACTTAACTGCTAAGCCATGGGGCCGGCCCCCTATATAGCATTCTTGAAATAACAAAATTAGAGATGAAGAACAGATTAGTGGCTGCCATGGATGAGGGGGAGGGAGGAATGGAGGTGGCACTGGCTATAAAAGGGTAGCATGTGGGATCCTTGAGACAGAACTATTCTGTGTCTTGATTGTGGTGGTGGTCACGAATATACAATATGCACCCAACTAAATACATACACAGACATAAATGAGTGTCTGTGCATTCTGTCTATGTCAATTTCCTGGGTGTGACATCCTGCTCTAGTTATGTAAGATGTTACCATTGCGGGAAACTGAGTTAAGGGCATATGGGATCTCTCTGTATAATTTCTTTTTTTTTTTTTATAATTTTATTTATTTATTTTTCCCCCAAAGCCCCAGTAGATGGTTGTATGTCATAGCTGCACATCCTTCTAGTTGCTGTATGTGGGACGCAGCCTCAGCATGGCCGGAGAAGCGGTGCATCGGTGCATGCCCAGGATCCGAACCCAGGACCCCAGTAGCAGAGCACATGCACTTAACTGGTAAGCCACAGGGCCGGCCCCTCTCTGTATAATTTCTTACAACTGGATGAGAATCTACAATTATCTCAAAATAAAGAGTTGTTTTAAAATTTATTTTTTAAATATTAGTTCCCAAATTTATTAGTTTCTTGCTAAAATAGAATTAACAACACCTACCATACAAGATTTTTATGCATATTATAATAGACAACAAATGTAAACGCCCTTTGAAAACTGCAAAGTTGGCAGCACAGTACAATGCATAAAAGAGCAAGAATATTGATGACTAAGTTGGATGGGATTCTAGTTCTGCCAAAACTGAGCAGTAACGATTAAATCACATGATGCATATGATGTGCAGATAGGGTTCTCTGTATACAGTGGGTGCTCAATAAATAGTATGTGTGATATTTATTAAAGATCAATACAGGGGCCGGCCCGGTAGTGCAGCGGTTAAGTGCGTGCGCTCTGCTTCGGCGGCCCGGGGTTCCCAGGTTCGGATCCCGGGTGCGCACAGACGCATCGCTTGTCAAGCCATGCTGTGGCGGCATCCCATATAAAGTAGATGAAGATGGGCATGGATGTTAGCCTAGGGCCAATCTTCCTCAGCAAAAAGAGGAGGATTGGCATCGGACGTTAGCTCAGGACTAATCTTCCTCACCAAAAGAAAAAAAGGAAAAAAAAAGATCAATACAAATATAAAGGAATATCCACTTTTAGTTGTCTACAAGGTAAAATTTTGTAATGACAGTTATTTGAAACAAATCAGTTCAATGAACTATTCAATTCGTCTGTGTTTTCAGTCATGTAATTTGAGTTGGAAAAATATTTACTGAATGCTTTGGGTACTACTCTGTGCTAGTCCCATGCAAATGACGCACAGTACTGGCACAACCCCTGAGGTGGCCACAGCACATCTGGGAAGGTGCATTTCACATGAGTCAGTAGGAAAGTGAAACAAGAGTGTTTGCAATGTATTGGGCTGCATGGTTCAGCCTCACTGTATGAGCGTTTAGAGAGGGCAGTGATCCAAGCTAAGCCATTTTCTCCTTTACCTAGTTTATAGACATTGAAAGATGGCTTTAATTTCTATACAGCAAAGTCATTAACCATATTTTTACAGAGATGTTTGTTTTAAACGCACAAAAACAAGAGAGCCGAGATGCTGGTTTATGACTGCTGAGCACAGAGAAAAGTGCAGCCTGCCATCTGAGATTTGTGCAAAGCTGAGGTACACCTCACTGGGGAGGGAGGCCCTGGTGCAAGCGCTCATATGAAGTTTGCTTCATATGAAATTTTCTTCAAATAGAGCCGACAGGGCACATAACTGTGCAACACTCCAGCTAAGAGCTTTTTCCTTTCCTAATGAAGATTGTAATTCTACCCCTCTATTCCGATCCCCTTGCCTAGGGAAAACTGCAAATGAACCAATGTAATCGCCACATTTTACTGACATCATTCTCCTGTTTATCAATTGCATATGAGCTAACTGGAGTTAGGGAAACACCTGTTGCAGCAGAATAAACTATACCTTAAAAACATGATATATCTTCCAGGATGCCTGGGTTTAGATGTCAGTACAACCACGTATGGATAAAAATGGGGATATAATATTGCTCTGTGTGAGAGGAACTATCTCAACTGACAAGGAAACTCACTTCTCAGCTCTATAGTACCAGTACATCTGCCTCAAACTTCCCAAGCCTCTCTCTGGCTAGGATCTTGTAACAACTCTTCACACGGATTTTATCATAAACCTTAAAATAAGTACTTGATGAAGACTTTCCACCACCAGAACTATCTAAACCTGTTAGGATTCTAGAGCTTAGGTTCATCCCAAATGGTTCACAATCTTTAACTCCAGAGGTGTGATTTCATCTAGATAAACCAGAATAATTACAGTTTACCCATGTTCGAAAGAGAACAATCCTTCCGTTTACTAGCATTCCCACTTAAAAAAAAAAAAAAATTGTTAGTTTCTTCTTTAAACCACAGTTCTGAGATTCTGAACCTGTATATTTTTGGCAAGAAGGTCTATTTATTTGTTAAGCCAAGTATATTCTCCACTCCTCAAAAATGTATAGCTAAGAATCAATATCCCATGTCTTTTTGTCTTAATGTAAATAAATGAGTTACTTTGTAAAGCAACGAGCAGAGAAAATATGCACGTGTTTAGAGTGATGCTCTAAACACAAGCAAGTGGAGGGCCGGCCCGGTGGCTTAGCAGTTAAGTGCGCGCGCTCCGCTGCTGGCGGCCCGGGTTTGGATCCCAGGCGCGCACCGATGCACCGCTTCTCCGGCCATGCTGAGGCCGCATCCCACATACAGCAACTAGAAGGATGTGCAGCTATGACATACAACTACCTACTGGGGCTTTGGGGGAAAAACAATAAATAAATAAAAAATTTAAACACAAGCAAGTGGAGGTGGTGAGTGGAGATGGTAAATATCTATTTCCTGTGCAGAATCGACCAGATTCCCACCACTCTGCATCCTCAGTCAAACAGGCATATGTAGATACACTAGTTCTCATTCTTGCTAGACTGCTCTCCCTAAAAGTGTTCTTCCAAAGAACAGGGCAATGTGGGTTGTTTCACAGTAATCCAGGTCTCAAAGACATTCTCTCCCAACAGGAATAGACATTCATTCCTTCCCTTCCATCGCCTCTCACTTCCCAGGATCTGATTCCAGCTCCTTGCTAAATGTTTCCAGGTTCTTAGGATACCACAATTCTTGATGAAATTATATGACCATTCCATCTCTGACCACTATTAGATTTCTCCACAAGGTGAGTGTTTTCAAAATATTGCCCTATCATTTTTTTTGTGTGTGTGAGGAAGATCAGCCCTTAGCTAACATCCATGTTAATCCTCCTCTTTTTGCTGAGGAAGACCAGCTCTGAGTTAACATTATTGCCAATCCTCCTCCTTTTTTTTCCCCTTTTTCCCCAAAGCCCCAGTAGATAGTTGTATGTCATAGTTGCACATCCTTCTAGTTGCTGTATGTGGGACGTGGCCTCAGCATGGCCAGAGAAGCAGTGCACTTAACCACTAAGCCACGGGGCCAGCCCTGCCCTATCATTTGACCTTGCAATTCCACTTCTAAGAATTTATGCCAAGGAAACTGATGTACGGGAAATAATTTCTTTTATGTAGATGTTCATCACGGATTTGTTTATAAGAGGAGTAAAAAAAGGAAGCAGTCTAAATAAGCTAAATATACAAAACAGAGATCAAAGAGAATTAAAAAAAAGGTTTGAACCAAGTTTGTGCAGAATTCATGTCCTTAATTACCACAACATATTTCACCCATTGTTAATTCATCAATAGAAGTGGATAGAGAATTGTTTCTTAAGAAACACTCTTCCTTCACCTGAACATATTCCTTGGGTCACCTCCACTCGAAGAACAGAATGACCTATTTCAAGATTAGGATCCTTACTTTTCACAAAAGATTCTAACACCTGTTGTAGGCAGAATAATGGCCCCCTCAAAGATGTCTACGTCCTTATCCTGGGAACTTGTGTTACCTTACACGGCAAACGGCACTTTGCAGACGTGATTACATCAAAGATTTTGAGATGGGGATTATCTAGGTAGGCCCAATGCAATCACCAGGGTCCTTATAAGAGGGAGACAGGATGGCCAGAATCAGAGAGAGACAGAGACTGGAGGTGTGACCCTGTTGGTTTTGAAGACGGAGGAAGGAGCCACAAGACCAGGAATGCAGGGGGCCAACGTGGCCCCTAGAAGCTACAGAAGGTGAGGAAACAGATTCTCCCCTAGAGCCTTCAGAATGAATGAAACCCTGACGACATCTTGATTTTTAGGACTTCTGACCTTAGAAAAGTAAGAGAATAAATTTGCATTGTTTAAGCCACTAGGTGGTAATTTGTTAACAGTAGCAATTGGAAACCAACACACCACCATACTGTATGACTGTTTACTCTCTAAAATATCTGGATTCACTTTAAATCAAAAACACAGGAAAACTGGATTCCAGGCCTTGCTAGAGAACATACATAAATTCAGTCTGAGGTCCAGATCTCACGAAAGTCAGGACTGAATGCAGGGCTGCCCATGGAACATTACTCCAGGGCCTGCAGCCCTCTGCACTACATTCCTCCACATACCCTGCGTTCCATCCTCGCATCAAATGCGCTGATTAAGCAGATAAGAAACCCGCTCACTCGGATCATATCTCCTCCCAAAACTGTTTTCTCTGAGCGGCACATCTCACTTTTTCTCCCGTGATAGTACAAAATCTGAAAAACGGAGCTAGTAGTCACAAAGATGGTAACTACCGTTTACCGCCCTTCTACATGACCGACGCTGTCCAAGCGCTCTGCGCGCTCCCCATCAATTCTCACGACAGCCCCCCAGGGGGACTGGAAGCACGCCGTTTCGCGGCAGAAACGGAGGCACATCCCCCAGCCCACGCCCTCGACCGCTGCCCCAGGGGCACGCTTGCCTCCCAGGCCTGCCGAGAGGATTCAAGGAGCTAGTCCACGTGTCGCGTGGGAACAGGGCAGACAGGGAAGTTGACAGCGACGACGGCTCCCCACTACCGCGGCCTCGCCTGCTGTGGGGACGGCACTGAGCACGGCGCCGGCGCAGCGACCACCAGCTCGGGCAACACTCCACCCCCGAGGCCCGCGCAAGCACGAGACGCGGGTAGCGGCACCCGCCTCGCAGGCGCCCCGTGAGGACTGAGGGACGCGGACAGACAGCGTTTGCCACAGAAACTACCGCTCCCGTCACGACCGCCGTCCTCCACGTCTCTCAGCCGCTCTGAGGACTGCGTTCAGAGCGGAGCGTCAGTGGCGGCTCCGCGCGCCGGCGCGCGAGGAAACCACGCGGACGCGCTGCTCCGGCCCCGAGGAGCCCCTCCCCCCGGGGGCCCCCGCCGCCCTCTGGCTCCGCCCGTGTGAACACGGCTGCGGAACAGGGGCCGACGTGGCGCCGCGAGAGCGCCCCGGGGACGGGGCCAGGACGCGGCGCCGGGACACCGCTGACCACCGGCCGCACGGCCGTTCCGCCCGCCCGAAGGGGCAGCCGAGACGCGCAGAGCCCGCGGCGGGCGAGGCGCGGAGCGAGCCGGCGCGGAGGCCACGGCGCCGGGCGCGTCCCTCAGCGGAGCCCGCGCAGCTGAGGAGGAGCGCCCGCGGCCGCCGCCGACCGCCGTTCGGGCCCGGCGCACACGGGCTTCCTGCCTGGCCTCAGGGGGACCCCTCGGCTGCGAGCCCAGAACCTCCGCAGAAGGGGAGGGCCAGCGCCCGCCCGCCCGCCCGGGGCCCGCTCACCGGCTCGCCTCGCCGTCCGCGCCCGGCTCGGCACGCCGCCGTCCGCTGTTCCTCAGAACCATCGCGCCGCCGCCGCTTCTGCGGAGAAATTTGGCGCGCTCCCACCAACTCTCGCGAGAGAGCGGAAGCACCCCGCCGCCCAATCAGGATGCTCGTTGCGCCCCGCCCCGCCGAACTCCAATCGCCGCTGGCGCCCGAGGGGAGGTGGCCCGTCGGGGAAATTAGGCGAGGTGTGCGCAGGCGCGCGGAGCTCCAATCGCCGCCGGCGCCCGAGGGGCGGTGGCCCGTTAGGGACTCCGGGAAAAGTGTGCGGAGGCGCGCGCCCCGCACGGCGGGGTCTGCGGGCGGCGCTGCGGACCGCGGCGGGGCGGGAAATGTCAGGCCGTCCCCGCCCGGCGCCCCGCGCCCCGCTCCCGGCAGGCTGAGGCGGGGCCGGCACCCGGGCGCGCGGCGAGCGGGAGGTGATGGCGCCGGCGCCGTCGAGGCTGCTGGCCGAGCCCGGGCTCGGGGCGCTCCCGCGGCGGGCGCTCGCCCAGTACCTGCGCCTCCTGCGGCTCTACCCGGTGCTCACCAAGGCGGCCACCAGGTCGGCGCGGGGGGACGGGACCGGGCGGGGGCAGCCCGGAGCCCGGACGGCCCCGGTGACCCCGCTACATAGGTGCCTCTTCCACGGGGGTTTGAGTGTGAAAGGCAAGAATCCCCGTGCCTCTGAATGACCCTCCAAAGACCGTAAATTAACCAGAAAGCTCAGCATATGCGGTTTTGTGTCTTCGGTTCCGAAGAGTAACTCAGGCACTGTGAAATGTGAACTCCAGGGAGCCCGACTAAAGGGGTGCACGGAGGACTGCCTGCAGACCTCTGCGCCTTTGGTCCCGCTGCCCTGGAGGGAGCGTCCCGAGACAGATGGGGCCCAGCTTCTCGCACAGCTTGTCTGTGCCTGCGCGTGTTCTGAGAGTTAGGATGGCGTTGAGGTAGACGCCTTGAGGAGCGCACAGGAGGCCTGGGCAGGGTGGGAGGTGTGCAGGTTTGTTTTCTGCGGCAGCCTTGCATTTGGGAGAAAACTGAAAGCGCTCTCGGTACTGCTGGGTAACTCCACCCTTTGATTTGGAGCACTAAACTTTTTATGAGACATTTCCCCCTTCATTACTTTAATTAATTTCATGAGTTTGTCCCTTTTTACTAGTTCAGTCTTTTGTAAATATGTACAGCGTGCTTCTTGCGTGCTGGGCCATCGGCAGTGATTAAGATAGGTAAGGTCCTTTCCCTCATGCAGCTGGCGTTCTAGTGAAGAGCCAGACAAAAAGCAGATAAATATGTAATACAGGTAAAGTGTCAGGGAAGTTTTATCTGAGGAGGTGACATCTGAACAGAAACCTGGATGAAGAGAGGGGATAGGCCATGCAAAGAAGGGAAGCAAAAGCTCTCCGGACAGAGGGCACAGCAGGTGCAAAGGTCTGGAGGGAGGAGCAAGCTATTGATGGAGGAGTAGAAAGAAGGTCTGTGTCCCTGGAGAAAATGAAGAGTGAGAAAGGGAGAAATGAGAAAGAAGTAGCCAAGGATCAGATCAAGAAGGTCCTTATCGTCCATACTAACAAGTTTGGATTTTATAGCTCAGAGAGCTTCTCAGAAGGCAACTATAGACCAACCCTTGGAGCGACTGTCTCTACCGTTTTATTGAAATTTTACAAGGAGATCCCTCATACACTTTGCCCAGTTTCCCCCATTGGAAACATTTTGTAAAATTGTAGTACATATCACAACCAGAACACTGGCATGGATACAGTCACAGATCATATTAAGACTTCATACTCAGCTTTCCTTGTACTCGTGTGTGCCTGTGTTTAGTTCTGTGCAGTTTTATCACATGCATAGGTTTATGTATCCACCACTACAGTCAAAATACAGAAAAGTTTCATCATAAGGATACTTCCTCTTGCCTTTTTATAACCACACACTCCCCCTTCCCACATGGTAACCTTTTGCAAAATTATAGTATAATATCACAATCAGGATATTGACATTGATACAATCCACTAATTGGAAAGCTTACTGTACTCCTGTGTTTTTGTGTGTGTGTGTGTAAGTTCCACTGTGTCTACGTTTTTATGTAGAAGCCTTACACTGTGGCTGCTGTAATAAGGACTCCTCTCCACCCCTCCCCAGCATAATCTCAGGAACACATGCCCTCCTGCAGTTGCTCCTGTTTTCTGATTACCTCTCTGTCCACAGTGGCATTTTGTCAGCACTTGGGAACTTGCTGGCCCAGATGTCTGAGAAGCAGCAGAAAAAAGAAAACTGCTCTCAAAAGCTAGATGTCAGTGGGCCTCTCAGATATGCCATTTATGGGTGAGTTCCATAAAGGGGCTGGTTTACCCAGTAGCAGACTAAGTGCTACAAAGCTAGGGTATCAAGAGCAAGTCTCTGGAATAATCTAATTTGGAAAAATAATTTTTAAAAAGCTTTGAAGTAATCATGGGAAAAATCAGAACGGTGGATAACATTAACCACTTATTTTATAGTTTTTATGTGGTCCTTATTTTGAATTGCATGGGTTGAGGAGGCTGTCTTAATTGGCCTGAGAGACCTGAGGGCAGATAACTCACCTGACCCTGAAGTCAGACTTCAAGACTCAAAGACCCTGAAAGAGGAAAACAGACTCAAATGTGGTCAGTTTCTCTTGTTATTTTCATATCAAAAACATCCAGAAAAGAAATACTTAGGTATCCTGAAAAATGTCCAGTTTCTGAACCACTTTTTTTTTTTTTGTGAGATCAGCCCTGTGCTAACATCTGCCAATCCTCCTCTTTTTTTTTTTTTTTTTTTTTTTGCTGAGGAGGATTGGCCCTGGGCTAACATCCATGCCCATCTTCCTCTACTTTATATGGGATGCCGCCACAGCATGGCTTGCCAAGCAGTGCGTTAGTGCACGCCCGGGATCCAAACCTGCGAACCCCGGGCCGCCGCGGCGGAGCGTGCGCACTTAACTGCTTGCGCCACCAGGCTGGCCCCTGAACGACTTGTTGAATTGCAATAGCACAGAGATTCAGGAGTTTTACCAATTAAGTCCACCCTGAGTTCTCTGGCCAACAACAGTGTTTGTATAGATGGATTATTTTGAAATCTTTTGCAACAAGAGTGATTTTTTTTCAGTTCAAAATTTACAAATATCATTTTTGTATCTGTGAGCATGCTAACTTTAGTCATTGCAGCTTTTTCTGCAATATATTTAAAGTTGTAATCCCCCCGATGGGGGGGCAGGGTTGAGTATACCCGAATCACCTGGGAGGCTTTATCCCATCACAGTTTCCATCCTCAAGACTTCCCTTCTCCTCCCACTGTGAACTCCGGCTCTAGGCCACTTCACCTTCTATGGCAGGGTGGGAAAAGACAACTGAGAACCACTTGTTTAAAGACTTTCATTGTCAGGTTGGAAGACCCTTGGGCTCTGTCCATCTGTCATTGCTGGATTTTATGGAGCTGTGGGTCTGTTGTCCCAATAGATGTAGTGGCTGGGTTCAGTTCTCTCCCAAGCACTTTACACTTTGGAAGAACAGTGGCAATACACACAAGCCAGTGTGCTCACTAGGTTTTGCTCTTGCTAATTACCCAAGAGGGTTTGATGAAAAGTTCTAACACCAGTGATGCTTCCAGTTATTTATTACCAAGCACCGTCTCTGAGCCAGGCCCTGTTCTGGGCACTGAACAGACAGGCATGATCCTGTCTTGTGGCGTTTACCTTCTAGGGGCGAAGAGAAAGCACTGTGTAACTAAACCAAGGAAATTGTGACATGTAGTGATAAATGCTATGAAGAAAGTGAACAGGGCCTGGAACGGAGAGTGGCTGGGACAGCGGTGGGTTCATCATGCAGGGCAATCAGGAAAGAACTCTCCAGGCTGACAGGGTTGAGAAGGAGTGGGCCATGTGAAGATTAGGGGGATCCAAGACAGGAACAAGTCTGGTCTGTGAGAGGCAGGAAAGAATGCTTGAAGTAGATTCGAAGAAAGCATATTTTCTAGAAGGATCACACAGACCTTTGTGGTCAGTGCTGAGGGACTACAGGGAGGCAGGCTTTAGGACCTGGGGTTTGGGGGTGAAGCTGGACCGCAGAAGGGCACGTCCAGAGAGGGGCAGTCCAGCTCACCCGCCACCACGGGGCCACAGGTTCTTCTTCACAGGGCCACTGAGTCACTTCTTCTACCTCTTCCTGGAGCACTGGATCCCTTCCGAGGTCCCCTTGGCAGGGGTCAAGAGGCTCCTCCTGGACCGCCTCCTCTTTGCACCGGCCTTCCTGTTGTTGTTCTTCTTCATCATGAACTTCCTGGAGGTTGGTCTCTGCTGTAGTACGACAGCTCTTCATTTGGCACAGGGATTCTTAATCTGGCATCGTGGGTGGAATTCAGAGGGTCTGTGAGCTTTTCGCTACACTCAAAGTTTCACATTTTCTTTTATGAATGTCAGAAGCCAACCACAGCGTATTAACAATACCTGTTGGTCCGCAGTAGAAATCACAGATATTTTGATATCACACATAAGTTCATTCCTTGCACCTGCTGTCAGGTCTCGTCACTGAATGTTAATAAATATGCACATATGCTAGTCTATCATAAAATTGTTTTCTGAATATTTTGATAACTGTATTTCAGTATAATTGGGTCCTTTGTAGTCCTATATATTTTATTTTATACATTACAAAACACGATTCTGAGAAGGGCATCTGTAGGCTTCATCAGACTGCCAAAGAGATCCATGGTACAGAAGTTTCAGACCCCTAATGATGTCGCAGAAGCCTGTGCTAACTCAGTGCCTAGACATTGTAAGTGCTTTGAAGAGGTTAACTTAGCAGCATAAACTTAACATCAGAACCCACCACATGAAAGGTGTGTTCACGTGTAATCACCGGGCACATCTGTTATCCTAATGTGTCCAACCTAAGTCCCTTCCCAGTTCAGTGGCACCTTCAAGCGCTCACCATCTCCTCTCTGTCCGCTGTGTGCCTGAGATGTGTCATGTTCTGCCCTGGAAGTAATTTGTTTCAACCAATCACAGCAGGTAAATTATTCTTTTTTTTTTTTATAATTTTATTTATTTATTTTTCTCCCAAAGCCCCAGTAGCTAGTTGTATGTCATAGCTGCACATCCTTCTAGTTGCTGTATGTGGGACGCGGCCTCAGCATGGCCAGAGAAGCGGTGCGTCGGTGCGCGCTGGGGATCTGAACCCCGGGCCGCCAGCAGCGGAGCGCACGCACTCAACCGCTAAGCCACAGGGCTGGCCCTGGTAAACGATTCTCACTCAGGTTTTATTTTGAAACAGCATCTCGCGTTCTTGTTACTGAGAACACCCCTTGTTGTCTAAAGTGACCCTGGGGGGAGGTAGGAAAGATGTTTAAACTTAACTGTGATTGCTAATAAGTCCCTAATAGTAAACTAAGAAATGTTTGGAAGTCCTTAGGAAATCTGAGGTAGGAGGAAGTAAAGGGTGCCCACATTAGAAATGAGGGTACCACAGTGTTTTCTTCTTTTTTCCTTCCAAATAAGGGAATGTATTTTCATTAAAAAACAAAAACCCTGTATGTTATGTCAAATGTTACCAAAGTGCATAGAGTACCCAACACATAAATCATATGTGTGGGACCACACTATTCCACACACACTACAGATGCTTCTGCTTCTAGCACTATTTGATCAGAGACATCGTGTGTTACAGACTGCACAGCATTCCACCATCTGCCTGTCCCTTTTGTGTAAGTATTCCTGTTTGGTTAATTCCTAGAACTGTGTCCCAAAAGGCTGTCCTTGTGTGTCCTCCATGCAGTGGTGCAGCATAACAGCAACAGCTGACATTTATTGACACTTGCCTTGTTCCAAGCTCTGCGTCCAGCGCTTCGTGTCATGTGAGCCCCACGTCAACCCCACTTGACAGCTAAGGGAGCTGAGGCCCACTCGGGAAGTAACTGGCTTTCGTGTCCTTGAGTCGGGATTCAGACACGGGCCTTGTGACTCCAGAGCTTTTCCCTCCTGGCTTTTTCCCCTGTGTCAGGCTGTCCCCCCACACCCTTCACCACCCTGATTGTATTTTTCTTTTAAGGAATTTGCAATCTCATAGGTGGAAAATATTTTAATTTACATATCTTTATTTGAGGTTGATCACCTTGTTATATGCTTATCTGCATTTCTTCCATGAACTTTGCTTATATTCTATTAGTGTCCTTGCTTTTCTATTACTGATTTATATATTTGTATATATTAAGGCTATCAATCCTTTGCCAAATACAAGTTGCAGATATTTTTTCCATTTTTTAGGTGTTTGTCTTTTAACTTCATATAAAGTTAGAACATTTGTATAAAGTTAAAAATTTTAAGTTATATAAATAAAGTTTTTTATAGTGTCTTTGTCTATTCTGGAGTTTAAAAAATTCATGTATTCAAATCTAGCATTCTTTTCTTTTGTGGTCTTCCTTAAAGGAAGATACTGGAAACATTCTCCTATACTTTCTTCTTCTAATAATTTTATTTTGTACATTTTGATAAACTCAAAGATAATATTCTATACTTTCCTCTAGTATTCTTCTGGTTTTATTTTTATTTATAGTGGGAGATATACTTCTGTCTTGGTGTTTTCCACTTAAATAGTAAGTTGTCTCATTACTGTTTATTGGACAATTCCCGGTATTTTGTTTTTGTTGAGGAAGATTAGCCCTGAGCTAACATCCATTGCCAACCCTCCTCTTTTTGTGAGGAAGATCAGCCCTGAGCTAACATCCGTGCTAATCCTCCTCTTTTTGCTGAGGAAGACTGGCTCTGAGCTAACATCTATTGCCAATCCTCCTCCTTTTTTCTCCCCAAAGCCCCAGTAGATAGTTGTATGTCATAGTTGCACATCCTTCTAGTTGCTGTATGTGGGACGCGGCCTCAGCATGGCCCGAGAAGCCATGCGTCAGTGCACGCCGGATCCGACCCAGGGCGAACCGTGGCTGCCAGTAGCGGCCAGCTGGCACCTAGCCGCTAAGCCACAGGGCGGCCCCAAAACCCTACAGTTTAAAAAACCAGTGTGCTAGGGTTTGGGGCCCTGCAGACCCTGGTGCCCCAATTTCCAACCCACCGCAGTGGGGACCGCTCACCGTCTGCATCTCCCTCTTCTCCAGGGGAGGGACACGGCCGCCTTCGCTGCCAAGATGAGGAGTGGATTTTGGCCGGCGCTGCGGATGAACTGGCGAGTGTGGACCCCGGTGCAGTTTATAAACATCAACTATGTCCCTTTGCAGGTGAGGCCGGCCGGCACCGCGCAGAGCCAGAGGGGCTTCACCCTCCACCAAAGACCATTTCCCACCAGCCTTTTTTTTCTTGCAACAATCTGGTTTTCTCGAATCTCGGTGTCGCCCCACGTTCGGCACTCCTTCTGGGGCTTTCCTCGCCGTCCGGAATCCTTAACAGTTCTGGATTCGGAGCGGGTCTCCCAAGCGGTGCCCACGCTTCATCCATGGATCCCGCAAACGTTTACAAAAGCCCCCCGTCCAGGGACAGCGCTCGGGGTCTCTGGTGACAAAGCGTTCCCACTGCCCGCGCAGCTGCCCAGGGGCGGCCTCACCTGCAGTGACGTCAGAGGCGCACCTGAGCGGCGGGTGGGCGGGGCCCCGAGGGTCGGGGCGGCCCCGGAACGAAGTGCCAAGAGAACGCGCCCTGCGGGGCTGTGAGTGATGGGCGCTCCGGGCTCCGGGGGCATCGGCGGCGGCCGGCCAGGAGGTGGTGGGACCAGGACGGTGGGAGCCGGGAGGGTCTGAGCAGGAAGCAGCCTCCGGGCCCCCTGCAGAGCGGGCGCAGCTGGCCGGCCAGGCGGCTGCACCGGTGAGGACCGCGCGCCACGCCAGCGAGGGAGGCCGGCGCTCCCGTCTGTGGCCCGGCCCCACCATTGTCCAACCTTTACACACCCTGCACGGCCCATCTGTGTCGGGCGCCCAAGACCACTCCCAGGGTTGGATATTTGCTAGAAGGGCTCACTGCCGAGATTTGTTACAGCCATGCAGCAGGGATGTACAACTGGATCCTAGGAATCCCGCGCAGGCGTCCTGTGCGCCCTCCCTCCATGAGGGTCACACAGAGCAAGCTCTCACCCACCAACAAAATGCAGCAACACGTGGTCCATGTTACTGCCCAGGGAAGCCCATTCGAGACCCAGCGACCAGGGTGTTTATTGGGGGCTGGTCACGGAGGCACCTCTGCCTGGCACATACCCAAATTCCAGACTCCCGGGAGATTCCAGACTCCCCGGAGAGCAGGTGTTCAACGTAAACCACTTTGTCTTTGCAAGCAGTCTAGGCACAGGGAGCCGTTTTTATCAGCTGGGGAAAATGGCAACACTACCCGGCCTCTCCTAGGACAGCAGCCTCTGGCCTGCACGTTAACCCTTTTCTGCACACCATCTAAGTAACCTACTTGAGACTAGCTCATAAAGGCTGGTTCCACCCCTGCCTTAGAGAGAGGAGAGAAAGAGACCTGGGCAGAACCTCCTTGGGAAACAGCTCTATTGGAAGGATGGGAAGAGGGAACGAGGTGCGAGCTTTGTAGACACACACACACACACACACACACACACACACACACACACCAGGAAGGAGCAGGAAGCCAGGAGAAGGCACAACAGACACCTGTAGCAGATGTTGCAGGGAGTTAAAGCAAAATGAAAATCAGTTTCCATTGGCTTTAAGGATGACCCTTATCAATGACCTTCCCCAGAGCAATTTCAGTGGCGGGATGGGGCTGGAAGCCAGATTGCTGTGAATTGAGGAGTGGGTGGGGAAGTAGAAAAGAAATTGCAAGTCTAGAAAATTCTCTCAAGAAGTTTGTGAAGAGGTGGGGACAAAGGACAGTTAGAAGAGGGCCAGGGGAGGGGCCGGCCCCCTGGCTTAGCAGTTAAGTGTGCACGCTCCGCTACTGGCGGCCCGAGTTCGGATCCCGGGCGCACAGACACACCGCTTGTCCAGCCATGTTGAGGCGGCGTCCCACATACAGCACTAGAAAGATGTGCAACTATGAGATACAACTATCTACTGGGGCTTTGGGGAGAAAAAGGGAAAAAAAGGAGGAGGACTGGCAATAGATGTTAGCTCAGTGCCCGTCTTCTTGGGCAAAAAGAGGAGGATTGGCATGGATGTTAGCTCAGGGCTGATCTTCCTCATAAAAAAAAAAAGAAGAAGAGGGCCAGGGGAGAAGGCTTTGAAGCTGTGTTATATGCACAATGCAGATGCGCACATGCTCACCCTAAGGACGGGAGGGATGGGATTGGGATAGGCAGAGAGGCGCTTTAGACAGAGGGCCCTTCTTCCCTATGACAAGAGAGGGGAGATGACTGTTTACTGGGGACTTCCTGTTCACCCCTTCTCTTTCCTCTGGGAGGACAGAGGGCAGATCAGGCTGGACTGAGGGGAGAGGCTGAGGGATGGGTATTTTGAGGGGCGTAAAGGAAGGGTAAATTTGTGATGAACGGGAGAGGGAGCTGACTGGAGACCCTCTCGCATGGGCCTGGGCTTGAGGGAGGTGAGACGGCAGGGATGAACGAGGTTGTTCCAGGGAGCGCAACTGAGGGACAGGAAGGTCAGGGAACTACCGCTATGGGGCGTGGATTCTGAGATACATAGAGAAGGAATAACAACGTGAGGAATGGCTGAGAATGGGGAGAGGCTGGAAAACGGAACTCTTCTGAGTGGTTTAGGGACAGCTGCAAGGTTGTAGTCCGAGTTTCCATTTTAGGCGGTTGCAGGTGAGTGCTTAAGGGACAGTGGAATTTAGTCAACAAATATTTATTGAGCACCTACTGTATGCCCCACTGCTCTGGACGCTGGGAATACAGTGATTAACGAGATAGACCAGACTGCTACTTTCGCGGAGCTTATGTGCCGCGGAGACTCAGTAACTGACTAAAGGTCATGTCAGGTGGGGGTACGTCTGTCAGATCATTGAAGCATGGTAATGGGACAGTGACACGTTAGAGTGAAGAGCAGGGCATGGGCGTGTCAGGGAAGGTCTGGGTAAAGCCACCCGCACAACCGCGGGCCCTGGGGTGAGAGGCTAAGCCAGGAGCTAACGTGCTCAGTAGAGGAAGGTAAGGGACAGTTACTGTTTTACCTCCTCGCCTGTAAACATCAGGCAGCAACTGTTTGTCCTCCTAACCCTTCTCTGCTGGGGACCGAGCACAGTGCTTGTACACAGTAAAGGCTCAGTAAATACAATAGTGGGTGGGCGCACCGCCCAACGAATGAACTCTGTCCGGGGGGCCAGTGCCTGATAAGTGCGGTCAGGGCCTTGCACTTACACGGCCTGTCTGTGTTCTTTGGCAGTTCCGGGTGCTTTTTGCCAACGTGGTGGCTCTGTTCTGGTATGCCTACCTGGCCTCTCTGGGGAAGTGAAGATGGCCTGGAGAGAATGTCAGACGCACTGCTGACACAGGTCCGGGGGAAACGCTCATCTGCCCAGGGTGAGAGGAGAAACAACCCAGCCCGGACTCTATTTGACTCTAGATCATGTGATTCAAGATGCTCTAAAATGAAGGAGAAATAGAAACCTATTAATGTCAGAATCTTGTGTTTTAAAAAGGCAATAGCTGTCTTCAGGTGTTGCTGCCCTAGAAACTTAACACACAGTAGAGATGATTTCACTTGTCACCTTGGATTGAATTAGGATCACAATAAAATTTAAAGTAGCTTTTTCAGTGGTGATTTTCTCAGAACGATTGTTGTTTCTTTGTAAAAATGTGTGGTCAGAGGGCTGCCCTCAGATTTTTTTTCTTTTTTTAAAATTGTGGTAAAATATACAGTGCTACTGCTTAGCTACCTGGCGGCATAGGAAAAAGGGCCTTCTAGACCACGATGTTCCTCTGGCGTTCTGAGAGGCCCTATGATGAATATATGCCACCCTTCCTGCTGATTTCTTTCTGCTCTCCTATTGCTCATTGACATTAACCCTCCCCGCCCCACCTTCTCACTCGTAGAACACTCCTTCCTGGTAGTATCCCATCCTTGTTTCACAGATGCCATATCCCTTGGGATCTTAATTATATATTTTTTGGAATTTTCTTCTGTCCCATATGCTGTTTCTATTTTCTCAGGGTTCATTTGTTTGTTTGTTTTCTTGTTTGTTTGTTTGGATCTTTGTCTTTCAAGATTTCCTCAAATGTCTGTTGATCCTTGATTGTGCAGCATTGTTGGAGAGTCACAGCCACTCAGACATTCTCTGAAGCTTAGTGTATGTGGGCTGCACTTGTCAAATGGTACCTTCACTGTGGGCTGGCCAGTCATGACCCAGTTCTGTTGGGGATCAGGCATCCTCAATGACTGAGGCCTGTTCTCTTGGGCTGGTCAGTTTCCCCAGAGAGGAATCCTTTAATTTCTTGCCTGGAGGGAAGTATGGTGGTTGTGGTGGAGCATGGTATAAGCCTTGTGGCCAACGTTCGGTGGCTAACTGTAGGAAAGGGGTTAGAGGTCCCACCATTAGTATGTGAACTTCATATGATCTCATCTTTATTACTGCATCCCAATCTCGCCTGTCTGGTGTTCCCAAACCCAGAGTCCTTCTGGTTAAAATCCTCTGGAATGAAATTTCTCTAGTTTCCTGCCATGAAGGAGATGAGGTTTTCACCTGAATGTACAGGAGATGGAGGGCGTGTAGAGGGCAACCTCTTAGAGATTTTTAATCAGTCCTCCTGTATTTAACCCCACCCACCGTCCTCAGAGGTGGGGCTAGTGCCTGTAACTCCCCAGACTCTTCTAGACTCTCTGGACTAAATGATCTTGTTTCTTGGCTTCCCTCAATGCAGGCAACTGATGTTCCATCTTCTCAGGTCAATAATAATCTGATTTCCAGATTCCAGAATTTTGTCAACTCTTCTTTTTGTTTCTTCTTGTGGACTCAAGTATGTCCTTGTGGATTTGTCTTTTCTTTTCCTTTTAAAATCTTTGTAAATCTTCCTTTTAAAATCTTACCCGGTGGCGTAGTGGTTAAGTTCACACACTCCACTTCGGCGGCCCAGGGTTTGTAGGTTCGGATCTCGGGCGCGGACCAACGCACTGCTCATCCAGCCATGCTGTGGCAGTATCCCATATACAAAAAAGAGGAAGATGGGCACAGATGTTAGCTCAGAGCTAATCTTCCTCAGCAAAAAGAGGAGGATTGGTGATGAATGCTAGCTCAGCGCCAGTCTTCCTCTCACACACACAAAAATAATAAATAAAATAAAAATTTAAATCTTTTTATTATCGTTTCAGTAAGTGACCTCCTAGAAGAAGGAGACATAAATGTTTAGGTTCAAGACATCATGTTTAAGCAGAGTTCTGGGTATTTCTGTGGAATAGATTCAATCTCCAAAAACCAGAGTGATTTTTTAAAGATGTAAATCACATCATGTCAATTCCCAACTTAAAAACCTGCAAAGATGATCTAGCAATTCCATTTGTGGATATACACCCAAAAGAATTAAAAACAGGGACTTGAAAAGATATTTGCATACCCATGTTCAGAACAGCGTTATTCGTAAAAGCCATAAGGTGGAAGCAACCCAAGTGTATTCAGCCATAAAAAGGAAGGAGATTCTGATACGTGCTAGAACATGGAAGAACCTTGAGGACAGTATGCTGAGTGAAATATACCAGTCCCAAAAGGACAAATACTGTCTGATTTCAATCCTATGAAGTCCCTAGAATAGTCAAATTCAGAGACAGCAGAATGGTGGTCACTAGGGTCTGACGGAGGGGAAATTAGTTAACAGTGAGAGACAGAGTTTCAGTTTGGGAAGATGATCAAGGTCTGGAGCTGGACAGTGGTGATGGTTGCATGACAATGTGAATGTGCTTAATGCCACAAAACTGTACACTTAGGGCTGGCCCAGTGGCGCAAGTGATTGGGTGTTCGCGCTCTGCTGCTGCAGCCGGGGGTTCGCCGGTTCGGATCCTGGGCACACACTGACGCACTGCTTGGCAAGCCATGATGTGGCAGTGTCGCACATAAAGTGGAGGAAGATGGGCACGGATGTTAGCCCAGGGCCAGTCTTGATCAACAAAAAAGAGGAGGGGGCCAGCCTGGTGGCTTAGCAGTTAAGTGCACGCGCTCCGAGACTGGCGGCCCTGGTTCAGATCCCGGCGTGCACCACGCACCGCTTCTCCGGCCATGCTGAGGCCGGGTCCCACATACAGCAACTAGAAGGATGTGCAGCTATGACATACAACTATCTACTGGGGCTTTGGGGGGGGGGAAGGAGGAGGATTGGCAATAGATGTTAGCTCAGAGCTGGTCTTCCTCAGCAAAAAGAGGAGGATTAACATGGATGTTAGCACAGAGCTGATCTCCTCACAAACAAACAAAAAAAGAAACTGTACACTTAAAATGGTTAAGACCGTACGTTTTACGTTATGTGTATTTTACCACACACAGTAAAAACAAGAAAAAACCCTGTCCCATGTCCCACAACCCCAATCCTTCCCTGGACCTAGAATCCCAAGCTCTCATCTGCAAGGCCCGCCTCCCACCCCCCACCCCTGCTGCAGCTCCTCGGCCCTGAGGCGCGGGTGCCCCACGGCGCCTTCGCAGGCCCGCGCCGCCGGTCCCGCCCGCCCCCTGCGCGCGCAGGTGCGCCGTGGCGCCCCCGAAGGCGGCTCCACGGGGCAGCGGCGTGCGAACACTTCGCTGGCAGGCAAGAATAACTCCGCCCCGCCGAGTGCTCCGCCCGCACCACCACGCCCCCGCGTCTCTGTTCCCGGAAGTCGCTGGGGCCGGCCGGCGATCCCCACGGCCCGCGCGCCACCCATCGGCCGGAAGCGGACGCCCGAGGAAGCGTGTCCCTCGCGGCGCGCCGTCCGCGCCGGAGAGCGCCTGCGCGGGGCCGGCGCGGGAGGGCCGGCATGGCGTTCCGGCAGGTGCTGCAGTTGGCCGCCTGCGGCCTGGCGGGCGGCTCGGCCGCTGTGCTGTTTTCGGCTGTTGCGGTGGGAAAGCCTCGCGCGGGCGGGGACGCGGAGCCGCGCGTGGTCGAGCCGCCAGCGTGGGCAGGGGCCGCGCGCCCCGGGCCCGGCGTCTGGGACCCCAACTGGGACAGGTGCGGGGCCGGCGGGTGGGGGCCGGCCTCCGTGCCCTCCGTTCGGGCCGACGTGGTCGGCGAGGCAGAGGGGCGGGCGAGGCAGGCTGCGGGCGGGTTTCTCTTTCGGTTTTGGCCGCAAGACGAGCTGCGATGTGGGCGTCCCTCGACCCCTTAGCCTCAGCTCCCGGTCTGTCCCATGTCCCACCCACCCCTCTGAGCCTCGGCTCCCCTCTGTCCCATGTCCCATGGACCCCTCCTCTGAGCCTCGGCTCCCGTCTGTCCCATGTCCCACTCCCCCCTCCTCTGAGCCTCGGCTCCACCCCTCTGAGCCTCGGCTCCCGTCTGTCCCATGTCACCCCCCCCCCCAGCCTCAGCTTCCGTCTGTCCCATGTCCCACCAACCCCTCCTCTGAGCCTCGGCTCCCCGTCTGTCCCATGTCCCACCCACCCCTCTAAGCCTCAGCTCCCATCTGTCCCATGTCCTACCCACCCTTCTGAGCCTCGGCTCCCATCTGTCCCATGTCCCACTGACCCCTCCTCTGAGCCTCGGCTCCCATCTGTCCCATGTCCCACCCCTCTCCTCTGAGCCTTGGCTCCCCGTGAGTCCCAGGGTGGTTTTGAGGAACGAATACAGCGGTGCCTGGACAGTGCCTGGCACACAGGGAAGCCCAAGGTGGTCATTTTCAGTCCTAGACAGAGGACTGGGACCTCTCTGTAGGGCTGTCATCCTTGTTTCCTACTCTCAATTTCTGAATCCTCGAATTGGATGATGGCATATTGATCCTGTCTTTGCCTAACAGCTGAGAGAAAGAGATGGATGTTGGTTGAAGAATGATGGCCTGGTGCTCAGAAGGGCCTCTTTGCAGGAAAGGTGTGCAAGGACTTGACCAGCAGACATCTCCAGGGGTCTTGGGTCAGTACCTGATCACTAGCCACAGGTCCTTAGTGAGCTCTTGAAATGTGGCTTCTGTCATCAGGAAACGATGTTTAGTCTTGTTTAATGTTAATTAAACTTAAAAACCAAAGCAGTGCAGATTTTTTATTGTTTATGTGTTGAAATGATAGTATTTTTTGATAGATTGGATTAAATAGAGTTATTGAAATTTCATCTTTTTTTTTTACTTTTTAAATGTGTCTACTTGGAGATTTAAAATTACGTCTGTTGCTGGTCTGTTTTATTGGACAGCACTGCTCTGGAGTCAGGGAGTGGCCATCATGGGATGGTTCACCCAGTCCCAGCTCCTTAGTACTTGATACTTTGCTCTGAGTGAGGGGGCACAGAACTAATACTTATTTTTAGCCCAGTTATATCAGGAACTTCATAGGTAATCATTTTTCTCACCTTTGATTTTAAAAAAATAAACATTTTAGAATAGTTGGAGGTTTACAGAAAAATTGCAGAGCTAGTAGAGTTCCTGTATACTCTACACCTAATTTCGTCTGTTGTTAACATCTTACACTAGTATGGTATATTTGTCGCAGTCGGTGAACCAACCAAAATTGATATGTTGTTATTAACTGTCGTCCGTGCTTTATTGAGATTTCCTCAGTTTTCACCTATTGTCCGTTGTCTCTTCCAGGACCCCACATGACAGTTTGTCCTCATGTCTCCGCAGCTCCTCTTGGCTTTGACAGTTTCTCAGACTTTCCTTATTTTGATGACTTGGACAGTTGTGAGCAGTGCTGGTCAGGGCTTTTGTGGAATGTGTCTCGACTGGGATGTGTCTGGTTTTCTCATGAATGGACCAGGTCATATTCTCTTTTTTAAATGTCGGTACAGTCTTCCTAATTTCTTAGGTCTTTTTAAGGAAACAGATTCACTCTGAGGTTAAAGGATTTGCTTGAGGTAGAACCGGACTCCAGCTTTATTGGTTGAAGCTGTATTTGCTCACTGAGTCTAGATTTATGGAAGCAGGGGCTGTCCATGCTGGAAGGTTCCAGAGCCTTATCCAGTGAAATCTCCAGCCTCTTCCTGGGTCACTTCATCCAGTTCAGGCTTCCTGTGTCTGTGCCTGTAGTTCCCGGATGTCTTCTCGGCTCAGCCGCAGGCTCCCACGTGCCTAGCCACGCAGCATCTTGGCCTGCTTGTGCTACGGGCACCCCAGGTTCACACGGCCCCGCCAGAACCCTTGAGTCACCACCACTCCCCTCAAAACTTATTCTTCCATGACTCTGTCTCAGCTAAGTACATTGTTTTCCCAGCTCTGCCTTTTATTAACTTCAGTTCCGTGAGCCACCAGGCATGCCTGTCTTCACAAGACTTGGTCGTTTCTCAGCATCTTTGCTGTGGCTGTCCCCACTCTGTCAGCCGCTTCTCAACATTCCAGCAGCGTCTCCGATAGACTCCATGGTAACAGGAATGTTTTCTTCCTCACTGTCCAATGTGATAACCACTATCCTGTGTGCATTTAAAATTTGTTTAGTGCTACTGGGGAAATACGGTTTTATTTAATTTTCATTATTTTGAATTTAAGTAGTCACATGCCTAGTGGCTACTATTGGACAGCACAGTTGCAGACTCTGCTTCAGTGTCCCCTTCACCACACTGGCCGCCCCCTAGGCACTTCCCAGCTGCCCTCCCACAGCCACGCCTTCCTGTCACCTGGTTCCGTTTTCTCCGTGTCACTGATCACCTTGTTGTTATTATCCACCTCTCCTTACTAGAATGTAAGTTGCACAAGGGCTTTGTTTGTTTGTACTGTTTACCATCCAGTCGCCTGGAACAGGCCTGGCAGCACTCAGCTCTGGGCTGAGTGAGATGTGCCCCAGGAGGCTGGCCTCTCCAGAGCCAGTGGCAGAAAGCAGAGTGCCGAGGGCACTGGCTTCTCCCCTGTGCCTTCCCAAGACGGAAAGACCATCTTGTCAGAAATATCCAGGATGACTTGTGAACAGGAGTCAGAGGACATACCATCTCATATTTCAACATTAGGCGAGAACCACTGTCCCTGGTCAACCTGCGGAAGAGGAACCTGGAATCTGGAGAAGAGGAACTGGCCTCCAGGCTGGACCACTACAAAGCCAAGGCCACGCGGCACATCTTCCTCATCAGGCACTCCCAGTACCATGTGGACGCCTCCCTGGAAAAGGACCGCACTCTGACACCCCTGGGTACGTGGTGGGGGCTCGGGACCCGGACTGACCCCCGAGCCCGGCCTTCTTGGACCTGTGTCAGAGACTTGGCCCAGATTCGAGCATTGTCATTATCATAATTATTAGCCTAACTCCGACACATGACAGCCTTTAAAAATGTCCTCAGCTTTAAAAAATACAAGGGTTAGGGGCCGGCCCCGTGACTTATCAGTTAAGTGCGTGCGCTTCGCTACTGGCGCCCCGGGTTCGGATCCCGGGCGTGCACCGATGCACTGCTTCTCTGGCCATGCTGAGGCCGCGTCCCACATACAGCAACTAGAAGGATGTGCAGCTATGACATACAACTACCTACTGGGGCTTTCGGGAGAAAAAGGGGAAAAAGAGGAGGAGGATTGGCATGGATGTTAGCTCAGGGCTGATCTTCCTCACCAAAAAAAAAAAAATACTACAGTTGGGGGCTGGCCCTGTGGCGTAGCGGTTAATTGCACGCGCTCCGCTGCTGGCAGCCCGGGTTCGGATCCCGGGCGTGCACTGAGGCACCACTTGTCAGGCCATGCTGTGGCAGCGTCCCATGTAAAGTGGATGAAGATGGGCAAAGATGTTAGCCCAGGGCCAGTCTTCCTCAGCAAAAAGAGGAGGATTGGCATGGATGTTAGCTCAGGGCTAATCTTCCTCACCAAAAAAAAGCTATGGTGGATCCTGCTTGCAGACAGTCGAATCCAAAGCACACAGCAGAGGTGTCTACTCCCTGCTGCTCTGCAGGGTGGCATGCTCTGGGCGCTGTTTTGCTTGAGTTGATTTTTTGTTGAAGATCCTTCTATTCAGCACTTGCAGATCTGTCTGTTGAGAGTCTGCTTCACAGAAATAAACACGCGAGACTGAGTGACGGCAGCTCTGACTGTCCCTTTGGCAGAAGAGTGGCTTTTTGCAGTTTCTTGCTGTTGTGAGCAATGCTGCTGGGCGTGTGCTTCCAGCTTGGTCTTTGTGGCCGTGTGCAAGCGTATCCACAGGAGAAATTCCTAGGAAAGGAACTGCAGGGTGGTCTGAGGTAGTGTTTAAACTTTTAAAAGTTTCTTTGTTTAATGGGATATTACCCATTTGTGTGCATATTAAAAATTCAGGTGGTGTAGAAGGGTTAGTGGTCTGTTCTCCAGCCAGCTGTGTCCCCCCCCAACCCCCACTGCTCCAGGTTCCAGGTGCACAAATGGGAAGTGAAGCCATGTCTGTGAGTGGCACTGCATCCAGCTGAATCCAGCTGAACTTTTTTTTTTTTTAAAGATTTTATTTATTTATTTTTCCCCCAAAGCCCCAGTAGATAGTTGTATGTCATAGCTGCACATCCTTCCAGTTGCTGTGTGTGGGACGCAGCCTCCGCATGGCCGGAGAAGCGGTGCATCGGTGCGATCCCGGGATCCAAACCCGGGCCGCCAGCAGCGGAGCACGCACACTCAACCGCTAAGCCACGGGGCTGGCCCTGAATCCATCTGAACTTTCTGAGGGCATTTTCAACTAGATTCTAAGATATATTTGAGGAAAGCCATTGGTATTTACACCCAGTCTGTACTTGGTAACACTGAGCTCATCGCGTCTTTATGTGTTGACATCTGCAATGGCTGCACAGCTGGCGGATCACTGGCATGCTGAGACTCTCAGTCTTTGGACAAACTTGAGTAAGAATGGAGTGAGGGACCCAGAAATAGTAACAAAGTAGTAAACAGGATCCCAGCCAAACTTTAGCAATGCTCAATCTTGGTCATTGTTTTTAATGTTTTTTCTATATGGGGCTGAAGGTAACTGGATTATCTCTTTAATTCCTGACCCCGTCTTCTCCCCACCCCTAATGGTGTTTGGTAAGGACTGAAGTATTTGTGAGGTAAGCAAAAGAAGGACTGCGGTTTTGTGTAATTCTCCGGTGTACTTCACTTCCTAGGTCGTGAACAGGCTGAACTAACTGGTCTCCGACTTGCAAGCTTGGGGTTGAAGTTTAACAAAATCGTGCATTCTTCCATGACCCGTGCAATAGAAACCACTGACATCATCAGCAAACACCTGCCAGGTGAGTGCCTGTCTGGGTCCCTCAGCAGCAGGGAGGGAGGGAGGAGGGAGCAGGCGCGCTGAGTCTCTGTGCTTCTCTGCAGGCGTCCGCAAGGTCAGCACAGACCTGCTGAGGGAAGGTGCCCCCATTGAGCCCGACCCGCCCGTGTCTCACTGGAAGCCTGAGGCTGTGGTAAAAACGCCCCCACAATGGTAGTCTTCCTCCCCGGGGAGCAGCCTCCACTCTACCTGGTTGGCTCACTCTCCCCACCCCCTCCTCTCCTGCTCCCGCAGTGACGGGCCATCCTTTTCCTGACGTCGGCATAGCCTGTGTGCCACCTCCATACTTATGATTCTTTGCTCTGCCCCCTAGCAGTATTATGAAGATGGAGCCCGGATCGAGGCCGCCTTCCGGAACTACATCCACCGGGCAGATGCCAAGCAGCAGGAGGACAGTTACGAGATCTTCATCTGCCATGCCAACGTCATCCGCTACATCGTGTGCCGGTGAGGGGTCTCGGGCGCCCTGGCCCAGCTGCTTCCTGCCAGCCTGGCCGGCGCTGCCTCTTTCCCGTCTCATGACCTCCATGCTTCCCCCAAGGCCTAGTCGGTTGTCTGGCAGAATCTTTCAGTTTGAAGTTTCTCATGATTGTGTTTTAGGAATAGCACAGATGCACTCTGCTCATCCCAGCGTGGGTCAGGTGCCCGAGGTCGATGGCTTTTCCCGGCAATGCTAACATAGTCACTTGGTTAAGGTGCTGTGTGCGCTGGACTTCCCGTTGGTGATCGATAAACGACTTGGGAGACAACACTTACATCCCATTTCCCTCAGACATACTGGTGCATTTTAGCACCTGTTGGTGGATCCTGCCACATCAGTTACTATGGTGGTGTTTGCCTAGTGGTGGTGTCGTGTTTCCCTTCATTCATTAATTGGAATTCTTTTCTAAGAACTGACTCTTCCCCTCTGTTTACTGATTTGCATGACTGTGGACTCCGGGACCTTGGTTTTGGGCTGTGGATTATACTTCATTTCCCACACTGGTCACTCCGCTGCCCCAGTTACTGCAGCTGTGGCTGCTGGGAGCTCCTTCTGGGAGCTCCTGTGTCCTTTGGACCTGCCCTTACTTCCTGGCACCACAGAAAGTTCCAGGGCTCTTTTAAGTGACACCTGTTCTGAGCAGCAGCCACCTGTCACAGAGGGCCCTGTAGGTGGGAAGGCCAGCTGGGTGCTTATGTATTTGACCAAATACCACTTACAGCAAAACTTGAAATAACTGGAACCCTGCCCCCCCCCGGATCCATTAGAAGGTGTTTGTCAGGTGCTTCAGTAGCTGAGGGGGGTTCCTCTTCTTGTGTGACGATGAGTTTGGCAGTGGCAGGACAGGACACAGCACAGCCAGCAGGCCCGTGGTGCTGTCCAAAGCCAGGCCCGAGGTTTCTGCTCACTGTGTTTGACCCTCGGACCTGTCACCAGGGCTGTAGGGGGCCATTTCCCCTCAGAGGTCATATGCTTGGCCCCCTATGATGAGAAGCCCAAGGGTGCGGGGAAAGTGCCTGTGTCAGGGGAGCCAGGGTTCTCAGCTCGCTTATAGGGGCTCCAAGCCAGATCGAGCGCTGCTGGGGAATGGGGCGGGGTGGGCATCAGACAGGTGGGCACCTGGCTCCACACCCTCCAACCACAGTCTCAGAGCGCCTGGCTCAGCAAGTACCTGCTTTCTGGGCACCATCATGTTTGCTGCTCTGGGCACCCATTAATGAGCCACTTGGGTGATTTTGTGCTGTGTAAACACTATGTTGTCCCATATCCTGGGAAAAGGCAACCTGAGCAGTCACTAGGAGGTGACCCCACTGCTGAAAACACACCAGAAATAACGGGACTTGGAGTAGAGGCTACCTGTGTTACGCACAGGGCTACAAGGAGCCAAAGTGTCACATTCACAATACGTGAGGGCACTCTGTGCTGCTAATTCAGCAGAGAGCACTCTGAAAATTGTGAAGGATGACACTGAGGAGGCTAAAAAGCAGTGTGAAGGTAGTTATTCCTTTAAGCTGACAAAACTCAGGGCAGGGAAAATGTAGGCTGACGGCTGCAAAGCAAGCCGCAGGAATGCCGCTGTCCACGCCGACGCTCTGAGGCATAAGGGGTGTCCCATGACTCAGATGAAAGTGATAGCAGTTCTGGGCTTTTCAGCAAATACTAACTGTGCGTAAAAAGTGTTAAGAATGTTAAAATGCTGAAGGTTGTGGATGATACCATCCTCCGTCCCTCCCTGGGGAGAACGGAGCAGGAAGGGCTCTGTTGCACTATCGATCGCCCCCCCCACCCCTTTTGTTACACTGGAAAAACAGAAATTAAATTGTGTGCACTTTTAAGAATTGGTGTATTTCTGACTCACATGCAAACCTTGAGTTGGGTTGAGCCCCTGCCCCAGAGAGGGGCTGGGCTGCCACCTTACTCCTTATTTGACGGGTTGGCATCAGCCTGGCAGCTCCTTCCTGAGAAATCCCTTGCTTGAAAATGGGAGGGACTTACTGATGGTCCCAGCCTGGAGAAAGTCTGCTCTGAGACCTTATCTGGGGTTGGGTGGTGGTAGCTTTGCTGAGACCTTGGCCCATTTTAAAGACAAAGCCCCCCCATTCTAGCATGTTCTTCTTCCCCAGGGCACTGCAGTTCCCTCCAGAAGGCTGGCTCCGCCTTTCCCTCAACAACGGCAGCATTACCCACCTGGTGGTCCGGCCTGATGGCCGAGTGGCACTCAGGACCCTCGGAGACACGGGATTCATGCCTCCTGACAAGATCTCCCGCTCCTGAGGGCCGCTTTGAGGCCCTGCTCTCCTCAGCCCCCTGCCCGGCTGCAGCGTGGGTGCCGCCAAGAACACGGGCTCCTTCCCTCTGTCTTCCCTCCACAGGCTACTATTCATTTCTCCAGGACAAGGTGGCAGAAAAGTAGAAGTATCTAAAATGCAGCATTTCAGTACTTCTGGCCCAGGATGGAAAAGGGAAACATTCAGATCTGATTAGCCTGATTTCTTTCACATGGTTTTCTGCATTACTCTCGTCTACCAGGACGAGCCTGTGGGGTTTAAGGAGGCCTGTTTCGGGGACTGGACAAGGCCTCACAGATGCCATCACTGCAAGGACCATGGCAGATCCGCACCGAAGGGTCTCTGGTCATGGCCACACTAGCTGCATGACCCCTTCGACGCTCCATCAGCAAACCTGGACAGGCACGAGGACTCAGAGGAGGGCGCCAGTGCTTCCACTGCGCTTCATGCGTTCTCTTCATTTCTTAAAACGCTTTTCTCAAATATTTATCAATTCAAGATTCTCATCTGGGTTCTTGCTTTGAACACCCATTTCTCACTAAAGTTACACACCTCTGACACTGCTGGATCTGAGCTCAGCCATGTCGTTAGGCTTTTCAGGCACACAGGAGCACCTTGGCAGGTGAGGGAGGTGACTTGACCTGCTGGTCTCATGGGACGGGCTGGGCGGTGATGGCCCCGGAGAGGGTCCTGTTTCAATAAAACATCCAACAGTTCAATCTTTGTTTTCCTGTGGCTGTTAATCTTTTATGCTTATGGATTAAAAATATTTAGACATAATGTGTACATTTTAAATGTTCTGTTAATTTAGTACATTTTAAATGTTAATTTAGGAAAAACAGTACAATTTCTATAAAGTGGTTATGAACATTTTCTGCAGTCATTGCAACTAATGGGGATATTTGATCCATTTCTCTGTCAACTTTGGAAATAACTACAAAATAAATTTTATTTTACTGTTTTTTTCAAAGTACGAATTGTGAATGTTTTAAAGAAAATAGGAAGCCTGTGCAGCGCGACAAATGGCAGCCCCAAACTTACTGAAACAGTTTCAGTGGAAAGCTCTTTTCCGCAGTATTTCATGTCCCCAGGGCTGATGGCTTTGCCAGGTGTCTGCCCACCAGGGGCCTTTGTTTGTTACGCTCTGACCCAGGACAGTGAGCTTGATAAATGGTTCTCTAGAACCAGCAACCAATGCACCGTTTTTCTTTTGGTGAAGAAGACTGGTCCTGAGCTAACATCTGTGCCAGTCTTCCTCTATTTTGTAGGTGGGTTGCCACCACAGCATGGCTTATTGAACAGTGGAGGTCCATGCCTGGGATCCAAACCCAGGAACCCAGGCTGCCAAAGCAGAGCACACTGAACTTGAACCATTATGCCACCGGGCCAGCCCCAGTGCACCATTTTCTAAGAATAGTTTTGACAAATAAGCCAGGGGCTGTGCCAACTTCTAAAACCAGAGAGTAACAGGTGGCACTCACAACTGAGCTCAGGTGTGAACGAGGCCAGGAAACTGAAGGGCCCCACAGGGCCTCACACCCCACATGAAGTCTAAGCCCTGGACCCTCTGGCCTAGGATGCCTCAAGGTAGGTGGTGGGTCCCCTTCCCGATTCCCTCGAGGGGTCTGCAGACCTGCCTTTTCAGCAGCACGTCTGCCCTTTACACTTGACCTTTGAGAAACAGGGCAGCATTTCAAAAACCAGAAATGAGCCCACATGCGGGTTCAGGGAGGAGGGGAACAGACAGACACGTGACAGATGACACACGAGACACGGCCAAGGAGCAGAAGGGAGGTTGTTGGGATGGGTCAGTTACAGGGGCCGAGTGACATCGTTATGGAAATTGTTCCCTGAGGTGGGACAGATGACTGAAGACTTCTGAAACGTCCATAATGATAGTTTGGCCAAAACGAAAATTGCACACCAGGAACCTGTGTAACATGAGGGAGCCTGAACTGACACCTGGGAGTTTGTTCCTACTGACTGTGTCATGTTGCTGTTTATTCCAAAAAATTTTCTTCTGAGACAGCTGCAAAATGAACTTAGCTAGAGAATACTATGGGTTTTATGCACAAATGCAGAATGTCAGTGCAGGACACAAGAAGAGCAGGTGCTGAGAACAGCCCAGTGGGCAGACCTGGCTCAGGAGGACAGGCCGGCGACACATCTGACGACGTCTGAGATGACGCCCTGATGCAGCAGCTACCCCTCAACCTGCCATGTTCTCTGGAAGCTGTGCAAGTTTCTGGAAACATCCAAAAATTCCCAGAGGATTTGTCTGCGGTCCTTGCCGCGTGCAGCAGACACTCCTAAAATTTTAGAACACTGTGGCTCCTGCTTTCCCCCCAGAAGTTAACAGGGAACTTTCTAGTGCCCTCTTGCACTGCAGCCCCTGGCCCAGCACCCACCCACCTCATGGTGGCAGAGTGGCTCACAGCACCTCTTCTGAAAGAAGGAATTACAGCCAATTAGTAACACCACAAGAAAGGCTTCCCGTTTCCAAGGGCAGCTATGAAATCTGTGCTAGTTTAACATAACGCCAGAAAGTTTTTCACAACCGTGTTAGGAACGAAAGGAGCCAAAAACAGCCAATAAACTACTCTCAGATTAATAGACTGTTTCATCAAAAAAAAAAATGCTTAAGATTTTACTAACGAGCATTTTGCCCAGGCACAGGTGAGAGAGGTCTTTCTGAAAGCTTAGAATTATTAGCACATGGTTTTAAAAATAATTTATTTCATTAAGTAGTTTAAAAAAGACCATAAAAATCACCATAGGGCACATGATAATGCATTCATTGGGATCAGGGCCACCTTCTATAAATGAACAGAGAAATAGTCAAAAGAGGCCTAGAACTTAAGAAAACAGTAACAGCAGTCTGCAAAATTAGGGCAAAAACACTATTTTAATTTCCACCTGAATATTTACAACAATATACAGGACAGTATGGTAAGATTTTAGAGAAAACAGATCATTACTGTGAATATAAAACTGTATTCTGAGTTTTGAGAACAAAGATGCCTTTTAAAAAGGCCGTTTGGTTTTTAGAAGAGAATGTATTTTTCTATCTCATATCTAGATTGTCTGCTACACAAGTGGAAACACCCTGTGTAACAACTTTTTGAATTTTAAAATCTAAATCTTGATTCCATACTCCTGACCTGTCTCCTGTAATCACATAAAAGAAATAAGCTTTTTTAAATACAAGTTTTAGTTTAGAAATTTTATGAACAAAACTTAACGAACAAAAAAGGATCTCACACCTATTTAGTATCACTGTCTATTCTCAAAAAGCAAGTTTACAAAAATCAAAAATGATTTATAAAAGGCACTGAAGTTAGCAAAAGCACTGGTGGAGTTTCTCATTTGGAGAAAACACTGGAAATGTTCAGAGAATTCTGCTTGTGTCGTTTGTAACACCCAGAAAGAAATCAGCCCTCACTCTGTTGTCTGGTCTCTGGTCTCCGGCATCCTCGAGGCGCACGGCACTGCGTGGGTCCCAGGCTCCGTGCAAAGACCCTCCAGAAGGTTACAGCCAAGGGGAAGGCTAAACTAAACCATGCTCAAGTCAATGAATTGGGACTCAAAGCTGTCAAAAGTCAACCTCTCGTTTCTGTAGTAAAACACGACGCTCTTTTATAATCCAATTGAAATGAATTCTAAAATATAGGATGAATTTCAAAACTAGAGAACAACTCACAGATCATTTTATTACCACTATATTGGCAACTAAATCAAGATCACTGTGAAAGCTCAAGTGCTGGCAGAAAAAAAAAACACCTTCTGGTGACTGCTAGTGAGTTCTGTGTGACTATCTGCACGACTCTAAGGGCTAGATTTTTTCCAAGAGAAAAGATAATTTTATATTCTGGTCACTAATTAAAATGTTTTTAATGACCCAAATCATAAATATCGTTGCAAGTCTAAGACACAGTCAAGGTTCATTTATTTCTGGACATCCATCCACCTTATCAATTCGTCTAACCAACTGGGATCAACTGGCAAAGCAAAGAGGATTTTCTATCACAAACTAGAAAGTCAAAGACCCTCCCCAAAAAGGAACATGGCACAAAACTCATCTTTAAGAACTGAATTGAAGTGAGGTGCTGCTGCTGCCAACACAGCCAACCCCTCCTCGGGCACTCACTCGGACTTTCTGGCACAAACTGCCTTAGTACCCTCCTCTGTTATATGTCAACCAGGAATGGCTAACTGAAGCCTGTATCACTACCACACTGACAGTTTTCAGAATATTTTTATCTGAGTTTGCTTTCAAGTTCTCCCAAAATATCAAAAATCTAAATTTTATACAGAATACTTGCATTTTCTAAAACTCTTTTACTCTCAAAACGAAGATTAATAAATTAATCAGAACATATTCTTCCCTGTGAAATTTTCGCAATTAACTTATTACCCTTCTTTCTTTAAACATGAAGACTGAAATACAAGCCCCAGCAGTGTGCACTGGCCCTACAAGGTGGCAAGCTGGGCCAGGCGAGCCATCCTGCGAAGGCGGCCCCCATCTGCGGGGCTGTAGCGCCCAGGGCTGCCCAGGCCAGGGGAGTGGGGGCCGGGGCCGGGCTTCCCAGGGCTGCAGCTGTGAGGGCAACCGAGCTCTGGCGGCTGAGACTTCGACTTCCCCTTCAGTGCCGGGCTTGGCCAACTGAGGAAACAAGAAAGGTCCATCAGCAGACGGTGAGGGGTATGCAGGAAGAGCAGAGGCCGCTGACAGGACCTGGGCCCCGCACCCAAGCCCCAGGGGACCACTGGGGCTCTGAGAAGAGGAGCTTCGAACCTCAGAACCATGGGCCCTGAAGATTAAAAGCTCCTACAATTTTCCACAGGAATCCCATGACCCTGACCAGAATCCCGACTGCTTCCACCCTGCACCCTCACCCTGTGCCACCAGCCATGGCCACATGTCGGGGGAGCTACACGTTAGCTTGACTGACAGGGCTGCCAGTGTTCTAGGTGAACCACTATGTTCATATGAGTCAGAATCAGAGAGTTCCAGAAGCTAGCTACCAACAACCCCTAACTCACAGACAGACCTTCCTCTCCAGGGTCCACTAGTACCTCTGTCTGTCGGAGGGCGGGAAGCACAGGACAGCACTCTTCCATCTGTGCACAGCTGGGTACTGGAGAGGGTCCACGTCTGCACACTCCAGAGCTGCCAAAACATCCTGATCCAGTTTTGATGGCTCCTCTCTGGAAGGCACAAAAAAAGCAGTGATAGAAAAAGCGGACACGTGTGATTAAAAGCACAGACTTCCCACACCAATGCATTCTTATTCTTAACTCAAGAACCCAGCACAGGAACAGAACAGCGTGCAGAAACACGTCTGGTCCTCAGGCACCAGCTGTCGGGGCTGTGATCCAGGCTACAGAGGAGCCAAGGCTAAGGTGGCAGAGAGGACACACTGTCCCACAGAAATAGTGGAGGAGGCGACGGAGAAGAGTCGCCAGGACCCGGGACCTATGCCTGCACATTTCACATCCAAAGACAACCAACCAGAAGGCTGGGGATGGTCCATCACCTGGGAGACTGACCCCAAGACAGTCTTTCTTCCTAAAACAAACTAAATACTTAGGATGGTTCCAGTCATTCTGGGGGCAATGACTTCCCTGAGAAGTACAGTAGACGGAAAGATGAGCTAGAAAGGAGGACGCTGTCTCCTACCCATTGGGAAGACCACTGAGGACATCAAGAAGCTACAAACTCATGACAGAGGTGACCCTGCAAGTGCACATCCAATCAGGTTGTGGGCAGAGAAAAGGTTTGAGAATTACAACCGTGTTACACGTGCTCACACCTCACTGCTCCACGTCACACGTGTGCACACATCCCACTCCTACACAATCACATCTGCGCACACACGCCCAACTCATACCCAAAAAGAAAGAGCCTCTGGCCGGCCTCCTTCATGGCGGGGACCCTCGAGGGCGCCAAGAACACAGAAGTGCAGCTATGCTGGGCCTCGTGCCGGGGACTGTTGGGACCCAGGCACATCTTAGCAATTCCGGCTGACATTTCACTTTCTGTCCTTAGTTGGCTATTTCCAAGTTTGTCAGGAGGAGGTTCTAACGAGTCACTTTCTACTCCGTCCACTCCTGATGTCAGGGTCTTCTTATCTCTGGTTTTCAGATTTTTACTTGTTGTCTTAGAAAAGCTACTTCCTAGATTCTGCAAATTCAGTTTATCAAACTCAACAGTCAAGCTGGAGACAGGTGCCACGAGGGCTTCCTCCTGGCTCGGGGCCTTGGGCCTCTTCCCACTCAGGGTCTTGCTGCCACTCAGGGGACTACAAAACCCATTTCTGCTGCTGTGGGAACTGGTCGAGGATGAGGCTTCTATAAGGTTTGTCTTCTGCTCCAAGGGAAGGATTTCACACCGTGAGTCTCCAAAAACATCGACTGTAGGCTGGGTGTTGTTTCGAGCTGTGTTTTGCCGATTTTTAATCTCTTCCAAGCTCATGTCATCATCTTCATCTAGAAACGCCCTCACAGAAATGGAATTGCTGCACTTCCTACGATGGGCTGTGAGGGAGAAAGCAGCTGTGGATGGCAGGAACCCATGAGAGGGCCACTCAGCACCACCCCAAATCCCTGCAGCCAGCAACAAACCCCTCTCTCCTTCAGAGCCACCGCCTCAGATTCTAGAACAGAGAACCTCCCGCAGTGCTCCTTGGAAAAGGCAAGCAGGACCTTACAAACAGAAATACAGCCTCCAGGCCCAGCTCTCCTCCCTCAAAGGCAGGAAAATGAGAAGACAGCCAAGGTCAAGGGCAGGCACATGTGGGGGACGGGATAGCACCCGGTACCTCCCATCTGATCTGCTAGGATGCCGGGGGCGCTCAGAACACGAGGAGCAGAGAGCAGCAGCAGGTGGTCACTCGTTCACACAACTCACTTCCTGGTCTGAGTACTGAGAGCCCATGGACGTGCTGTGTGCCCTTACCAAAGGCAGAGGCGTTCTCCTGACAGCAGGCTTCGTTTTCTCCCGTGTCTTGTTGGGCCTTTTTGCCCACTTCCTGCTGAGTGAGATATTCTTCTAGTTTTTGCAGGCCCTCCTGGGAAGACAGATCAACAAAGCAGCCCAGAAAGTCCCAGTACTCGACCCAGGGATACCCCAGCTCATGAGCCAGCTCCCTGCAAGAATAAAGTGCATCGGTCATTTGTGAAACCAGAACAAAAACTCACAGAACTGACTGCACAGAAAGCAGCACTTAATGCTAGAAGTGCTGAACCACCTCCTACGGTCTTGGTCACATTTTATCAGTTATCTTCAACTGAGGCTAAACTAGCTCTCTGCGTTTTCTGAGGCAGCACTCCCGACAGTCTCACCCACGCAGCTCTGTTACCTTACGGAGCGAGCCAAGGAGATGGCGACCAAACCTCCATTCACACCAACAAACTTTAGAGGCAGAAGGTTAAGCAGACTCCACAGACAGGCGGACCTTTGTGTTTTCATACAACTATATGAATTTGGACACGATTCTGGTTTTGGCCAGGCACATAAAAATATATAAGCCCTTCTCAGGTTCAAGTTGTAAACCTGAAACTAGGCACATATTTTGAGAAAAAGTTCTAAAACAATTCAAAGAAGCTTTATTTGATTACAGCATAATTCAGCTTCTTGACTGTGGAAAAAATGCTTTTCAGGGACTTTTTAAAGTTTTTTTTCTTTTTTTTTTTTTGAGAAAGATTGGCCCCCCGCTAACATCTGTTCCCGATCTCTTTTTTTTTTCCTTTTTTCTCCCCAAAGCCCCAGTACACAGCTGTGTATCATAGTTGTAGAGCTGTAGCTCTTCTATATAGGACGCTGCCTCAGCATGGCCTGATGAGTGGTGCGTAGGTCTGCGACCAGGATCCAAACCAGCGGATCCCGGGCGACCGAAGCGGAACGTGTGAACTTAACCAGTACACCACCTGGCCGGCCCCTGGGGACTTTTTTTTACTAGTAGTTTACAGCCACACCTGCCTCTTGTGTTTTATTTTTCCTTCACTGCCAAGGAAACCCCTGCCGTAGGCACCTCGTACGACTCACTGACTCCCGGAGACAAGCTGCGTCTGGGGGAGCCATTTCCACGGACACTTTTGCTACACAAACTGCAGTGTGTGCAATATTTGCAAGGAGTTAGACCTTAATGAGAAGAGTTTAAAATTTCCTGGTAAACGCCTCCTGTGAACTGTTACTGGGAAGGCAGCTGTAATGAGAGTTTCCTCCTTGATCAACATGTAAGCAATAGCATAGGAAAGGACTCCACACCAGCTCTTTGTCACTTCGTGTTATGCCCTTGAAGTACCTTCCCACTCTCTCAATGCCTCTCTCTGGGTCCGATTTTCTGACATTGTGAAAGAAGCCTGCTTTCTCTCGAGGCGGGGTTTTCCAGAGTCTGCGAAAATCTTCTGCCTATGAAGAGAAAATGTGTTGAGCTATGCTATGCACCAAGTTGCCGGGCAACATAAGATGGCCAGCATTGCAGAGCCATCTGGACGTCTCCCAGTGTCCCTTCTCCTCCTCCTGGGCAACATGCCCACCTGTCTTGTAGCTAAGAGACCACGGGGCTGTGTTCTGACGGAGGTGAAGAGGGACTTCTGGCAAGGCTCCATAAGGGTGGGGCCCCTCTCTCTTCCTATGGCTCGGGCTGGGCTCTGAGGGTCAGAGCTGTACCAGGTGGCCCCGAGGATGAAGCCTGGCCTTGAGGTAGACACCGCAGAGCTGCCACCCCGAGGCCTCAAGTCGTGTTCCCATCATATGAGAAGAAAACAAATCTTTATGCTTTTAAGTCATGCTTACTACAGTTTTATGTTTTATGCAACTGAATCTAATCCTAACCATTATCAGTGGTTTTTGGAGACATTTTTATAGCTGCAGGTAACTAATTATTTAGAACATTTTTAAACAAGAAGATTACACACAGATCAGTGTATGAAATCCCTCAGTCCAGAAGGTGAACTTTAGAGTTTGCAAATGGAAGTTTCCTAGTGACAATACAAGTTCGACAATACTGGAATGGACAGCCTAGCTAGACTGGCAGTGTGCTGTGAGAAGGGCCACCAGCACAGACAGGAGAACTAGGGGACGATGCATGGGGGGTCAGCCCAGGGGACTTCACTTTGAAGTATAGGCTCACCACCACGTCCACCCTGACTAACAAGCGAGGAATGGGGTCAAGACACTCTTGTTTCTCCAGCAAATGTGCTGAAGCCTCACTGCCAACTCACTGGGGTTCCATGGGACCCGGTCTCTAAAACCAAGCACAAAGCAAAGAGGCTGGAACACCCACCACTTCTGGCAGGGACCGGTAGGAGCCGGTTTCAGAAGCTTCCACAGCAGCTCACCTTGGACGGACTCAGGGGCCCTGCGAAGGCTCGCAGGGTCAAAATGGGGTCTCTGGGGCTGCCTCCACCATGGCCGACGTAAGGTGCCTCGGCCGTCTGGTCTGAAGACCACAGCTCCCCGATCACTGGAGAAGACGTGTCCTCTGCTCTCAGGAGTGGTACGTAGTACTGACCTAGAGGAGACACCAGGGCTACATGCATCTGCTCAGGCGGCTCCTCACCTCAGTGGATGTGTCCAGCATTGGGTACACAGCCTGAGAAACAACGCGTTCATTACACCCCGGGCTTTGCATGTGATTCCACGACAGTAACAGTAGAAGGGCTGCAAAAGCTCTGGAGCTGAAGGACCTGGGCAAGAGGCCAGTTGTGCCAGACTCACTTAAGGAGCCCTGCGTTCTTCCTCTGCTGGGAAGAAAATAAGAAAAAACGAAGGGGGAGCAGCGAAGACTTCCTCACCCCCAGATACTTAAAAGGACTGAGAGGACGGACCTGTGTGAACAAGATTTGCATAGGTGGGAGCTTGAGAGATGTTAAAAACAAGTTACATTTTAACCTTTCTCCCTTCCCAATTCCCTATTCTTTTTTGTATGTTACAATTTTATATCATTGAATACACAACTCTATTCAGACCAGGAACAACACTTTGATGTGAAATCTGGGAAGAACAAAGGTAGAGTGCAGTGAGGTCACTGGGAGGGTGCGGTGGGAAAGCGCCCAGAGACAACGTGCAAACGCATGGCTGTGGCTGTCATGTGCCAATAAAACTTTATTCACAAAAGCAGACAGGCCAGACAGACACCTGCAAACCTCTGCTTTAAATGGAGACCAACAGGATTCAGACAGGAATGGAAACCAAGAGAGAAGGAAAGACAGGCAAACAGGAGAGGTCAAAAAGCGCCAAGTATCTGTGGCAAGGTCATTGGCGAGCAGGACCACCAGACTTCTGGCTAAAGACGGCAAGAAAAGGCACTTCTGCTGCCATCTTCTCCAACTCATTGGAAACAACAGAGGAAGGCAGCGGGGACAACCCCTTTCTGAAACGAGCCATCTCCACACTCCTGAAGCCTGCAAGCTAGGAGGCACAGATGCCAAGTCCTGGAAGCTCCTGACCAGAGGAACAAGGCCCCAGAAACCTGAGGTGAACCTCCAGACCTGAAAAAGAAGGCCTGTCCCGACAGGTCACGGTCTTGAAAAGCTGAGCTTGTAATTCAACTCTAGGTCTAGAGTGATGAGATACAGGGCTGGTGAGGCCGCAAGAGGGGTAGGGACTGCCCAGGGAGCTGAGGGAGGAGCATCCCAGCTTTCCCAAGGAGAGGGCAGGGCTAGGTAGGGAGGCAGGCTGATGCACAGGGCGTCAGATCAAACAGCTGACAGGCATGGGCCGGCCCAGTGGCGCAAGCAGTTAGGTGAGCGCGCTCCGCTGCGGCGGCCTAGGGTTCGCCGGTTCGGATCCTGGGCATGCACCGATGCACCGCTTGTCGAGCCATGCTGTGGCAGCGTCCCATATAAAGTAGAGGAAGATGGGCATGGATGTTAGCCCAGGGGCAGTCCTCCTCAGCAAAAAGAGAAGGATTGGCAGATATCAGCTCAGGGCCGATCTTCCTCACACACAAAAAATAAAAATAAAAAAAATAAAAAAAACAAAGAGCTGACAGGCAGCTACTGACAAACCAACTGATTGACCAACCAAGGGGCTCTGGGATGGCCCCTCTTGCTCTCTTCTCTGCGGACTTGCAGGCTGTACTGAGGAGATGGGATTACAGACATTGCTGCATGAGGGGCCTGCAGAGATTAAGGGGTAAGATCAGAGCAACAGTCAAATGACAGACAACCTGGTCTCTCAGAAAAGCTCAAGGCTTCAAAGGACAGATGACATGAAAACAGGTAGAATGCGAGAGCTGGGGAGTTCAGGAAAGAAAACGTAACCCTGAGAAGGGCTTCCGAGAGGAGTTCACAGGCAACCCTTTGCTCCCCTCCCCAGAACTCAAGGCCAGGCTTGCACGCTGTCCAGGACCTTCCCAGCGATGGGCCTCAAGCTCCAGGTGCTGATCCCCACCTTACCCTTTAAATATTCTCTAATCCGGTCCTTCAGTTCCGCAGAGTTATTTTTGCTTCTTTCACAAATAACCTATTTATAAAAAGAGAGTAAGTGAACACTCTAAATCTTAATTTATCACATTTTCTTATCATTAAAATGATTTTATAAAAGCTAGTTTTAAAGTCAACAAAACAAGGATAGTATCCTAATGCTGAATATTTCCTTAAAGCCCACAATCAAAACACAAGTGTCGAACAGTACAATGTTTCTTCTAGAATGTTTTGTAAAAGCTTATGGGACCAGGACAAGAAAAACACACCTCAGATTATGGGTGAATTTTGTTTTCTTTCTTCGAGCTACTCTACATTTTCTGATTTTCTGCAAGGAAAGGAAACCTTAAAGTGCACTATCAAGTCAGAGCAGAGACATGCAGAAACGCTTACAATTTTCAGTTCTATGAGTTCCACTGTCTGAGGTCCTGTTTGTTGTTGTTTGGCTGGGTTGACACAGAACTCCTATCTAGCATGGAACACAAATGTTTTATTTTTGCAACTACAGGAATCAACTTTCTCTGCCCTTGGAGAACTGCAGTGACCAGAACACGTTTTTGCTAGAAACAACAAAAAATCCAGTAACTTTCAAATAAGAAGTAAGGAACCACAAAATTACCATCTCCTGCCAGCCTGTGAGAGAAACAAACTACAGCTGTATAGTGTACCCTGCAATTAATAAAACTAAGTACTTTTTTTGGTCTGTAACTGATTGTGAGATGTCAAATGCTTTAAAAATGTCAGTTACCAAATAGCATCTTATATTGAAAAAATATACATATGCACACAAAAAGTGAGTCAGATATATGTAAAATAATGGTAATTTCTGAGCTGTAGCATTATCTGGTGAATTTTATCCTTTTTGTCTATGTCTATTCTAAACTTTCTACAGAAAGTGGTCACTACTTATGTAACCATAGCAACTACAAAGAGGCTTCACTACCAGAGTAGGATCCTTACACATTCTGCTTCCACACGCTGGCAGGTCCAGGTCAGCTAACAGCTCCAAGGTATCGTATAAATCAACCTGTCCTTCAGTTCTTACCAGGTCCATTTCCCTCTCCATCTCATAGGCACAGATGCACCTGTGCCCTTTCTAAGGCGCATTTTGTTCAACTGTCAATATAGATCACGACAAGGCCTGCTTCATAAGGCTTGTATGGGTTGGCTGAGAATGCAGGGGGGGCTTAGGACAGTGCCTTGTACAGAATGAGCTGAACACATGCCAGCTTCTTTCAGCATCATCAACCTCATCACCACCACCATAATCCTCACCATCACCACCATTACCACCATCGTCATCCCATCACAACCATCATCATCACCACCACCATCATTATCACCATCAACACTACCATCATCATTCCCATCATCATCCCCATAATCATCACCATCACCACTGTCATCATCATCACCACCACCACCATAACCCTCACTATCACCACCATTACTATCATCATCATCATCCCCATCACAACCATCATCATCACCATCATCACCACCAGCATCATCATTACCACTACCTCTGTTGTTCTCCCTGACCCTGGTCAACTGAGGTGTGCACAGAGGGAACTTGATAAAAGACTGTGAACTGTTGAGAAGTTACTGCCAGTTTCAGGAAAATAAAACCAGCAAACTGGGGCAGTTCACGCCCTCCTTGCTCTATAGGTGCATCTTCTTCACGGAGTGCCTTTTACTCAGCAATCAGGATTCTAAGGTGCCCCTGAGGCAAACACACTCACACAGAGTTATGTGTGACTTCACAGTAGCTGTGATATAGACTGTATTTTATGTATTTTCATTGTTAACACTATACAGTAATGGCATTTTAATAGGTACGTACATACTTACTTATAGGTACTTACATCTTCAGGTGTTTTATTATATTTATTCCTTGGGTTTTTTACAATCAAAGGGTGTGAAGAAAGTACGCTGACCACATCTGCATTCCCAAACTTGCAAGCAAAATGCAATGGTGTGTCATAGACCTAAGAGCGGTGCAGAGGAAGAACACCTTTCTTATTTACACTTTATTTCATAAGGTTGCTTTAAAATAGGTATTTAGTAAAACAAACAAAACCCTCCAAAACAAAACACCATAAAAAGACATTGTTTTTATAACTGAAAAATAATTGGCATACTAGCACATATCCACTTTATGCCAGAGCTTGAGCCCAGCAGAGTGCCCTAGTTGCTGTGTGTCTAATGCCTGGGTGTTCAGGTCCGGTGGGGAGCTTACAACTGAGCTGGGGCGTATTTAACAATTCAGGGCCTGGTATAATGTCATATAATCAACGCTCAAAAAGTGAAACAGATGAAAGCAACATCCAGAATAAAGCAAAGTCTATGAATTTGGTCTGTACTTAAAGAAAACCCTCTCTAGTGGCTAATACTGCAGTAAATAAAACTCTCCACTCCTGACTCCAAGCTGCTTTTCAATGCTCCAACTAACTTCCCCTTGGTGGTACCATTCCCCAATATCCCGACAGCTGCACCTTCAACGGCTGCCTACAGACCAAGAGGGCCTTAGGGTAACAGTGCCCCCTGAGCCTAAGAGCTGTGGAGCCAACCATTTCTGGGCATCTTCACTTGGATGGCCACAGGCTCAACTGCAGCACACCCAAAACGGAACCCATTCACCACCACCAGAGCCAGAAACACGGCCCTGCAGTCCACCTGTGATTACCGAGGAGGGCAGATTCCAGCTCTAAGGCCCCTGGCAGGTCACTCATCCCTCTGTGTGCCAAGGCTGCCATCCCCTTAGCTTCTTGTCCAGATTACCAAGACGCCTGAGGGGCCTTGCTGCCTTGGCTCACACTCCCAGCTCCAGTCCACCCTCCACTAGGCGACCCCATATTTGCAAGCAAATATCCTCAAGTCAGCTCCTACGCCCTGCTCCACATCCTCTAGGACAATCTCACCACCTCGTACAATTTCCCACGTGAACCAGAAAAGGTCTCGGCATTTGCCCACACGACAGCTCTCTGATGCACCTCTCCTTTTGCCTGGGGTCACCAAACTTTCTCAGTCAAGGGCCAGATAGTAAACATTTTAGGCTCTGAGGCCATCCAGTCTCTGCCACAACTACCCTACTTTGCCTTTCTCTGCAGCAGCAGACAATATATAAAGTATGAGCACAGCTGTGTTCCAATAAAGCTTTATTTACAAAAATGGGCTGTACTTTGCTGGCCCTGCTCCAGTGCATTCTCTAAACTAAGCCTTTCTTGATTCACGTTCTGCCTGAGACAACTCCAGCTCTGTGTAACAGCCAGACCTCCCCTATCTGGCCTGCGGAGGACAGAGGTCGCTGCACATCAGGGCCAACTGTTTTCACTTGGCATTTGGAGTATCAGACTTCAAAGAGCCCTCAGCACTCCTACTTCCTTCTGGCCGCTCATCTTCCTCGTGCCACATAACACCCATCTCTAATCTGCTCCAAGCTCCACAAACTTGACCCCAACCTCTCCCCTCACCCCTGCCAGGAACTTCTGCTCCTATGCAGACAGCAGGCTTTGGGTCTGAGACTAGACCCACTTCTCATTCACACCACATTCTCTGGTGAGCCCCTGGGCTTTCTAAGTAGTCCAAGGATTTGTGGTCAATGCTTTAACTGATTCCTACTCTTAGGGGGCTATGAATAGAGCATGTGACCTGTAACACCTAATTTCAGGAATTTACTGAGTGTTCTTGGTACATTTTCTGTGAGTACTGCACAGACATTAAGAAAAGAGCGTGTATTTTCCATAGGGCACACAGCTCTACGTCACATCGTCACTTCCTGACAATGTGCTCTAGTCAAATCAGACATCCTTACTGATCGAGTTTGTTCACACTTAGTCTGATATTCTTTGATTTTGTTCATTCTGTCCTATTTTACACTTACTATTGCTTATGTAACCATTGTTTTTTCTTTTACTCCTTTCTATAATTTTGCTAGTTTGGTCAAATTTATCTCTATTCCCCCTTTTTCCTCCTGTTAATTTAAAAGTCATTCTTTCCAATTCTGCAGTTTAATGCATCATATTCAATATGTATTATGAAATAATAAATTATGCTCCACTCCAATATGCTTCTTTTATTCCCTCTCCTGCCAACCACAACCTTCTAGACTCCTAGGTTTTGCTGACTTTGTAATTCTTGGCTCTACGCCATCATTGGGTTTTACATGATAAAACATGTGCAACTTCTGCTTCAGGAATCCTTACTAAAGCCTTATGTGCCATTAAAAACCATCTCTTTGAAATTTTTAACCCCACAGGAAATATTCCTAGTGTCATGTTAAGTGTGTGGGTAGGGGAACCATATACATAGAACACAAAAATAAAAGGTACCAAAACTTTTTTACTTTCTTCTCTCTTTAGCTTTTTGGCATTCCCCAATCCTCCAAAGCCCAGGTTGGGCCTCTCTTGACAAAAGCCAGGAGGGAAGTGTCCTTGGAGCAACGTTGTCCACAGCCAACATCCACGTGTACCCTGCCCAGTGGGGTGGACCTCTCATGTGTGAGCAGGGCTTATCTTCTATATCTTTCTAAACTCTCTGAGCTCAACGAATGCGAGTCTCCTCTCTGATCCTCCACATGCATGCTGACGCAGTGCAGGGACACAGTAAATATTCACATAGTAGGAACACTAATCTTGTTTTAAGACTGACTGTAACTTCTACCAGAAAAGAGAGGAGGAGGCACACTCACCATTTTGTCAGGAGTGTTCAGGTACAGGTCGACGATGTAACAAATGCGTTTCTCCAGCATGCTCGGGTTGTCATCCGGGTACATAAGCCGCATGAATTCAGGGTTTTCCAGGGTCTCTAGAGTCAGCTGGCAGATGGAAGCCTGATTCTCTTTGGCAGCAACATGCATGACATTGTACCTACATCCTTCCTGAAAGAACACCGCAGATTTTGAGTTTCATCTTTGTCAACCAGTCTTCTGATGCTAACGATGCTGCAAGCAGGATTACCTGTACGATGGTTGGGTTGTCCCCTGAACCAATTAGATATCGGGGATTACTCCAGATAAGATCAGAAAAGGTGTCTTCTTCTCCCCTCTCCACAGCTTTTCGAAGTTTGGCAGTGAGATCTTGTGTACGGGGATTTTTATAACTGTTTGCTCGCTCTTTGTTTACTGTTTCTGACTCAGGTAAGTACAAACCATCTGTCATTAAGAGACAATTTAAGAACATTTAATTTCACAAACATTTTTCTCATCACCCACTATGTGCTACACTCAGGGCGATAAAAATCCCACAGAGGCTTACAATCTAGTTGGCAGTTAACAGATAAGAAACAATTACAATAAGTAGCAGAAGGACGTATGTCCCAGCTTACAACCGTGGCGCACACACACTGCTATAGCATGTGAGTGAAAGACGAACGAGACCCGACTGGACTCCAGCTAGGAAAGGCTTTGTGAAAGCAGGATCAGTCTCAGTGGGTGGAGGAGGGATGAGGGCACGTGGCCACAGGAGCACCACGAGCACTGACACAAGATCTGCAAAGCGCACAGAGCATTCCCATAAAGGCAGAGTGAGCCAAAAGTGATTTCTGTTCGTTTAATTACAACATCTGAGAATGCACGAAAGCAATCTTCTCAAGGAGAACTTTCACAAACTGGGAAAAGGGTAACCTGCAACAGTTTACATCATTCCAGTTTCTACCTAAGCAGCACCTGTGTGAGGCCAAGTAAGGGAACAGAGGGAAGCCGGTGGATGGGACTCTCGACTGGAGGCCAGGCGTCTGCAAGGAGAGGGCACCTTCCTCTGGAACCCCTGAGAGCCTGGGAAGCAGGATAACCGTGAGCTCTGAGGGAGGACGAGACTGAGGCTTGGCCAAAGTTAAAGACCATCAGGGTTCTGCACAATGCTGACTGCAAAGGCCCCCTCATAAGGTCCTGGTTCTGAGCAGGGAGTGGGTGTGGTTGCATTTGCAGCTGGATCGCTCCTGCAGGCGAGCCCAACTTTTACAGGATCTTCTGGGTCAAAGCAGGTGCCACAGTCCTAGAAGTAGGTGTACCTTCAGGTGAGAAACAGACTGCTTTTGGCATCCAAAAAAGCCCCTGAATCCAACAGGCAGCAGGGAGAAAGCGAGACAAAGAAAATAGAAGGGGCATCAGTGGTCCTTTCACTGCTTCTCCCATGACCTCATCAGCTTCGGGGCCTGGAGTAGCTGCCTGGCCCACTTAACCCCCATCACCTCTACCTTCACGGTCCCTGGTCCTTCCCAGAACAGCCAACTGACCCATTCTTCTTCGGCTGCTCTGCGGCCTGGGCCTCAGCTCTCTACTCCCCAGCAAACTGGACTTCTCTCAAAGGTGGAGGAAACCAGTTACCATAATTCAGGAAAGAGGGCACAAAATACCTGGGGGTAAATCTGATAGTAATGCCAAGATGTGAACAGTTATATGGTCTACATTTTAACCCACCATTGCTAAAGAGTGGTGCTATTTTCACAGGAGAAAGTGGTAAAGAGGTTTTGTTTGGAGAAGGGAAATAGTCACAAATTCCTCTAGCAAATTTCTCTGCATCTTCTCTCCTTGAAAAAGCTTTAAATCGGGATCCTTTGATCATTTTGACAGCTTGCAACGCTTCCTTTTTATCTTCATAAACATGAATCCTTTCTGCGTGGGAAAAGTAACAAAGGAAAATTAAAGATGAATAACTGAGGCCACTGTCATTTAAATCACACCCGAAGGCCCTGGGTTTAATAATAAACAATTGTTTCCCAGTTGTCTGATTTTTCTCTCACATTAATATTATAGATTTTTAATCTTGAAGAAAAAAGGCCTTAGCTAACCAAAAGAACACAATTAATAAGCTTGATTATATATATGTGTGGATATAAATAACATGACATATTTTATACATACATGAAAATACAAATGATAGACAGGGAGAAAAAATTTTTAACTGATATAACAGAAGAATGGTAATGTCCACTGCCCAATAAAAATGGTCACTAGATATAACCAAGTGATTCATCAAATAAATACAAATAGACTATAACCATATAAAAAAGGTAATCGACCCATAACAAGATAGAGGTTTACCTTATTCAAAAGACAAATAGGAAAGTTCAGTAACATGCAGTACAGCTGACAGAATGGCAACAAGATACCTGCTTTTTAAATAGATAAATGTGAGTTCAATACCGTATTGTAGAGAGACTGGAAAAGTTACTCATACACAGTGAATGGTTATGCCTTTTGGAGGGCAGTAGCTTTCATGATTTTAAAAACACATACATTTTGACCCAACACTTCTACTTACCATTTTTATAAAAATAATGTACATTTATATATATATTTATGTTAACTTTAAATGAAAATATATTAAAAATAAAACAATCTTAATTTATACTTCTAAGTAAAACAGAGCAGGGTCAGGAATGACACACAAAAACAGTTAAGTGATTCCTTCTAGTGAGTAAGATTTGAGTGCGGAGGAGGAAAGAAATTACACTTTTACTTTCTATTCTGTACATATAATATATACAGTATTTATGTAGTTTTTTTGCAAAAAGCAACTTTCATAGTAATAAAGATTAAAAATAAAGAGAAAGTGCAACCTGGCCATTTCTAACGTCACTAAATGTTCTTTAAAATTCTCATGGTTGAATAATATCCATTCTACTCATGGTACATAATACGTCTAAGCAATCTCCTGTTTTTGGGTACCATCACAAATGATAACATAATAATAATAATGATACTATGCAACTTCTGACATTCTAATCAACATCAACTTTTCATTAATTCTTTCCAATGCTGTTTTTTTTTTTTGGTGAGGAAGATCAGCCCTGAGCTAACATCCATGCCAATCTTCCTCTTTTTGCTGAGGAAGACCTGCTCTGAGCTAATATCTGTTGCCAATCCTCCTTTTTTTACCCCCAAAGCCCCAGTAGATAGTTGCATGTCATAGTTGCACATCCTTCTAGTTGCTGTATGTGGGACGCCGCCTCAGCATGGCTGGAGAAGTGGTGTGTCGGTGCACGCCCAGGATCCGAACCCGGGCCGCCAGCAGCGGAGCGTGCGTACCTAACCGCGAAGCCACAGGGCCGGCTGCGGCTATCTATTTTAATCTTGTTTAAAATTGAAATTCTTTGATGTTTTTAACTATTTACACCTTCATTAGCCATCTGCATTCATTAACATAAAAAGTATTCAGGGGGCTGGCCTGGTGGCATAAGCAGTTAAGTGCGCGTGCTCCCTCCAGCGGCCCAGCTTCGCCAGTTCGGATCCTGGGCACGCACTGACGCACCGGTTGGCAAGCCATGCTGTGGCGGTGTCCCAAATAAGGTGGAGGAAGATGGGCAAGGATGTTAGCCCGGGGCCAGTCTTCCTCAGCAAAAAGAAGAGGATTGGCAGATGTTAGGTCAGAGCTGATCTCCTCACAAAAAAAAAAAAATGGTATTCAGGTTATGATGAATAAAAAAAAGGAGGGAGATGATTAATCAATGGTAGCCAGCAAAAAAATATTTTTAAGTGAAGTATATCTCATAGAATCCAATTTTCTTAATTTTTAAAAACTCCTTATATAGGTTTACAAAAAATTCAGGAAAGTTCTATATAAAAATGCTAATGATTGGGGCCGGCCAGGTGGCGCAAGCGATTAAGTGCTTGCGTTCCACTGTGGCGGCCCTGGGTTCACCGGTTTGGATCCCTGGCGCGCACCAACACACTGCTTGGCAAGCCATGCTGTGGTGGCGTCCCATATAAAGTGAAGGAAGATGGGCATGGATGTTAGCCCAGGGCCAGTCTTCCTCAGCAAAAAAAAAAAAAAAAGAGGATTGGCAGATGTTAGCACAGGGCTGATCTTCCTCACCAAAAAAAAAAAAAAAAGCTAATGATTAATTTAGGGTGATGAGATGAGGGTGATCTTTTCTTCTCCTGTGTAGTTTGTGAGTCCCCCTGCTGTCTCCACGCACCACCTGTGTACCAGACACCACGCGCTTGTCACATTACCATTTCTCGCTGGGGCATCCTCGTATGCCGGGCACACCCCATAATACAGAGGTGGCTCCATAGAGGCCCTCACCACGGCTTTGTGGCCATCGACCCCAGCCGCAGCACTGAAGGGCACCGAGCAGGTCTTAGCTGTCACAGCATCTTCCTCCGGAGGGTTCAAGCCCACACTATAACCAAAATCTCGGTCTTCAGAAAAGCTGACCTGCTCAGCCTGGCTCCCTACAGCAGACTTCAAAATCTCTTGTGTGTCCTGGCTGAGAGATGTGGCACCTGGGGCATCGTGGTTGGTAGGGTGTGAAGGCAGTGTTCTTCCGTGCTCTAACAAAGCCTGAGCCAATTTTTTCTCAAAAATGAACCTTGTAGTTGATGTAATGGGTCCACATTTTAATCCAGCTTTGACAATTTCTTCTCTAAGGTCATCTGGATTCAGGAGTTTCAGTCGAGCCAAGATGGCATCCATTGTCATTTCACCTAGGCCCAAGACAACAAAAATCAATTCAATGGCTATAAGTACATCTTTTCTAATAAAAAAAAAAAGTGGCAAAAAAGCTAGCTTCAAAGTTTCGTTTCAATCCAGTGTTTCTCCATATTCTTTGGAGTCTATGAACTCTGAGGATTTCCATAAGTTTTTTGTTTCCAAATCTATAATAACCTTAACAAAATTAAGATAAGCAGCTTCTAGTTCATTTGGATAAGGATCTTATAACCTAGTGCTATTATGTGATATGATAATATGAACACTCTAGGTGGGGAAGCACACTGGGGAAACAGGCATACTCATTTACTGCTAGTTGGCGTGTAATTGGGAACAAATCCCAAGGAAGGCAACTGGACAATATCCATCAAAACTCCAACTCTAGAAACTTATCCTACAGATATACTTGCACTTTATTCCAAAAATGATGGGGAATCACACAAAGATTTAAACAGAAGAGCCACATAGATAGCTCTGGCAGTCATTTTGTTAATACTAATAACAAACAGCTAATGTTTAATGTTTTGGGGGGTCTTTCCATGCACCCGGATCTATTCTAATTTTATTTATTTATTTACTTTTCCCCCCAAAGCCCCAGTAGATAGTTGTATGTCATAGCTGCACATCCTTCTAGTTGCTGTATGTGGGGCACCGCCTCAGCATGGCCAGAGAAGCGGTGCGTTGGTGCGTGCCCGGGATCCGAACCTGGGCCGCCAGTAGCAGAGTGCGCGCACTTAACCGCTAAGCCACGGGGCCGGACCACCCGGTTCTATTCTAAGCACTCTGCATACACTAAATTATTTGATAGTCACAATAACTCCGTGTGGTAGGTATCACCATTATTCACCCCCACTTTACAGATGAAGAACCTAAATCACAGAGAAGCTGAGTAACTTGTTCAAGTTATACGGCCACAAACTGTGTATCTGAACTGAAGCTGGAGCTTTAATCAGCGTATTTGGAGAAACAGCAGTTAAATCTACGGAGTCCACGCCTCAGCGTGGTCAGCTAGAACCTGGGGAGAAAGTAAGAAATGACAGGGCAAGACCCCTGTTGCAGTCATGGGACTGGAGACGAGGGCTCAGACTAGAAAATCAGGAGGTCTTAACGACAGACGATTAGATGCTACATGGAGGGGTTTGAGGGATTACAGTCGGCCCAGGATAATACCTACATTTCCAGTCTAGATGCCTAGGAAGTGATTCTACCTGAGGCAGAGAATATTAGAGAGAGAACAAACGGAGATTTAGGCCTTGAGAGGTAGAAACATCTGTTGCACACCAAGTGGACATTCTGATTTTCAAGTCTGAGATTTAGAAGAAGTTCAGAATGGGATACACAGATTTGGAAGTCATCAGCATATATATGGCGGTTATGATACCAAGAGACTAAACCAAGGATAACAAAGAACATACAAAAAGACAGTGAGCCTAAAATGGAATTTGAATAATACCAAGGCTTAAAAGATAGGAGACAAAGAAGAGAAACTCGGGGCCGGCCCAGTGGTGCAGTGGTTAAGTTCACGCACTCTGCTTCAGTGGCCCTGGGTTCGCAGGTTTGGATCCCAGGCGTGGACCTACACACCGCTCATCAGGCCATGCTGTGGCGGCATCACATATAAAGTAGAGGAAGATGGACACTGATGTTAGCTCAGAGCTGATCTTCCTCAACAAAAAAAAAAAAAAAGAAGAAAAACTCAGAGGAGAGGGGATCAAGAAAAAATTGGACATACATTAATCATTGACTATACCACTGAAACCAAAGAGGACAGTCACGCACTGCTTAACGATGGGGATATAGTCTGAGAAATGCATCGTTAGGCAATTTCATTGAGTGTGAACATCATAGGGTGTACTTACACACACCTAGGCTGTATGGTACTGATCTTATGGGACCGCTGTCATTGACCGAAAAGTCGTTACACAGTGCCTGACTGGAGAGGGTTTTAAGAAGTGTTTACAGACGAAATGATAGGATATCCAGGATTGGCTTTAAATTACTCCAACAGGAGAGCAAAACACAGGGAGCAGTGACAGATAAAAAACAAGATTCACAACATAGTAATACCTTTTGTAGCTGGATGATGGGCAGAAGGGGCTCATTATATTATCCTATCTGTTTTTGCGTAATTCTTTTTTTAAAACTTTTTATGATGCCACCTCCCCTCACCCAACTCCAAGATTTCAAAAATGGCTGTTACTTATTTGCAAAGGGGACGTTAGTCTTTTTTGTGTGTGAGGAAGATCAGCCCTGAGCTAACATCTGCCAATCCTCCTCTTTATGCTGAGGAAGACTGGCCCTGGGCTAACATCCATGCCCATCTTCCTCCACTTTATATGGGACGCCGCCACAGCATGGCTTGCCAAGCGGTGCATCGGTGCGCGCCCAGGATCCGAACCAGCAAACCCCCGGCTGCCGCAACGGAACGCGCAGACTTAACCGCTGGATGTTAGTCTTTTAAACAATGAATGTATTGCATAGCCTCCTCTGAAGCTGCCAAAGAACTTGAAAGGGGAGGCCTATTGACCACAGGATTCCACCCAGGGAGAGAACCTAAGTGGATTCTCCGTGTACCTGGATATAAGACAAACAGAAGTGGCTCAGTGATAAGGAACTCATATGAAAGGCACAGGGTAGGTCAAAGCCACATGCAAGGCAAAGCATGGGGGGTGGCATTAGGGGCAGATGCTATGAATAAACAGAGAGGAGCTGCATCCATTCCTGACAATATTCTGTTTTTCATACCATCCCTGTGTCTTTACTCTAACGCTACCTTTCTAACGTGGGCAGCTTGAAGGCGGTTTTTGCCCTTGCAACCAAGCAAGCCCTACACAGACCAATTACATTACATTATATCACTAACTGTGTGAACTTGGGCAAGTTATGTAAACGCTAAGCCTCAGTTTCCCCATCTATAAAATGGACATAATAACAGCTCTACTTCTGTAATGAGAATTAGATAAAATAATGCATGTAAAGTGTGTACCACTGACAAATCCATAAATGTCAGCTGCAGCTAGTAAGCTGTCAAGTGACACAGGCTTACTAATCTTGCAGAATACATAATATGCCAGAAAATCAATTTTAATAAAAACAAAATACACACTCTGTGACTAATATTCTTAATACAAGATACAAGTATCTGCTCACGTGTGCAAAAGAAACAAAGGATAAAGTAGAAACTAATGAGACTGCTTACCTGTAGAGATAGGTGGGAACTGGACAGGAAGAATGGACAGAGAGCCCAGGGCAGGGGAGAGCAGAACTTCTGAATATAAGTTTGTATGTTCTGACTTTCAAAGACATGTTTGTGATTCACGTACTACACGTACTCAAAAAATAAGCAAATAGGGCCGGCCCCGTGGCTTAGCGGTTACGTGAGTGCACTCCGATACTGGCGGCCCGGGTTCGGATCCCGGGCGCGCATCAACGCACCGCTTCTCCGGCCATGCTGAGGCTGAGTCCCACATACAGCAACTAGAAGGATGTGCAACTATGACATGCAACTATCTACCGGGGCTTTGTGGGGGAAAAAGAAAAAAAAGGAAAAAAACCAAAAAAGCAAAAAATCAAAAAGATGAGGGGAGACTCCCAAGTGGAATACAAACCAAAACAAATGAGCTCAACTCAAGGTGGGGGAGAACTAACCTAGCAACTGTGAAAAACAGTAACATGTGACTATATACTCCGACGATGAAGACAAAATGAAGACAAAATGAAGGGTACACAACGACTGTACTCTGGCTGGTAGGTGTGTTCCACAGTGGTATAGGTTAGCAACCCTGAAGCTATTTTATGTGTCCTCAGCAAATAAGTGGATATATTGTGGCTAATGAGAGCCAGGTTCCTCACTGACAGAGAAGGGAGTTACAAATAAGCAGAGGGGGAGGCTAGAGTAGGGGTTAGCCAACTAGTATAAAGGGCCAGAGAGTAAATCTTGAGGCTTTCTGAGCCATAAATTCTCTCAAACGCTCAAGAACAGCTATAGACAACAGAGTGTGGCTGTGTTCCAATAAGACTTTATTTACAGGCCAGCCCCGTGGCTTAGCGGTTAAGTGCTCGCGCTCCGCTGCTGGCAGCCCGGGTTCGGATCCCAGGCGCGCACCAACGCACCGCTTCTCCGGCCATGCTGAGGCCGTGTCCCACATACAGCAACTAGAAGGATGTGCAACTATGACATACAACTATCTACTGGGGCTTTGGGGGGAAAAAAAAGGAGGAGGATTGGCAATAGATGTTAGCTCAGAGCCGGTCTTCCTCAGCAAAAAAAGAGGAGGATTAGCACGGATGTTAGCTCAGGGCTGATCTTCCTCACACACACAAAAAAAGACTTTATTTACAAAAATAGGTGGGGGCCAGATTTGGCCTAGCAGGCCATAGTTTGCTGACTCTTGGGCTAGAATTGGAAGTATCTGCAGGACCTCGATTGACTGATAGACAGAGACATTAAGATATAAGAAATTGAGTTAGGTCTGCAGATGGGATAATGCTTCCTGGTTTTCCTACTTATAGTATGATTATGTAGGATACTAACATTGGCGAATCTAAGTGAATGGTATACAAGATTTCTTTAACTCTTTATTTTGAACAATTACAAACACAAAAAGTTGAAAAATAGTATTGAGAGGTCCTGGGGACCCATCACCTGGCTTCCCCCAATGGCAACCTCTTACACACTGTACTGCATTACTCAAACCAAGAAACTCACACAGCACAATGAAGCAGACCATGCACCTCATCAGTTTCTGCAGTCACTCTTTTCTTGTGTGTCTTTGTATATAATTCCATGACCGCTTATCACACATACAGATTCATAACCAATTACCGAACTGTTCCATCACCACAAAGATCTCCCTACTGCTGTTCCTTTATAATTACATCCAATCTCCTCCACCATCCTCCACCCCTGGCAACCACTAATTTGTTTTCTATTGCTACAATTTTTTTCATTTTGAGCATGTGATATAAATGGAATCATACACTATAGACCTCCTGGGATTGGCTTGTTTTACTCAGCATAATGTCCTTGAGATCCATCCAAGTTGTTGAGGGGATCAACAATTCCTTCTATTTCAATGCTGAGTAGCATTCCATGATGTGAATGTGCCAGTTTGTTTAACCACTCACCTCCAAGAGACATCTGGGCTGTTTCCAGTTTTTGGCAATTACAAAAAAAGTTGTAAACATTCGTATATGGGTTTTTGCATGAAAATAAGTTTTCATTTCTCTAGGATAAATGCCCAGGAGTGCAGTGCAGGTTTAATTTTTTGAAAAAATGCCAGACTGATTTTAGAGTCGCTGCACCTTTAATAGTTTCACCAGCAGTAAATGAGAGACCCAGCTTCTCAGCATTTAGTAACACTGGTATTTTTTATTTTAGCCATTGTAATAGGTGTGTAGTGATATCTCATTGTAGGTTTAATCTGTCTTTTGCTGCTGGTTCGTGATGTTGAAGATCTTTTTACATGTGTTTATCTGCTTTGTACTATTTCTATAATTTTTTATAAGTCTAAAATGCTTTAAAAATTAAAGACAAATTTTTAATGAAAAGAGACACTCCAAACTCTCATCTCCTAGCCCCATACCCTATTGGCCACAGTCGTCCTTTAGCTTTAGTGTCTGGGTACTTTTTAGTCTCCGTGTCCTGCACTGAATCTGTTGACAGTGTTGACAGTGTAAGTGGAAAATCAGCACGCTATTTACTAGAGCTGCCACTTAAAACATTCTTAAGGGGATGAGAGAAAGTACAACAATCACCAACCCAACAGGACGGAGGGCCAGCTGGACCTGGTGTGAACAAGCCTACATCCCCGGCTGGCCTCAGCCTCCTCCTCGTGTTATCTCGGCCACACCCTCCTGGGGCCTGTTTCCTCAGCTGTAAAACCAGAACATGATAAATAAGTCACCCCAAGGACCCCTTTAGCCCTTAGATTCCACGGTGAGGTCATCAACTTTGCCTTCTGCTAATAAATTTCATCTTACTATCCTGAGACTAGAGAAACTCCTGTTTACCCTGCAGAAAGACACGACATTTTCGGGCAAGAGAGTGAACGAAATGTGAACGAGGACGCCCTGGATGCACGCAGGGCGCACACCGCCTGTAAGCCTGTACACAGAGGGGTGAGCGGCGCGCAAGAAATAAGCACAGACTGCGGGAAAACGGAAGAGGGGCTTCTCAGTCAAATCAGGGATTCAAACACAAGCGAACAAGCAGAACTGCCGAGAGACTCGGCACCGGAGCGTCCAGCCTCACAGCTCTTCCACGGTCTGTCCGCTGAGAACGGCTGAGTTTTACCCCAGCTCTTTTCCCAGAACATCACACTCAGGCCATTGCGAGGGCCCAGGGCGGCGAAAGGAGGAGGACTCGCAGAGGGAGGAAGAGAGGGGAAGGGAGGGGCCCAGGATAGCGAGACAAGGGGGGCCTGGGGAGGAGGGGAACGGGGAAAAGGGGAGGAGGAGGGCCCGGCGACGGAAAACGACCCGGGATGACGAATGAAGGGGGTCTGGGGAGAGGAGGGGAGAGTCTGGGAGAAAAGGAGGGGGACCGGGGAGGGGAGCCGGCGTGGGGCGCGGGTCCACTAGCGGACGGGCCTTACCTGGGTCGGGGGCCGGGCCCGCGGCCGCGCAGAGCAGGGGGTCGCGGACCCCACTCCGGCCCAGGCCCCGCGGCCGCTTCTCCAGCCGCCGCACCAGCCAACGCACCGCGATCAGCAGCACCGAGGCGCCCAGCAGCTCCCAGGCCAGCGCCGCCCACTCGGCCGCCGCCAGCTGAGGCCACAGCATCGCCGCCGCCGCCGCCGCCGCCCGCCCGGCCGCCGCCGCTGCCGCTGCCGCCGAGGAGGCGCGCGCCCTCAGGACCCCGCGTCCTGGGCTGTCCGCGTCACTGCCTGACGGCGCCCCGCCCGGTGGCGGCCTGCGCGTGGTCGGCGCTCACGCGCTGGTCAGGGCGCTCGCCCTCGCGCCCGGCGGCCCGTCGAAGGACGCGGCCACGGCCCCTGGCGGCGCGGAGCGCAAGAGCGCACCGTCAGGCAGTGGCGCGGGCAGCCCGAGACGTGGGGTCCAGAGGCGGGCGGGGCCCAGGGGCGAGCGGGGTTCTGTGGGCTTGTGGTCCCCAGGCGGGCGGGGTCCCCAGGGGTGCGGAGTCCTGAGGGGGGATTCTGGGAGGCGCGGGGTCGCCGGGACGGGGTCCCGGGTGGGAGGGGGCTGCTCGCCGCGCCGGGGTCGCCCCGGGGGGACGGGTGAGGCAGGGCCGGTGACGAGCCCTGCAGCCCCGACCCCGAGGCCCCTCGTCGCGTGTCCCTCGCCGCCCCCGAGGTGAGGACCGGGGCCCGGCGCCGACACCGACGTTCCCGCGTGGGCCGCGGCGGGCAGCGAGGCGCCGAGCCGGCAGGTGAGTCTGCAGGTCGGGAGGGTCCGGGAGGGCTTCAGCCGGCGGCCAGGCCTGCGGGTCCCCTGGGAAGGCCCGGCCCCGCCCCCGGGAACCGGGACTGCTCCGCGGGGTCAGAGCGGCCGAGGTGTGTTTTATTTTTACTGACACTTTCAAACGTCGCAGTGTCTGCTGCTTGAGAATTTAGAGACGAGTTTCTCCGTGGGAAGAAAGCAGGAGACTTTCCAGCCGCAGCGTGTGCTTGGGAGAAATGTTTCCTGTTAACTTTGCAGCTTTTTCTGTCTGGCTTTAGCTGGCCTGTCGGATTTTATTTTTTTAGTCTGAGTTAACGTATTTTCTCACTACCCTGGCCTTGGGGACACGGAGGGCTTCCCGGAGGGATGGATGGAAGCAGCTGTGCCGAACGTCTTACCAGGCTCCATGCCCTGTGATCCCATTTGTCTGACGTTCGCGCGAAGGGACAGGGAGCAGAGCAGTGGTCGCCGCGGGCCGGGGAGGGTGGACTGTAAAGTGACCTGGGAATTTTAGGGACTGATGGAAGCACTCTGTCTTGATGGTGGCGGTGTTCACCCAACTGCATATGCTTGTCAAAACTTTCAGGTGTGTACAATAAAAAGGGTAAATTTTACTCTTTGTGATTTATACATTAACTTTTAAAATGGAAAAACAAAGACTTAAAGAAATATAATTGACATCCTTGGTAAAAAGAAAAATTTATTGGATGGTCGATTAACAGTCGATTGGGCACAAAAGAAGAGAGAGTCAGTGAATTTGAGGATGAGTGAAATGCAAATTAAGCCACAATGAAATACTCCTTTACACTCACCAGACCAGTTAAAATTTGTCAGTCTTCTAATTTTTGGTGAGGATGTGGAGGAATTTTGGAATTCTCATAGTCTGCTGGTGAGAGTGTAAAATGTTAACCACTTTGGAAAACAGTGAGGCAATTTCTTTTCAAGTTAAACAGACACCTCCCTCTGGCTTAGCATTGCAGCCCTAGGTATGCAAATGGAAGTCCACAGAATGTTTATAGCTTTATTTGTAATCGCCGCAAGCAGGAAACACCCAGGTGTTTGGATAAGAGGATAAACCCCAGATGAGAGGATAAACAAATGTGGAATCGTCATAGGATAATGCTGTGGTGGTATACTGTTCAGCAACATGGGTAAATCTGAAAACCATTCTAAGCAAAAGAACCCCCACACAAAAGTACATACTATAAGATTCCGTTTACAAGAGTCTCAAGAACAGGCAAAGCTTATGGGGGTAGAAATCAGAACAGGGTGCCTCGCAGTGGGGTGGTTAACTGGGAAGTGGCACGAGGGAACTTTTAGTGTGAAGGAGACGCTCTGCATCTTGCTTGGGTTGATAGTAACACAGGTGCACATTGGGTGACATTTGTCAGAACTCACCAATCTGTACACTTAAAAGCTATGCCTTTTTTAGTGTAAATTTTGTCTCCATTTAAAAAGAAAGAGTGCCTTATTAGAATGAAATCTTACCGTTTGTTGTTGTTTTTAATTACTAAGGACCCTGAGAACAGATCTCTGTCCCCAGCCGCTCTCCAGTTTTGACCTTTTTATAAATATGTGTCATTGTGGCGTGATGAGAGCACCAAGCTTTGGGTCAGTATCCTGTCTGCCTCCTACTTGCTAGGTAACTGGGTGAATTAATTTCCCTGTGCGTCAGTTTTCTCAGTGGTAAAATTGGGGCTATTAATTACACCTATCTCAGAAGTGAGGATTAGTATGTGCCAAGTCCTTGCTACAGAGTCACCACACAGTAAGGGCTTAATAAATGTTAGCTGTTATTACTGCTTTTATAGTTTAAATAACATAGAAACTTACATATATATATATACACATGCCTTTAAGGGGTAGCAGGGTCCTTCCTCATCATAAGGGATTTTGTTATAGTAATCATAAATCCCAGTAGTTCAGAGAGGAGAGGACTGATTTGAGAGATTGTGAATTGTGGTAGAGGCTGTTGCCGGCAGCATCCATTCTCCATTTAATAACAGAAACTCCCAGCTGTGGCTGGACACGCTGCTGTCTAGCTAAAAGCCACATCTTGTGGCACAGTGACTAAGTGAAGGCAATGGACAGTGGCGTTCGCAGCTAGTGACTTGCACCCTTGAACGAGGGCCTGCAGCGTGCCTTCCGTGTGGTCTTTCCTTTCCACTTGGGAAATACAGACAGGAGGCTGGGACCTGCAGCAGCTGTCCCAGGCCACAGACGGAAGCTGCACATTATGCAGAGAGAGAAGCCACTTTTGTCCTCAGCACCGTGAAGCTGCCACTTGGTCCTGTTTCTGTGCTTGGGCTGTTACTTGAAAGAGAAGCTTCTCTCATTTCAGCCACTGAATTTTGGGGTTTCTTTTAGCGGCTTCATTAGCCTAGTCAGTATCTTAATACCAGGATTTTCTGTGGAATCCAGCTAACAACAGGGATCCTATTATGGCTAGATCCTCACCACTATCTAATGCCATCTACACTCGATTAAACAAGACTGGAATAATCAAGGGGGAAGAAAAGGAAAACAGTTCCACTGTTAGGAAGCCAACCCTGTTGTTGGCCACTATTTACCTTTGAGGTGGAAATGAGAGCATTTGAGACGTAAATCCTTGCAAGGTAGAAATGGGTTTCCAACGAATGAACAGAAATTAAGCTTAAAAGAATTGATGGTCTTTTCTGAGAGGAGCAGGTTTGATCTAATTCCTAATTGTAGTTTGTCTAACTCCTACCCTAATCCCCAACTCCATTTTTGACACCAGATCACGAGAGAGCCAAGGGACCAAGTCAGCCCCAGTGATTGAGTGGAGAGGTCTAGTTTTCACATGGATCTTGAATATCCTTCAACAAGAGAAGGAAAAGCATGTGGAGGTCCAGCCACATATGATGTATCATAAAGTGGGACTCTAGTCAAGAGAGCAGCCCATACCAGGTGATTCAAGAGGGAACTGTAGTCCTGGGAGTGATAAGGGACAGCCACAGCAGGAAGCCACTGTGACCCTCGGAGGAGGGCACAACAGAGCCCAGAGATAGAGAAGATGCAGCCATTGAGGAAGACTTGCTGGCAGGGGAGCCTGGAAATGTCATTTGCAGATTAGCAAAGGAGTTCTTCTCCACAAAAGTGTCAGGTTCTTGCAGAATTTTAAGAGATCTTCAATAAAGGGTAGATATTATTTACTCCTAATTCATAAATCTGCTCTATCAGCAGTGTTCTGTTTTGGTTGACTATATGTAGCCACCATTTCTACACCAAATTAGCAAGGAAAGAAATCTCCCAATTGGTGTTTGTTTACATGTCTCTAAAGTCACTGAAGTAGGCTAATTAAGGCTCATCTCTTCCATGGAATCCACTGAGTAGGGTAAGAGATACTGTCCTCCAGCCCTGGGTGCCCTATGATCTAATAGGAGAAATAGGGACTCTCCACAAATAACTATAATAAAAAGAAACATGATGCAAAATGGTATAAACTTAATTCCATATATGTAAATGCACACAGGGAAGGATCACTTTGAGTTGGGAATCAGGGAAGGATTTATAGAGAGACCAGCTGAGTTAGGTCTGTTTTCTGCTCACTGTCGCATCTCTAGGGGACAGCGGTGTGCTGGAGTTTCCTACCCTCTTCCCAGCTCCAATGACAGCACGTTGAGAGCTTTAGATCTGCTCTGGTGTGGGGGATGTTTACACCGAGGAACCATCAAATGCCACACACCAGGCTTCCCCCCCTGCAGAGCTGGTTTTGAACTCTTTCTGGGCATAGTGCTTGACATCCACAAACACTCAGACATCTGCTTACAGAATAAAGGCACAGGCGGCACAGGGCATGGGAAGTAGGCAGAACATCCAGGCAAGGCGTGGGGCCCTCACGGCATGCCGTGGGCACTCACACTGGTCAGGAGGGACTATGTCACGTTGCAGTAATAACCCCCAAGTCTCAGGAGGTATGGAGAACAAGGTTATTTCTTTTTGTTGTTTTCTTTCTTTGGTGAGGAAGATTGGCCATGAGCTAACGTCTCTGCCCATCTTACTCCATTTTGTATATGGGACGCCGCCACAGCACGGCTTGATAAGCAGCGCGTAGGTCTGCACCCGGGATCTGAACCTGTGGACCCCTGGCCGCCAAACCGGAGCACACGAACCTACCACTACACCCCCAGGCCGGCCCCACAAGGTTTTTGCTGGCTCTTACTTCCCGCCCATTGTGGGTCAGCCACTGGCACTTGCCTCATTCAGGTACTTTCTCGCTGACAGGCACCACCCTAGAGTGATGCTGTCCCCATGGTGGAGGGTTTTGCAGCCCGTCAATGCTCTGGCCTGGAAGGGACACATCCTGTGTGCTACCTCATTGGCTCAAGCTAGCCAAGCTTCCTGCTCCACAGTGTGCATCTGCCATCTCCCCGGAAGGCAGAGGAGGAAGAGTATTCGGTGGAGAGCGCTAATGATTACTGCAAAACTCAGTAATAGTTGAGTGGACTAAGAAAAGCTGGAGAGGTTGATTTGGGCCAGATTGTAGAGGGTTTGAAAGCCAAGCTGTGTGCACTGAACTTGAACTTGTGGAGTCAGTGGATCACTAGAATGAATGAGCAAATGTATCCTTCAGACAGGAGTGGGAGGAGGACGATTCTGAAGGCGAAGAGACCATTACCAGCTGGCTCCATAACTAAGCCAGGTTTGAAGCTGGTGCAGAGAAAGAAGGGGCACAAAATGGAAACATGGAAGGAGCTGTGGGTGTGGGCTGGGCTGGGACAGCAACAGGAAGAATGTCGAGGATTGCAAACCTTGAGGGATAGGAGACCAGAGTGACATAATAGCTTTCCACATAGAGAATTAAGTACTAGGAAAATCACTTTGAAACGTCCATCAGGTATTTAGAAATGCACATTTAGCACTCATTCCAAGCTCACATAGAAAATGAAGCGTCCTGGAGACCCTTTATAAACACTACTATCACTCTGTGGAGTTCTGACCCAGATTATGTGTAAAAAGCCCACGGTTCATTACCTCCGATGATTCCCAGACCAAGTGAAGGGGAGCTGAGTAGATGAGAACCTCTAGGTGCTTCCTGAAGCCACCGCCCCCCCTTCCCCAGGTGCTGCCATGATCCACACACTTCAATCCAGCCCAGAAGCACGCTGTTTTGGAGGGACGTCACTGCCCTGCTTGAGGTGCCACCTCCAGCCTAGAGAGGAACCTGGACATGAGAAAGACCTGCCACAGGAGTCCTGCCCCACACCAAACAGGCAGACAAAGGGATCTGCAACACAGTTTAATATCTTCCCTTGTTTCCAGGAAAAAGGTGTTGGCAAAGTATACTTTTTACCAGAATCTGCAACATTCACTGTCAAGTGAAAACATGCATAAAGGAAAGCAGGATTCCAATAAATGCTGCTCTGGTTTTAGAAGTTACTGGTGGCTGAGAACTCCTCATCTAGGAAAGGCTTGGAGACTCTTAGAACAGCTATCGTGTTTATCCATCAAACTGGATCGCAGCAGCATAAATAACCCTATTTATATTTCCCACATAATCTGCCTGAGGTATGAGATTTCTCAGTGACCTGGTGATTTTTAAACACCAAGCCTCCCATCAGAGGTAAGTCCTCAGTTCTACACTCAACACATTCCTGCCAGCACTCGCCACCCCTGTAAGCCAGGAAGCAGCTGCCCATAAAGCTGCACCCAGACTATTCTAACACCCACTGTGTAACTGTAAGAGGATGTAGCCAAGAATCTCTTTTTGATGAAGGAGATACAGCTTAAAAAATAACCCCATCAACTCGTTAGTTCAGTGCCTGCAAACGTTTAGCAACTTTATAGATAAAAGTAAAAGGTTCAGATACATATAACTGTAGGAAAAAAATCAGTGCATCCTCAATATTTCAGGAAGTTAAGGCCACAAAAGGAGGTGGTCAGGGAATCTTCATTTAGATCTGACCCTTGGTTATAGAAGCTAATAGAGTGGAGTCATAGGAAAAAAATGTGTAAATCCCACCACAAAATTACATCTGTGATCACTGGTTTACTCTTCTTTTTCTGCATATATTTTTACCATGCTGAGTATTAGTAACATTGAACTGAAGGCTCTCTACATTTGGCTTACTCTTATTGATCAGAAATAAAGTACGGGGCCAGCCCCATGGCTTGGTGGTTAAGTGCGCGTGCTCCGCTACTGGCGGCCCGGGTTCGGATCCTGGGCGTGCACCAACACACCGCTTCTCCGGCCATGCTGAGGCCGAGTCCCACATACAGCAACTAGAAGGATGTGCAACTATGACACACAACTGTATACTGGGGCTTTGGGGAACAAAAGGAGGAGGATTGGCAATAGATGTTAGCTCAGAGCCGGTCTTCCTCAGCAAAAAAAGGAGGATTAGCATGGATGTTAGCTCAGGGCTGATCTTCCTCACAAAAAAAAAAAAAAGTATGGATGAAAAACTCAGGTGAAACTGGGGAGCCACAAAATTGAGACTTAGAGGTATGGTCCCTTTGCTGTCAATAAATGACGATCCGTAGAGGCCAGTGGCTGCATGGCGGCCCTCCAGTACAGGAAGCACATGTAGGTGCATGTCTACAGCCTGAGGAGTAGCTGCCATCCTTTTTTCTCAGTTTGCTCAGAAGTACATCCCCTGTTCCTATACACGCTTCCCTCCTTTGTACTTACTTGCATATGGCAACAAGTGAAGTGTGGGCTAATGAGGGAAGAAATAAGGGAGAGATGCTACTCTTCTGCTGTGGTCAAAAGCAACCACAAGAAGTTCGATTTCACAGCCCGTCTGAAACTTTGGCAGAACAGTAAAATTCTCTTTTAAGACAAGTATTTGAACAGAGTTTGTCACAACATGAGATAAAAGTTGCTCCAAAATATGACAATATAAATATTAAAATGAAGCCCCTCAATGAAGTATGAAAATCTTTAACAAAAAATAGTTTATTGCACAAAATTTAAGGAATTCCCAAGCACGCTTAAATTTATAAAAAATCAACATGCTTTTTAAAGTTACAATTTGTTGTGCATGGCGACACCTTTCCCCTGAACAGCCCCAACCTGAGGACTCCCTTTTATGAGGAAACTTTTAATAGAAATGAATAACTTAAAACCACCGAGTTTTCTAGACCCTCTAAAACATTACCCTCAAGGATCCTATTATAACCTGAGACCACCATACAATGATGATGAAATGTGGATTCAGTGAACTTGTCTGAATAAGGCTCGGCATGTCTCAGACAACACAGCATTATTCACGTCACGGGGATCCTTGAGAAGGCTCCAGGACATGTCTCTTTCAGATACACTGGTCCCTTTCATTACTAGAAATCTTTACACATGACATTCCATTTTTCTTAAAAAAACAACTCCTGGAAGTAGGAATATATGTCGTGGTGACTTTGCAGGCCCATGGCTTTTGTGGTATACCTATACCAAAAAAAGTCTTTAAACTGAGAAAGAGTTGAATGAGAATATTCCTACTGCAGTGTAGCACAGGCTGTCTTCCTAGCAGGCCCTGTCCTGTTACCTGGATCCCAGGCCAGAGTAAGAGCCAGTTTCACAGCCTGTCAAACACATGGCCTGTTACACCTGTTATACCTTCCAAATAGTAGAACAGAGGTGTATAAATTTATAAGATCCGTGGCATCTATCTGATGTGTACCGTGGAAAAATCAGTGATACACGTTGCAATAAGGTTTTTTTGGAACATAAGAAAAACAAGTAATGACATCATGAAGTGTCCAAGCCAACATTCTCTGCAGTGAAGACATGCCATACAGTATTCATCATACAAGATGGATAATATACACAAATATAATGCAATGGTGAGCCTGTTTTTATAAATACTCCAGACTTAACTGTTGTTTTCCATGAATAAATTCCTAATTTCCACTTCTGCCCAAAATAGAAGAATATTTCAAATGTTATTCACTGAAGAATCTAGCGCTGGGAGGTAGAAGTGCCAGTAAAGTCCCTTAGAGATAAAAAAAAAACAAAACCCTCAACAAATCAAAAACAGGCAATTTGAAAGTCCAGCTTCCTCTTTTGGGTGACTTGTTAAGGAAGCCTAAAGGTGATGTCAGCTTGAACACAAGACCCCAGACAGAGAACAGTGAGCCACACATGAAAGCTCGAGGAGCACAGTGGGCAGGGAGACAGCCAGAGAGCTGAAACCACAGACAGGCTGGGCGCTTGCGGAACTGAAAGATGGGGACTGACCACATGGGCACAAGATGATGACAGAAAACTAGAGGTGCTACTGCTGAGGGCGTGCACACACATGCACATGGAGAGTAACTAAACAAAGGAAAAAGGGGTGAGGAACACAGATTGGCTTTCACGTGATGGAGATATTCAAAATTAGTTTATCCTTTCCTAAGAGAAAAAATACATAGTGAACGGCATTCACTGGAAGACCTTCTATAAGCAAGGAGAGAGAAAGCAGCTACAGGATGAGGCTACGTGTTATTTCTTGGTTTTAAATTTAAACAGGATATTGCAGCCAAAATAAATAATGTAAATTATCATTTTTCTTTTCTAATGGTACAAAAACAATTTTGTCAAAACCAATTACCAATTTAAGATGAAAAGTAGGATGTAATTATAATGAAGTTTTCAAGTATTATTTCAAGATTAACCCTGTACAAATGATATGTGTATTTTAGAAGTTCCAAAACTTGCTAGGGAATTTTTTGAAACACTAAACATCTTTGATGTTAATGCTACTTTAACCTTATCAATTAACCTTCTAACAGCATATTATAAGAAAACACAAACAGCTTAAAAATACCATACTGTTTTCTCCACAAAAGAGACACAAGTAATATATTGACACTAGTGTGTCTGGCCTGATCAGTAACATTCAAAACTTCATCTTCAGACCAGCATCTGCACAGGAGGCCATGTGGACCCATTCTCTCTCTTCTCTAACTTCTAACAATAAATATTATTTTAGATTTTCTTAGCAAACTAGGAGGACAAACTTAAAACCTCAAATCTCACAGTCAGTCAGTTTCTGCAGCGTTGAAGTATTTCAGGTGGAAAAATGTATACAAGTAAATCTCACTCAGGGTGCCTGATTTCAAATAAGGCATTCTACTACGGAGAGCAGGGGAAACCTCAGCCGCCTTTCCTCAGAGTGCAGACCTGCCCCTTCTAGAAACCTCACTGCTCTCCAGATAAGAGGTTAAAGGACCTTCTAGGCCTTCTGAAGTCACCACTAAGAGTCCGGCTTGTCTTGATGACCACAAAGGCCCTGGTGAACGTTTTCATGTGGGGCACAGAGTGTGAGGCCTGGAGAAGCCTTGTTACCTGGGTTGGAGCCCTGCAGAGAGCTCCACCCTCTTCCTCCTCACCTTCTCTCCTCTCCTGTGGCCTCTCCCCGGCACCTCACATGTCAGGTCAGTGCATGGTGACGTCAGCGTCTGGGTGGGCATCCTTCTGGCTGCCAGGCCTGCCGGGAGGTCAGCTAAGGTGGGTGAGGCTGTGCAGGGCCAGGAGTCAGATGGGTGGGCATTGTGCACTTATGACAAAGAAAAGACCCTCAAAAATAAAGTGAAATGAAAACAACAAAGAAGCCTCTCTGTCTTAATAATATTTGGTTTTAGAAGGCAGAGTAAATAAAATAATTATATTTCTTAAAATATAATTTCCAACTGACGTCCCTAAATCCTACATGTACATTATTTCCTGACAGCAGATTTTCAAAAAGCAATCAATAAAAAGACAATTCGAGTCATTCTTAAATAATATGAGCATATACTTTTTAAAGATTAGATTATAATTTTCAGTATTTATATACACATCCTATGGTGGGATGGCTATTGAAAATAAAATAAAATAAAAACCAAAGGTGCAAATAAAGTTTCATTTCTGCGGGGAGGTAAAGCTATTACTGAACCAAAGAAGAATGTGAGAAACCAGACCCAGCCATGCCGGGTGTTTCCACCAGTGACCAGCTGGTTGGCGTTACCCTCAGAGAGCAGTGTCTACTGTCACTCGTAAGATACCTCCTCCGGCAAATAACCCTTCAGACACATTCAAAAATTTCTCACTGAGCTCTAAACTAGGTTTTTAAGATTTGGTCATTTTGTGGGGAAAGCTAGTTGTGATCTGCAAATGACTATTTCTCTAATCCTTGCCTCTTGTTCTGTTATTTTGCTCCTTATAAAGGCAAACGCAGAAGTTAAATTTCATCTCTTAGAAAAACATAGAGCACAAGGTCAAATAAATAATACTGATAAGAGAATATTCCTCTGGGTAGTTACAAACACTTGGGGTTGGGATGCTCAGTGGCCACTGCTCCAAGCCCCTCTCTCGAGGCCCTGCTCTGGCCATGTCGCGCTGTGTCTCCCCTGGGGTTCGCATGATCCCCAGGGGGAGCGGGGCCAGTGGCAGGGTCCCCCTGAGTCCACGAGGACAGCGACTCATGCACGATGACTGTATGAGCCTCCATCTGGCGCTGCAGGCTGTCCATCTCTTGCCTGGGGAGATAGGGGAGGCAAAGGAAGAAACACCAGTCAGACGAGAGCCAGAAAAGACACCGCTGCTTCCCCCCGAGGCAGGGCCATCACAGATGCCAATCCTAACAAGCTTGAACTAGACAGCAGTTTGCTCACACATCTGTGGTGCCTTCAGGGACCAACAGAACCTCTCAATTTGGACGAGCAACACTGATGCGGTCACAGAACTTAAGGGACTCTTGGCATTTTTCTCTGCACCGTGCAGAGGCCAACAGGCTGCGAGACTCCGCGCACAAGGGCCTCTGATCAGGGAGAATGTGGCAAAGACAGAGTCGAGGGTCACACATGGCTTCCACTCACAGAGTCAAAAAAGATGTCCCCATGTGGCCACACCCACCAAACGCTGGCCTCATGCTGATGGGTGCAAAAATCCAGTTTTGGGGTTTCTAAGGGCTCAGATGGTCCTGGTGACTTAAGGGCTTCTCAGGGTCCTTTAGCTCTAGGCAATTCTCACCTTACAATGTGAATTGAGAGGCTGAGTGGCCCCAGTTAACACAGACCTGCTCAGCCTTTGCTAAGCATTCAATGCTGGCAATAGGAAAGATTCTTCAAGTTAAACATGCAATTTATTTTTAAATACTAAGTGAAATGGAGCACAGAACACAGATCATACTTCAGTTGCTGGAGACAGCTGTTGAGATTCTTGAGGGGCTCCTTGCTCACGGCAGGTGGGGGCCTCAGCAGCTCCTCCAGCAGCGAGGCTGGAACGGGGCAATCGGGGATCTTAACTGGCGTCACGGGGCTGGAAGAGGTGGCCTCGCCTTTCAGTTCCTTTCTCTGATTTGAAAAGCACAGTTAGCTCTCACTTGAGGCTGACACCACCGCCCCCTCCTCTAATCGGTCTCCACCATCATAAGAACTTTCAGAGGTGCCTCCCCAGCTCCACACAGGCCTTCCAGGAAGGCACGTCCCACGTGTCCTGTACCAGCAAGAGCCAGCAGGCACAGGGGTTCAAGAAATGCTGGCTGATAGAAAACTGTCTTCCTAATGCACGTAATGGAGCACAAACAACGCAGTCCGCTCCTCAGGAGGACAGAGCTGAATCCTAAAGGAGAACTCCCACGTGGGCTTCCATGAAAGACCAAGACCTTGACACTGAGTTTCCCTAAGAAATTAATTCAACTTTCCGACTCATAAGACTCCGCTTGCTAGGACTTCAAACTTTTTACAGAGATAGGCAAATGATGCTAAATAAACCTCTGAATCTGAGCAATTTCTTTGCACCTGGAAAATACTCATATAGACTGAGTAGGAAAACAAATGCCGGGTATGCAGACAATCTGAGCAGTGCTCATGATGGCAGCTGCAGGGGTCCCTGGGCCCCCAAGCCCATTCTGGCAGCCGCTGTGTGCTCACTGAGCTCACCAAGTGGGCTGGGGGCTCTTGTTAACACAAGCAAACGATGCCTTCATTTGGTTTATAAAGCATATTACAACAAAATGGCAACTGAATTCATGAAAAGCAAACATTCTGTTGGAAAAGGTACCAAAATAACAAGATTTGGCCTGTTGTCTGAGCAAAATACTCCATCATCATTTATTTTCACCCAATAGTTGCTCAATGTTGGTTAAATATAACTTTATGTCTGAATGACTAGAAAATCCACCAACCTCTTGCTCAAACAAATCGACAGTGAACCCAGTTAATCTGAAAAGGGCAGGGAGCCTGATACCGTCTTTGCTGCACTGCGTCGCAGGTCTAGCTGGAGCTGTTGGTTTTGCTGAAGTAGAGTCTTCATGTTGTTCTTCAGTTCCGACACTTTAGCTTGAAGCATAAACTTATCTTTCTGGGTCATGGACAGATCTTCCCGTACCATCTCCAACTCAGATTTGATATTCTAAGGGAAGTGAAGTCAGATTTTTAAAAGCTAAAAGATCCTCAACATACTGCTAAGATTCTTAGTTTGTATGTCACAATTCTAATGGGCTAAAAACAGAACCCTGATTTTTATGTGATGAAGCATGTGATGTGCTCGTCTCAGCACAACTTCCTCTCCAGTAGTCTAGACTGTGAAGCATCCAGTTATATTCATGTCCTCAGTGTTCTCACTGAAATTCCCATTTCAGACCTCTGCCAAGGAACCAGCAATATTCCCACATCTACATTCTACAATGAACCCCAAGAGTCATCTGTTTAAATTTCAAGGTCAGCTACTAGAATAAGCCTAACCATTACTAAGAAAGGACATAAATCAGTTCTAATTGTTACTCAAGCCATCCATTTACAAGGAGGAATCTTAGCAAGAGAGATGTTCCTGCTCCTTTCCTCAAGTATTCAAAACTGTACATTTTCTTTGTAGAGAAGTTTATCACAGATTAGTGAACTTTTCACATGTACTGTGTCATTTATTGGAGTTATTGAGATCCCATTCCTGATGCATTTCACATAGCTCAGCCCAGGGCATGGTCTCTGCTCAGCCTCCTTCAGCTGCATGACCTGAACTTCTTTCTGAAATGGGATTATATCTGCAGAATGGTTTGGTGGGAGTATTCAATTCATCGAGAACTCCTGTTATGCACTTAACACACTGCCTGGCACAGTAACTGGACTAGGGTTATGATTATTAACTACCTTATGAAATGCTGCCTCTGACTTTCTGCCCCAGGGCCCTTGAAGAACAGATACCTGTAATAGCTGCTGTATTCCATCCAATTCTTTTTTACTCTGCTGTTCAGTCAAGTCCAGCTGCTGCTTCAAGGATTGGATTTCTCTCTCTTTCTGATCCACCTCCCATTTGAGATTTTCCATCTAGAGAGAAAAAGTCACATGACCAAAAGAATAGTAAAGTAGCTTTCTTGCACAATCAAGTTGCTCTAACTATATCTCTGTGTATTGTTTAATATCATACTTAGAAAAAATAAATATCCCTTTCCAAGCAGACAGGGAATGAAGGAATTGAAAATGTCAACTAGCACAGTGTAGCTCTGTAAACTCTGTTAACTGCAGATGTAAAGCCGCCTCAGCAGGTCACCTCTTGGTTTCCTACGGGCTGCTTGCTCAGCTGCTCGTCCAGCTGCTTCTGCAGGAGCTGAAGCTGGGTCCGGGCCTCTGCCAGCTCCACCTGGAACTGTGCTATTTCCTTGGAATGTTTCCCCTCCTGAATCCTAGCATAAAAACAAGGAAGAATGAAATTACAGCGTTCTTCCAACTTACCCTCCCACTCTTAAAATGTTATCAGTTGAATGCTATCCACCCTGGGTGAGACTCATAATGACAAAAACTCACAAACTGCTCACCTTGGGAAGAGACTGTTCTAGCAGCTTTGCAATGCACTGTCTTGACTGACCTTCACAAAACCATCCAAGGGGAAGGCTTTGTTAGCCCATTTTAAAGATCATGGTGGGAGGGAAAGTGCCACGGAGACCAATGCATGTGCAGTGCCCAACATGCATCCCCGCACATGTCCAACTTGAGGCTGCCCTAATTAGAGCCTACAGTGAGCCTCGGTGGTGGGGCACAGCCTTGGGGAAAGTGTTCCTCACGCTGGGGCTCTCTCTGTTCTCAACGTAGGACCAGTAAGGTGCAGAGTAGGCACAGCAGCGCCGGGACTGAAATTTTACAGTTAACCTACAGGCTTCTTGAGACACGAATCAGATACTCTCCTTCTTAGATCTGCCTCTAGAGTACCCAGTGATTTGCTAGAACATAGGTTACCTTAACGTGGTGAATGTGCTAATTAGAGATGGAAGAGAAGAATCCTTATGAGGACATCTGGTGGCGCTGCTCCCGCCCACCCCAGAAGAAAGCGGGAACCCAGCCCTCTGCCCGCCTCGGCACTCACTGGAGACCATCAGCCTCTGCCTGCAGCTTCTGCACCAGGTGTTCCTTGGCCTGCAGCTCCTTCTTCACCTCGCTCAGCTCTAAGGTGGCAGCCTTAAAGTGGCGGCGGTTATGCCCTGCTTCCGCCTTGGCAGCAGCAACCTAGAGGGAAGGGACCTGCACCATTGAAACAAAGACAAGAGCGACACAGAGCGCCCAGTGTGGCGTCCACGCCGGGGAGCCCTGCCTAGTCCCACTCATGTCCCAGTGCTCTGCAGACTTCTCTTCCAAAGCTTTTCAAGTTCCCCACAAAGAATCAAAGTACCTAACATATGCTTGCAACACAATACACCTACTAGCTCCTGCTGAATGAACAAACGTTCAAGATTTTCTGGGTCTAAACTGTTTTTATAGTGTTTTTCAAGTATATCTGCATATTTTTTATTAAATTTATTCATAGTTCATGTATTTTGGGAGGAATCTCTTCCATCATACCATCTAACTGTAATTAAGCTATTGATTTTTGTCCATTTATGATGTAACTTGCCTTTTCATAGATAACAATAGTTTCTCTCAAGGTTTCTGAGGAGATAAGCAAATTCTGAGAATATAACAAAATTTTCCATTTTCTTTTCCAATAACTTAGTTTTCTTGTCTAATTGCACTAGCAAGCACTTCATTTAAAAAAAGTTTAATGAAAATATAATATATAACAGAAGAATATAGAAAGAACTCTTATAAATAAGTTTAAAAAAAAACTTCCAGGAGAAGAATTACCAGTGATTGTCACTAGGTAGAGATTTGAGATGATCTGTACTTTAATCTTCATGCACTTTCTTTTTTCTTACTACCATCTACTATTTTTACAATCAGAACAATCAGACTAAATGCATTTAGAGAAATAAATAAGCACCATTCACAATTACTGCCTTTAAAAGAAAGAAATCAAGTCACATATACATCATTTTCCCACAGAACTTTTAGTTATGAATTTCCTAGTTATAACTTCTTTAGGGTGGGAATAAAATTAGTAAGTGATATGTGAGCACAGAGCAAAAGCTCAGAAGGTGGGGAACAGAGAAGCAGAGAGTGTAGCTGACCCAGCTCAGAGCTGTCAGATCCGCAGCAGCTCTTCACAAGGACTCAACATCGACTGCAGACGAGGCAGATGTGAGCCAAGAACAAGCCGGTAATTGTTCACATTAAAAATTCTTATCATGTCTTAAAACTACTTCTCTTTTATTTTTTTCTTTAAATTTTATTTATTTATGTTTTCCCCCAAAGCCCCAGTAGATAGTTGTATGTCATAGCTGCACATCCTTCTAGTTGCTGTATGTGGGACGCGCCCTCAGCATGGCCGGAGAAGCGGTGTGTTGGTGCACGCCGGGATCCGAACCCGGGCCGCCAGTAGCGGAGTGTGCACACTTAACCGCTAAGCCATGGGGCCGGCCCTACTTGTCTTTTAAAAGAACGTTTTCCTGTGTCACCCAAGAAATGAAGAACAATTTTTCTATCCCTATTACTTCATCACAGAGAAACTTTTAAAGGATGTGGCAAAACCTAAGTCATGCACACCCTTGCACACACGTGCACGCAGCAAACATGTCCTGAGCATGTCACGGCCCTGGGGACGTGAGAGTAAATGAGCCACAGCCCTTGCCCCAGGAGGCTTACATTCTCTGCAGCGGGATGAGTGGGTCTGCTTCTGTGGGTCGGGGAGCGTGCACAGGGTAGGACAGTGTTGACAGGGTGTGTGGGCCTGTGGGCAGTGAGGCTTGTCAGCTGCAGCACACTTATGCTTCTCAAACAGCCACATAGGGGACTGGCCCCACCTTCCAACGCCTGAAACAACTGTGTGCTGCCACACCTGGGCTGGCCCCGCCCAGCAGCACTCCTGAGAGGGCTGACAACAGCCTTGCAGGCCGGAGGTCTACAGCAATTGTGAGCCCCTGAGCCTAGCAACGAGCCATGCTAGGGGCCTACTCACTTAACAGAAAAACTGCAGCAGGAATGTGCTATTAGACCTTGCAGCAAACTGTACCGGGGCTCCCCATGCCCAATAAAGTGACTGAAGGGACCACAGCAGCCACATGTGGCTCAGCATTACAACCAGCCAGCCAGGAGGGCAGCCTAGCCTCCCCGTGCACCTGCAGTACAAGCAACTCTGCCACAACAGAAGGACACATGTAGCCTACACAGGGGACACGCCTGGACCATTTGGAACTGGTGACCGAGACGGAAGCACACTGCTGGGCCTCATAAGGCATCTCTTACATAAGGCCACTTCTCCAAAACCGGGAGATGTAGCTGATCTGCCTAAAACATAGATATAAGCACAGAGAAAGAGGCAAAATGAGGAGACAAAGGAATATGTTCCAAATAAGGGAACAGGACAAATCCTCAGAAAAAGAACTAAATGAAACAGAGGTAAACAATCTACCTGATAAAGAGTACAAACTAATACTCATAAGGATGCTCGACAATCTCAGGAGAAGAATGAATGAATTCAGTGAGAACTTCAACAAAGAATTGGAAAATATAAAAAAGAACCAATCAGAAACGAAGAATATCATACTGGAAATGAAAAATTCACTAGAGGGATTCACTAGGAGAGTAGATGATACAGAACGGATCAGTGAGCTGGACTAGAGGAAATCACCCAAGCTGAACAGATAAAAGAAAAAAGAATTAAAAACAACGAGGACAGTCTAAGGGACCTCTGGGACAACATCAAGTGCACTACCATCTGTGTTATAGGTGTCACAGAAGGAGAAGAGAGGACAAAGGGGCAGAGAATCTATTTGAAGAAATAACAGCTGAAGACGTTCCTAAGGAAGGAAACAGACATCCAGGTACAGGAAGCACAGAAAGCACCAAACAAGATAAACCCAAAGAGGCCCACACCAAGATATAGTATAATTAAAATGTCCAGAATTAAAGAAAGAATCCTAAAAGCTGCAAGAGAAAGGCAACAAGTTACATACAAAGGAAACCCCATAAGGCTATCAACTGACTTCTCAGCAGAAACCTTACAGGCTAGAAGGGAGTGGCACGATATATTTAAAGCACTAAAAGGAAAAAACCTACAGCCAAGAATACTCTACAGGCAAGGTTATCATTCAGAGTGGAAGGAGAGATAAAGAGTTTTCCAGACAAGCAAAAACTAAGAGAGTTTATCACCAAGAAACCAGCCTTACAAGAAATGCTGAAGGGACGTAAGTGGAAAAGACCACTAATAGGAATAAGAAAATTATCAAAAAAAACCAACAACAATAAAATCACTGGTAAAGGCAAACGTATAGTAAAGGTAGCAGATTAACGATCTATGAGTCTAATATGAAGGTAAAAAGACAAAAATACTAAAATTATCTATTTCCATGATATGAGGATAATGGATACACATGCACAAAAAAAAGGTTAAATATGATATCAAAAACATAAAACGTGGGAGGAGGGGAGTAAAAAAGTAAAGCTTTTAGCAAGAGGTCAAACTTAAAGAGACCATCAACTCAATATAAATTGCTATATATGTAGGTTATTATACATGAACCTCATGGTAATCACAAACCAAAAACCCATAAAAAATACACAAAAAATTAAGAGAAAGAACCCAAACATAATACTAAAGAAAGCCATCAAACCAAAAGGGAAGAGAATAAGAAGAAAAAACTACTAAAACACCCAGAAAAAAAGGAACAGAATGGCAATAAGTTCATACTTATCAATAACCACTTTAAATGTCAATGGACTAAATGCTCCAATCAAAATGCATAGGGTGGCTGTTTGGATAAAAAAACAAGACCCATATATATGCTGCATCCAAGAGACACACTTCAGACCTAAAGACACTCACAAACTACAAGGGAAGGGATGGAAAAAGATACGCCATGCAAATGGCAATGAAAAGAAAGCTGGGGTAGCAATACTTAGACAAAATAGACTTTAAAATAAAAACTGTAACAAGAGACAAGGGCACTACATAATGATAAAGGGAACAGTCCAACAAGAGGATATAACACTTGTAAATATCTATGCATCCAACATAGTGGGACCTAAATGTATAAAGCAATTACTAACAGACATAAAAGGAGAAACAGCAACACAATAATAGTAGGGGACTTGAACACTCCACTTACACCAATGGATAGATCATCCAAACAGAAGAACAATAAGGAAACACTGGCCTTAAATGACACATTAGACTACATGGACTTAGTAGATATATACAGAACATTCCATCAAAAACCACAGAATACACATTTTTTTTTTCGCTTGAGGAAGATTAGCCCAAGCTAACACCTGTGCCTATCCTCCTCTATTTTGTATGTGGGTCAGCACCACAGCATGGCTGATGAGTGGTGTAGGTCTGCGCCCAGGATCTGAACCCATGAACCCTGGCTGCCAAAGCAGAGTGCGCCAAACGTAAGCAGTAGGCCATGGGGCAGGTCCCAGAATACATGTTCTTTTTGAATGTACATGGAACATTCTCCAGGATAGAGCACATATTAGGCGACAAAACAAGTCTCAATAAATTTAAGAAAACCAAAATAATACCAAGCATCTTTTCTGACCACAACGGTATGAAACCAGAAGTCAACTACAGGAAGAAAATCAGAAAAGGCACAAATATGTGAAGATTAAACAAAATGCTACTGAACAATGATTGCGTCAACAAAGAAATCAAAGGAGAAATCAAATACCTGGAGACAAATGAAAATGAAAATACGACATGCCAAAATTTATGGGATATAGCGGAAGTTCCAAGAGGGAAGTTTATAGCAATAGAGGCCTACCTCAACAAACAAGACAAATCTCAAATAAACAATATAACGAGGGCCGGCCCCATGGCTTAGCGGTTAAGTGCGTGCACTCCGCTACTGGCGGCCCGGGTTCAGATCCCAGGCGCGCACTGATGCACCGCTTCTCCGGCCATGCTGAGGCCTCGTCCCACATACAGCAACTAGAAGGATGTGCAACTATGACATACAACTGTCTACTGGGGCTTTAGGGGAAAAAAGGAGGAGGACTGGCAATAGATGTTAGCTCAGAGCTGGTCTTCCTCAGCAAAAAGAGGAGGATTAGCATGGATGTTAGCTCAAGGCTGATCTTCCTCACAAAAAACAAAACAAAACAAAACCAATCTAACGTGCACCTAAAGGAACTGGAAAAAGAAGAACAAAGAAAGCCCAAAATCAGTAGAAGGAAAAAAACAGTAAAAATCAGAGCAGAAATAAATGAAACAGAGACTAAAAAAAGAATAGAAAAAAAATAAATTAATGAAACCGAGAGCTGGTTCTTTGAAAAGATAAACAAAACTGACAAACCTTTAGCTAGACTCACCAAGAAAAAAAGAGAGAAGGCTCAAATAAGTAAAATCAGAAATGAAAGAGGAGAAATTACAACGGACACCTCAGAAATACAAAAGATTAAGAGAATAGTACGAAAAGCTATATGCCAACAAATTAAATAATCTAGAAGAAATGGATAAATTCTTAGAATCATACAACCTTCCAAAACTGAATCTAGGAGAAATGGAGAATTTGAATAGACCAATCACCAATAAGGAGATTGAAACAGTAATCGAAAACCTTCCAAAAAACAGAAGTCCAGGACCAGATGGCTTCCCTGGTGAATTCTACCCAACATTCAGTAACTTAATACCTATCCTTCTGAAAATCTTCCAAAACATTGAAGAGGAGGGGAAGCTTGCTAACTCATTCTATGAAGCCAATATTACCCTGATACCAAAACCAGACACAGACAGCACAAAAAAAGAAAATTACAGGGCAGTATCGCTGACGAACATAAATACAAAAATCCTCAACAAAATACTAGCAAATCGCATACAACAATACATTAAAAAGATTATACACCATGATCAGGTGGGATTTATTCCAGGGATGCAAGGATGGTTCAACATCCGCAAATCAATCAGTGTGATTCACCACATTAACAAAATGAAGAATAAAAATCACATGATCATCTCAACAGATGCAGAGAAAGCATTTGACAAGATACAGCATCCATTTATGATAAAAACTCTGAATAAAATGAGTATAGAAGGAAAGTACCTCAACATAATAAAGACCATATATGAGAAACACACAGCTAATCTCATCCTCAATGGTGAAAAACTGAAAGCTATCCTTCTAAGAACAGGAACCAGACAAGAATGCCCACTGTCACCACTCCTATTTAACACAGTACTGGAAGTCCTAGCCAGAGCAATCAGGCAAGAAAAAGAAATAAAAGGGATCCAAATTGGAAAGGAAAAAGTGAAACTGTCACTATTTGCAGATGACATGATTCTATATACAGAAAACCCTAAAGAATCCACTAAAAAACTTTTAGAAATAATAAATGAATATGGTAAAGTTGCAGGGTACAAAATCAACATACAAAAATCAGTTGCATTTCTATACACTAACAACGAAGTAGCAGAAAGAGAAATTAAGAATACCATCCCATTTACAATTGCAACAAAAAGAATAAAATACCTAGGAATAAATTTAACCAAAGAGGTGAAAGATCTGTACACTGAAAACTATAAAACATTGTTGAAAGAAATTGAAGAAGACACACAGAAATGGAAAGATATTCCATGCTCTTGTTTTTTTTTTTTAAAACTACAAAATTTTTTTAAACAGTTTATTTATTTATTTATTTATTTATTTATTTATTTATTTTTTGTGTGAGGAAGATCAGCCCTGAGCTAACATCCGTGCTAATCCTCCTCTTTTTGCTGAGGAAGACCGGCTCTGAGCTAACATCTATTGCCAATCCTCCTTTTTTTTTTCCCCCAAAGCCCCAATAGATAGGTGTATGTCATAGTTGCACATCCTTCATAGTTGCACATCCTTCTAGTTACTGTATGTGGGACGCGGCCTCAGCATGGCCGGAGAAGCGGTGTGTTGGTGTGCGCCCGGGATCCGAACCTGGGCCGCCAGTAGCGGAGCGCGCGCACTTATCCGCTAAGCCACAGGGCCGGCCCTCCATGCTCTTGGATTGAAAGAATTAACATAGTTAAAATGTCCATATTTCCAAAAGCAATCTACGGATTCAATGCAATCCCTATCAAAGTTCCAATAACGTTTTTCACAGAAACAGAACAAAGAATCCTAAAATTTACATGGAACAAAAGACCCCGAAATAGCCAAAGGAACCCTGAGAAAAAAGAACAAAGCTAGAGGTATCACACCCTGTGATTTCAAAATATACTACAAAGCTACAATAATCAAAACAGCATGGTGCTGGCACAAAAACAGACACACAGATCAATGGAACAGAATCGAAAACCCAGAAATAAATCCACACATCTACGGACAGCTAATCTTTGACAAAGGAGCCAAGAACATACAATGGAGAAAAGAAAGTCTCTTCAATAAATGGTGTTGGGAAAACTGGACAGCCACATGTAAAAGAATGAAAGGAGACCATTATCTTACACCATAAGATAATGGTACACCATAAGATAATCTTACACCAAAAATTAATTCAAAATGGATTAAAGACTTGAATGTAAGACCTGAAACCATGAAACTTCTAGAAGAAAACATAGGCAGTACGCTCTTTGACACTGGTCTTAACAGCATATTTTCAAGTACCATGTCTGATCGGGCAAGGGAAACAATAGAAAAAATAAACAAATGGGACTACATCAAACTAAAAAGCTTCTGCACAGCAAAGGAAACCATCAACAAAATGAAAAGACAACCTAACAATTGGGAGAAGATATTTGCAAACCATATATCTGATAAGGGATTAATCTCCATAATATGGAAAGAACTCATGCATCTCAACAAGAAAAAAACTAACAACAATTAAAAAATGGGCAAAAGATCTGAACAGATATTTTTCTTTCTTTTTTTTTATAATTTTATTTATTTATTTTTTTCCCTCAAAGCCCCAGTAGATAGTTGTATGTCACAGCTGCACATCCTTCCAGTTGCTGTACGTGGGACGTGGCCTCAGCATGGCCGGAGAAGTGGTGTGTTGGTGCGTGCCTGGGATCCGAACCCAGGCCGCCAGCAGCGGAGCGCACGCACTTAACCGCTAAGCCATGGGGCCGGCCCATGAACAGACATTTTTCTAAAGAAGAGATACAGCCAACAGGCACATGAAAAGATGTTCAACACAATTCATTATTACGGAAATGCAAATCCAAAGTACAATGAGATATCTCCTCATGCCTGTCAGAACGGCTATAATTGACCTGACAAGAAATAACAAGTGTTGGAGAGGATGTGGAGAAAAGGGAACTCACATACACTGCTCGTGGGAGTGCAAACTGGTGCAGCCACTATGGAAAACAGTATGGAGATTCCTCAAAAAATTAAGAATATAACTACCATATGACCCAGCTATTCCACTGCTGGGTATTTATCCAACGAAGATGAAAACACAAATGTGTAAAGATATATGCACCCCTATGTTCACTGCGGCATTATCACAATAGCCAAGACTTGGAAGCAACCTAATTGTCCTAATTTGTCCCTTGATGGCAAGGGACAAATGTATAAAGAAGATGTGGTATATACACACGATGGAATACTACTCAGCCATAAAAAAGATGAAATCTTGCCATTTGTGACAACAAGGACGGACCTTGAGGGTACTATGCTAAGAGACATAAGTTGGAGCGAGAAAGTCAAATACCGTATGTTCTCCCTCACAAATAGAAGATAAAAACAACGACAAACACATAGAGACAGAAACTGGATTGGTGGTTACCAGAGGGGAAGAGGGTGAAAAGGGTGATTAAGTACATGTGTATGGTGATGGATGGTAATTAGTCTTTGGGTGGTGAATAATGATGTAATCTCCACAGAAATCAAAATATAATGATGTACAGCTGACATTTATATGTTATAAACCATTGTTACCTCAATAAAAAAAAAATAACATGGGCCGGCCCCGTGGCTTAGTGGTTAAGTGCGCGTGCTCTGCTACTGGTGGCCCGGGTTCAGATCCGGGCGCGCACCGATGCACCGCTTGTCCAGCCACGCTGAGGCCACATCCCACATACAGCAGCTAGAAGGATGTGCAACTATGATGTACAACTATCTACTGGGGCTTTGGGGGAAAAAAAAATAACACAACTGGGGTCATAATTGTCCCGCAGTTTGCTTTTTTGTGTGTGTGTGAGGAAGACTGGCCCTGAGCTAAGATCTGTTGCCAATCTTCCTCTTTTTCTTTTTTATCCCCAAAGCCCCAGTACATAGTAGTGTATCATAGTTGTAGAGCTGTAGCTCTTCTATGGGGCATGCCGCCTCAGCATGGCTTGATGAGCGGTGAGTAGGTTCGTGCCCAGGATCGGAACTGGCAAACCCCAGGCTGCCAAAGCGGAGCCTGAAAATTTAACCGCTATGCCACTGCGCCGGCCCATGCAGTTTGCTTTTTTAACTCAACACTACATGCAAGACATCTTTCCCCAGCAAAATACGTATCTCTGGAGCTCTATGCACACATCTTAGACCCACTACTCTTCTACTGACGAACATCAGGGCTCTCTCCAGCCTCTCACTGTCACCAACACCATGATGACACCTTTGTTCTCAGAACACGTTAGCAAAGGTATTCATACAGTCAATTCCTGGAAGGGAAGTGATGTGTCAAGCGTACCCATACTCAGTTTTTAGATACTGAAAAACTGCATTCCAAAAGGCTCTACGAGGTTGCAATTTAGAACCAGATGGAAGCTGGCCACACACCTGTTCCTTGAGGCTGTGTACTTTCACCTTTTCTTTCTCTAAAGCGGCTTGTAAGGCTTCGACAAGCTGCTTCATGTGGCGGTCCTCCTCCTCTTTGCGCTGCAAAACTGCCTGCACCTACAACACATTGCAGTAGAGAGAAGTAAGGACGGACGTCAAATTTCACAAGCCTGCAGAGCCCCAGGGAAAGCAAGGGCCACTCTGATCAGTGCCACGTGGGGAATCTAGACAGACACTGGCACACAACATCACATTACGATACCAGCAAGTGTACAACTCAGGAAAGGGGGGTGGAATTCCATTGCTGGAGACTATTGTTACAAGAACAGAAATCTAAGATAGCAGGAGTATGATCACTTGATCATACACAAGCATATGGCCAGGAACCCAGAAGATGCATATAAATCAGGGCTTATCGATGCAAATCCCTCTATGGTGAGGCAAGCAATGCAGGTGTGTGAGGCAGCAGGTATGGGAGTGGTAGGAACTAGTGCCAAATAAAAGTCTGTAAGCTCTGTAATGGCTGGATAATTCAAGGCGGGGTACATTTGGCCACTGTCTGCCATTTGAAGACTTCCCTGAATGCCTAGCCTTCTCTATCCCCAGAGAGGCTGCAGACCCTGTGGAGCTGAGAACAGCATCTGGAGTGAGACCCCAGCTGGGGTTCAAACCCCAGTTCTGAATCACACAAGACCTTCAGGAAGGAGTCCCTTACCTACAGTGTTACTGCCTTGAGCTGGGAAATGGTCCCGTCTGCAGCACCAGGAGTCACCCACAAGGAAACTAATGGACTGAGCACAGTACTTCCACAACTTAGTTAAGGGGGAGTTAGAAGTTCCCCAGCTCTACCGCCCACCTCAGGGCTGGAAGATGGGGCTCGAGACTTCCCCAGACTCGCTGAGCCTCTGTTTCCGCAGTTCTTAGGTGGGGATGTAACATTTCCTTGCAGGTGGTTGTCATGAAGAAATAGAAACAATACAGGCTGACACTCAGAGTGCTACCTGGCCTACAGCAAGTGTCTTTCTGCTTCTTGTAAATGAGTTTCAATACCTGAAGATTCAGCTGAACTAGGTCTGCTTCCCTCTTGGCCAAAGCTGTTTCTAAGATGCTGTTGTGTTCCCGCAAAGCTGCATTGGACTGTCCAAGGCCTGTAAGCTTCCCTCTCTCGTGCTCTAATTCAAGAGCCAACTTCTTATTCGACTCCTCTAGGCGCTTTATCTTCCTCCTAAAGCCTCTGGATTCTTGAAGCTGAAACAAATCAAAGTCACTGTGAAGTTATGTAATTGTAAGTTCTGGGTAATGGAGCTATCACACACTAGAAACGAAACAGCTAAACTAAAATACAACGACAAACAACTCTTGAACCACACCGGATGCAACACACCCTTGCTTCACAGCTGGGAGGGCTGCAGCGGCCACAGTCGGTTCCCTTCCTTGCCCCCACAGCCAAGAGCCCAGCTTTCTCCTGGGGACCACGTGCTTCTGGAGCACATCCAGGGGCGGAGCCCAGGTGGGCATGGAACTGAGTGTGACACAGCGACAATGAACAATGCACACCGCCCCGCAGTTCCTGACAGAACATCTTGGGACCTCGGGACCCTGTGGAGAGCCCTTGGTGACATCACCAAGCTGCTGCGTGGGGCACGAACTGAAGCCACAACTGTCGCCAGGCCTGAGAGTTACATGGAGTTTTTTTTACAGGTTTAAGCCAGTTTGAACTGCGTTTCTTGCGTTCTAACCAGGAGCAGCGCTGCCACTAAGAACTCCAACAGCCACCACACTGGAGAGGCAGTGAACACAATCATCCTAGCCAGAGCGCTGATGTCACCAGGCATGTGGGGGAGTCTAGTAGTACGGGTGGTCAGACATATAGAGAAGCAGTCAGAGGGCGCACAGAAACGCAGAGTGCTGATGCCACGCACGCAGGCCAGCTCTGACTCTCCAGGGCCCCTTTTTCTCTGCACCAGAGCTGCACCTGGGGCAGCGTGGCTTGCCCACTCCGCATGACGACGGAGCTTGGCCTACCTCGTCCTCCAGCTCCAGCACCTTCTCCCGGTACTCCTCCAACTCTTGGCTGGTCATTGCAATGATCTCCTGGAGCTCCTTCTCCAGCATCATTTTGCTGTGGCTGACGGTCTGCAGCTCCACCTCTAGGGCCTGGATTCTCTCCTGACAGCCAGGAGAGGAAGGTGGATTTGGTCATGAGTTTCAACAAGGCTGAGTGACAGGTGCTGACCTCCCTCCCTGCATAGCCCTGCATCGTACCTACGCGTGAGGCTGCTGACCATACTCGACAGGTGATATGCTCTTTACAGCACTTTCCTTTCCTTTAAAGGACTTAACTGACTAACCATAGTATGCACACAAAATAACTTTTTCAGTTTAAATGCTTTGAAAATGCAGCAAAATTTTAACTTGCAGATGAGAGTTATAAATTACTATCTGTGGCAAGTAAGCTGCACCAGGCATAACATAATCAACACTACACGTGCATGCACACACACACATATGTGCACATACACACGTGAACATGTATGCACACACATGCAATACATGTGCAAATATACATGTGTACATGCACGCACACACACACGCTGGCTGCTGCTATGGTGCAGGCACTGTTCTGAGCACTTCATCTGTCTCTTCACTTAGCCATTCTATTATTTACCTCATTTTCGTCTCATTTTACTGAGGATCAAAAAGGTGGGTAACCTAAGGTCCCCATCTTACAAGTAGTGAAGTGCAGACTGAACCAGGATTTTGGCTCTTGGGCTGTGCTCCTGCTCAGCTGCCACAGGCGGTGCAGCAAGGGGGAATAACAGATCCTACAAGGCATTTATTTACATCCTACTACCAGTACCGTGTAAGCCAAAAAATTTAAAAAAAAAACAAATATTTTAAAGTAGAAGGGAGATTACAATTGAATAAATTCTCCCCTCTCAACGTTTTATAAAGTAAGCAGGTGAGAAGGAATATTTATTTAATTTGGTAAGAAAGCACCATTCTATGATATAGTCTCTTCCTACTCATAAATTCTTAAATGGAGAAGAGAAAGAAACAACTTCATGTAAGAAGAAATATAATTACTAAATGTAAGTAAAAAGACTCAAACTGGAGAGTAATAAATGAAATGCAAATTAATTTATTCAGGTAGAATTTCACACCTACTAGCAAAGTGAAAGGAAACAGTGGTCAGATCCAAAGCTGGCAGGGATGTGAGGAGACCAGGACACTCCTTTCTGAGGGACAGAGTGACACTGGGAGGCCCTGAGCAAGTCTGAGGCTTCATCACATGAATACAAACCCCCCGGCAAGCCAAGAGCTCCCGCTCTGCTGCCCTGTCCTCTATCCTCCATCCTCCTCAGGGATGCCATCCATCCCTTTATCCTAAAAATAATCCAAAAGCAAAAGGCTTTTGCCTCAGGACGCCACCACAGGAAGAGTGCTCCCTCTCCCATGTGCAGGGTCCCTCTTCCTTCTGAACTGGAGCATCTTACAGCCACTTCCATCCCGCTATGTCCCACACTGACCTCCTTCCCCGATTCCTCCAGAATGAGGCCATGCCGTCTGTCAGCAGAGCTGCCTGCAACCCACCTTCAACCTGGATGCTGGGGTCCCGCCCGCTCTGCGGCTCATGGCCCACCTCGTGCTCATGCACATGGATTTCCCTCTGGGCACTGACTACCCAGTGCCACCAGTTGGTGCCACCTCAGAGAAGCCTTCCCATCGGCCCCTGTTTCCTATTCTGCTGCCTTTGTTTCTCGTCATCGCTAAGCTGCTGCTGGAGAGTCCACCTGGTCTCCCTGTCACAGCCTCTCCCGGCCTCAGCCGTCCTTCTACCACTGCCCATCAGTGTCCCCCCAACTTGAGAGTGAGCATCAGTCTGCTCTCCATCATATGCAAGATCAAGTCCAAACTCCCCACCCAGCCCCCTCGCCCTCCCCAGCCGTGCAGGCCCACCACACAGCATCTCACCACATGTCCTGCACAGGAGCACCCCTCTGCTGAGATGCCCCTGTCCACTCCAATGCCTCCCCCCTTATTCAAGACCAGTTCAAGTATAACCTCCTCCAAAAAGCTTTTCTGGGCTCTCCAAACAACCTGAACCCTCTCAGCCCCCACTCACGCTGCTCACAGTACTTCATCCACTCACAGAAATTCCTTCCCAGACACTGAAGGGGCAGAGAAGGACAGGAGCAAGCAGGGAGACACATGTGGACCCTGCTTCGCCTCCTCACGGCGAGGACCCAGGTGCCTGAGCCAAGGAAGAAGAGGTGACATCACGCACGTCACAGGTTTGCAGGGATTAAAGAGAGAACGTACATACATAGTAGAGTCCCCAATCATGTCGATACTGCAGTGTTTTAAAGAAATGCTGCCCACGTGCTATTTCTGCCCCTCTCTTCTAGACCCTTTCATGAGGATTTCAGAAGGAAAATCTCTGTAAACATCACGTCCCTACACTGAGTCTCCTCAGCTGGCCAGGAGCAGATAGGTTACTCACGTGCAGAGTGAGGTCGTTGCCGCTGATGGCCACCTGGGCTCTCAGCTGGCTCAGCTCTGCCTCAGCTGACTCCTTGGCTGTGAGGGCCTCCTGCAGGCGGCGGCTGAGGATGCCCACGGCATTCTCATAGGCCTTATGCTTGCTCTTCATCTCCTTCTGAGCACTGGTCAGGTCTGAGCCCAGCCGCTTCATCTTCTGCTTCTGTTCAGTGATGGCCCTAGGGTGTGACGGAGGAGACAGAGAAAGAAGTCTGAACTCACCTCCATTGCGATCGTCCTGGCTTTCTAGCATGTAACATCAAGAGAAGGAGAAGTGTGCCCTGGAAGTCCATCTTTATCCGCCCCACCCTCTCCAGCTACCGCACCACCCAGAACCCGATGCCCCAGGACAGGTTGCTGTTAAACCTGCCCTGCTCCCCTGTTGGAGCTGTTTAAGTGATCTCCTGAGGCAGGGAATAGTCCTCTCCTACCAAACAGAAACGCTTCCAGTGTTCTCGAACAGCAGCAATAAATGCAACCAGCAGGTTCATGAGTAAATCACCAGCTAATAAAGCAGATGGGGATGTGCATGGGGGTGAAAAGGCCCCAGCGCCCCCTGTATGTGTGCAGGGTGGAAAGGACAAACTCGAATGCTGGCCTGTCAGGGAGCAGCAGGGGGATGGGTGCTGCAACAAGCGCATAACATGAAAACACACAAAAGGGGAGCGTGCATTAAAAGGAGGCATTAGCACATCCGCATATCACCACCAAAACACTGTGGAATCAATCTTCCAGCAGGACACGCTAGGTCTCCTATAAGCAGACCCCAAGCTGCTTCTCCTCGGCGAGGGTTCGACGGATGGTGTGCCCGGGGGTTTCCCTGGCCCTCGGTGGATGCTGCACCCCAGCAGAGCTCACTGCCCCTGTGCCCGCGCCCCCGGCCAGCACACGCCTCAGAGCCCACTCACCTCGTCGCTTCCTGCTGAAGCTCTTCTACTTGTTTCTTGAGCACCTCATTGGCCTCCGTAAGAGCAACCATCTGCTCTTTATCGAACTGCAAAGACTTCAAAAGAAGGGAGGAAAAGACAACATGAGGAACAAAAGCACTCCCCTGCAGCTGATTCTCAGACTGGCTTCTTCCTGGGTAAATGGTGCCACTTCAGGGCCACCCTTGAGGACATGGGCTTTGAAGAATATCCTAATGGAGAGTTTGCCCTTATTATAAATGATCACTTTATAGAGGTTCAAAGTGTCCTGAGCTGCCTGTGTCCAGAACTTTGGAGGGAACACGCGGCTAGGGGGAAAGTCGCTGGGTTGTCTCTCACAGGCTCCCACCTCCACGCTCGCCTCAACCACGGGGACCTCCACACCTGCACCTCAGATCCCATCGCCGGCTCCCACTGCACTTAAAGCCCAGAGCCCCAACCAGCTGCTGCAGCGCCACCAGGCCAGGCCCAGCACATTCCTCATGCACCAGGTCACCTGCCCGGGACTCCATGTTGTCCCTCAGACCCAGGAGACTCCATGGCTTTCTGCATGGTGGCTGAACTCTGAACTCAACTGCCAGCCCCCAGAGCCCACGTGGACTCACCTGCCTGTCTGCCCCACCTGCACACAAGCTCTAGGAGGGCCTTGTTCTAGGCTTTCTGCTCAAAGCCTCTCCCCGTGCCCCCACCCACAGTAAGCCCCCAGGCATGTTTGGCTGCACCTTAACAAATCCAACACATCCCCAGACCTGTAAGTGCGTCTCCATCTGGTCCCGCTCCCTCTGCACTGATTGGAGATGCCCTTCGAGATCCGCCATCCGCTGATGGACTTGGGACACTTCCTTCTGCAAGCGCGAATGTTCCATCTCCACAGACTTTTTTTCCCCTTGAAGTTTAATCAACTCTTGCCTCAGCTCCTTCATCTCCGAGTCCAGCCTCTTCTTTGTGGTCTTCAGCTCACTGATGAGCTGGTCTTTGGAGGTGGCATCCCGCCGGTAAGCCTCCACCATCACCTGCTCAAGAAGACAGAAGCTGCAGCCAGCGTGGGGTGGCGTCTTCCAAGGGGTCAAATGGCTTAAACAAAAATGCTCACCACTTATCCAGGGCATTAACTTTTTTTTTTGTTTCTTTTTGGTGAGGAAGACTGGCCCTGGGCTAACATCTGTGCCCATCTTCCTCTACTTTATATGTGGGATGCCTGCCACAGCATGGCTTGATAAGCAGTGTGTAGGTCCGCTCCTGGGATCTGAACCTGCAAACCCTGGGTTGCTGAAGCGGGAGCGTGCGAATTTAACCACTACGCCACTGGGCTGGCCCCCAGGGCATAACTTTTTTGGGGCTAAAGATAACATATTTCACCAAAACCAAGACACTATCAACTGAAATGACATTCTTTTATGCACCTGAACAAGCCTGGGTGATGCACAGAGTGGTCGTGCCAGCTGCTGGGTGCCTGAACTATTTCCTCTTCCCTGAGAAATCTGGCAATTCCTTCTCCCTTCAGTTGCACTGCCTGGCTTCTGACACGTAGTCCCCTTGCTTGAATCTCAGTAATAAAATCTAACACCACTTACACTGCTCCTTCAGAGGGTTGTCCTTCCTCAGACCCTTGGCATTTGGCACCACCTGACACTCATTCCTCCAACAGCAGACACTGGCTTCACTAACATAAAATGTAATCATGCCCTTTTGCATATACCATGGCTTATTTCAATGCTGGATCACGGTGCGATTTCTTCAAAGACACGTTAAACAGAAACTGCAGCCTGTGCGGCAGTGATGCACACTCTCTCTGACATGACAACAGGGCAGGATCCTCGCGATCACAGATGCCAACCCACTGTGAAAATGCATCCTGACTTTAGAGATATTAAAATGGGAAGGGAAGAGGAGCATACCTTAGGCTCAATGAAGTGCCCTGAAAAGAATAGAAGGCCGGGCCTGCCCAGTGGCATAGTGGTTAAGTTCGTGTAGTCCGCTTCGGCGGCCTGGGGTTCACAGGTTCGGATCCTGGGCACAGACCTATGCACCACTTATCAAGCTATGCTGTGGTGTCATCCCATATAAAGTAGAGGAAGATGGGCACCGATGTTAGCCCAGGGCCAATCTTCCTCAGCAAAAAGAGGATTGGCAACAGACGTTAGCTAAGGGCTAATCTTCCTCACACACAAAAAAGGAAGGAGTCTAGATATTACCTTCCTCTTGATTAATTTTGTTCTAGTGAAGTGATTAAACCATACAGGATTTTTTTCACACACTTGTTTTACATAAAGAAAACCAACAACACAGTTTTACCTTTTGTTGAAGAAACTGTTCCTTTATTTTCTGTGTCTGTTTTTTCAGAGTGGTAGTCTCCTGCTCTAACTGTTCCACCTACAAAAGACATGTTTACATAGATGTTACAGTGATGGCTCCAGGAGGGCCCTGCACCTACAAGGGACACGCACGCACAGATGTTACAAGTGATGGTTCCAGGAGGGCCCTGTGCCTACGAGGGACACGCACACACAGATGTTACACTGATGCCTCAGTTCTAGTTCCCAGGGTTAGGGTGACTCTGGGTTCCTGAGTCAGGAAAAGAGCCTTCAGGGTTGGAAAGACAGCTTTCCAGTGAGACAGAAATGCCACCACCACTAGCCCCTGCTCTGTTTTTAAGATAATAATCTTAATCCAAGGTGTAGCTACCAGTGACTTTGTTAATATAGGCAAAATTCAAATATGATAAATAATGCCTAGTACCACCAAATGCCTCTGTCAGAGTTTTCCAAGTGTCAGCTGATGTCCCTCTTACTGAGCTAACAGGAAAGAATTTGTACAATTCCTCTAAACTACCTCCCTACTGCATCAAGGACCAGCCTCAGTGCATCTATCCTGGAAAGTAACTTAGCACGGCTCAACGTCTGCAGAGAAGACCCAGCTCGTTTTATTTTACTTCCCCAAGAGAACACACGTGATTGATTTCCTCTTGTCCTTGATGCTTATGAAACGTGATTTGAAGACAACATTACTCTGACACTGACTCTACTTCCTCCACACCATGCAGCTTTCTTGTCCCGTCTGTATTTTCAAACGTTCACCTACGTCAAGTCATGTCACACTGTTAGCACAACAGCTCCCAAGTGTGGCATGCTAGGTTATGTCCACACACACCCAGACCCTCAGGCCATCTCCCTGCCCTCACCCACTGACACACTACAGCTGACCTGCCAGCATGTCCAGTGGGTCACACCACAGTCAGGAACACAGGAAGGAAAAGCCAAAAGTTCCAGGAAGCTTTTCCCAAGTCTGAGCTCCATGTAATCCATATATAGAAACTGGTGTGTTCTAGTAGATTCCTTTCAAAGCCCCAAACATAACTCAGTTTCCCAGTTCCCGGCATTTACACACTTAGTGGCAAACACAGGACTGGAAGCATGCCACCAGCTGGTGTGGGCCCCTTCCCCAACCAAGCCCTGAGCCCTGCCGTGGAAGCCTTCTTCCAGGGCACTTATAAAACAAGGTGTTCAAACCAAGAACCAAACAATCAGCATCAGTTCTTACACGGATGATTTCAATTCACAACAAAATGACAGCAAATTTCATTACCTGGCTGGACTTGATGGCTAATTCTTGTCTCAATTGATCTAAAATTTCTGATGTTTCCTCGGTACCTTCCTCCAAGCGTTTTGCTCCTCTATCAAATTCCTCCCTGCTGCTCTTGGCCGCTTGCAAAGCCACCTCCAAGACAATCTTCTCGTTTTGTAGGAAGCGAATCGTGTCGTCCCTGGAGGCGGCCTCCCCTTGCAGCTCCTCCAGCCTGGCCTGTAGCTCATCATAGTGCACCTGCAGGTCACCCAGGGACTGCTCCCTGGTCTGCAGAGTCTCCTGCGTCGAGGTAAACTGCTTCAGCAGGTCCAGGTGCTCTTGCTGCAAGGCCTCAAGCTGCTGGTCTCGCTGATGCAAAACCAACTTCACCTGGGAAAAAAAGAACTAGATTCAATATAACTGCTCTTAAATTAAGAGTTTATACTTTTTCGCTGTTTAGGTTTTAAATAATTTGGATGGACCCTCTGGAGGCAGTCTTTTGTAAGTCAAGTTCCGGTGTGGAACAATGCCAGCAGAAGCAAACCCCCAGCGGGTCTGCAATAGCAGCCGAGTCTGATGAGATGACATTACGATGAATCTGATGGAAAGACCAGTGGACAGCCACGAGAGGACCGCCACCCAAGGACAGCCATGTGTGGCCCTAGGGCGTCTACACAAGGCCAGCCACACCAGGACAGCCACGTATGGAACCAGGGCAACCACGTGAGGACAGCCACGCGAGGACAGCCATGTGCGGCCCTAGGGCGTCTACACAAGGCCAGCCACACCAGGACAGCCACGTATGGAACCAGGGCAACCACGTGAGGACAGCCACGCGAGGACAGCCATGTGCGGCACGGGGGCGTCTACACAAGGCCAGCCACACCAGGACAGCCACGTATGGAACCAGGGCAACCACGTGAGGACAGCCATGCGAGGACAGCCATGTGCGGCCCTAGGGCGTCTACACAAGGCCAGCCACACCAGGACAGCCATGTATGGAACCAGGGCAACCACGTGAGGGCAACCACGCGAGGACAGCCATGTGTGGCACGGGGGCGTCTACACGAGGCCAGCCACACCAGGACAGCCACGTATGGAACCAGGGCAACCACGTGAGGACAGCCACACAAGGACAGCCATGTGCGGCACTGGGCGTCTACACGAGGCCAGCCACACCAGGACAGCCATGTGTGGAACCAGGGCAACCACGTGAGGACAGCCACGCGAGGACAGCCATGTGCGGCACTGGGCGTCTACACGAGGCCAGCCACACCAGGACAGCCATGTGTGGAACCAGGGCAACCACGTGAGGACAGCTACGCGAGGACAGCCATGTGCGGCCCTAGGGCGTCTACACGAGGCCACAGCAGATGCTTGCCTGCTCCAACTGCTGCTCCAGGGTAGCTGCTGAGGCCGCCATCTTCTGCAGCTGCTCCTTCTCGTCTTCAAACTCCTCCAGCCTCCTCTGCAGGTCCTCCTCCACCATCGTCTTTGCCTCTTGAATCTGCACAAAGGCAGCTTCCTGGTCCAACATGTCAGCCTGGGCCCAGAAGACAGAGTGTCTTTTAAAAAGCAGGATAACCTGACAGCTACAGCAGAGTGAGCAGGGAAACCCGCCACCCTGGCGAGAGGTGCTCGTCCACATCACCATCCTGTCCATGACTCGCAAACGGAGGGCCAATGGCCACAGGGGGCGGAAGTCTGGTGACTTTCCACTGCCCAAAAGACAGGCCACCCCCGCCTACTCCTCTGCCCATGGTTCCTTCTGCTGACCTTCAGGCCTGGCCGAAGGAAGAAGCAAGGAGACAACCCAGTTCTAAGAACTGGAATAAAGTCATGGATGAAATCTCCATGGCTGCCTCTTACAGGAAGACAGGTTGTAGCGTGTCCCTACTTTTGGGGTGTGCTACATGAACACTCTCTTTCACAAGATTCTCTCCTAACACCACATTTAAAACCAGACACCCGGAGCCCTGGGACAAATACGGCATGCCTTATGTTTTGACCACGTAACTAAGACCCAACAGCTAGGGGTGTTTCTTAGGGGAAAAAATGTTAGTTTATAACTTATAAAAAAGTTTATAACTTAAAATTTTTTTAGTTCTTTGACATTGAGCCCTTGAAGTATATGTTTGACAACAGACGATTCTATTCCATCACCCACGTCATTCGTGAGGACAAAGGGGCATGAAGCAGGGAGGTGAGAGACCACACCAGTCACAGGACACTGACTATCCAAATGACTGTGCAGGGCCAGTGACGTGCTCTGCACAAGCTGCCATGAGGTACATTGCTGAGACGTCGCATATCTTTTCTTCTTTACTTTTCCCAACAAGCCTACTAAGTAGGTCTTATTATCCTCATTTTATAAAACAGGGAACAAGGCTCCGAGAGGTTAGAAGTCATCCAGGGTCTCACAACTAAAAAAGAATAGGTCAAAGCTACTGCTTCCCACTATCGTGGAAATACTCTGTGGAGGCAGCAGAACATAATCATAACTACTTCAGACGTTGTTGGAGGATTAAATAGTAAAAGGTAGGTTGAATGCTCAGAGATAAGAAAATGCTTATTACCACTAGGCTCTGGAATGCTCTCAGACGTACAAGATACTAAACTCCTTCCTCCCACCGGTTCTCTGCCCAGCACTGCCCCAAGTGCCTGGCCGAGCACTGTGAGCCAGGCCCATGGCAGTTCAGAGTAGAAGAGCCCCAATTACCACTGACAATTCAAAGAGAGAGATGCGTGTACAGCGAAGGTGAGGAATAGAATCCCCAAACCTTAAATCACTGCAGGTTGTTCAAAATAACATTTTAAAGACGTACGTACGTGTACGCATAATATTGTTTATGTATGTGTATTTGTAGTTTCTTAACCTTGACCAGTGTCAAAAAAAGGCCCAAACCCCCAAAAAACCATCAAGACACCACAGCCTCAGAAGTAGCACAGCTCTCACCTCGATGCCCTGGAGCTGGACAGCAATGCGCTCCTTCTCCTTGATGGACCTGTGCTGGGTTTCCGTCAGCTGGTGGGACAGGGACACGTTCTCAAGTTTCAGATGCTCCAGGAGGCCTGCCTGGGTCATCTGTCCAACCTACAAAGAGAAAGACCGCAGGGTAGAAAGTTGCTAGATTTCAAGCCCAAGTGCAGACTGGCTGTACCCTGAGGCCGCCAGGGTGAGGGTCTCTGCCCAGCAATAGCCCCGGGAGGGCTGCTCCCCAGGACCACCACACTGGGCCTCCCTGCCCACCCTCCTGTCAGCCACCTGGACACTCAGGCCATCTGGGTTGTGTGTGCCCAGGAGGGGCGGGCTGGCAGTCTACAAGTCAGTGGTCATTACCCCCGAGACTGAGCAGTTTGTGGCAAGACCTACACGGAAGTTCCCATTGAAGGTACATCTGTGAGCCCCAAGGTGAGGGGTCTCATCTGGAAAGCAGGGACAGCCAGGGCTGGAATCCACCCATAAAATGAACTGACTAACTATGACCAAACACATTTCGGGCCCTGCCCTGTCAGTGCCTGACTGTCCTGGACACTCGCCAGCTGACCCTGGCCATTCCCAAGAAGTGGCATTGGCAATGTAGCACAGGGTCTGACCCAAGCCATCATAGACAGTCAGACCTCCTCTAACCAACCATCTCCTCGAGAAAAAGGAGTCTGAGTTTACAGCACTCCAACACGCCGGCCCCCAGAGGAGGGGTCAGTAAAGAGAAGTCTGAGGGCACAGGGCTGTGTGACTGGACCTTCGAGCACATCCCTTCCAGATTCAACCTCAACACTCCTAGACTTAAAAGATGCCAGAAGTGACCAGAAGTTGTGCATTTCAGAGGCTAAATGGAAGGTGCCCAGAGCAAGGGTGACGCCATTTGCTGGGATCGTGTTTCAAGGCAATGAAAGAATAAAGACTACACTGCACTCTCCTCTCTCCTCAATGTTCCTGTGAACACTTCTATGTTACTGGGAAAAGATGGAGAAAATGTATTAAACACCCTAATCAGGGAATGCTGAACCTGAGTGCCAAAGGTCTTCGAAAACAGCAGTCACAGTGCTCAAACTGCCACTCCCTGGGACTCTTCCTCTCATGTTTGTCTTCCAAATTCCATTTCTGATTTATGTCAGACACATAAATCTGGCCTCTTTAAATATTTTATGCCTCATATCAATGCACTATCCCTTCAAAACTGCATTAACTTGTACAATGATTTATTTATTTATTTATTATTTTTTTTTTTTGTAAGGAAGATCAGCCCTGAGCTAACATGCATGCTAATCCTCCTCTTTTTGCTGAGGAAGACCAGCTCTGAGCTAACATCTATTGCCAATCCTCCCCCCTTTTTTTTCCCCAAGGCCCCAGTAGATAGTTGTACGTCTAAGTTGCACATCCTTCTAGTTGCTGTATGTGGGACGCGGCCTCAGCATGGCCGGAGAAGCGGTGCGTTGGTGCGCGCCCAGGATCCGAACCCGGGCCACCAGTAGCGGAGCGCGCGCACTTAACCGCTAAGCCACGGGGCTGGCCCCAAGGATTTATTTCTAAGTATGGTGTAAGTAGAACAAATACTTGTTTGTATGGTCCTTCATCTTAAAAAATATGTAATATAAGTTTAAGAACACTTCTATTTTGTATATTTGTAGACTTTAGATTTAAAAAAAGGAGCATTTGGCAGAGTTAGTACTTTACATCCTCTACTTGAGAAACAGTTTTAATCTACGATTTTATCTATACAAAGAAAAAAAAAGAAAGGAGAGAACAAAACCCACAGCTAAATTAAAAAAGACAACTGAGCTGACCAGGTCCCATCCAGCGCCCTCAGATCAATCTAACGAGTCTGGAACCAAGTGCCTTTTAGCAACTTGCCTACTGTCCCGAGTGCCTCCAGAGCACACGGGGCCCAGAGGGAGAGGCCTCAAGACGAAGCACAGCACCCCAGCGTTACTCTGCGTACCTGGACTGATGCATGCTCCCACCTCTGCAGAACCAGAGGTGACATGCCTGCGCCCCTAACAAAATGGAAAGAAAGAGTGTTCACGCTGGAAAGACCTGGTGACTAAGCAGCTGGAGAAAGGAGAAGTTCCAACCAGGAAGGTAACGTGTGCCGTGCTCTGTGCACCTGAGAAACAATGTCAGGGGAGGGCAGTCACCAGAGCAGGGGAGTCGGGTGTGAGAGTCCTGAGGCCCAGGCAGAAGTGGACTTGAGAGCCGGGTTCAAACGATGAAAGTAACCCTCCAGAAGGGATGAGATTCACTGGCCAGAGCTCAGAACACAGCAAGTTCCAGAGAGGAGGATTTTAGAACTAAAAATGCTTAAGCAGAAGCTGTGAGACTCCCTGTGTCAGAAGGTTATGGAAGGCAGTTACTGTACAGGATGGCTAGATAAGTGGTTAGCAGATTTTTAAAAAATGTATCTGTGATATTTAAAAATAGAAGTCTTTTTAATTTAGTAAAAAAGCAATTGTTCCACACGAGACACGAGATGTGACCTGCCAGGCCATGTCAGGGGCTGTACGTACCTGGATGTGGGCCATCTCACCCTGCAGTCTGACCCGGGCCTCCTGGGCCAGGGCAAGCTGCTGCTGGTACCACTGCCGGACATTCTGCAGGGATGAGATTTCCGCCTGGGACGCCTTCAGCTTGCTGGTCAGTGTTGTGCGCTCCAGCTGCACTTGTTGTAGCTGGCTCTGCAAGGCTGTCATCTGTTGTCGCAGGTCATGCACTGAAAGCAAGCAAGCAAGCACAGCAGCTCACACCACCTGCTACAAACAGGAGAGCCTGCAGCTCCGCACATTCAAACCAAAGTCAGTCTCTGCAGAGAGTGAGAAACCCAGCCGGTTCTCACTAGTCACAGTCATGCTGTTCCATAAAGGTGTGTGAACACTGCAATAGAGAACATGGAACCACAGCTCCTGGGGGAAACACAGGGTTAGGTTCTGGTTGACTCACCAGGACAGCCTCTTTGTTTCACGTGTTTCTGTTTAAAGATACCTCACTCTATACTGTGGATTCATTAACACTGAACTCCCAGCCAACAGCACCATATGTCATACCTGAACGAAGCTCATCTAACACACATGTTCTCTCCATAAAATACATCACCGCCTTCTTGCACTTAGGAACACCAGACAGTGTTAGGGGTTCACTCTAAATAGCAAAACCACCCCAAAAAAGCACAAAAATGCAAAAAACGTGGCAGTAAACAGACCATCAGAGGGCACTTGTCTGCGGTAGGAGAGCTAAAATGAGAAGGCTGTGTGTCACCTCGTTCACCTCAGCTAGGAGCAAGCATATCGGGCGACTCCCATCTTCACTAGCCTGCACCTGTCTGCAATGACTGTGCAAGTGCTGATTTTTGGGTTACAGATAAACTTAAGCGAGTAGGTGAATTCACATAGAGACCCTGTGAATACTGAGGATCGACTGTGTGTCTACAAAGTTGCCACGGGTGCCATGGCTCTAGTCCCTAAATGGCCTGATGACGTCTGTGAGCCATCAACAGACTCAGGAACGGTGTTGTGTTGCCAATTCCACACTAAAACCTGCTAGTTTGCTGATATGGTCAACTCTTTACACTGATGAGGGCAGCGCAGGAGGAGGGAGGAGACAGGAGGTCAAAGACAACCCAAATCACAGTACAAACAAAACCAGTCAAATATTTTAAAATTAAAATTACACCCAATATCGAAGAAAACATTTACCATTTTAAAGACAGTTTCCAAAAAAAACCCCAAATAACAAAAAACCAAACATGATACTTTAAGAGGATCCTCAACCCCTTATCTGAAATTCTTGGGGCCAGATGTGTTTCAGAGTTCAGAGTAGTGAGATTTTAGAAAGGCAACAGAAGCCACCACTCCGCACCCCAAATCCAACATAGGGCAGAACACATCTGCAGCTCAGTGTGTGGACATTTGCACTGCGCTGTGAAATCAGACTACGGCCTATGTGAGCGTAGGTTAGATGAACTCTGGTCAGGTCAAGCCTTGCAACTAGAGTTACAAAATGATTTTGGTGTTCACTTTTTGGGTTTTATAATTTTCTTAAGGGACTGGGCATCATAAAATGCTCAGAGTAAAAACCGTTTATTTTGTTTCTCAGCTGGCACTTTCTTTTTTCTAGTATCAGGATAAAGCCTTTGTGACAGCAGTTTGTCACTTTTTCTTTTATGTCATCAGATCTGAAACCCAGTCTCACAAGCCTCATGGCCAAGACACCATGCTGGCAGATGTGATCCTTCACAGCAGCCCCACTAGCCACTCTCGTTGCTCAGACGGCCCAGAGCTCTGCCAGAAGAACATCTATCCAGCCTGCCCTGGAGGATCTGGGATCTGGGCCCACTGTTCCTCCTCCGGGGCTCTGATCTTCAGTTTCCCCATCCCTACTTCCCGTCCTTCCTCCTCCAGTCAGCCAATCTGAGATGTTGTGAGCAGGCAGTCTTCTCAGCACCTAGCTGGGCATGGAGCATTGACTCTGGGGATGGCGTATGCACCCCCAGGATGAGGAGACAGCACGAGGAGAGGGCCGCACAGGTTCTCCGTGCATGGCCTGCCACCAAGGTCCCCTTGACTCCATTATTCCATTTGTCTATCATTCCATAGGTGATTCCCACAGGGATCCAGCTAGACCAAAAAGCTGAACTCGGGGTAGGAAAAATAAAGGTTTACACAATCTAAATGTTGCTTTTAAATCTTTTAAAAAGAATCTGCAATTCTGTGGAATAAGCAAGTGGCTCTAGCCCCCGAACTACAATGGACTTTGAAGGCAGAATGAGTGGGAATGACCTACTGACTATTAAGGTCCCAAGTCCATTTCTAAGACCTAAGCTGTTCCCCTTGAGGCACGTGCAGCAATGTACAGGAGTCCATGAGCTCAAGCAAAGACAACACCTACTTCAGAAAACTCAACACCTCACGTATAAATGAGAAGGGAACACAACCCTACAACCCCCAGCACATCAATATGACAAAGGTCAGTCCCCAGAGCAGATGAGAAGAACTCCACCACCAGGCCCCAACCCCCTGGGCACCTCCACAGGACAAAAGAACAGAAACGCAGACCACCGGGAGCCACTCACCTGTGTTGTCCTTACTGAGGATACTTCTCTGCATCTCTTCTACTTTGGCCATGAGTCTTTGGTACTGCTCCTCTGCCACCTGCAGATCACTGTTGGAGGACGCCAGGCTGGCATTCTTGGCTTCCAGCATGTTCTGCAGGTCAGTCATTGCTCGCTCTAGGTCCCAGCAAGACTGCTTCAAGGTGTCCACCTCTGAACTGAGCAAGTCCTGCTTCTGCTGGCTGCTATGGCTGTGCTCCACCTGCGCCTGGAGCCTTGTGTTCAGGGCAGCCAGTTGAGCCTGCAGCTCTGCCTTTTCTTTAAGTGCCTGAAAAGATCCCCAAACAGCCACACTGACTTTCAGAAAAATAAGTCACTTCCACCCTGCCTATTAAGAGGGCTGCCAAAACAAACCAGGGAGACAAAGAAAGGTGTCCGACAGGTGAACTTTACAGAAAAGTACCATGTTTTCCAGACTACTCAGTCACTCTTACACATTGGTTATCCCAAAAGAAGGCAGATTCTCCAAACGAGCCCAAGAGGCAGGAGGAGCCTGCTTGTTTTCTGCAAGGCTGCACCTGAGCAGGGCAGCATTCGGGGAGAGCTGTGCAAGCACCCATTCACCAGCAAGAATGTCGGAAAACCTAGTTGTTAAAAAAACAACAAAGCACACCAGCATGCACACAAACACACACACACACAAAGCAAGAACACCCGAGTGGTGAGGAACCCCTCAAAGATAGAGAGCAGTCAGTCATATCTAGGAAACAGAACTGGCAGAACATATCTGCAGGAAAGGTGGCTGTTACCCCAGAGGAGCTCTGAGGCTCCATGAGGGCCGCTGGGCACAGAGCAGCCAGAGGCACTGTCCAGTGCTAGGTGGCAGGACCACAGAGACCACTCTCCACAGGATAAAGCCGCAGTGAAAGGAAAGGTGGGGCCTCGAGAAGCCCCAGGGGCAGCAGAGAACGTCCACAAGAAGAGGAGCAAAGGGCACATGCCCACCCACTAGTCAGCATCTCCTGCCCATCCTACAGTCAGTCTCTCAGGGGTTTGCACGGGAGTTCCAAAATGCAAAGATGAGCAGACAGTGGCACATCTGTACGCTTTAGGAGAAAACCAACATCATGAGAAAAGACAACAAATTCAACAAACAGAAGAACAAATGCCCAAAGAAACCGAGTTAACTGAGCAAATGTAATGAGATTTCACAGTAAGCATAACTAGTATCTTCTACAGAGACGCCAGCAAGTGTCATACCCGTAACACCCACCAAGATCTTGGTTTGGACACAAGTGAAGAGCAGATCAGTATCCCAGGAGTGTAAGAAGGTAAAGTCAGGTAAAAGCTAAGGTTCTTGGATTGCTCATGGAGGGAACGTGCACATCAAGTGGGAACGCATTGGATGAGGTGACCTTCTAAAGTGGGATGGAAAGTGACAACTGAGTACAACCAAATTAACCTCGAAATCTCAGCCATCACCTCTTCAGTCGACACAGTTTTATGTACACAAAGTGGTCTGTCTGTGTCCCAGGACTGAGTTGTACAAAAAAGCCACATCAAACATGAGAACAGTGTTTAGCAGAGTGAGCTATTCTCCACGTCAACAGCTTCCTGCCACCCCACCGACTGGAGTGCACGCTCCTGAAAGAAACACTCTCTTGCTGCGACGTCACACCGCTCTGTGCCTGTGTGCATGTCTCCGAGTCTCCACGCTAAATGTATACAGTCGAATTCAACTGAACTGACTGACTCTGTTGACAGGAAACCTGAAAATTCAGGGCTCGAAAATGATTTTTCAGGCATGTGCTAACCAGATAAAGCAAAATTCCCATCAGAAAAAGCAGAGCCCGCAGCAAAAAGTATTAAAGGGGCAAAGATGACAACTTTACCATGCCAGAAAAAGGTGAAATCTGTTAAAAGAATTTAACTATTATGGATTGTTAGGTATCTAACAACAGAGCTAGGAAATATTCCAGGCAGATCCTGATGGTGATTCAAGGAGAAACTGAGCCATGCACAGTCAGAGCAGGAAACGAACAAACCTCTTTCTGAGGCAGAAAAACCAAGTAGAAAAATGTGAAGATACAGAAGACTTGGCTGATGGTGACAATGACGATGATAAAGCTTATTCTTAAAGACGTATAAAACTTTGCACCCAGTGAACATGAATCACACATTAACACATCCATCAAACATCCATTACCTGACTAGCCTCCAATGATAAAGCTTCCAGCTGCCCTTCAAGTCTCATTTTTTCTTTAAGAACCTGCAACATTTCATCATGAGTTTCAGCAACAGAGCTTTCCACAGACACGCTGGAGGATAAAGGCACAAAGGATGAGGCAGTGGGAATATGAAGGATCACTATTATCCCGCTTTTATACTTTTCCATATTCTCCAAATTCCACACACTCCTGCTACTCTCCCCTAAATTTTTAAAAATAAGTAAAAAGATTTAAGTAGGGAACTAAAGCTCTTACAAATGCTACTAATCAACACCCCGACCCAGTTGGGCATTTTCAGCCCCCATGTGGCTAGGAACATCCTTATTGAAATGGGAGCCCAGGTTAACTAACTGTGCAGTTTGAGAGACAGCTCTAGACAAACACTGGAAGATAGCATATCTTCATACTGCAGATGATTACTGATGAGATCCAATTCCATTTCTTACAAAGCAACAGAGTTGTGTAGAAATAAAGCGCTAAAGACTAAGGATGGAATTAAGAGAGAAAATCGGTGTATCACTGGCTTCAGTGCAGAGCAGGGTCTGCAGACATCACCCACCTGCTGCCGATGCTATCTGTCCGGCTCCGCATCTCCCCGTTGACCTCCTGCCCCCGGTCTTGGTGTTTGGCTGCTGCGGCCTGCAGCACATCCGTGATGGAGGGAAACTGGCCCAGGGCACCGGTGGCAATCTCCTGGCCGTTGACCATGTAGGAGGCTTCACGTGTGCCCACGGTGTTCGCCAGAAGGCCAAGTGTCCCGCGGGTGGAGACGCTGCTGTAGGAGGAACTGTCACTCTCATTCCCATCAGCCTCAGACGCATTGTCCCCCGTCAGGGATGAGTTCTCCAGGCGGTCCTCAGCCTCAGGACACAGGCTGATCTCAGACACCACCGATGTCGTGCTGCTTCGGCTCTGCTTCAGGGAACCCCCGGCAGAGTCTGCAGCCGGAACATTTCCACCAGAATTCCCGGCATCTGAGTCTTCAGTTCTGTAATCAGCCAGAGACCGAATTTTGCCTGATTTTGAACTTTTTTTCTCCTTAGGATGTGCCAGGAGCCCTAAGCTGCCCACCTTTGGCCCCCGAGGGACACTGGTGCGCAGGAAGGAATATTCTTTCGTCATAGCCACAGCACTGGCCCTTGGTAAGGTTTCTGGGTTCAACATGAGTTCAGGATCAAGTGTGCTAAAAAGTCTCATTTTAGTTGCAGGTTGACTGGACTGAGAAGGAACAAAAGTACAAAAACTGTGTTTAAAATTGACAAACAGCATTCAAAAACCGCCATCCAGAAAAGCTGCACCAATTATCTTCCCTCCTTACATAAACAGAGCACCCTCCGCCACATCCCTCACCACCCCACTCCACCCAGGGCTGCCACCCTCTGCAGTCTCACTGCCTCCAGCTCATGGCCCAGTGACCGGCCCACACATGCCTTTAATGGCAGTGACTTGATAACATTGTAAAACATCGATCAGAGCACGTCCTTCCCCACCATACCTCCTTTACAAACTTTTCCTGGCTATTCTCCCATGTTTATTCTTTTAGATAAACTTGACAATTTTCTTCAAGTTAAAAAAAAAAAAGTCCTTTTGAATTAGAACTACCTTAAATTTATAATTACTCAGGGGACAATGAGCTGTTTTCCTGCATTTATTCATATTTGCTTGCATGTCCCTCAACAAAGGAAGTCACGTAGTGTTCATTTAGATTCTAAACCATTTTTATTGCCATTTTAATTTAATTCTTAGATATTTTATCATTTTGTTATTATACTATTGACAACTATTGATTTTTCATATTCATATCTTTAAACTGATCATTTTCTGAACCCTATTTTAATAATTCTATAATATTTTCATAAATTTATAATAGTAATTTTTTTCAGTTGATTCTCTAGAGTTTTCCAAGACATTTCCAACACATGCAAACAACAATAATATTCTCTTTTTCAATATTTATGTCTCTCACTTCTTCTATTATCATGTTAGCTAGAACTTCCCAAATGGCCTTAAATGAGGTTGGGGATGAAGGAAGACACTGCTCCTTGTTTCTATCTCAACATGACTCTCTCTCACCTAGAAATATTCAATCTTATGTTATTCTACAAAGTCAGTGCAATCCCAGCAGGGCAGAAGGACAAGGGGAAGGATGAAAAACATCTCAAAATGATACAGGGATGCAACTGGAAGAATAAATAAGCAAGAATACAGGCGTATCTCGGAGATATCGCAAGTTCAGTTCTAGACCACCACAATAAAGCTAATACTGCAATAAAGCAAGTCACACGAAGTTTTTGGTTTTCCAGCGCATATAAAAGTTATGTTTACACTATACTATAGTCTATTAAGTGTGCAATAGCATTGTGTCTAAAAAAACAATGCACATACCTTAATTAAAAAATACGTCATTGCTAAAAAATGCCAACCATCATCTGAGCCTTCAGCAAGTTGTAATCTTTTTGCTGGTGGAGGGTCTTGTAAAAAACGCAATAAAGCGAGGTATGCCTGTAGCTAGAAGAGCAAGTGTCTGGGCCTGCGGGTAGACTGGACCACCCAGCATTATCATGACTATAGAGCTACAATTAGACCCACCAAGAGCTAGGAAAGCAGCAGACAGGCTGATGACATAGAACGCAGCCCAGAAACCAGCCCAAGTATAGGCGGGATTTGTAGATATTCGAGAAGGACCCCAATAAGGCAGCACTGCAACCAGCGGGGAAAAGACAGACTACGGAACAAGCGATTTTCCATAACCGACCAGCTATCCACAAAAAGGCTAATTCCCACCTCTCGCCTTCATCCAAAACATTTCAAATGGATTAGATTTAAACAGCAAAAAAATCCCCAACTTTGGAATACATTTTATACTATCTTATACTTTTAGTATAAGAAGAAAACATTGGTGAATTTATTTATAGTCTTCAAATGAGGAGATCCTTTTGAAACATGACATAAACCCCAAAAGAAGTAACAGCAAAGGCTGAAAAATTTGTAAATATTTAAAACTGATGTGCAGCAAAAAAATATACCAGAAAAGAAGTGAAAACACACGACAAACTGGGAAAAAATTATCTGCAATATTTACTAAAAAGGCATGATTTCCTTGTATGTAGCACCTACATAGCAAAAAGACAACCAACAGAAAAATGGACAAAGACACACAGCCAGCGAATACATGAAAAGATGCTCACTGTTAGGAGATAACGGTTATTTTCACCTAGCAGAGGACAAAAATTCAATTTTTGTTATTTCTAAAGCTGCCAAGGATGAGAAAGCTGGCATTCTTATACGCTGCTAACTGGAGTGTAAATTGGTCCAGCCTATTCAGAGGGCAATAAATATCAAATAACAAATACATAAAACCTTTTACCTAATAACTTGACATTTAAAAACTTACCCACAAAAGTATACCAAGACACAAAACATTCACTGAAACACTGTTTACAATTTCAAAAAATCAGAAACAACCTAAATGTCAATCACTATGGGAAACAACCTAAATGTCGATCACCACGGGTTGGTTGATGAAATGCTGGTACATACACAGTTAGAAAGGAAGAGGCAGGTCCCCACTGTGCCTATGGAGAGGCGCTCGGGACATGGCTAGTGAGAGAGGCAGTGTGAAGAACAGTGCAGAGGGTGCTCCCACTGCATAAAAACCAACCATCATCTGTGTGTGAGGGCATATGCATGAAGATGCTCCCGAAGTATTTATCAGACTAAATAGGAGAGAACTTTTACATATCATCTGTGCCATTTAAATATGAGGTTTGAACTACATTCCTCATGTTAAGGAAATATTCCTAAAGAAGTAACCTTCTACTCTTAGTTTACTAGTTTTTGCTTGTTTTGCGTTTTTTGAATCAAGAATTTTGAATTTTATCAGATACCTTTTCAGCACCCACTGAGATGATCCTAAGTTTTTCCACATGGACCTACTACCATAATGAGTGCTGTCGACAGATTCTCCCATCTTGAACTAACCTGTACTCTTACAGAAAACCTCCTTCGGTAGCCCTGTGTTACTCTAAAACTGACAGGCAGTGCTGATTGGTCACAAGCATTTCCATTCACAAGCACAGCACAGCTCTGCGCTCAGACAGGTGGGATCAAACCCTAGCTCCGCTGTTGGCACCACTATGGTGGGCACTTCAGCTCCAAGCTTCAGTGAACACCATTCCTCACCGGGTTGTGGGAAGCAGGAGGGCACCTCCCCAACTGCACCCTGCCTCACCAGGGCCCTGCCCAGAGGGTCTCTAGAGCAGGGGACAGGTGGTGGCCAATGTACCCAGCAGCTCACTGCCCACCTTCCTCCGTGTCGGGGTGGCTGAGTGAGAGGGGACTGTAAAGTCGGTCAGCCCAGTGTGTGATGAGCATGACATTTCCATCAGTTTGAGAGAAGTTATCTTACTGAGAACTAAGGAAGTATCTTTCCATTTTAACTACCAGTTTTTTATATTTATACATATATATAATTTTTTAAGATGGGGAAAAGATGTTAAATTTCACATTCGTAATTTTACACTGAACTGACATACTGTGACCGCCTAATGTTGAACGATCCAGGCAGAGCCTGGGACTCGCAGTGCAGGCCTCTGGGAGGCAGAGCATGGACAGGCCCTGGCACACGGATGCCGTCAGGTCTGCATATTGGCTCTGCCACTTTACCACTGAGTGACCTCCAGTGAGATCCTTACCCACCCAAGGCTCAGGTTCCTCTTCCAAAATGTCACTCATTTCACATGATTGTTGTTAACATTTCTATTATATGAAGTCCTTGGGGAATTTAACATAGTACCTGGTGACTATCACGGTAACTTTTCTGGCAGGCCACCTGGGTAGGTCCCTGGAAGCCTGACCAGGCAGGAGCCTCTGCCAGAGCCCATGTGGGGTCCTCGAGGCTCTTCACACTGGCTTTGGAGCAGTGACACCGGCACAGCCACGGTTCCCTCGTGCGAAAACAAACGGCCAACCCTGACGGGGATTCATCACTACTAAATCATTCACTGACAGCATTTTTAAAAGTTAGTTATTTTAATTTTAAATTCTTTTAATTTGAAATTTTTCAAATCCGCAGAAAAATTGGATGAAGTGTGAAATGAACATTCATACCCCCTTTGCCTAGAGTCACTTGATGTGATTAAAAAGACTGCTTTCATTAGCATCCTAAAGAGCTTTATATCTGAATAAAACTGACATTAGCCTATCATATGGACGTGGCAAAGTCCAGTGGAAACTGTTCACTCATATACTAACAACTGAAACCTAGGACTGGCTGCTCAAGTACAGGGAGCAACAATACCCAAGTATTTGCCATCTCTGCTTTTTAAATGGAAGATTTAGGAATAAAACATGTTTGTTCCAAGGGAAGAAGGACGAGACGAGGCAGGAACCAGAGCCCTGTTGGAATCTCCCAAAGGGTGGGAACTGCATGAGAGAAATGATCTTTCCAGAGAAGCAGAGACTTAAACAGCAGATCCTAGAATTACGTCTGACTAATTACTGTTTTCACGCATGAAGTTTTCCATGAGTTTGTTCAGGGAGGGAGACTCACTCTTTCCTGCTGGCGCTTCACCCTGTACTGTTTGAGCTGTTCTTCCAGCCGTTTCCGAGCCTGAAGTCGGACCTGCTCTTCCTTTTCCAGGGGCAGTGAAGCCTCTGTTGAGCCTGCAATGGGTAAATGGCCATTTAGAAATTCATAAAGCACTGGGCACAGAGGACTAGTCAGAACAGCAGCTTGGCTGTCTTGCGCATAATTACCAATATGATTTAGGTTCTAAACAAAACACGGCCGTCTAGTTTAAAAAGCCTATTTCCAGATGGAAAGAAAACTATAAGCCTCGGACACTGGCCACAGACAGGACCCACCTGGCAGAAGACCACTGGCCAAGTACAGGGTCTGTGCTCACGCCACAAGTATGTCGCTCCCCAGGGCATCCAGCTGGTAAAACAGGACACCGGCAATTCACACCTTTAGTAACAAAAGAACTGAACTTTAAGTCGGTGCCAGCGCTGAGCTCTGAGGCTGAGGGTCCTCGGCTCTCACCGAGCTCTACTCTGCTCTCTGACGTTACAGAGGAACATGTGAAGGGAAGTTTTGATGGAATTACACCCAGCGATAGGGAACAAGAACATGCCTAGCATGTGGTCAGGTGATACCAAACATGCTTTCTTTATGCAGTTGCATTGGTGGATATAATCTGATCCACAAATTATATTCAAACTCCTGCAATAACAAGTCAGGTTATAGTAAGGTATGCAAAATCACAAGAGTCCTCAGACATTATTTCTTAAGGAAAAAGCAGCTCACAGTGACCCCCTTAGGATTCATTGCAGACTGAAGGCCAAGCAGGCGTCCCAGCAAGGCCTGGGGTTGTTACCTCAGTTTCCAGACAGAGGCAACTCCAGTCCAGAGACTACACTCAAGAACAGGAGGGGAAATGAAAACTTTTTGGCCAATAACAGATTTTGAAATATCTAAAACCCCAACCTTTTATTTTGGGTAATAAAAGGGCTGAATAGTGAGTAAAAGGGTTCTTTCACATACAGCAGACATACATGTGGAACCCTGCTGAGGGCCAAGGCAGGTCAGCTAATACCCTGACAAGAACAGACAAATGTCATAATTTAACCACTTCATAGATGGCACCATCTTCAGATGTGGATTCTGAGGAGATAAGCAGCTGTTGTTTTAAATAATCCCTAAAACCTGAGCAGTTGCCAAGAATTTTACCAGGAATTCACCAATGTCCTTACTAATTTGTGTTTATCACTGAAAAGGTCTCTAGTTCTTTTCACAAGGCTAAGTGGTCCAGATGGCAGAAACCCAAGGGCCTGTGGCCTCAGGCAGGGAACCCAAATCAGCGAAGTCAATGCCAGAGACACAGCCCCAGGGCCCGGTGACCAGCCAACACCACCAGGATGGGCAGGGCCGGTGACAGGCGAACACCCACAAGGAAGGCCACTGGTGGCTGAGGCTGCTGCCATGTGGGCACCTGGGGCAGAGCTCACAAATCCCTCAAATCAGGAATCCAGACCTTATATGATGTCTCTTGACTTAAATGTTGACAATTAGTTTACTGAAATGTTTAAAACACACTGCAGCTCTAACAAAATAATGCCTATAAAGAAAAAGGCAAACAGTCCAAAAAAAAAACGGGCCAAACATATGAACAGACAATTCACAGAAAAGAACAGTCAAATGGCCAACAGATGGAAAGATGCTCAAAGCCTCTGGTAATCAGGGAGGGGCAGGTTGCAAATTAAAAGGAAGCACCTCACACACCCACCAGACTGGTAAAAACAGAAAAGAAATGGTGTCTGTGCTGCAGAGGTGGGAGACAGTGTCCTCCTATGGGTCGTTAGTGGGGGCAATGTGGCCACGCGTGATGGAAATAAAGATACTCATTGCTTCTGACCAAGAATTCTGCTTCTGGGATGAAGCCCACAGAGATTAAGGCTGATGATGCGGACACATGCTCACTAACGCTCAGTGAGATGGTCACTGCAGCACCAGTCATCATGGCCAACCCAAAAGCTGCAGAGACTCCACCCGGCCACACCCAGGGCTCCTGACCAGCCTTCAAAGAATGAATCGGAGGGGCCAGCCCAGTGGCCTAGTGGTTAAGTTTGGCATGCTCTGCTTCGGTGGCCTGAGTTCAGTTCCCAGGCATGGACCTACACCACTAGTCAGCCATGCTGTGGTGGTGACCCACATACAAAATAGAAGAAGACTGGCCACGGATGTTAGCTCAGGGCAAATCTTCCTCAAGCAAAAAGAGGAAGATTGCTATGGATGTTAACTCAGGTCGAATCTTCCTCAGCAAAAAAAAAAAAAGAAAAAAGAAAAAAAAAGTGAATTTGGAGCTGCATCAGTGAGAAAAACATGCAATAACGTGAACAATATAATCCCATTTTAAAAAACAATGACCAAAAACCTGGCTGTTTACAGAGGGCTGTAAAGGATCACACGAGAATGCAGCTGACCTGGAGAGGTGGGGAGGAGGTACTGAAGAGGGGATGGTAAAAACAGCATGAGTGACGTGATCCCATTACGTAAAATCTTGTATGTCTGTATGAAAACATAAGTGTTGGAGAAAGGCCTGGAGGCTTCTAGGGCTCACAGGCTGCCAGTCTGCAACTTGTTCACCCCTGAATCCCCAGGGATCAGCACAAAATAAATGTCGATTAAAATAATTCATAAAAGAAAGCCATCGGGGCCGGCCCCGTGGCTTGGCGGTTAAGTGCGCGCGCTCTGGCGGCCCGGGGTTTGGATCCCAGGCGCGCACCGACGCACCACTTCTCCGGCCATGCTGAGGCCGCGTCCCACATACAGCAGCTAGAAGGATGTGCAACTATGACATACAACTATCTACTGGGGCTTTGGGGAAAAAAAAAAGGAGGGGGATTGGCAATGGATGTTGGCTCAGAGCCGGTCTTCCTCAGCAAAAAGAGGAGGATGAGCATGGATGTTAGCTTAGGGCTGATCTTCCTCACAGGGAAAAAAAAAAAAGAAAGACTTCAAAGTGTACCTATCAAGATTAATTTCCCACTGACTGCTTGCTCACCATCCAGGGTGACACGAGACACACATGCACAGGCCCTTTAAATCTGGCCCTTGAGCACCACTGTCAATATCGGACCATGAAGAAGTGTACTTTCTCTCTAAAATGGAGCTATTCATTAAATGCACAACCCAGCATAGTGATATAACAGCAAATGACAGAGAGATAACCAGCGAGCCGGTCAGGGCATGTATCTCTGAAGGGTGGTGAGCGACAAGGGACACGGGAGGAGGGGTGGGAGAGAACAAGGAAGAGCCCGGCGAGAACAGATGCTTACACAGTTGCGTTTCTTGCATAGGAAGACTGAGTCTGAGAGACTGCAAGGCTTCTTTTCTAACACTGCCCTCAGCACTAGTCCCCTGAGACTTCCTTAGGTTGTCATGGAAACCAGCCACACCTGGGGAGGCATCAGGACCCACTGGGCTTGTGGTGGGACCAAGAGATGACGGAGGGTCTGGGAACTGTGGCGTCGGCCCGTTCTGACAGGTGTCCCCCTTGCTAGGTACATCCAGGCTTTCTCCTTCATCTGAAGCTCTGCTCACCTCAACAGTGGCACCTGGAAAAGAGAGCGTGCTGGGCCATCGCGGTTTTAACAACTAGATCAAGTTGTTTTTCAGACACACAGCTAAAACCGGACAAAACAGAATCTCAATACATGAGCAAACACCATCTCCCCATCCTGTAAATCTTTTCGCTCTGAGAGGAGAGCAGGTCCTGGGTTCTTCTCCCGTGGGCAGGTGACATGCACAAATTGCTTGACCTCTTAGGGCCTAACATCCCCACCTGTGGAACACCCTCTCCCCTGCGCTTTGGTCACAGAACTTAAGCGGTAGTGTTTCCTTTTCATTGAAATAAGACCAATGAGAAATCTTATTCAAGTCTTTTAAAAAACAGCAAAAGAAAACAAGTGCTTAAAACATAGCTGACAATGTTTCTAACAGGTGTTTCTAACAGCTGTGCCAATCAGTCACAGCCTCACATTTACAAAGGGCTGATTCCAAAGTCATTTCAAAGCATAAGTTTATCCTCCAAAATGAGAAATCTAAGGCAAAGAGGTAGATTAGCTGATCAGAACAATTACGGCAAACTTGAACACAGAACCCAGAGTCTGTTCTTCTGCTTGATGAACACTTGTTAGATAAAAACCCAAGTTTAGGGCCAGCCCCAGTCGCCTAGTGGTTAAATTCAGCACACTCTGCTTTGGGGGCCCGGGGGGCCCGGGGGTTCGGTTCCCAGGTGCAGACCAACACCACTGTGGCCATGCTGTGGTAGTGGCTCACATACAAAAAGAGGAAGACTGGCAGTGGATGTTAGCTCAGAGTGAATCTTCCTCAGCAAAAAATAAAACAAACAAACCCAAGTTTAACCAATGATGACTATACACCCACGTATCAAGCTCAGTTTCACCCACTAACATTTTTATACATAGACTTGTTTATACAGTAACTAAAACTTATGTCCTTATCAAAAGGAAAAAAGGAAGAAAGACTTCTTACAATTAAATAATTTTTAGTCTCTTCCCTGCCCCTTCACCCTGGTGGGTCAGTCAGTCCGCATTCCAAGAACCAAGATAGATGTGGAGGGAGGGAGGAAGGGTGCAAGTGTTTCCCACGAACAGCAGCGCCCAGTATCTCACAGAAATCAGCATCACTGGGATCCCGTGACATACCCATTATGCATCCAGGAAATTCCCTTTTTGCCCAAGCAAATTCAATTAAATGTGTTTCTGTCACTGGAAATGTGAGTTCCAACTAACACAGCCACTGACTGTCAGGCCTCCCCGGAAGGAAAACCAGAATACAAACGGGGCGCCACAGAGCTCAAGCAGAGCCACGAGACCCGGCCACAACTGACACGACTGTCTGCTCTCACACCAATGACCCCTGCAGCTCCACTGCGGGGTGAGGGGAAATCCTGCAGTTCAGGTACAAGTCAGTCAGGTCAATACCACTTTCTGATGGGTTTACAGATCGGGGAGAGTCTCTACATATTCCCGTTTACATAAAAGGAAATTTTTGAGCCATCATATTGCACTTTAAAAAAAACCTAAAAGAGCCAATAAACAATAACACTTAATTGTTTCCAAACACATACCTGATTATGGATAAACAAATAATGATGACAACGATGATGCGGGGACAACAAAAACGGCCACTACCACTTCCTGGATGCTTCCCGAGTGCCTGCCTTTCATGAGCGCCATTTCTTTTCGCCCTCACGACTACCCTAAGATGCAGGTACCACTGACCTTCCATTTTACACAAGAAGAGAGTGAGGCTGAGACAAATTAAGGATCTTGCTCGAGGGCTCATTACTCTTAGGGGAGGATCTAAAAGCTGGCTCTCTGTCTGTCCCACTGTAGAATCCTTGGTCTGGGGCTCATGCTGTTACCAGCCTTGCCTGGCATTTAAAGATTAGTAATCAACAAAGCCAATTAGGTGCTTGAACATTGTTTTACAAGAATCAGAATGCAATTTCTACTAGTAAATGAGTACCTATACACTCTACGATTTTCAAGCACACACTACACTGACCCTCCTGAGAAGGAAGAGGCATGAGAACTGAGTGAATAATTCACCCTGTACTTCTGATGCACAAATAACCCATCAGCTAACAGGCAAGTGTGATCTGATAATCCCTGGACCACTACTGGACCATTTCTGGATCCCAGTAAATAAAATTTTGGCAACCAAGCAACCAAAAAGGTAGAATGCTAGGCAGGGAACAATAACGTGTCAGTGAGGACTCACAGAAGCCTTAAGAGAAAACAGTGCTGCTCCATCCTGCTGGAGCAGAAGAGTGGGACAGTTCCTATTCTATTTAACATGCATGGTGCTTGATCTAAAATTGGCATCTTGGGGCTGGCCCTGTGGCATAGTGGTTAAGTTCAGCACACTTTGCTTCAGCGGCCCGGGTTTGTGAGTTCAGATCCCAGGCGTGGACCGACACCACTCATCAGCCATGCTGTGGGGGCGATCCACATATAAAAAAGTGGAGGAAGACTGGCAAAGATGTTAGCTCAGGGCTAATCTTTCTCAAGCCAAAAAAAAGAGGAAGATTGGCAACAAATGTTAGCTCAGGGCCAATCTTCCTCACCAATAAATAAATAAATAAATAAAAATAAAAAAGTTGGCATCAACCAAGAGAAAACACTTATCTGTGTACTAAAAACACACTTTGAATAAATAAAAAGTTCATTATGATCTTAAACACCACAGTCTTCCTCCAAAACCAAGCTGATCCACACCCTCCTGTTTAAAGGCAAAAAGTCAGCAGCACACAGAGTAACCAGAGACTTACGCTGTGCTTCATCACGCTGGTCAGGCGGTGCCAGCGAGCCCGGGGACTTTGGGAGGGCCTCAGGGTGAGCTGAGGTCCCATTGCCAGCTCCGTCCTCCAAGAGGCCATCCTGCACGGCCGACACACCATCCATGGTCAGGACGACACAGGCTGGGCTGACACTCAAGGGCTGCAAGAGAACTGCTAGCAAGTTTGGTTTCTGCCATTAGCAACAGCCAAGAGCTCCTGGGAAGGACTGCACTTGGTTTTCCATTTTCAGGAGGAGATTTAAAGTCTCAAAAATAGCTTGAAATCAAACCAAGTAATATCATGATACCTGACAGGAGAAAGAGAAAGAAGGTTTTATCAAACTTCATTTGTCAGATTGAGAGTAAGAATTCCAAGATTAACATTTGGTTCCCAAATTGCATCCGTATAACAAACAAATACACATTTATTGATGCAACAAATAATCCTAATCACCTACAGCATCCTAGGTTCTGAGTATAAAAAGCTGACCAGCCACACCAGGGCCCATTCCTGAAGGCGCTTATGTCTGTATGGGTGCTGGCTGAAGACCAACCTGCAGGCAGAGAAGCTCCATAACTGGCTCTGTAACTGTCACAGGTGGCCACCGAGCTGGGATGGGGCCTGGGAGACTGAGGAACTGGGTTTTTATTTATCTAAATTTAACTCATTTGAGTGTAAATAGCCACATGCATCTGTATTGGACACACAGGCCTAAGCACTCACAGGGCAAGCTCCCCTCCCAGGAGAGCTGGCGTGACAGTGCCCAAGGCCACAGCTTGGATCTAGAGGGGCAAAATGAAAGAAGCACTGCATGGGACATGGTGACTATGCACTGTATGGGGGAAGCAGGGAGACAAGGACACATGGAAAGGCAGCCACCTTGGACCAGGGGCAGAGAAAGCATCTCACAGAGGTGGCTGGTCCCATCTTTCATTTCTAGCAGGATCAGCTATCTTTTAGCCCATCCTGGTGGCTAAGTTTAAGGGAGCAAAGCTTTGCCCAAAGTTTGGCAGCTGGTTACCCCTTCTGAAGTGTACTGAGGATGTTATCAGTTCACTTCCTCATCAACAGATAAGGTGTGAGCTATTATTCATGCTGCAGAAATGTTAGCATTTACTTTATTTAAAATAAGTTTCATATTATCCTATGTACTCTTCTGTGTTTCATATGTTTCAGGACAAAAATGTACGTGACTTTCCTCTCCAGCTTACAAATCCCACAGACTTTTCAGATAAGAGCCTAAGCAGTGGCCCTCACAAGAAGGGGCCAACACTGACTCAACAGCAGTAGGACATAGGTGCACCTGTTTTTCCAGGAGCATTTACTCTGATAATCCTCTCTCACTCTGTCACCATGAATAGGCACCCACAGGTGGTTGGCATAACCTGGTCTACCCATGCAGCGAGTGACAGGTGATGGGAGTGTCCCTGTGTGCGAACCCAGAATGTGTGGCTCTAATAATCCACACGTTCCTCTCTGTTGTTGGCACCCTACAGACCAAAGACACTATGGGATAATAATAATGCTGTTAAGAATATAAAAAGGTTAGGTCTACTATGAAGTATAAAACTAGCAGTGAGGATTTGTATTAGAAAGGACTGTTGACTGAAACGTGTGAAAACCTGGGTAACTACCATCCAGTGTAGCTAATCAAAAAGCACTGGGCGCCAGTCTGGCTCACGGTGCCTGGCTCACAGAAGTATTTGAAAACTGAAAGGACACCTGAGTGAGAGAAATGGAGGGAGTTACTGAGGCTGGTCAAAACGTGATGCTGTATGCAAGTTCTCAATCTCGTTTCATCTCTGCAGTAACTGGTAACCTCTTTCACCCCTGGAGAGACTTTCCAGGTGGAGGGGTAGACAAATGGGCCCTTGGAGGCTCCACACCTGTCCTTATACATCCCACAGGCCCCTCTGAAAATCACCATTTCACAAGGTCCCAGCTCCATGGAAAACCATCGAGACGCCTAGCCTGCCTCTCAACTACAATCCCAGACATTCCCTGGGAACAGCTGGTGGCAAGCCCACGAGGCCAGGATGTAAAGCTGTCGAGAAGAAGCCCACAACGCAAGGCAAGGCACTTCAGCCAAAGGATGGCTAGGCTGCCCCTCCATCGCAGGCCTGCCACTTCAAGGACAGACAATTACAGACAGATGTGTAGGAACAAGCATGGTGGAATATGGAATCAACTGTCACTGCATACGGCCTACTGCATGTGCTGGTCATCCCAACAAGTTCCTTGACAAAAGAAAACGTTTGCATTTTGCTTTGAAACGTCTCTGTTTCTGCCTCTTAGGGGGCAGGGGTGAAGATGTCTAAATCACCAGTCTGCTGTCCACAATGCCTGGAAGGATAACAACGATAGATGAATGATTTTCAGGCAGAAGCTGATCCCTCTGCTGCGGACGCCCTTCTCCTCTTGACCACCAGGCAAATTCCCACGGATCCTTCCAAGTCTACCATTAGGTGCTGCTCTGAAGTCTCTCCTGGGCCTCAGGTAAAGCACCTGGCCCACTGCCTTCTGCCACCACGATATCCCCTGCATGCACATCACACTGCAGTGTGTCTCCTCCATCACACCGTAAGATCCTTGAAAGCAGAAACCACCACTCCAAGACTGCCCCACCCCTCTAATATCTTCCACTCAGAGCGGTGCTCAATGCAGGCTACTGACGGAAATCCTTGGCTCCATTGAGTTCCCCACTTAGGGACCAAGATAGTGGTTCCAAAACAAAATGATACAGTATTTGCATCCTTGAGTGTCAACACTGCCTTTTCAAATACAGAAAAATTCTATTTCTACTAAAAATACCTGGGCGCTACAGTTCCAATGGGGGCAAAGAAAGCCCCTGGGAATCATAAACTGGGAGGGCAGCATGTAATGGTCACAGCCCAGATAAGCAATGTCACCAGGATGAGGAGGAGGAGCAGGACAGCCAGCAGGACTGGATTTATCTACTAAAGACAGAACATGCCAAGCAGAGAAGTGGGGGCAGCCAAGGAGCCGCAGAGGAGAACGTGCCACCATAGAGGAAAGGCACATAGTGACAATGTCTGACCCTGATGCTGTCCAGGAAAGGGGAACATAGGCCGAGACGTCTGAGGTCCACTGATGAAGGCACGCTAAACATGGAGACAAATGCGTCAGCTTGTCTGAGCCCAATGCCATCACACACTACACTCATTTAATTCCTTTTGGATTTCTTGCTACACAAGAAACCTTCTAATTCCCAAGCAGTCCTACCCGCTCCAGAGATGGATGGTGCAGCCCTCCAGAATAGAGACCCCGTGACTGTGACTGGTCATGAAAGTGGCTCCTGTTCACATGCAGCCTGAAGCCGGACAAGAGAGAGAATTCACTGACTGCCCAAAGCAACCTTTGGTGAAGTGACACTTCTCCTGTGGGCACTGAACTGGCATTCCCTGTCTATCCTCAGTCTTAGGTGAATTTTACTTAGCATAACTCAGTCGTTCAGGGCCTCATTACCTCAGACTGCTGACAAAAACAGAACAAGGAGGAGGGTCAGACAGCTGGGAGCACATCACAAGGAAGCTGTTATTAGTAACATGCACTCCATTCTGTGACTTAAAAAAAATAAACAAACAAAGAGATCAGTCTTATCATAGCACCATTTTGACCACCTGCACTCTGCTGTGTTTCTGGAGGGAAGAGACAGGGCAAAGCCATCACTCACAACTACGCCGAGTGTTCGTACCTCTGGGCTCACCCCTGTCTGACATCAAGGGACTTCATGCTGAGAAACCACGGTCTCAGGCACCTGTATGACTTCCCGCTTCGCCCATACAGCAGATTACATGAATTCGGTGTAGACACATTAACAGCTCCAGCTACCCCATCTTATTTCAGTTGTTCCTACCGGCAATTAGGAACAACAGAGAACGGCTAAAGATAAACAGGATTCCTTTAAGAAGGTAATATCTAGCTGAGGCCACACTCGTAACCAAGTGAACAGAGACCAAGGCACCAAGTGAAAACCCTGAAGAGCCCCAGGTCACCGTCCAGCAGTGCTCCGTACAAGACAGGCTCTGGCGTCAGAGATCTGGGCTTCGGGTCGGGACTACTCCACCCTCAGCTGTGCGGTCACGGGCAGACTTCTAACCACAAGTCGCCAGTTTCCTCATTAGTAAGATGAGAAAAACAACACGAACTTTCTGCCAGTATTAAATGCAACAAGCACAGGGTCTGTCCTACGCGCTCAATAAATGGTAGTTATTATTATTAGTGTTATTTTCCTTTCAATTGTTATTTGTCAAAACTAATAGCTAAAAGGCGACTGAAAATATTCTCACTTAAGAAAGTATACTGCTGCTTAAAGCAACCGGCCAAAATAAGGCTACTTCTGAATCTGGGTAACATCAGATGACTTTTCGTTTCTTTTCTTGCCGTTCAAGGTACGCTGTGACTGAAAGCCATCAATCCAGTCAAGAGCTGTTTGCAGTTAAAGAGACAATTTACAATTTAAAGAACCCATGAGTCACCCGTTAGTGGCTCACGAGGTCCTAGCGGTGTTCAATCGCAGTGACAATAAAACCCAACCCTCGCAGGTGCACCGGAGCCGCGCACAGCGGCCCTCCCGCGGCGCCCGTGTCCTGCCACCCCTCCTCTGCCGCCACCCCTCCTCCGACCCCTGCCCAGGACGCCTAACCCCCCCCGCCCGGGTCTCCGCACGCGCCGTCCTCTGCCCGCAGCCCGCGCACCCGCAACGCCGCGCCGCCGGCTCCTCGTCAGAGGCCCGGGCGCCAGAGCCGCCTCCCCGCAGACCCCCGAGCACCCGGCGCGTCAGTGTCGCCTCCTTCGCCGTCTGCGGCCGGGGCCGGGCCCCGACAGGACTCCACCGCGCCCGCGACGGCCACCGACGGGCGCTCCGCAGACGCGCTCGGGACGGCGGGCCGCTGACCCGGGCCGGCGTCCCCGCGCCGGCGAAACGCCCGGAGCACCCAGCGCCGAGGCGGCACCGACGGAGCGCAGGCGCGGCCACCGGCCCCTCGACGCCGGCCCCGGCCCCGCGCCGGCGGCCGTCCTGACGGGACTCCCGCGAGAGGCCGGAGCGGGCGCCCGGGCCCGAGGCGGCGCCACGGGCGAGAGGGGCGCTCGCGGGCCCGAAGGCAACGGGTGTGCGGCCCCGCCCCCGCCCTGCCGCGCCCTCCCGGCCCAGCCCAGCCCCGCCCGGCGCCCTGGGACCCTCACCCGCGCCGCGGAGGCCGCGCCACCGACCCGACTGCTCCGGCGGAGACGTGGCCGCGCGAGGGGCGGGGCGCGGCGCGGCGCTGCGTCGGGCCCCCCGGAAACAGCCCCTGCGCGCCGCCTCCGTTCCGGAAGAGAAAACGTCCTCCTCTGCGCGCCGGCAGCGGTCCTCAGGCGGGACTGCCCCAGACGCAGGGTCGGGATCGAGCCCCCTAGCAACTGGCCCGACGCGAATTTCAGAAAGTGAGTTTGCGCCTCTTCCCTGTAGAAACTCAGCTTCCCAGACTTGCAGGACCGACTGCGACAGGAAGTTGGCATTGAGCTTCCGGCGGAAGTGGCGTGGCCTGCGCTCCGGTCCCCGCCCGGCCCATCCCGTCAACTTACGGGCGTGGCCGCTCTCGCCGCGGCCCCGTTTGGGGCGTGGCTAGTAAACGCGGGGGCGGAGTCATGCGGCGCGGAGGTGGGGCGCGCCGACTACTCCTCTCCGCCCACGGCACCCCAGACCCCAAACCTGCGCCGCGCCCGTGGTTGTTCATCTTTTCGTGTTTTGGCCTTTGCTTTACAGCAAGCCCTAATGTGGGGCAGTGGGTCCTCCCGCTCTATTCTTTTTCATGATTGCTCTAGCTATCTGGGTCCCGTGTCCTTCCGTATAACTTTTAGAATAAACTTGTCCATGTCTACAAAAATCCTTACTGGGATTTTGATAGGAATTGCATTAAAACTATAGATCGATTTGGGGAGAATTGATATCTTTACTATGTGGCTTTCACTCCATGAACATGGTATGTCTCTCCACTTATTTAGGTCTTCTTTCATTTCTTTCATCAGCGTTTTCTAGTTTTAAAAGCATGCGGGTGCACCTGTACATGTTTGGTGAAGTTTACATCTCAGTATTTCATTTTCTTTGGAGTGATTGTAAATGGTATTGTGTCTTAAATTTTGGTTTTCACGTGTTCATTGTTAGTGTATAGAAATGTGATGCAATTGTGTGTGTTGGTCTTGTATCCTGAGACCTTCCTGAATTCACTTATTAGTTCTAGGTATTTTTTTTTTTTTTTTTGTGAGGAGATCAGCCCTGAGCTAACATCCGCCAATCCTCCTCTTTTTTTTTTTTGCTGAGGAAGACGGCCCTGGGCTAACATCGGTGCCCATCTTCCTCCACTTTATATGGGATGCCGCCACAGCATGGCTTACCAAGCAGTGCGTCGGTGCGCGCCCGGGATCCGAACCAGCGAACCCCGGGCCGCCGCAGCGGAGCGCGCGCACTTAACCGCCTGCGCCACCGGGCCGGCCCCAGTTCTAGGTATTTTTTTGTTGTAAATTCCTTGGAATTTTACATGTAGACCATCATGTCATCTGGAAATGCAAAATTTAATTCAAAATGATCATGGACTTACGTGTCAAAATGTATGAAAATATAAAACTTTTACAAGAAAAATAGGAGAAAATTTTAAGGACTGAGGACTTCGTGAAGAGTTCTTAGACATGATGCCAAAAGCACAATCCACAAAAGAAAGCAATAAATTGGATTCCATCAAAAAAACTTTTGTTTTGGGGCCAGCCCCATGGCTTAGCGGTTAAGTGCACGCACTCTGCTACTGGCAGCCCGGGTTTGGATCCTGGGCGTGCACCGACGCACCACTTGTCTGGCCATGCTGAGGTGGCGTCCCACATACAGCAACTAGAAGGATGTGCAACTATGACATACAACTATCTTCTGGGGCTTTGGGGAGAAAAAGGAGGAGGCTTGGCAATAGATGTTATCTCAGGGCCGGTCTTCCTCAGCAAAAAGAGGAAGATTGGCATGGATGTTAGCTCAGGGCTGATCTTCTGCACAAAAAAAAAAAAAAAAAAAACTTTTGTTTTGAGAATGACTCCATTAAGAGAATGAAAAGACAAGCTATCGACTGTGAGAAAAATTTGCAAACCACATATTTGATGAAGGACTGGTACCTAGAATATATCGAGAACTCTCAAAACTAACATTAAAAAAATACAATTAGAAGATAAGCAAATATATGAAGAGACATTTCACTGAACAGGATATACGAATGGCAAATAAGCTTGTGAAAAATGTTCAACATCATTAGCTAGTATAGAGATGCAAATTAAGACCACCTGAGATATTACTACACACCTATCAGAGGAGCTAAAATAAAATAGTGGCAATACCAAATGCTGATAATGATGTGGAGAAACTAGATCTCTCATGCATTGCTGCTGGGAATGTAAAATGGTACAGCCACTCTGGAATATAGTTTGGCAATTTCTTTAAAAATTAAACATACGCTTAATTATATGACCCAGAAACTGCACTCCTGGATATTTAACTCGGAGAAATTTATGTCCACACAAAAACCTGTACACTATTGTTCACAGTAGCTTTATTTGTAGTAGTTCAAAACTGGAAACAACCAAAATTCAACCAGTCCTACAATGGATGAATGGTTATACAAACCATGGTACATCCATACCATGGAATTCTACTCCGCAATAAGAAGAAACTATTGATACATGCAACAATTTGGATCAATCTCAAGGGCATTATGCTGAGGGGAAAAAAATATCTCAAAAAGACTATAATGTATGATATGATTTCATGTATGTAACATTCTTGGAATCACAAAATTATAGAGATGGAAAGCAGATTAGTGGTTGCCAAGGGTTAGGAATGATGGGATGGGTATGACAAAGCAGGACAGGACGAAGGAGGTCTTTGTGGTGATAGAGCAGTTCTGCATCTTGATTGCAGTGATGATTCCATAAATCTGCACATGGGCTAAAATGACATGGAATTGTGCAAACACTTTGGACCATGTCAGTTTCCTGGTTTTGATGTTGTGCTATAGCTATGTAAAATGCAAGCAATGGGGGAAACTGGGGAGGTAATTAAATTAGCAAGAAAAATGTGACAAACACTAAATCTAAATACAAACGGAAACAAATGAGCCTAATGATATATTAAGTTGATGGCATATCCACACAGAAAAAAACTACTAATCTAAGTAAAATTTTTAACAGTTTTATTAAGGTATTATATACATACAATATAATTGACCCATTTCATGTGTACAATTCAATGATTTTTAAAGTAAATTTACAGTTACATTTACTACATTTTTATAAATAGAACTGGATTTACTACATCTAGTAAATAAAACTGGATTTACTACAGTTCAGTTTTAGAATATTTCCATAACCCCCAAACGATTCCTCTTGCCCATATGCATGCAGTCACTGCCCATTCCTTTTTTTTTTTTATAATTTTATTTATTTATTTTCCCCCCAAAGCCCCAGTAGATAGTTGCACGTCATAGCTGCACATCCTGCCCATTCCTTCTTCTCCAGCTCCTGACAACCACTAATGTACTCTCTATCTCTATGGATTGGCCTATTCTGGATGTTTCATATACATAGGATCACACAATATGTGGCCTTTTGTGACTGGCTTCTCATTTACTTAGCATAATGTTTTGAGATTCATCCATGTTTTAGCATGTATCAGAACTAGTTCCTTTTTGTGGCTGAATAATATTCCACTGTCTGGATATACCACATTTTGTTATCAATTCATTTGTTGTTTTTGGTTTTTGGTTTTTTTGCTGAGGAAGATTGTCCCTGAGCTAACATCTGTGTCCATCTTCCTCTATTTGTATGTGGGACACCGCCACAGCACAGCTTGATGAGTGGTGTGTAGGTCTGTGCCCAGGATCCAAACCTGTGAACCCCAGGCCACCGAAGTGGAGTGCACAAACTTAACCACTACACCACCGGGCCGGCCCTTATCATTCATTTGTTGACAGACACTTCCCAGTGCCTCGAACATCCTGGGCAATGTTCTGTGTGCAGGGTTAGATGGAGGAAGAGCAGGGACGAGATCCCAGCTCCAGTCTGGCTTCCTTTGTGTGGGGAGACCAGGCCTTCAGAGCAATAACGCGTGTGCATTAGAGTGGGAGGGGCTGCCGTTTACATTGGGCTGTCATTCGTTCATTCATTAAGTATTCATTGCGGCCAGCCGTATCCCGAGGACTATTCTAGACGCTGTACACAGTCCCTGCTGTCGTGGAAGTTACATTCTATTGGAGAACCAGACAACAAAAACAGACACGCAAGACAGGAAGTGAGGAGTGAAGAGAAGGACAGGGTAAGGAGGGGCAAGGAGGCGTGCAGCTATTTTAGACAGATGGTGTGGGGTGGCCCTCTCCCATGGGTTTGAACAAACGAATGAATAAAGTGAGATGAGGAGTCCTGCAGGGAACTGTGGGATCAGTGTTGCAGGATCGGGAACAGCAAGGGGAGCCATGTGTTCAGAGGTTTCTCAAGGAAGTCATTCTTGAGCTGAACTCGCACGACGAGGAGGCATGTAAAGCTCTGGGGAAAGAGCTTGAAGAGGAAAGGAATTCACACGTCCACAGGGTCCTCGACAAGGCTGAGGGGGCAAGCCGCCAGGGTCCGTCAGAGTGGTGGGGAGGCATCTGGCATGTTTGAAGAGATGGCTCAGGGGCCAGGCGGATGTGGGTTGTGGGGCAGCTTGAGACTTGGGCTCTGCTGGCCGCGGGCAGAGGCCGTGAGATGGAGCGCAGTGGGAGGGTCAAGGCCGAGTTCTGGAAGTAGTGCTCAGTGGACTTGCTGATGTGGGGGGCGGTGGTACTGAGGGAAGGAGAGACCGAGGATGACTCCTTGGGGGTCCAAGCCACTGGTGGGGGCCGAGCCATTTTCTGAGATGGGGGAGACTGTGAGGGCAGGCATGCATGGACAGGGCAGGGCTCTGTGCTGGAAAGAGTTCTCTTTGCCAAGTGGAGACCGCAAGCCGGCACCTAGAGATGAGTATTTGGGGTTCAAGGGATGGGCATCTCCCACGTAGACACGAAAGCCACAGGGTGGAGGAGCACCCGGGGAGCAGGTGTCGCTAGAGCAGGAGGGCTGTCTCTCATGCTTCAGAGTGGCCCCAGCCCAGGGCAGATGCTCAGCCACATCCCATCAAGAAGCTAAGGTGCCCCCGGGGGCTCAGCTGAGCAGAGACTTCTCCACCTCTTACTGCAAAGCCTCAGAAAACACTGGACCCTTCCTAAACACTGAGAACCAAAGGAGGAGAGTGTGGGGTGTGTGTATTAGCTTCCTGTTGCTGCTGTAACAAATCACCACAAACTTAGTGGCTTAAAACAACAGTTCATTCCCTCACAGTTCTGGAGGTCAGACATCCAAAATCAGGGTGTCTCAGGGCCGTGTTCCTTCTGGAGGCTCTGGGGAGGGTGTGTTTCCTTTGCCTTTTCCAGTTTCTAGGGCATCTCTGGGCTCCTGGCCCCTTCCTCCATCTTCCAGAGCCTCACTCCAATCTCTGCTCTGTCACCACATCTCCCACCTCTAACCTTCTTGCCCCCTTTATCAGGACCTCACAATTATATTGAGGACCCACAGGATAATCCAGCATGATCTCCTCATCTCAAGGCCCTTAACATAATCTGCAAGGTCCCTTTTACTAGATAAGGTGACATATTCACAGGTCCCAGGGATAGGACATGGGTGTCTTTGGTGGCAGAGGGCATTATTCAGCCTTCCATAGGGTATTAATAGTATCTAAGGTGTGGGGTTTGCACAAAAAACCACCAGATTTTTATAAAACCCCATGGTGTTTGATGTTTGATAACAGTGTTATGGGCTGAATTGTGTCCCCCAAATGTTGCTCTAACCCCCAGGACCTCAGGATGTGACTGTATGTGGAGATAGGGCCATAAAGAGGTGATTAATGTAAAATGAGGCCACATGGGTGGGCCCAATCCAACATGACTGGGGTCCTTATAAGAAGAGGAGATCAGGACACAGACACACACAGAGGGACAAGCATGTGAGGACACAAGGAGGAGACGGCCGTCTACACACCAAGGAGAGAGGCCTCAGAGGGAACTAACCTGCTGACATGTGGATCTGGACTTCCAGACTCCAGACTGTGAGGAATAAGTGTCTGCTGTTTAAGCCTCCTGTCTGTGGTGTTTCTTATGGCGCCAAGGAGAGTAACACACAGAGCTACTGCTGAGAGGAACAGCGCTCCCACACACAGTGGATGGCCGTAACTCCTGCTCTGATTGGCTGTCAACGTTTCTTTCCCGTACTGTTCTACAGACGTGAACTACGTCCAGTCTGCCTCGTGCCAGGCACAGGAGAACCAAAGATGAAGACACAGCCAGGCTCACCGTTCAGAAGGAGACAGACACAGACACGTCAAGCAAAAATGAGAGCGTACGGGGATCCGTTCATTCAGCCCCCGGTGATCATCAGATGCTTGCCCCGTCGGACGTTCTGGCTGAGTACACAATAGTGAGCAAGACAGGAAGTCCCCACTCTGGATTTTTGAAGGGGGAGACAAACAGTAAGTAAATGTTTACTTTCCAAAAATGACAGGCACCAGGAAGAAAACCAAACAGGCTGATACTAGAGTGGCGGGTTGGGGGCCCATGGCCAGGGAGGCCCCTCTGAGGAGTGAATCTGAGCTAACCCTGAGTGATGAGCTGGTGTCGCCATCTGGTGCCCTGCAGGAGGAGCAGTAATGAGGAAGCGGCACGTGCCAGGGCCCAGAGGCAGAAACGGAGCAGAAGACCCTGCAGGTGGGGTGGGTAGAAGGGGAGGGTTCCCAGGGGAGGGCAGGGGCGACCCGTGCTGGGCCTTCATGGGCCATGATATTGTCATTCACTGCTATGTCACAAGCTACCCCAAACGTAGTGGTTTCAAACAACTATTTATTATTTCTCACGATTACATTGCTTGAGTGCAATGGTGTGCTGGTAAGTGTTTAACAACCTTCTCTCCAGAAAAAACAAAAATGAAATGACCCTGATTTGTAGCATTTACCCATTTCCATGCTGTGAACACTGCCAACAGGGCCAATTTCAAGCTCCCAACTCGAGGTCCACAAATGGGTGGGTGGGAAGGGCCGTGCACCATCATAGAGAACCTCCACCAGGCAGAGGCACGTGAGAAAATGCCCACGAGAGCACAGGTAATGGTCACGTGGAGTCAACTCATTAGGAAGGAATGAGTCCTGAGGGCCTATTACCTATGTTTTTAATATGACTGGGCCGGCCCTGTGGCTTAGCAGTTAAGTGCGTGTGCTCTGCTACTGGCGGCCTGAGTTCGGATCCCGGGGGTGCACCGACGCACCCCTTGTCCAGCCATGCTGAGGCCGAGTCCCACATACAGCAACTAGAAGGGTGTGCAGTTATGACATACAACTATCTACTGGGGCTTTGGGGGGAAAAAAAAAGGAGGAGCAGGATTGGCAATAGATGTTAGCTCAGAGCCGGTCTTCCTCAGCAAAAAGAGGAGGATTAGCAGGGATGTTAGCTCAGGGCTGATCTTCCTCACAAAAAATAAATAAATAATATGACTTATGAAATCCAACTTTATATGATTTTTCAAATGGCTGTGTTTAGGTTACCAGCTTATGACATTCTTGGACCATAACAATTATCTCTTGGGAGCTGGCAAGGTGGCTCTTCTGCAGGTCTCTGGGGCTCTGTTGTGGCTGGCTGCCTTCAGCTGGTGGATTCGGGGGCTGGGCCTCCCTCCTGCTTCTCTGTACAGCTGAGACAGCGATGGAGAGCAGGAAGGAACACACACGGATTATCACTGCTGCATTCACTTTTGTTGATGTCACGAGAGATAGGGTAGAAAAGAGGACATTTGAAGCAAAGGGCACACACTTGCAACAGAGACATGAAACAGCATGTAGCATGCCCGAGGACGTGCTGGAAGGTTCTGCCAGGAGGTAGGATAATTGCTGACCCAGGCCGAGAGCCTCCTCCGTGCCAGGCTGTTCTGAGCCCCTCACTTCTCAACACCGCTTGTGGTAAGTACTGTATTGTTTCCATCTCACAGAAGAGCAAACAGGCTCAGAGGCCGGGAAGCCATGGGAGCGAGGAGACTACAGAGGCCAGATGGGGCTGCACTCCCAAGGCACCCGGGACTTTGAAATTAATTCTTCAGGGACCCATGAATCCCACCCGGAAAGAGTGCCCGGGCTCCTCCACATCCCTGCCTACACGTGGCCTGGCGTTTCCAAGGGGAGTAACTGACCTGGCTGGAGCTCCCTCTAGACCGCCACCAGCACAGTCGCCATTAGGGTCAGGCCTGGGCAGGCTGTCTGGCCTGCTGGGTTTAAGCCCTGGCCCTGCTGGCCCAGCAGCCAGTCTGCTTTCTTCGTGGAGACATCGACCCTTCCTCTTCCTCTTCCTGGGGCTGCCCCTGCCCTGTCTCACCTGCCTGGGGGGTGCTGGTGGCCCAGCAGACAGTGAGAGGCTCAGGTCTGGCCCATCAGTGATGGGGTTGGGGATGGGCTTCCCTTTGAACCAGTGGGGAAGCCGCCAGTTAACCGCTTCTGCCTGACGGAAGCTGAGGTCTGGGAAGCTGCCGTTATAAACAGAGGGAAAGAAGGGTCCCAGGATGGCGTTCAGTCTCCTTCGTCCAGCCACGCTTGAAGTCAGGTCTGCCCTGGGCTTTTCCGGTCAATTCCCCCTTTTTGCTTTTTTCCTCCAGAGAGGTTAGTTTCCTAGTGCAGGGCTGCTAGTGTCCACTGCAGCGGCAATCCTAACTGATTCAGAACCCTGCCACTCTGGGCCTCTTTACTGCATGAGGGCCCCCGCTGGGAGAGGCCCGGCTCAGAGTCCACCTCCTCTCCCGGTCTGGGCACTTCACTGCGGCAAAATCCACAATGCCCCCCTGCTGCTCTCAGATCTGAGCTGTGATCTGATCCTGTTAGCTCCGAGGCATTCCAGATGACTTGCTGCGTGCCTGGTTGCACTCGGAGCCCTGACAGATGCTGGCCCAGTGAGGCTTCCATGGGATCAACCGCTCACCTCGGAGCTCAGACCAGCAGGCCAGGAAGACCTAGTGCACAGCCCCTTGGAGGGTGCACGGCAGATGGGAGGTGTGGGCAGGGCTGGCACCTCTTCTGATGGGGGCACTAGGAGCACAGGAGGGACAGGGTGAGCAAGGCTGTAGGACAACGTGGGGGGTGGGAAGCAAGCAGTGGAGACCCAGCTGGGCCTGCTCTGGGGCTGGGCCCAGACAAGCAGGTGGGTGTCTCCCTCTGCAGGAGCTGGCCACACACCCCAAGAGAGCCTGTGCCACCAGGACAGTTGCACACGGCAGGGCTCCAACCCAACCGTGGGCTGGCTGTGGGGTAGGAGGGTGTTGAGGAACAGGAAGTACAGAAAGTCGTGAGAGCACACTCATCCAGCCCTGTAGAACAGCTCATCGTCATCACCTGGAGAACAACCGCCCTGGTCCCAAGGCTCCTCGCGCTGGTTAAAGCCAACCAGCTCTGTTCTGACCCCGTGTGCTCATCAGAAATGGAGCGCCCAGGCTCCAGCGGAGTCAGTCCCACACCATGGACCTGGAGTCTGATGGGGTGTGTGCCCTTACCTTCACTGACAGATCCAGTGCAGCCTCAGCAAAGTCGCATGTTCCGTTTAAACCTAGGCAAAAAAAGCTGGTATATCCTCTAAGGGGCTGAGACTTTGTTCTTGCTTTTCGGGAGAGGGAGGAGGAGGGAGTGAAGGGGGTGATGAGCCCACGTCCTAAGGTGCGGAGCCCAGGCCTTACACACAGAGCCGAGGCTTCAATATGACCAACAGGCTGTGGCTCCCTTGGGGCTGGCGGATCCAAGACCCCGTGCCTTTCCCCAGTGCTCAGACCTGGGCCCCGACCCCGAGTCACGTCTGCCTGCAGGGCCCACTCACCCAACGCGGCTGACCTGCCAGGTGGCCTCTGGCTGGCAGTAAGTAGGTAACTAGTGCCGTCTGTAGCCTGTCGCACTGTGACGGGAAGAAGCACACTGCAGCACCCCCACACACACACACACACACTCCGGGGAGAGAAACAGACACGGCTTGTTTATTAGGACGCAGGAAGGAGCTTCTTCCACAAACAGAGTGCTGCTTCTCAGAGTCTGTATCAAGAGCAATTCAATAGTTGAAAATCCTATTCCTGAGAAGAAGCAAAAAGTTACCGTTTTGCAAACAAACATAACAGGTGATTTCAACAAAAGATAAAAAACTTTTTTCTTTTTTTACAAAGAACAAAATTTCAAGTATTATTCCAGATGACACGGCAACCCCAATGCAGGAGGAAAAGGCAAGGACTAGCAGAAGCAAAGGCCCCTCGCGATCTCCACAGGAAGGGGCTGCTGGTGGGGGGGCGCCACCAGGGCCAACCTGTGCCCCCATACCTTGGCCCGTGCACAGCCCACGGCCTCACGTGGAAGAATAAAGAACATGGACAGCTCGGCAGGGCCTGCAGCAGGGACCAACGCTTTGCTCCACGGCAGGCTCAGGATGGCGGCGACCCAACTTATCGCCTGCCTGGGAGGGGGCCGCACTCTTAATGTTGGGGGTCTACGGTTAGCAGTCTGGACATCTGATGACTTCTTTTTAATAAACAGAAACATATATCCTTTCAAAAACCATACTATCCCCAATTTTAGTCAATTTGCAAATTATAAATTATATTATTTGTGCTACAGTCTGTGATATTTAAATCTTATTAGAAGATAAGCACCAAACCTATTAGAATAAAAACATACAAGATGCTGTGGCTTTCCCGAGGCATGGCACTCTGCACAGCCTGGGCTTGAACTGTTGCTCCCTTTTCCTAAACAAGAGAATGTTTCTGACAAAGTTTCCTTTTCTTCCCACGAAGATTTTCTTGAAGAGAGACATCCGTTTTAACCACAGTTGTGGGAAAGGGACAAAGAGCAAACCTGCACCTCATCATCTCAACAGGAGGGGACGGCTGTCGGCTGTTCTTTCGGCCAAGGCGCTCCAAGCAGCCCAGGGCTCAGAGGACAGGTTGTGCCACCCAGACTGCTGGGGGTCTCACTAAGAGGGTCTTGTCCCACCAAAGAAAGTCACACTAGAGTGCAGGACACAGAGACCCCAGTGTCCCCTGAGGGGGACTGGGAAATGCCCTTAAAATGTTTATATTCGGTATTTTCCGAATCACGCTGTCATTGACCCCTGACACTCCCAAGCCGTCTCGGTGCCTCCCTGGACGTTAGTTCTTGAACCTTGTCTGTTCACAGATATGATTGAATTTCCTGCAGGGAGAAAAGAGTCAAATTACACAAGAGGGCATCAGAGAAGCATTCAAATAAACCAATTCTGAAATTGCATCCTGAAAGAACGACATGAGAAATCAACTGTGTGCACACGTGGGGGCTCACAGAGGCATATTTTTAATACCATCAAAGAAACTAACCCCCAAAGGCAGCCTTCTTTTTTCCTTTTTAAATTTAAAATAAAAGCTGAACATCTTAGGTAATTTTCTTAGAGAAGACTTAAAGCTGCGCCTTCTCAGCATCCTCCTGGTGCCATGAACCACTCCACAGGGCTGATGGACATGCCCACTGGGTGACAGCACTGCCACCCACCTCTCCACGAAGAGCAGGGCATCCCTGGAGGAAGACAGGTATGCCTCTGCTAGCGTTACCCATGTTTTTATTAAGAAAGGTTAGCCAGTTACTGGTAAAATCTCTTATCTTATAATAATACAATTGTCTCTCCCACCACTGTTTATGCTCAGATACAAAGCAGGGTTTTTATTCCACAGACTCATTCCTTGGAAGGAGTGGCCTTTTCCTGACTCCTCACCATGCCTCTTGCACTAAGGGCATCCTCTCAGTTACTTTAATTTAAACGACAAATGACTGAGGATTAGAGTAGCTTCAAACAGCATCAATCCAAGAGACTGATTTATACGATCACTTCACCTATGGTTTAAAAGCGGAGGTGAGCTTACTCCAGCAGACAACCTGACGTCGCAATGTGGATGTCACCATGAAGCGGCCTTTAAAGACCCTGTGGGAAACACCCAGTGAGAGTGACCCAGTTAGAGTGATCACAGACACTCATTCACAGCACTAAACACAGACCCGGTGCACAGCGGCACGTGCACGGGGCCCATGGCTCCGGAAGGAAGTTCTCATTGACTGCAGCCACTGATTCGGAAAGTGCTAAACCTCGAATGCGTCGGCTGGGAATGACTGGCTATGCTCTGGAGACACGGAGGTGCAAGATAGAGGCGGACATTTGCGTGCAAATGTTTCATGAAATGAGATAACAGAAGAGCAGAATTTCTAAATGATAATGCTATTCTATACACCATGTGACTTTATAGATGCATAACGGCTAAATTAGTATGTTTATCAGTAGATCGTTGACTATTTCATGGACATCCCTAAAAGCTGAGATATCAACTTGGCCAAAACACTTAAAAAATCACTTTCCTGTTAGGAAAAGGAGGGACTGATTACTGCAGGACTACTTCCGCTCCCTCTCCTAGCGTCAGGACCCTCACTGACAGTCCTGCCCCCACCCGTCAGGGCGCGACTCACTCACATTGCGTGGTGGGCCTTCACCTGGGTGCGGCAGTTGCGGCCCCAGTAGCAATCAGGACGGGACGTTACAGCCACTAGGAAGAGAAAAAATTACATATGTGTAATACATATATCACACTTACACACTCAGCTGAGTGAATTTAAGTAGAGACCCAGAACGAAACTAGCTGAAATGCATGGCATTTTGTCACGCTTTATATCTAGTTTCCCTGGACTGTCCCAAGATTTCAGAAAAGGAAAAAAATGTTTAAATAAAAACTAGTTTAGAAGTAAGATGACTCCAGTTGTCTATAGGATGTTCTTGTGCATCTTGTTTTAGAAACTCGTGTCACGGCAGACAGGCCCAGAGCTGAGCTAACATCAGACAATGGCCCTGAAATAAGGGCAGCCCTCGTGCAGGCTGTCTGCCCAGCTGTCTCCTCGATGATGTAGACACAGAGCAAAGGCCCAAACAGACTGACTATCTAATAGGAAGGAGTGTAGAAGCCAATCCAAACAGAATCGAGTTGGGGGGGACCTTACCTGGCAACTCGGAAGCAGGAATGTTCTGCCGATACTGGTAGGTCAGCTCTCGGAAGCTGCGCAGGCCGCAGCAGTAACACAGCACGGTGTTCCCGGTGATCCTGTAATCTGGAAGGAGCACACAGGGGCACAGGCAGTCATCAGGCAGCCTCATGTTTCCAGCACGGCAGGACAGACATGGCCTAGCAAACTAGTGGGAAACTAACGTATTGACTCATAAATGGGCAAGACACAATGGGCTAGATGTTTGAAAAACAAGAACAAAACCAGTCAAGATACCAATTTATTTCCTTACAGCAAAATAATTCCACTTGGATTAAAAAAATTCAAATATTTTTAAAAATCAAAAAAAGTACTAAGGGGCCGGCCCCGTGGCTTAGCAGTTAAGTGTACACGCTCCACTGCTGGCGGCCCAGGTTCGGATCCCGGGCGCACACCGAAGCACCGCTTCTCCAGCCATGCTGAGGCCGCGTCCCACGTACAGCAACTAGAAGGATGTGCATCTATGACATACAACTATCTACTGGGGCTTTGGGGGAAAAAATAAATAAATAAAATTAAAAAAAAAAAAAAAGAACCTGCATAAAAAAACAAAAGTACTTAGAAGGATGAATATTATTTTTCTCTTGAGGTATTTCTAAGTATGTCACGAAAACTACATGGCACATAGGAAGAGATTTGTAAAATTAACTGCCTACAATTTAAGCATCACAATGGGACACATACAACAAAAGTGAACTACTAATGAACTGGTGGAAAATGTATTTGCAACACAAATGACAAGTGTTGTACCCTTAATTAACCAAGATACCATCCAAATCCATCCCCTCAAATCTAAAAACCCTAATATAAATATAGGCCAGGGTCACAGACAAGCAAATGACCCATAAAACAACAAGATCTTCAATTTTGTTAATAATCAAACATGGGCAGATAAAACAGTATATATACACTGTTTGCCTCTTTCATTTTTTGTTTTTGTGACGAAGATCAGCCCTGAGCTAACATCCATGCCAATCCTCCTCTTTTGTTTTTGCTGAGGAAGACCGGCTCTGAGCTAACATCTATTGCCCGTCCTCCTCCTTTTTTTCCCCAAAGCCCCAGTAGATAGTTGTATTACGTCATAGCTGCACATCCTTCTAGTTGCTGTATGTGGGACGCGGCCTCAGCACGGCTGGAGAAGTGGTGCATCGGTGTGCACCCGGGATCCGAACCCAGCTGCCAGTAGTGGAGTGCACATACTTAACCGCTAGGCCATGGGGCCAGCCCTGCCTTGTTCATATTTACAAGACCTAAAAGGCAAATGCAGGGCTGATGGGCTCAGGGGGATGCTGGCCCTCACACCATGAGGCATATCCTTGGGGAGTACTGTTCCCATGACAAAGTCTCAACTGTGTGTACCACTGTCCAACAACCCTATTTATTTACTCTAAGGGGACAATTTTTCAAATCTACAATGCTGCAGCTCAACAGGTGCAGTGTTGTCTCACATAATGAAAAGCTGGAAGTAACTTAAATATCCTTCACTAGTGAATTGGCTGAATAAACTGATGTTAGAGTACTAAACAATTAAAATCAAGGTATAGACTTTTATTGACACAGAAACGGTCCCAGATACATTGTTGAGTGAACTGTAGGTTATAAAACAGCATATATGGTAGGATTTCACTCATGAACATTATGTACACACAGGAGTGTATGTGCTTAGAAGGGTGGTCATGAAAACATCATCATGGGTTTATCTTTAGGTGCTGGGATTTCCGATGGTTTTTACTTTATCCGTCATACTTCCCTGTACCACTCGCATTTTCTTTGTGAGCCATCTCATTCTTATAAAAGCAGTGAGCCATTAAAAAGCAAAACGAGTTAAGACCCAGCTGACAGATTTGGGCAACCCCACAGAGCTGCCCCAGCGCCTAAGACACTCAATGGGACGTGTCCATGAGACAGAAACACCTTGGAAGGATTCCCAGCAAACCTCTCAAGTCTTTCATAATAATTTATGTCTTAGAAAAAAAGTCGCTTGCTGGTTTTTCTGCAGCCTCCCACTGTGACAAAAATCACATGTCACAACACACTGGGTGTCCCTGGGAGAGCGGGTGAGCCTTCACCAAGTCACCAACACACGGAGCAACAGGCCAATGGGGACCCTGAGGGTTTGGGAACACCAGGCCCAAGATCTCAACGCTGAGAAGCGGTGGAGCCAAGGTCTCTCCAGATGTGCCCTCTCCCTCCCCTGTGGAGAAAAGATCCTGGAATATGTCATGTGGGCTCAAACCCAACTTTTAAAAAAATTCCAAAAGGATGAGGACTGTTCTGTCTGTCTCTGCCAGGGTGGGCAGAAGTTGAAGTTGTGAATGTGGGAAAGCAGATAGGTGGTACTGCCAAGGCGTGGCCTGGCAGGTTTTACTGTGTTATAGGAGGAAAAGGCACCCCTGGAAACGCACCACCATCCCAGAGGGGGAAAGCAAGTGCAATGGAGCTCACCAGACAGTAAAAACACTCCCCTCTGCAGAGCCACGAGACTTTCAGTCAGCATGTTCTTCCACGTCAAACCCCTGGTTGCCAAGTAATTCTGCGATGGGGAAACAAAAGCGATAGAAGAAATACTAGCTTGGAGAAAGAAACACTATGACAAGATATATGTCAGACATAGAAAATGTCAAGACAAGACAATGATAAGAGGGGTAAACATTCCATAAAAGGCCCTTGAGGGTGGGTGAAGCCAAAGCATAGCCAACCTGAACGTGGCGGGCATTTGCAGAGGGCAGCCCAGGGCGTGCAATGCGTGCAGTTGTAGGGGGCCTTCTTCCAAGACCATGGCTTAGGACACCCAAGACAGCCCATGGTCCAGGACGGCCAGGACAGCCTTGTGGACCGTGACATCCGGCACAGCCTCATGGACCAGGATGCCCGGGACAGCCCAAGGACCAGGGCGGCCGAGACAGCCCCATGGACCAGGATGCTTGAAGAGGCATGTGGACCAGGATGCCCAGGACTGACATGGCACCACATTCACAAACTAGTACACACAACGATTCTTGTCCCAGATGCTTCTTTGGAGCCTCAAAAGGCAGGCTAGCTTTAGAATCTTGAGTGTAAGAGTTACCACATTCTCTCTAAAATTCTGCAAAGACACTACTAGCATAGGAGTGGTGAGATATCCAACCTTGGCCGCAGCGGCCACAGTGCAGCAACAGGCCCATGGCCACATGACAAGGAAGCCGAGGGTCTGGACTCGAGCTCTGCCCTTCAGACACACGAAGCTGCTTGGCTCCTTTTGTGCAAACCTACAAGAAGTGCCATGTGGACATCTAACCAGAGTACAGTAGTGTTGAGGAGTATGCCACGCAGGCGAAAAGACCCTCCGTCTTGTGTGTGTAATGTGGCACATAAATGGGGTGAAGGAAGATTCTTGGCAAGAGACTGATGTGCATATTAAACACTGAAATTCCAGGAGCCGGGCTAGTTTCCTGAAACATGGAATGGAAAATGGCCAGAAAGGAAGACAGCCAGAGAGAAGGCCCTGGTTCCACCCAAGGGCTGGCCTGGCCCTTGCCCCGGCCCCAGAAACCCTCTGCATGGGGCAAGCAGGAGTTGGAGCTGTGGGAAGCAATTCCTGTGGATTCATGGCATGATGGGCATAAAGGAAGTACCTATTTTTGGAATATGGGGAAAAACAGACATACACCAATGGCGTGCAGAAACTCTGGCAGCGATAGTCAGAAAATGCGGAGAGTCATTGGGGGAACTGAGGAGTTCTGGGGAGCCTCCTCCTGGCTGTGCCTAACCCACATCTGCACGAGAAGCCTGGTACCTTCAGGATGTCCGACTCGTAGCTGTTGTTGCTCAGCACCCCGTCCAGACACCTGTCGCCCAGGTTGAGTTCTGTCGGGATGGAGAAAGCAATGTTATCTGTTTATACACTTGATGAAAGCATCGTTCATCCAACAGTTAAGACAACTAAATTTCCTTCATTATAGAGTCTAGAGAGAATAAAAAGTTCCATGATAAAATACTACCTTTTTTTTTTTTTTGGTAAGGAAGAGAGGCCCTGAGCTAACACCTGTTGCCAATCTTCCTCTTTTTGCTTAAGGAAGAGTGGCCCTGAGCTAACATCTCTGCCAATCTTCCTCTATTTTGTATATGGGATGCCCCCATAGCATGGCTTGATGAGTGGTATAGGTCTGTGCCCAAGATCTAAACCTGCGAACCCCAGGGCACTGAAAACAGAGCGCGCTGAACTTAACCACTGCACCACTGGGCCAGCCCCCTAAAATACTACTTTAAACAGAGAACAAGTAAAATGACTTCTGTTCCACTCCCTCCTGAAACAGATAGTTCTCCAAGTTGCCTCAGCGCCTGGTCTGTCATTGTGAAGTCTGAACACTGAGCCAGACTGTGTGTTTTTAGTGGTGGTGTTCCTTGTGCATAAATAACCCCTCCTCATTTTGAACTCGGCGTCCCCCAAGTGCTCTGCTATTGCTTGGTTTTGAGCTAACAGGGACTGACATTTCTACATGGCAAACATATGCAGAATGAAAAGTCAGGAAAAGGTAGTTAATTTGTGGTGACCAACAGTGGCCTCCCACTTCTCGGGCGCACTGCAGGCCATCCCACCCCGTCACCACCCTCAACTGCAGCAAGAAAACATGCAAAGGCCGAAGTGAGTCTGCTGAAGAGCCAGCATTACCACAGAACGGGGCCAGGCAGCCGAGGCAGCCAGTCCGGGCACAGCCCCAGTACAGGTGGCAGAAGGGCTGCAGGCAGACAGCACCTGTGGACACAGAGCACAGCCACCAGGCAGGCATTTCAGGGAGGAAGAAATTCAAATAAGCATTAAGTAAATGACAGGCTCGATTCCAATAGTAATCCAAGAACTGTGAACCACAGCATCATATTCCATCCACTTAGATTTAAGAGTGACACACAGAACTACTGTGGCCCCGATGGGACAGATGTCAGAAGTGGACTTCAGAAGGAGAACCACCCATTATGGAAACTCGGTGTGTGACGGGGTCAGCGTTATCAATTGGTGGAAAAAGATGGATTATTCCATACGATCACGCAGGGACAACTGATTATGTGGATGAAAGACCAGACCTGCACCCTCACTTCAAACCATACACAAAAGTCAACAACACTGAAACCTGAGCCTGGAAGGACATACAGGAGAGGCACCGTGGCGGGGAGGTTGCTCAGGCAGGCAGCGTGCACCCACACCCTGACTTACACTGCTGGGGGGCGATGCGGGGGTTCTGCTCGCGCTCCGCCCTTCGGTCGGGCATGGGCTGGAAGCAGCAGGTACATATGGCGTGGCTTCCTTGCAGGGCACACACGTAATCCTGGGCTGTGGAACAGCCAGGGTGTTTAGGCGGCACATGTCAGGACACAGGCAGAAAGAGCAGATTAGACCCACATCTAGAGGGCAGCTACAAAGTACACACGAGGAGAGACAGACCTACGAGAAAACCCAGAGAGAACTCAGTCCTATTCTCCTAAATGCCAAATCACAGCCTACCATTTAAACTAAGGAGTTTAAACAGACTGAAAAATAGCCAGAGTTATCTTCCAGTTTGGTAGTTGTATCAAGATTTCAAAGATTACTTAAAAGTTTTCTACCATTTCCTATTAATTAAGGGCAGGCCATAAAGCACACACCATAAAACAATAAAGCAAGTACCATATTTAATCTCAGCCTCCTCCAAATAAATACATGACAGGCCTGGAGGGTAAGACTGGCTGACCCCGCCCCAGGAGCTGTGTCCACGTGGCCTGGCCCCTGGACACACTGACCACCCGGTAGGCTCTGTCTATGCACGCACAGTTGCTACAGGCCCCGTCCCCATGGGGACTTTCATCTGCACCCTGCACATGACAGAGCCTGCCTGGTGAGTGGCAGAGTCAGGAGCTGGCCAAGTGCTGCGCTGCCCAGCCCCATCCATGGGGCCTACAGGAAGCCACCTAGAGAGCCGTGGCATGGCGTCATGGCAGATGGTAAAGAACGTGGCTCTGGGTCACAGTCCTGGGTCAGTGGCCTTGTGACAGGCTCAAGCAGACAGTGGCTAAGAGGCCGGGCCCTTGTGGGGCCACAAACCACAGAATGGCCAGGGCTGAAAACACAGATTGCACATGTCCACTCTCCCTGTCTTGATGGCACTGAGGACTCACCCATTGGAAAAGGGCAGTGACAGAGCTCACAGTTCTGGGAACACCACGACCCGTCGCAGGAAAGAGGCCAGTCTTTCATCTGAGCGCCCATGTGTGATGGTTGTTTTGGCTTTGGCAAGCACCCCTGGTGATGCCAACTGCCTGAAGCAGAGGGCTGGGGGGCCAAGTGTTAGAATCAGGACTGAATCCCCAGGGGTGTCCAGGAGCGGACGCCCAAAAGTGATCAAGTTAATTATCTGTTTTTTAGCCCAAAACAGATTATGAGAAGTAACAAGCTACAAGAGGTGGGGGGACTACCTGAGGCAGGACAGGAGAGCAGGGAGGAGCCAGAGAGGCCAGCAGAAATGGCAGCCGGCATCCCGAATGGGCACAGCAGAGCAACAGCACGGAAGGCGCGGCTGTCTCACCTGTCGTGACGCTGGCAGATGTGGACGGTGTGTCCCCCAGGGCCTGCGGTGCCCCTGGCTCACCGCCGGGCCCTGGGCAGGGAAGGGGCTGCCCCGCTTGCCTCCGGTACTCAGGGCATTGTCGGCACACGACGTATGGCTGGCTGCAGGGAAAGCAAAGGCAGACCTGGAGTGTGCAGGAGTCGGGGGACACCTGCTCTCACGGGTGTGGGTGGTGGCGAGGATGCCCCAGTCCCGAGGAGAGCAGACCCAGATCCCCAAGCAGGGCGGCCCCTTCTCACACCTCAGCTCTGCACCAGCTGCTGCTGCCCAGTGGGTGCAAAGGGGAAGGACAGCGCGTCCCCGCCTAGCACCCCATCACTGCTCACCCTGGAACAGCAGCAGGCAGAGGGCTCTGCTCCCTGCCACCTCCCGGCTCCCCTCTTCCCTAGGGTTTCCAGAGCCCTCACACCCTTCAGCTGTTCCTGGGGTCCTGAGACATCTCCCGACTGCCCTTCACTTCGGGATGCCATCCCCTGGGGCAGCACAGCCACTTAGCCCCCACACTGGGCAGGACGTGCTCTCGGAGGTTCAATGCTGGGCAAGCTGTGAACCATGTCCAGACGCGCACTCAGCTTGCCCGGGGCACTCAAGACTGTCACCCTGGGCACCCAGGAAATGTCTGCACATCCTTCCCTTTGTTAGAGTCAGAGCTCGAGCCACGGTTGAATGCTGCTGTCCTCAGGGAGCTTTCCAACTGGCGGCAGAAGCCCTGCACCACACCTAGTCTTATGCACTTCAGCTGAGCTATCAAACACTGCCAATGGCAAAAAAACAATCCACAGGAAAGACAAACACAGTGTCCTCCCCTCATCTCAGTCAGAGAACACCTTCCCGGGCCTGCTGCCAACAGCAGGAACCAGGGAGGGAAGAACGGGTAAGACCTGACGAGAAAAAGCAAAAACAGTGAAGATGCTCAGCCTCATTCGTCAGAAAAACATCATGTAAATGGGAACAAGATGACCTTCCTCTCCTGTTACACCGCGTGTCGGCAGGAATCACTGAAACCCCTCCACACACCCCTGAATGCCAACTAGGACCTTTCTGAGGAGCATCTGATGACACAGAAGTCACAAATCCAGCAAGGCTTCAGACTCCGGTCAGACTCTGCGTTCCACTTCCATCTACTTATCTCCATGAAATAACTGGAGATATTAGTAAAAAACTATAAACGCAGGATATGCACTGCAGCATTGTCTCTAAATTCAAAATATTGGAAATAGTACAAAATCACACATACAGTGTAATTCCATCTTCATAAAAATATTTATTTACATTACTTTCCACCTCATTAAAAAAAAAGTATGTATGACTGTGTATGAATGGCCAGATGGATATACAATAAGATGTTCACACTGAAGTGATTTTTGGTTTTCTTCTTTTTGCGTGACCATTACTTGCTAAATTTTGTGAAAAGAAACTCAAATAATAAATTTTGGGGTTTTGTTTTTTGTCTTTTTAAATATCATGGCCTGGACTCAAAATCCAGACCCCACACTTCCAAGTCAGGAAACATCAGCATTCCACGGCAGATGAACTAAGGTCTCCCAGAATCGCATCCTCTCAGCCAGGTGACCATGGCTTTTCTGTAATAATATCCTGACAAATGATAAATACTGCAACTTACACAGCAGGACTTGATGGCCACTAGATAAGCTACAGAGAGTACGTGTGCTCACGTGGGACAAGGACACGTTAAATCATAATTGTGACGTTTGTCATAGCCAGTGAGTCAGGGAGCTTGATGAGGAGCCCGAAAATTATCGCCTATCGTGGTCATCATTTCACAATGGATGTAAGTCAAGTCATTATGCTGTACACCTGAAACCTACGTAGTGCTATGTCAATTGTATCTCAATAAAACTGGGAAAAGATACAGATAAGCAACAAACAAAAGAATAAATGTTCCATGTATACCTGGAAAAAAAAAGGGTATCCGAGGAGGCAGGGCAGCGAATACCCTCACAGTCACCTGAGCCAGTGGCTGTCCTTAGCACCCACACACCCTTGCCACACTCAAGGCAGGCGATATCACCACCCAACCATCAGAAGCGAGCCCAGACCACCAGGAACTGGGCTGCTCAGTGCAGAACCCGGACTCAGACCTCGTGCCGCCCACCCAGGTCCCTCCTCCACTCCCAGCCAGGCGCAGGCTCACCTAACATCCGAGGACTCACTGTCCACATCTGACAGCTCCAGCAGGTCCTCCGAACTCCCTTCCTCGTCAGAGAAGGACCTCCTGACTTTGGGCTGCAGCATGTCTTGAGTGATCTTGTTCCTGGCGGCCATGCTCCGCACATCTTCCTCGCTGCGACTCTTGTCTGGAATTCAAAGAACACAGCTCTGCTGGCTGGTGGGCCCCTGGGGAGACATCCCTCCATCTCCCGGTGCCGGGCAGGCTGCCCCACTTGCCTGGGTGCTGGAGAAGGTACGCCTCTACCAGGTTGTTGAGGATGTGGTTTTTACAGATCCGTTCGACCGGACAGCGGCAGGTGGGGCACAGGGCAGAGCGCTCCATCCAGCCTGAGTAGCAGGCCGCGCAGAAGGTGTGCATGCAGGGCTGCAGGCTGAGGGCACAAGGACAGGTCTTCAGAGGCCCCTCGGGGCACTCGAGGGTAGAGTATCTGCCCACCAGCTGCAGCAGCCCCCAGACGCCAGGGCACGTGGGGCACAGCCTGCCAGGAGCATGAGAAGTAGAGGCCCCGGGTCACGCTGCCTCTTTCCCCAGAAGAGGACGTGACCTTGCTCAGGCTGAGGGTTGGTTACAAAACAGAAAAGCAAGCGAACTCCCAGGTCACCGAGCCCTCTTGACTCAGCGGGGCCTCGAGCCCGTGCTCCTCATGTGGTGCCCACTGTAGGCAGTGTCTGTGTCCTCGGCTAACAGATGGGGAACGCCACCTGCCTCGCACAACCCACCTGAGAAATGGTCCCCGCACAAAAACACGGCATTCCACCTAAACTGCTTTAACTGGGTCCCTGTTAATTAAAAGAAGCTAGAGGCCACGAGGCACCCTGTGTTCCAGGAGGGACAAGAGAGCAGACTGTGAGTTCAGGAACACGAGGAAGGGAGACACCGAGTATAGGAAAGATTGGCTTTTCAGCTGAAATTCGGACAGGCTCTAATTCTTACCTTCCCACAGAAAAGCACTGAGAGAGTGCTCCCCTGGCCACTCCTGGGATCCTCATTCTGGTACACTTGTTCTACGCTGACTGTTACGTTTCCTTAACTCAGTTCAGTTCACCTGATCTATATCTGAGGTGGACTGGGCCACACCGTGGCCCACGTGGTCACCGTGACATGACCCCTGTCGATCAAGGCCATCCCCATGTCGGTCTTGGGGGTTCTTACAGCCTCAGTCACCGGCGCCAGGTGTTTGGCTAGTTGGCACCCAAGTAAAATGAAAACGGTAACCTCAGCAGACTCAACCCCAAACATGATCCAGAAGCTTGCTTCACCTGCGCCTCCTCCTCCAGAGCCCACAGCCCCTCCACTGGACAAGTTACCCGTGACGCTCCCCGCCAGCTCCCCGCGCTGCAGCGTGTGTACCTCACACAGTCGTGCAGCAGGTCCTGGCAGATGATGCACGTGAGCGTCTCCTCCATCTTGTCTGGCTTCATGGCCACAGCGCTGACATCCTCGAGGGCAGCATGGGTGTCTCTACACTGGCCCACGACCAACAGCTGCAGGTTTGGGTCAGGCTCCCCGTCTGTGAGAGAAAGGGACATGTTCTGACCGTCACAAACAAGGAGGAACAGATGCTCGGTCTTTTTGTCTTACGAATGTCTTAACGTGTGGACAGAAGACAAAGTTCTCACAAGTGTTTGCACTTTAAAGGGCATTTTTAAGAAGGCCCAAAATCAGCTTCATATTCCAGGATGCTTAAATTTTGTTTTAGAATAGTTAATGACAAAAAGCACATTTAGGATACATGGTTAAGAGATAAGGGCCAGTTGTCAAAGAGTATTTGTGTATAAAGTCATTTTTGTTTAAACAAACAGCATGATTCATGTACACACAGGAAAGCGCTGGGAAGCATGGGCTCTCAGATGTCACCAGGAGCTTTAACATTTTTTTTCTTTTCTTCTGCTGACGTCTTTTAATTTTCCTATAATGCTCATGTGTTGCTAATCATAGATTAATTTTCAATTAAAGAAATACTTGCACACAATTTTTTTTTTTTAAGATTTTATTTATTTATTTTTCCCCTCAAAGCCCCAGCAGATTGTTGTATGTCATAGCTGCACATCCTTCTAGTTGCTGTATGTGGGACGCGGCCTCAGCATGGCCGGAGAAGTGGTGCGTCGGTGCACGCCCGGGATCCGAACCCGGGCCGCCAGCAGCGGAGCATGCGCACTTAACCGCTAAGCCACGGGGACGGCCCAACTTGCACACAATTTAAAAAGTCAAAGATTTAAAAGAAAACAGAAGGAGCAGACCACTGCCCCAGCCTCTCCTCACCGCCAACCTCCATCCTCTGAGGAAACTACTCTCATGTCTTTTAGCTGTTTCTTCTGTGTTTCTGACCTTGAATGCTACCATCTCCTGACCTCTATTAAGGCAGAAAAGGATTTTGCCCCCAGATCCCCTTCCTAATATTACTGTAACACAACTGTTGGTTCAGTATATTGTATGTACGTTGTTATGCTTAAGGAAGTATTCACTGCTGAGACAAATAGTATACTGGAGTTAAGTTTTCTTCCTTATACAATTTTTCATTTTTGATGGAGTTAAAAATCACTTCATTTTTATGCTTGCTTATCTTTTTGTGTACCTATTGACGATTCCTTCCACACCCTCCCCAAGCCGATCGATTCAATTTTCCACTCAATACATCAGATATCTAGTTTCCTTCCCCTGAGGGCCCCCTCCTGGAGTCTTGCTGTCACACCATGCCAATCTGAGGCTGCTCTCAGGCCTACAGACCAGCTACTGTCCTACCACAACGTTCCCAAATATTCTTTACAATCTTTTAACTTTGGCTTTTAAAGTGTAGGTTTTTCTCTAAATCACCTTTAATGTGAAAGTTCAAACTATCACTTAAAGATAACATAGTCTTAAAAATTGGTTGTCATATCAAGACAGAGCGGCAATTCAGAATGCATTGTTTCCAGACCAGGAGCATATCCTGATAGTAAACAGTTTGATCCCGATGATGCAAACAGGAAAGAAAAGGCCCAGATTTCCATTCGGAAAATGCTTAAGTACCACAGGCATCAGCCTGAGACAACGTCCTCATGCTTTTGCAGAAGATGAGGCCCCATCGGGGGCAGATCAGACAGTCCCATTGGGGCCCCAAGGCACTCACAAGAGGGTGAAGGGTACACAGAACCATGAGACTCTGACCTCCTTTCATCCTCTTCTTAATGGGCTCCAAATCCTCCTGATCCTGGGATTCCAACAGAGAAAAGGATGCTCCCTCTCTGTCTGGGAAAACTGAAGGGAGGCTGGAGATTTCATCACTTGCCATGGATGGACCATACCCTTTCGGGGAGACGCCTGCATCTCCAGAGCCTGAGAGAGGGGAAGGACAAACAAGAGAGGTTCTGATTTATCCACCTTGGAAGGAGAGAGCATTGAGGGTAATGTGTCACTGATTCAAACCAGGTGCAGGTAATCCACGATGCCTTACTTTAAGAATAATATATGCTTATTAAAAAATACTCGTTTACTCAACTCACATTTCTCAAATGCATTTGTGCCCATCGTTGTGCTCGGTAGAGCTAGGGGAAGCAGCACATTCACGGAAAAGAGGCAGAGATGTTTGTGATGGGGATCAGTCTAACGCAGGGCTGGTCACACACTGGTAACCGTGTAACACGCACTATGCTCTAGACAGAGTTAACATGGAGGTACATGTAAAGGAGAGACCTCGTAGAAGAGGGATGCAGCAGCAGGATGCAGACTACAAGGAGATGGAGACCAGACAGGAGATGGCAATGGCGAGTGCGAGTGTGATAAAGGGAAGGAGGGGAGAGAGTGACCCGCAGGTAAAGTACTGATCTACACAAGCAAGAAGCTTGAGTCATAAACTGAAATGAACTTGGCAGAAAGGTATGGAAACTTGCCAATAACTTTTATCTTAACAAAAACCTAGTTTATATTAATATGAGAGTATAATAGATATCTAGTCTATAATCTTCATATGGTGTTACTATTTTGAAAAAGGGAGAAACTGGCCTAGAGCAGCTGAAAAAAAGAAGTGAGAACTGTTTGGGAACAAGTGAGCTCAGACACTAAGGGAAGCGAAGAGGCAGCCTCCTGGGCTGGCTCCTGGCTCTGGTGCTCACTCCTGCTGTGGTCTTGAGGGGCTGCTTTCCGTGGGCATTCTCACTCCAGAAGGAAGATTATAATAATGGTGCCTCCCCGGCAGGCCTGTGGTGAGAATTAACTTCCAACTTATAAAAAGCCCTTGGTACCCTACCTCACATTTAGCAGGGAAGTATTAACTATGGTTATTTTGTTAGTATGTATACACTTAGGCATTCAGATAGAAACATTTCCCCAAGTTTACATAATGGGAGCTAATCTTTCCATTTGAAGAATTTGCTTACAGCAATATTTTTTTCTGTTTATGTTTTTATTTTTTTAAATAACACAAGTAATATATGAATGCACTGCCCTTTTATAGCAGAATATTCCACCGTACGTGTATGTACATGTGTGTATATAATACATATACATACTATATAACACATATATACACACACACACACACACACACACACACACATTTCCTTTATGCATTCATCCTTCGATGGGCACTTAGGTTGTTTCCATGTCTTGGCTGTTGTGAATAAGTTGCAGTGACCATGGGAGTGCAGATGTCTCTTCAAGATAGTTATTTCACTTCCTTTGGATATATATCGAGAAGTGGGATTGCTGATCATATGCTAGTTTATTTTTAACTTTTTGAAGATCCTCCATACTATTTTCCATAGTGGCTGCACCAATTAAAACTCCCAGCAAAGATGCACAAGTGTTCCCTTTTCTCCACATCCTCACCAGCATTTGTTATCTTTTGACTTTTTGATAATAGCCATCTAACAGGTATGAGGTGATAATACTGTGGTTTTGATTTGCATTTTCCTGATGATTAGTGACGTTGAACATCTTTTCATGTACCTGTCGGCCACCTGTATGTCTTCTTCGGAAAAACGTCTATTCAGATCTTCTGCCCGTTTTTTTAATCAAATTGTTTTTTGCTGTTGAGTTGTATGAGTTCTTCATACAGTTTGGATATTAACCCCCTTATCAGATATATGATTTGCAAATACTTTCTCCTATTCCACAGGCTGCCTTTTCATTTTATTGATGGTTTCCTTTGCTGTGCAGAAGCCTCATCCAAACAAGTCCCACTTGTTTATTTTTGGTTTTGTTGCCTTTGCTTTTGGAGTTAAAACACTGTCCTTTTAAAGAAATTAAAACATTATCAAAAAATTATCAAAACCTGATCACTAATACTGTACACTGTGCTATACATACAAAGAGAATAGAAAAAAATTCTATTGCTGAAGTAGCTCCTCTTTATAGGCCAGAGCTGTTTTGTGCTTCATTTCTGAAGAGTTATAATAACCACAAATCACTCAGCTTGGGACTGGAGACGAGGCACATTTGGTCTGGCTGGAGATTTGCGCTCAATCCCAAATGCCCGTAACTTTCCATCTTACCTGTGCTTGTACTTGACACACTCTGGGGCCACGCTCAAGTACACTGAACACTTTTCTCAGGGCTGCCACTACGTGGGGTGAGCCTTCAGGGTGTGGGACCAGCAGGGGAGCAGCAGCCACCCCAGCTGTGCGTGCCTCTGCGCGTTAAGGAACGCAGGTGATATTGTGAAGGGCACGTGGGCCTCTAGAACCTGTAGAACTTCCACCATCCGGGGAGTTTTCCCATATCTGGCATGTTTTCATTTTGATAGCATGACTGCCTTTTCTTTCACTCAAGAATTTGAGGTAATGACACTAAAACAGAGATAAATCAAAAGGCCTCTGAGTAACTGGGATTAGTTTAGGGATTACCAGGAGACAGGCCACTGGACCTCTTTTTATCACTGGTTTAGTATACACGGCCTCTCTTCTCTCCGAGGTGCTGGGCGAGACTCACAAGGCACTCTTGGTCCACAGTTTTTTCTGCTAAGCATGGCTGATGAGCCTTTAAGAAGCCCTGAAAAGTCACAACCACACACCCGAAAGGTGTTCTTCAGACGGTGGGGGGGTCACAGATCTGGGAAAAGAGTGAAGTATGTGCTTGGAGCGTGCTGCTGCAGAGGAGTTAGGCTGGGCAGGGCGGCCTCTGGACAAGGAAAGGTGGGGTATGACAAAGCCATGAGGAGGACAACAACAGGAGGTGGAGCTGCCTGTGCTAGCAAGAGCAACAGTACTGGCAAGCAAAAAACCAACTCCACAAAAATGGAAACAGGTGCAAGAACGTGGGAGAAGACCTCCAATCACTGAGTCCTGCGTTTCCTGCCTCTCCTTCCCCAAACCCCACCAGAAGAGATGTAAAAAGAAGGACTATTTTGTAGCAGAGCAGCCAGATTGGCTAATGGGATGGATTTCTCCAGAAATCTTCTGGACGAGCTTTCTTTGCTGCTGCTGAGCAGTCGAGAGAGCCACTTGAAACAACGGGCCTTTTCACAGAGGCTCCCCTGGTTCCTGCTTTTGAATGTGGTTGTGATGGCTAGAGCCCTGGCAGCCATATTGCAACCACAAGATGAAAAGCAAGAGGACAAAGAGGCAACACGCGAGGGACAGAAAGTGTCTGGTGACATCCCGAGCTGATGAGCCGTGCTGGGCTGCGTATGTCCGGACTTGGTTCTGGGAGCCAGGTTTTCTGTGACTCACATCCAGACACTCCCTCACTGAGACTTAAGAGGGTCTTCTGTCCATGAAAAATCTGTAGAGTGCTCCACAATGTAAGAATGAGCAAGCAAGCGTTCTAGGGATAAATAAGAATCATCCCAAAACTAGATGAAGAAGACTATAAAACTTCACTGAGGAACATCAAAGAGCTCAATAAACAGGGAAAATACCATTTTCTTGGGTATTATAAAAATGTCAATTCTCCCCAAATCAAAATCTCAAAAACACTTTCTTTTAAACTTGCAAAGGTAATTCTAAAGATAATCTGGAAGAAAAATCAGGAGATTAGCTAAGAAAGTAAACTAAAAAAATTAACATGTATAGCGTGATCCAATTTAGGAAACATAGGTACACATATATTCTACGTTGTAACAACACCTACAGGGAAACCTTCACATCACACTGCACTGAGATGGTCTGAATTTCTTCTGGTGACCAGGGAGGAAGGTAAAGAATTCACACTGTAAGGACCAGTATACGTAAAACTGGTTTTAAATAATATGCTACTCTGGATGAGTCTTGAAAACATAGTGCTGAGTAAAAGAAGCCAGACACAAAAGGCCACATAGTGTATGATTCCATTTATATGAAATGTCCAGAACAGACACATCCATAGACACAGAAAGCAGATTAGTGGTTGCCAGGGGAAGCGGATGGGGAGCAACTGCTAGTGGGTATGGGGTCTCCTTTGGGATGATGAAAACGTCCTGGAATTAGATAGTGGTGACGGCTGCATAACACTGTGAAGATAGTAAAAACCACTGCAGTGTACACTTTAACTGGGTGATTTCTATGGTATATGAATTACATCCCAATAAAACTATAAAAAATACCACAGAACTATGGTCTCCCACCTTCAGCATTTCTCTTGGGGATGGAACACGAAGATAATATTTACTACTGTTGAGAGCCGATGCCACCTCTGAATTCCTTAGTGGCTTATTTGTTTCTGTGACAATACAGGTCAGGCTGAGTAAACGCAGCTCCCACCCGAGATCCCCATCTCACCGGAGACGGAGGGAGGCGCTCGCCCTGCGGAGGTGGGCTCTGTGGAAGAGGTAGAGGCCGTGGGGAAGAGGGCTGACATGGACGTCGATGGCTGTGGTTCCTCAAAGCACGCCTGAGTGGTGGGCGACGGCAGGACCTGGGGATCGTCGCCTTGCCCTGCCCCTGAGGTATCTTTGGTCATGTGGAACACATTTTCTTTATTAGCTTCTGTGAGCACAAAAGGAGCAGAAGGAGCGCACACTCAGGGCTCAGGAGGAGCACCGCTGCTTCAGGCAAGACGCTGCAGCAGATCTAGAAGCTCTCCTCATAAGAATCGACAGCCCTTCATACGCACCCACTCCTTTGCTACAATCTCACTTACCAAGGGAGTCCTGTGTTATGCTTTGCTTCTCATTTAAAGATTCGTAGAGGTACGCCACATCTAAAAGGAAATTAACCATCTCAGTGCAGTGTCGGCCCACGTACCAGCAAGAACTCATTTTTCTCCTCTGTTCCCTCCAGTCACTCCACAGTCACTTTGTCCCTGTTGACTCTTTTATCAGCTAGTAACAACATTCACCAGTTTAACGGATTTTAAAACCAGTGATCCAAACATCGTAACCAAATTTAAAATAAATAAGCTTCAGGAGAAAACGTCTGGAGCCAGGAGGCAGATGGAGGGCAAGCAAAGCGATGACTGAGTGACAGATCTCCGCCTTGCTTATCGTTTTGGACTACCAGAAGGAGCAAACGGAAGATGGCTCTATGTGGCCAGGGGCTGGCTTTGACTATGCCTAAGACAACCTTGGGAATATTTGCCCCTTCTTCCTATTGCGGGGGTGGCCTTCGTAAGACTCTCCTTCTTCCACAAACACAGATACGTGCATCTGGAAAAGCCCTAATGGTATCCAGTCTAACCTTTGCTGTCTCCTTAACGTCTCCAAAAGCAGAACCATCAGTGGCCTCCAGTGCCCTAGAATAGGTCTCAATCCCCACAACTCAGACTCCAGCTATGTGACCTAACCCATCCCCACTCATGTCTCCTTGGCTGCCATTCTGAGATTCACGGCTCATGACCACATGGTATTTCTGAAGCCTGCCTGGGGCTCAGACTGCAAAGAGAACACTGCCATTCCTCAACAGACACCACTCACACTCAGAAGCTTTATAAACAACAAAGGAATGTAGCTGACAGTGACTTTCCTACAGGCACTCTTTCCACAATGCCACCCAGCTGTGGCAGGACTCCCCACCCAACACCACCTGTGTGTCCACCCCAGCAAGCGTCCCTCTTTCTCACTGTGTTCTGGCTCATTCTTCCTGTACACCAAGTAGATGACATCCCCGGTCTGTAAAGGGCACGTCTGCTTCTTAACAACCTTCAGCTTGTTAATTACTGTTCCATTGGTGCTGTAAAGAGAAGAAAAATGAAATTTATCCTACTCAAAATAACTTAGAGTTAAAAACGTCTTTTTCTACCACCACTAGGAAAGCAATTCAATATTACACTTTGAAAATGATAAAATACTCACAGGCATGATGTCAACATCTAACGAGACACACATGCAAATGCTACCTTACAACTCTCATGAGAAAAGCTCGCCGACTACCCCTTACTGACAGCTCAGTAGTCTCGCCAAGTGTTTTAACATCTCTGTGTTCCAATGCCACGTTTTCCTCCATCTGACTCCTGGGGGACCCTCGCACTTCCAACAGCAACACCGTGCTTTGGTTTCCAGCTTCTCTCCTACTTCTGTGCTTCTCTGTCCACAAATCTAGCCCTCCCTCCAGCAGTCACGACTCAGGTCAGTTTATTCCTCAAATGAGCACTGATCCCTCCTATGAGACGCTTCTGGGCAGAAGCAAATAAATGCTGGGGTACTGACTGAAGATGGCGTGGTCCCCGCAGTTGGGAGGTCACTGCCGTAGGACAGGGACCACGTTGCGGTGGGAGAGATGCAGAGTGCGGCGGGGACAGACAGGAGCCTGAGTCAGGGGGGACGGGAAGCGCTTCCCTGAAGAGTGCCTCCTGGGTGGAGACATGATAGAACCGCAGGGGTGGACGAGGAGCACAGCTCAGACAAGGGAACTGTGTGTAGGACAAAAACACAACTCAGCAACTCGGCAAACCAACGGGGCATCAGGCACATAAACCACGCGCCTGACCCTGACAGCTTTACTCCTGAGGTGAGCCTTTACAGCCGTGGTGAAGGGGCTTTACTTTTACCTCTGAGCACACTTCACTGCTTTAGTTTTCTACAAAGGGCCCAGTTCAGGCTGGGCAGTCATGCAGGCTCCGTCCCAATTACTCAGCTCTGCCACTGCTGCGTGAAGGCAGCCGCAGACTGCGGAACTGCAGGGCCGTGGCCGCGTCCCAGTAAAGCTTCACTCACAAGAGCTGCAGCACTGCCACGATACTGCCGGGCCTCTGCTGCCAGGCTTCTCCTCCCAGCCCATCCTCATGCTCTTCCAAACTGAAAGTCTGACTTCACTCTTCTGCTTACACCCCTCTGATGACTTCTCACTGCTCTCAGGCTCAAGTCCAAACTCCCCAGAGTGGACACCGGGGCCTTCCTGCTCCAGTCTCCTGCCCAGCTTGGCAATCACCACTCACTCTGACCACGCAGGGCCTGCTCACGCCTCTGGGCCTCTGCACCTGCGGTTCCTTCCGCCTGCAACACCCCCTTCCCTCCAGCCCCCGCAGCCAAGGAATGCAGCAGCTTCTAGAAGCTGGAAAAGGCAGGGAAGGGATTCTTTCTTAGAGCCGCCAGAAGGAGCCAGCCCTGCAGACGCCTTGATTTTAGTCCAGTGAGACCTGAGTTGGACTTTGGACCTCCAGAACCATAAGATCATAGATTTGTGTTGTTTTAAGCCACTAAATTTGTGGTAATTTGTTACAACAGCCACAGGAAGCTAATACCACCATCAAGCCAGTGTGGGAAAGCCGGGACCTGATGCAGGAGGATGGCTCTAGAACCAGCACTGTTAGTGTCCACCATGCTGAGAAATAAAGAACTCGGTCTGCTACCTATTAGAAGAGAGAAAGGAGTATCTGTTCTTCCTAACAAAACCTAATTCCTAGTCTTCTGTCCTTAAAAATGCTAGTTACCTAAGAATCTCATAGCGCCTGACCTTTACAAAAATAAAAAAAATCACTTGGTGGGAAAGGCACGCTCTCAACATACTGCTGGAAGGCCACCTGCCACCTGTACCAGGTTTAACATAGGCACATTCGGACCCAGCGTTCCTTCCTACAAATTTATTCCAAGAAAATGATCAGAGATGAATGCAAAGAGTATTGGAGGAGAGTCACTGCAGTGTCATTTATAATAAGAAAAAGCCAAAATGATAAATTTCCATCAGTAAAGGAGCTGACAAATAAGTTATTATATAATAATAATGAAAAAGACATGACAGATCTAGACGTACTGACAGGTCAAGCACTCCATAAACATGAGTGAGAATGGCAGATACAACAACAGTATACATCGTATAACCTCATTAATGCAAAATAAACATGTATGTATTTTTAATGGGTGAGTGGGATTTTGGAAACCTTTTCACTTTTATGTGTTACTTATGTTGTGTAAGAATTAAGAAAAAAAAAAAAGATTTTTTGATTTGGGGGAAAGAAGTCTAACATGAATAGATTTGTAAGAACCAAAAATTTATTACTGCCTTTTAAGTCTTATTTCTGAGATATTTTGCTTTAATTTGAATACATTCAGGAAGGGTCATAGACACCAAAAGGTCACTGAGTATCCCATCCTGAAACCAGAAGATACATTTCCTAATACCTTGAGAACCTAGCAAACCACTGTGGTATAGAAAATGAGCCCTTGCTTCTCCTGCACAGTAACTGGCTTCAAGTCAGGTTCCTGACGCTACAAGAGGACAGAAAAGAAGTTCAGAAAGAGCTTACCTGGTATCTTCCAGCGACACCTGCCCAGATTTCTCATCCACTATAATCTTACAGTGATCTCCAGAGACCAGTTTATTGCCGGGGAAAGAAAGGTCACAACCTAAAACAGAGAGGGGGACACGCTGGATACAACTGTGGGTATCACGCACAGTACCGCCCTCTGCTCAACCAAAGCATGTGACTGGAAATCGGGACCCACGTTGCACAAACATAAGGAGACAACATTTAATCAAAGTACAAAGAAGTTTTTTAAAAAGCATTTAAGTTTTAATCCAAAGCAAAGGGACAGAGACTGTGTCTTGAAACTTTCTGTCTCCCCATGACCTAGAGGATACCCCATCAACACCTCCAGCTACACATCAACAGCTTCTTGGTGTCAGTTTTACAATATGCACACATATGCAGCTAGCCTGATAATTATAGAACTTTAAAAAAACTAAGGGGCTTTGTTAAGTAATCCTTCAGTATCTTAACTCAGTCCTTAATTTCTTCTCTAAGGTTTCATAAGTCATCACAAAATTGAAGCCATGACAGAGAGTCACAGAAAATACAACTGAGCAAATTATCATAGGCATATGCACATGTTTAAGAAAATTTAAAACAGAAGGGGGATGCACCTATAGCTGAATACAACCATTCTCTCCACATTAAATACAAAGAGACAAATTCTAAAAACTTTTTTCTCTCCTTAAATCAAAAGAATAAAAGCTTTCAGGAGCTTTTTAATATCTCATCACTAATCTTTTACAGTAGGTTTATACTGTAGCTACTAAGGTTTATAGCAGCTTTTTCTTAATAACCAAAAGTGGGAAGCAATACAAGTGTCCATCAACTGGTGGTGAATTAAAAAACTGTACATCCAAACAATGGACCACTACTGATACACACAACAGCAAGGATGAATTTCAAAAGCATTACGCCAAGGGAGGGGCCAGCCCAGTGGCATAGTGGTTAGGTTTTCGCACTCTGCTTCAGCAGCCCGGGGTTCGATGGTTTGGATCCCAAGTGCAGACCTACACACCGCTCATCAAGCCATGCTGTGGTGGTGTTCCACATACAAAAATAGAGAAAGATTGGCACAGATATTAGCTCAGGGACAATCTTCCTCAAGCAAAAAGAGGAAGATTGGCAATGGATGTTAGCTCAGGGCCAATCTTTCTCACCAAAAAAAAAAAGCATTATGCCAAAGGAAAGAAGCCAGACACAAAAGCCTGGTGGAATACTGTGAGCCCACGTAGATGACATTCTGGAAAAGGCAGAACTATAGGGATGGAAATCAGATCAGTGGTTGCCAGGAGCCAGGGCTGAGGGGAGAGGACTGGCTCCAAAGGGCCAGCAGGGAACTTTCTGGGATGATGGGAATGTTCTACATCTTAACTGGAGCGGTGGTCCCATTTCTCAAAACTCACTGAACACCTGGAAGGGGTGAACTTTACCACACGTGAACTACACCTCCATGAACCTCAAGTATTAGAAGTCTTATTGGCACAAACACTCTACATTCTGAGAAGTGCTTTGTTACGTTTATCCAAGTCGAATTTCATCTGCGCTCGACATCGTCCCAGTACACAGCATAAACACCAGGACAGTCTCCTCGCAGCCCTAAACCCAGCGCTAGTCATCATGTCACTGTTGTGGGTTTTTAACAGGCTTCTTCACACCAGAACATCAGCATTCCAATTTGGAACTTAATACTTTGTGCTGAAGTTCTATTCTTTTTTTTCTTTGCAGGGGAAGATTCACCCTAAGCTAACATCTGTTGCCGATCTTCCTTTTTTTTCCCTTCCTTTTCTCCCCCGCAAAGCCCCAGTACACAGTTGTGTATAGTTCTAAGTTCTTCTGGTTCTTCTATGTGAGCTGCTGCCACAGCATGGCTACTGACAGACAAGGGGTATGGTTCTGCGCCCAGGAACCAAACCTGGGCCTCCAAAGCGGAGGGTGCTGAACTTTAACCACGAGGCCGTCAGGGCTGGCTCTAAAGTTCTATTCTTGGCATTTGCCCTGCTTGTCATTCAGTTGGTTGCATCTCTCACATGGTTGGTACACATTTCTGCCACTCCCCTAGACTGGGGACCTCTTTGGGAAAGTGAGGCCCTTATCTCCCTTCCCACATGTCAGCTTGGTGATCCTTTTCCTCAAAACAATGCCTTGTATGTAGTAGGCGTGTAATCATTTTAAAATAAATATAATCAAGTTCTACAACTCTTCTGGAATGTTTATGTCCCACCAAAATTTATACGTTAAAGCCCTAACCCCTAATGTGACTGTATATGGACATAGGGCCTGTGAGGAGGTGACAAAGGTTAAATGAGATCATTAAGATGGGGCCTTATTCTGATACGGCTGGTGCCCTTACAAGAGGAAGAGACACCAAAGCTCTCTCTGCCCAGCATGTGAGGACACAGCAAGAAGGCAGCTGTCTGCAATCTAGGAAGAGGGCTCTCACCAGGAAACAAATCAACTGGCACCTTGATCTTGGACTTCCCAGACTCCACAACTGTGAGAAATAAATTTCTGTTGTTTAAGCTTCCTGGTCTGTGGTATTTTGTTATGGCAGCCTGAGCAGACTAATATAGCAACCTTTATGTTTTACTGGAAAAGTTAATACATTCACCGAAACAACAACTATTAAGTAGATTAACTCAACAACATGTTTTTTGCTCCTTGTATTAATGTCAAACAATGTTACAATATTGTGTTATAATAACAATGGCTAACATTAAGTGCTAACTCTAAGCCAGGCTCCTTCTAAGCACTTCACACCTAGGATCTCATTTAATCTTCACAGTGACTCTATAAAGTAGATACAAAGGCACAAAAAGAAAAGTTATTAGCCCAAGGCAAGTTATGTGGTGGTGGTGGGTTGGAAACACAGGCAGTCTGTCTCCAGGGATTCTCCCCTTCACCAAACTTCCTATTACATCAATTAAAGACAATTAATGCATTTTTCAAAAGTTTCTAATGCTATGCAAATAATTTCAAAGTTGTAAAAAAAAAAAAAAAATTGGGACCAGCCCAGTGGCATAGTTGTTAAGTTTGTGTGCTCCGCTTTGGTGGCCCAGGGTGCGCAGGTTCAGATCCCAGGCGCAGACCTACGCACTGCTCATCAAACTATGCTGTGGCGGCGTCCCACACACACAATAGAGAAAGAGGGGCACAGATGTTAGCTCAGGGCCAATGTTCCTCACCAAAATAAATAAGTAAATAAATTTAACTTGATTTTGGGATTCAAGACTGCCAAAAAAAAACCCTCCCAAAACAAAAACAGCTGCAGGCACATCCTAAAGGGTAAAATGAAACCAAAGAACATTTGCTTTAGAACAGTAATCTTTCTCATTCTCTCTTTTTTTAAGTATAAAGTCATAAAGATTATTTATTAATTTCCAGATAAAGTAAATATTTTTGTTGGTCTGACCAGTGCATTTCTCTCCCTGCAGGAAAGCTATGAGGTCAAAGTACCAAATGGTCACTTAGGAGTTCAGAGGCAGTAAGCGTGGAGGGTAAGAGTACTTTGTCTCACTAGTGGTGTGACTTTGTTGAGTCTTTAGCATCCCAGGTTCACTAAATCAACAAATATTTGAGTGGCTCTATTCTAAGAGCTGAGACTTGAGATCTTTTTAATGTAGCTGTCTACAGCTATAAATTTTCCTTTGAGCACTGCTTTAACTGCATCCCATAAGCTCTGGTAGACTACATTTTCATTTATCTCAAAGCATTTTCTTTTAATTTTTTTTTCCTCCCCAAGGTCCCAGTACATGGTTGCATATTCTAGTTGTAGGTCCTTCTAGTTCTGTGTGAGCTGCCACCACACCATGGCAACTGAAAAATGGATGGTGTGGTTCCCCCTGGGGAACCATCAGGGCTGCAGAAGCAGAACTTTCCCAACTTCAACCACTAGGTCATCAGGGCCAGCCCTCAAGGTATTTTTTAATTTCCCTTGTGATTTCCTCAACTCATTGGTTGTTTAAATGTGTTATTTAATCTCCACATATCTTTGAATTTTCCAGTGTTCCTTGTTATTGTTTTCTAATTTCATTCCATTGAGGTCAGAAAAGATGCTCTGTGTAGTAATGAACTTGAGAAGACTGCATTCCAGGGAATAAATTAATACACCTAGTGCATAAAGTTGTAATGAGGATTAAATAATTTCCATGAAGCACTCAGAACTGACCCGACAAACCAATAAGTGAATAAATGGCAACTCTTACATGAGAGCCCACTCTACTGGAAAAACTGGATAGCACAGCGCGCCCTGCCCAGGGGCCTCCCTCAGCCTGGCGGGCCCCGTCTCGCCCAGCTCCCGTTCCCCGTCCCACGTCCCCCCTCCTGGGTCCCCGATCCCGGCTCCCCAGCCCCAGTCCCAGGTCCCCATCCCTGGTCCACGCCCCACGCCCCTCACCCCGGGTCCCCGACCCCCACCCCCCAGCCCCCGGCCCAGGTCCCCCAGCCCCAGTCCTCGCCCCCCGTCTCACATCCCCGGTCCCCGCCCCCCAGACCCCGGCCCACGTCCCCAGCCTCAGTCCCCGCCCCCTGGCCCATGTCCCCATCCCCGGGCCCCGGGCCCCGCCCCGCACCTCTCCTCCGCCCGATGGTCCACTCGCGTTTCCTCAGGAGGACGTGCGGCTCGCCCTCCTCGGCGCCCAGGCGGAGGAGCCTTCCCCAGGGCTGCTGCTGCGGCGGCTGCTCGCCTTCCCCCGGCCGCTCCATCGGATTCACATCTGACAAAACCCGGAAACGTCGGTGAGGCTCGGGCCGCAGAAAAAGAGGCCGGGCCGGCCGCCCCTCCCCGCAGCCCTCCGGCCTGGGCGCCCACGCCACGCCGCCGCGGGCCGGGCCGCACGCCTCAGGCCTCCCGCCGCCCGCTTACCCCCTACCCCGCGCCAAACCCGGAACCGGCCGCGCCGCCGCCGCCGCTGTCAACAGACATCGCGGATCCCTCAGCTGATGCGTGGGGCGGGGCAGCGGCGTCCGCGCCCTGCGATTGGCTGGCGGTGGCGCCCACCGAGTGCGGCGGCTAGAGCGGAACCAGGAGCGGCCATCGAGAGTGGGAGCGTGGGGGCCAGCGGAGCGTGCGCAGACGGGAGGATGCGGGTCTACACGCCATCTTTGGTGCTGGTCGGGATGACTTCGTCTTCGCGGATCTCGGAAGTAGCTGTGGTCGGCGCCATGTTAAGTCGGGGCAAAAGGGACCGAGTAATTTGTGGGTTGGGCACCGAAGCAAATTCTCAAAGCCGCGTTGGAAGTGCAGATGGCGTTTCGGTGTGCGAGGCGGCTGTCCGCCTTACATAGACGAGATAAATGCACATCGAAACTTTCGTAATTCCACACGTCGGGGGGCGAAGATCGGAACGTGTGATGACGCCCTGGAGAGCTCCGGCGAGTGGGGCCGCTCCGCTGTCAGTGGCCGGAGTGTGGGGCGCGTCACCTCCGGGGGGCGTGTGCCGCGTCTCCGTTCTAGACGCACGTTTCCTTTGACTCAGCAATCCCGGCGGGAATCCTGCGGCATCCCCGTGTGCGCGCCAAAGAGGGACGCCCTGGGGGGGTCCCTGCTGGGCGTGGCGGGGCACGTGTCTGGACACGCGCCGGTGAGACGCGCGAGGCGGCCTGCGCTCCGAGGGGCGGCCAGGGGTCGGCGCCGACCCGGCGGCGAGGGGGTTCTAAAAATGGGAATGGGCACCCGTTTGTGTGAAAAGAACTAGTATATTCATAGCCTCATAAAAATAAGTCTGAAAACAGGAACTATCGGTGAGTGTCTTGGGAAGAGGGACTAGAAGTCAAGGGAGTGAGGGAGACGTCTTTCACTATATACTCCTTTATGTAGTTTAAATTTTACATCATTTGTACTATTTACCGTTGTTCATTTATACCCTTTTTTTATTTAAATAAAAAATGTAAACGTTCTTTCCGTGACTGTTACTCAGTATTATTTTGGGGCGAATTGAGGTCTCTGGGCTTGCTCTTTGCTTGCCTGCATCAGTCCATAGGAGGCAGACCCTTCTGGGATGAACTGGGATGAAGCTGAGCCAGAGGAACAGCCCCAGGCTTCTTGGGTGACAGGCTTCTTTACCGCCGGGAAAGACACCTGTCGACTTAGCTTTAGTAAAGTGCATCTCTCCTGTGAGTCTCAGGTTCAGGACGTAGGAAAGACAGAATTTAAAATTCCTCTGAAGAAATTTGGTTTAGATGGAAGAAAAGCAAATCACAGCACCTTATTGGATTCTGGGTGTTGGAGACGCTATGTGCCTCGCTAATCAGGCGTTTTTGTTCGGATGGAAATAGTATATTCAAGAACACAGCTTGGGCCAGCCCGGTGGCTTAGCCGTTAAGTGCGCGTGCTCCGCTGCTGGCAGCCGGGGTTCCGGTCTGGGGGCGCACCAACACACTGCTTCTCCAGCCATACTGAGGCGGCGTCCCACATACAGCAACTAAAAGGATGTGCAGCTATGGCATACAGCTATCTGTTGGGGCTTTGGGGGGAAAATAAATAAATAAAATCTTTAAAAAAGAACACAGCTGGTCTAGCCCCAGCAGCAGCTCGGATTTACGTGAAGAACTGGCAACTACTCCCTGGTTGAAACTTGATCCTCTCTGTCCCTCCCTGTCACCTGAGGCAAATCCACTGGCTCAGTAGGGCCCTTGATTGACAGAGAGTCCCTTAAAGTCTGGGCCTGATTGGCTCATGGTTTCGTCTTGGTGTCCAGAAGGCCGCAGTAGCTCTCCAGCTGTGCAGATATGAAAACACACATACTCACTCAGTGGACAGAACTGAAAGCCATTCTCATAGCTCTGGCTGACACCTTGATGTTTTTAACCCTTGAATTGTTGCCAATGGTCTAGCTGTCCCGTCTGTCACTTTGAAGAATACTGACTGGCAGATTAAAGACATTACTCTTTGGAGCTACAGAATATAAAAACAATTGTGGCTGCCTATCGGACTGTCTAGGTCAGTCATGTAGATGCCCATGGTTCTTTGATGAAAGCAAACAGAATTAAGCTATCAAGCCTACCCCTCCCAGATCACCAATTGCCACCTGCAACAGTCATCACACTGGAAATTCCAATGTCTCCTCTATCATAGACTGGGAGAAGGAAAGGATTCTATGTTTCTGACGTAGAAGCTAGCAGGGAGCTTGCCAGGTGGCAAACCTTATACCTTGTTCCATTGGAGGAGACTTGTGACTCCTGCCAAAAGTTGGCTCATTGGTTTTGTGTTAACAGAGGACACATTTGTTGGGGCATTGACCTCCCTGCTCCTGGAAAACGGACTATATTGCTCCTTTGACGCCTTCTCAGGGCTACCAGTAATGTCTCACCACTGTTGATACTTTTTCAGGATAGGCTGTTGTTATTTCATCTGATCAGCCAACTCTGGACACACTGATTTGGTAGTTGCAACTAAACTAAACTCTGTCATGTTTTTGTGTGTCTGGACCATCTGCCATCTGACAGTGGTGCATCTTTTGTTACAAAGTCTATACAACAATGACTTATAGTCAAGGTAGTCCAGGGATCTGCCAAGATCCCTCATCATTTCCCATTCTACTCACCTGAGTTGGGTTGTTTGGTTACTATATTAATTTCCCATTACTGCTGTAACTGATTACCAGAAATTTAGTGGCTTAAAACAACACAAATTTGTTATCTAATAATTTGAAGGTTAGAAGTCCAAAATGATTCTCACTGGGCTAAAATCAAGGTGTTGGCAGAATGCGTTCCTTCTGAAGGATCTAAGGGAGAATCTCTTTGTCTTTTCTAGCATTCTTTAGCTCATGGCTGCTTCCTCCATCTTCGAAGGCAGCAGTGGCCAAGTGAGTCTTTCTCACCATGCTACATCTCTGTTTCTGACTCTTGTGCCTATATCTTTCATTTATAAGGACGCTTGTAAGTAAATTGTGCCCACCTGGAAAATCCAGGGTAATCTTTCTATCTAAAGATTCATAATTTAATAACATATGAGGGGCCAGCCCGGTGGCGCAAGTGGTTAAATGTGCGTGCTCCTCTGCGGCGGCCTGGGGTTCGCAGGTTAGGATCCCGGGCACGCACCAATGCACCACTTGTCAAGCCATGCTGTGGTGGCGTCTCATATAAAGTAGAGGAAGATGGGTACGGATGTTAGCCCAGGGCCAGTCTTCCTCAGCCAAAAGAGGAGGATTGGCATCGGATGTTAGCTCAGGGCTAATCTTCCTCACAAAAAAATAAATAAATAAATGAAAATAAAATAAAATAAATATATGAAAAGTCACTTTTGCCGTATAAAGCAACATATTCACAGGTTCCAGAGAATAGGCAGTGGACATATCTGGAGGCCACTATTCTGCCTACCATATAGTTACTAAACTCTGCTCTCCCCAAAAAGGGATCATCTCCTCTTGCATGCTTCCTGGATAATGTTCAAGAAGGAGTGGTAGGGAGATATGTGAGATTATATAGACATATTTTAACAATTTAGGTTTCCACTCTGACCATTCCTGGGCACGATGCTTCCATGTTTCACCTACAAGCAACATCAGACCAGCCTGATTGTAATCCCCTCCAGGTGGCTGTCCAAAAAGAATCCCAAAGGATGAAAATAGTAAACTCTAGTTCATTCACCTGAATTTTCTTGTTGAAGTGACATGGTCTCGAAGCATGAGAATAATAATCACTTGGTTAAGTATACTGCTTGCTGATTTCCCCTACAGTGGCCCACATAGGCCAAAGTGGGAGACATAGTGAATTTTTGTAAAAATGCATTTGGCACAATCCACACCTTCCAGATGAAAAGTCTGGGTGTGAATTTGAGTTAGTTGTTGAAAAGATTACCTTATAACTCCTGAAAGAGGACACACTGATTCTGTAGCAGTGAAGAGAAAGCAACAATTGTGGCAATTTGGAGCAGGGCGAGCCTTAGACCCTGGAAGGTACAGGGAGGTAAATGGGACAGCTAATACATGCTTTGTCCCCCTCAGCCAGCACTGCTCCCATTCAACAGCTGCAGCTGGCAATCTGACCTGCTGCCAGATTTGTCATGCCCAGCCGCATCCTATAAAAACCAGAAAATTGACTTCCAGATTCTGGTCCAACATGTAAGTAGCTTGAAGGTATCACTCCCATCCTCACAACAAGAAAAAGCTGAAGAAAATCAACTGGAAATCAACAACTCTTCTTAGATTCATCAGATAACTGAGGTCACAGGGCAAACGCCTAGCCCCCCAAATTGTCGAAACAAATACAGGGAATCAGAACCTACTGGAGCAGAAGCCACTGCTGGAGCCCGCACCAGGACAGTAAAACTTAAACTGCAGTGGAGAATTGCCGGAGGCCCCATGTGGACAAACTTGAAAGTTAGAAACTCCAGGGTTGCCCAGTCCTACAGCAGTCCCCACACTTTCGTGAGTTTTACCCCCAGCAATCAGACTAGGTTGTTAGGGGGTAGATCAAAGAAGAACCACGTTGTGCTTCTGGCAGGAGGAGGGGAAAAGTAACCACTGTGAATACACTCAGAGCATTCTGTCCTCCTTAACAAAGGTCAGCCCTCAGGGAAACTGTCTACCAGCACCTAAGCTACTGGGCTTTTATGGGAGCCTACCTGACATAGGGGAAGGGAAACCTCCAACCTCAGCCTCCTCCTGCCTTTCTCTCTTACGTAAGGTGGGGCAGCAAGGAACCAAACAACCTGAGAAGAACTTGTGAAGGTCACAGCCCAGGAACACAGGCTCAGTACATGCTGAGACCTAATCCTAAATCTGTAGAATGCTTCCCCAGCCCCACACATGAACAACACATCAGTAGGGACCATGTATAATAAGAGGAGGTGACTGCTGAAAGAACTGCACAGCTGAGACCTTATTTAAGGAGTCTCCAGGGAAACCCAAAGATAACAGGGGAGACAAAAACAAGGACACCAGAGAGGAAGTCTTAGCCTCTATCACCTACACCTACAGCAAACAATAGGCAGCCTAACTCCTACCTATATACACAAAATCTCACACTAAAGGCCTATTTACCTCAATGCCTTTTACCTAATACATCACGTTGCACTTTCAATCAAAAAACGACAAAAAATACTAAAAGACAAAAACACAGTTTGAAGAGATGGAGCAAGCGTCAGAATCAGACTCAGATATGGCAGAGATTTTGGAATTATAAGACCAAGAATTTAGAATAACTAGGATTAATATGTTAAGGGCTCTAAAGGAAAAAGTGGACAACATGTAATAACAAATGGGTAATATAAACAGAGAAATGGAAATGCTAAGAAAGAATCAAAATGCTAGAGATAAAAAAATTAACAGAAATTAAGAATGCCTTTGATGGACTCATCAATAGACTGGACATGCCAAGGAGAGAATGAGAGAGCTTGAAGATATGCCAAAAGAAACTTCCAAATCGAAATGCAAAGAGAAAAAAAATTTTAATGAAACAGAATATCAGGGCCGGCCCCGTGGCTTAGCGGTTAAGTGTGTGCGCTCCGCTCCTGGCGGCCCGGGTTTGGATCCTGGGCGTGCACCGATGTGCCGCTTCTCCGGCCATGCTGAGGCCGCGTCCCACATACAGCAACTAGAAGGATGTGCCGCTATGACATACAACTATCTACTGGGGCTTTGGGGGAAAAAATAAATAAACAAAATAAGAAAAAAAGAATATCAAAGAACTGTGGTACAATTATAAAAGATGTAACATACATATAAAAGGAATACCAATAGGAGGAGAAAGAGAGAAAGGAACAGAAGAAATATTGGAAATAATAATGACTGAGAATTTCCCAAAATAATGATACCAAATCACAGATCCAGGAATCTCAACACCAAGCAGGATGAGAACCAAAAAAATATACACCTAGGTATATCATCTATGCATAAACTCAAAGACAGGAGAAAATCCTGAAAGAAGTCAGAGGAAAAGACACCTTACCTATTGAGGATCAAGGATAAGAATTACATCAGATTTCTCCTCTGAAACCATACAAGGAAGAAGAGAGTAGAGTGAAATATTTGAAGTGTTGAAACAAAAAACCCACGAAGTAGAATTCTGTATCCTGCAAGATTATCCTTCAAAAGTGAAGGAGAAATAAAGACTTTTTCAGACAAACAAAAATTGTGTTTGTTGGCAGTCATCCTGCGTTGCCAGAAATGTTGAAAGAAGTTCTTCAGAGAGAAGGAAAATTATAAAGTTCACAATCTCAGATCTACATAAACAGAGGAAGACTGTCAGAGAAGGAATAAATAAAGTAAAACAAAACCTTTTATTTTTTTATTCTTAATTGATCTAAGAGATAACAGTTTACTCAAAATAAGAGGAACAATGTCATCAGTAATTATAGCTGTTACAAGGGCTAGGAGGAAGGAATTGGGAATATTCTGTTATAAGATTCTTGTGTTACCCATGAAGCAGTATAGTGTTATTTGAGAATGAACTTGGATTATTGCAAACTCTAGGGCAAACATTGTGAAAAGTTAAAACAAAACAAAATTAAAAAAAACACAGTATAATTGACATGCTAAGAAAGGAGAGAAAATGGAATCATATAAAATACTCTACTAAAACCAAAAAAGGTAGAAAAAGAGAATAAGATTTAAAAAAGGAAACAAGAGCAGTGAATAGAAAACAGGAATAAATAGGTCGATATTAACCTAACTCTATGAACACTCGCTCTGAACAACAATGGTCTACACACACCGATTAAAAGACAGAGACTCTCCAAGTGGATCAAAAAACAAAAAACAAGACCTAACTATATGTTGTCTACAAGAAACTGTCTTTCAATATAAAGATACAGATACACTAAAGCTAAGTGGATGGAGAAAGCTATACCATGCTAACACTAATCAAAAGCAACTGTGAGCAGCTATATTAATTTCAGACAAAGCAGACTTCAGAGCAATGAAAATTATCAGGGAAAATGAGAGGCATTACATGATGATAAAGGGGTTGATCCTCCAAGAAGACATAACAATCCTTAATGAATATGCACTAATAACACAGCATCAAAATATGTGAGGGAAAAACGGAGAGAACTACGAGGAGAAATAGACTAATCCACTATGATATTTGGAGATTTCAACACTCTGTATCACAATTGACAGATCCAGTAAGGACATAGTTGAGCTGAATAGCACCATCAATCAATTGGATGTAATAGACATTTATAGACCACTTCATCCAACAAGAGCAGAAAACATATTCTTCTCTAGCTTGTGTGGAACATTCACCAAGATAGATCACATTCTGGGCAATAAAACACACTTGAACACATTTAAAATAAAAATTATACAAAGTATGCTCTCAGACCACAATGTAATTAAACTAGAAATCAACAGATAGCTAGAAAATCCCCAAACACTTGGAAACTAAACAACACACTTCTAAATAACAAGTGGGTCAAAAAAGAACTCTCTCAAGAGAAATTTTAAAATATTTCAAACTAAATAAAAATGAAAATACAACTTATCAAAATTTGTGGAATGTAGTAAAAGCAGTGCTTAGAGGGAAATTTATAGCATTGAACGAATACATTAGAAAAGAAGAAAGATCTAAAGTCGTTAATCTAAGACCTCACCTTAGGTAACTAGTAAATGACGAGCAAATTAAACATGAAGTAGGCAGAAGGAAAGAAATAATAAAAATTAGAGAAGAAATCAGTGAAATTGAGAACAGGAAAGCAGTAGAAAAAATCAATAAAACCAACAACTGGTTCTTTGAAAAGACCAAAAAAACACACCAATAACTCTCTAGACAGGCTATCTAAGAAGAAAAAAGAGAAGACAGAAAAGAAAGAGGAGCCATCACTACTGACCCCATGGATAGTAAAAGGATAATAAAGGAATAATATGAGCAACTCTTTACCTACAAATTTGGTGACCCAGACGAAATAGACCAATTCTTGAAAGACAAAATCCATCAAAACTCGCACAAGGAGAAGTAGATGACTCCAAGAGGCCTGTGTGTATTGAAGCCTTGGAATCGGGAGAGACTCTCAGGAGGGGAAGGCTGTCTGCTGCTGGGTCGTGACCTCTGTCCTGCAGGGGAGATCTCCAATCAGACAGGTGAGTACCTGCAGGGAACACTCCTTCAAATATCCTTCTTCCCAACAATTCAGTGGGATATGAAGGTGCTGAGACAGGTCTCTGTGGGCCAAAGTAATTACTAGATGACCTCAATAAATCTATTGTTATGACCAATAATAGTATTCATTAATTGGGACCTTTTTAATGGTGTTTTGATTCAGTTCGAGTATTTACTACACAAGTAATGAAATTGGCCATCCTATGCTTGTGACACCTCCATACTGTACGCTTTCTACAGAGGAGCCCATTTTATCTCAATCATATAACTTAATGCAATAGTATATGTAATGCATATAAAGTATATTTCGTGGGGTTTTTCGCAACCAAACTGGTGTAATTTTGAATGTGTGTTGTCACCAATGGCAGGATTTTCTTCTTTTCAAAGGCTAAATAACATTCATTGTATGTATATACCACATTTTCTTTATCCATTCATTTGTCCATGGACACTTCCATATCTCGGCTACCGTGAATAATACTACAATGAACGTGGAAGTGCTTTTGGAAGGAGTGTGGCCCTGCTGACACCTTGAATTTGGACTTCTAGCTAAAGTACTCTGCCACTATGTCGCACTGCATTGTGTAGGGAATCAAGGTTCAGGAAAAATCATGGTCTCTCGCCCTTGAGGTCCTAAAAATTCTTTCTTTGTGATGCAAAAGTAAAGGAAGTTAGACAATCCTGGAAAGAGAGGAAGACCCTAATTTCATCAGTAAATGTACAGTAAAATAATTAAAATAGCATTTAAATATCATTTCCTGTCTAATAGAATGACAAAAACCAACAAGAGAGATAATATCTAATAATGACAAGAATTTGGAGGAAAGGCCATTGCATACATTTAAGTGAATTGCATAGACCTGTGAAAAATAATCTGAATACTTCCATTTGAATTTCTTTTGACAAACATATTCCACAACTGGAAATGCATCCCACAGAAATAAGAGCACTATGAGGTACAGGTATACGAAGAAAATTCTTTCTTTTTATTGCAGCTGCTTTAGCAGCAAAAATTGGAAAATCTACAAGTTTCCAACAATATGAGAATGTGATTCATTCAGTCCTCAAAATACTATGGTTCTGTTAAAAAGGATGAGAGAGCTAAACAAGATTTCATGAGTTCTCATGTTAGAGAATCAACATGCACAAAAGTATATATAATATCTATGCATCTTTTTAGAATAAAAAATGAAAAAACTATATGTGTATATTTATTTATATTTTATTATATGAGGCCAGAAACTGATGTGGCAGATTAAAATCAGGCTGCTAAAAGTGACTACCAAGAATTAGAAGGGAAAAGAGGGTGCACAGAGATGTATACAAAAATTTTAAGAAAAAAATTAAATAGTTTATGATAAATATAACATAGGTAATATATCATATGAAATGCAGAATCATATTAAACGAGTATCTACAGAATATCATCTGTGGTATCCCCTTTGCGGAGGATGTTGGGGAGTTTTTTTACTGCCTGACCAATACTTTTCTGTATTGTTTGAATTTTAAACTATTAGCAGATATTCTTTTTTTTTTCTTTTAAGATATAAAACGTGATGATTTAATATGCATATACAGTCATGCGCTGCATAACAACTGTTTGGTCAACAACAGACCGCATATACGACAGTGGTCCCATAAGATTAGTATCATACAGCCTTGGTGTATTGTAAACTATGCCATCAACATTTGTGTAAGTGCACTCTATGATGGTCATACAAGGACAAAAATCACCTAAGGACACATTTCTAAGAACACATCCCTGTTGTTAAGTAACGCATGACTGTACATCGTGAAATGATTACCAAAGTCAAGTTAATTAACATACCCATCATCTCACGTTTTTACCACTTTTGTGTGTGATGAGAACACTTAAGATCTACTCTCTTAGGGCCGGCCCCGTGGCTTAGTGGTTAAGTGTGCGCGCTCCACTGCTGGTAGCCTGGGTTTGGATCCCGGGCGCGCACCAATGCACCAATTGTCCGGCCATGCTGAGGCCACATCTCACATACAGCAACTAGAAGAATGTGCAGCTATGACATACAACTATCTACTGGGGCTTTGGGGGGAAAAAAAAAAAGATCTATTCTCTTAGCAGATTTCAAGTACACAATCCAGTATTATTACCTATAGTCACCATGCTGTACATTAGATCCCCAGAACTTATTCATTTTATAATTGAAAGTTTGTACTCTTTGAACAACATCTCCTCTCTTCTCCCATCTCCCAGCCCCTGGCAACCACCACTCTGCTCTCTGGTCCTATGTGTTCAAATTTTTTAGAAACCACATATAAGTGAGATCATACAGTATTGTCTTTCTCTGTCTGACTTACTTCACTTAGCATAATGTCCTCAAGTTCCACCCATGTTTTTGCAAATGGCAAGATTTCATTCTTTTTTTATGGCTGAATAATATTCCATTGTGTATATATACCACATTTATATATTGTACTCGTAAAACTCTACTCACAAGTCATTCAAATAATAACTCAGTGTATGTAACCAAATCTTTAATTTAGGAATCCTGAAAGAGCACGCTACGGAAGTCACTGAAAGCAAGGTCAGTGCTGCACTGGATGACCATGGAAAGAGGCCAGCTCACCAGACGTACACTGAGAGAAGACACCACAGGAGCTGTCCATTACCAAAGGCAGAGATAACCAAACAATGGCACCCTTTTTGTGACACTCAATTCTTTGAGATGTAGGTCTTGATCAAGACCCTGTTCCACCTCCCGAGGCCCTCCAGGAAGTAACAGCCAGGGAAATAGAGACCAGGATTAGAGGAGAGGGATGGAGGATAAAGCACAAGAGCAGTTTACAGCTTTGAATTGAATAAGCCAGTAGGGAATTAACAAGGAAAAGGAATAAATGTGGGGCGCGTGAGGCGGGAAGACCATCATGGTTCAGATTTCCCAAGTGTAAATTTCCACATGTCCCGCAAGCACCTTCCATAAACCAAAGTCTCCTCGGAAACTCAAGGGCCCTTCGTGCCCTGGGCTTTCCACCTGACACCTGTGTCCAGGTGAAAAAACAAAGCAAGTGAAGTAAGTTGGACGTCCCTTGTGAACGCTGAGACCCTCAGCATTCGGTCCATTCTAAGGGTAGCGATTAACGGTGACAAGAGATTTTCACATATTGAGGTATGTGGGGTAACTATTTGGGTTCAAAACTGATTTGCCTTGAACTAAAAAGCCTGACTTATGGCCTATCAAACATACATTGTACATCTGCTTAACCATTAAAGTAAAGAATGAACTCTCTCGAGATAAGAATGCATACATACTGCCCCTCCTACAAGTAACGCCCTATTGGTAACGCCCAGATTAGTCCCTTTCCTGACATCATGGTCACAGTGACCTGCTAATTTGCAACTGAATACCTCTTTGAAATTTTGATAAAAATGTATCCTGGGCGGGTTTAATGTATGTTCTTTGTTCTAAAAAGATATAAGACTGTACTGAAATCCATGCTTCTCCGGAACGCTTTCTAAGGCCTTCCTGGGTTATAATCCTCACTCTGGCTCAAGTAAACTCCCCTTATTTCTCTTGTCTATAGAATGGTTATTGGTTATTTTGTGTCGACATTGGGAACGGCCCCTCCAGATCCCAGATCTCCCAACCTGTGGCAAGAAGCCAGGAACAACCAAACGTGGTGACAGAGGAGCCTGTGTGGGTGATGGTGAGAAAGCATCACCCCTGAGTCGGGGTTCAGTGGAGCGACCCCAACCCCATGCCGAGATGGGAGCAGCCTGTGGGCCCCCTCAGGGGTCCTCATCACACATTGGCCTGCGTCTCCCCCCACGCTGGCTTGGGGAAGTGACAGGCACAAACAATGAAGGACACAGTCACTGAATAAGCTCTTAAAAATCACACCCAAGGTCAAGTGGGAAGCAAAGTAAACAGTCCCTGTCTAGTCTGAGGAGAGAGACCCGACTCGAATCCTGCACACAGGATGCAAGACCGTAAGCCGAGTCCTTTGCTTGATGCTGGGGATAAAACCATGAGAAGCACGTGGCACCCAGCCCTGGACTGGGACATGTGGGTGGAGGCTTCCCTCTGCTCTGCCCCCTAATTTCTCGTCCACATTCCCCAGACTTGCAGCTCTCTGTGTCAGGCTCCCCCTCCCACAGAGACTCGGAGGTAAGGGCACTGTCAGGGCATCCTCCCCATGATTACATTTCAGAGATGGTCCGCAGGTCCCTGAGAAAGACATTCTTGTGTCATAAGGCTGGCAAGAGGCTTATTTAGCCTTTAAAAAATTTACATACATTTCAAAGAGACAAAGAATTTACAATTACAAATTTTCTAAAGCAAATGCTCTGAAAAAAAGGGGAGTCTCTTTGCCTTTTGCGCCAAGGAAAGTGCCCACCTCCCAGCTTGCATTTACTCGAGGGCGGGATATCTGCCCCCTGCTGCCTGCTGTGGCAAGAGCAGCCTTGTAATTGACTCTTAAAAGAATTGCAAACTCTCTGACAATAACAATTTGCTCACCTGCTCCTTCCTGATCTTTAGCTGAGCATCTTCTTTCTGCATCTAAGGATTTGCTGGCCTCATCTTTGCTTCAGTAACTTGAGCTTCATCAAGGGCAATTTGAACCTAAAGCAAAACATTCCCATTAATTAATTAATTTCCAAAAAAAAGGGAAAAAAGTTACATCATTGTAAGTATACATCATATCATTTTAAGCTTCTGAGATATGAAATATTTATTCATTATTCAACAAAGCTAAGGTATATAATGAAAATCCTGCAACAAATGTAGGCAGCTTCACTTAGGAAATTTTTGAGGCATTCATTGAAATAACACTGAGCTAACATCTGTTGCCAATCCTCCTCTTTTTGCTGCAGAAGGTTGGCCCTGGGCTGACATCCGTGCCCATCTTCCTCTACTTTATATGTGGGACCCTGCCACAGCATGGCTTGATAAGTGGTATGTAAGTCCGCGCCTGGGATGTGAACCTGCGAACCCCAGGCCACCAAAGTGGAGCACACAAACTTAACCACTATGCCACTGGGCCAGCCCCTGAAGTAACACATTTTAAGTTCTCTGTATGTTTTTCTTCTTCCAACATCTGCATGTAGGATAGAAACAACATGTGTTTCAGGATTTCAATAGAAACACCATGCGATATGCTAAGAAGAAGAAAAAGTATTGGCGAAATATACCCTATAGCTAGCCACCATATTCCAGACACAAAGAGTTGCTCCAGTGTGGGCCTAGGAGAAAATTCAAGCACATAAAGAAATGAGGAATGAACAAAATCCTTGAAAGCATAAATATTTTGTGGCAACTGTTACCGCAGAAAGGACATGATCTGCTCACTGCAAGACAAAAGCCAATCGTCAAGAGGCAAGATGGTGGCAGATAAAGGGCATTTTATTACAGCTTGCTAGCAAGAAGGAAGATGTCCAACTAGTGTCTGAAAGAACCATCTTATGGGGGCACAGAATCTTGAAGCAGTTATATAGGCCAGTGGGTTGGAGAGGTGGTTGGGAATGTTGACCCTCTGGTGTTACAGACTGGGAGTGGCCACACCAGATAGACTCCCTGTCAGGGGGCCATGACATTCCTAAGGAACTCAAAAGAACAAAGTTATCGTCTTCTCGCAGCTGAGAGGTACGTGCACAAGCAGGGGTTGTAAAATCTACAGGGCAGTTAGACCTCCTGGAGGGAGCATATCCAGCTGGGTTAGTTAGTCAGAGGTCATTCAAAGTTACAGCAGGGTTTCTTTCCTACAGTATGGCTTCCCTCATGTCAACCTTATGTTGAGCTGGTATCACAACCACCTCTTTCCTGCTTACAAGAAAATGAGGTAGATAGCTGGATGACAAGGGGAAAGCAGACGTGATGGGAAACCTCTCGGGTCAAACAGCTCAAATCAATGGTTTTTCTTAATGACAGAGAAAAAAGTCCAAAGTTCACTCTGAAAATTCTCTCTTCTCAAATCCCAGTTCTGCCACTTCCTATATGGGTAACTCTAGGCCGGTTGCTTAACCACTCTGTTTCTCTGTAAAACTGATGATAACCATAAAGTGACTATGAGATGCAGCCTCAGCCCAGCTCTGTGCCCCAGGAAGCTGATAAAAAGGAAAAAAGAAAGAGAGAGAGAGAGAGAGAGAAAGAAAGAAAGAAGGAAAGAGAGAAAGAAAGAGAGAGAGAGAGAGAAAGAAATGAAGAAAGGAAAATTCTCTCTTCTGCCTTAAGAAGATTGGGCTGCTCAACTTGGATAGAAATCTCACTGGTCATCTCTCTTCCACATTTCTCCAAGCACAGTGACATGCGATGTGAAAATTACCCCATGTTGTGGGAAAAAAATACTCTCTAGGCCCTTAAAAATAATAATCCATTGTGGTATTAATACTTGAAATTTCAGATAATTTTTCTGAAGAAAGTACAGAGTCTTAGACTCCCACTCTTAACTGTTGTTTACAGCATGAAAAATTGTAGGGCTCAACTCACCCAATGTACTAAATTCACCCAATGTATAAAAAAAGCTCAAAAGGCAAATTCTGGTAACACCCAGCAGTGGAACTGAAGCTGGTAAACAGCCATTTATGGTCAGGTAGTTAGTAACTAAAGTGTTTTTTGCAATTACTAATTATAGCTTTTAGTTGTTAGCCCACTGGTTGTTAACTGTGCTTAGGCAATATGCTATCTGACTCCCACTAGGTTCCTATAGATGACATCTCCCTGGAGCCTGGGTCACCATGATGACTGATGTTTGAGCTGTTTTTCAGGAATTAGGACCCCTTGTCCACTTCAGGCCAGCTGAGACTACCAACCTATCAACTGGGCCTGCACAAATGCTCAAGTGACCTTCTTGACATCAAGAGGCTAAAAACTCCAGCCTCAGATGCCGCCATTTTGGGAACATACTTCCTATGAAGAGGCATGAAGCTTGACTACCCTTGCTCAGATCATCAATTACCTGACTTCTCCTCACCTCCAATCATCTATTCCCACACTTCAGACCACCTTGCCCCCTACCCCCTAGATATCCCTGAGCCCCCATTTTCCAGGAGGTAGATCTGAGATAGATTCTCACACCTCTTCGCTTGGCTGCCTTGTGATTAAATCCTTCCTCTCTGCAAACTCGTCATCTCCGTGATTGTCTTAATCGTGTGGCAGGCAAAACAAACCTGGTTCAGGAACAAAACTCTTACCAAATCCTATTCTTGACATTCTAATCCCTCTGGTTCCAAGAGACCACACACACTTTGAGTTATGTCACCAGGACTTGGTTAATGGTTTCGAGTGTTTTGATGTTATTCTACACAAAGCATATTGAGGTCAGTAATGATTACTCGGTGCTTTTACTTCTGTTGTGAGGGTATAATCCAGGAGAATGAAGGAGGTTTTGTCTTAAATTTACTTGCTTCATCAGAGAAAGTCTTATTGCCTTTTTTAACAAGTTTATTTCCTTCACTGATATATACAAATGTGTAAAAAAGGATTCAGAGTTCAAAAATAAAAATTACAGTGGTCTCAAAACCTACCCAAAGTGGGTGGACCCTTTCCAGACTAAGGGTTATGGGTCTGCTACATAAAATGCACAGCAACAGCAGAAGTGTCAGCTAACATCTTCTGGAGAGGGTGAGATGTCCTCCAAAACCCCAGTCTTCCCTGGAAGACACCCCTAATGACAGCATAATATTTTCAGGCAGGACTATATTTAAACACCATGTAAAGTAAATTCTCTTGCCACCTAGAACATATTTCTCCCTTCAAATACTATAAGCAATATTGAGGCCAACCTGAAAAACTTGTCACAATAATGGAATATAATTGCAGTATGGAAACACCTCTTATATGTTATAGGAAAATGCACCCAGAAAGGTCCAACCTGGAAAATCACGGATATTCCCCAAAACTGGCAGCCTTGCTCGTGAGACAGTGAGCTTCCTCTACCCCACAGCATCCAACCCAAAAGCAGGGGCCTCTGGGGTGGAGCGATGGGCAGGTGACTGCAAGTAAGCACAAGTTTCAAGCAAAGTGCTGCAGCTGAGGAGCACAAGCAGAACCCGAGAAAGTCAGAGCTGGGGCCGGATGTTTGAAACCAGTGAAACAGGGTAGGAAATCCTTCCCACCCTCATTTACCTCTGTGCTGTGTGCTGACCCTTCATCTGCAGGAACCCTGGTGGGAGGCAAGTGGAGATGAGGGCAAGTGCAAAAACACTGAACAGAAGACACTGCTTTTGCCTGTGTAGGGGAGGAAGAACTATTCCTCTGCCCTTCTAGATCCTTCTGGCTAGTCTAAGAATTCAATTGACATGACACAGAATAACAGGAGTAAAACAAAGTTTAATAATGTGTATTCACGGGAGAGACTCTGGAAAACTGAGTAAATCCCCCAAATGGCCGAAGCCATCTCCTTCAATACCATCTTCAGCTAAAGACAAAAGAGGGTATTGGGTGTAGTGGTTTGGGGCTTCCAAGGGGAGGAAGGCAATTCACATGGAGATGGAAAAGCAAATGTTTGGTAAACAGATGTTTGCATGCCTTGCAGAGACAATGGGACAGGAGAGGACTCTGCTCTCCAGGCCCTGCCCAATCTCCTCACCACACTTAGCCCGTATTTGTAGAGATCTCTGGTGATGGCTGTTCCTGTTTCAGGCATTTACCTAAAGTCTTCTAGGCAGTTAAGGGGGAGGTAAAAGAAAAGCTTCCTGAGTCTTCTATTTCTTAAAAATAGTCAACCTAAAATAATCAACATCCCAAAGAGGCATATTTTGGGGTGGCATACTCTTTCTTTGGGATTCAATGAATGGCTTCCTGAAGTACGTGATTTTGTGGTCCTTTACAGGGGCTTTGAAGTAATGAACTATTTTGATCATTTTGTCAGAAGATGCCTTTATTTCACCCTTATGATTTGAACTTTTATTGAAGTATATGTGCAGAAAAGTACACATAGAATACAGAGCATGAATTTCCACACTGAACACATGCATCTAACCAGCACCTCCACATCCCCCTTGGCCCCTTTCTAGACTCTAACTCCTCTCCCAAGGGTAATCACTATCCCGAATGGTTAGTTTGGCCTGTTTTTAAACTGGATCTGAGGGGAATTATACATGTGTCCTCTTTTGGGTATGGTCTCTTTCCTCAATGTTATGTTTATTAGATTCATCTATATTGTGCATGTGGTCGTAATTGTAGTTGTGAAGTTTCATCCATTTATTCATCCCTTTTACTGTTGGTGGATAGCTGGGTCATTGCAAGTTTTGGCTACTACTAACAGTGTTGCCATGAACATTTTTGTGTAAGTATTTTGGTGACACATATATGCATTTCTGATGGGAGTGGGATTGCTATCTCTTTGAAAAAGCATATGTTACATTTCATTAAATATTGCCAAATAGTTTTCTGAACCGGTTGTACTAATTTATACTCCTCTGGGAAGGAGGACACAGGGTAGAGAAAGATGAGGAAGGCAACTGCTATTTTCTTCATTAGAAATCTTACTATATTTTATCCGTTGGTTTAGGCATGGTAGCATATCCCAGGGGGAAAAAGGTGATCTAAACAATAAACTAAAGAAGTTTATTTCTTTCTCATGTAAAAGAAGTCCACAGGCAGGCTGGTGTGCTGGCCCCACGAAATCATCAGACGCTCCTTCTCTATTTCTATTGCACCATCCTAGTTAGTGGCTTTCATGTCATGGTCAACTGATAGTCCAGGATGGCTCTGGGAGTGCCCGACATTAGTTCCAAAGTGTAGGAAGAAGGGAAGAAGGACAAACAAGTCCTGTTATTTGCTGAGGCAGTCTTTAGACCATTTTTATTGGGGAATTCATTTTTTTATTGATTTATAAGATACACATGCACATACACACATATAGTATTAACCCTGTCTGTCATACATGTGAGAAATATATTTTCTAACTAATCATTTGCCTTTTAACTTTTGTTAGTTCAGAAATTAGAAGTGTTTACAGTAAAATCTGATAGTATTTCATTTAGAGTTTTTGCCTTTTGTGTCATTCTTAGGCCTTTCCACTCAAGATTGTAAAATATTCATCTAAATTTTTTCCAACTGGCTTTATAAGATCATATATATTGTTATTTTAAAATTCAAATCCATTTGGAATCAATTTGTTTTTATGTGTGAGAAAGTATGCAAATATTTTCCTAATAGTTAACAATTTCGACTAATGTCACCAATCAACAAATTTATTCATTCCCCACCTTCAGCATGTGAAAAAGTCATATACATGTTTTATCTGCATGTATTTTTTAAATTTTATTGAGGTCATATTGGCTTATAGCATTGTGTAAATTTTAAGTATGTATTATTATGTTTCAGTTGCTCTATAGATTGCACCATGTTCACCACCAATAGTCTAATTTTTACCTGTCACCATACATATGTGCCCCTTTATCCCTTTCGCCCTCCCCCTGCCCCCTATTCTTCTGGTAACCACTAATCATTTCTCCTTATCTATGTGTTTATCTTCCATATGAGTGAAATCATACAGTATTTGTCTTTCTCTGACTTATTTCACTTAGCATATTACTCTCAAAATCCTTCCATGTTGTTGAAAATGGCACAATTCTGTCTTTTCTATGGCTGACTAGTATTCCAGTGTGTGTTACGTATATATATATATAACACATCTTCTTTATCCATTCATCTATTGATAGGCGCTTGGATTGCTTCCACATCTTAGCTATTGTGAATAATGCTGCAATGAACATAGGGGTGCATAAATCTCTTTGAATTGTTGATTTCATGTTCTTTGGATAAATACCCAATAGTGGGATAGCTGGATCATATGGTATGTCTCTCTCTTTTTTTTTTTTTGAGGAAGATTGGCCCAGAGCTAACATCTGTCACCAATCTTCCTCTTTTTCTTTTTCTTTTCCCCAAAGCCCCAGCACATAGTTGTATGTTGTAGTTGTAGGTTCTTCTAGTTCCTCTATGTGGGACATCGCCTCAGCATGGCTTGATGAGCAGTGAGTAGATCCACACCCAGGAGCTGAACTGGTGAACCCCGGGCCACCAAAGCGGAGCATGCGAACTTAACCGCTATGCTACTGGGCTGGCCCCACATATGGTATTTCTAATTTTTAATTTTTTGAGAAATCTCCATACTGTTTTCCATAGTGGCTGCACCAGTTTGCATTCCCACCAGCAGTGTATGAGAGTTCCCTTTTCCCCACATCCTCTCCAAAACTTGTTATTTCTTGTCTTGTTAATTATAGCCATTCAGACAGGCACAAGGTGATATCTCATTGTAGTTTTGATTTGCATTTCCCTAATGATTAGTGATGTTGAACATCTTCTCATGTGCCTGTTGGCCATGTGTATATCTTGTTTAGAAAAATGTCTGTTCATATCCTCTGCCCATTTTATGATTGGGTTGTTCAATTTTTTGTTGTTGAGATGTATGAGTTCTATATATATTTTGGAAATTAACTCCTTGTTGGATATATGATTTGCAGGTATTTTCTCCCAGTTAGTGGGTTGTGTTTTCATTTTGTTGGTTTCCTTGCTGTGCAGAAGCTCTTTAGTCTAATGTATCTGATGTGTTTCCTAGAGATACTCACACTGTCCATTCTCGCATCTTTATAACAAGTATCAGTGTCTCTCAGGAGGTTCCTCCTCAGTTTCCTGCTTTAAAAAACCTCCAGGCCTTCCTCACAGTTATCACGTTGTTGTTATTTTTACAGAAAAACTTTAGAAAATTTTTCACAGTGGCCGGAGCTTAAGCGCCCGCACTTAATCTCTGGTTAAGTGTGCGCGCTCTGCTTTGGCGGCCTGGGGCTCACAGGTTCGGATCCCGGGTGCACACGACGCACTGCTTATCAAGCCATGCTGTGGCGGCGTCCCATATAAAGTAGAGGAAGATGTGCACGGATGTTAGCCCAGGACCAGTCTTCTTCAGCAAAAAAGAGGAGGATTGGCATTGGATGTTAGCTCAGAGCTGGTCTTCCTCAAAAAAAATAAAAAGGAGAGAGTGACTTCAGCATCATGGCGGAGTGAGCTTTCCCGTGAATTCTTCCCCCACAAGATACAACAAAAGTAACAGCCACAGAACAACAACGGAATCCCAGACAGCGAAAAGCTAGAGCGGAGGGATCCACACTGCCGCACATCTGAGAGTGGAACGTGCTGGGCCCCCGGAGGAAGTGGGGAGAGGTAAGGAGAACTCCGCTCCCTCCCCATCAGATCAGCGATCCGGTCCGCGCGGGTCCCAGAGAGGGGGGAGGGGCGGCCCTCGGCGGGAAACTGTAGCTCTTCCGACTCTCTCAGCCAGTGGGAAACTCCCGCACAGAGGGCTCAGAGGAGCCACAGGGCTACCATCAACATCTGAGCAACCCAGAGAGCGGATAAAGAGGGGCAAACGAGAAGCCTCCCATGTCAGGGACCCAGAGGGCAAAAGAGAGAGCTCCCCCCTCCCCGCAACCCGGAGTCTGCAGCTCGACCAGATCTAGCGGTCCGAGGCAGACCTGAATAAACTGGACTGGACCCGTGGATCGCAGTGGGGAAAAAAACAAAACAAAACAAAACAAAACTGCAGATCGCAGCAGAAAAACTGGGGCAGAGCGCAGGGGGCTTAGACTACACAGCCCTTTACCACCAGACAGTGGCGGCAGGTGGAAATTGCAACCAGAGACTTCCAGGATGAGGAAAATCAAAACCAACACAGGAACCACAATGCAAAAATATATGAAATCACCAGACCAGAAACAAAATGACAAGCACCCAGAAATCAACCCCGAAGACACAGAAATCCATAAACTAAATGACAGAGATTTCAAAATAGCTATCATAAAAACACTCAACGAAATACGAGACAACACAGACAAACAATTAAATGAGATTAGGAGTTTCTTCACAAAAGAGATTGAAATCATAAAGAAAAACCTATCAGTGCTGATGGAGATGAAGAACACAATGGAGGAGATAAAGGAGAATCTGGAATCTTTAAAGAACAGAGCTGACAATATGGAGGAAAGAATTAGTACTTTAGAGGATAGGAATACAGATATACTCCAGATGGAAGAAGAGAGAGAACTAAGACTAAAAAGAAATGAAGAAAGACTCCGAGAAACATCGGACTCTATTAGAAAATGTAACATAAGAATTATAGGTATTCCTGAGGGAGAGGAGAGGGAAAGAGGAACAGAGAGCCTATTCAAGGAAATAATAGCTGAAAATTTCCCAAATCTGGGGAAGGAGCAGGAAATACCAGTAAGCAAAGCCAACAGGACGCCTATATATATTAACAGACAAAGGCCTTCACCACGACACCTAGTGGTAAGGCTAGCCAGGGTCAACGACAAAGAAACAATATTAAGGGCAGCTAGACAAAAACAAAAAATAACGTACAAAGGAACTCCCATCAGGCTCTCAGCGGATTTCTCAACAGAAACTTTTCAGGCTAGAAGACACTGGAATGATATATTCAAAATATTAAAAGACAAAAACTTTCAGCCAAGAATACTCTATCCAGCAAAAATATCCTTCAAATATGATGGAGAAATAGTAACTCTCCCAGATAAACAAAAGCTAAGGGAGTTCATGGCCACGAGACCGCCACTACAAGAAATACTCAAGAAGGCCCTCAGGCCTGAAAACAAGAAGAGAAAGGGAACACAAAGCTTGGAGTAAGGAGAAAAGTAGGTAGACAAAATCAGAGAAATAGTAGATCTTTACCGGAATAGGTTAGCAACCACTTAAATACTAAACTCAAAGATCAAAGGAAGAAATTCACCAAAAATAAATTTAACCTCATCACTGTAAACACACAGCCACAACACAAGATAGAATAAGGTATAACAAGAGCAACTTAGAAGGGGAAGAGGAAAGTGACTGAATTGACTTAGTATAAGGAAATAGGAGGCTATCAGATAATGGACTATCTCATACAGAAGATTTTTCGCCCAAACCTCAAGGTAACCACTAAACAAATAATCAAATTAAAACCACATATGATAAACAAAGAGAAAACTAGAAGAATCATAAGACAGAACAACCAAACTGAATTGGCAGTCCAAAACAAATGGGACAAGAAACAAAGGAAATGCAAAAGAACCAGAAAATAAGTGACAAAACAGCAACATTCAACCCTCATATTTCAATAATCACCCTAAATGTAAATGGATTGAACTCTCCAATCAAAAGATACAGAGTGGCAGGATGGATTAAAAAGCAAGACCCAACAATATGCTGCCTTCAGGAAACACATCTTAGCACTAAAGACAAGCACAGGCTCAGAGTGAAAAGATGGAAGACAATACTCCAAGCTAATGGCAAACAAAAGAAAGCAGGTGTTGCCATACTCATATCAGACAAAGTAGACTTCAAGATAAAACAGGTTAAGAAAGACAAAGAAGGGAAATATATAATGATAAAAGGGACACTCCATCAAGAAGACATATCACTTATAAATATATATGCACCCAACATAGGAGCACCAATGTACATAAAACAACTATTAACAAACCTAAAAGGAGAAATCAACAACAACACAATAATAGTAGGGGATCTTAACACCCCACTTACAGCAATGGATAGATCATCCAGACAAAAAGTTAATAAAGAAATATTAGACTTAAATGAAAAACTGGACGAGATGGACCTAGTAGACATATACAGAGCACTCCACCCAAAACCAGCTGACTACACATTCTTCTCAAGCGCGCATGGAACATTCTCTAGGATAGACCATATGTTGGGAAACAAAGCAAGCCTCAATAAATTTAAGAAGATTGAAATCATAACAAGCATCTTTTCAGACCATAAGGCTATGAAACTGGAAATGAACCAGGAAAAAAAAACTGGGAAAGTGACAAAAATGTGGAGATTAAACAACATGCTACTGAACAACCAATGGATCATTGATGAAATTAAAGGAGAAATCAAAAACTATCTGGAAACAAACGAAAATGATAACATGCCATATCAAACCATATGGGACGCAGCAAAAGCGGTCCTGAGAGGGAAACTCATAGCGATACAAGCCCACCTTAACAAACAAGAAAAAGCCCTAATAGGCAACCTTAAATTACACCTAACAGAACTAGAAAAAGAAGAACAAACAAAGCCCAAAGCCAGCAGAAGGAGAGAAATAATAAAAATCAGAGCAGAAATAAATGATATTGAGACCAAAAAAACAGTAGAAAGGATTAATGAAACAAAGAGTTGGTTCTTCGAGAAGATAAACAAAATAGACAAACCCTTAGCCAGGCTAACTAAGAAAAAAAGAGAAAAGGCTCAAGTAAATAAAATTAGAAATGAAAGAGGAGAAATTACAACGGATACCATGGAAATACAGAGGATTATAAGAGAATACTATGAGAAATTATATGCCAACAAATTGGACAATCTAGAAGAAATGGATAAATTCTTAGACTTATACAACCTCCCAAAATTGAACCAAGAAGAAATGGAGAATCTGAATAGACCAATCACAAGTAAAGAGATTGAAACAGTAATCAAAAACTTCCCAAAAAATAAAAGTCCAGGACCAGATGGCTTCTCCAGTGAATTTTACCAAACATTCAAAGAAGATTTAATACCCATCCTCCTCAAACTATTCCAAAAAATAGAGGAAGATGGAACACTTCCTGAATCATTCTATGAGGCCAACATCACCCTGATACCAAAACCAGACAAAGACAATACAAAGAAAGAAAATTACAGGCCAATATCGCTGATGAACATTGATGCAAAAATCCTCAACAAAATATTGGCAAACCGAATACAACAATATATTAAAAAGATCATACACCATGATCAAGTGGGATTTATACCAGAGACGCAGGGATGGTTCAACATCCGCAAATCAATCAACGTGATACATCACATCAACAAAACAAAGAATAAAAACCACATGATTGTCTCAATAGATGCAGAGAAGGCATTTGACAAGATACAACATCCATTTATGATAAAAACTCTCAATAAAATGGGAATAGAAGGAAAGTACCTCAACATAATAAAGGCCATATATGACAAACCCACAGCTAACATCATACTCAACGGGGAAAGACTGAAAGCCATTCCTCTGAGAACAGGAACGAGGCAGGGCTGCCCACTCTCACCACTCCTGTTCAACATAGTACTGGAGGTTTTGGCCAGAGCAATTAGGCAAGAAAAAGGAATAAAAGGAATCCAAATAGGTAACGAAGAAGTGAAACTCTCACTATTTGCAGACGACATGATTGTATATATAGAAAACCCTAAAGAATCTGTTGGAAAACTGTTAGAAACAATCAACAACTACAGCAAAGTTGCAGGGTACAAAATCAATCTACAAAAATCAGTTGCATTTCTATATGCTAATAATGAACTAACAGAAAGAGAGCTCAAAAAGATAATACCATTTACAATTGCATCAAAAAGAATAAAATACCTAGGAATAAATCTTACCAAGGAGGTGAAGGACCTATACAATGAGAACTACAAGACATTATTGAGGGAAATCTACGATGACATAAAGAAATGGAAAGATATCCCATGCACGTGGATTGGAAGAATAAACATAGTTAAAATGTCTATATTACCTAAAGCAATCTACAGATTCAATGCAATCCCAATCAGAATCCCAATGACATTCTTCACAGAAATAGAAAAAAGAATACTAAAATTTATATGGGGCAACAAAAGACCCCGAATAGCTAAAGAAATCCTAAAGAAAAAGAACAAAGCAGGAGGCATCACAATTCCTGACTTCAAAACATACTACAAAGCAATAGTAATCAAAACAGCATGGTACTGGTACAAAAACAGACACACAGATCAATGGAACAGAATTGAAAGCCCAGAAATAAAAGCACACATATACGGACAGCTAATTTTTGACAAAGGTGCTAAGGACATGCAATGGAGAAAGGAAAGTCTCTTCAATAAATGGTGTTGGGAAAACTGGACAGCCACATGCAAAAGAATGAAAGTGGACCATGTGCTATCGCCATTCACAAAAATTAACTCAAAATGGATCAAAGACCTGAAGGTGAGACCTGAAACTATAAAACTCATAGAAGAAAATATAGGCAACACACTATTTGACATTGGGTTTAAAGGAATCTTTTCGGATGACATGCCTACCCAGACTAGGGAAACTAAAGAAAAAATAAACAAGTGGGACTTTATCAGACTAAAGAGCTTTTATAAGACAAATGAAACCAGAATCAAGATGAACAAACAACCAACCAGCTGGGAGAGAATATTTGCAAAACATACATCTGACAAGGGGTTGATCTCCATAATATATAAAGAACTCACACAATTGAACAACAAAAAAACAAACAACCCGATCAAAAAATGGGCAGAGGAAATGAACAGACACTTCTCCAAGGAAGATATACAGATGGCCAATAGGCACATGAAAAGATGCTCAACATCACTAATCATCAGGGAAATGCAAATCAAAACAACACTAAGATAGCACCTCACGCCCGTTAGAATGGCTATAATCACCAAGACAAAAAACAACAAATGTTGGAGAGGATGTGGAGAAACAGGAACCCTCATACACAGCTGGTGGGAATGCAAATTGGTGCAGCCTCTATGGAAAACGGTATGGAGATTCCTCAAAGAATTAAAAATAGAGATGCCCTATGATCCAGCCATCCCACTACTGGGAATCTATCCAACGCACCTGAAATCAACAATCCAAAGAGGCTTATGCACCCCTATGTTCATTGCAGCATTATTCACCATAGCCAAGAAGTGGAAGCAACCTAAGTGTCCCTCGACTGACGATTGGATTAAGAAAATGTGGTATATATATACAATGGAATACTACTCAGCCATAAAAAAAGACAAAATCGTCCCATTTGCAACAACATGGATGGGCCTGGAGCGTATTGTGTTAAGTGAAATAAGCCAGAAAGAGAAAGACAAACACTGTATGATCTCACTCATATGTGGAATATAAACCAACACATGGACAGAGAAAACTGGACTGTGGTTACCCGGGAAGTGGGGGTGGGGGGTGGGCACAAGGGGTGAAGGGAGTCATATATGGGGTGTTGGACAAACAAAAATGTACAACCCAAAATTTCACAATGTTAGAAACCATTAAAATATCAATAAAAAAAATAAAAATAAAAAGGAAAAGAAAAGAAAATTTTTGACAAGTAAAATAACGTTTATAACAGTGGCTTATGGGAATGGAGTCTTGTGGTTCGTGGAATGCTCTTCTCCTATCATGGAGCTGGGTAAACTGTAAGCAACTGGAAAAGGTATTTTCCCCAAATACAAATGATGACATCAGTTCTGAAACCAGAACACTGGGCCTCGAAGCATTACTGAGGTAAAGGAGCTGAACCTTAGATTCACACGTGCAGCCGGGATTTGGAGAGGGGCTGGAGAGGTCTCAGGTAGGTAGCCCCACTGGGCTTCGGCAGAATCTAATGCAAATTGTCTCTGGGAGAAAATGTCCTCCAATTTATTCACCCAACATGCCCACAGATTAAAATTAAACAAATAGTGGTTCACAAACAAAGATCACCAAACCCACAAGGAAACAAGCCATTTTGAGGGAGAAAGTCACCCAAATGATAAGTAACAGATTTAGGCCCAAAAGACATCAGACATTAGAATGATCAGATACAGACTATAAAATGACTATTTAAATAAATTAATTAGGAAATTACAAAAATAGGGGCCAGTCCACTGGCATAGCGGTTAAGAGCGCGCACTCTGCTTCAGTGGCCCAGGGTTCCCAGGTTCAGATCCTGGGCATGCACAGATGCACCACTTGTCAAGCCATGCTGTGGCAGCATCCCTATAAAGTAGAGGAAGATGGGCACAGATGTTAGCCCAGGGCCAATCTCCCTCAGCAAAAAGAGGAGGATTGGCATCGGATATTAGCTCAGGGCTAATCTTCCTCACTAAACCAAACCAAACAAAACAAAAAAAATGGAAGTCACAAAAATAAATATGCAACAAGAGGCTACAAAAATGACCAGGCAGATTTTTTAGTTTACTTTTATTTATCTTAAATACGCATATAGAAAATTCACTATTGTTGACGCAAAGTGCTATGAGGATTGACAAATGCACAGTCATGTAACTGTCACCACAATCAAGATACAAATGCTTCCCTCATCCCCCTAAAGTTCTCCCCAAATCCTCTCTTGCCATGTGGTTGAAGTCACATTCTTTCCTCACCTCCAACCCCTGGCTATCACTGATTTCCCTCACTATAATTAAAGCTGTTTCCAGGTTGTCATATGGATGGAATCAGGCAGTAAGCAGCATTTTGAGTATGGCTTCTTTCACTTAGCATAACGCATAAGATTCAGCCATGCCGTTGCGTATGTCAATGGGCTGTTCCTTCTTTTTTTTTTTTTTATTTTTTTGTGAGGAAGATCAGCCCTGAGCTCACATCTGTGCCAATCCTCCTCTTTTTGCTGAGGAAGACCGGCTCTGAGCTAACATCTATTGCCAATCCTCTTCCTTTTTTTTTTTTTTTCCCCAAAGCCCCAGTAGATAGTTGTATGTCATTGTTGCACATCCTTCTAGTTGCTGTATGTGGGACGTGGCCTCAGCATGGCCGGAAAAGCGGTGCATTGGTGCACGCCCGGGATCTGAACCCGGGCTGCCAGTAGCAGAGTGCGCGCCCTTAACCGTTAAGCCACGGGGTCGGCCCTGGGCTGTTCCTTCTTATTGCTGAGCAGTATTCCATTGTATGTGGTACCATACATTTATCTATGCTATTGGTTACAGTATGTTTATCCATTCACCAGCTAGACATTTGGATTGTATCCAGTTTTTGGTGAATATGTAAAAACGGCTATAAACATTTCAGTACAGATTTTTATATGAAAATAAGTTTTTCTTTCTTTTGGGCAACAATTGGCAATATGGTAAATGTATATTTAACTTTAGAAGGAACTGCCAAATTGCTTTCCAGACTGTATTACCTTGCATTCCCACCAGCAACGTATGAGTTCCGGTGGCTCCACATCCTCACCAGCATTTAACATTCAGTTGTTCTGTTGTTTGTTGTGAGGCTTTCTAATAGATGTGTAGTGATACCTCATTGTAGTATTAATTTCCCTAATAATTAATGATGTTGATCATATTTTCATGTGCTTATTTAACATCCACATATTTTCTTTGATGTTTTCAAGTATTTTGTCCATTTAAAAAATTGAGTTGTTCTATCCTTGAGTTTTGAGTTCTTCATATATTCTGGATATAAGATCCTTCTTCGATACGTGATTTGCAAATATTTTCTCCCACTCTTGACTACTTTTTAATTGTCTTAAAAAATACTTTAATTGAGCTGACTTTAAATTCATTAGCTCTGTCTTCTGCCATATCTCCTCTGCTGTCAATCCCATTCAGTGAGTTCATAATCTCATTATATGTTGTTTTAGAATATCCACTGATTTTTTTATACATTCAATTTGTTGCAATGCTACATCTTTTCATTCATTATGTCTACCCCTTCCTCTAGCTCCTTCTACTTATTAATGACAGTTATGTCAAGGTCTGCCCATTCCAGTCTCTGAACCATTTGTGGGTCTGTTTCTACAGACTGTTTTTTTCTTTTGATTATCAGTGACATTTTCCTGATTTTTGGCACATCTAGCCATTTTTGTGTTAAATATTGTGTAAGTAAGAAATGTAGAAGCTCCCCAGATAATACTCTCTTAGATCAAAGAGGATTACCCCATTCTTATTTCAGGAAAATAATATAGGGACTGTGCACTTCAATCAGAGATTGAGTCGTGTTGGGGCTGAGTTGCAGGTTTATCACTAAAGCATAACTTACATACAGTAAAACGTGTATTTTAATTGTGTGGTTTAATGAGTTGTGATAAATATACACCTGTCTCCAACAACCCAAGAGATAAACTATGTCCAAATCCCTCAAAATGTTCCCACTTGAATTTCATCAAAAATTTTTTTGCATATGCTGAGATGATTTTTCTTCCTTATTTTGTTAATGTTGTGAATTACATCAATTGCTTCTCAAATATTCATTAAAATTTGCATTCTGGGGTTAAATCCCACTTGGTTATGATGTATTATCATTTTTATATGTTAATATTTGCTAATTATGATATGTCAATTCTTTGTGTAGGATTTTTGCGTCTATATTCATGAATCGACCTATAATTTTATTTTCTTGTAACATCTTTGTCAGGTTTTAGTATCAGGGCTGTGCTGGCCTTACAAAATGAGCTGGGAAGTGTTTTTCACTCCTCTATTTTCTTAGTTTGCATAGGATTGGTATTGTTTGAATAAATTCTTTCATAGAATTCTCATCAGTGAATTTTCCTTTGTGGTGAGGTGAATTTAATATATGTAATAGATATAGAGCCATATATTTTATCTTGTGTGAGATTCATCTAAGTGTGCATTTCATCTAAGTTGTAAAATATATTAGCATAAATCTGTTTGTAACATTCTCCTATTTTCCTTTGTTTTTATTGATGTTCTAATAGTTTATAACATTGTGAAATTTTTGGTTGTACATTTTTGTTTGTCCATCACCATATACATATCTTCCTCCACCCCTTGTACCCACCCTCTACCCCCATTGTCCCTGGTAACCACAATACAGTTTTCTCTGTCCATATGTTGATTTATATTCCACATATAAGTGAGATCATATGGTGTTTGTCTTTCTCTTTCTGGCTTATTTCACTTAACATAATACCCTCCAGGTGCATCCATGTTGTTGCAAATGGGACGATTTTGTCTTTTTTTATGGCTGAGTAGTATTCCATTGTATATATATACCACATCTTCTTGATCCAATCATCAGTCGAGGGACACTTGGGTTGCTTCCACTTCTTGGCTATAGTGAATAATGCTGCAATGAACATAGGGGTGCATAAGCCTCTTTGGATTGTTGATTTCAGGTTCGTTGGATAGATTCCCAGCAGTGAGATAGCTGGATCATAGGGTATTTCTATTTTTAATTTTTTGAGGAATCTCCATACCGTTTTGCATAGAGGCTGCACCAGTTTGCATTCCCACCAGCTGTGTATGAGGGTTCCTGTTTCTCCACATCCTCTCCAACATTTGTTGTTTTTTGTCTTGGTGATTATAGCCATTCTAACGGGTGTGAGGTGATAGCTTAGTGTTGTTTTGATTTGCATTTCCCTGATGATTAGTGATGTTGAACATCTTTTCATGTGCCTATTGGCCATCTGTATATCTTCTTTGGAGAAGTGTCTGTTCATTTCCTCTGCCCATTTTTTGACTGGGTTGTTTTTTTGTTGTTCAGTTGTGTGAGTTCTTTATATATTATGGCGATTAACCCCTTGTCAGATACATGTTTTGCAAATATTCTCTCCCAGTTGGTGGGTTGTCTGTTCATCTTGATTCTGGTTTCATTTGTCTTGCAGAAGATCTTTAATCTGATAAAGTCCCACTTGCTTATTTTTTCTTTAGTTTCCCTAGTCTGAGTGGGCGTGGCATCCAAAAAGTTTCCTTTATGACCAATGTCAAATAGTGTGTTGCCTATATTTTCTTCTATGAGTTTTATAGTTTCAGGTCTCACCTTCAGGTCTTTGATCCATTTTGAGTTAATTTTTGTGAACGGCGATAGCAGATGGTCCACTTTCATTCTTTTGCATGTGGCTGTCCAGTTTTCCCAACACCATTTATTGAAGAGACTTTCCTTTCTCCATTGCATGTTCTTAGCTCCTTTGTCAAAAATTAGCTGTCTGTATATGTGTAGTTTTATTTCTGGGCTTTCAATTCTGTCCCATTGATCTGTGTGTCTGTTTTTGTACCAGTACCATGCTGTTTTGATTACTGTTGCTTTGTAGTATGTTTTGAAGTCAGGGATTGTGATGCCTCCAGCTTTGTTCTTTTTTCTTAGGATTGCTTTAGCTATTCGGGGTCTTTTGTTGCCCCATATGACTTTTATATTCTTTTTTCTATTTCCGTGAAGAATGTCACTGAGGGGTTGGCCTGGTGGTGCAAGTGGTTAAGTGCGCACACTCCACTGCGGTAGCCCAGTGTTCACCAGTTCGGATCCCAGGTGCACACCCACACACTGCTTGTCGAGCCATGCTGTGACAGCGTCCCATATAAAGTAGAAGAAGATGGGCATGGATGTTAGCTCAGGGCCAATCTTCCTCAGCAAAAAAAAAAAAAAAAAGAGGATGATTGGCATCAGATGTTAGCTCAGGGCTGATCTTCCTTACAAAAAAAAAAAAAAAGAATGTCACTGAGATTCTGATTGGAATTGCATTGAATCTGTAGATTGTTTTAGGTAATATGGACATTTTAACTATGTTTATTCTTCCAATCCATGTGCATGGGATGTCTATCCATTTCTTTATGTCATCATCGATTTCTTTCAATAATGTCTTGCAGTTTTCCTTGTATAGGTCTTTCACCTCTTTGGTAAGATTTATTCCTAGATATTTTATTCTTTTTGATGCAATTGTAAATGGTATTATCTTTTTGAGTTCTCTTTCTGTTAGTTCGTTATTAGCATACAGAGATGCAACTGATTTTTGTAGATTGATTTTGTACCCTGTGACTTTGCTGTAGTTGTTGATTATTTCTAACAGTTTTCCAATGGATTCTTTAGGGTTTTCTATATAAAAAATCATGTCGTCTGCAAAAAGTGAGAGTTTCAGTTCTTCGTTGTCTATTTGGATTCCTTTTATTCCTTTTTCTTGCCTAATTGCTCTGGCTAAAACCTCCAGTACTATGTTGAATAAGACTGGTGAGAGTGGGCAGACTTGTCTCGTTCCTGTTCTCAGAGGAATGGCTTTCAGCCTTTCCCTGTTGAGTATGATGTTGGCTGTGGGTTTGTCATAAATAGCCTTTATTATGTTGAGGTACTTTCCTTCTATACCCATTTTGTTAATAGTTTTTATCATAAATGGATGTTGTATCTTGTCAAATGCCTTCTCTGCATCTATTGAGATGACCATGTGGTTTTTATTCTTTGTTTTGTTGATGTGGTGTATCACGTTGATTGACTTGTGGATGTTGAACCATCCCTGTGTCCCTGGTATAAATCCCACTTGATCATGGTGTATGATCCTTTTAATGTATTGCTATATTCGGTTTGCCAATATTTTGTTGAGGATTTTTGCATCTATATTCATCAGCGATATTGGCCTGTAATTTTCCTTCTTTGTGTTGTCTTTGTCTGGCTTTGGTATTAGGGTGATTTTGGCCTCGTAGAATGAGTTAGGAAGTGTTCTATCTTCCTCTATTTTTTGGAATAGTTTGAGAAGGGTGGGTATTAAATCTTCTTTGAATGTTTGGTAAAATTCACCAGAGAAGCCATCTGATCCTGGACTTTTATTTTTTGGGAAGTTTTTGATTACTGTTTCAATCTCTTTACTTGTGATTGGTCTATTCACATTCTCTATTTCTGCTTGGTTCAGTTTTGGGAGGTTGTATGTGTCCAAGAATTTATCCATTTCTTCTGGATTGTCCAGTTCATTGGCATATAATTTCTCATAGTATTCTCTTATAATCCTTTGTATTTCCATGGTATCCATTGTAATTTCTCCTCTTTCATTTCTAATTTTATTTTTTTGAGCCTTTTGTCTTTTTTCTTAGTAAGTCTGGCTAAGGGTTTGTCAATTTTGTTTATCTTCTCAAAGAACCAACTCTTTGTTTCATTGATCCTTTCTACTGTTTTTTGGTCTCAATTCCATTTATTTCTGCTCTGATTTTTATTATTTCTCTCCTTCTGCTGACTTTGGGCTTTGTTTCTTCTTTTTCTAATTCCGTTAGGTGTAATTTAAGCTTTCTTATTTGGGCTTTTTCTTTGTTAAGGTGGGCTTGTATTGCTATGAGTTTCCCTCTCAGGACCGCTTTTGCTTCATCCCATATGATTTGGCATGGCATATTTTCATTTTTGTTTGTTTCCAGATATTTTTTGATTTCTCCTTTAATTTCATCAATGATCCATTGGTTTAGTAGCATGTTGTTTAATCTCCACATCTTTGTCACTTTCCCAGTTTTTTTCTCATAACTGATTTCCAGTTTCATAGCATTATAGTCTGAAAAGATGCTTGTTATGATTTCAATCTTCTTATATTTATCGAGGCTTGCTTTGTTTCCCAGCATATGGTCTATCCTTGAGAATGTTCCATGTGTGCTTGAGAAGAATGTGTAGTCAGCTGTTTTTGGATGGAGTGCTCTGTATATGTCTACTAGGTCCATCTCATCCAGTTTTTCATTTAAGTCCTGTTTCTTTATTGACTTTTTGTCTGGATGATCTATCCATTGGTGTAAGTGGGGTATTAAGATCCCCTACTATTATTGTGTTGTTGTTAATGTCTCCTTTTAGGTTTGTTAATAGTTGCTTTATGTACTTTGGTGCTCCTATGTTGGGTGCATACATATTTATAATTGATATGTCTTCTTGGTGGAGTGTCCCTTTTATCATTATATATTGCCCTTCTTTGTCTCTCTTAACCTGTTTTATCTTGAAGTCTACTTTATCTGACATGAGTATGGCAACACCTGCTTTCTTTTGTTCGCTATTAGCTTGGAGTATTGTCTTCCATCCTTTCACTCTGAGCCTGTGCTTGTCTTTAGAGCTGAGATGTTTCCCAAAGGCAGCAGATTGTTCCTGCCACTCTGTATGTTTTGATTGGAGAGTTCAATCCATTACATTTAGAGTAATCATTGATATATGAGGGCTTAATGTTGCTGTTTTGTCACTTATTTTCCAGTTCTTTTGCATTTCCTTTGTTTCTTGTCCCATTTGTTTTGGACTGCCAATTCAGTTTGGTTTTCTGTCTTATGACTCTTTTTTTTTTTTTTAAAGATTTTATTTATTTATTTTATTTCCCCCCAAAGCCCCAGTAGATAGTTGTATGTCATAGCTGCACATCCTTCTAGTTGCTGTATGTGGGATGTGGCCTCAGCATGGCTGGAGAAGCGGTGCATCGGTGCGCGCCCGGGATCTGAACCCAGGTCGCCAGCAGTGGAGCACGCTCACTTAACCGCTAAGCCACGGGGCCAGCCCTATCTTATGACTCTTCTAGTTTTCTGTTTGTTTATCATATATGATTTTGTTTTGATTATTTGTTTAGTGGTTACCTCGAGGTTTGTATAAGAAATCTTGTGTATGAGATAGTCTATTATCTGTTGGCCTCTTATTTCCTTATACCAAGTCAATTCAATCTCTTTCCTCTTCCCCTTCTAAGTCATTCTTGTTACAACTTATTCTATCTCATGTTGTGGGTATGCGTTTACAGTGATGAGGTTATATTTATTTTTGGTGATTTCCTTCCTTTGATCTTTGATTTTGGTATTTAAGTGATTGCTAACCTATTCCAGTAAAGATCTACTATTTTTCTGATTTTGTCTCCGTATTTTTCTCCTTGCTCCAAGCTTTGTATTCCCTTTCTCTTCTTTTTTTCAGGCCTGAGGGCCTTCTTGAGTATTTCTTGTAGTGGGGGGGTCTCATGGCCATGAACTCCCTTAGCTTTTGTTTATCTGGGAAAGTTACTATTTCTCCATCATATTTGAAGGATATTTTTTCTGGACAGAGTATTCTTGGCTGAAAGTTTTTGTCTTTCAGTATTTTGAATATATCATTCCGGTCTCTGCTAGCCTGTAAAGTTTCTGTTGAGAAATCTGCTGAGAGCCTGATGGGAGTTCCTTTGTACATTATTTTTTGTTTTTGTCTAGCTGCCCTTAATATTGTTTCTTTGTCATTGACTTTAGCCAGTCTTACTACTATAGGCTGTGGAGTGGGCCTTTGCGTGTTGACGTATTTAGGTGACGTATTGGCTTCACTTACTGGTATTTCCTGCTCCTTCCACAGATTTGGGAAGTTCTCAGCTATTATTTCCTTGAATAGGCTCTCTGTTCCTCTTTCCCTGTCTACTCCCTCAGGAATACCTATAATTCTTACGTTACATTTCCTAATAGAGTCAGATATTTCTCGGAGACTTTCTCCATTTCTTTTTAGTCTTAGTTCTCTCTCCTCCTCCATCTGGAGCATATCTGTATTCCTGTCCTCTATAACACTAATTCTTTCCTCCATATTGTCAGCTCTGTTCTTTAAAGATTCCAGATTCCCGTTTATCTCCTCCATTATGTTCTTCATCTCCATCAGCACTGATTGGTTTTTCTTTATCATTTCAATCTCTTTTGTGAAGATACTCCTAATCTCATTTAATTGTTTGTATTATCTTGTATTTTGTTTAGTTTTTTTATGATAGCTATTTTGAAATTTCTGTCATTTAGGTTATGGATTTCTGTGCCTTCAGGGTTGGTTTCTGGGTGCTTGTCATTTTCCTTCTGGTCTGGTGATTTCATGTACCTTTGCATTGTGGTTCCTGTATTTACTTTGTTTTTCCTCATCCTGGAAATATCTGGTTGCAGTTTCCACCTGCCACCACCACGTGGGGGTTAAGGGCTGTGTAATTTGAGCCCCCTGTGCTCTGCCCCAGCTTCTCCCTGCTATGGGCCTGGCCGCTCTGTCTTGTCTGGTCAGCTGAGCTGCAGTGTCGGGCATGCCGGGGGGGGGGGGGCTCTCTCTTTTGCCCGCTGGGTCCCTGGAGTGGGGGGCTTCTTGCTCGCCCCTCGTTATCCGCTCTCCTGGGGTGCTCAGATGTTGATGGCACCCCTGCAGCAGTTCTGAGTCCTCTGTGTGGGAGTTTCCCACTGGCTGAGAGAGCCTGAAGAGCTACGGTTTTCCCACAGAGGGCCGCTCCTCCTCACTCTCTGGGAGCTGCACAGACCCGGATCACTATCTGACGGGGAGGGAGAGGATTTCTCTTTACCTCTCCCCACTTCCTCCAGGGGCCCCAGCATGTCCACTCTCAGATGTGCAGTAGTGTGGATCTTTCTGATCTTCCTTTTTGCTGTGTAGCAGTCCGTTGTTTGTCTGTGACTGTTCCTTTTGTTGTCTCTTACCGGGGGAAGAGTTTACGGGAAAGCTCACTCTGCCACGATGCTGACGTCACCCTCTCCTATTTTCCTTTTAATATCTATAGCATCTGTAATGATAACTCCTCTTTCATTCCTGCCAGGAATAATTTGACTTTTCTGTTCTCTTGATTGGTCTAGCTGGGGTTTATCCGTTTTATATTTTCAAAGAACCAATTATATTTTTGTTAACTTTCTCTATTTTTTGTTTTCTATGTTACTGATTTCCACTTTTATCTTCATTATTTCCTACTTTCTACTTTGGATTTAATTTGCTCTTTTTCAAGCTCTGTAAGGCAGAAGCTTAAATCACTGATATCAGACTTTCCTTCTAGCATTTAAAGCTATAAATTTCCCCTTTACGCACAGCTTCAGCTACATCTCTTGAAGTTTGGTGTGTTGTCTTCCTTATCATTTAGTTCAAATTATTTCTTTAATTCCCCTTTGATTTCTTATTTTATGTGTCACTTAGAAGTGTATTGCCAGGGCTGGCCCTGTGGCCTAGTGGTTAAGCTCGGCGTGCTCCACTTTGGTGGCCCGTGTTCGGTTCCTGGGTGTGGACCTACACCCTGCACCATTCATTGGCAGCCATGCTGTGGCAGCAACCCACATATAAAACAGAGGAAGACTGGCACAGATGTTAGCTCAGGGTAAATCTTCCCCAGCAAAAAAAAAAAAAGTATTGCCTAGTTTTCAAATATTTGGGCATTTCCTAGAGGGCTTACCATTATTTTTATTTTAATTCTATTGTTACTAGAGAGCATATCCTATGATTTTTATCTATGGAGACCTGATTTATGGCTTCACATATGGTGTACATTAGTGAATGTTCCATGTCACTTGAAAAAAATGTGCATTCTGCAGATTTTATATGTAGAGGTCTATAAACATCAATTAGCTCAGCTTCATTCATAAAATTTCCCAAATACTTTATATCCTTCTGGATTTTTTGTGTGCACTTGTTCTATTAGTAAGAGAAGGGAGCAAAAAATGTCCAATTATGATTGTGCATTTTTCTATTTTTCCCTTTAGCTCTATCCACTTTTAAACAGCATTATTGAGGTGTAATTCACCCATTATAAGAGTTCCATTCAATGACTTGGCAGTAAATTGGTAGTTATGCACCATCACCACAACCCAGCTTAATCACTCCCACAAATTCCCCCACTCCCATTTGCAGTCAGTCCCTCCTTCCACCCCCAGCCTAAGACAATCACAGATCTGCATCTTTTATTTGCCTTTTCTGGACATTTTCATATAAATAGAATATCTAGTCTTTTGTGTCTGGTTCCTTTCTTGCCACAACTATGTTTTAGCACCTTTTTATTGCTGAAAAGTATTTTATTGTATGGATATGCCACATTTCCTTTATCCATTGACAAGCTGTTTTGAGTTGTTCCCAGGAGTTGGCTGTTATGAATAATTCTGCTAGGAACTCACATACTCTGCAAGGTTGGGATGCTGTCTTATAGGATGCACTATATGCTCTGAGCCTGCAACCAACAGATGCTGTTTCTCCCATAGCTGTAATGCACAGGGTCTGATCTTGAAAATAAAAACTACTCTAAGTAAAACAGAGGGAACCTAACATGTGAAGTGGGTTACACAAGTGATAGGAGAGATGAGAAGCCAAAGAGGGTGGTGAGGCATCCCAGATGACAGCAGAAGCAGCGTTCATCACCATGACGAGGCTGCAGGGATAAGAGGAGGAGGTAGTGTTACTGGAGCCCAGAGTCCAGGGTCACCCAGTGGCGCGGCAACCATGGTAGGCCTATATAGGAAGAGCTGGGGCCACAGCCGGGACACAGCCATTGCTGGAGACATTATCTGGGGCACGGATGGGAAGAAATACTCTGGTTTTCACTAATCTCACACCCTCCAATCTCCCACTAATACCTTCCACTAACAAAACTCATCTAGAAGCACCTGACACAGGAGGCTGGAATACATCCTGTGGGCCACACTGCCCCTGCCAGAGAGCAGAGCAGGCAGGGGTAGCAGAAGGAACGGATCTGAGGACCAAGCAGGCCTAGGATCAGCACAGTCCCTCCATTCTGTCATTCAGCATCCTTTCTTCTCACCCTTCTATGATACACATATGTGACACTTCTGCCTATTATGAATCAACTAATCACAGAATGACACCCTCTCCCCCAATAAGAGCAAGACAAAGTTCTATAAGTCACTGTGCACATCTCAAGCCTAGGATCTCTAGGCACAATGTGACTTTTCTTGATCTCATGATCTATGATCTAAATTATAAAACAAAACCTCACCAATGCTCCATATCAAAAGAAAAATAGGAAAAATTTGTTGAAACATAACAGAAATACACATAGCAGTTATGCTCATCTCTGTACTTGCCATAAAACTCTGGTTGATTTTTTTTTCCATAACTTTCTTCTGCCACCTGTTCCATGTTATGCTTGCCATTAGCCAGCTATTAGGGGGTCAAGGTTCTCTACCTGGTGGGGAAACCCAAATCTTCATTACTGAAGAATCTGAATTTCTGGTAGTTCTATTTGTATTGAAGTGCTTTAGTCTCTCACTAAAATTTACTCTCAAACATGGAAACAGCAGAAGGCTCAGCATGTCTGGTGGTTCCATATATAGTCCACCTGGCCCAGCTGGGCAGCAGCAATCCCTTGATTCCACGGATTAAAAACTCCAGCAGTAATAGTAACCTCCTCCTCTGACTACTGATTCACTGGCACAAGAAGCTCAAAACAGTTCTAACTTCCAGTGTCAAGGAACTATTGCTGTGCTATTTGGTAGAAGCCTTCTTTCCTTGAGAATTAAGACCTCTCACCCAGAGGGACCCAAGCTTGCAGGCATGGAGAGCAGAAACTGTGAAGGAATTATTACTCACTTTTCCATTCACCACCCTCTTTGGCTTCTCACCTCTCCCATCACCTGTGTAACCAAGTTCCCATGTTAAATTCCCTCTGTTTTACTTAGAGTAGTTGTTGTTTTCAAGGTTGGACCCTGACTGGTAAACCAGCCAACAGTGTTCTCATATGATACTTCAGAATAATAGAGACCTCCTCATATGGGCTGCATAGGAAATTGGGGGTCAAAGGCATCCCCCACAGAGATACTTTGCTAACCCTGATCCTAACTTTAATTTTGAACACAACCCCCTATGCACTTAATGTCTGCTCTTGGATTCACAATCTAAAGACCACTGTCCATGAGTCTCCCTTTCTCTAATGAAAACAGTCAGTTTTCTGTAATTCTGAACATTACAATCATTCAAGAAAGCATATTGATATTGTCAAGCAAGACCAAGAGAGGCATTACTAACAACTCTAAACAGAGGTAGGTATAACTTGCATAACAGTTTCAATAAAGACAAGTCTCTTGTGTTGGCAACACATTTAAGAAATAGTGCAAATCTCTAAATTTCACCAACAATCAAAAATGCTTTTGGCATTTTCAAGACACAAGTCTTAAAAATTTTAACTTAATTAAAGGTTGGTACATTTAAAAGCAAGATAATATCTTTCACATTGCAAAGTTTCTTATACATTAAATAATTAAGCTTATTTTTTACAAATAAAATAACTCAATTTCTAAAGTCTCATCTTTATGAGATCTCTGAATCAAACTGTCAAAAATCCTAATTCTCCTAGCAAAGTCTCTGTATGTAACCTTACAGAATTACACAGCCGTTTAAAAATAAAGTGGGTTTTTTCTTCTAATTATCTGCAAAGGACTTTAGGAAAATATTAAAAGCTTGGCCCAGAAAACAGATAACAATGTCTTATCATATTAACGTAAAATACAGATAGTTTCTTGGCTGTATTATATTTAATATATGTATAACTAAACTTGTACAGAAATCCTACTGAAAAAACAGGAAGATAAATTTTGGGGGCCTTTTATTTTTACTGACTCCATTTTTCATATATTTAGAATGATGAGCAATACGATTCAGAGCTTCTCTTTTGCTCACTCAGTCATGTTAACTTGCATTCTTGCCTTTACATATTTAACATAAACAACAATTCTGCATATAAACTGGTGACTCAGAGGAAGGAAGCTAGAGACTTTATTTAAAAATCCAAGCTCCTATTACTGAAGACAGAGCACGATAGGAGTTCTGCAACTCATTTACTTGTGCCAAAAAAGTACCTGGTAATACGATTTAAACTGTTTTTTAAATAATAAGTCAATCATTTGATCTAGTTTACATTCTATTGTTGTGGGACAAGGTAAATGATATTCTGTGTAGAAATCAACAAATGCCATTCTATGTACATGACATATATCATGTTCATGGTTATATTCATTTCACATATGCTATGAAAATACATAAATTTCATCTTATGTAGCCATATTCAGGAATATAAGCCCTATATACCTCTGAAAGAATATCCTTCTTACTCTGCTGTTGTGATTACTGAACATATACATATACAGATAAATATCTTTAAAGCTTCACATGCTTATCATTTAGAATATATAATCTTTTCTTTAAAAATACAGTATCACAGTGGGAAACTGAATTTCTTTTGAACATTATTTCGATGGAAATATTTTTCCATGTTCTTTTAAGTCATGATTTTTCTCCTCAATATGAATAACCTGATTTACAACGAGACGACTACCTGCTCTACTGTCTCTGCCACATTCACTGCATACACAGGCTTACTCTCCCAGCTGGCACTCTGATGTTTAAGAAAGTATAACTTCCTTCCAAAGACTCTCCTATACTCACAGCATTCATAGCATTTCTATAAATGAGTTTTATGATACAGAAAGTGTGATTATTTTCTTAAACGTTTCTCACATTCACCGTATTTCTAGGGTTTCTGTTCTATGTGAGTCCTCTGATGTATCATGAGGTGTGACTTCTGGGAGAAAGCTTTCCCACATGCACTGCATCCATACGGCTTCTCTCCTGTGTGAGTTCTCTGATGTATAATGAGCTGTGACTTCCAAATGAATGCTTTTCCACATTCATTACATCCATAGGGTTTTTCTCCTGAATGAGTTTTCTGATGTCTAATGAGGAGTGCCTTTCCGCTGAAGGCTTTCCCACATTCACTGCATCCATATGGTTTCTCTCCTGAATGAATTCTCTGATGCTTATTGAGACTTGACTTCTCTCTGAAGGCTTTCCCACATTCACTGCATTTATTGGGTTTTTCATCTATATGGGTTCTCTTATGAGTAATAAGTTGTGACTTCCCACTAAAGGCTTTCCCACATTCACCACATCCATAGGGTTTCTCTCCTGTATGACTTCGCTGATGAATAATGAGCTGTGATGTCTGAGAGAAGACTTTGTTACAGTTGCTGCATTCATAGGGTTTCTCTCCTGTATGAGTTCTCTTATGTGTAACGAGATGTGACTTTCGAGAGAAGGCCTTCCCACATTCACATCCATAAAGTTTTTCTCCTGTGTGAATTGTCTGATGTGTAACAAGATGTGACTTCTGGGAAAAGGCTTTGTCACATTCACTGCATTTAAAGGGTTTCTCTCCTGTATGTGTTCTCTGATGTACAATGAGCCGAGACTTCTTGCTGATGACTTTTCCACATTCATTACCTTCATAGCATTTTAATCCAACACAAGTTTTTTCATGTTTGGTATAGAGAAATGATTTCTCACATCCATTTAATTTACCAGGTTTCCTCCTTCCATAATTTCCACTCTGAGTAAATAAATCTAATGAATATTTCAAATGTTTTCCATTTGACACAGACTTATTGGGTTTTTGCTTTAAAGGTGCAAAGTTCATGCCTGATTGAACTATTTTTCCACTTGCATTACTTTCATGGGCTTGTTCCAAACTTTTAAGCCTGTCTTGGATTTCTTGGTGCCAAGCTTTGTAATCATCCATTTTCCAGTATTCTAGAGAGGAGAACAATAAACATATTTTGTGAATCCTTCAATAAGTGTGAACCAGATGAACTAGAACTTATGAACTAGAACTGTAGAAATAATCATGCACAACTATAAGCTTTTGTTTGGGAATTAAAATTAAGCAAAGTGCTCTCATGGGAATGGAGGTAGAAAACCAATAATACATAAGGAAAAGAAAAAAAAGCTTTGACTAAATAGGCTGTTAGAGGCCAAGATATAATAATATGTTCTAGGCAAAGGTAAGGTTTCATTTGAACACAATTAACTCTAAGACAAGGCAACAAAAAGTTGCACTAGATGGCAGGGAATGACGACATCAAAGCTACTCCTTTGTTTACAGGGATAGAAGGAGTAAACTATCATAAAAGAAATCAAGGAAAGAATAGAAAAATGACTGAGGGCATCCAATAGTAATCTAAGGCAGTTAACAATGGAAGGGAAAGGAAATAGGAGGGAATTAGAAAAGTGAGAGGAAAAAAATCACAATGAATCTGTGTACATGAAAAAATAAAAAGAACCTATTGGCAAGATAAGGTTTGGGGTGTTGGGAGGGCACATGAATGTACAAGGTCCTACATGAAAAAGACAAGGTTAAACTCCTCAGTACAGATAAGAGGAGCATATCTCACTCTAAAATCAAAGCAAAGAAGGAGAGATTATCCTAATATGGATAACTGATATATATGATATGATATTTGGGTATCCAAGAAGCTCACTTCGATGGTCCTGAGTCACTTCCAAAGGTTTAGGACTTCAAGATTCTCTAAACAACATTGCAAAGGTACCCACCCTTCACTAACTTCATTGTCCATTGCAAACTGGCATTTAAATTCCATCATCTCACATATGACAGGTTGTCACTCACTCACTTGAAAAGTTCTGACCTGGGATATCTTCATCTATTATCCATGGCTGCTCTTGCTCCAATTTGAAGATCACATCTGGTTTGATAACTTGAAACCCTGTACATGGAAAATCAGAGGACTTGAGCCCAATTTCTTGGGCTTCAAGCTTCTAAAGAATAAATGAATGTTTCGGAGGCTGCTTCAGGGGCTGCATGACTAGGGCTTTCATTTGGGATGTGAGTATACAAACACTCTGAAGACAAAAAAGAATTTTTGAATTCTTAAACTAAAGCCCTAAATCATAAAATGCTTCAAAGGTCCCAGTTTTTAGCAAATGAATAGGAAAAGACAATTGACTGGGCAGAGGCTGAGTCCACATAGGAACATGTCCTTACCCAGTGACACGAGGCTGCTAAAGTTCTCCAACATCACACTTCTGTACAAAGTCTTTTGAGCAGAGTCCAGTAGCTGCCACTCCTCCCCGGTGAAGTCCACAGCCACGTCCTCAAACGACACGGATCCCTGAGAGAGCATGTTCATATTACATCTGGAAAATATTTATTGGAGAATAAAGATATAAAGAAACACTGTAGTAGGAACCACTGGTTGTCTTCAAAATAGCCGTTTTCTCCTCCTTTCTTGCTAACTCCACTTACATTAGGAGTGAAAGTGTGCGCAGTTCCCACTAACCAATCATAATGGTTCTCAGCCAGTCTTGACAGGCCTATTTCCCTCTGTCCTTCTCTCTCATACATCTAGAGTGAGCCACATGATTCTGTTCTGGCAGTGGGATGGAAGAAGAAGTGCGCAAGGGCAATTTGGGGGAAGCTTTTGCTCTTCTGATACAAGAGACAGATACTGATAGTGCCTTCTGTCCCCCCTTTCTGCTGTAACAGAGATGGCATACTTGGAGCTGCAGTCGCCATCTTGATCCAGGAGGCAATACGTGTAGTACAGAAAACCAACTTGTGAAGTACAGCAGAAAGAAACACTAGAAGTATCCTTGATCTTTTATGACACAGTGAAGCGCTGTGCCAGCCCAGGACTGTTTACCTCCAGGTGTCTCATAGGAGAAAATTAAATGGCCTTATTACTAAAGCTACTATTATTTAGGTTTTCTATTACATGTAAATGACAGCATTCTTAATTGATATATTTCTTTTGACCATTCTTATCAGGATTCATTATACAGGCTCTGTATCATATACCCAGTCTTGCATCACAGTTTATTTGAGAAACAAAAATCTTTTAAAAATCCTACTATATTTTAAGTGCTTTAAATAAGATAAAATGATCTATAATGTGTGTATTGATCAACAAATGTGTTAGGTACTGCTGTAGGTGCTGTCAGTATAAAGATGAATAAAACATATCCTGCCCTCAGAGAGCTTTCCATTTTGGACAGCAAGTCAAATGTATACAAAGGCTATGATAGAAGAATATAGGTGGTATAATTAAAACTACAGTGAGTTATCATTTACACCCACTAGATTGCCAAAAATTAAAAACGACAATATCAAGAGTTGGTAAGAATGTGGATGAACGGAAACAAGCACACTGCTGGTGAAAGTGTGGACTGATACAGCCTCTGTAAAACAATTTGGCGTTATCTTATAAAGGGAAACATTCACAGTTGCTATGACCCAGCAGTTCCATTCTCTAAGTTTATACCTTAGAGCAGGGTCTGCAAACTATAGCCCGTGGCCAAGTCCAGCCCAGCACTTATTTTTTAAAATAAAGTTTATTGAAAGATGGCCTACACCCATCTGTTTATGTACTATCTAGGACCGTTCTCACACTGCAGCAGCAGAGCTGAGGAGGTGCCATAGGGAACTTACGGCCTAAAAAGCCTAAAGCATTCCATCAGGCTTACAGAAAGTTTGCTGGGCCTGCCTTAGGGACTTTCTCACACATGTGTACTAGGTGAAAAATATAAGCCTTTTCAGAGCATCAATGTTTAAAACAGCTCAAAAATCTATTGACAAGAAAATAAATAGTGATGGAGTCAAACAACGAATTAGACAGTAGTCAAAATGCATGAATAATAGCTCCAGATAAGAATATAGATGAACAGCTGGTGGGAATGCAAATTGGTGCAGCCTCTTTGGAAAACGGTATGGAGATTCCTCAAAGAATTAAAAATAGAGATGCCCTATGATCCAGCCATCCCACTACTGGGAATCTATCCAACGCACCTGAAATCAACAATCCAAAGAGGCTTATGCACCCCTATGTTCATTGCAGCATTATTCACCATAGCCAAGAAGTGGAAGCAACCTAAGTGTCCCTCGACTGACGACTGGATTAAGAAAATGTGGTATATATATACAATGGAATACTACTCAGCCATAAAAAAAGACAAAATCGTCCCATTTGCAACAACATGGATGGGCCTGGTGCGTATTATGTTAAGTGAAATAAGCCAGAAAGAGAAAGACAAACACTGTATGATCTCACTCATATGTGGAATATAAACCAACACATGGACAGAGAAAACTGGACTGTGGTTACCCGGGAAGTGGGGGTGGGGGGTGGGCACAAGGGGTGAAGGGAGTCATATATGGGGTGTTGGACAAACAAAAATGTACAACCCAAAATTTCACAATGTTAGAAACCATTAAAATATCAATAAAAATCAAAAAAAAAAAAAGAATATAGATGAAACTTAATGGCATACTTGTAAAAGCATTTCTGACTCTGAGAATTTATAATCATGGATCTTCCTTGACACACATTTGTGGTTCCAATGTATCCTACCTGCAAGATCCAGGAACTTCTAAGCTAAGAAATTAACAACCAAGTGGTCCCTGACCAGTAATTCCTCTGTTGGGTTACTTAGTAGAAGCAAAACAAATTATTTATGAAGGGACACACTCTCAACCCAGGCCGCCCAAGACTGTGACAGACAAACATGAAATCTTACTCCAAAATTTAAACACGAGCACAAGCAAGAGTCAGCAGAAATAATAAAAGGTAGAATTTAACTCCTAAAAACATGAAAAAACGGAATATTGGACATAAACTATAAAAACGGATGTTAAAACCCCCAAAGTTACAATAAAAGGAGTCAAAACATGAGAAAAACATGACAATATTTAAAAGGCCAGCAGATTTAGAAAACAGCAGCAACAACAACAAAAGAGAAATGGCAGAAATGAGAACATATTGACTAAAACTAAAAAAGTCCCTGGAGGGGGTTGAAGGGCCACACAGATAGATGAGTGAGACAGACCAGAACATACGAGAACGTGGCACAGAGGCTGAAAACATGAACTAGAAGGTACTGGGCACAGAGACAAAATGAAACAGTGCAATATTCATCTAAAAAGGAGTTCCCCAAGGAAGGAATAGAGAGAATGAGAAAGAGGAAATAGTCCAAGATAAAACAGCTGAGAAGTTATGAAAGACGTGAATTTCAGGAATCATAATATTTCTCCAAAAGGATAAATAGTGATAATTACAATAATAATGATGATGATGAAAAATTTGGATACATCATTGTGAAACTGCAGAATACCAAAGGCAAAGAAAGATATCCTTCAGGAAGTTAAAGAGAAAGATATATTACCTATATAGTAATGACAATTAAACTGACAGATTTCTTTTTTTTTACCTTTTTTCTAGTTTTTTTCCTTTATTGTGAAATTTTTGTTGTACATTATTGTTTAAACTGACAGATTTCTTAACAGCAATAATAGAAAACATAAGACAGTGAAATCGTTTCCTTAAAGCACTGAGAGAAAATGACTCTCAACCTAGAATTTCATACCTAACCAAAGTATCATTTAAGAATGAGGACAGAATAGGACCTCCACTTTCCATTAAGATGTAGGAAGATGCAAAAGGCCCTTGCTCCTGCGAACCTGTGTAATGATTATACTTTTCTATAGGGCCAGCAAAGACTTACGGATACAAGGAAGTTTTGATGAAGTCAATTTCAGAGAGAAGGAAGCCTTCACAGGTTAGCAGAGAACTACAGTGGATTCTATACATAGGGGCAGGTGCTTGTTCTGGATATGGGCAGTCAGAGAGGCAGGTGCCATAAGCCAGAGGAACGTAACAGGAACAAGAAGAAATTAACCAAGTTTTAGACAAGGGTGAGGACTGATGGGAAGAACTGGAGTCTGGAAGAGTCCCTAACACAGAAATAAACTGCTCAGCCCAACAATTTTTCACTCCATTTCACTGGAATTTTGCCAAGAAAGTGCATAAGGAAAAAGAGTGGTGTTTCAGGGGTCCCCAAGACCACCCACACATTCAGTAATTCACTAGAAGGACTCACAAACTTGGCATAGTTGTAGTTATGTCTAAGATATATTATAGCAACCCAGAGAGGATACATAGCGAGATCAGAAAGGGAAAAAGATGCAGATGCAGGCAGGGTCTGGAGGAATCCATGCACGGTATTCCTAAGCTCGCTCCCTCCTATGAGGGGTCACACAGAGCACACTCTACCCCAGCAACGAAAATGCAGCAAATTCGTGTGATGTTTCTGCCCAGGAAAGACATTAGAGATGCGGCACCCAAGACTTTTAATGGAAGGAGTAAAATCAGCACCCTCTGCCTCACAACTACCAAAAGGAAAGTGGGTGTTCTATAAATCAAACTGTCTATACAGTCTGGGCACAGGGACACACCTTTACCAATCAGGGAACTTTTCATAGCAGTGGAGGGAACTCTCCACAAGCCGAGTTTCCAGATACCTACCTTGCAAGTAGGCCTTTCTAAAGATAGCAGCCTCAGGCCCATCATGTTAACTCCTTTTTGGCACAGGTGGAAAGCAGAGAAAAACTGCACAGTCCTGCACACTTTTACAATGCTTGGATTCCAGGAGTCTTCCAGCGTTGAATATCTAGGTGAACCAAAATTAACTGAACTGCAGTCCAACCCCCTCTCAGCTCAAATACTGAAAAGATCAAAAGGCAGTGTTAAGTGGAGGAAGCTAGGGTTGGGCTAATTCTAGGTGAATCTAATCTAATTTAAACTGTGAACTAACTGTAATTCAACTCAACTCTAGAAAAAAACTGAATGATAAACCTCCATCCTAATTTCTATTTTTTTTCAAATAACTTTATTTATTTATTTTTCCCCCCAAAGCTCCAGTAGATAGTTTTATGTCATAGCTGTACATCCTTCTAGTTGCTGTATGTGGGACGCGGCCTCAGTGTGGCCGGAGAAGCGGTGCGTCGGTGTGCACCTGGGATCCGAACCCGGGCCGCCAGCAGCGGAGCGCGCGCACTTAACCGCTAAGCCACAGGGCCGGCCCTCCATCCTAATTTCTAAAGGAAAGAGTTTGTATGCTCTGGAAAACGAGCAAAACTAAAATTTGTACTTTAGTTTCTACTGTTTTTTATTTGCAATGTCTAGATTGCAAAAAAACATAGATATATACAAAGAAGTAAAAAAATGTGACTAATAATTAAGGCCACAAAAAGTAAAACTAGCCAACAGAAGCAGAACCACAGATGGCCAAGCTACTTGAATTAACAGAGGAGGATTCTAAAATAACAATTATAAACATATTAAAGAATTTAGAGAGGGGCCAGTCCCGTGGCATAGTGGTTAAGTGTGTGTACTCCACTGCTGGTGGCCCGAGTTTGGATGCCGGGCATGCAACGATGCACCACTTGTCGGGCCATGTTGTGGTGGCGTCCCATATAAAAAAAGTGGAGGAAAATGGGCACGGATGTTAGCCCAGGGCCAGTCTTCCTCAGCAAAAAGAGGAGGATTGGCATGGATGTTAGCTCAGGGCTGGTCTTCCTCACAAAAAAAAAAAAAGAATTTAGAGAAAACATAGACATTATGGGTGAAGGGATGGAATATTTCAGGAGAGAAAAAGAAATTAATTTTTTTTAAAAAGAACCAAATGGAGGGCCGGCCCCGTGGCATAGTGGTTAAGTGTGCGCGCTCTGCTGCTGGCGGTCTGGGTTCGGATCCCGGGCGCGCGCCAACGCACCGCTTCTCGGCCATGCTGAGGCTGCGTCCCACATACAGCAACTAGAAGGTTGTGCAACTATGACATACAACTATCTACTGGGGCTTTGGGGGAAAAATAAATAAATAACGTTATAAAAAAAAAAAAGAACCAAATGGAAACTCTAGACCGAAAAATATAATAGCTGATATAAAATACTTATGGAATGGACTTCACAGATTTGACATTATAAAGGAAAGGATTCATGAACTTGAAAATTGGTTAACAAAAACTATACAAACTAAAGCACAAAAAATTGGAAAAAAATTTACAGAGTATCAATGACCTGTAGGATAATATCAAAAAGTCTTACACACTGGTAATTGGAAGGTCAAAAGAGAAGAAAGAAAATAGAGCAGAAAAAAATATTTGAGCAAATAACAGCTGAAAACATTCCAAATTTGATGAAAAACACCATCCCACAGACCCAGGAAGTTCAGGATACCCCAAGCAGGATACACATAAAGAAAACCACACCAAGGCCCATCAGAGTCAAACTGCTGAAAACCAACGATAAAGAGAAAATCTTAAAATCAGCCAAAGAATAACAGACACATTACATTCCCGGCATCAACAGTAAGAGCGAGAACTGACCTCTCACCATTTCACAATGCAAGCCAGCATACAACCGTCTGAGATGCCTAAGGCGCTCAAATGAACAAACAAACAATCCTAGAATTCTATTCCAGGAAAAATAGCCTTCAAAGGGCAGCTGCATGGAGATGTATCAGCATGTATCCACCAACACTGAAAGACTCACCAAGAAGGGTGAGACCCCCACACCTGTGCACCAACATTGAAAGACTCACCAAGGAGGGTGAGCCCCCCAAGTCATGGTGAGAAGGAGTGGGGAAGCCCAGGAGTGCTTCACCTATGTGCCTGAGGACTCAGGTGTCGAAAGCAGGAGGGAAAGCTGCATGGAGGTTCACGGGCATATGCCCTCCAGCACCCAAGAACGTGGAGCACCACACAACCAATCCCAAAGAAGAAAGGAAAGAGAAACAGGGAACAAATAGGACAAATGGAAGACAAATGGCAAGACGGTAGGCTTGAACCCAAATGTATCTTACTTTTAACATTTAACATTATTTAAAATGTTAATGGATTAAATAAACACTCCAAATAAAAGACAGATTATCAGAATGGAAAAAAGTTAGACCTGGGCCGGCCCGGTGGCTTAGCGGTTAAGTGCTCGCGCTCCGCTGCTGGCGGCCGGGATTCGGATCCCGGACACGCACCAACGCACCGCTTCTCCGGCCATGCTGAGGCCGCGTCCCACATACAGCAACTAGAAGGATGTGCAACTATGACATACAACTATCTACTGGGGTGAAAGGGAAGAAAAAAAAGGAGGAGGATTGGCAATAGACATTAGCTCAGAGCCGGTCTTCCTCAGCAAAAAGAGGAGGATTAGCATGGATGTTAGCTCAGGGCTGATTTCCCTCACCAAAAAAAAAAAAAAAAAAAAAAAAAAAAGTAAGACCTAACTATAGGATACTTACAAGAGACATACTTAATTATAAAGGTACAAATACGTTAAAAGTAAAATGAAGGAAAAGACAGTATCACACAGACATTAACCATAAGGAAACCAGTGTAACTATATTAGTGTTAAACAAAGTAGGCTTCAAGACAAGGGGTACTGCTAGAGATAAAGGAGGACATGCCATAATTACAAAAGGGCCAATTCATCAAGAAAACATAATAATCCTAAATATGCATACATTTAATAATAGAGTTCAAAATATATGAAGCAAAAATTGACAAAAATAAATGGGTACAGAGTTTCAGTTTTACAAGGTGAAAAAAGTTATGGAGGTAGATGGTGGTGACGGTTGCACAACATTATCAATATATTTAATATCACTGAATTGTACACTTAAAAATACTTAAGATGGTAAATTTTATGTTATGTGTTTTTTATCACAATAAAAATGGAAAAAAGATTATCACTAATAATTTAAAAAATGTAAATTAAAACAACAAAGAGATGTCATTTTTCATCTACCAGATTGGCAAGGATAAAATGTTAAGACTCAGTGCTGGTGAGGCTATGGGGAAGAGTCAGCAAAACACTGTCGATAGGATGCAATTTAGAGCAATTTGGTAATCTCTATCAATATGTATACTTGTGTGGCCTTTGACCCAGAAATTCCATTTCTAAGAATTTATTGTACATAAACTCTTGCACAAATCCTCAACAAAAAGGTTGACAGAAATAAAAGGAGAAATAGACAAACCTATATTTAGAACTGGAGGTTTTCACACGCCTCTCTCAATAACTGAGCAAGTAGACAAAAATCAGTAAGGATATAGAAGAAGTGAACATACTATCAACTAACTTAACCTAATTGACATTAATTGAACATTCCACCCAGCAACATATTCTTTTTGATGCACATGGATTATTCCCTGAGATGCACCATATGCTGGACCATAAAACAAGTCCCAAAGGACTGATGTCATAAGCAGATGTTCTCTGATCATGACAGAATAAAATTAGAACTTAATAACAAAAAGATATCTAGGAAAGTCCTCACCTCAACTATCTGGAAATTAAGCAACACACTTCTACATAATACAGGGGTCAAAGAAGAAATCACAATGAAAATATTTTGGACTTAACTATAATGAAAGCAAGATAGACCAAAAAACCCACAGTACTGGGGCAGAGTGGTGAAGAGGAAAACCAACAGCTTAAGACAGATCTCGGGCAGTCCATTTTAGACATGCCCCAGTCATGTACACATGGCTCCTTTCTTACAAGATATGCACGGGCACACAGTCAGTTCACGGGTTAAACATGATCTGTACCATGCTGACTACTAATCTAACTATAAGAGATGACTCCAGTTAGATCAATCAATTTGACATGTGAAGTAGCTAAACTTGTGAATGACTTTTGAGAATGATTAGATATGTAATGTGATCCAGACTTGCAATTAGTGGTGTGCTGATAAATCAATTTTCTGGCAAAACAGAGCCCTAATATGTAGCATTTGCTAATATCTGTGTTGTAAATATTCCCACCATGGCTGATTTCAAACTATGCAAGTTTAACAACTGGTTTGCAAAATTCCTCAGTATTTAACTATCGGCTCTAGCAAATTGGTATGAGCTGGCTCCAATACGCTACTGATAATTATTTTAAAAAACGGTTTTAAGCCAAACACAAGACCTGCTTTTTACATCCTACCTCAGTTATCACCCCTAGAAAAATCAGTATTTTGATTTTGAAACAAATAATGCAAACAACACAAAAGTCCCAGGTCTCTTTTCTTCAACCATTACATTGATCCATTAAAAGGATCAACTAGAGTTATTATTAAAACTTGAATGGAAAAAAAAGCTCAATACATTGGCCAAATAGCAGAATGGATCTAGTAGAAGAGGACATTTGCAGTCTGAATTACCAAACTTAGAAACTGCAAGAATGAAAATGAAAAGAAAAAGAAGTCAAATATATTAAAGAAAAGCTTTTAAACTTGGAGGATAAATCCAGAAGACAATATCCATCAAGTAAGTATTCCAGAACTAGAGAAAATGAATAATAAAGGGGAGGAAATAGTCAGTGAAATAAAAGAAGAAAGTTCCCCAAAGTTGAAGGCAGACAAGAGCCTTCCCACTGAAAGCAATAAAGGCTGTGAATAAAAATTTTATATGCAGACACATCAATGTGAAATTACAGAGCATCAAGGATACAGAGAGACATACAAATCAACCCCACAATGGATACCATTTCACCCGAACTAGGACGGCTACGACCAAGCAGACAACAACAAGCGCTGGTAAGGAATCGGAACCCTTATATGCCGCTGGTGGGATTGTAAATTGAGCAGCCACTTTAGAAAAACAGTTTATCAGTTTTTCAAAATGTTATATATGGTTACCACATGAACCAGCAATTCCATTCTTAGGTATATACCCAAGAGGATAGAAAACATATACACAAACATTCATAGCAGCATTATCCAGAATAGCCAAAATGTGGAAATAACCCAAATGTCTAGCAACTGATGAACTGATAAACAAAATGTGGTATAGTCATAAAGCGTAGTATTATTCCACAATAAAAAAGAATAACGTATTGACATATACCCCAACTTGAAAACAAGCTACATGAAAGAAACCAGTCACAAAAGACCACGTATTCTATGATTCCATTTATGTGAAACAGGTAGAATGGGCAAATCCATAGGAACGTAAAGCATATTTGTGGTTGCCTCGAGCTTGAGGGCAGGGAGTGAGGAGGGAGAAATAGGGAGTACCTGCTAATGAACACAGGCTTTCTTTTAAGGAGGATGAAAATATTCTAAAATTAGATTGTGGCTGCACAATTAGATGGTTGCAGAACCCTCTAAATCTACTAAAAAACAATAAATTGTTCACTTTACATGGGTGAATTGTATGGAAACACAACTGAAGAATAAATAAATACACTACTCACCCGGGACTTGGTCATTTTCTGCTGCTCTTGGGAAATGGCCACAACTCTAGGCTCTGCTCTATCCTGTGAATCTTCTGGACTCTGTCTGGAGGCTCAGGTTAGGGCCTCCGGTCAGGACTTTTCACCAGGGTGAATCCTTGGTCCTGGGACCTCCTCCTCTTCATCTCAAATCAGCCAGTTACTTCATGGAAACTGGAGTCTGTCAAGTCAGTGGCAAATTCTCCTTAGCTGAGGAATACTCTTTGACATCTAAATCTCCCTCTTGCTGAAAACTCATCTTCATTTAAAGCCCAGACTGGGTTTTCTATAGACTCTAAACAGAGCTAACAAGTACCCAAAATACTGGAGTATGCAAAAAGAACCCCACAGCATGAACCCCAGCATTTAACGCACGCACCCTGCAAAAACACCAAATACCCCTGTTAATTCCGCGATCATCTGTGAGATGCACTTAATAGCTCCTCTGTAAATATCTCCTCAAGACTCCTTGCTATAAAACAACTACGTGCTGGGGACTAAATGTGTTTCAGGCAAAGAACATGAGATACGGAATAAAACAAATAAGGTTCAATCTGAGCTTATCTTCTTGCTGGCCAAGTGATTTTAAGCAAGGAGCCTGGTGGTTTTTGTTTTGTTTTGTTTTTAAATGGTGATGGAAACACAGACCACGTAGGATGCTTATAAGGACTGAAGGAGATACGGAAATGAAAGTGACTACTAAAGACTCTTAAAATAAGTGGAAAATGGAATGAATAAGAGAAGGGTTTCTGGAGCCTGAATGTGTATATGGAAATCTTGCCTTTGCCACTGGAGTCCCCATCACCTCTTTAACCTGAAGGGACCCACACCCCCTTCTTTCTGTGCTTGGATCAGAGCAGGGCCCTCTAGCCTGGCCTGGCATTATGTGGGAGCAAGAGAAAAGGGGCAAAATCCAAACCCAGAACTGCATGTGCGGGAAGGGAGCGGATGAGTGCGGTGTAATGGTCTGAGAAAGGCCTGCCACTGAATTCCAGAACTCTCATCTCACACAAGCTTCCACAGCACAGCACTCCGGAAGGTCTGAAGACTCTCCACCTGATTTTCTTGGTGACAAGGGTGGGTGACTGGAAAACTGGGTATTACTCCACCATCCTCTCTGAAAGAGAGACAGAGCATGTGTGTGAGACACAGAGCAAACAGGAAACAAGGATATCACTTCACCATTAAATAAAGGCGAAGAGAAGAGGAAAGTGAATCCACCAGTTCATTAAATGAATAATTCAGCAGTTTTTCCTCAAAATACAACAGTTCACTTTAACCTCATGATGTTCTTGAGAGTTCTAAATTAGTTAATACATGTAAAAAGCTTGGAACTGTGACTGGCTTATAAACATTTAGTAAATGCTAGTTAGTGCTCTTATTATTATATGATATGATTACAGAGAAATGAGAAAATACATGTACATTAAATAAAGAAACAATTGTTATCCATAATCCCACTACTTCAAAGGCACCTCTCTCGCAGAGTGGTAGAAACTATGCTGACATTATTACAAAAGTGTGATCTTACAGTCTTTTTAAATTTTTTAACTGGCTTCTGTGCTATATAGTGAACATATTTTCAGACCAATAAATATATCCATAGACCTGTTATTATATCATATCATAGGCCACCCAATCAGTTCTCAGTCACTAACCCCCAAATGACCCCTAACTCCTCACCCCATACCCCCACCACCCATTACCTCTATGGGTCCCCCAATCATCACCTCCCACAGGGTCTCCCTAAACATGACCGCAGAGGTCTTCAAAGATTCATGCCCAGGTCCCCGCAGTCACTTTCTCCATAGTCCACTCACTGGCCCCCAGACCAACCAACACCTGGTATCCAGGCGTGCCTAGTCTCCAATCACTGACCCTGAGGCCACTCAGTCATTATTCTCAAAGACCTCCCAATCAATTCTACAGCTCCCTAATCAACCACTTTCGAAGATGCTTTCATCTCTCACTCCACCAGTCACACCCCCAACAAGCCCTGCAATTCCCAATCACTCAGACCCAGTGGGCCCATCACTAACTCTCACACAATCCCACCATTCATACCAACTACTCCCGTCACTGACTCAAAATTATGAACCCCCACAGGCTTCCTAATGACTCATCCTATTGTCCCCATAAACTGTCTCCTCAATTATCCATATCTACTATGTCCCCAGTCAGTCATTCTCATAGCCCCCAATTACGGCCACACGCCTACCAATCTCTGACCTCCATCCACAGGCTACCAGATCCTTCACCCCATCGTTCCCCAATCACTTACTCTTCCAATGACTGATACCCAGGCCTCCTCAATCACTCAGCCAGATAAAGCTCCCCAATAAATTATCCCTAATAGTCCTCAATTCCTCACCCATCAGGCATCCTAATCACTGGTCTCAATTCCCCAGTCACCACATAACCTGATGTTGTACACTCACTTCCTCCATGAGCCTATAATGACTGACACACACAGCACTGCCCCACCCCCTACCCCCATAGGCCTCCCAAGCCACTCATCTCTAAGGTACAGAATAAAATTTCTCCCTCCAACAATGAAATCCACAGTCTCTCCATTCACAGAACCCTCACAAGCCCCAGCAATCCCCACACCATAAAAAACCCCAGTCATTCACCCCACAAACATTAAACTTCACGGTCCTTCCAAACAGCAAATTCCAGTTGCCCTCCACTGACCCCAGGAGGCACCCAATTTCTGCTCTCCACAGATTCCCCAACCACTGCCAGCCTGAAGGCATCGAAGTCCAGGGCTCTGAGCTCCAAATCACCAACACCTTTAGACCAACTCAGGCCCACTGGCCCCATCATTCACTCCTCGCAGGTACCTTTACAGCACTAATGCTGTGCGACCCCCATCACCGATCCCGGGAGCTGTCCCATCACTGTCTGCCGACACCTGATTACAGACCCACAGACCCGGAACGCCGGCCCTAACAGGTCCACACGCACGCATCCCCCAGCACCTGCAGGCACTGAGACCCACTCCGCACTACCCAGTTCCCCCGTCATTCGTCCCCACAGGCCCCCAATTAAACCCCACTCCACACTGCCCAGTCTCCCCAGTCATTCATCCACACAGGCCCCCCACTACGCACCTCACCAACACCGCATCCTGACCCCACAGACCCCGTTCGCACTCGGCCCGATCCAGCCGTCACGCTCCAATCCGTAACATTCGCGGTCCGACACTCGGTGACCCGGCACAGGCCGAATCACCCAGTCCCCGGGGTCCTCAGCCAAGATCACACTCTGACTCTCACTGACCACCGCGCTCTGCCCACCGCCCCGGACCCCACTGACCCCAACGCCGCCCCACTGGCCGCCCGCCGGCCTTCCTGGGACCCGGCTCGGGCGCGCCGGGGACACCGCGGGACACCGGCGGACACGGAGGCCGCCCCCGCGCCGAAGCACACACCCTCACCCCGCAGCCCACAGCGCCGAGACTGACGCGGTCAAGCCGCGGAAGTGTCCGCGCAGAACTACATCTCCCAGAGTCCCGCTCGCTCGGGAACTACACCTCCCAGAGTCTCGCTCTCTCTGGAACTGCATCTCCCAGAGGGCTCTTCGGCGCGCCTCGCCGTAAACTCCGGGAGTCTCTTCGCGTGGCGGGCCGGCCGCGGGGAGGGTGTCTGCCCGTGTGTGCCCGCGGAAGTCCTGCGGCAGAGCTGACCTGCAGCCCAGAAAGTGACGGCAGTGAGCGGTACCCAGGGTAAACACAACCTCTTAAATGTGATTATTGATGCAAGAAATTTAGATCCCAGCGTGCGAAATGGAGTCCCCCACTACCTTAAAAAAAAAGAATGGACATGAATTAGGCATTAAATTGAGCAAATTGAGAGAAAAGAAAATTTTCCTCTGGGAAGTAGGAGGAATAAATTCAACACATAAAAGCAGAAGTTAATAAATCAAAAATGAAAATGACTAAAGCTGATCCATAAATTTAGTTCTTTGAAAATTTATATAGATAAAGCATTACAAATCCAAGTCAAGTAAAGGGTGGAGAGCGCGCAGATACGCAAAACTGAGAATGAGAAAATGGAGGTGACTACATAAAAATAAGATTGGAAACACAACACTTTGCCTGATTCAATAATAATAAGTTTGAAATTAGCATGAAATGAATTCTTTTCAAGGAATATTTAGATAACCATAGTTAAGTTAAAAGATAGAAAGCCTGGGGATGGCCTGGAGGCATAGTGGTTAGGTTGCCGCTTCGGTGGCCCCGGGTTCCCTGGTTCCAATGGTAGGTGCCGACCTACTCACCACTCATCAAGCCATGTTGAGGTGGTGTCCCAGATAGAAGAGCTACAACTCTACAACTATCTTCTGGGGCTTTGGGGAGAAAAAAGAAAAAGAGGAAGATTGGCAACAGGTGTTAGTGCAGGACCAATCTTCCTAAAAAAAAAAAAAAATAGAAAACCTTACAAAACAATAACCGTTGATCAAATGGAAAACTTTTTCAGACATATCCTTCCAAAAGCACCAGGTTCACACATTTTAACTGCTGAATTTTTTTTAATCTTTAAAGAGTAGGTAATTCTACCAATAAACTGTTGCAGTGAATGTAGAAAGGAGGAGTCTCCTGCCTCATATTGAAAAGCCAGGATAACCTGGATCTATCTGACAAAGGTAGCATTAAAAAACCCCCAAAGCCAAAAAAACCACTATGGGAGATCAAGATTTGGCTGCCCTGAAATATCTCTCTTTACCTTGATTATTTTCTCTGACAGACATTTGACCTCCCCCACTAATTGCCTAAAGAATTTGACATAGAAGATCTGTTCTAGGAAGGAGTTCTATCTGATGGCTGTAATATAATGTAAAATAGATGTTACAATAGGAAAGGCACCAACAAGCCCATCTTATCAAAAATTCTGTCTCTGGCCACATTCTCTGGATGGCCCTGCAAGGAGTTGCCAGACAAACATTTACATTTATAAGGGAAATCTCCATTTGTAAAGGTATCTCCCTCTCTGTATTAGGAAGAGGGGGGACAACCTCATTTCTAGAAACTTATCAATGTGGAAGGTGAGGCCTTAAATCTGCATAATAACCTTACTCTTGTTTACAGTGCTTTAGTGGTAATCTCCTGTAACTGACTCCCCCCACCCCCAACATCCTCCTTTGTCTTTAGCTGAACGTGGTATTTAAGACGAGAATTGCTGCTATTGTGTTGAGAAACGCAGTGTCCCTGGTTTCTCCCATGTATACATGTTATTAAACTTGGTATTATTTTCTCCTGCTAACCTGTCTTGTTAATTATTTGGCCAGCCATAAGAACCTTAAGGGAAAGGGCAGAGGGGGATTCTCCCTCTTCCCCCACACCACCTATAGAGATTTATGGAGAAATAAGAGAAAATATTAACAAATTGAATTGGAATAGCCATTTAAAATACACCATGGCTAAATGGGGTCCTCTCTAGAGATTCAAGAATTCTTCAAAATTAAGAAAACTATTAATAAATTTACCATGTTTCTGTATCAAGGGGGAAAACCATATGATCATCTCCATAGATGGTTAAATAGGCATTTGATAAATTTTAATGTCCATCTAGATTTTTAAACTCTTTAAATTAGAATGCTTATATATTAGCTTAACATGATAAAAATAAATAAATGGAACATTCTCATTCAATCACGAGCATGCCTATTACAATCAGGAACCAGACACTATTGCTACTATTTGTTTTTCTATTTAATTTGTAAACATTTTTAAATCCACAGAAGTACTGAGAATAATGTACAGACACTCCAGTATCTGTCACCTCCAAATTATTAAACATTATATTTGTTCATATTTGCTTTTTAAATATTTTAATAAAAGAAATAAAACCTTATGTTATCAGCTATTTATTAGCCCAGACATCTGTCCCACTTATCAGTTCCCTTCCCTTTAGCCATCCCTCCCCCTCCCAAGGAGAGATGGCGCTAATTAATCTTCAGTGTCCTTCCATTCAATGTATCTATAGCTTTACTACTTACAGGCTATATGTAATGATGTTGTCTTAGTCCGTTCTGGCTGCTATAACAAAATACCATAGATTGGGTGGATATAAACAACAGAAATTTATTTCTAACAGTTCTGGAGGTTGGAAGTCGAAGAATAAGGCACCAGCAGATTCCGTGTCTGGTGAGGTCCCTATTCCAAGTTCACAGATGCTGTCTTCCTGTGTCCTCACAGGGCAGAAGGGGAAGGGAGCTCTCGGAGGCCTCTTTTATAAGGGCGGGAATCCCATTCATGAGGGCTCCATCCTCAAGACCTGATCACCTCCCAAAGGCTCCCCTCCAAATCCCATCACACTGGTGATTAGGTTTCAGTATATGAATTTTGAGAGGGCACAACATTCAGTCTATAGCAGATGTTTTCTGTTTTAATTTACATGAATGAGAGGTAAGATGTGGCATTATTTCGATTACTGTTTAAAACTCAACATTAGGTTTTGAGAATCGTCTATATGGATGAATATAGACACAGTTCATGCATTTTAAGCACAATGTAGTGTTCCACTTTATGAATACACCATAATGTATGCTCTGATTGCTGGATATTTAGTGCTTTTTGTTTGTTTTTAGTTTTTGTTTTGGTTTCTTTTTACCATGTCCCAGCCCAGTCAGCCTAGGGACTTGTCCCTCACCAGGGACAAATCTGTAATTCAACAAAGTTCATTTATTGACTCATTGCAATGAGAGAGGCTAAACACCTGACAAAGTGTGAGTCCTCTCTCCACACAAAGGAAGAGATTAGGGCTGGCCCCGTGGCTTAGCGGTTAAGTGCGCACGCTCTGCTGCTGGCGGCCCGGGTTCGGATCCCGGGGGCACACTGAGGCACTGCTTCTCCGGCCATGCTGAGGCTGCGTCCCACATACAGCAACTAGAAGGATGTGCAACTATGACATACAACTATCTACTGGGGCTTTGGGGGAAAAATAAATAATAAAATTATTAAAAAAAAAAAGGAAGAGATTAATACTTACAGGATTTAGGCAAAGGTGAATTAAGTGAAGCAGTGTTTTGCTAACACAACAAGGCTGTGTGTAAGGGCACAACGTCAGGTCTGGAATGTCGGGTTTCCGAGGAAACGACAAAGTTAAGGTGCCATGGAAGGCTGTGTCCAGACCACCCCTTATCTGAAGCTCTGCCCCTGGGCTGGAAATGAGGTTGCTTCTCTGGGTCAAAGTGATTTAGGTCCTCCGGCAAGAGTGGGGTGTTTCATTCTTGCTGATCCACTTTCAACAGCAGAGCTTATGATCTTAGAGAGAACGTCTTCTCAGTGAGGGAGCAAGCAGCAGCCACTCCAAGAGGGCTCCGTGGGAACATTTCTGGCTTGTCCTCGGGAGAAAGTTTCTTGTTAACTTCGCAGCTGGCTTAATTTATGTCTGTCCTTCCAGCCCAATGAAGGGCAGAGTTTTACTTTCTCCATCCAAAGTAATTTTCATTTTTGCAACTTATTCAAACACTGCTTCAAGGAACATTCTTATACATACTTCCTTGTATTCATGTGGGAGTGTTTCTTTGGGGGCTTGAGTAAACTCCTGGGTTGTAAACTCCTCTGCCAAGTGATTATACCAAGTTACACTATGACCAGCAATGGAGGAGAGCTCCTGTTAGTCCACTTTTCACACATTCTGTGAAGAGCTTTTGCCTATCTTTCTATTGGGTTATTTGACTTTTGCTCATAGATTTACAGGAAGTCTTATTTAATATATTCTACATACTAATTCTGTGTAATTATTGTAAGTTCCTTCTGATTGGTTGCTAGTCTTTCCATATTGTTTGTGGTGGTTTTTTGTTGTACAGAAGATTTAAGTTTTGATACAGTTAAATTTATCAATCACTTTTTACTGTGAATTGTACTTTTTCTGACTTGCTTGGGAAATTCTACTCAAGAGTGTTCGATAGAAGCAGTGCTACCGGGCTGATCTGAACCCTTCCTGCCTGGAAAGGCTGTATCTTAGAACGACATGTACTGTAAGCTTTTAGTACAAACACTTTGTCAGGTTAAGGAAGTTTCCTTCTACTCCTAGTTTGAAAAGAATTTTCTTTCCTTTTCATTTTTTAATATTGAATATTAAAATTTTTAGAATGCTATTTTCTGCATCTATTGAGAAGATCATATAATTAATGTCTATTTTTAGATTTGTTGATTTGGTGAATTACATTAAAAGATTTTCTAATGTTCAATTATCTATGTATTTCTGGGATAAACCCAAATGATCAAATGTGAGTATATAAAAATATGTCTATTGTGGACATATATAAATGCATATTTATAGATACATGTATATTGCTTAACTCTTGTTGCCATTTTATTGAGGATTTTTGACTCTATAGCCATGAGTAAGACCAACTTGTAATATTCTTTTTTTTATGGCTCTTGTTTAGTTTATTTTTTTAATTAATAGATCATTTTTTTTAGAGCAGTGTTTACAGAAAAATTGATTTGAAATTTCAGAGAGTTCCTTTATCCTCCCTCCCCTGATCCCCCATTCCCGCCCCCCCCCCCCGTTTCCCCTATATTTACATCTTATATTACCGTGGTGCATTGTTACAACTGATGCACTAATTTGTTGTTAGTGCCATCAGGTCGACTCCGACTCCTAGCGCCCCTGTGGACAGCAAAGCGGAACTCTGCCTGGTCTTTTGCACCATCCTCTCACCTTCCAGCAGATACAGACAGTGCTCCGCTGCTATTCACAGGGGCTGCACGGCCAATGCACTAATATTGATACATTATCATTAACTACAGTCCATAGCTTACCTTGGGGCTCACTTTTTGTATTCTCCATTCCATGAGTTTCAGCAAAGATGCCTCCACAATTACAGTGTCACACTGATTAGTTTCACTGCCCTAAAAATCCCCTACGCTCCACCCTCCTGCTCCCTCCCAGCTCCTAGCAGCCAGTCATCTTTTTACTGTCCCCATCACTTTGTCTTTTCTAGAGTGTCACATGGCTGGAATCATATGGTATGTAGCTTTTTCAGATTGGCTCTTTTCACTTAGCAATATGCCTTCAAGGTTCCTCCACGTCTTTTTATAGCTTGGTAGCTCATTTTTTTACGTCCGAATAATATTCCTTTATATGGTTGTACCACAGTTTGTTAATACATTTACCAATTAAAGGACAACTTGGTTGCTTCCAAGTTTCAGTAATCATGAATAAAGCTGCTATAAATATTCATTTGTAGGTTTTCAGGGTGACATATTTATTTGGATGAATACCAAGGAGCATGATTGGTGGATTACATGGTAAGAGCAGGTTTAGTTTTATTAAAAAACTGCCAGGGCCAGACCCGGTGGCCTAGTGGTTAAGTTCAGCATGCTCCACCTCGGCAGCCCAAGTTCAGTTCCCGGTGCAGACCTACCCCGCTCTGTTAGTGGCCATGCTGTGCTGGCAGCCCACATACTAAACAACAGAGGAAGATTAGCATGGATGTTAGCTCAGGGCAAATCTTCCTCAGGAAAAAAAAAAAACCTGCCAAAGTGTCTTCTGAAGTGGCTGAACCATTTTGCACTCCCACCAGCAACAAGTGAGAGTTCCTGTTGCTCCACATCCTCGCCAGCATTTGGTGTTGTCAGTGTTTTGGATTTTAGTCATTCTAATAGGTGTGTGGTGGTATCTCATTGTTGTTTTAATTTGCATTTCCTTAGTAACATATGATGTTGAGCACTTTTCATGTGCTTTTTTGCCATCTCTATATCATCTGCTCAGATCTCTTGCCCGTTTTTAAATTGGGTTATTAGGGTTCCCCAGAGAAACAGAACCAATAGGATATATCTATATCTCTCTCTATATATATATATTTTTGTTTGTTATTGAGTCATTTGACAAAATTGAAATACGGACAATACATGAAAATAATGGGATTGTATCACTATTAAAAGTTGATAACTATATTGGGGTTATGTAAAAAATATCCTTTTCTTAGGAAATACACTTAGGAACATTTCTTAGAAAAAACACTTAGGAAATCAAGTGTTTGGGGTAAAGGTCCATTTATGCAATTCTCAATTAACATCACACATACATACATACACACATGGGGGAGAGAGGCAGCAAGAAGGAGAGAACATGCAAATAATAAAGCAAATTGGGGCAAATTGTTTACAAGAGGTGAATCTGGGTAAAGGATATTCAGGTGTTCTATGTTCTATTCTTAGTCTTGCAACTTTTCTATAAGTTTGAAATTATTTCCAAATAAAATGGGTTTTTTCCTAAAAAAGAAATAAAATTGGTCAAAACAAATGCATATCATTGAGAAATATCAGAACACTGGGGACAAAAACAAAATCTACTAGGTTTCCAAGGAGAAAAAGGTCACATACAAGGGCTTAGAAATCAGAAAGGCTTCACACTGAAAGCAAACAGATAATGGGACAGTGCATTCAGACTTCTCGGAAAATCTTACATAATCACGTCAACATTGAATATTGCCCTAACCCAAGTTACAATATGACTATTTTGGAAGCATGAGGAGATGGGAAAAGGGTGCACTTATGGAAGTAAAGAGCCCAATCATCAACTCCTCAAACAAGAAATCAATAGATAGTGCCTCAAATCATAGAAGCAAGATGGATGGGGCGAGGGGGAGAAAGCTGCATTTTCCCCAAAACAAACATGGTAAAAGAATTTCCTTTGTAAACTACACGCATGTATCTTAGCTTGGGCTGCTGTAACAAAATACCATAGACTGAGTGGTTTAAACAACAAAATTTATTTCTCACAGTTCTGGAGGCTGGGGGTCTGCGATCAGGGTGCCAGCAGGGCAGGTTCTGGTGACGACTCTCTTCCTGGCTTGCAGACGACCGCCTTCTCACTGTGTCCGAACATCGCTGAGAGAACTCAAGCTCTTCAGTGTTTCTTCTTAATAAGGGCCCAAATCCCATCATGGGGGCCCCGCCCTTGTGACCTCATCTAAACCTAATTACCTCCCAAAGGCCCCATCTCTGATACCATCACACTGGGGGTTAGGGCTTCAACATATGAATTTTGGGGGGACATAAACATTTATGTTTGATAAAAATAACTTAAAGCAGCAGTGATAATTCTTATCTTGTTTTATTTTTTTAAAGGAATTTTAAATAGATTAGGGGCCAGCCCCATGGCTTAGTGGTTAAGTGCGTGCGTTCTGCTACTGGCGGCCTGGGTTCGGATCCTGGGCGTGCACCGACCCACCACTTGTCTGGCCATGCTGAGGCGGCGTCCCACATACAGCAACTAGAAGGATGTGCAACTATGACATACAACTATCTACTGGGGCCTTGGGGAGAAAAAGGGAAAAAAATAAATAAATAGATTAGGTTTCATCATTAAGTATATTTGATGAATACCAAACACCAACAGCAGATTTAGGGAGCTCCTTTCTATTCTTAGGATATTTTTTTCTAAAGAAAGAATTGGAATTGAATTTTACCATTCTTATCTTTAAATCTGTTAATGTGAATGTGTTAATTAATAGTAATAGATTGTCCAAAGTTAACCCACTGTTTCAATCCTAGGGTAAACTTCCTTGTCACTGTTGTTTTAATATATTGGCAGATTTAGTTTGCCAAAGTTATTTTGGATTTCTTTATCAATGTTCAAAGTGAGTTTGATCTCTCTAAATATTTTGTGATAGAAGTATTCATTTGATCTAAATTTTCAGATGTTTAGTTGAGTTGTTATAGTTTCATCTAATAATTTTTCAAAACTCTGTCTTTTATTAGATATTGTTTATTGCTTATTTTTTCTCAATCAAGCTTTTTGAGAGCTTCATCATTTAATCAGCCTTTTCAAAGAATCTATTAATAATTTTGTTGATAATCTCTATTATATTTTTTCTATATCAGTAATTTCTTCTCTTTCCTTTCCATTTAGCTAATTTAATTAATGTGCTGTTCTGAAATATTTCAAAGTCTGTGTTTATTTCAATATTTCAATGCCCATTATGGTAGCTCCAGCCTTTCCTTCACAACTAGCTCTGTCTCCACTTCCTCTTCAGGAGCCAGAATAGCACCTTATGCACCTGTGGGAAGCACTGCCCACCTGCTCCCCACCTGATCCAGGCTGTTTGGCTCACTCCCTGGCCGTGGCCCCTCCTTCTGGGGTCAAGTGTAAATGAGTTCAGTTGTTCCAACTGTGCCTTTCTATTAAGCATCTTTGTTTTCTCATAATTATGTAACATCAAGGATAATTATTTCATTGTTAACAAAATGATTGTTTTTCAAATTGTAAAAAAACCCATGATCATGGTATGTATATCATGTAGAAAATAGGCACATATAAAAAAGAAATTGCCTTTAATCACACTCCTCTGAGACAAGCAGTTTAAATCATGATACGTTCACTGTAGTCGCAGTTGGCTAACCACCCTCCAAATGATACAAAAACCAGTAGTTACTTTTTAAGTCAGGTTTATTGAGATGTAATTTACACGAGGTAAAATTCACTCTTTTTATATCAAGTTGTGTACGTTTTGACAAACGTGTATTTGTGTACCCACCACCACAATAAAAAGCACTAGCTTTTAACATTATTTGAAACTTCTAATTATATTTACCAAAGCTTTGGAAAATGCACCCACATAATTGCCTATGGGGATGGACCAAATGACAGCAAACTACTCACTGTCCTAAAACAGGAGCATTAACGGGGAGCAAACAAGTAACAGAAGAGGTGATCCCAAAGGAAGGGGTGTGCTGGGACCAGGCTCACACTCCCAGAGGATAAAAGGAACAGAGAAAACTAGAAAGAACAATAGATGTTCAGGTGTGAGGGTCTGATTGCAGAGCCTCAATGGAGGAGACCACTAAGGGCTGAAGCAGGAAGGGAGAGATGCCCAGGGAATGGGCCTCGGGTGGGATTCGAAAGGCAGGACAGGTTCAGATGAGAAGAGACTAGGTTTCCAAGAAGGAGCACTGGAGACTGACTGAGCAAGAGAATACTGTCAACAGTAACTTGGAAAAACTGCTGCCAACTGTGGCTGACGCTGGAGAGCCAGGCAGCAGCCTAGGACAGTGTAGCCATTCTGGCTGCTGTAACAAAACACCACAGACAGCGTGGCTTATGAACAGCAGAAATTTATTGCTCACAGTTCTGGAGGCTGGAAGTCCAAGCCCAGAGCGCCAGCACTGTCGTGTCCTGGTGAGAGCCCCTCTAGGCTGCAGATGGCTGCCTTCGCGTATCCTCATGTGGCGGAAGGGACAAGCTTGCTCTCTTGGGTGTTTTCAAAGGGCACTAATCCCAATCATGAGGGTGCTGTCCTCATGAACTAATCACCTCCAAAGGCCGACCTCCTAACACCTTCACCTTGGGGGTCAGGATTTCAACAGATGAATTTGGGGGGACACAAACATTCAGACCTCAGTAGGAATCAAGTTGGAAGAAGCTATTAAAAGTTGGGAGTAGGGGCCAGCCTGGTGGTGTAGCGGTTAAGTGTGTGCGCTCTGCTTCGGAGGCCCGGGGTTCGCAGGTTCGGATCCCGGGCGTGCACCGACGCACCGCTTGTCAAGCCATGCTGTGGTGGCATCTGATATAAAGTAGAGGAAGATGGGCACGGATGTTAGCCCAGGGCCAGTCTTCATCAGCAAAAGGAGGAGGACTGGGATGGATGTTAGCTCCGGGCAGATCTTCCTCACACACACAAAAAAACGTTGGGAGTGGAGTGCCAGCCCTGATGGCCTAGTGGTTAAGTTCGGCACACTCTGTTTCGGTGGCCCAGGTTCGGTTCCCAGGCACGGAACCACACCACTTGCCTGTCAGTGGCCATGCTGTGACGGCAGCTCACATACAAGATAGAGGAAGATTGGCAACAGATGTTAGCTCAGGGCAAATTTTCCTCAGCAAACAAAAAGTTGGGAGTGGAGACATGATTCTGAGGTGCAATTGAAAGATTCCTGTGGTGGAAGTGAACTAGATGGGGGGATATAGCGGAGTCCAGTCTTGCACTGGGACTCAAAGATCCACTTCCTGGCTCCCCACTGACATCTGTGTACCACCTTGGTTTCCCATCTACCCAACAGGATTCAACCAATGCTCCTAGAAGGCCCTTCCAGCTCTCCATTCAGGAGTGGGGACAATCAGCAGCAGCAGGAAGACTCACTGATAACACTTACTGAGCCCGCACTGTACACGCGGCATTCTGAGTACCTCACACTCATCTCTGCATTCAGTCCTCAGGATAAGCACATGCAGCAGGTGCTATACTGAGGGGCTGAGAAGAGTGCCTGAGGTTGTGTGCTTAGTGACCTAGCCAGGACCTGACCCAGGCAAAGCATGCCATCGGAACCAGCACACCCCACCCTCCCTCGACTGCAGGCTACGGCAGCTGTGCAGACGAGAATCATTAGAGGGGCAGGAAGCGGAATGGACGTGCAGTTGAACACGACGTACTGAAACAAGGCAGGATTTGGTTCCAGACTATACGTCAGGAAATGAGGGTTAGGAAGAGGACAGAGGTTTCTAGAATGGGAGACTGGAGGAATGTTGGTTCTAGTGACGAAATTAAGACAGAGGATTTGGGGCCGGCCTGCTGGCATTAGGTGCAAGTGGTTAAGTGCGCGTGCTCCACTTCAGTGGCCCGGGGTTTGCAGGTTCGGATCCTGGGCATGGACCAACTCACGGCTTGTCAAGCCATGCTGTGGTGGTGTCCCATATAAAGTAGAGGAAGATGGGAATGGATGTTAGCCCAGGGCCAGTCTTCCTCAGCAAAAAAAAGAGGAGGATTGGCATCGGATGTTAGCTCAGGGCTAATCTTCCTCATACACACACAAAAAAGACAGAAGGATTTGCAACTTACAAAGGGATGTTATGGTGAAACAGAGATCATTTATTTCAGAATTATAAGGTCTATGTATTCAAAAAATTAAAAATAGAATGACCATACGTTCCAGCAATTCCACTGGGTATACACCCAAAAGAATTAGAAGCAGGGTCTCAGAGACATTTGCACACCCATGTTCAAAGCAGCATTCTTCATAACAGCTAAAACGTGGAAGCAACCAAAGTGTCCATGGATGGAGGAATGGATAAACAAAACGTGGTCTCTCCATACAATGGCATATTATTCAGCCTTAAAAACGAAGAACATTCTGACATGTGCTGCAACATGGATGAACCTTGAGGACATTAGGCTAAGTGAAAAAAGCCAGCCCCCAAAAGACAAATAGTGTATGAGTTCACGTATATGAGGTACTTAGTGTAGTTAAACTCAGAGACAGAAAGTAGAATGGTGAGTGCCAGGGGCTGGGGGAAGGGAGATGATGGGGAGTTGGTGTTTAATGGAGACAGAGTTTCAGTTTCACAAGATGAAAAGTTGTGGAGATGGATGGTGGTGATGGTTGCACAGTATTACGAATGTATTTAATACCGCTGAATCGTTCACTTAAAAATGGTTAAGATGGTAAATTTTATGTTACATGTATGTTAGGACAATAAAAAAAATGGAAAAAAAAGAAGCCTATATACTATTTGTTTGTTTGTTTTTTAATTTTATCCTTCTAGTTGCTGTATGTGGGACACGGCCTCAGCATGGCCGGAGAAGCGGTGCGTCGGTGCGCGCCCAGGATCCGAACCCGGGCCACCAGCAGCGGAGCGCACGCACTTAACAGCTAAGCCACGGGGCCGGCCCTACTATTTGTTTTTTACTTTGGTCTCGTGAAGAACCTTGGAAATAGCTAAGGCAGGTGTCATACCTACTTTGGTCAAAACTCTCTTGATTGCAAGAGAGAGAATGCAACTAAAGCAGAAAAGAAAAGTAATTAGGAAACAAACAGAAAATCCAAGGGTGGAGATAACCTGAGGGACAAGTGATCTGCACCTCAAGTGACATCATCGGGACTTTTTCCACCTGTTCATTCTCTGCTTCCTTCCAAGTTGTGGATCCTCCATTTTAGCTGAAGATAAGGGTCTCCCTGCAAGCAGGAAGGATGAACAAGAGGAGCTCCACCTTCTAGTTTTCAAACCCAGGGGGAGGCCACTTCTCCCCAGCGTCCATTTACGCCATCTTGGTAAATACCCTTCTTGAGTGTCACGCCCCAAACCTGGGCACTCACTGGGGCCACAGAGAGGACACGGCTTTGACCAAGTTGGTCAGAGTCGCACTTGCTGTAAGGAGGGTGGGCCATGACCCCAGCCCCCAGGAGCAGGATAAATGGACTGGACGGACACCATAAGACCACCACAACCCCATTTTGATTTTACAGATTGGGAAATTGGAGCTCAAAACAGCTTAATTTGTCAAAAACCACAGAGTAGCAAAATGGCTGATAATGCGAATGAGGTACGCCTTTTGTGCTCCTGATCTTTTCAGACCCTCAGTCTTTCTGGCTTTAGTTGAGCTACTTGAAGAAATTGGCTGTTTTAAACAGGAATGAATACAGCATAATTAACAGTCGTATGATAAAGAGGCTTCATTTCTAGGGAGACCGAGGGGTTCAAGCCCACTCTGCCACCTGGTGGTAGTGTGACCCTGGGTTACCAAAAAGTAGCTTAGAGTGAGTGATGAGCTAAACACTAAATGAGTCGACAGTAAAAAAATATGTAAAGCACTAAACAGAGAGCTCAACCAGCACAAGTACCCCCAGAGGTGCCACTGCGTTAACAAACGCCCATTAGATTCCTCATTCCTTCCGTCAGAAAGCCTCTCGACAAGGCAGAAGCCTGCAAGGTATCACCCGTACTCAGGATTAATCAAAGCAGGGACCCGCTTGTACTGAAGCTGGTGGGTAGAAGGCAGGAAGCCCAGGACACGGGTGTCCCCTAGGCAGAGCCCTGGACATGGGGACGTGGAATCCAGGCCTGGCAGCACCAGCGACTGTGTGATCTTTGGCAGGACGCTGCCCATCTGTTTAGTGGGGATTTGGATTAGGTGAAATCTGATGGAGTTTCCAACGTTAACGTCTATGGTGCTGTGCTGCCCAGACCCTCCTCTTCAGACTGCACAGGGCAGATGTGGGTAAACCTCACACACTATGCCTCATCGCTGCTTTCCTTGCAAGTTATGCTCTTGGTACAGCTATGCTCTGAGATTCCTACTCTCGTGAGCCTCAGAGGATCAGGCGAGCCCCAGCCTGGTGTGTAAACAAGCAGGCCCTTTTCCCTCGAGAGGACCCCAGCCCCCAGCCGGGTGAGCGAAGGGCTGGACAGAGAGCTGACTCTTAGCAGCAACTGAACTGAGAGGAGCTCTTCTCTTCATGTTTATGATGTGTTGGAAACTGGTGAGAGTTCAGATTGAGTGTGGACACTGAGGTGGAATGGAAGCTCGAGTTCATTGCTCCAATGATCACACACACACAGGTTAACTCCTCAAACAGTTTACTCAGTCACCATGTGGGTACAGAGATTTTCTTTCAAACAGAGCAGAGAGGGAAGTGTCAGCAACCGGCTTGAGCTAACACAGCTGCCCTTGACCTCCACGTGCACCAGTCAGTGGAAACAGACTCGAGCCACTCCCGGAGGCCGCTGGGCACAGAGAGCAGCAGGCTGACCCTTCTCACTAGCCCTTTACCCCTCCTCCTCCGAGAACCACAGCCGGTCCCGGATCTGACGTCGCCACTTGGCACGTTCTGCTTATACAGACAGGTTATACACAGTGGGTGTGTAACTGGCGTAGGCCCGCAGAGCTGCCGGGGCCACCAAGGCTGGGGATGAACCCACACTGCTGTGGGGACGGCGGCAGCGGGAGCAGGCCAGGGCTTCAGGGCTCCGGGCACAGGACCACTCTCTCACAAGCACGGAAGCTAACCTGCTTCCCCACCTTGTGTGAGTGTGAGCTTTTCCATAAACAATCTAATAATGGGAATGCGTTCAAACAGAATCTCAAATTACAAATGTCACCTCTGTGTGCTTCTCTTCCTGTCGTCTGACCAGCGACTGCTTCCATAGCTACGTTCTCTTTGTTGGGCACCTTTAATGACTTAGGTTTTAGATAAGTGTGGCATCCCTTGGTTTATTTAATCTTAACATTCTGAAAGTAACAGTCTCAATGACAAGATGTCAAGACTACCTGGATACAATGGGTAATAGCTGTGATCCAAGTTGCAAAGACTCCACAAAGAAAATAAAGAATTATCAGAGAGCATCACCAAATCCACAGATTTAGCCTCAGAACAAATCGACTACTTATCAAGGGACATGAATTGATGTGGCGAGAGGGTGTGTGGTGCTGGGAGGACACTTTGCAGTGTAGAGGAAAGTGTAGACATAACCTAGCCACAGTGCCTTCTTTTGCGCTGGTTATGAGATGTTACATTGCCTGCTTCTGGGCTGCAGACAGACATCATGAGATAAACAAAATTTTCTAAGATAATGAGAGTGAGAAGGGCTTTATTTCACTCTGCCAAATAAAGGGGGTCACGGAGAGGGCTGATGGCGGAATCCATTTTACTCTGCTATAGATCACATAGTACTATTACAGAGAAACCACTGCAGGTAGCTGTCACGATGCTGTATTCCAATTACGATCAAATCTCAAAATACGTACTGCATTCACCAGCTAATTCCTTAAAGACAGGAGCAGAGTGATACACAAGTTTATTAACACAGATGGCACTGCGAATGGTGCCTCCTGGAGTTACACAAAACTGAAAACCTGCATGAAGAGCTCCTTCAAAATGCAGATTGAAGTGCAAGTCCAAGGGGAAGAGAAAATACCGCTGTGTAGCCTGATAGCAATTATTTCCCTTCAACTGAGGTTTGCCAGGAGAGAATGACTGGGCGAGAGAGGATAAAGAAAGGTGACATTCTTTAGAGAGATACTTGACAAACAGCAGGGGATGGCGCTGTCAACACTGGCCTCTCTGGTAGCCCATTTCAACCTAACTTATTCTGCTTCATGAGATTCTAAGTGAAGCAACTCTGGTTTAATCTCAGAAAAGCAGATTTTCTTTCTGGCCTGGTGTTTGGGATGGGAAGTGGTGTGGAGCCTTTGAAAAGATTCTCTGTAGTAATTTTGACTACTGAAATGGAAAACCTTGTTTATGGGTTACAGACTACATGAATTATACATAATAAAAACAGAATATGCAATGAGGATATTTTAATTGCAAAGCACAATTTTTTAAAATGAGAGTACTGGGAGGTATGGTACATCATTCCTTTCTTTCTTCACTCAGTAGTGGGTTATCTTCTTTCTTGTCTGTACATATTTAACATAAATAACAATGCTTTCTTGTAAGTTGTTTGGCTAACCCAGAGGTAGCGTAAGACTTCATAAAAATTTCAGTTTCTGTTACTGAAGACGGGTTTAGTAATAACTGCAAGACCACTTGCATATGGAGCAGATGGTAACAATCTCCAGAGCCATTTACATTCGCAGCAAAACAAAACAAAAAACACAAAGAACTTTGTTACTTGTCATAATTTCTACTGAACTGTTAAAACACAAAGAGAAGATATTGATATTTAGTGTAGGAAGTCTCGACAGATGTCAGTCTATGCCCTAAGGGCACATGTACCCGTAACTGATGCTCACAATTTTGTTAAACGCTCATCATTCAACACATGGTACAGAAAACAATTGGTAAACTCAAAATATTAACTCAAGGACATTTAATAAAGGGACTATTTACAGACGTGTTCAGAATTAAGGAAACCGACCAGGCTTGGTGAAGCACCCAGAGTAGTTACCATCCTCACGTCAGGGAGAGGGAACGTCGTTAACTGGAAGCTGAGGGTCAATGGCCATGACGAGGGTGGCCCAGCGGGAGCTGCCGTCAGCCAGGAGCACAGACGCTGCCAACAGCACGGCCCGGAAGGAGGAAGGGAGTGGTGATAAACACTCCCGCCTCTCTCCTCCCGCCCCCTCATCTCTTACCAGCACCTCCCACGTTCAAACCTAAGCAGAAACCCCCCGTGAAGCCGTCCTGGGGGCCACCCTTGAGGGAGCAGAGGAAGGAGGAACAGAGGTCTGGAGAAGCAGAGGATAATCAGCACATACACAGACCCACGACACGTACAATTCCAGTCGTGCAGCTGCTACGGGTACAAGCCACCTGGAGCCCTGAGGAGACAGGGCTCTGATTCGGACGACGCAGTCTTCCAGCTGTTTTTCAAGATTCATACTTAAGTGCTATGGTTGTCATACACTTTACTCTTAAATAGATCATAACCAAAATACGTTATCATACCTTGGCTTTAAGCAGTCGTTACCTTTATAGATTTTAAAATGAGAAAAGAAACCTTTTCTATTTACCCACACATTCACCATTTCCAGAACTCATTTCCTCCTGCAGATCCAGATTCCACGTAGTATTATTTTCCTGCTGCCCAAAAACTTCCTTTAATGTTTCCTGAAAGCAGGTCTACAGGTGATAAGTTCTCCTTGATTTTGTTTTTCTGAAAAAACTTTTTGCTTTCATTTTTGAACTATGTTTTTGATGGGTAACAGAACTCTTGGTTGCAGAGGTTTTGTGTTTTTCTTTCAGGAATTTAAAGATGTGGCTCCGTCGTCTTCTAGCCTGCACAGCTTCCACCCAGGAGCCTGAGCCATCCTTGCTCTATGACCGTGTTCTCTTTTCTTCTCGAGGTGCTTTATCACTGGTTTTCATCAACTGAACTATGATGTCCATTGGCATGATTTTCTTTACATTTCTTCTGTTTTAGGTTCTTTGAGCTTCTTGAATATGTGGAGTTATACTTTTCAGCATATGTGGAAAATTTTCAGCCATTATTTATTCAAATACTTGCTTCTGCCCTTTCTCTCTCCTCTCCTTCTGGAACTCCAGTTACACGTGGATGACACCACTGTAACAGATTTCCTCGTCTCTTCTTTTTCCCCAGTCTTTTTTGCTCTGTGTATATCACTTGGATAGTTTTTATTCTTACTCTTCAAGTTCACTGATTTTTTTTCCTATGTCTAACCTGTTCTTAATTCTATCTAGATTTTTTTTAAATGTTCAAATACTGTGGGGTTTTTTTTTGTGTGTGTGTGAGGAAGATTAGCCCTCAGCTAATATCCGTGTTCATCTTCCTCTACTTTATATGTGGGACGCCTGCCACAGCATGGCTTGACAAGCAGTATGTCGGTCTGCACCCAGGATCTGAACCTGCGAACCCCGGGCTGCCGAATCGGAGCGCACGAACTTAATTGCTATGCCATTGGCCGTCCCCTCAGATACTGTGTTTTTCATCCTGAGAGGTTCCATTTGGGCTTTTCAAAATATACCTTCCACTCAGACTTCATCAAATTCATGTTTTCCTCTACTTCATATTTATAATAGCTATCTGAACATCTTTGTCTACTAATTCTAACCACTTCAGTCTTTTCTAGATCTCTTTCTATTGATTGATTTTTCTCCTGGTTACAAGTCATATTTTCCTGCTTCTTTGCCTGCCAGATGTTTCTGGATGCCAGACACTGTGGGTCCAGCATGGCTTTTAATCCAGGGTTAATTACCCTCACTAGTAAGACCATACTCTTCTGGGAATTCTACCTGATGCCCCGTGTGCTAAGTTGTTTCCACTCTGGCTGGTGGGAACATGAACTGTTGTTCCCAGCCCTGCACTGAGTTCCAGGAATCGTTCAGCCTCCTGCTCCCCAGCGCTACTTTTCCTGGTCTCAGGAAGTTTCCTTCACACACATGCAAATCAGGACTCAGCTCAAGAGGACTCCCTGTAGATTCTGAAGCCCTCGGTCTGGGCAGCTCCTTCCTCTCCAGGACTTTCCCTGCACATTCTAGCTACTGTGGCCTCCCCAAATGCCAAATCAGCAATTCTCTTCAATTCAGCAAGACCCCGGTTGTTCCCTTCCCTGAAGTGCAGCCTGGAAATGGCTGGACAATCGTAGGGCTCAACTCACTCTATCCACCTTCTTCCAGGGATCAAAACCTGTGCTTGTTATCTGTCTAAAAACCATTATTTCATATATATTGTAGTTTCTAGCTGATTAAGGCAGGAGAGTTAATCTGGTCCTTTTTATACCACCACGGCAGAAAGCAGAAGTCTTCACATTTAAAACACATCTACCATTTAAAAACCTTTATAAAAATTTATATACAATGAACACAATTTCTTTATAAATGTATAGGATCATGCTTATGAAATTCTTGAAATTACTAGTACTCCTCAGTGAAATCTCTAATATACAGCATTCATGTTTTCTTTGTGTACATACTCTCTAGTACACTGTCATCCTTTCTCTATGAAATCTTTCATCACATTATGAGAACAGTTTTCCTCTGCTTAGGTCTTCTAAATATTTAATGAACTGTCACTTTTTACTAAAAGGTTCTGTGCTACTACAATATTGATAAGACTTCCATATTGATGAGTCATCCACGTGTCATAAGTTGCGTCTTCTGGGAGAAAGCTTTCCTATACGGTCTACTTTTTAAAAAGCTCTTTCCTTTCTGAATTCTGTCTAGGGAAACTTGCCTCCACAATGACAATTTTTTCAACAGTCACTGCACAGGGTTTCTCTCCTGTGTGTCAGGGCAGGAAGGCATGGCAGCTGACAGCAGGCTTCCCATACCTGCTGCACTTGCATGGCTTCTACACTGCGTGATTTCTCTGATGGATCGCAAGCTGTGACTTCCTGTTAAACGTGGTCCCACATTCAGGGCATCCATAGTATTTATCTCCTGTGTGGATTCTCTGATGCCTCATAAGGTGTGACTTTCTAGTGAAAGACTTCCCACATTCCCCACATTTATAGGGTCTCTCTCCCGTGTGAATCCTCTGATGTATAATGAGCTGTGCCTTCTCAAAGAAAGCTTTGGCACAATCACTGCATCCGTAGGTTTTCTCTCCTGTATGATTCCTCTGATGCTTAATGAGCTGCACTTTCTGAACAAAGGCTTTCCCACACTCACTGCATTCATAGGGCTTCTCCCCTGTATGAATTCTCTGATGCCTAAGAAGCTGTGGCTTCCAGGCAAAAGCTTTCCTACATTCACTACATTCAAAGGGTTTTTCTCCAGTATGGGTTCTCTGATGATGAATGAGGCTTGACTTCTCACTGAAGGTCTTCCCACATTCACTGCATTCATAGGGTTTCTCCCCTGTGTGTGTCCTCTGATGGGATATCAGGCTTGACTTCTGGGTGAAGGCTTTCCCACATTCACTGCATTCATAAGGTTTCTCTCCAGTGTGAGTTCTTTGATGTGTTAGGAGCTGTGACTTCCCAAAGAAGGTTTTCCCACATTCAACACATCCATAGGGTTTCTCTCCTAAATGGATTTTCTGATGTCTAATTAGCTCCGACTTCTTAAAGAAGGCTTCTTCACAATCACTGCATTGATAGTTCTTCTCTCCTGTATGAGTTATTTGATGTTTAATAAGTTGTGGTTTTCTGATGAAGGCTTCACCACACTCATTGCATTCATAGGGTTTCTCTCCTGTGTGAATCCTCTGATGCCTAATGAGGAGTGAGTTCCTGCTGAAGGCTTTTTTACACTCACTACACGCATAAGGTTTCTTCCCCGTGTGAGTCCTCTGATGAGTGACAAGCTGCGACTTCCAGAAGAAGGCTTTTCCACAATCACCACATTCATAGGGTTTCTCTCCTGTGTGCATTCTCTGATGTGTAATGAGCTTTAATTTCTGAGAGAAAGCTTTCCCGCAGTCACTGCAGCCATAGGGTTTCTCTATCGTGTGAGTTATCTGGTGTCTTTTAAGCTGTGACTTCCTGCTGAAGGCTTTCTCACATTCGCTGCATCCGTAGGGCTTCTCTCCTGTGTGAATTCTCTGATGTAAAATGAGCAGTGACTTCCTACTGAAAGCTTTTTGACACTCACCACACCCATATGGCTTTTCTCCTGAATGAGTCCTTTGGTGAATAGTGAGCAAGGACTTCTGGGAGAAGGCTTTCCCACATTCACTGCATCCATAGGGCTTCTCCCCCGTGTGAGTTCTCTGATGTATAATGAGCTGTGACTTCTTGTTAAAAACTTTGCCACATTCCATGCATAAACAGACTCCTGTTTGTGTTATCTGGTTTGTAATGAGCCACGACTCCTTACTGCTGGCTTTTCTACATTTGTTGTAATCACAGTATTTTATTCCACTGTGGGGTCTATCTGGTTTGATATAGACTAATAATTTCTTATTGAGCTCATCACGTTTCTTTCTTCCACAGTTATTTTTTGGAATAAGAAAATCAAAAGGATGTTTCAAACTTTTTTCACCTGTGCCACATTTATGGAGTCTCATTCCTAAATGAACAAAGTTAGTGCTTGAATGAAATATTTTCCCAAAAACATCATATTCATGGCCTCTCTCCATACTTTTAAGTTTGTCTTGATTATCTTGGTGCCACATTTTGAGATTATTATCTAGCCAGACTTCTTCTAAAAAGGAAAAAATGAACTATACTGTGTAAATCCCTCAATGATTATGCTTATTGAATAAAATTTCTGAAATGGAGCCTAGGATCTCAGTCAAAAAAATCTCCCAAATACAATGTCTACTTATTGGGCATTGAAAATTTTAACAGAAATGAAAACAGATTTTAAAATTACAAATGTAGATAAACATGAACTTTTAAATAAGGAAAGATGAAATATACTCAAGGAACAGTGATGGTCTTCTCCATAAAAGAGACTGGAGCAATTTCCAATCAAATACTGGGGTGACTGATTACTTATTAACAACAATCTAGTGGTTATCTACTACGTGTCCAGAGTCTGATCTAGCCTGATCTCTAGATCAGAGAAGAAGACACGCAGGTGCCCCACCATCAGAGGGCTTACAGTGCAGTGAAGACAGAGACTAACCAGCACACAAAGGAACAAGACCAGCACACTGCTGAGCGCTATCAAGGAAGAAGCACCAACTAGGATGCAGAGTAAATGCAGGATATCAACCTGCCATCTGAAAGATGAGAAACATTAGTTTTCGGTACTATCATTACATTTAAAAAACATCTCATTCAAGATCATCACCTGAAGCACTGAAATCAGTAACTTCCCCATCATTAGAGCTACTTTTTGGAATTACCTGAGGGTTCTCCAGAGCTCAGCATCAACTTGACATTTTAACTGAATTTAGAATCTATATGTAATGCTATCAATGGACATTATTCCAAACCACAAGAATTCTTTGTATAACGTTAGGACAGATTTTTTTCTTACCCTGTAAGTACATTTGTTTGTGATTTCCACAATATGACCATTTATGGATATTTTACAATGATCTTTTAAAGGTGTGTTCACTTTATGATGATACTCTTTACTAGCAATTGTGGGGTAATACTCCTGAGAAGTTCTCTGCAAGATGAAAGATTTGGCAAGATCTCAAATTTAAGGCAACTATTCCTTTTCTGCAGGATAATTTTTTTGGGGGAAAAAAAGCCTCATCTAATTCTCAGACATATCAGAATTTCAGAGGAAGAACTGCCAGAGCTGCTGATACAGAGGAAGATGAAAGGATTCAGTGTGTTGAACTACGTGAGTGGAGAGGACCGTTCTATTCATTGAGATGAAAATGACTGTGGAGAGAAGTGTGGAGATTAAATGCCAGAGTCATATGTAGACATAAAAGATTTGAGACTCACCCAAAGAGTTTACAAAAAATTGTTTCACGAAATGTGAGAGTAAATAAAATAAATATTTTAAATTAAAATCAATTCAAGAAATAAGATTAAGATATATATCCAAATTAATATCTTAAATGATATAAAACAATATTGAAGTAGTTTAACTGTATCAAAGTCTTTAAGAAAAAAAAAAATCATGATTTTGGAGAACAAGTGGACCATCCTTCACGGTGTATCTTAGGCAGGGGACAGGTGTATTGGAGAACAAGTGGACCACCCTTCACGGTCTATCTCAGGCAGGGGACAGATGCATTGGGAACAAGTGGACCGTCCTTCACGGTGTATCTCAAGCAGGGGACAGGTGCATTGGGAACAAGTGGACCATCCTTCACAGTGTATCTCAGGCAGGGGACAGGTGCTTTGGGAACAAGTGGACCATCCTTCACAGTGTATCTCAGGCAGGGGACAGGAGCATTGGGAACAAGTGGACTGTCCTTCATGGTGTATCTTAGGCAGGGGACAGGTGCATTGGGAACAAGTGGACCATCCTTCACGGTGTGTCTTAGGTAGGGCCAGGTGTATCCCCACCTCTCTGTTCCTGTTACACTCTAGTCTGTTCTGCCCTCATTTCACTCTCTTTTTCAAACTGATATTTCTACTTGCAGTCTTGCTCCCTCCCAATTCTAGTCTCCAGACAGGAGCCAGGAATCTAGAAAATGTTATCAGGCCTTTTTACCCCCTTGCTTAAAAACCCTTTGATAAATTCACACTTCACCGTGGCTTGCATGCCCTAGCCTGCCTTCTCGACTCCCTCTCTCAACACTCTTGCTCACTGCCCTCAGCCACACTGGATTCCCTACCCTTCCTTTCATCCCAAAGGCCTTTCTGCTGACGACCTTTGTGCCTGCTGTTCTTTCTATGTGACATGCTATTCCCAGCTTCCAGCATGCCTAGCTCATTTAAAGCTAAACATCATCTTAGGGCACACTAACAAATACCCTGTTCTTCATGGTACCTACCAAACAGGTAACCATCCGACTTCTGTCTCTCCCACTAGAATGGAAGCCCGAGGGCAGGGAACAGGCTTATATTTTTCACTGAGGAACCTCCACTACATGGCACCTAACCAGCCCTCAATCCCTGTAGGATAAATACTGTTCACTTATCACTTAACTTCTAAAGCAGTCCCTTTCTGTATCACTAACCTTGATAATTAACTTTGCAATTTAACACAAATGTTTCAAGTTCAAATACTGAATTATTGAATATTTTATAGTTTTATATTTTCTTCTACATTTGAAATTCTCTGGTCCTGCAAGGTTATTTCATGACTCTTATTCTCTCTCATTCCACATAATAGCAGTGGTTCTAAACTAATGGTTCTAAACTAAAACAGCTCTTCCAGACTACAGCTACCCAGAGCTCAAAATCCATGTGAATGGTGCCTAGACATCTATAATCTGAAATATTTCCCAAGGAAAGCTGACACACTTGCTTAAATGAAAAGCTTTGTACTAAAGAAATATTTGATAAATAAGAAAGATCCTGCATTACCTGGGCCCATACAACCAATTAATGAAATATTTAATAATTACACACCATAAATTTCATAAAGAACAAGCAAAATAAGTTACCTGCCATCTTTCTATGTGGGGAAGAACCTTAAGACCTAACCAGTTAAGGAATTCCCGATATTGTCTGATCAGGCCTGGGTTCCTACAGAACAATGCCAACTGGGGAGAGATCTCAGAAAAGGCTGAGTGAAGGAACATTCACTGGAGGTGGAAAAAGAGCTCAAACTGAAGAGAGGGACAGTGTCTACACAGGGAAAGCATACTATAACCAAAGGCTCATGTGCAGAGAAAAACCTACGACAGACCTGAAGAAGAAACTAGTTCAAGTGGAATTAACCACGACCTTGGGCACAGGAAAAAAGTGGGTAGATAAGATGTTGCCATACCATGAGGTTCTTCAATGTAAATGGAGTTAAAATATCACAGAGCAGGTGGCAGGGGTCTTACACCCGGCAGACTATCTGATGGGATAAATGAGAAGCCTGAGAGGCACCACAAGGATGCACTGGAGACTGAATGCAAAGTTCTCAGTCTGCACAGAGGCAGGGAAGAGACAGAACCTCTCACCTGTAAGGTATTTGATTTTTATTCTCTATCCATGGATTCACCTTCTATTCTCTGTAGGTTTAAAACAGAAATCTGACAAATTAGAGGGAGGAAAAAAATAAATTAAAGGAAACTCAAAAGTAATCAGTGTCACCTAAAATGAGCAAAATTTATGAATTCTTAAAGAGGAGGAAAGAAGCCTACCTCTCCAGGTTGGACTGGGGCAGGAGAAACAGAAAAGGAGACTGAGGAAGCTAAGAAGAACCACCTTATCCAAGAAAGCAAGGTCCTAAATGACTGGCCATCAACCTGTGCCATCGTAGAGGCAAGAGCGGGCGTATTTCACCATCAGCTCCACACAGAGGGGATGCACCCTGACACGGGGAACAGGACCCAGAGTACAGTAAAAATCACAACGAGCTCATGTCACCAGTCTTGAGGGGACTCTAAAGATTTAGGAACTTTAAACACAGTTTTATAAATAACATTTCAAAAGTGCCAACCCACCGTCAGAAACCTGAGATTTAACTTTCCCCGTGTGCCTCACTCCTGATCACTTCTCACCTGGAAAGTTCTGACTTAGGGTTTCTTCACCCATTATCCATGGCCCTTTTTGCTCCAGCTTCAAAACTGCATCAGGTTTGAAAATTTGATAACCTGTTAATTGAAAATACAGAGGACTTGGACCCAGTTGCTTAGGCTGAGGGACTCTTAAACATGAAGCATATTTTACTACAAAGGCTATAAAACAAAGCAAGTGAATAAAAGTCTTTCAATTGGGTATAGAAATCAAAGAATCTTTGACATCTGAAACTTAAATCTAAAATCGGTCAACATCTTAGAGGCCCTCAGTTACCGGCACACTCTGTTACATAAGAACGTCCTTACCCAAGAACACCAGGTTGCGGTAGTTCTCCCGCATCACGTCTCTGTACAGGTTCTTTTGAGCAGGGTCTAGTAGCTGCCACTCCTCCAACGTGAAGTCCACAGCCACGTCCTCAAACGATATCTAGAAAAGCACAACCCTGTTAAGTTTGAGCTGGTTCTCATTGTGGAATACACACTCTTCTCTGGAGTGGTAGGTGGCCTCGAAGTCGGCCCAATGCTCTCTAACTCCTGGTGTTCACGCTTTCGTGTAGTCCTCCCCTCTTAAATCAGGCTGGGCTTACTGACTCACTTCCCCTGAACAGAATGGGGCAGAGGTGAGGGGTGTCACTTTTTTTTTTTTTTTAATTTTATTTATTTATTTTTCCCCCAAAGCCCCAGTAGATAGTTGCATGTCATAGTTGCACATCCTTCTAGTTGCTGTATGTGGGACGCAGCCTCAGCATGGCCGGACAAGCGGTGCGACGGTGCACGCCCGGGATCCGAACCCGGGCCGCCAGCAGCGGAGCGTGCGCACTTAACCGCTAAGCCACGGGGCCAGCCCAAGGGGGGGGGGGAGTGTCACTTTTAAGAGTAGGTTATAAAAGGCTGGGACTTCCCTCTTGGGAACCCTTCACGCAAAAGGCAAAAGAACTAGCTGCTGTGCTGGGAGGCAGCCCTGTGGAGACGCCCATGAGGCAAGGCACTGAGGCCTGCCAACCCCCACGTGAGTGAGGGCGGAAAGGGACCACCTCCCCACTGCACCCTGAGGTGACCACGGCCTTCTCAACATCTTTTTTTTTTTTTGGTGAGGAAGATCAGCCCTGAGCTAACATCCATGCCAATCTTCCTCTTTTTGCTGAGGAAGATCGGCTCTGAGCTAGCATCTATTGCCAATCCTCCTCCTTTTTTCCCCTTTTTCTCCCCAAAGCCCCAGTAGATAGTTGTATGTCATAGTTGCACATCCTGCTAGTTGCTGTATGTGGGACGCGGCCTCAGCATGGCCGGAGAAGTAGTGCGTTGGTGCGCGCCCGGGATCTGAGCCCGGGCCGCCAGTAGCGGAGCGCGCGCACTTAACTGCTAAGCCATGGGGCCAGCCCCTCAACATCTTGATTACGGGGTCGTGTGAGACCCTGAATCAGAACCACATGGGCAAGCAGCTGGCAGATTCCTAACCCACAAAAACTGTGAGATAAACGTTTGTGTTTTCAGCCACTGAGGTTTGGGGTAATTTGTTATATAGCAATGGATAACTAATATAATATCCTAATCTTGCATTACACTTTGAGAGAGAAACAAAAACGTTATTAAAATATTTATCATTATGAATTCATTCATCTATCCACCCATCTATCCACTGAATAAGAAATTGGAATTAGAGAAGGAAGTGCCCCTGGTATTTGGGAACAATTCTTAGCTGAGCAGGGTAAGACCTTCGGCATGCCCGGCCTCTACCTGCTAAATGACAGCAATATTTCTCAGTCACTGTCAAAACCAAAACCACATCACCTCCCTCCGGGGTGGTTCTGCTCCCAAGTTGGGACAACTAGCTAGCTCTAGAACACAGATATTGAGCAATTAAGGTTCTCGGAACTGTAACAGATCCCAGAAATACAAAGATGAGTAGAAAAAAATCATGTTCTCAAATACTTTTCAGTCTTTCCAGGCCAGAGGCAATAAGGTGTTACAGAGGCCACAAAACAAGTGCGTACAGGGTCCAGGGGCAAAAGGCAAAGGAACCAGAGCCCCAAAAACGATTTGGAGAACAATATGCTGCAGGACGCACGCTGCCTGATTTCAAGACTTCCTACAAGGCACGGTATTCAAGACAAAGTGGCATTAGTGAAAAGATAAATACGTAGGTGAATGGAACAGAATAGAGAGCCTAGAAATAGACCCCTACAAATATGCTCAGGTGATTTTTGACAAAAGTACAAAAGCAATTCCTTGGAGAAAGGAGTCTTTTCAACAAATGATGCTGGAACAAGTGTATACCCATAAGCAAAAAATAAACCTCAACACATACCTCATACCTTGCTTAAAAATTAACCTGAAATGGATCACAGACCTAAATGTAAAACATAAAACTATAAAGCTTCTAGGAGAAAACCTGCATGAACCTGGGTTTGGCAATGAGTTTTCAGATAAAACCGAACACGTGATCAATTTAAGAAAAAAATTAATAAATTGGACTTTTTCAAAATTAAAATTTTTTTCAGGGTGAGGGAACATTAAGAGAAAGAAAAGACAAGGCACACACTATGAGAAAATATTTGCAAATCTGAGAAAGCACCTGTATCCAGAATATATAAAGAACTCTTAAAACTCAACAATAAGAAGATAAACCACACCATTAAAAAATGGGCAAAAGATCTTAATACACATTTCACCAAAGAAGATGTATAGATGGAAAATGAACGTGTGAAAAGATGTTCAGCAGTATTTGTCAACAGGGAAATGGAATTAAACTTATAATGATACACTATTACATACCTACAAGAATGGCTAAAATTAAAAAGAAAAACTGACAAAGAGGATGCAGAGCAACAGCAACTCTCATTCATTGATGGTGGGAATGCAAAACGGTACGTGACTTTGGAAGACAAATTTGGCAGCTTCTCATAAAGCGGAACATAGACCTACCTATGACCCAGCAATCCCACTCCTGGATATTTACCTAAGTAAACTGAGAACTTACGCTTACCTGAGAAATTATGCTCAAATCTATATGCAGATGAACACAACTGCTAAAAACTGGAAGCAGCCAAGGTGTCCTTCAAAAGTGAATGGATAAGCAAACGGGTGCGTCTCTACAATGGGATAGTACCCAGTGATAACCACTCAGCAACAAAAACAACAAACTGACACGAACAACATGGACGCACCTCGAAGATATGAGAGAGAGAAGCCAGGATCGAAAGGTCATATGCTTATAACTCCCTTGTATGACATTCTGGGAAAGGCAAAGCTGTAGTGACAGAGAATAGGTCAGCCGTCAGGGGTTAGGGACGAGGGAAGGCGAGACTCAGGGAGCTTGTTTGGAGATGGAACTGTTCCGAGTCCTGCCTGTGATGTTAATCACATGAATTTACACACGTCTTAAAACCCATACAAGGGGGGCTGGCCCCGTGGTGTAGCGGTTAAGTGCGTGCATTCCGCTGCTGGTGGCCCGGGTTCGGATCCCGGGCATCGCACCGATGCACCACTTGTCAGGCCATGCTGTGGTGGCGTCCCATATAAAATGCAGGAAGATAGGCACAGATGTTGGCCCAGGGCCAGTCTTCCTCAGCAAAAAAAGAGGAGGATTGGCATGGATGTTAGCTCAGGGCTGATCTTCCTCAAAAAAATAAAATAAAATAAAATCCATATGAGGAGTCCAGCTCCTAGTTAACAAGGATTTTTCAGACCCAACCACAGGTAATCACAAAGGCTGTACCTGGCAGGCCTCACGGGGGAAGCCGCCCTCCCCACAGACTTGGTGCATGGCCTGTGCACCGGAGGCTCCGAAGGACTATTATTCTGGCCCCAATTACTGAATGTGCCGTTGGTATTGACATATTGTCTATGAACACCCCTGTGAGCCTTTGCCCCCAAGCCCTGACGGGAACTGCCACAATCAGGGCCATTATAGAGGGGCATATAGAAGACTGTGCACCTACGTGCCTCATGGGCCACAGCTAATACCACAGACAAGCCTCAGACTGGCATAAAAAACGAGCCCCTCTGTAGGGATGAGGCACTTGGATAAAATTAGTTCTGCTCCTAATAAGCTTGTTGTTACCCATGTGAATGCTCACCAAAAAGGCCCCTCTGCTGACCAAGGAAACAAAGTCAGCCGAGCACGCCTGTCAGCTACACATGGAGACCAGAACTGCCTCCACCCAGAGCAAGCAGCTATGCAACTGGACACCTCTTGCGTCCACGAGAGGATGGTCCGTGGAGATCAGATACTGTCCTAGATTGGGCCTACGCACATGTGCTGCCACTGTCATCAGAAGATGCTGAAACAGCCTGGGAAAGCTGTCTGGCCTTCTAGACACTGGCCACGGCTAAAATTACTGCCCAGGGACAGGTTCCCCTGCCAAGAGGCCAGGACGTTCTTGACAGGTGGATTTCACTGGGCTTCTTGTCCTGTCCAGATGGTTTTGCTGCACCATGACTGCAGCTGACACTTTCTTGGGGTTTGGCATAGCCATCTCCGGGGTTCCACCAACTCGGGCCACAGAGTCCAGGCCTCCAAGACCACACTTGCTTCCTGTTCAGGTTTCCTGAATTCACTGCATCTGGTAACAGCCCCAGGTTTGCCATAGGGCTGAGAGAGTGTTTTAATGGGCAGTTAAGGACAGACTTAAGTGGCCGATGGGAGGGGTCAAGATAACCCAGCCTGGATTACACAGCTCAGAAGAGCAGCCTGAGGCCCCCTGCAGCAGTTCCCCAAAAGGCACTTCTCACTGGGGTCCCAGTGAGAAGACACACTGTCTTCAATTATATGTCCTCCTTTTACAGTCACTGAACCTCAGCTCCACGGGGGACACTATGAGAGCCTTCCATCCCCTAGGACTCCTTCCTGAAGACTCAATGAATGGGAGATTACATAAAGCCATTTTAAAATCTTTTGAAAATTCAGGAGTTTTTGCTAACCAATTCTTAAACATGATGTGTTTTTCTGGTTGTTATATAAAAATATCTGTCCCTCTTGCATACAATCTTTCCAGACAAAGGGTCTGGATGAAAACAGATGATTTTTTTTTAAAGTTTTGATTACTAAATGGGACAAACTGATAACAACAGAAAAAGAAAAGAAAACCCAGCACCTTGGGAGGATGGGGGAGGGGGAGACATTAATGATCTTTGTTCTTCAGACCTGCTCCTGAAGCTTTCCCCTCCTCCTGGAAAAAACCAAAAAGCAGAAGAAACAACCCCAGCTCTGCTGCCTTTCCAGGCTCCTGTGATCGCTCTGGATTTAGACTGACTGCTGAGCCAACAAAGCACCTTCCCCACAGGCCGACTCTGGGACAGCAGAGGGACTTCCCGACGGGCCACCAAGGGACAGCAGAGGGACTTCCCCACGGGCCAACTGCAGGACAGTAGAGGGGCCTCCTGACAGGCCCACCAAGGGACAGCAGAGGAACTTCCCAATAGGCCGACTCTGGGACAGCAGAGGAACCTTCCCGACGGGCCCACCGCAGGACAGCAGAGGGGCCTCCTGACGGGCCCACCGAGGGACAGCAGAGGGGCCTCCCGACGGGCCCACCGAGGGACAGCAGAGGATGGCCTCAGCTCCTACACTTTCCAGGCAGAAGATCCCAGATGTTGTCCCCATCTAAGAAAGTGTGGACTAATAAGCTGAGGTCGTGAACAAAAAATGGTTTGGAACTAACTGGCCAGGCAGTCCCTCTACAACCAAGGACGAAACTAAATTACTCAGACTGGATTAAAACACCGGGGCAACAGGGCCACAATGGAAAGCCATGCTGGGGCCCTGTTAACCCAATTGCCTGATTCAAGTCTGCCTGGGTGCCCTAACTCTGTCAGTTCTTTGTTTCTAGGAGGACCGCACATGCCCTCTGGGACTGCACTTCTGATGTGTGTACCCCAACAACCATCGTGACACTGTCTCACCCTGGAAGGCGTCGAGGCCAGTTTCCACTTACTGGCCAGAGCTGTGCTGTGCCTAATCGACGCCTTGTGCCAGGCCAAAAAGATTCATATAGAAACCTGAGAAGCCTCCTAATGGGCTGAGGAATCTTTTCCTGACTTGGAAACTGTCGAGACCACATTCAGTCCTGCAGGCAGGCCTGATCACCCCGCGTGGAGTGGTCTCATCAGGGCCCTGTCCGCTGCTGCCTCAGATTAATTACCTGGCTCCTGTCACAGCCCCTCAAGTCTGACCTGTTCGAGTCCATGATGGGGTAGCCTGCTCCTCGCAAAGGTCTTGAAAGATAAGGGGTGGAGTTGAGGAGTCTGGCTCCTGGTTAGCTGCCCTCCCCACACTGGACCTGGGACACCTGTGCCCCGCAGGCTCTGAAGAAGCTGCAGTCAAGGACTCGGGCCCCCTGGCCAGTCCTGATCTTGCGCACCCCAGGTCTCTTTATCTGAGGCCTTTGGCAGAGAGCTTTCTCAGATGCCTCTGCCAAGACCTCCTTACGGGGGGCAGAAGGGAACCCTGAAGACACTTTCCCCACTCTGACTCAGAACCCAGTACTCCTGGCCCTTCCCCCCATCCTGACCCCAGGGACCATACAACTGCCAGAGCCTCATTCCTCGTGTTCCCTGGGCAGTGAACAACCCCCACGTCCATGCTGATCTACCTGACCCTTGACCAGTATGCTCCTCCATGGGGAACCGCAACAGGGGTCGGCATTCTTGATGGTACCATTGCAGCAAACAATTCAGGCTCCACTGTGACTTTCACTTTGGCTGTTGCTTTAATCAGCTACTCTGACACCTGGCAGCTCAGCTCTCTCAGCTCAGCTGAGCTCGACATAGCACTTGACATCAAAAAAGGGGAAGTCAATGTTGCCGCATACCAGTTTAAACAATAAAATTTTTAAAAGAAAGGAAAGAACAGAGGGAGGGAAGGAGAGAAGAGAGGTTAGCTGGGTGGATAGGAATTGCTCTGAAAGGTGCAGTCCTTTTCTTCAGCCAAGATAGTAAGGAAATAGAGCTTAGGACTAGAAGTAATAGGAACAAAAGGCAGATACCCTCATGCCCAGCTTTTGCCAACAGAAGCAAAAACATTCCACCTAAAATGCACCAAAATTCCAACTGACAGGATGGTTATGGGGGCCATTTGAAGGTTTTGTAATGATCAATCCAGGCCCACTTGTCCCCATCCTAACTAACTGTGTGTTCTGAGTTCTCCCTTAGCTTACACCGAGGAATTTGGTAAGCAGCAGCTCGAGGAAATATGTTCATTTATTGCAGGGCTTATGTATTACAGTGTTGCTATTTAGGACTTTGTCCACTATATCATCTACATAAATAGCTATCAAAATGTTTTCTTGATATGCAGTTGTCAGGAAATGTTTGCTTTGCCTGAGCAACTGGTCTGCTTTCTGACAGAGGAACCCCTGTGACTATTCCTGTTTCCCTTTCTGATACGTGTTCTGGGGACACCTGGGGAAGCTCACAGCTCCTCTCCAACAGTGAAGGAGGACCTCATTTCTTATCTCTCTGGCTTCCACTTTAAGGCTCTTGCATGATTCTATAATACACTCGGTGCTTCTTTTGACATCCTTCCCAAGTTTCTATTTTCTCTGATTATGACTTAAATGTATTTAGACCTTTCCTGTTGGTTGCAGGCATTCTCTAAGCCTTGTCACATCCACGGAAGAAAACTGCTGGAGGGTAAACAAATAACTCACCTGTGAGGTGATCATTTTCTGCTGCTCTTGGGAAATCTGTTCTGTGACTTCCCTCTGTCCTGAGGCTCTGGACAAAGGCCTCTGGCCAACGCTCTTTAAACTGAGAAGGCACCCCCAGTCCTGAGGCCTCTTCTTCCTTATCTCCCACGAGTTATCTTGTTCCCGAGAGCCACAGCCTGGAGATGCAGTGGGAATTGTATTTTAGATGATGTAACTAATTTGGGAACTTAAATCTTGGTTCTCTTCTGGGAACTTAGACGAGTTGTTTGCTAGACTCAAATCAGGCCTAGCGGGTGAGAAGCAGGATGGAATGTCAGCTGCGGGCACGTCTCCGTTGAGCCTGACTCTATCTGGGCCAGCTCTGCTCCCACAGTGCACTCTGCAGCCCTGGTCCCCACCTGTAACTGCCAGACTGAAGCCACTCGCCTCACTGGTTCAACCACACACTCCCAGGGGAGCACCACCACACCACACTGCTCTGCAGACACATCACCAAAGACTGGAAATACAGTCCTGGCTCACTCACTCTGCAGCAACATTTCCTGGGGGCACTTAAATGAAATTACTTGCTATAGAGTAAAATGCAACTCATTTCTATGCAGGATGGTTAAGAGAAAAACGCTTTTAGATCAAGATGGTCAAGTAGCCTGGGGTGCTGGCTCTCTACTCCAAAACGAGCCCTGGAGCAAGAGGAAAGCACAGATCAGAGGAACTACAGAAACAGCACCAAGAAGAGGAGCAGACGCTGGGGGAGACTAAGGCTGTGGTGAAGCTGAGTGCTCGCAGGCGGGTTTGCCACGAGCAGGGCGGCCACAGCCTAGAGCTTACGGCAGGAGAAGAGAGGCCCAAGGAAACCTTTCATGTTGCTTCTTCCTCAGCTCAGGTTGGGAGGAATACTGCCCGCCCCTCCCCTCAGAATCAGCAGGAACAGCCCAGGCCACGGGTTCCCAAGGGGAAACCGAGGCAGATCTAAATCTCTGCTGAGTTAAGGAATCACGGACATGGCAAGGACTGCCTTTGGGCATTTACTCACCTCCCACCTCCCCTCTGCACCCCAAGGACACTGCTGCACAGCCTGCTTCCTTCTGAGGGCCTCTGATCCCTGACCGGAGGAGCTGCTTGGAGGGGTGGTGGGACAGGGGGCTGTCCCAGTGGGTCTGTCCGTAAGGGCCACACTGTTGGCCCTGGGGCCCCTTCCCTCCCCTTTGCTTCAAAGTCCTGGCCTCAGCCCTCCCCGGATGCAAATTACCAGAGTGTGCAGGATAGTATCCAACACCTTTAGGTGAATATGAGCTCAGAGGCCCGCAGGGCAAATGCAAATTAAAAATAAGAAAAAAACATTAATTCTCTCTCAGGCAAAAAGGGGAAAGAGACTCCCCTGACCCCTATTCAAAGAGCATTTACTTTAGAAAACCTATAACTGTAAATTATTTCTCTGCCCTTTGAGATGTATATAAATCTTTTCTAAAGCTAAATAAGCCTTGTCCAGTTTAACAACCCAAGAATGTCCTTCTTAAGGACCTGGGAGCGCTTTGAAATCACCAGAAGACGTGCCCCCTTCTCCCAGTCTGTGGGAGGGCAGAGCCCAACCAGCCAGCCTTGGGCACCTGGCTCCAAGTTGTAAAACCACCTCTGTCATAAAGATATGAGGAGTCTATTTTTCCTTTGGACAAAGGCAATCAGACACCACAGATGGCCACCCTGATCTCCAGGTCAATTCAGGATGAACCAAGTGTGACACGTGATCATTTGTCCTGAGACCACGTGTGTAATGGGTTGCGTCTGCCTGGCTATAGAGCAGGGTGAGATTTCTTCCTGTCTTTACGATCTCTTTAGCGGATCGCCTGCAATGCTCATCACATTCCGGCTTAATTTTATTCAATAATAAAACTATTTTTCTTTCTCTTCTGCTTTTGCAGAGAGGTTTTCTGGGTTGGCAGATTTTGATTTTAGTTATTTCCCCAACAAGCCATATAACCAGATAACTGAGTACAACCACTATTTTAAAAACTTCTTAAAGGATCACAAAATGCATAGCAGATACAGTCAGGCAGAATTACTAGACGAGATGGACCAAGATTTAAGATAAGCAAAAAATAAACAAAAAATACTACGTCCTGATGCATACAAATACACTTTAAATTTCTTCATAGCTCATGATCAGGTCACTTACATTCAGTTGGATATGGAATCAGAGCAAAGGACTTCACAGGCACGGGGTCACACCGGGGTGTTATTTCCTTCATAAGAATACACCTGAAAAGAAATGTCTAAAAAACACAGTACCCAGTAAACATGGGGACCGGAGGGACAAATTCCACCTTTCATAGCAACCCCGCCAATCGAGATTTGTCTGTTGCTTGTGGTCTCCCCCTGTGGTCCGGGCACGGTTGCTGAGCACCTCCTAAGTTCCTGGTGCTCCGGGCTGTCTCCACATGCTGATAGGCTATTAGGAAGACCAAAAATGGTGGACAGGTCAGTGGGCACCATTCCAGAACATAAAGTGAGCAAGGAGAGAATGTGATACCTGTGAAGACTTAGAGCAAGAGCTCTCTGTTTGGAGGCTCTGTTCTATCAAACAACGGGGGAGAGTGCGGTGCCTTCAATGTCCCGCTGGATACAGAGAAAGACAGATGGAAGTCTCCAGTCATCTCCCACAAATGAGGGAACACAGCTATACCTGGGTGTCAGCAAACTGCCAGGTTCTGCCCCAGGGCAGCTAATAAGAGTGCAGCCAGGACAGCAGCTCCTTGAAGGCAGTTACTACCCACCCCAGAGTTGGGTCCAGTCTGAAAACAGACCACACAAGCCTGCTCTCATTAGCACACGCTCAGCAGCCCTGCACTGCTCAGTCAGCAAAGCCCATGCCTTGTGCAGACGGCAAGCAGGAAGCAGGAAGGAAACACCTGAACACTGCTTAGCCTTGACCTGACCATGTGGTCAGCTCCTGCCATCAACTCCTGAGGGCCTTAACTGTCTCCCTCTCTGTCATAAAAAGAATCGAGAGAGAGCCAGCCTGGAAGGCCTAGTGGTTAAGGTTCGGCATGCTTCGCTTCGGCGGCCAGGGTTTGTTTCCCACTGGCGGCGGCTCACATAGAAGAACTAGAAGGACTTACAACTAGAATATACAACTATGCACTGGGGCTTTGGGGAGGAAAAAAAAAAAAGGAAAAAAGAGGAAGACTGGCAACAGATGTTAGCTCAGGGCGAATCCTTCCCTACCAAAAAACAAAAAAATGTGAAGTGAGAGAAGACTCAGGCCAGGGAGGGGAGACTGGTCACAATATCAACAAGGTAATGAGGATCTTGTGGGGCAGTCAAGAACCAAGTCTGGGGGCTGGCCCTGTGGCCTGGTGGTTAAGTTTGGCATGTTCTGCTTTGGCGGCCTGGGTTTGTGAGTTCAGATCCTGGGCGCAGACCTACACCACTCGTCAGCCATGCTGTGGTGGCAACCCACATACAAAATAGAGGAAGACTGGCACAGACATTAGCTCAGGACTAATCTTCCGCAAGCAAAAAAAAAAGAGAAAGATTGGCAGCAGATGTTACCTCAGGGTGAATCTTCCTTAGCAAAAAAAAAAAAAGAAACCCACAGTCTTGAAAGATAGGCTGGATTTTGAATTTTGACACAAAATAGTGGTAGAGGGCAAAGCAAGGGCATCCAGGGCAGGAATAATTCCTAGGAGTGGGAAGGGAGACAAGTGACACAGTTCTGCTACTTAGGGGTGCAGACATAAACGTCAGATTCCCCAAGTGAAAGTGGACTCTTTTTAGTCCAGTGTGAAGAGTTGCTGGGGAGGAAAAATTTCTCTTCTACCCTTCTAGGCTCTTCTGGCTGGTCTAAGAATTAAATTGACATGAGACAAGCTAACAAGAGAAAAACAAACAGAAATTTAATAATATGCATACCTCCCATATACATGGGAGAGGCCCAAGAAAACTGAGTCACTCCCAGAAACAGCCAAAACCACCACCTTAAATACCATCTTCAGCTAAAGACAAAGATGTTGAGGGTGCGAGGAGTCAGTTACAGGAGGTTTTCAGGCAAAGCACAGTAAACAAGGCTATGGTTGTTATGCAGACTTAAGACTCTGCCTTCGGGGCCGGCCCTGTGGCATAGCAGTTAAGTGCACACGCTCCGCTACTGGCTGGGTTCAGATCCCAGGTGCGCACTGATGCACTGCTTGTCAGGCCATGCTGTGGCGGTGTCCCATATAAAGTGGAGGAAGATGGGCACAGATGTTATCCCAAGGCCAGTCTTCCTCAGCAAAAAGAGGAGGACTGGCAACAGATGTTAGCTCAGGGCTGATCTTCCTCACACACACACAAAAAAAAAGACTCTGCCTTCTCTGTTGATAAGCGTCTCTAGAGACTGAGTCAGCCCCTCTTCCAGGTACTGAGAGGGAGACATCCTTACACGGGAAGAGTTCCCCTATAAATGTCAATATCTCTTACACAAGGGTAACTTCTATTCAGTTTTCAGAGCTCCTCCCATGTCTGCTGTTTCTTAAAATAACCAGCCTAAAATAATCCTTATGCCAAAGAAACATATTTTGGGGTGACAAATTCTGCTCCCCTGAGTGCAGGGCTTGAGGGCAGATCTCTCAAGAAAAAACGTCCTGGGAGAACAGAAAGCAACATCCCAAGGAAAAGCACCTCTTCCTGAGATGCCCGGGGAGCTCTTCCAGGCTCCTGGGCACAGGAAGGGGTCTCAGAGTCTAGGAAGCCCTGAGAGGACCCTGCTTGAAAAGAGACCCCAGAGTCATCGCTCTCCAACCCTGGGGTCCCTGAGATCAAGGCCCACTGGCCCTGGATGCTTCTGTTTAGTTTGGACCCCTTCCGGGTTGATGCAAAGGAGATCTTCTCCAGCTGTCTCCTCTGGAAAAGGGAATGTGCAAACCGTCGCAACATCCACAGCAGTCGCCCTGGCTTCCTCCTTCAGGATCCCAACACACTCCCGAACTCTGCTCTCACATTCACATCAAGTCTCACACACACACATGTATACATTCACACACTCACACCGTTGTGTACTGGTTTAATATGACTTCAAATCCACTTGTTTATGACTTCAGTTGTTTTTATCCACTCATTTATGACAAAGACAAAAAAAAAGTTGTTTTGATGTAAGAACGAAGTAAGTTGTATCAGGATGTCATCATCTCATCTGTTGTTGTTGATGAGAACTCAGCAGCCCAGCTGCTGAGGGGCCCCACTGGGGCTGGTCAGTAGGAACACATGGAGAAGCAACTATGACAAGGGGACATCCAGACTACAGACACTGAGAGTTACTGAGATTATTGGAGAGTTTCGGTCTGGGCCAGGCACTCGCTGCTGAGCTAAACAAACTCTCCGAAGACCTTGGGGCATTAGCTCCTGTGGTAGGGGCGACTCCCTCATTGGTAGCGGTGACAAACCTCACAGGGGCCCCATGAAGGAGAGCAGCCTGCCCACCAACACTGGCGCCATTGTTCCCTAACAACATGCTCTAGCAACGGGGACTTTTCACATCCGTTTTGTGCTGGCAGCTGGACATCAGCGCTCTGGTGGTCAAGCCAACGCTCCCAAGTGCCTCCTTGAACTAAATTTGGACTTTATTCCTTTCATCTCCCCTTGCCTGGAACAACAATGTGATTAACCTATCACTGGTTTGGATTATGTTGTTATTTCTTTATTGGCTTACTGAGAGACATTACCTCGTATGCTATCGGCTTGTGAAATTACTATAAATCCCACAGTGAACTTGTGTTAAATGAACTATGGCAAAGACAGTTTCAGTCTCTGAGCATAATTTTGCCCAAAAAAAACACACACATACATACACACATAAATACACATACACACATATACATTCACACACTCACAAATAAAACACACACACACTCACCATCTCATTTATTGGCTGGAAAGCAGCAATTTGCTGAAAGCCTCTTACCACAGGCCCTGTTCTGGGCACATGGGAGGAACCATCAAACACGAAAGACAGGGTCTCTGCCCTCTAGGAAATACCTTCTAGGATGGCAAACAGATAAACAAGTAAATAAAATAATTTCAGACTGTGAGAGTGCTCAGAAGAAATTTTCAATGTGACAGAGGAAGGCGTGGACGAAGGATACCCCTTCAGCACAGCGAGAGAAGGCCTCTTGGAGATGACTTTAACTGAGCCCTGATGAGGAGGAGCCCACTGTGGCACTGCGGGAAGACCATGCCCACCAAGGAGCATCAGACACAACTGGCTGGAGCTGGAGAGAGCGGCCGGTGGTGCAGGGAGAGAGGAGGGCAACGAGGTTTAGCAAGGGGGAGGACCTTACAGCCAACAGGCCACTGAGAACCTCTAAACAAAGAAACAGTCAAGCAAAAGGAGGTGTCACTGACCAATGAAGCACCTGCTGGGTGAGAGTGGCCCAAGAAACAAGAGAATGTGGTTATTTGACAGAAGTCACTGTGTGAGAGTCCTGCCTGAGCCAACGCATGACCAACACCCATCACACCCGCCCAGACCCACAAACACCACCCTCACAGGCCCCGCAGTCACCAACACTGGCCCCAAAGACGGCCTCAACACACAGAAACCCCCACAGACCTCGAATGACCAAACCCCACCCCAGGTACCAACCCTCAGGACCCACAAGGCCCCCAATCACCCACAATGACCACCTGAGAATCCTCCAGCCCCTAGATCAGTGAACACAACAGGCCCCTCACAAACTCCAGACAACACACCCACTGAGCCCCATATACCCCGCTATTACTTACCCCACGTGCCCATCACCCCCCAGGACCCTGATTATTGATTTCACAGGCCATCCCTCCAGCACCTTCATTCACACACGCTGTGGATCGCCAATGACTCCTTTAGCAAAGCCCCCAGTAACCAGCCCCAAGTGACAAACCATCCACAGGAGGGCATGAATCAACGACACCCGAAGTCTCTCCACAGCTTGGCCCCTGACCACTCACAGGACCCTTATTCCTGGCCACACCAGGCTGTCCCCCACTCAGCCCCAGGCACCAGCCAGGTATACCCACAGGCCCCTTCACTGATTACCGCCCCACAGCCCCTAATCACTGGTGCCCACAGGTTCCTAAACACTGAAGCCAAGAAACCCCATCACTGGCCCCACCAAACGCCCATTCACTAATCTCCACAGAGTCTACTCATTGACTAGAAACTGAGTCAGTGAAACCTCAAACACTGAGCCCCAAAGGACCTCCACAGACCTCCAATCACTCCCCCACTACAGCACCCATTCACTCACCTTAACAGGTGCCCTAATAACTGTTCTCTCAGAGCCCCTCAGGCTTGCTATCTCCCATCACCACCAGCCACCTAAATTAGCCCCCACCACTAAACCCCAAGGGATCCCCAATCCCTTATCACACAGGGCCCCCAATCATTGCCTTCACGATACCCCATTCTCTGCTCCACCCAATGCTCACCCACCACTCACTGACTGCCCCACAGGCACTCTAGCTCTGCATGAACACCAATACTCCCAACCCCTCCAATGACTCCAATGACTACCCCCACTGTCCACTCGCAACTCCCAACAGGCCACCCATCAACTTGTATCCAGACCCCCTGTCACTGACACAGAGCGCCCCAATCTCTGATGCAACAATTACAAGATCCCCAAACACAGGCCTAGACCACTCACCAGCATAGGCCACCCAACACTCTCCCCTCCACCGAAAAGCTACCATTGAACTGTCAAATAAAAAACAAATGCAGTCTTAGTAAGGAAATATTTTATTCCAAAAAATTATTACTGCAGGAGTATGCGTGCACTGCAAGGGGGAGAACACTGGCCCTAGGAGGTGCACGCATCTTTGCAAGGCAAAGAGTTTTCTGCTTTCTAATACACAAAAAAACCAGGTGTGGTGCAGCAGGATGAAGGGCGGGGGATCAGACAGCAGATGGGAGAACATTTCACCCAGGCCTGCCCGTTCTCAGGAGCGGCTAATGCCGTTCAAGCAGAGGGCAGACAGAAGCTCAGGAAGCTGGGAAAGGAGAGAAACAACCCAAGTCTAGTTAACAAGCAACTTTGTTCCCACTGCTCAGAGGGAGGGACATTTCAGCTAATCATTGAAGAGGCAAAGAACTAGAATTTGGAGGGTCAAGTCTGGCCTTGTCATAGGTCAACCAGCGTGCACGTGTGAATCTTATCTAATTACATGGGGAAGGGCATTCTCTGCAGTCAGCTGTTTCCCAGGAGCACAGGGCTCAGGTAAAACCCAATACTGTCACGACCAACAGGCCTTTCTGTCCATGAAATCCTCAGTCCGACAATTCTGAGCCCTCTAAACGCCCCCAAAGCGTTCACTCATTTTCACTGGCCCCAATCGCCAACCCAAAGGCATCCAAATCATTGATCACCAAAGTCCTAATCATTCCTACAAACTCTCGACCTGTATCCCCAATGACACACACTCCCCCCACCACTCTCCCATCACTCCAGAGGGCAGCCTCAGGGGCTCCCTCACTCCCAATTCCTGCTGCCTGGCCCCCACAACTGCCAATCCCACAAGTCTAGACTCCCCCAAAAGCCCCTTCCAACGATTCACCCCAGAGGCCCCCATCACCCAGTTAATTCCCTCCACTGGCTTCACAACCACTCGTCCTCTCCCTAGCCCCAAGTTACTGATTTTCACAGACACTCCAATATCTTGACCCTCTGGTGTCCCCAAATTAATCAGCTCCACGATGTCCCTCACAGTCCCCTCACCAACCACCACCACGGGGGGCCTAGCCCGACCCCCAAATCTCCCTCCCGACGCCTACACTCACTGCCCCCAACACTCATTCCTACAGACCCCCAGTTCCCTAAACGCTGCCCTCCCGATCTCGCTCGCTCCCTCCCTCCTCCACGCCGCCTCCGCGACCCCTCCCCCGAAGTCCCCCACCCCACGGCCCTCTTCCCCACAGCCCCCTCCCCCGCAGCCCCCCACCCTGACGAGCCCCTTCCCAGCGCCGCCCCCACGGCCCCACCCCCACCTGACCGCAAGCGGCGCATGCGCTGCGGGGCGTCCTCCCGGGCCTTCTTGGCACCCGGCTCCGGAGCCGGTTCGTGGGCGAGCCGGGGTCGCCGCGAGGCGGTCCAAGTCGGGGTCACCGCAGGACCCGGGCGGACACAAAGACTGCCCCCGCCGCTCAGCGTCGCCGTCCCGCCCTCGCCCCCGCCCCGCACACCCTTACCTCGCCGACCCCAGCGCCGAAACTGACGCCGTCCGGCTTCGCAAGAACTCGCAGAACTACATTTCCCAGAGTTCCGCTCGCTCGGGAACTACATCTCCCAGAGGGCTCTGCGGCGCACCTCCCAGTATCGACAGGTTTGTGGTTTCGGGTTATAAAGCCCCTCTGCGCCTGCCTGGGGTGCCTGGTTCACACGTCTGGGGTGGAGCCGGCGCTGCCGGCCCTAAATGTGTTTTTGAGTGAATGTAGATGTGTCACCTGGAGGAGACTTCTGTATCCTTTCCATTTTTGATTATAGATGAAAGTAATTTATGAAATGAAAATAAATGGTATAGCTAAGTTTTAGTGCATCCAATCCAACAGTACTAACCAAAAGAATGAAAATAAATGAAATGAGGAATTTAAGGAGAAATAAAATGATTATGAAAAGAGAAGAAATTAATGACTATAAAAGCAGAAATTAGGGAATTAAAATAGAAAAAAACAACTTGATAAATCCAGTTTTTTAAATAAAATATAAAATCATACTAGAAATTTTTATCAAAAAATGAGGAAAAACAGCAAAACCCATTGGTAATCAAAAATGAAATCGCCATAAAGAACAAATTAAAATATTTGTGAGAGATTATTTTGCTCAATTCTGTGTAATAATTCTATGTAACATGTTGTGGAGATTAATAAAAGAAGCCTTAACTAAACTGGGTCAGAAAGGCCTGCGGGGGGGGGGGGGGGAGCGCTCACCCCCAGTACACATCCTGGGTGACACGAAACAGCAAGAGAGGACACTTGAATCTCCCACAGGAAGTACAACTACTTTACTGCTGAAGGAAGATTTCTCTCCCCACCTGGCAACTGCCCAGCCAATGAGAAATGCCACAGCTCAGCCAATAAGAAGCCTTTGCTGCCTTGAACTGTTACTCTCCCAGTGGACTCTCATCTAGAACAGCCCCTCCTGCTCCCTTTTTTTCTGTATAAAGGCAGCTCCCCTCCTTTGTTGGTTGGGTTTGCCTGTGGTTTGCCATAGTAACTCCAGCGGGGGTCAGATTGGTGCCGTGAGGTCCCAGGTTCTTGGTCCACAGACGCAAAAGAATTTGAAAGTGGACACACAGCAGAAGTTTTAGCAGGGGAAGATTTATGAGCAAAATGAAAGTACACCCCCAAGGGGAGGGGCGGACAGGCTCGAGGGATCAACTGCACCAAAGTTGTGGTCAGTGGCTTTGGAAGGGCGGGTCTCTGGGGAGGAGTGAGGGTCCTGGGACGTGTGCCAATAGGGCATTGTCTCCACCTCCATGTCGGGAGGGGGAGACTTTTCCCTTACATAGGCATCTCCGGAACTACCATAGCGATGATCCCCATAGGGGTTGTCAAAACCACAATGCAAATGAGGGTATAATGAGGTGTGGGGCTACTTTTCTGTGGGCGCGGGGGTGGGGGGGGAAGGGGGGGCAGCGCATATCGAAAGAGCCACTGCCGGGTAATCAGGCCGTTGCACGTGGTGGAGTGACCTTGCTCCCAGCTCATATCTAGCTTCCTTCCTAGTATGCACATCCTTCCATTTCTTTGTGTCTTCTTTAATTTCTTTCAACAATGTTTTATAGTTTTCAGTGTACAGATCTTTCACCTCTTTGGTTAAGTTTATTCCTAGGTATTTTATTCTTTTTGTTGCAATTGTAAATGGGATGGTATTCTTAATTTCTCTTTCTTCTACTTCGTTGTTAGTGTACAGAAATGCAACTGATTTTTGTATGTTGATTTTGTATCCTGCAACTTTACCATATTCGTTTATTACTTCTAAAAGTTTTCTGGTGGATTCTTTAGGGTTTTCTATATATAAAATCATGTCATCTGCAAATAGTGACAGTTTCACTTCTTCCTTTCCAATTTGGATCCCTTTTATTTCTTTCTCTTGCCTGATTGATCTGGCTAGGACTTCCAATACTATGTTAAATAGGAGTGGTGACAGTGGGCATCCTTGTCTGGTTCCTGTTCTTAGAGGGATAGCTTTCAGTTTTTCACCATTGAAGATGATATTAGCTGTGGGTTTCTCATATATGGTCTTTCTTATGTTGAGGTACTTTCCTTCTATACCCATTTTATTCAGAGTTTTTATCATAAATGGATGCTGTAGCTTGTCAAATGCTTTCTCTGCATCTATTGAGATGATCATGTGATTTTTGTTCTTCACTTTATTAATGTGGTGTATTACGTTGATTGATTTGCGAATGTTAAACCATCCCTGCATACCTGGAATAAATCCCACTTGATCATGGTGTATAATCTTTTTAACGTATTGTTGTATGCGATTTGCTAGTATTTTGTTGAGGATTTTCACATCGATGTTTGTCAGTGATATTGGCCTGTAATTTTCTTTTTTTGTGTGTTGTCCTTGTCTGGTTTTGGTATCAGGGTAATGTCAGCTTCGTAGAATGAGTTAGGGAGCTCCCCCCCTCCTCAATTTTTTGGAAGAGTTTGAGAAGGATAGGTATTAAGTCTTCTTTGAATGTTTGGTAGAATTCACCAGGGAAGCCGTCTGGTCCTGGACTTTTATTTTTGGGGAGGTTTTTACACTGAAAACTATAAAACATTTCTGAAAGAAATTGAAGAAGACACAAAGAAATGGAAAGATATTCTGTGCTCTTGGATTGGAAGAATTAACATAGTTAAGATGTCCATACTTCCTAAAGCCATCTATAGATTCAATGCAATCCCTATCAAAGTTCCAACAACATTTTTCACAGAAATAGAACAAAGAATCCTAAAATTTATATGGAACAACAAAAGACCCTGAATAGCTAAAGGAATCCTGAGAAAAAAGAATAAACCTGGAGGTATCACACTCCCTGATTTCAAAATATACTACAAAGCTATAGTAACCAAAACAGCATGGTACTGGCACAAAAACAGACACACAGATCAATGGAATAGAATCGAAAGCCCAGAAATAAACCCACACATCTATGGACAGCTAATCTTTGACAAAAGAGCCAAGAACATACAATGAGGAAAAGAAAGTCTCTTCAACAAATGGTGTTGGGAAAACTGGATAGCCACATGCAAAAAAATGAAAGTAGACCCTTACCTTATACCATACACAAAAATTAACTCCAAATGGATTAAAGACTTGAATGTAAGACCTGAAACTATGAAACTTCTAGAAGAAAACATAGGCAGTACGCTCTTCGACATCAGTCTTAGCAACATCTTTTCAAACACCACATCTGACCGGGCAAGAGAAACAATAGAAAAAATAAATAAATGGGACTACATCAAACTAAAAAGCTTCTGCACAGCAAAGGAAACCATCAACAAAACGAAAAGACAACCTAACAATTGGGAGAAGATATTTGCAAACCATACATCTGATAAGGGCTTAATGTCCAAAATATATAAAGAACTCATGCATCTCAACAACAACAAAACTAACAACCCAATTAAAAAATGGGCAAAAGACCTGAACAGACATTTCTCCAAAGAAGATATACAGATGGCCAACAGACACATGAAAAGATGTTCAAAATCACTAACTATCAGGGAAATGCAAATCAAAACTACAATGAGATATCACCTCACGCCCGTCAGAATGGCTATAATTAACAAGACAGGAAACAACATGTGTTGGAGAGGATGTGGAGAGAAGGGAACTCTCATACACTGCTGGTGGGAGTGCAAACTGGTGCAGCCACTATGGAAAACAGTATGGAGATTCCTCAAAAAAGCAAGGATAGAACTACCATATGATCCAGCTATTCCACTGTTGGATATTTATCCAAAGAACTTGAAAACACCAATTTGCAAAGGTACATGCACCCCTGTGTTCATTGCAGCATTATTCACAATAGCCAAGACTTGGAAGCAACTTAAGGGCCCATCAAGGGACGAATGGATAAAGAAGATGTGGTATATATACACAATGGAATACTACTCAGCCATAAGAAACGATGAAATCCAGCCATTTGTGACAACGTGGATGGACATTGAGGGTATAATGCAAAGTGAAATAAGTCAGAGGGAGAAGGTCAAATACCGTATGATTTCCTTCATTAAGTAGTAGATAATGACAACAATAAACAAACACATAGGGACAGAGATTGGATTGGTGGTTACCAGAGGGGAAGGGGGGAGGGAGAAGGGTGAAAGGGATAATTTGGCACATGTGTGTGGTGATGGGTTGTAATTAGTATTTTGGTGGTGAACATGATGTAATCTATGCAGAAATAGAAGTACAATGATGTACACCTGAAATTTTTACAATGTTATAAACCAATGTTACTGCAATAAACAAAAAATTAAAAAAAAAAATAGTATGCACGTCCTGAATTGCAATTCTTTTGGCCATTCTGAAATAAACTCGTTTTAAGGAACCTAATGAAGTACATGATTTAAAGGAATAGTTAGGTAATTAACTTAAGAAAATAATATCCATTTAGACCTAGTTGTTAAAAATGTTAGCTCCATGCCCCTATGTTTTAATTGGTGAATCCTCCGCACTATTGCAGAACATAATTTTTACCAAGTAATTTACAGAAAAATCTAGACAGAAGAGAGCTTCTTAAAACAAAGGCAGCAAAATACTTATTCCATAATCAGAAAAAGGTAAAGTAAAAAAAAAAACTATAAAGCAATCTCAGTTATGATATTTATGCAAAAATCCTGAAAAAATAGCAAATGGAATCAAGCAATACATTTAAAAATACCTATCATAACCAAGTAGAATTTATTGTAGGACTTTATAAATGACTAATGTAATTCACCTTATTGATGCATTAGAAGGAAATACGCATCATTTCAATGGAGACTGAAAAATCATTAAACAAAATTCAACCTAGAATGTGTATTTTAAGAAAACTTATACAGCAGTGTTGAGATACTACCTTAATATGTAAAAGTAAATTTCATAAATGGATAACACAATGAAAAGTATTAAAACTGAGGATGAAGGAGTTAAAATTTCCCTGGATTAGGGTGAAACTGTGCCTTACACCCACAAGGTCATAGTGGGAAACAAAATAATCCAAGTTTCTGAGCTTGCCTTGCAGAACAGCAGGAGGACTGCTGATAAGAGAGGAGTTTCCCAAAAGCCCCCCTGCCTGGCTAAGCATCTTGCAGGACCATTGAGAAGCTAAAATGACTGATTGTAAACTTTAGACGTCACAGACTGAAAATCCACCACATGCAACACACAGAACAGACAGTCACGCCTGTTCAGAGGACTCTTAGAACTTCAGCCTCAAAGGCCACATGCTGCCTTCCCCTACCTAAAACTCCAAATAAAAACCCTTGCTTGTAGCTTTTTGTAGAGTTCAGGTTTACAGCGTTAGCTGCCCATTCTCCTTGCTCAGTGCTTTGCAATAAAATTCGTACTTTCTTCCAATACACTCCGTGTCAGAGACTGGCTTGCTGCACGACGGGTGAGTGAACTCACTTCAGGTTCGATATCAATATTACCGTTAGAAATTGTAAAACTATCACCAGTATTACTTGCTTAAATTAAAGATATTTTCTAATTACACAAAAGTATAGAGAATGATATCATAAACAGTCAAATGATCAAATATTCATATTCAGTAATATTTGATTCAGATCCTTCTTTAATCAAAAAATAAAGGATTGCATGGACCGGCCCCATGGCTTAGCGGTTAAGTGTGTGCGCTCCGCTGCTGGCGGCCCGAGTTCGGATCCCGGGCACGCACTGACGCACCACTTCTCTGGCCATGCTGAGGCCGCGTCCCACATACAGCAACTAGAAGGATGTGCAGCTATGACATACAACTATCTACTGGGGCTTTGGGGGAAAAAATAAATAAATAAAAATAAAAAAATAAAGCATTGCATATTCAGTTGTTGTTCTTTGAGCCTTTTCATCTCTTTCCTCTCCTCTACCACTCCCCTGGAGAAATGGCTATAATGAATGTGCTGTGTATCCTTCCATTCAATGTATTTATAGTTTTACTGCATACAGACTGTACTTACCATATGTGTCATATACATTTTTTATGTCTTAACTTACATGAATGCTATTGTTAACAACAGATGTAACATTAAATCTCCAGGTTGTTGATCCTGTTCTCAAGTAAAAAGCCTTGTAATTCTTAAAAAACTGGAAAACTGTACCAGCTGGAGGCCTCACAGTAAAGATTCCTAAGAAATTTTCAGAAGCAGATGACTGCATGAAGTGGACAGCTTCTACCCAAGACCAACGGAATAAGATGACCTGGGCTTCAGATTGTGACACTTAGCTCTTTATTTCATCCTCTTTACCAGTTAAGGTTTAGATTGCTTACAGACACTAGTTACATCTTATCTATGATACTCTATGGAGTCCCTATTCTTTTTTTTTCTCCCCCCCCAAAAGGCCCCAGTAGATAGTTGTATGTCATAGTTGTACATCTTTCTATTTGCCGTATGTGGGACTCGGCCTCAGCATGGCTGGAGAAGCGGTGCATCCGTGCACACCCGGGATCCGAACCCGGGCCGCCAGTAGCAGAGCTCACGCACTTAACCGCTAAGCCACGGGGCCGGCCGAGAGTCCCTATTCTTAATAACGTTCTTTGCAGCTCAGTCACTCTTTGGCATGAGTTCAACACCTGGTTACAATTTACTGATGATTTGACTTAAACTGACTGTTAAGTTTGTCCTCAACTTGTTCCCAATTGCCTTTGGTACTAATTTCTTGAGATAAATCAGTCAATTTCCTAAGTAAGTTGGATCAACTACTAAGTACATTTTTAAATGACAAAGAAGTGTGTTTTTTTTTTTTTTAAGTAGGCAATTTAGTTAATACTTCCATATCTGGTTCTTCACACTCTTCAGAATGGGGATGGGACCTGTTCTCTTGGTCTGATTTGGGTAAAGTTGGCTGTTGGCTTAGAAGTCTCTGATGTGTAATGAAGTCTTAATGGTATGTGAAGGCTTTATTACACTCATGAAGTTCATAGGATCTTTCTTCAATATCAATTCTCTGATGTTTAAGAAGGCTTGAGAAATAACTAAAATCTGCCCTTATTACTAATAGTTAGAAGCTTTATATCTAGTATATATGTATCTAGTATTTAATAAGAAATGAGTGACAATTAAAAGCCTTTCCACATTCATTGCATTCAGAGAGATTTTCCACATTATGAGTTATCTCATGTTGAGCAACGTTTGTGCCGTACATGAGCGAATTATCTTCATAGGGTTTGATTCCAGCATGAATTTTCTGATGTTGGTTTAGATCTGTGTTATAGCTAAATTATGTTTCACATTTAGATGTTCATAAGGTTTCTCTCCAGTGAGAATTCTCAGATATAGACCAAGGTTTGTGTATTGGCTGAAAGAAGGGATTTCTCACTGGGTGCTGAACATGTCTTCTGATTTCCCTTCTGCTTCATATACTGGCTTTTACATTCCTAATTCTCTCTGAAACTGGAACGCTTAAGACCATAGCTTAAAAGTTGTTCCATTATTTTGTCTTGGGATGAGTTATCTATGCAAATATCCCAGACTCCTAGTCTGAAGCATAAAAGAACAAAAAACTCCCACTTTGATTTCCTATTTTGTAAGAAAGGAGACTTCTATGCTGAAAGTCGGGTTATTAAACTTCAAATGATGCTAATGGGATGTGAATGGCACGGACAGCTCTCAACTATGGATTTGCAATCTAAAAATCAGACAATAATACTGAAAAATAACACTGAAAATTGGGAGATTTTTAGGAAAGTGAGAAAGGATATTAGAGAAAAAGGTAAATCAGTGATTCTCACATTCTGGCAAGCATCATATTCACCTAGCAAGTTTATTAAAAATACAAATGTCCAAGTCTCAGCCTCTGGGTAAAGAAAAATGTTTTAACAACCTAGTTAGGTGATCTCAATGAATCCTAAACTTTGAAAACCACTGGATAAAATAAAGGGAAATACAGATCTTCCTCAACTTATGATGGAGTTAAATCCCAATAAATCCATCATAAGTTGAAAATATAGTCAAAAATGCATTTAATACACCTAGCCTAGCCTAACTTCAACGGGCTCGGAACACTTACATTAGCCTACAGTTGGGCAAAATCATCTAACATATAGTCTATTTTATAATAAAGTGTTGAAAATCTCATGTAATTTACTGAATAATGTACTGAAAGTGAGAAACAGAGTGGTTGTGTGGGTACAGAACGATTGTAAGTGTATCAGTTGTTTACCCTCGTGATCACGCGGCTGACTGGGAGCTGTGGGTGGCTGCTGCTGCCCAGCGTCATGAGAGAGTATCGTACTACCTATCACTAGCCCAGGAAAAGATCAAAATTCAAAGTTCCGAGTACAGTTTTTACTGAAAGCATATCACTTTCGCACCACTGTAAAGACAAAAAATCCGTTAAGTGGAACCGTTGTAAGTAGGGGACCATCTGTAATAATATAGGAATACTGTGAAGTTGAGGAATTGTAGAAGTCAATTCGGAAGCATATTCTTCACTGTATATCTGCAATCATGTAGTTAAGTGGTGAACTCTCCCGCTAGTCTCTAGTCCCTCCAATTTCCAAAACATTCTGTATCTGTTTTAAGACTTATCTTAACATAAATTTATATCACTGGTGCTAACCAAAAACCTTCCAGGGCTTCCCAGACCTCTTCCCTGCAACCATACACACTTCATAATGACAAGAATAACAGTAAATGTAATAATAGTGTTAACTTGAAAAGCCTCAAAACGAGTTTATTCAGGAATAGCCAAAAGCATTGCAATTTGGGATACGCCATACTGTGGTAAACCATAGGCAAATCCAACCAACAAAAGAGGGAAGGTGCTTTATAGAGAAAAGGGAGGAGCAGGGAGGGACTGTTCTAAAGGAAAGTCCATGGGGGGGAAGTAACAGGGCAGGGCAGCAACAGCTTCTCATTGGCTGAGCTGTGGCATTTCTCCTTGGTTGGGTATTGCCCAGTGGGGAGAGAAATCTTCCTTCCTGAAGGAAGTAGAGTAGTTTTACTTCCTGTCCAAGAGGCAAGTGTCCTCTCTTCCTGTTTGCTGTAACTGGCGGTGTGTGATGGGGTGTGAGAGCTCTCCCTACAGGCCTTCTGGACTCCAGTTGAGTTAAGGCTTCTTTCGTTAATTTCCACAATAGATAACATTTACTCAGCATTTTAATTTAAACCCAGTTCCACAAAGATATTTAGTAGTATATCAAAAATTCAAATCTAGATGGTTTTAATACAAAATTGTGACTTGTAAAAGAAAAATACAATATAGGCCTATATAGACTTAGAGTCTATGTGAAATTTCAAGCTCAACTTTTTATAATGAAAAATAAAGAAAAATGTTTCTAGCTGAAAAAAAATTGAGGTCACTCTAACTCTATGTACCTGATTGAACTCTGAAAATCATTATTGGTATAAATACTACTTTTCATCAAGTCAAATACATTTCCTTATTAAATATAGGTACTGACTCTACCCAGGGTATGTTTTATAGTGGTTTTGTCTAGTTCTGTTTAAAAGCTGGCTTTACAACAATAGGCTGATTTTTCTGCAAGTCTTTAAACCTTTAAGACGCCCTTAGGCAGTCTTACCCACGTTTTACTGCCTTACGTGTTGCAGTGGGTGCTCTGGTGTACGACACAGAACCTCCTTTGGGACTGAGGCACTCATTTCTCCAGATGCCACTTGTGGTGCCTTCTAAGAGGCCATAAATGAGGCCCTCTCAAGAAATTGCCCTCAGCTGAGGGGAGCTGACTCACCCAAGTTTAGCCTTCTCCGTGGGGTCAAAAACGGGTCAAGATAGTCCCCACTCCTTTGCCTCAGTTTTGGACATCTCTGAAGGGCCAGCTTCAGCGATCCTTGTGGAATTTGCTGAGGCCTCCGTTGTAAATGCATCATTTCTCAGCTTTTCCCTCTGTCTAGTTCTGCTTCCTCATTCCCTTAGTGGTTGTTCCTGAGAGCACTCCCTAATAAACCATCTGCTCACAAATCTCCATTACAAAGTCTGTTTCCTCCAAAACTCAACCTACTGCATGTGTATACTTCTTGTCCCAGCTAGCTTATAAGTCTTTGTTAGAGAAATAAATACGTCTCATCCTTTGTTGAATCCCTTAGTATTAATGTCCTAGGCTTATATAGTAGATGTTCCACAAAAACACAGAAAGAGAATGGAAGATCAAGGAAGGTGAGACTGAGAAGATACTATTATGAAATAGACAATTTCAAAAACAGAGAAATAATTTTTCTAGGCATATTCCATGTAAATCAACCAACCAACCCAATATCTAATGAAAACCCACTATTTCCAAAGCTGGGAACAAAAATAAATAAGAGCACTTTCTTACTGGAAGCTTAGAATTTAAGTAGAAAAAAATAAATACAGGCAAACATAAAACAAAGAATGGTATGTGATATGAAGGCCACAGGGATAATTACATGATTCAAATTACAAGTCATACCACAGTCAGTAAATATAGTGAGATCCAAATTCACTGGAATACACAAGAATGAATTTTGGAGGCCCTGAGATATGACCTGATCATTGAAAAATGTGTTACAGTGCCTCCTCATGCTGTGACTTTCCCATTAAACAGGATTAATTCATGTACCAGGAGAGTCAGTAATTCTAAAATTAGGCCCGAGAAATTTTGATTTTGCCTTCCCTACGTCAATTCCCTTTCTTCTGATAATTTATCTCAATTTTATTTAAGAAACAACCCTTCTCCTATGCTTAGTCTATGTGGTTTTAGTGAAGCTTCAGACAATGAACTATTGGTTTTATGGAATGGACCAAGGCCTGGACAATCAGTCGTTGTGACCCTGGTTCAATGATGGGCATCTGACCCTGTGAAAGTCAGTCCCTACATATTTGCCAGAACTATTATGAAAGAAATGTGAATTTTCCTTTGCTACTTCACGAGGAAAGTGTGACTGAAAATGAGGCCAACTGGAATGAATAGAGAAAAGGAGAGAGTAGTCTAATGGTGATGGAAGCCCCGGGTCCAGTAATTCCTGAAGCCTACTGCATGACCTCTTCAGTTATAAAACGAAGTAAATTTCCTCTATTAGTTTAAGCTAGTTTGAGCTATATTTCTGGCATTTGCCTTCAAAAGAGTCTTAACACAAATTCACTGCATTAATTATGTATGGTGTTTCCAGCATCAATTTCCACGCCAATATTTAAGGAAAAAAAAAACTTAAGCAAATCACTGAAAAATACAGAAAAAAGAGGTAACCATATATATTTATTCATTGTTGCAACTCCACTTCCTTTAATGCATGCAGATGTCCCCAATACTGCCTCTAATTTTGTATGAACAGAATGGTTATCTCTGTATTATATTCTGTCACATCTTACACATTGAAATGTCCTCATTGGCCTCTACTTGTCTATATACTGTCATTAATCATTCTTACAGGTGTCTATTTCTTTCACACACTTTTCCAGAACCTCTTTCCATTCCCTCAAACCCAATACCATCCTAGATCCTCTTCCCTAAAAATAGTTCTGCATTGTTTTAGGCCCGTAGCAGCTTTACACCATAACAAAAGATTCATAAATATGAATAAGGAGACTTGAATTAGCAGGAGACTAACATCCCTGTCTACTATGGAAAGATCTGGGAAGACTGTAGGACTAGGGACTATGCATTTAAGTTTACTTAAATGACACAAGGTGGCAATCTAGATGCGAGGATAGCCTAAGAAAGATCTTAAGTGGTGAGTGAGTTTGCTTCCATCAGAGAACTGGGCATAGAATATGTGTTTAGGACTTGCTGAAAATACAATTTGCTTGGGAATTTTATGAGACTATACAGTGACTGAGTAGCTCTGGGTTCAAATAGAAAGGGAAGATTAAATTGGAGGTAAGCGGAATAAAGAAAAGAGCTCAGGATTTGGATTTCAAGTTATTCAGATTTTTTTCATCTATTGTATTTTCATTTTAATTCGGTTCAAAGCATTTTCTGATTTTCCTCGTGATTTCTTTTTTGAGCTAAAAAATGTATTTTTTAATTTCCAAAAATCTGGTGATTTCCTATGTTTTTTCTGGAACTGACTTCTAATTTAATTCCACTGTTGTCAGAAAACACACTTGGTATGATTTCAATCCTTTTAAATTTATTGTGACTTATTTTGTGGTCCAACATAGGACCTATCCTGGAGAATGTTCCATGTGCACATAAAAATTATGCATATTTAACAGTCTTTAGGTATAGTGTTCTATATATGTCAATTACTTCGAGTGGATTCATAGTATTATTTGAGTCTTTTCTGTTTTTGCTAATTTTGTCTAGTTGTTTGTTTTTATATTTAATATTTCCTTTCCTTTGCTTTCTTTTGGCTTACTTTGCTGTTCCTTTTTTTATTTTTTTGTGAGGAAGATTAGCCCTGAGCTAACATCCATGCCAATCCTCCTCTTTTTGCTGAGGAAGACTGGCCCTGGGCTAACATCTGCACCTATCTTCCTCCACTTTATATGGGATGCTGCCATAGCATGGCCTGACCAGCGGTGTGTGGGTGCGTGTCCAGGATGTGAACCTGGGCCGCCAGCAGCGGAGTGCGTGCACTTAACCGCTATGCCATGCGGCCAGCCCCACTTTGTTGTTCTTTTACTAGCTTTTTGGGAATTTAATCCACTTGTTTTGTTTTGTTTTTACTGTTATAATTACTCAAGATTATGAAATTTCCTGTCATCACTGCTTTAAGTTTCTCCCATAAATTCCTATATAGTGTCCTCTACAGTTTTGGGTGTATTTCCACGTTTCGTTCAATATTTATTGAATAGAAAGCTTTCTTTAAAAAAGACTTTCAGGCACATAGGCCTTCTTAAATTATGCTATTAATTTATAGTTTTATTGTAGTTATGCGAGAGGATTGTTTGATCTGTCTTGGACTGAGAGTAGTATGTTCATGCCTCCTATTATTGCTGTGCTTCTATTTATTTGTCTTTTCATTTACTGTAGGCTCTCCTTTATGAAGTTGGTAACTGTATTATTTGGTGCACTGATATTCAAAACCGTTTTATAACCCTGTGAATTGCAGCTTGTAGCCTCACAAAGTGTCCTTCGCTGCTATGCCTTTCGGTCTCAACCCTATCTTGTTTGATATCAAGACCTGAGCACCCCTGGCCTTCCAGTCTCTTCCCCCGACCACGCCGGGGGCGCTAGGGCTGTGGACCTTTCCCGTCGGGCTCCGACCCTCACTCCAGACCCGCCTCTTGCTGGAAGCCCGGCCAGTAAGCAGGGACCCTCCGCAGAGGTTTCTGGGAGATGTAGTTTTCTTTCGGCACCGCCCCGTCTGGCGCATCGACGCATGACGTACTTCCGCGTGCGCCGCAGCAGCAGCCGTACTCGGGCTCGACGTCGATGGACCGCAGAGGGCTGGCGGCGTCCCGGGTTTCTGCGGCCGCGGGCTCGGTGGAGGCGCGGAGTTAATGCGGCTCGGAGCGCCCTGTGCAGACCAGGATCCTGGGCAGCTGAGGCGCCAACGGTCTGTCCGCGGCGTGGACGGAGCCAGCCCGGCCTCGGTCCCTCCTGCTTCAGGGCCGTCAAACGGTACGAACTCACGGCTTCGGCTCCCTGCGAGGACTGAGCCTCCCGCGGACCCTCCCTCTTGGGGCGCGGGGTACCTCCGGGCGGGCGGGGCAGCGGGGAGACCCTCACGGCTCGGTTCTCTCCTCCGCAGCCCGCACGGAGCAGCGCGGGATGGCCGCCGGGTGCCGGACAGCGTCGTGCTGGGTGAGTGGGAGCGTCCCTCTCAGAGCGGACTCGGCGCTGGGGTGGCACCTTCGTCCCGTGACGGCGACATCCAGGGCCTGGACTCGCGTGCTCCCCGCCCCCTCCCCGCCTCTGGATCTCCAGAAACGCTCCTTGTCTTCCGGCGTCTCGCGTCCGGGGCCCTCTCCTTCGGCAGTTATACTTGATTGCCGCTGCGGACCTTGGACTCCGAGGGAAGTGAAGGCCCTTGCTAAGGAAATGAGTCTCTATCATTTTCGGATTTTTCACACACGAGCGCTGAGTTGTCTTCATATCCAGACCTTTAGGGCCTCGTTAGGGACATTACCCTCCCCTTTGTTCATTCGTTGTTACTGAGTGTCTTCTGTGTGCTGGGCCTGGGTACTGGTGCTGGCAGCGGCAAGATAAATTATGCTTCTTGTTTTAGAGGAGCTGTGGCCTGGCGGGGAGAGTGATCAAGTGAACACTGGGCACAGTAGCAGGTGGATGAGCAGAGAGAGGAGGTTGAGGGTATAAAGCAGGAGGGCGCAGTTTTGGAGGAGAGGAGGGTCAGTGGACCACCTGGACTGTGCAGGTGATTGATGGAGTGAGCGAGAGGGGGGACTTCACGGTGATTGCTGTCCTGACCTGTGGCACATGGTCGTGGTGTTTTCACTCTTGGGAACACTAGTAGAAGAGGGACTAGAGAAGGTGTACAGCTTTGTAGATGTTGAATACGCAGTGCTTGTAGCTGAGTCTGTGGCTCAGGTGGGAGTTCTCAACTGGAAATGTACAGATTAAAGGCATGTATATTAGTGGAAGGTCAGGATATGACCGAATACAGCCTGGAAAAGGACCAAATAGAGCATTTGGGGCAATGACAAGGAGAGAGGCTTGTGGTGAAGAAGGGCTGAAGTGCAGGAGAGGTGAGAGAAAGTTTGGAGAGTGGCATGTTCTCCTGCACCTTTGAGAAAAGAGAACGTAAAACTCATGATATGAAATGCCTAAGAAGTATTTTGTGAGATGAAAAGGTATCTCTTGGATTTTGGAATTTGAAGGTCTTAAGCAGTTTTTCCCAGGGAAGAGAGCATGTTGGGGGTGGTGCAGATGGTCACTTCCTGAGAGGTAAAGGGAATGTTGTAATGTGGATTGCACGAGCTGGGCAGCAGGATGTAAAGAACTGGTGATAGTATAGTCCTTTTTTAGGTGGTCAAGTGTGACAGGAAGAGTTTGGGGGCCAGGGAGAAGAGATTTCACTGAGGTGGCCTGAGGGATACAATTAACCTCAAAATCAATCAGCTTTTTATTTTTAAACAATAACTATGTAGAAAATGCAATGAGAGGAAGCATTATATTTACAACAGCATTAAAAAAAGATAAAATAAGTGAATATGAGTATACAGGACCTAAATAAAGAAGATTTTAAAACTACTGAATAATATTAATAGGTACCACTCACTAAAGTCTCACAACCCTGTGAGGAACCTGGGGAGCATGCCCATGGTCCCAAACTAGTAAGGGATACAAGAACACTGGGATGGCAGAGCTAGGATTCAAACCCAGGCAGAGTGTCTTCAGAGTTTGTGGTTCTTATTGCCTCTTAGGACCTAAAGACATCTTAACAGATGTGAACAGTATTTGCTTGTTTTTGAGTGCATGTATTAACTTAACAAACATTTATTGACTATTAAGCCAGGTAATTTTCTGGGACATGCAGGGGTGAACAAGATCAACAGGGTCCATGACCCCATGGAGCGTATGGGAGACAGTCAGATATATCTGAGGAGCATGATAAACAGGTACAAAATTTGTGAATGTTTTGCATGTGAAAGAGAGTGGCCAGGTGACTACTTTAATTGGCAGCTCTCTCTTGAGGCAACATTTAAGCAGGGTCTCAATGACAACTTGACAGTCATGGGAAGAGGGGGCAGGGGGAGAGGAAGCATTCCAGGCTGTGGAAGCAGCTGTGTCAGTGAACCAGCAGGTGCCTTGTCTTGTGGAAAGAAGGCGTAAAGAAGGCGTGTGGCTGGAGTAGGGAGGGGAGTGCAGCAGCCAGGACCAGGTTGTGTTTGCTCCTTAAGGGAGGTGAGGATGGTGCTGGAGAGCCCTTGGAGTTTGTTTTATATTTTATTTTGAAATAATTTCAAGACTATAGAGAAGTTTTAAGAATAGCGTAAAAAACTGTATTGTGTTAAAAAAACACCCTTCACCTAGATTCCCCAGTTGTTGTTACTATTTTGCCTCATTAGCTCTCTCATTCTGCCTCTTTACTTCTGTGTGTACGTGTGTGTGTCTATGTACACACACACTCCTTTTCCTCCCTCCTTTGTTGTTCCAGTCCCTGCCATCCCTCCACCTTTCAAAGCCAGCTCTTGCTTGCACCCCTCACCTTTTTTCCCCTAGGTCTTCTCTCCCTTCCTTCTTTCCTTCTCCTCTTTCTCCTTCTACTTCCCTCTCCTTCCTTCTTATTTTTGTTGTCACAAATACTGCAGGAGTATATTCATTGTATGAAAGGTTACTTCACCCCTCCCATTCTACTTCCCAGAAAAAACTGCCACCCACTTTTTTTAGGTAACCTTCCTGTCATTTTTCTCTGCATTTTACATGTTAGATCATGCACACCAGTGTCTGTTTGTGTTTTAGTGTGAAAATAGTTTTATAGCTTTTCCTCTTAAGTATAATTTTTAATCTCATCCTTTTAGCAAAGGTGATTGTAAGTGGCTCCTCCAAAGCCCCTTTGGCTGCTGTTTCCTTCCTCTTCTATCCAGATGTGGTCAGTAGCTTGGGGGGGAGCTCCATCCAGACGTTTTCTACAGGAAACAAGATTTTATGTTTTTTCTCTCCAGTGGATTGTGCTGTGTGCTGTTTCCCCTTAAATTTATTTAGATATCTTTGTGGAAATACTGTGCATATAGGTTGGGTGCATTCCTTTTAATAGCTCCATTTTATGTCCTCCAGTGTGGGTGGGCCACACTTTATTGAGCTGTTTCTCCACTGATGGGGATTTGTCTTTGTGGACTAACCTTTCCATGTCCTGGCTGTGAGCAGCCCCACAGCTGGTAACCACCAGGGCTCCCTACCTCTCCTGCTCTCAGATATGCCTCTCAGCTTTTGATCTGCTGAAATTTTCTGTTCTTTTGATACACAAATATGTTTAAATTTTTAAAAATAACTGATTACAATGATTCATGGATTTTATAGGTGATGGGGTGGAATTTCAGGTGTGCTTAAGTCAACCTTTAAAAAGTTTTGTTTTTATCTGAATGGCATCATACTGTGTCTAGTTGTTCTGTAGTTTGCAAAAATGTCTACGGAGTGAATGCACCATATTCCCATTTAGCTATTCCCTTATTCATGGAAATTTAGGTTGTTTAATTTGTCACTATGACAGACTTTGAAATAGTGAATAGCTCTACACATGTGAATTAATTTTTGATGACATATTTGATACTTTTCTACGTTCTCTTAGAACACAATTTAGTCTCTTATCTTCCATCCCAATCCCCTTTCTTGCTTCAGAGGTAATCAATTTGGTGTATATTTTTCTAGATTTTTCTCCATACATTTATCTATGATGTTTATATCCTTAAAAAGTGTGTGTATTTTGGTTTATTTGTCTGGGTTCTTACATAAATGTGTTTCATACTACATTACGTATTACTTCTGTGTTTTCTCATGCAAAAAATATATTTGTAGATGTATCTGTGATTATTTTATATAGTTAACCATTTGTGGCTTATTTTGACTGTTTTTCTTTTTAATTGAGTTCTAACTTAAATATGGTAAAATGCATAAATCTTAATTGGAATATTTACCTACACTGAAAACAATCCTATCCAAATCAAAACAAAGAGTTGTAGCACCCCAGGAAGTTCCATTGTGCCCCCCATCGCGACAGCCCCACCCCCAGAGGTCACTGCTTTATTTATTTATTTATTTTACTTATGTTACATCCAACACCATAGATTTTGCCTGTTTTTTAACTCGATATATTTGGAGCTGTACACTAAGGTGTCTGGCTTCTTTCAGTCAACATCGTTTGTGAGCTTCATCCAAGTTGTATGATGTTCTATTGTATGAATATCTCATAACTTCCCTGTTGTGTTCATCTGTTAACGTGGACGTGGACATCGGCAACGTTTGGGTTGCTTCCGGTTATGGACTATTTTGAATAACACTGCTGTGAACATTTTCGCACATGTCTTTTGATGGATGTCAGCTCTCGTTTATTTGTTAGGCATGTACCAGGATTTCTCAACCTCAGCACTATGGACATTTTGGGCTGAATAATTCTTCTTTGTGGAGGACTGTCCTGTGCGTTGTAGGATGTTGAGCAGCGTCCCTGGCCTCTACCCGTTTATGTACCAGTAGCACTACCCCCATGTGACAACCATAAATGTCTCCAGACATCCCCTGGGGGCAGAATCTCCCATCCGCTCCATTGAGGACCACAGGGTATGTACTTAGGAGTGGTATTGTTGGGCTGTTGGGCATACACGTATTTAAGTTCAGTATACACTACCAAACAGTTTCCCAAAGCAGTGAACCACTTTGTATTCCCACCACCACCGTGAGCGGTCCACTTGCTCTGCGTCTGTGCCAACAAGGGGACTTGTTTTGTCTCTTTTGTGCTTGAATGTTTTCCCACAGAGTGGATGTGCTACACTTAAGTGTTCTCCGATGCTCCTTTGAAGTGTTATCAGTTCTTTATTTCTAAATGTCTCCTTGGCTTTTTAAAAATAAATTTCCAGTTTTCTTTTCATCTATTTTATATAACTTTTCTTCTGTATTGTTAGATATTTATAATAGTGATACATTGTGATGGTTATTTTAATGCCTGTTGGCTGTGACATCATCTGGATCGTCTGTGGGTGTGTGTCCACTGTGTGCTCTTTCCTTTGATTTATCGGTCGTGTTTTCTTGTCTTTTCATGTGTCTCAAAATTTTCTATTTTATGCCTACATTGGTATAAAAGGAACAACCACAGAGACTGAAGTTCAGTGGTACCCCCTACCAGAGAGTGTTTCCCCTTCCCTCTGTCGTGCAGACAGGGGTGACTGATCACCTAATCGAGGCAGGCCTTGAGCTGCTCTGGGGCTGGGTTGCTGCTTTAGTGAGACTTGGTTCACCTAGGGTTGGGGGTGTTTATTGCGGGCTCCTCTCTAATAGTACTTCCTGTCCTGAGTGCTTCTAGCCTGGGACAGTCAGTCCGCCCTTCCAGCCCATCTCCTGCGCTGACCAGCACTCAGCAAATGCCCCAGGAAAGCCTGCTGTCCACGGGGGCAGTCAGAGCCTCCGCCGGCTCCTCCTTCCCCTCTGCCTCGGCTGAGCTGTCCTGCCTCTTCTCAGGCTGCACCAACGCCCCCAGCAAAGTGAACGGCCAGCACGGTTAGCTCCCCTGGGGAGAGCTCGTCCCTCTCTGGAATTTGGTCCATTTAGTCCTCATTGCTTCCCTGGGTCTCTGATTTTTTAAAAAAGATATGAGTATTGTAATTTACCTTTAATTTTCTAGTTGTAGCAGTGGTAGTCCAAGCATATGATTTTATTTTTTGTTAATAAGAGTTAGAAAATACTTCTCATTAGAAGAAATAAGATGAACAGTCTTCTTAGCATTTTGATTGAGAATTCATTGAATTTATAAATTAATTTGTTGAAAATTAGTATCTTAACCATGTTGAGTCTACGCATCATGAATGTAGTGTAACTCTTCAATTACTCAGGTCTTTTGTTTTCTTTTTAATTCTTCTGCACTGATGTATTTTATCATGTGTGTATTTTTTGTTTGGTTTTTCTGTATTTTTAAGCTTTATTCCTGAGTACTTTCTGGATTTGTTGTAGTCTTTCTTATTACATTTTCTAGTTGATTACTGCTAATGTATCAAAAGCTATTCCATATTGTTGTTTTTCTAAACTGCCACCCTGTTGTTTCTTATTGGCTCTCAAGTCAGCGACTCTCTTCTGTCTTTTAGTCACACAATCAGATGTGTGTAAATAATGGCAGTAGTTTTTCTTCTCGCTCAGTGTTTCTCATTGGCATCTGTTTTGTTCCTGCTGTGGCTGGTCCTCTGGGACAGCATTGACCAGTGGTGTCGATATGAGCATCCGTGTCTCTTCCTAACTTTAAAGGAAATACTTTTAATGTTTCACACAAAGTATGATACTTTCTACAGGTTTAGGGAAGAAACCTTTCTTGTGTCAAGGAAATTCCTTTTACCTTTAGCAAACTGAATTCTGATTTTTAAGAGTGTTGAATTTTATCACATTACTTTGTTTCATCTATTGAGATGATTGTTTGGCTGCTCTCCATTAATGTACTAAGGTGACTTATTTGATTGATAGGGTTTTTTTTTAATTTTGGACTGTCCTTTAATTTTTTGGATAAATTTTCTTGTCGTAGTTTGCTATCTATGTATGTACAGGATTTGTTTTACTTTACTAATGTTTCTATCTGGGTACTTTGATCAGAGTTAATAATAAATGAGATTAGACTACAGTTCGTGCTCTCCTTGCCTGGTTTTGTCTGCGGGGTTGTGCAAGTTTGTTGATGCATGGTGTGAGCATCCCATCGTTTCCTGGATCTGTATCTGATTAGATACGATGGGATTTTCTGTTCCTTGGATGTTGATAGAACTCACTCTTAAATATACCGTGTGGGACCATTGGGTTTCTGGAGAGGGTATATCTTTGAATACTAGTTCAATATATTTTATGATCATTGACTGATCAGTCTGGCTTTCCTAATTCTTTCTGGGCCATCATTACTTTCATTTTCTTAGAAAATATTCCATTTCTTCTAAGTTTTCAAGTTTATTGGAACAAATTCGTAAATACAGTCAGTTCTGCTGTCATGTTTGTTTTAAAAACGTGAATTTGTTTCAGCGTGATTGATATCACGGGAACAATGTGAGCTTTTTGTCTGATTTCAGACAACCCTCTTTCTACTGCTTTATAATAAGGTGCAGCCCTTCTGACACCCCAATATCAGGTCTTTTGTTTCGAGGTAAAGTGCATATTCGTGGTAGTATTTATGTATTTCTTAACTATCAAATGTGTCAACTCTGCTGTTTTTCTTAGGTTCCTGCTTTGCTCTGTGTGTGGCTGGCAGAGGGGTTACGCTGCAACCCCTTCTTCCCATAAGCCCCATGGTTTTCCCTGTGCGACTCTGCATAGCGGTGATTTTTTGCAACATGCGTGTTGCATGGCAGCAGAACTGCCTTGTGTAATAATCTCTTACAAATTTTTAAATCTCTTCTCTTAGAGTTATGGACCCTGTCTTGGTCATAACAGTTTTCTTTTTTTACGTTCTCTTGTTGATCATACTTGGCCAATTAAAATTTTTAAAAATAGTTTCTTTGTATTTTATTTTTATTCTTATCAAGCTTAAAAAATAGTAAAAGGTGGGGCCGGCCTGGTGGCATAGTGGTTAAGTTTATGTGCTCTGCTTTGGGGCCTGGGGTTTGTGGGTTTGGATCCCAGGCGCAGACCCACACACTGCTCCTCAAAGCCATGCTGTGGCAGCGTCCCACATACAAAATAGAGGAAGGTTGGCAGCAGATGTTAGCTCAGGGCCAATCTTCCTCACCAAAAAAGAAATAATAATAATAATAAAAGACTTGAAATAGAATGAGCCTCCTGGTTTACCCCCACTCTCTGCTCTGTACCTTTCTTCCTCCATCCTGTCCCCAGAATTAGCTGCTTTGGTCTACGTTCACACTTGTGGTGTCTGCCTCACACTTTTATACAGTGGCGTTGTGCACTGTCCTTCATGTTTCTCCTCCCTCCATTGTTTTTTTTTTTTTCTGCTGAGGAAGATTCACCCTGAGCTAACATCTGTTGCCAATCTTCCTCTTTTTGTAGGTGAGCCGCCAACATGGCCACTGACAGACAAGTGGTGTAGGTCCGCACCTGGGAACTGAACCCGGGCCGCCGAAGTGGAGCGCATCGAACTTAACCACTAGGCCCCCGGGGCTGGCCCTTCTCCCTTCATTGTAAAGTAGCTGGCTTGATGAATGGCCCGGGCTTGATTAGGATACAGACACGTCACAGCTTCATTTTTCTCCATCACAACCTCAGATATGCCCTGTCAGCTCTCCCTCCCTGGCCCTGGTGGTCCTCTGAGCGAGAGCCCATGATGTTCTGGTCACAATCTGATTTGGCTGTCATTACTTTCAGGCTTTGGAAAATCCAGTCCACACTCTAATTGCAGCCCGCTTCTTCCCCAACTCAGCTGTAGGGGGGAGTTAGGGAGGCTCATCTCTTTATTCCCACTTCCTTTTCTTGTTGCCCTCCTGTGGGGGCTCCTGGGTGATGATGGGAAGACAAGGGTGATTAGAGGACAGAGCTCCTGTTGTCTGGCGGTCAGTACTCAGCACCTGGGGGTCGCTAGGAGCCTGTGACAAGGCTCAACCCTCTATTTCCATGATGTGAGTACCTCTGTCTTACTTACCTCTGCAGGATCCCCAGAACTGCACTCACTGTCTCTTCCCTCCAGGGTCCCCCTCCCTGCAGATAGTGCTGTTGGGTAGGAGCCTGTCCAGGGCATCAAGTCCAGGAGTCTCCTGGGCGTCACTTCTCACCTGCCTTTGCAGCACTCCAGCAGTCTCCATCTTCAGAATTTCCCAGAGGCAATCAGATATCATATTCCTTGTGTACTGCAATTTCCTGAAATCCCTAAACACAGGTCACTTCCTCCTGACTGGGGGCTGGGTGGACATCCAGGCTGCACAGACATTGTCTCCTTCCCTTTCTTCCCACAGGTGCTCTCCTTAATGGGGACACTTCTCCTCAATGACCCACTTCTGGGCACTGCTCTCTAGCTGCTGCTTCACCATCTCAGCCCCTCGTTCCCTCTGTTTCTCATCCCTCAGGCTTCCCCACCTCGTTAAAGGGTAGCGTCGTCAGTTTGCCTGGCCGGGATCCGTGCCGTCGTCCTCAAGATCCTTCTCTCTCTACGTGCCGCGTCGTCTCTCTCAGGACGTCTTCTGGCTCTGTCTTCGTGTGATGCCCAGAGCACAGCCACTGCTCGTCACCCCATTGCTCTTGCTCCAGCCCCAGCTACCCTCCTCTTCCCCTGGAACCAGGACCACCCTGCTCCGCAGCGTGCAGAATGGTCTCAGATGTGAGTCAGAGCCTGACCCTCTTGTTCAGGGCCTTCCAGTGGCTTTGCCTCACTTGGAGTAAAACCCCGAGTCCTTGCTGTATCCTTTGAGCCCTGCAGGCCTGGGCCTTTGTTGTTTGCACGTCGCCTGGAAGGATCTTCCTGCAGAAATCTTGGAGCTCATTCTCACATCGGTTGGGTTTCTGCCCAAATGTCGCCTCACCAGAGGGCTCCCTGATCACCCTGTCTGGAACAGCGCCTGTGCCTGCCCCCTTGGACTCTGTCCCCTTTCCCTGCTGAGTCTTTTTTTTTTTTAATTTATTTTATTTTTTCCCCCCAAAGCCCCAGTAGATAGTTGTATGTCATAGCTGCACATCCTTCTAGTTGCTGTATGTGGGACGCGGCCTCAGCATGGCCAGAGAAGCGGTGCGTCAGTGCGCGCCCGGGATCTGAACCCGGGCCACCAGCAGCGGAGCGCACGCACTTAACCGCTAAGCCACGCGGCCGGCCTTCCCTGCTGGGTCTTGTTAGAGTGCCTTCACCACCTGCGTGTCAGGTAGCTGTGTGTTTGCTGGCGTCTCCCCGTGCAGGAACAGAAACCCACTGAATCTAGGGACCACGTCTCCAGCTGGGTCCCTAGCACCTTGAGCAATCCTGGCACATGGTTGGTGCCTAATCCTGGCACAAGCGTGTGCCTGGCACATGCTTGTTGAATGATCCCCTGTGATCTGTGGCTTGTTACTACTTTTTTGGTCTCATGAAAGGAATTGACTGTAGGCATACGGCAGCTCACAGAGATGTCAAGAACCACGCCTGCAGGCTGCACACCCAAAACTGCCACAGAACTGCCTGGTGAGGACCTGTGGCTGCCCCTGGGTGCAGACTGCCACCATCCCACACCCATCCATGGTGGCTCTCCGTCTGTGGCTCTGTGACTCCAGATTCAGAGTCTGTGCTGGGGTGTCCCCTGGTTGGCCTCAGTCATAGGCCCCTTATTTTCTTGAAGAAAGGCTAGGAATTCACCTATTTGGCACCTTTTTTTTTTTTATGGTGCCAGACTCTTACTTCCACTGAGACTGAAGGTGGGCTGAGCAGCCAGCAAGATGACAGACGCTTCTGGAGGGTCCGACCTTCCCATGTGTCTGGCACCTTTATTTAGAACCATTCTTTCCATCTCTGTGCAAGGTATACCCTGGGTATGTTTTTATCAAAGAGTCAAAACACCTTATTTCATTTGTGTGTGTTAATGTTTCTTTCCCTCTACAAGACTGAAAGCTTCTCAAGGGCAGAAGTGAGTTTTATTCATCTTGAAATGTTCGGGACCCAAAAGAATATCTGTCACAGAGAAGCGCAGTTATTTTACTTTATTTATTTTAATTTAATTTTTTTTAATTTTTATTTATTTATTTTTAATTGTCTCTCAAAGTGAATGCTGACTGGGCACGGAGGCAGTCTGTGGAGGAACATTTCTCCTCTCCCAGTAACTCGACATCTTTTCCACGTCACCTAATGTAATTGCATCAATTGAATGGGGTGTGTATTATTACAGGGATTATTGTCATTCAAGGATATATCTCTGGAGTTCACCTGGGAAGAATGGCAGTTACTGGATTCTATGCAGAAGTACCTATACAGGAATGTGATACTGGAAAACTACAGCAACCTGCTGTCTGTGGGTAAGTACAGCGTCTCTCTGTAGCTCAGACTGTGAATCATCAGTTGCCATCTGTTTTTGTTTTGTTGACCTGCCCTGGGGCCTCTGAAGTACTTAATGATTATGGACGTGAACTTCAGGGGTCAGATGTTCTTAGTCTGTATTTGGAGTCCCTATTAGGAGGCCCTCACCTCCTAATTGTAATCTTTCCCCAAGTGCAGAAGAGCAGCTTCACTTTGTAGCTCCTGATCACTAGCGGTTTGGCTGATCCTTTGTCATTTTCTGTTAACAGGGTATTGTGGTTCCAAACCTGATTTAATCTTCAAGTTGGAGCAAGGAGAAGAGCCGTGCATAATAAATGCCAGCATTTCCCCTCAGAGCTGTGCAGGTGGGTGAATGGGAAGCAGGAAAAGGGAGGGGTGGGAGTGACCTGGGGCTGGCACTCCGACAGTGTGGTGTGCAGAGAGACTTGTCCTTGAAGTCCTTCAATCCTGGGGCCCCTCAGGGACCCCGAGAGCTCCTCAGATGAGGAAACGGCCGTCGCTCTTCCCGCGTCTGAGCCTTCCTCCCTGGGCTCTGAGAGGTAGGCGTGCCCTTCCCTGCACTCTGCTCAGGTGTTGCTTTCTGAGTTAATTTCCTTCCTTCTAGCACCTTCATTCTCTGTCTGCCTTCCCATGGGCGTGGACCGCATCGGGCATCCGGGCCTCCAGAGAGTTTCTCCTTCCTCACACCTGGTCAGACTTGTGCCTCTGCTTCCCTTACGTTTACTTTCTCTTCTGCCTTCCTCAGGTAAATCCCTCAGGATTTACCCACAGTCTTTACTTCCTTCCCTCGTCTTGACCATCTTAGAAGATTTCATTGCTTTCTTCTCTCTTCTCATGCTGATCACATTGAAATTATAACTGTTAATTTTCCTGGGCACTTTTCTTAAAAGAATTCTGAACCCGGGCCTGGTCTCACCTGTATCATTAAATGATTTCATCACCTTACGTTTCCTGGCTTCTTTTAGTCTTCTCTTTCGATTTGTCCTAAGGGTTTTGTTTCCCAAATTCGGCTGTTCTCTCTTAAGTTGTAACTATTGAAAGCCTCTTCCATTCTGAAAATTTCTGCTTTTTTTCTCTCAGTGTTGTAAAATCAAATTTGACGTCCTCATCCCCTTTTTATTCTGCGCTCTAGTCCTGGGTTTTACGTGCTTGCTGGAGAGCCCCCAAGCTTTCCCACTCTTCAATCTCAGTTTCAGAAATGGGAAGGAACTCCTTCTAAGATGACTCTTCTTCCTCAGTTTTCCAATTTTTATTACTGCTGTTGCACTTCCAGTGCTCAGTGCTCTGTCCTGGCCTCAGGGGGGTCACCTTGGGTACCCCTGTCTCCTTTCTCCCTTGCTAATCTCACTACTGTTTCTGTTTCTGTTAGTATTATATTCTTTGAAAATATCTTTATAGCTCCTGTCTCCTCGATTGTCACCTGGACTACATCAGTATTCTCTCATACTTGGATAGCTCCAATTCTTAACCATATTTGAGAACTCTCATCTTCTTCTTAGCTGTTGTTGCTGGATTTATTTTCATAAGCATCCTTATCACTAGTCTGAGAAGATAAACAGGTATCTTAAATCCCTGATTCAACCAGAATAAACAATAAGGAATTTATAGTCTCAAATGACAAATTGTCTGCTATAGGGCACCAGTTCCACGGTGGCTTAATTCAGAAGCTTGGTGATGTCAGGGGTCGAGGTTCATCTGTCTCCCCTTTGTCCAACCTTGATGTTAACGCTTTTGTTTTCAACATTTCCGGGTAGGTGCTTCAGTGCCAGGCATCACATGCAGACACAACAGGAACCACTGTATGAGTCCTGTTTCTTTCCAAAATATCCTTTTCATCGGTGCCCAAAATCTTCCCCAGAATGCTTTCTTACAACTGAAATGCCAGTGCCTAAGCCAGTCACAGTGTGGGGAGTGGGGCAGGCTCCATTGGGGCTCTGCCCCTGTTGGCCAGACCACATGGACCATATCCTCACCCAGTCAGGGCTGCTGCACAGAAGGAGGGGAAATGCCTTTGGGTGTGCGGTGAACAGTGCATATTAGAGTCCCACCTCTGGATGTTCAACACAATATGCCCTTCTTTCCAGCTGTGCATCTTCAGAAATGCTGATGGTGACATGAAATGTCATCGTCCCTTCCCACAGGGGAGACAGTGTGAGTTCTCATCATGGGTCTGAATCGCGTTGCACATCTAGGCTCTCTTGGGGTGTGTGCAGTGACGTCAGACAGCTGTGATGTGGCCTCACCGTCTGCACTGACATGTAGTTAAAGACAGATTGTCTATTCCAGACGTGCACAGTGGCTGGGAAGAAAGCAGAACATCATAATAGAAGCTCCTCTTTCCGGAAGGTGAGGATGGGAGACAACAGTCATCATTGGTCCATTGCACACCTCATCTCTTTTAGGAAATGATATGGGGAGACTTTTTTGCCCTAGTGTTGGTGTAATTTCCTTGTTATCTGATTTCACAGTCCTGGCACTTGACTCTGAAAGAGTCTTCCTTCCTGTTGTCCTCCAGGGCCACAGAGGAGATCAGGTTTGGGGAGAATGCCCCTTCTGAGGCTCTTATATAGTTTCATTAGCCCACTTCTTGGTGCGAGTTTGGGGTGGGTAGGGTTGAAGAATCGTAGGCTGATACCAGACCAGGCTTAGGGTCCCTCAAAAATTCATAGGCTTCCAGTCAGTTTTCTTTTTTTCTGACTAACAACCACCAAAAGTTGTCTAGATGAAGTCTGTGAGCCTGAGGATTCCTTTGTTCTTGCCCCTGGTTTTAGTATGCTCACCTTTCACGCTAGACTGTGGTGGCCCCACTTTCAGGCTCAAACCTCACTGATTCGTCCCACCACTACTGGGAAGACAGTGTTTAACAAGTCCTGAGGAGGTAGGAAAGCTCCTGAAGATCCCACCGCAGTAATCCTGTGATGAGATGGTCGGGGCTGTGTACCTGATGAGTGCTGTCCTGACCTTGACCTGCTGCTGTTGTTTTCCTTTAACCTCTGTTCATCACTCTCATCATCATTTTACTGCTTGGGCCTCATAGATGGACTTTCCCCTTCCCTCTGCATCTCCTGTCCAACCTTAAATGTCATCTGCTCCAGGGCTATTGGCATCCCTTTCAATTGTCACGTGTTCCTTGGAAGAGCTCATCCATCACATCACTGAATACCTTCTCTATGCGGTTGACTCATACTGTTGACCGAGCGCTGAACTTAAGTCTAACTGCGTACTTGCTGTCTCCATTTGGGTATTTAACTGAGATCTCAAATGTAATAAGATCCAAAACAAAGTCCTTCATTTTTCCTCCAACCATGTTTCTCTCCCGGTGTTTTCCATCTCAAAGAGCAGCACCACCTGTTTCTCAAGTCTAAAATCTAGGAGTCATTAAATCCTCCCATCGGCTCCCACATCCAGTCCCTCAGGAACTTTTCTCAGTTCTCACTCTAGGTCTGCTCCACGTTTGCTCAGCTGCAGACATCTCATCCAAACCGCTGTCCTGTCACCCTGGACTAGGATGATGGCTTTATGATCATCTCTGCCCTTTTCCTGTTGATTTGTTAGATGACAGCCAGACTGATCTTTTAAAAGCACAAGATGAATCGAGATCTCCTCTAATTAAAATCCTTTGGGTGAGAAGAGAACTTTTTGCTGTGGCTTTGCCTCATTTGGCTCCTGCGTCCTCTCTGTTCACTCAGTGGTTTTGGCTGTCCTGGCCTTCTTTCTCTTTCTTAACCATGACAAGCAGGCTCTGCTCTTCCTTCTGTGTGGAACGCTGTTGCTTGTAACTTTCCTGTGGCCTGCTCAGTCTCATTTTTAATGTCTCATTGTATACCCTCCTTATTCTGTATCCTGTGAGTTCACTTTTTGAGTACAGTTTTGCAATAATGAAATTCAGATATAAAATAATTGACATTGGCTCCTCAGTACAAGCTAAATTTTTTAAATCTCTCTTTTAAAAACCATTTTTGATCACTGCTAATTCACTTCCCATTTCCATCATGGGACTTGGCTTCGTTTGAGTCAGTTCCCCTCGCCCCCATGCTTAGATATATGGCGCATGTACACATAGCCAATATTTCTTTTGAACCGGTGTCAGAGGCCTGTTACCAAAAGAAAAAGACTCATTATATTGCATTTCTAAAGCTCTTTAATTCCATATCAGGTTTGTGTTATGATTTTTAAAATACTGTGTTTTTTTTCCCTAGAGGGTTGGAAAGAATGGTACCAGAAAAATCAGGATGAGCTTGAAAGTGTTGAGAGAAGCTATGCTTGTAACGCATTTGGAAAACTTCATCTGAGCAAAACCCATGTTTCTTCAAGACAAAGACTCCATAAGTATAACACACATGGAATAAGTTTCACACAAAACTCAGGTTCAACCAGAAGCTATCTAAGAAAGAATCCTGATAAGGTTCATGGATATGAAGAATCATATTTTCTTAAGCATCAAAGGGCTCATAGTATAGAAAAAAACTGTGTATGTAATGAATGTGGGAAAGCTTTTCGTTGTAAATCACAGCTCATTGTACATCTCAGAATTCATACAGGAGAGAGACCTTATGAATGCACTAAATGTGAAAGAGCCTTCAGTGCCAAGTCAAACCTTAATGCTCATCAAAGAGTTCACACAGGAGAAAAACCCTACTCATGTAGTGAATGTGGGAAAGTCTTCTCTTTTAGGTCACAGCTCATTGTCCATCAGGAAATTCACACAGGAGGGAAACCTTATGGTTGCATTGAATGTGGGAAAGCCTACAGCTGGAAATCACAGCTTATTTTACACCAGAGAAGTCATACGGGAGTGAAACCCTATGAATGTAGTGAATGTGGAAAAGCCTTTAGTTTGAAGTCACCATTCGTTGTACACCAGAGAACTCACACAGGAGTAAAACCCCATAAATGCAATGAATGTGGCAAAGCCTTTAGGAGTAAGTCATACCTCCTCGTTCACATCAGAATGCATACAGGAGAGAAACCCTATCAGTGCAGTGATTGTGGGAAAGCCTTCAATATGAAGACACAACTTGTTGTACATCAAGGACTTCACACAGGAAATAATCCTTATCAATGCAGTGAATGTGGGAAAGCCTTCGGTAGGAAGGAACAGCTCACTGCACATCTGAGAGCTCATGCAGGAGAGAAACCCTATGGATGCAGTGAATGTGGGAAGGCTTTCAGCAGCAAATCATACCTCGTTATACATAGGAGAACACACACAGGAGAGAGACCCTATGAATGTAGTTTCTGTGAGAGAGCCTTTTGTGGGAAATCGCAGCTAATTATACATCAGAGAACTCACTCAACAGAGAAGCCCTATGAGTGCAATGAATGTGAGAAGGCCTATCCTAGGAAGGCATCCCTTCAGATACACCAGAAAACTCACTCAGGAGAGAAGCCTTTTAAATGCAATGAATGTGGGAAAGCCTTCACTCAGAAATCGTCTCTCAGTGAACATCAGAGAGTTCATACGGGAGAGAAACCATGGAAATGCTCTGAATGTGGGAAATCCTTCTGTTGGAATTCAGGGCTTCGTATACATCGAAAAACTCACAAGTGAGAGGGGAGGATGAAGTAGATGTTAGAAGCATTCTCACAGAAGTTGATCCTCAGGAGACTTCAGATGATGATATAGACAGGATATATAAGCGGAAGTCCGAAAAATACACTCATATCAAATAAGTCATATAGGAGAGAGACCCCTCATATTTGGAATGAATGAGCAAAAGCTTTCAGAAGTAAGTCATACAAGTATTTGTAGATGACAATAATTGAAGGAATGAGGAGCAATAACTGGCAGATGTAGTAGCATCATTAAGATTTAATTTGGAGAATTCACACTGAGAACACCTGATACATTTAATAAATCAGGAAAGCATTTTCCCATAGAAAATGCATTACGTGAAGAGTCACATTCCAGATTTGAAGGTGTGTTTTAGAATGAAGAAAATCTTGATTATAAATGGTAGACTTTTTCCAGGTGGAATATAAAATTGCTTTTTATTTTGATATGTAAATAAAGTAATGGTCAGGGAAACAACAAGGAACATATCCTGAAGGTTAAGGGATAATTAGTGTGACTTTCCTGAGTAACACTGAATAGCATTTTTTAAATTTTTGGTATTTTATTTTTTAATATAACTTGTTATACATGTATTTAATAGTTTGTGGAATAACAGCCCCCAATATTCTCCATATTAAATGCTAAATATCAATATCGTCTCTTTATTTCTTAGCAATATAAGGAAACTGTGGTTTTTAATGAATGAAAGGATGTGGTTCTCACTCCAATGAGTTATTCAGGAGTCTGCATAAGTGGGTCTGGCAGTGAGTGCAGGGCTGCTGCTTAAGAGAAATCGTAATAAACATTGATTGTATTTTAGCAGTTTAGTGTCTGTTTTCCATTGATTGACAGGAGCACCCTAGTTTTCTCTGAAGAAACACCTCCCCTCTGTTGTGTGCATCCTTGTGGTAGTGTCTTTCAAGGTGTCCTTTCCACTAGCCACAGGTGAGCATTATGCCTCTTGTTGGGTAATGGTAACCTCTTTTCCAGGATTTTGAGTCTCTAATTCACACATGAACCAGAGGGGAAATGTGGAAACTCGTTTATTCTTGTCCCAGAATTCTACTGAGACCTTCAGTTAGTTCCTTCTATATTGACTTCCCAGAATAACTTTGCCAGTCTTCCTCTTGTTTTGCTTGAGGAAGATTCGCCCTGAGCCGACATCTGTGCCAGTCTTCCTCGAGTTTGTATGTGGGTCCCTGCCACAGCATGGCCGCTGATGAGTGGTGTAGGTCCACGCCTGGGAAATGAACCCAGGCTGCCGAAGCGGAGCACACTGAGCTTAGCCACTAGGCCCCGGGACCGTGTTCCCCTCCACCCCCCTGGAAAACTCTGGATGCCATCCATTTTTGAGCCTGGTTTTCTGGCTGCCTATGTGCTTCCTCATATTTCAGTAAGAACTTCTTTTTCTGCTGGAGTTAAGGAGAATGAGTTTCTGTTTCTTGTAGCCAAAGGGCTTTAATTGAGAATTGTTGCTCTGCAATAGTGTGTAGATAACAAACTGTTAGAGAAAAGTGGAGTATGTGGTTTAGATTTTTTCCTGAGACAAGAAGAAAATTTTTCAGGTTCTTGTTTATATTCCAAGATGGGATCTTTTTAGCCCACAGTATGAAATAGTGTTATTGCTTGTGTACACCAAGAACCTTGTGGCCCCTGATGGTAAGATTCTGGGAACATTGAGGAACTATTACCATAGAAAAGTTTTAAATTTATGAGGAAGTTTGTGACAGGAAATTAGATGGCTACTGCTGGTCATATCAGCTCATAGCAATGACAGACTTGAAGCCCTGAAATCTCATCTCAAGGCGGAGTATTAAACTCAGCAGCTCTCTGTGACGTTGCTGAAATCATTGCTTACTCATGGCTGTAGGGTTGAGATGGTGGAAATCGAATATATATTTGGCTTGCTGAGTTAAAAAGTCATCCATTTCAAATGCTCACTGTCCCTTATATAAAACATGCATTGGTCTAGAAAATGTTGTCTCTTGGTCATTCGAGTAGGGATATCTGAGAGGAATCTGAGGACTCAGCCTGGCCAACTCCTGATAGACTTTGCACTGTATGCTCCTCACTCACGGATATAGACTAGGTGTTGGCAGACTGTAGCCCATGAGCCAGATATAGCTTGCTGCCTGTGTTTGTATGGACAGCAAGCTAAGACGCTTTTACATTTTTAAATGGTTGAAAAAAGATCAAAACTATTGGATGAAATGAGAAAATTATTTGAAATTCAAATTTCAGTGTCCATAAATCAAGTGTTATTGGAACACAGCCAGACAGTTTATGTATTGTCTGGCTGCTTTTGCACTGTAATGGCAGAGTTGAGTAGTTGTGGCAGACACCGTGTTGCCCACAAAACCTCCTACTTCTGATGTCGGGCCCCTTCCCTTCTCTGAAAAAGCAGGAGGAAGCTTATTCTACCAGTACCCCCTGCCTCATTGTCACCAGCTCTGTGTCCACGCTTCCTCTTTTTATAAGGGCACCAGTCACTGGCTCAGGTCTCATCCTAAGGATCTCATTTCAACTTGATTATCTCTATTAAGACTCTGTCTAATTAACTTCACATTCTCAGGTGCTGGGGTTAGAAATCCAACATATCTTTTTTGAAAGGACAGAATTCAACCCATAGCAGTCTGCCTTCTTGCCCCCACCTCCCGTGGCCAGTTTGTGTCTTTTTCATGTGCAAAATACATTCACCCCAGCCCAACATCCCCCAAAAGCTCAATCTATTCCAGCATGAACTCTGTCCAAAATCTGATCTAAATATCATCTAAATCAGGTATGGGTGAGACTTGGTATGGTTCTTCCTGGGGCAATATTCCGCTTCATTTGTGAACCTGTCAAGGTAAACAACAAATTATCTGCTTCCAAAATACAATGATCAAATGGGCATAGGATAGATATTCCCATTCCAAAAGGAAGAAGTCAGGAAAAAGTGTTGTGAGTCCCAAGCAAGTCCAAAACCTAGCAGGGCAAATTCCATGAGATTTTAAGGCTTGAGAATAATCCTCTTTGGCTAAATGCTCTGTCCTCTGAGCCTACTGGGGTGGTGGCCCTGCCCCCTCATCCCTGGATGGTGGTCCAGCCCTCTGGAATTGGAAAGATGGCTTCACCATCAGGGCCATCCTTCCCTTTTCTGTAAGGATAACCCATGTTCACAGCTAGGTAGCTCTATCAGCTGTTTCCTGCGTGTAGAATCCCAGAAGGCCAGCAACATTCCTTCATTTCCACCTTTCTCTGTCCCCTTCAGTCCAAGTTGGTGGTATTTCTGCTGAGATTGGTTGGATTCACAAGTCACACACCTCAGCTCTTTAGCTTTGTCCAGCCACACCCTAGGTGTTCTCTCCAGAGCATGCTTTTTCATTTTTGGCAATATGGGTAGGCTGAGAGTCTTCCAAATCTTGAAGAACTAGTTCCTTTAGGCTTAACATTCTTTCATTCTTCAATTTATCTCTGTCCTGTCTCATTTTACTATTAGCAGCAGGGAGAAGTCAGGCCATGCCTTCAACACTTGGCTTAGAAATCCCCTCAGCTAAATATCCCAGTTCATTATTTATAAGTCCTACTTTCCACAAAACATTAGAACATAATTCAGCCAAGTTCTTTGCCACTTTATCTTTTTTTGTGTGAGGAAGACTGGCTCTGAGCTGACATCCATTGCCAATCCTCCTCTTTTTACTGAGGAAGATTAGCTCTGAGCTAACATCTGTACCAATCTTCCTCTATTTTGTATATGGGATGTAGCCACAGCATGGCTTGACAAGCGGTGTGTAGGTCTGCGCCCAGGATCCGAACCTGCAAACCCCGAGCCGCTGAAGCAGAGAGCGTGAACTTAACCACTATGCCACTGGGCCAGCCCCTCTGTCACTTTATTACAAAGATCCCTTTTCCTCCAATTTCCAATAATATGTTCCTTGTGTTTATCTGACACCTCACTAGAAGTATCTCTTTGACATTCATAGTTCTACCAACAGTTTTCCTCATGGTAATCTGGGCTTTTTCTATAAAGCTTCTCAAAACTCTCCAATCCTCTACCAATTCCAAAGCCACTTCCACATTTTTAGGTATTTGCTACAGTACCAAAATCTTTATTCATTTGCTAGGGCTGCTGTAACAAAGTACCACAAAATGAATGGTTTAAACAACAGAAATTTATTGTTTCATAGTTCTGGAGGCTAGAAGTCTGAAATCAGGGTGCCAGCAGGGTTGATTCCTTCTGAGAGCTGTGAGGGAAGAATCTGTTCCGGGCCTCTCTCTTTGGCTTGTAGATATCCATCTTCTCCCTTTGTCTCTTCACATCATTTTCTCCCTAGGTGTGTCTGTTTTTGTGTCTAAAGTTCTCATTTTTATAAGGATACCAGTCATTGGCTTAGGGCCCACACTAATGACCTCATTTGAACATGATTAGCTTTGTAAAGATCCTATCTGTAAATAAGGTCACATTCTGAGGTGTGGGGATTAGGACTCCAGCATGTCTCTTTTGGGGGGATAGAATTCAACCCATAAAAATGAACAAGGAAATAGACAACTTGAACAACACTATAAGCCAAGTGGACCTAACAGACATATGAGGAGCAGTCCTCCCAACTATAGCGGAATGTACATTCTTCTCAAGTGCACACGGAATAGTATAGACGAGATGCCAGGTCATAGAACAAGCCTCAAAAATTTAATGATGGGGTCTTGTCAAAAGGACAGCACAACCAGCTTGAAGACACAGGCCAAATCTGGGACAGTTTGGGCATCCAAATAAATACTGATAACAACAGGTTATAACCCAAAGAATAAAATAAGAATCCATGTATCCATATTGAGATAAATATATAAATGTATAGACAAGTAAGAAAGAAGGGAAAACTCTGAAGTAGAATATCACTTAATAAATGCCACAGGAAATGACAGAAAAATCACCGTTTGATACCTAGCACTTGTTTTAGGCAAGAATCATCCATGAATGCTAAAATTAAGTGAGTGAAAGTATTATGAGAGACACTTTCATTAGTCTCAAAACATCTGCCCAAAAGATACTTATTACAATTGGAAAAATAATAACTTTACAAAAGAGAAATCTGGCATTTACCACCTTAATTAAGCAATCAAAATTAATATTGTCATTATTGATAGAAACAAATATTATAGAACTCTTGATATGATTCTCTGAGAAGGATATAACATCACTCCTGTGATACTCTTGCCAAAAATGCATAACCTGCATCTAACTCATGAGGAAACATCTAACGAGCGCAGTTGAAGGCCATTTGGCACGGAAGTGGCACTCTTTAAAATGTCAAGGTCATGAAAGACAAAGACTGAAAGAGTGTTCCAGTTTAAAGGTAACTAAAGATATACAACATTGGATACTGAACACAAATTTTGTTTCTTGGACATTATCAGGACAATTGATACAAAAGTTTTGTATATTAGACAGTAGTACTCCATTTATGTTAATTTCCTCAATTTGATCATTTTACTGCAGTTAGATAATAGAATGACCTTGTAGAGATACTCACTGAAGTGTTTAGGAGCCTAGAGGAATTATGGCTGTAACTTATGCTCCTAGCTTTCAAGAAAAATAAGTTCTTGTACACAGAGACAGCAGGCATGGTAACATGTTAACATTTGGGGGATATAGGTAAAAGGTATTAGGAATTCTTTACTATTCTGTAAATTCTGTATTGTTGTACTATTTTTTCAACTTTTCAGTAGTATGAAATTATTTCTAAATAAAATAGTAAAAAGGAAAAATGAATTTAGCAGGTCATTGGATGTCAGGTCAATATATCCAAGTCAATTCTATTTCTATACACCAGAAAAACTTTATAAATTGGTATTTAATAAAATAAATCCACTTTCAAAAGTATCAAAACGCAAAATATAAAAAAATAAATCTTGTGGTATTGGAACTGTTCAGTATTTTGACTGGGGTTGTTGATACATGGACCTACACAGGTGATAAAATTGAATAGAACTTAATACAAACACACAGATGAGTGTAAGTAATACTGGGGAAATCTTAATAAATATTGTGGATTGTACCAATGTCAATATTCTGGCTGTGATATTATACTATAGTTTTGCAAAATGTTAACATTGGGGTAAACTGGGCAAAGTATATAAGGGATTTCTTTGTATTATTTTTTACACTGCAGGTGAATTTGTAATTATTGCAATAAAAATTTCAATTAAAACAAAATAAATCTAACAGATGTAAAAGGAGAATGAATAAACTTACATACAGTCAATGGAATATTAGGCAGCTGTGAAATAAACTACAATTGAATGAACAACATGTCCAAGTCCTAGATATAGAACACGGAGTGACGTCATGCACAGAAGGCTGTATATAATATAATACCATTGTTAAAGGCCAAAATAAAATGGGATTACATATTAATTAGGCACACACATGTATGTGATAAAACGATGAAACAAAAAAGCAAGAGGATAGTCAGCAACATATCTGGAGAATGTCTGTGTCTGTGGAGGGAGCAGCGAGTTGCAAAGGAGGAGCAGCGAACAGGATGCAAGTGAGTTGTAGATTTCTCTGTCTGAGATGGGGTGGTAGATTCGTGAACATTCATGAGAAAGTACTTGTTACTAATATTAGATGAAAAGGGGACATAAATACAGATAATTAGATTTAATTATAGGGGAATATTAAGGATAACCGTGTACCACCAAATATGAAAATTTAGCTAAAATTTTTCAGTTTTATGGCAATTTATACATTACCAAAATTGAGCAAGCAGAAAAAGCAAGACTGAATAAATCAATAACAAGGAAATTTGATGGTAGTCGAGAACTTCCCTCAGTGAAATGTAGCAAGCCTAGATTATTGCACAGTAAAGTTTTACCGAACATTGAAGGACTTGATCATCATTGTGTTATACAAGCAGTATTACAAAAATTTTAAAAGGATAGATTACTCCCAAATTCATTTTGCAATGCCAGTATAACCTTCACAGCAAATCTGGAGACAGTAGGAAAAAAAAATTATAGGTCAATCTAATAGATTAAAATTCTCTGAATAAAATGGAATCCAGGTTTCTTTCCCCACACATTTGTACATGTCTGTTTTAGGCTGAACTATATGAAATTAGCAATAAGGGACCACTTTTGACCTGCGTGGCAAGTTTTATTTTCCAGAGACGACTGTAACAATATGTCCCATCTCACGTGCTCTTCTACAGGGTGGCTGTGCCGCTCCTCCCCGGCGGGTCCTGCTGGCTGCTGAGCCGGTTGTGGCCAGAGGAGTGCGGTGGAAGTGCTGTGCATGAGTCCCTGCACCGTGAAAGGTGGCGCAGCTTCTGTTTCCCGCGCTGGAATCTTGTTCTTGAACCTTTGGCTGCTGTGTGGGCAGTCCCTCAGGCTGAGGTGTAGGAGGAAACCTCCAAGTCCACGCAGAGAGACCACCCAGAGAGGCTCTGAGGCTACACGAGGAGAAAAAGAGCCCATCTGGCCCCCATATACTCCCATTCCTCACTTTCTGGCTCCAGCCACTGACGGAGAGCGATTGCATGCGAGATCCTGACCCAGAACTCCAGCCACACCTGTCCGAGTTCCTGGCCGACAGAAACCACGAGAGATGGCGACACCCTAGTTACATACGCTGTAGGGTTTTGGGGACATAGTATAGGCAGCAAGAGTGACTGGAAGAGAAATTTGGTATTGCAAGTGGAGCGCCACTGTAACAAAATCTTAAAACATGTGCCACTGGCTTTGGCACTGGGTGACGACCAGAATCTGGAAGACTCTTGAGGAAAATATTAGTGAAAGCCTGCAGAGCCCTTAGGGAAGGTATCAGCAAGCCTAAAGTTCGTCCAGGAGGTTGCTGATGAGGGCTGAAGGAACACGAGGATAGTGTTACTGGAACATGGAGAAAAGGAGACTTCGTTATGTAGTGGCAGAAAGTTGCTCAATACCGTCACCTAACGTAGATGGAAAATAGAAAACACACCTAATGACCTCAAATAGTATAGCCAAGACTTTTCTAGGCACAGTGTTTGGGTGCTACCTGGCTTCTTCTCACTGCTTATAATGAAATGAGAGAGGAGAAGAGGAACTAAAAAATGAACCATTCCATGGAGGAAATGTGAAATGGCCTAGGACAGTCTTTTCAGCTAGTAAAGGTTCTCAAAGTAATAAAGTTCCTCAGGGACTATAATATCCTGAGGTAAGAGTTCAGCAAGATCTAAGCGGGTGCGTCATGAACTCTTCAGACAAAAAAAAAAAAAAGAAAAGCTTTCTAAGCCTCTTAGGGGAACGCCTCTGTGGACCCTCTCTCTTAAACAACAGAGCTTCTAAGAGTCTTCAGGGTGTGGTCTCACAGAAAGCCCATAGAGAGCCCAAGGCAGAGAAAGTCTCATCTCTAAGAGAGTTTTTGGGGATGTGTCTTTTGCCTAACTGATACATAAAAAGCCCACAAAGTTTTTTTTTTCTGATTTCCTGTGTATCTCCCTAACAACACATATGTAAAACTACCAAAGCTCCTTCTCCACCAAAATACTCACAGAACAGAAATTTGGGAGCTTACCTCTTTAAGAATAGAGGTCAATCAACAAGCCCGCAATGAAGTGAGGAGTCAGTCAATGAGTTCTAAGAACTCAGTTGCAGATCTGGGGGAGAGTCATTTTAAAGAAAACTTCATGACAACCTCAATTCCCAAGAATATTTTCCATTACTTGAGGTTGGAGATATACTAACTAAGGAGTTAACATCAGTGTCATGAGTGTCTAATAAAGAAAAATTGGAAAGTGTTTGAGTAGAAAGAAAAATACAGGACAAAATTATCGTAGAAGTATGGTTAATTGTAGGATTCACAGCAAAAAGTGGAAAAACAAAAGCTAATTGAAAACTGAAAGACAGTGTAAATACTCACACACACACCACAAAGCTTTTAAAACAGCCGTATTAACTTGAACTGAAAAGGACAGACCCTGTACAAAATAGAGATCTTTGGACTCCCAACCTTATTTGGGCAGGAAGGGGGCTGAGAAGGAAAATCAGTTGCAAACATGGGTCACTCTTCATGAATAAGGAAGGAAAGACAACTCAGATAGGAGAAACAAGATCCAAAGGGTGCAGCCAAGAGCTCTGAACACCAAGAAAGCAGGAATGCACCCTAATCAATGAACCAGTAATATGTACTCAGCAGGATTTAGGAATTTCTATGGACCAGTGACTGCCTTGTGGGGATTCCTGTTGTCTCCAGTTTTGAATAGGAGTACCTATAGCAGATTTTCTGTGTCCACCCCACTATTACATTTTGGGTGTGTAAGATGAAAATAACTTCTCTTTTAGTTCACAGGTATTCAGATTGAGAGGAATAGCACCTAAAGAGCTGTACCCAAGGGAGCAGTCCTGAAGAGCCTCTTGCGCGGCAGTACCTGATTTAGATGACGGGATCCTGGACTTTAATCCGACGCCATGATGGGATGAGACATTAGGGGTCTTGGAGGAGATGAGTATAGTTTGCAGATGTGAATTGTTAAAGACAGAGGGGCAGACTGTGGTAAGTTGTGTTTTCCAAAGATGGCTACCATATATTTCCTATCCAGCATCCTCCTCAACAATGTGATGATGTGACTGTGCCATTCCTCCCATTGGGAAGGGAGGTCTATGCCCCTTGCTCCTTAAATATGGATGGGCTGGTGATTTGCTCGTAGCCAACAGAATGCAGCAGAAATGAAGCTGTGTGGCTTCCAAGGCTAGGTCATAAAAGGAGATACATCTTCTACCTTATTCATAAGAACACTCACTGATGGAGACTTAAGCTGCCAGGTGAGCAGTCCAACTGCCCTGAGGCTGTCATGCTGTGGTGAAGTCCAGACAGCTCACACAAAGAGACCATGTGAAGAGGCCTGAGACTACCGAATATTGAAAGATGCCTACACCATCCCATGTGTTCCAGCTCACCCCGCTGTTCTAAATCCAGCCATCGCCTGATTGCAGCCACATGAGAGACCCCGAGACATAACTGCCTAGCTGAGCTTGTCTTGAATTTTGGATCCGGGAAACTGTGAGATATAAATAGCCACTAAATGTTGAAGTGATCTATGTAGAAGAGTAACTGGACCAACCCACAAAAGGATAATTTCATATTGTTCAACCTTATAAGTAAATAATATGTCCAAGATAATTCAATGTTAGAGTTTATTAAAGTATTCATCACATTAATCAGTTAATGTAGAAATAGGTTAATATACAAAACGTAATTACCTATATAGCTTAAGAAAAATATTCAGTACATTTTAGCAATTCTTTGTGATAAAATCCTTAAAAAACTCAGAATGGAAGGTAACTTCCCTTTAAGGTAATGAAAGATAGCTACCAGGGCCGGCCCGATGGTGTAGTGGTTAAGTTTGCACCCTCCACTTCGGTGGCCCAGGGTCCGCGGGTTCAGAACCCTGGGCACGGACCAACGCACCGCTTGTTGAGCCATGCTGTGGCGGTGTCCCATATAAAGTAGAGGAGGATGGGCACGGATGTTAGCCCAGGGCCAATCTTCCTCAAAAAAAAAAAAAAAAGCTACTAACCCCCACAGCAAACATCATACTCACAGTAAGACTTGAGAAACATTATAATTAAAGTCAGGAACTGCTGAGCCGACCCCTCTGGTTCTCATACTATTAAGCATTGAACTGGCATCCTAATGAATGCAATAAGATAAGAAATGAAGATTAAGTGTTACATGGACTGGAAATAAAGAGGAATAATTGTGGTTATTAGAGGCAAGATCTGAAAAGTGATTTGAGCACTGTTGCTAGGGACAAATCAATACTTTTCCTGTACACCATCTGTCTTAGTCTGCTCTGGCTGCAGTAACAAAATGCCACAGACTGGGTGCCTTAAACAACAGACATTTATTTTCTCACAGTTCAGGAGTCTAGAAGTCCAAGATCAAAGAGCCGGCATGGTCAGTCTCCTCTCCTCCTGGCTTGTAGATGGCCACCGTGTTGCTACGTCCTCACGTGGCCTTTCCTCGTGTGCGCCTGGAGAGAGAAAGCGAGCTCCCTGGTGTCTCTTCTTATAAGGACACTAATGCTACCGGATCAGGGCCCCAACCTAATGACCTCTTTTAACCTTAATTTCCTTAGATACCCCATCTCCAAATATAGCCACATTGGGGGTTAGCATTTCAATGAATTTCAATATGAATTTTGGAGGGACACAAACATTTAGTCCATAGCACAATTAATAGCCAATGAGAAAATATACTAGGAAAAAAACCCTCACCTTCATAACATCAATAAGAATAATAAGCTACTTAGGAATACATCTTATACTGTACAATGTGGAATTTAAAATGAGAACTATTTAGAAATAAATCTTTTGAAAAACCTATATAAACAGAGTTTATGAATAAAATAAAATGCTATTAAAGTTCATAAAAGAACTGAAAAATTGAAAGATAGATTGTATTGATGGAGGAGTAGAGTCAATATAATAAAAATATTAATTTTTACAAAATATAAATTTAATATGATTCCAATCAAAACAATAAGAGAATTTTTTTCTTGAAATGTGACAGATTCTAACATTTACATGCAAGTTTACAGGTCTCAAACTATCCAAGACAATAATAAACAAGTACAACAATTAGAGGAGCTTTCCCTTCTAGATATAAGAGTTTTTTATTAAGGTAGAATAATAAAGCATTGCGGTATTCATGCAGTGATAGACTAATAGGTCAAGGGAACAGAAAAGATATTCCGGAAAGGGACCCTTGCACATCGAGGAACTTCAGATATAAAAGAAATCAGTTTACAAACATTGAAGAAAAATTGGGCAATTTGACACTTGATAGCTGAATTGTGTCACCCTCCAAATTCATATGTTGAAGTCCTAACCCTCACCACCTCAGGATGTGACTGTACTTGGAGATAGGGACTTGAAAGAGGTAATTAAGGTAAAATAAGGTCATATAGATTGCCCCAATCCAAAAAGACTGGTGTCCTTATAAAAAGAGGAGATTAGGACACAGATATGCACAGAGGGATGGCCATGTGAGGACACAGGGGAAGATGGCCTTCTACACGCCAAGGAGAGAGGCCTCAGAAGAAACCAACCCCGCCAACACCTTGAGCTCGTACTTCTAGTCTCCAGAATCGTGACAACATAAACTTCTATTGTTTACCGTCCCCAAGTCTGTGGTATTTTGTTACAGCAGCCCTAGCAAACTAATATACTTGAGATTAGGCAATTGGCTTCCCATACAGAAACAAAATGAAATTAGATCAATATCTCACACTACATGCATAAATACAACTCCAGATAGATTAAAACTTAAATGTCAAAGCAAATGCCTACACTATTAAAAGACAACACAAGGAAATGTTGTATGACATCAGGACGGAGAAAGATTTCCTAAGAAGACATGTAAGGAAACCATAAAGGAAAAGCTAGACAAATTTATAATGTCAAAACTAAAATCTTAGGGACCAACAATTTTATAAACAAAGTTCAAAGACAAAGAACAGACGGAAAAAAATAAAACATATATCCATATTGAGGATTAGTAAACAACATACATTCAACTCTATGAATCTAGGGGAAAAAGATAACCCAACAGAAAAATAGGCAAACAATAATTGACAATTTATGGAATAAAACCCCCAAATGGTGTAGAAATGTGTATACTTCTGCAGTGACCACTGAAACACATTATCTGCATGTTCTGCAGTTCAAATATTAGTTGAAGTTTTATTTATTTATTTTTTAATATTTTTTAAAATAATTTTATTTATTTATTTTTCCCCCAAAGCCCCAGTAGACAGTTGTATGTCATAGTTGCACATCCTTCTAGTTGCTGTATGTGGGACGCAGCCTCAGCATGGCGGGAGAAGCGGTGTGTCAATGCGCACCCAAGATCTGAACCCCGGGCGCCAGCAGCCGAGCGCTCAAACGTCACCGCTAAGCCACGGGGCGGCCCTAGTTGAAGTTTTAAAATCTTGATCTTGAGTATCCATATCTTGTTCCTAATTCCTCCTAATGTTCCCCCATTAAGTAGCATACTGGCTTTATGGTTCAAGTCTATACTTGTATCATGTTAAAGGAGCAAACAAATTTTTCTAATTTATTATTTTTTAAAGTCTAGAATGTATTTTTAAGTATAAATTTTTTTCATCTTATTGAGGTGATTATATTTTTCCCTTTGACTTATTGATATGGTAATATTAATGGATATCCTGATCATCCTTATATTTCTAGAATAGAATCCACTTGGTTATAGTACGTTTCTGTAAGGTATTCCCAGTGTTAGCGCCTCCTAAAATAGTTGCGATAAGTGCAGCCCAAGATTAACATGTTAGCCTAAGAGAAGCCATACTGAAACCATAAATAACCGTGCTTCACCAGACCCCCACCCTTAGTTCCAGAAATGCTTTAGTTTGCAGTAGACACGGCAAGCACCTGCTTCTGAGGAATATGCATGTTCTGCTATTTGGTAGCCCTGGCTTAAACGGAAACCTCCCTGTTAACGATAAGGCAGTAACTTTGTTCTTCCATTTTTCTCAGGAATGTAAGGAACATCGGGAGAAAGCCCTCTGCGGATATCCATCACCGGTGACAGAAGAAACACACGAGTTAGCGTCTCAAGGTCTGCTACACCAGATGGTCAATGTTCCAAGAGCCCCCCTTTTTTCAGCCCATTTGCCCTATATAACTGCTTCAAGATTTTGTAGTTTTAAGATGGTTTTTGTTTGGACATTAGTCCATCAGTCTTCCACTTGCTAGCCCGCTGAAATATAGACACTTTCTCTCTCAACACCTTACCTCTTCAAAGTTTAGCTTTTTCCTGCAGCCAGCAGACACCCCTTGGCGGTAACACCAGCTTCTCTCTGTTAAAATTTCTCAGCATTTTTGCACGTGTAGTCATAAACAAGTTTTGTCTGAGCTTTCTTTTCAAATCATATATTTGTCGATTTTGGTGTCTTTATGCTGACTATTTGATAAATATAAGATTTCCTTCTTCCAATTCCTCTGGAACTATTTAAATATAAGAATTCTCTGACCACTAGATGTTTGAAAGAATTCACCAGAAACTCAATGACTGATGCTTTTTGGCAAATAATCTCCTTAAATTGTCTTCATTTTTATCCATGCTTAGGTTTTCTCCTTTCTTGGGTCAAATTTGACACATCTATTCCTGGAGAATCATTTGTGTCACAAAGAATTTCGAATTTATTAGCATAGAGAGGATTCTCATTCAATTTCCTATGTGTCTGTGGTTACTTCTCTTTTATCATCCTACCCTACTCTCTCTTTGTAAAATAGAGATAGTGACTTCTTTTTAATTTTCCCCCACAGTACTTGAATTATGGATCAGTTTTACGTTTTTCTGTTGATTAATTCCTATCTGCTTTCCATAAACGTATTAAAAAATTTTTTCTGGTTTCCTCAACTGAATTCTTAAGTCAGGTATCTTTTTTTTTTTTTTTTAACGTTCTGATAGATTTGTATTCCTACTCTTTTAAAACCCTGATCCTTCACGTTTCTCCCAAGTGCTTGTGCCCATAACTCGCTCTTGCGCAGGCGGCCATCCCCGCGTCTCTAGGCAACCAGCGTTCCTAGGACGCCGACGTGCCGCGGAGCCTTCTGGGAAATGTAGTTCGGCGGCTCCCTCCTCTCGCGCAGGCGCATGGCCTCTGGCGCGTTCGGGTTGCGCCCCTTTTCTTTGTCCTTCGCCGCCACGCGAGAGGCGAGTGCGCGCGTGCTCGTGCGCGCGGACCCCCGCGCCACTCCGGCCCCGGCGGGGACCCGCGGACGGCGGGGGCGAGGGTGGGCCGGGGGCGGGGCGGCGGCGAGTCTGGGGGCGGCGGGGCGGGTCACGTGGTCCCCGGCCCTGCGCGTCCGGCGGCGGAGGCCTGGGGGTCGGTGCCGGCGCTTCTGCGGGTTCAGGGAAGCTGTCGGGCCGGCGGTTGGGGGCGTGTGGGGGGGGTCCCCGGGGAGGAATTTAGGATCGTGTTTGAGCTGAGGCGTCAGCGCCTGCGCGGGCGGGGAGGTTCGGGGTATCCGACGTGGGGTGCGGTGCGGCGGGCAGCGCTGGCCTGGCCGGAGCGCGGGGAGCGGGGCCTCTGGTCCTGACGGGGCTCCGAGCGCCGGGGGCGGGGGGGCGGTGGCTGCGCGCGGGGTCCCCCCACGCCTCGCCGCTCTCGCGCCCGAGGCCCCGCCCCCGGCTCTCAGCTCTCCGGGTCCCCCTTGCAGGTGGGTCTGAAGGCACTGACCCCCGCGGGCGTCCCTGGATGTTTTCAGCCGGGAGCCCAGCGCGGGTCCGGTTCCGGGGCCGGGAGCCATGGCTGGACGGAAGGAGCTCCTGCGCGTGTCTGCGTAGACCCCGCTGGAGTGCGGGGCGAGGGGCCCGGGAGCGCTGCGCCTGTGATGCCCCCTCCCGCCTGGTTTCACCCGGCTCAGCTCTGCTTTATCAAGTTTTTTATAAAGGCTTCTCTACTGAAAAACCAAACCAGAACAACCTTTGACGAAAGCTGGTGTGGCAGGGACAACACTGGCCTGAGGTCCTCGTCTCTGATCTTGACCCACCTCGGCTGCTTTGGACAGTTCACGCACGATTTCAGGGTCTCCCGTTTCTTATCTGAAAATGAGGGAGTGGAAACGAATGACCTTTTTTATTTCTAGGTTTGTTACTTTTTGCATCATAAAACATACTTTATTTTAATTGTTGTTTATTGTTTACTTTGTTTCAGCCATGTGGTGCTAGACGGAAACTCTGCTTGTCTGTTGTTTTCTTGAGTTAAGGACTTTAACATTTTAAAAGATAGTGTCTGTATGTTTTTCTGTTATAAACTTAAAATACGTTTACTGTACTCAATTTGGAGCATCTTGATAAACAGATTCAAATAAAAATTATTCACGACCTCATTAACAGGAGATAGTCACTGCTAACGTTTTGGTACATTTCTTTTAGTCAATAGATGTATGTTTTTAGTACATCTTGTTTATATTTCCTTTTAAGAAAACAAAATTGGGAATATGCTGCATACGGTGCTTAAAGCCATTACAACGTATGAAGAATATCTTTCCTTAACTTGAAATATTTTGTCCCAAGTGGGGAGTTTTTTCAACTGGCCCCTGAGAACTTATCTTTCTCTTGTTTTCATCCCTACTCTGCCGTGGAGCCAGGGGACTGATCTCGCCTGTACTGGGAATATGAACAGCTGGAGGCCTTTGCCCACTCCTCCCTCCGCTATTGCTGAGGGGCTGTGGTCACAGGCTCTTGGGTGGACTGCAGGGGACCAGTGGCCCAGATCTGCCACTTTCTGGGTGTGTCCTCCATGTTGGGCGAGTTGCTGAACCTCTGTACCTTATTGCTGCTTCTGTAGCGGGTGCTGAATGCATTAAAAAAAGACAGTATGGTGTATAAAACATCTGGCACGTAGTAAGTGTAAAGAAATCCTTTATTATTCTCTACCTTTCCCCTGAAATTTCTTCAGAACTTGATGCTGAGAGGAACTACTGGATGATGGTGAAGGTGGCCCCTTCCTCCTGAAGGTGAATGTGAGAGCTGTCGAGGGGAGAGCTGCAGTGTGACACAGGAAACTGCCAAGGTAAGAAAACGCCCATGAAGTGAAGATGGGCCCGATTGTTTGTGAGAGGCTGAGGGGACCTGTGAGAGCCAGATAACAGAGAGTTCAGGGGTGCCCTCTCCCTCAAGGGCCAACTTGCAAAAACATTTGTTTAAATTAAAGTATAAAAAGGTCGAGTCTGCATTGTTCTGAGTAACAAACCTAAATATTGTGAGAATTTGTGTGTGTGTGTGTGAGGAAGGCTGGCTCTGAGCTAACATCCATTGCCAATCCTCCTCTTTTTGCTGAGGAAGATTGGCCCTGGGTAACGTCTATGCCCATCTTCCTCTATTTTGTATCTGGGACGCCGCCACAGCGTGGCTTGATAAGTGGTGTTAGGTCCAAACCTGGGAACTCCCGGCTGCCGAAGTGGAGCTCTTGAACTTGACCGCTACGCTACCAGGCTAGCCCCTGTGAGAAATATTTTAAAATCACCTTGTGAATTTGTCTGTCTGCTTAAGGAAATGGTTTGAATGATAAACGTAGTTTTATTTGTCACAATGCCAGAATTTTTATTACGTGAGATGAAATGAAGTGAAAGCATAATGCAGAGAAAATGACATATTTGTGGTAGTTATATTTTTCTCATTTGTAGTGTGTGTGTGTTATGATTGTTTTTTTTTTAACCACACAGAGGTTTTTAAATTTTTTAATGGTGAAGTTCATTGACTGTATTTAAAAAAAAATATGACTTTTGCCTTTGTATCATGTGTGGGGAAATTCTCTCCAAAAATACAAATATTTACCTGTGTTCTCTTCAGGCATTATCGTGGTTTCCCTTATTTTAAGTTCTAATCCATCTGAAGGTAGTTTGTTGTAATATACAAGATAGATAACTAGCTTTATTTTCTTTCAAATATTAATCACTTCTGTTTATTAAGTAATTTTACTCATGGCTTTGAAATGCTACGTGTATTGCACGCTAAATTCTTACGTATTTGGACCATTGTGCTTTATTCATCTGTATGTCTTTTTTGAAGCCAGTGTCAACTGCTTTTTTGATTAGTATAATTTTATAATATATGTTAATATTACGTAGACCTGTTTACACTCGTTATTTTGTATTTCCAAAAGTATTGAAGCTGTCTCTAAACCTTTTTTCTTCCGGATGAACTTTAGAATTGCTTGTTAAAAACTTTTCGAGGTTATAGTTCGAGTTGACTAGAGATACAAATCATTTGGGGCTAAATTATCTTTACTATATGAAGTCTTCCTATCCCAGAACAAGACCAAATTTTACATGTATGAAGTCTATTTTTATTTATTTATTATTTTTGAGGAAGATCGGCCCTGAGCTAACATCTGCCAATCCACCTCTTTTTGCTGAGGAAGACTGGCCCTAGCCTAACACCCATGCCCATCTTCCTCCACTTTATATGGGATGCCTGCCACAGCATGGCCTGACAAGCGGTGCGTTGGTGCGTGCCCGGGATCCGAACCTGCGAACCCTGGGCCACTGCAGTGGAGCACGTGCGCTTAACCGCTTGTACCACCAGGCCTGCCCCAGTGAAGTCTATTTTTAAAGTCACCGTTGGTATTTTTAGTTTTTTTCATATAGATCTTACATATTTCTTGTCAAGTGTATTCCTTTATATTTTATGTATTTCTTTCTATTATGAGTAGATTTTATTTTCTACCTTTTTATTGATTTATATAAGAAAGCTGTTGATAGTTGAGAACTATGTTGATTAATCCGGAAAGATGGTCTTTGCATAGTGGGGAAAAAAAACAAAAACAGTTTTTAAATGTGACCGTATCCGTATATTTTTGTTAAAAATATCCAGATAGTTTCCATCATCTCTTAAGAATGGTTATCTGTGGTGTGGTGATATCATAGGTAATAGTTCTTTCTTGTTTATTGTGTATATGTTTCTAAATTTTGCTGTCATATTTTTTTTTGTGAGGAAGATCAACCCTGAGCTAACATCTGCCAATCTTCCTGTTTTTGCCGAGGAAGAGTGGCCCTGAGCTAACATCCGTGCCCATCTTCCTCCCTTTATGTGGGAGGCCGCCACACATGGCCTGACAAGCGGTGCATTGGTGCGCGCCCGGGGTCTGAATCCCAGGCTGCCAGCAGCAGAGTGCGAGCACTTAACCGCTATGCCATGGGGCTGGCCCCTTTGCTGTCGTGTTTTACTTTTGTAATGATAATTATGGCTAGTATTTCTTTAGTGCTTCTGTGTGCCAGCTCCTGTTCTAAGATGCATATGTTTTCACAATTTAAGATATGAGGGAATTGTTTCTTGTGTGACTGGAAGAAACCGTTAATATGTCTTTTTGAGTTGGCTCTGAAGTTTGAATCACAGAAAAGCATGAAAGAGAAGAGCTTGGTTATTTTTTTAGACTCAAGGCCTGGCCTTTTTTTTCTTTTTGCTGAGAAAGATTTGCCCTGAGCTAACATCTGTTGCAAATCTTCCTCTTTTTTTTTTTTTGCTCCCCAAAACCCCAGTACATAGTTGTATCTTCTAGTTGTAGGTCCTTCTAGTTCTTCTACGTGAGCCGCTGCCACAGCGTGGCAACTGACAGACGAGGGGTGTGGTTCCACACCCGGGGAAACTGAACTCAGGCCTCCAAAGCAAAGTGTGCTGAACGTTGACCACTAGGCCATCAGGGCTGGCTCAAGAGCTTAGTTTTTTTTTTGATGAGGAAGATTCACGCTGAGCTAACATCCGTTGCCAGTCTTCCTTTTTTTTTTTGCTTATGGGAGATTAGCCCTGAGCTAACATCTGTGCCAGTCTTCCTCTCTTTTGTACCTGGGATGCCTCCACGGCATGGCTGATGGGTGGAGTAGGTCCGTGCCTGGGATCCGAACCCGCAAACCTGGGCTGCCAGAGTGGAGCGCGCAGAACTTTAACCAGTTGGCCACGGGGCTGGCCCCAAGAGCTTGGTTTTTTAAGTGTTGCTTCTTAGTATGATATAGGCGTGAGCAGGCTGTTCTTCATTTATGTGTTTGTGGAAATAAGGTGACTGAAGGTGTGCATGGAAATAAGCTAATTCCAGGATATATGGGAGGTGTGTGTGTGTGCATAGATACACACAAATGATATGATTTTGGTAGTAAACGCCTTGAACATAGCAAGAAAGAGAAATAACATTCCAATTCTGCTACTTAATAGCTGTGCCATCATGGGCACATTTTCAGTCACTTTAAGTCTCAGTTTTTCTGTAAAATAGAGATTATGTTAAATGCCTTATTGGGTCATCTGTGAGGATTACATTATAAAGCACGTAGTGTTTTGTATTATGTATAGAAAGCACTCAGACTTTAGCTATTGTCATTACAAGGAACTAGTCACTTTCCTTTTAATCTCACTTATTCCTCAGTTGGACCCAGAGGTCCACTTTATCCTCACCATTTTAGCAGGTAAAAAAAATGAAAGATTAGAAGGCAAGAAAGGAACGTTATTTGAGATATGGAGTGTCATTATCTAATGATTAAAGAATAATCCTCCAGAAATATATACGCTCTATGCATCTCACAACATAGCCTTAAATATACAATCCAAGCGTCAACAGGATTACAAGGAAAAACTGACCAATCTGTAATCATCTTGGGAGATTTTTAACACACTTTTCTCAGAAATTGCTAGAACTGGCAGACATAAGTTAGGAAGGTTATAGAAGATTTTAATAGGAAACGAAGGCTCAGAAAGATGAGGTTTGTTTTTGTCCAAAGTCACATAGCCAGTAAAAGGAAAAGGTTGATTGAAACTCAGATCTGTTTTAATACAAATCACATAAGCTTTCCAAAATTCCATCTGCCTAAAATAGAATTGTGATGTACTTGACAGCATCTGTTAAAGAGATTTATACTTCAGTGCCCACAGTGAACGTGGAATGATCTCAGAATTGCTTTATTTCTGATATTTCTTTATCTGTTTGCAGAGACATAGATTTCTGCTGCTGTTTTACACTATATCCTATTTCTTTCCCTGCTAGCCCTGTTGTGGTTATATAGAAAAAACACTCTGGCCTTAGAGGGTCAAGAATGCCTAGTTCCAGGCTGGCCCCGTGGCCTGGCGATTAAGTGCACGCGCTCTGCTGCTGGCGGCCTGGGTTCGGATCCCAGGCGCGCACCGACGAGCCGCTTCTCCGGCCATGCTGAGGCCACGTCCCACATACAGCAACTGGAAGGATGTGCAGCTATGACATACAACTATCTACTGGGGCTTTGGGGGAAAAAAATAAAAAAAAAAAAAAAAAAAAAAAAAAAAGAATGCCTAGTTCCTAGCAAGAGAGGAAAGGGTTTTAGGTGCAGTGTGAATATACCAATTAAAGTGTATTTGTCCCTAAGTCCACAGTTCCTGGTTCCCTACGAGTAAGCCTACACACGTGAGATGAGAAAGGAATTCCTCGAAGCAGGAATTCATTCTCAGTGTAAAGACCTAGCCAGGACCTCACACCAGAGCTTTGGACTGAAGCAGAAGAGCCTCAGGATAGAACAGATCGGACTTGCTGATCATCTCGTGTAGGCAACAGAAAATGACCATGTTACAGGTGAGTTGATTATTTATTCCTCATTATTTTTCCAGGGGATTAGAAGAGGTGTGTAAGTCTTCCAGGGAAAAAGAAAAGTATAAATAGTTAAGAAATTGGGAAAATAGCCTCAGGATAGAAGATCCGGATTGGGATAAAATTGGAGCAGTGATATGTTAACTATAAGACCTTGAGAGTTCTTAAGGTTTGAATTTTTATAAGCCATAGTGTCCTACATAATTATTGAATTTGAGCTGCAAACTGGTACTCCAATTTTTGGCGGTTGTAATAAAGAAATATGAACATTTATATGAGTTGCATTATCCAAAGGAAAGAGCAAACTGATTCTTCATGAAAGTAAATATTTCTTGGTCATTCCTTGATGAGGTCTTTGAATAAATGATGTAGTGAGTAATGTCCTCAGGAGAAATGTTGTAATAAATACCTGGGTCTTATGGCTGTTTTTCACCATTTTCCACAGAGTGACCAAGGGGAAAATGCCAGAGCAGAGCATAGTGACCATAAGTATTTATTTACTTACCTCTTTAATTGTGAAGCAGAATTCACATGCAGGAAAGTACATAAAATGTAAAAGTACAGCTTAATGAATTATTATCAACTGAATACCCATGAAACTTCTATTCAGGTCAAGAACCAGAACCTTTCAGCCTGAACTCAGCCCTTCCTGTGCCTGCCGCCCCGCCCCCCTCCCTCCCCCCCATACCAGGACCCCGACTGGTGCCCATTTCCTCACTGTTCTGCCTGGTTTTACTCCTAAGTCTTCTTCCTTAGACACTGCACTTTGGTTTGTCTGCTGTGGTGGATACTCATTTGTATTTTGCTTCTTTCACTTGACGTTTTGTTTGTGAGATTCATCGCAATTACAACTCTCTCTCCAATTAAGGTAGCTTCTTCGTATCACCAAATCCAATCAGTGTTCAAATATCCAGTTGTCTCATAACATCCATAAATTGTTTGCAGTTTGTTTGAATCAGAATCTAAGTAAAGTTCATACAGTGTATTGGTTGATCTGTCTCTGAAGTCTCTTTTAATCTATTGGCTCTTCTCAGTTTTTTATAGCCAAATTATTTGTTGAAAAAGCCAAGTCATTTATTCTGTAGTTTCCCACTGTCTGGATTTTGCTAATTGCTTCCCTACAGTGTTGTTAATGTATTCTGTCACCGTGATTCCTATAAATTGGTAGATATAGAGCTGTGCTGTTCAATACAGAAGGCACCAGCCACATATGACAGTTTAAATGTAAATTAAATCCCTCAGTCACACTAGCCACATTTCCAGTGCTCAGGAGTCACAAATCGGACAGCTGTGAATTGGATAGCAGAGATAAAGAACATTTCCATCATTTAGAGGCTTGATCAGATTCAAGTTTGACTTCTTGGCAAGAATGCTTCAGAGGCTGTGGTATGTCCTTTCTGGAGGCACATAATGTCTGCTGTTCTCTTTTTGTCAAGCTAGCAGCCTTCTGTGATCATTGCCTAGATGGGTTATTTCAGTAGGGGTATAAAATGATGACATCCTACTTCTATTATTTCTTCTTTATTTATTAACTAGAATACTACTTTCTAGCATGACAAGATATATCAAGGCTCAGTTGATACATTTTTTGCCCCAGCCCTGCAATTAGCCATTTCTACAGTAAATAGTATCTTAAAATTTATTTATTAATTTTTAAAATTTTTTGTTGCCAAAACATGGAAATATACTAGATTTCTGCATATTAACTTTGTATCCAGGAACTTTTTAAGCCCACTTATTAATTCCAATAATTTTTCTTTAGATTTGATTAGATTTTCCATGTTCACAGACATATCAGCAGTACTTTTTTTTTTTAGGAAGAAGAAATTCCACTGAATTTGTAGTTTGCTAAGAGTTTTATAACAAATATTGATTATTTTTCCATTTTTAGTGTGAATTTTTTTAATCTGCTTATTCTTTTTCACACTCTTATATTCTTTCCTTATAAAATCTAGGCCTTCATTTTGAAAATTTTAAACGTGCTTTTTAAAAACTCGGTTAGATTTTTCTATTTATAGTTCTTACAATGTATGTTCTTCATTTGCAGATATGTTTCATCTGCATCTATTGAGGTGATTATATATTTTTTCTTAATCTGTTAAGGTAGTGAATATCACTGATTTTATAAAGAAAAGTTAAACCAACCTTGAATTTCTGGGATAAACTCCAATTTAGTCTTGATATATTTTTTTTTCCTATATTGCTCAATGAAGTGTGGTAACATTGTTTAAGATTGTCACATTAACATTCAGGTGTAAGTTGGTCTTTTCCTTTCTTGGGATATCCTTATTGGGTTTTGTTATCAAGGTTATTCTAGTATCAAAACGTTTAGAGTTATGTTCTTGCTTCTGTACACTAAAGTTTAGTAGAATTGGTATTATTTCTACATTAAATATTTACAGAATTAACTGGTAAAGCCATTTTTTTGTGAGAAGATTTTAACTCAGGGAACCGATATTTTCCACATGACCGATGTGCAGTGTTATAAAATCATTAATGGGTAAATGATCCGTTCAAAGAGCAGGATAAAACAGTAGATTTTAGTGTAACAGAATATGAAAAGTTCATTGATAAAGTTGAAGATTCTACAATACAACTCATCTTTAAGAGACCACCAGTTGGTTAGTTTTGGTGTGGTATCAAAGACGACTATCCATAATTAACCAGTTCTAATTGTTTGTAGAGTCTTTTGGGTTTTCTTCATTTGCCCTCATATCATGTATGAAAGTTTTGCATCTTCCTTTCAATATTTATACCTTTTCCTTGCATTTATTGTGCGGGGCAGGACCTCCATAAAGTGTGGACTGGAAGTGCGTGAGGGGGCATCCTTGCCTTACCTGCCCTGTCTGCTGTATAGCGCATTATAGCAGTTCAGTTCTGACACCAACTGTCTGATGTTAGCACAGACTCCAGCAAGACTGCCATCACTTCAGTTGCTAGCTGTAAGTTTGGGGGTCCCCAGGCCACCTGCACTTCTGACCATCTGGCTACAAATTTGAGGGGGTTCCACTGGAACAACTCATAGAACTCAGGACAGTACTATACTTAGAATTACAGTTTTATTATAAAGGACACAGGGCTGGCCCCGTGGCTTAGCGGTTAAGTGCACGCGCTCCGCTGCTGGTGGCCCGGGTTCGGATCCCGGGTGCGCACTGACGCACCGCTTCTCTGGCCATGCTGAGGCCACGTCCCACATACAGCAACTAGAAGGACGTGCAACTATGACATACAACTATCTACTGGGGCTTTGGGGAATAAAAAAGGAGGAGGATTGGCAATAGATGTTAGCTCAGAGCCAGTCTTCCTCAGCAAAAAGAGGAGGATTAGCATGGATGTTAGCTCAGGGCTGATCTTCCACAAACAAATAAATAAATAAAGGACACAAATTAGGACCAGCCAAATGAAGACACACATAGGGTGAGGTCTGGGAGAGTCCCAGTATGGAGTTTCTGTGCCCTCTCCCTAAGGAATCAGGACACATCACCCTCCTGGAACATGTTTGTGTTCACCAACCGGGAAGCTGACCTGAGGCTGCAGTGTCCAGAGTTTTTATTGGGTATTCATTGAGTAGGTCTGATTGATTGAATCACTGCCCATGTGGTTGAACACAGTCTCTAGCCCTCCTCCCCTCCCTGGAGGTTGGGCTGATATCTGGCTCAAAGCCCTAACCCTCTAATCAACCCTTTCCAGCATGGCCCGTCCCTGTCTGCAGACTATCTGGGAGCCACCATGAGTCACCTTGATAGCATAAACTCAGGAGGGGCCCACCATGGGTATCAGACACTCCTGTCACTGCAGAGATTCCACGGCTGTAGAAGCTCCATCCCAGGAACCTGGGACAAAGACCACACAAATTCTTTATTATACAACAGGTAGCCATTAGCTACGTGTGCTATTTAAATTTAAATTAGTTAAATACAATTTAAAAGTCAGTTCCTAGTCATCTTGAAAGTATTCAGTAGACACGTGTGGCTTGTGGCTATTGGACTGGACTGTGCAGACATAGAACATTTCACTCATCACAAAAAAATTCTGTTGAGGGCCAGCCCGGTGGCATAGTGGTTAAGCGTGTGCGCTCCGCTGCGGCGGCCCAGGGTTCGCAGGTTCAGATCCCAGGCACGCACTGACACACTGCTTGTCAAGCCATGCTGTGGCGGCGTCCCATATAAAATCGAGGAAGATAGGCACGGATGTTAGCCCAGGGCTAATCTTCCTCACAAAATAAAATAAAATAAAATTCTATTCAACAGTGCCTTTCTAGTCCTCAGGGAGCAAGTGTTCAGTGTTTTACCATTAAGTATGATGCTGGCTGTAGATATTTTGTAGATCTTGATTATCAGATTAATTTCCCTTCTATGCCTAGTTTGTTGATCATATTTACAATTAACAGATTTTCATCCCACTTCTGCATCTGTTGGATGATAATGGTTTTCCTCCTTCATTCTGTTAATATGATTTATTGATTTCTGAGTGTTCAACCTATCTTGCACTACTGCAGGAAACCTCATCTGGTCAGGCGATGTTATGCTTTTTATGCATGCTTGATTCAATTTGCTAATATTTGGTTAGGAATTTTGATTCTGTGAGAGTTAATTGTCTGTGATGTTCTTTTCTTGTTGTGGTCTTGTCTGGTTTGTGGTTAGAGAGGTCTGTTGGCCTTATAAAATGCGTTGAGAAGTTTGCTCTCGAAAGAATTTATGTGAGATCATTTTATTTATTCCCTAAATGTTGGGAAAAATTCACCTCTGAAGCCATCTGGACCTTGAGTTTTTTGAAGGAAGGTTTTAAATTGTGGGAGTCAGTTTCTTTTTTTTTTTTTAAAGATAAGCATTTTATTTTATTTTATTTTATTATTTTTTATTTTTTATAATTTTATTTATTTATTTTTTTCTCCCCAAAGCCCCGGTAGATAGTTGTATGTCATAGCTGCACATCCTTCTAGTTGCTGTATGTGGGACGTGGCCTCAGCATGGCTGGAGAAGCGGTGCGTCAGTACGCGCCCGGGATCCGAACCCGGGCCGCTGGCAGCGGAGCGCGCGCACTTAACCGCTAAGCCACGGGGCCAGCCCAAGGGGGTCAGTTTCTTTAACAGTTTCAGGACTAATTCAGATTTTCTCTTTATTCTTGTGTCACTTTTGAAGACATTGTTTTTCAAGGAATATATCTGTTTCTTCTAAGTTGTCAAATATGTTGGCATAAAGTTATTATTATAGTGTCCTTTTTAATAGCTTTATTGAACTATGACTTCAGTAAGATCCACCCGTTTTAAGTGTATAATTCAGTGATTTTTTTTCTCATGAGGAAGATTGGCCCTGAGCTATCTGTTGCCAGTCTTCCTCTATTTTTTGTATGTGGGATGCTGCCACAGCACAACTTGATGAGCAGTGTCTAGGTCTGCGCCTGGGATCCGAACCGGTGATCCCCGGGCCACTGAAGAGGAGCACGAGAACTTAACCACTATGCTGCTGGGCCGGTCCTGTGTTATTTTTTGTTTTTTGGTAACATCATGTTGTGTAACCATGATCACAATCCAGTTTTAGAAAGTTTCCGTCACCCCAAGAGACATTTGCAGTCGATTCCTGTTCCCATCCTCAGCCTGAGGCAACCATTAATTTGCTTACTCTCTGTATAGATTTTCCTTTTGGATATTTTGTGTAAATGGATTTGTGTATTGTGTAATCTTGTGTGTCCAGCTTCTTTCAATTAGCAGATGTTTTTGAAGTCCATCCATGTTTTAACAGATGTCAGAAATTCATTCTTTTTATTGTTGGATAGTATTCTGTGTATGGATACAGTTTTTGTTTATCCATTCCCCACTTGATGGACATGTGAATTATTTACACTTTTTGGTGGTTACAAGTAGTGCTGATATGAGCAATCATGTACAGAGCTTTGTATGAACATGTTTTCATTTCTCTTGGGCACATACCTAAGAGTATAATTGCTGGGTTATATGGTAAAATTATATTAACTTTTTAAGAAATTCCCACAGTTCCATAGTGTCTGAACCATTTTGTTTTCCTACCAGTATGAAGTTCCAGTTTCTCCACGTCCTTTCCAGCACTTGTTATTGTCTGTTTGATGATAGTCATTCTAGTGAATGTGAAGTGGTACCTCATTGTGGTTTTAGTTTGCATTTCCTTAATAACTAATGATGTTGGTCATCGTTTCATGTGCTTATTAGCTGTTTCTATATCTTCTTTGATAAAATTATTCAGATATTCTGCCTTTTATTTATTTATTTTTTCCTGTGGAAGATTCACCCTGAGCTAACATCTGTGCCAATCTTCCTCTATTTTGCATGTGGGTCGCCGCCACATCATGGCTGCTAAACCGAGCCCGGGCCACCAAAGCGTACCAAACTCAACCACTAGGTCACAGGGCCGGTCCTGCTGCCTGTTTTTGAATTGTTGTTTGTCTCTTTATTATTGAGTTTTAAGAGTCGTTCTTGTAAGTTCTGGGTCACGTTCTTTATCAGAAATATGATTTGCAAATAATTTTTTCCAGTCCATGGCTTGTCATTTCATTTTTCAATGAAATGAAAACGACATTTCATGTCATTGTCATTTGAAGTGCAAAAGTTTTAAGTTTTATTTGCACTTCAATAGGAACGTAGAAATCTTACCACCATTCAGATCCCGTTATCCTCTTTCCTTTACGTTATAGCAGTCTGATATATTACACCTACATGTATTGAAAGCTCCTTCAGAAAGTGTTAGATTTTTGCTTTCAACCATCAAACATACTTTAAAGAACTTGAGGAGAAGAGTGTGTCATAGTTTCTAGATATTTGCCATTTCTCCTCTTTCTTCGTTCTTGGTTTTCTAACTTATCCTCTGGAATTGTTTCCATCTGAAGATCTTCCACTGGTAACTCACAGCAGGTCTGCTGCCCTTGAATTCTCCTAGTTTCACGTCCTGAGAAAATGTGTTTTCACAGTTATTCCTGGCTACGGAATTCTGGGTTAACAGCTCTTTCCTTTCCACAGGTGTAAACCGTTCCGCCTCCTCTGGCTCTCTGCTTCTCGGTGGAAGTTTGCAGTTGTTTGAATCGCCGTCCCCATAAGTGGTGTCGCTTTTTCTCTGTCTTTATTTTGTAGCAGTTGGAACCTGATGTGTGTGGTCAAGGATTTCTTTTATCCGTTGGGGGCCACTGAGCTTCTTGAATCTGCAGACTTGATATCTTCTGCCATCGTTTCTTGAAACTTCTTTCTTCACCGTGCTCTCTTTTCTCCCACGACATAGAATTGGTATTGTCTGCCGTGTCCTGAGCTCTGTCCATTTTTAAGTCTTTTTCGCTTGGTTGCTCAAAATGGGTACTTTCTGTTGACTGTCGTCAGGTTCACTGGCTCCTCTCAGAGGGTAGGGTGTGCTGTTTAGGGTCCGGTTTCTTATTTTACGATGGTATTCTGGATTTTTTAAAGAGTGTGTTTATGTTTTCTTGTCTCAGGAGACTTTCGGACAGAAGTTCATCTTGATCTGAAATCCAGAAACCTTTCTAAAACCTAAGTTTGGTTATATCACTCCCATCCTGTAAAATCTTTCATGGCTAACTGTTGGCAACATGACAGTGTCCAGCCGTGTTAACCACCATCTGCCCATCCTCCCTTTGTGGCCTGTGACCTAATCACTGCCCCACCCTATGATCTAATCTCCACCCCCAGCCTGCGACTTAATCACTGCCCCACCCTGTGATCAAATCACCACCCCCACACCCTGTGACCTAATCACCACCCCACCCTATGATCTAATCACCCCACACCCTGTGACCTAATCACCGCCCCACCCTATAATCTAATCTCCACCCCCACACCCTTTGATTTAATCACACCCCCACCATGTGATCCGATCTCCACCCCCACACCCTGTGATCTAACCACTGCCCCACACAGTTGGGTTGATCTCATTCAGCTGTTTGCACCTCCTCACCCCCAGCAGTTTTTGGGTCTGATAGTGGAGCTGCCGTCTCCCAGAATGCCTTTGCACCCTCTTTTGTGTGGAAAATGCGACTGATTTCCTAGAATTCATCTCAAGTGTTACCTCTTGCAGAGAGCCCAGCTTGACCTCAAACAGGACGATGCCCTCCCTGCTTATACCCACATGTGCCCTCATTTCTTTTTTTTTTTAATTTTTTTTTTGTGAGGAAGATCAGCCCTGAGCTAACATCCAATGCCAATCCCCCTGTTTTTGCTGAGGAAGATTGGCCCTGAGCTAATATCTGTGCCCATCTTCCTCTACTTTATATGGGATGCCATCACAGCGTGGCTTGACAAGTGGTACGTCAGTGCACACCCGGGATCCGGACCTGCGAACCCCAGGCCACCGCAGTGGAGCACGAGCACTTAACCGCTGCACCACCCGGTTGGCGCCTGTGCCCTCATTTCTGTCTTAGCTGTTGTAACCACCTCCTTTATTTATAGGTGTACTTGTTTGCAGCCCTCTACAAGACTGAGCAGGTTTTGGGGATATTGTTTTATTATCTTCTTTTGCTGCTGTCTCTTCTGGTGCCAGATTTGAGGTTCAGTGAATATTTTGTTGGTGACTCAGAAGTCAGTGTTTTCCAGTTCTCACGTATTGTGTAAATGGAAAGATGGAAGAACGCATCATGGTATTTCATCCCACAGACTAGCAAGAGCAGGGGCTTGGGACTCTCCGTGCCTTGTTATGATGCGTGATGTGCTCCCGCTCCAGCACCCACTTCCCTCATCCTGCAGTGGTAGTGCTTCAGGTTTACTAGGCTTGTGCTCTCACAGGAGTCGTTCTCGTTTGAAGATTTGTCGGTGGACTTCACCCAGAAGGAGTGGCAGCTCCTGGGCGCCCCGCAGAAGGACTTGTACAAGGATGTCATGTTGGAGAACTACAGCAGCCTTGTGTCGCTGGGTAAGGAAAGCTTCCCAGGGGACCTCAGACTGGGCTCAGTACATTGCCTTTTCTTTTTTAGTTGCTGAGAGTGTTGAGGCTTCTGAAATTTTTAGTGATTTTGGACCTAAATTTAGGAGATCAAAGTTCCTTGGACTTTGACACCAGGGAAAGTGTTTGGATCTCACCTTCCAATAATGAGGTCTTAATTTCATTGTGTAGCCTCTGAAACTAATAGTAATGGGGGAGGGGTTGGGTCGAGGGTGGTGCATGTAACTTACTCCGTTCTACATCCTGTTCATATGTTGACTCATGTAACCGTCAGAGCAGTCCTGTGCGGCCGGTGTGATTGCTCTCCTTTTTTTATAATGAGGAAATTGAGGCAAAGAGAGGTTAAGTAACTCCCAGGGAGTTAGTAAATGAAAGAGCCTGGATTTGAACCCAGGCAGGCTGGCACCAGAGCCTCTGAAGTGTTTATGGTTTGGGACTTGAATTATAGTCAGAGATTTTTAGACCCTGTTAGCTCCCAGAGAGACCATTACTTTTCTTTGAGAATTATTTGCTCTGTTGATATACAAACGGGTAGCTTCACTGGGTCAACTCTGATGCCCAACCTTGCTCATTCTTCGGAGGCCCTAAAGCCCAAGCGGTCAGGGCCAAGGCCTGTGTGGTTTCCCTTGAACAGGGTATGAAGTTAGAAAACCCGAGGTCATCCTCAAGTTGGAGCGAGGGGAAGAGCCGTGGACAGGCGATGGAGAAATCGCAAGTTCAGACCCTCTGGGTGAGTGTATGAGAACCAGGCCGGTGGGAGGGGGTGGCAGTGTCTCAGCTGGTCAGTGGGTTGGCATCTTTGGAACGTGCTTTAGGGAGCTCTTTGCCAAATCTCTCAGGCTTTGGTGGTGACTCACAACTGACACGAGCTCCTCAAGTAATCACATTCAGATGTGGCCTCTGCTTGGAGCCTAAAGCAGAATGTTTCGGCTTGTCTGGGCCGTGTCGTTCTTCCCCGTCTCTTGCGTCTGGGACTTTGACTCCTTATTGGGTGTTCTGTCCCTGACGTGTTTCATCTCCTTCTGTCCTCCCTTCCCCTGTAGTCAAAGACACTGCTGCTTGTACATTCAAGTATTCTTCTTTTTCCCCTCGTTTTGAGTGTCTCTGATGCCCAGAGAAGTTCCCTGTGAAGCCCCATGTTCAGTCTCTTTATCAGAGAACGGAGGCATCATCCTTCCAGTTTGTCCTTTTCATCTCTTTTTAGATTAGGTTCTGCTGTGCTTTTTCTATAGATGGCACATGGAGTACATTGAATGATCTCTTTCTGCCATTCTTTCTTACTGAGTTTTTTGCCCTTTGGAAAATATCTTTTTAGAGCCTTCCCTCCTCAACTCCCACTTAAAACTAAGCCCATGACGTCTTGTTCCTCAGTTCTCCAAATTGCTGGACGGATCTAGATTCTGATCTTCTTTTATGTGTTATCCCATATTTGATTCCCAAAGCACCGAGCACTGCTTTGAGGAGTTAAACCTCCTCCTCCTTGTTATCTGCCTGTGACATTGGCTGACCTCAGGTTCCCTCAGAAGCAGACCCTGAGATACGTATCTGAGTGCAAGAATTTTTTGAGGGTGTGATCCCACGGTGTAGGGGGAGAAAGGGAAGTGAGATGTGGTGGGAGGAGTAGTGCAGTGAAGGGCGTTACTGCTGCTGTGGGCGGTGGGCACTCAGTGCTGCTGGAGCGCTGAGGGACCAGGAAGCTGGTGTCATCCTCCCAGCTCCTGTCTCCCGGTGGTTGAGCATCTCTGAGTAGTTGAGAGAGTGTCATCTCTCTCTGGGGAACATCAAGTCTCCAGAATGTTCAGCGTTCTGCACACAGACCCAGCATGCACTTGCGGCCTTGGAAAGGTCTCAGGTGGAGAGATTCGGGCACCTGGGGTGGGCCCCACATCCGCCCAGCTGCTGGTGTTCCCTGATTGTAGCTGAGGGCTGTGGGTGAGGCAGCAGGAGCACCTGCTTCAGCTGTGGCCTCTTCCACAGTACACGCCCGTGTGCCCTGTTCACCTATTTCCCCTTTTCCTTCCAAATTCACAGTCAGTTCCATTTAAACATTTCTCAGTGTTTTCAGACATGTACTATTTATTCTTCTCTGCATCTGAACTTTTGATCATGCTATGTTTTTGTTTTTTTTTAATCTAGAAACCTTAATTCTTTCTGCCCAAACTCTGTATTCACTGCATCAGTATTCATAAAATGTTCCTTGACTGCTCCAGCCTAAATTTTTCTCACCTTTTTCTGAAGTCCCATCCCAGACCTGATCATGGTGTGTCATGTTTTTTAGTTGGTTGGCCCCTGAGCCATGTTTGCATGCATAGACCCAGGGCTTATGATTTAATATCTTCAGTGATGGGACACATAATATTCATTCAATAAATGTCTCTCCACAAGCCCGTTAGTTTAGTTCAGGTGTTTTTAGCCAGTTATGCATCAGATTACCTGGGGATTTTTTTTTTCCCAGTGATGAGCATCATGGATCCATTACCGGAAACTGATTCAGTAGAGTGGTGTATATGTAGCTTTTAATTTGGTATTCTAGTACTGAAACTCGTAATTTGAAAAACCTATTGTGATTTTTATGTGCACCTCATTAGTTGAGACCCACTACTCTAATGACTACTAAAAATGATTAACAAGTAAGAGACCTATAAAATAAGAACTTAGAAGCCTAGAACTTAGTTAAGAAGATGTGACATTTGCATCCAGTTTTTTTTATTCAGTATTTAAACATTGAGTGTTTATGTTTCATTGCAATGCAGTGCAAAGTTAGTTATCAAAATTAATTACACAGTCAAGGACTGTGTGTCAGGGTCCCCAAGACCACCCCATGTTCGGAGAGTCACTAGAAGGACTCAGAATGTAGTTGTACTTAATGTTCAGATTTATTACAGTGGCCTAACCAGAATACACAGCTTCATCCCAAGGGAGGAGTCACAGAAGACTCTGGAAGAATCCAGAGCAGACTTCCTGGGCTCTCTCCCTCTGCGAGGGCTACGGAGAGCTCACTTTTCCTTCAGCAGCAAAAATGCAGTGACGTGTGTGATGTGTCTGCCCGGCGAAGCTGATTAGAGACTCGCATCAGCCTCTCAGACTCCAGAAGGGAAGCAGGTGCTCGGCATAGACCATGTTGTCTGTACACGCTCTAGGCACAGGGGCCACTTTATCAGTTAGGGAGTGGTGAGAACTGTCCCGAAACCCAAGTTTTCAAATGCCAGCCAAGGGCCAGCCTGGCAGGCCTGTCTCTGCATAGCTGTCTCAAGCCAGAGGCTAGCTCTTCTCCACAGACCGCTGTAGCAGTTCATAGAACATTGAATACAAACAGATTCTCCTATTTCTCAGGTATTGTGCTGGGTGCTATTGGTACAATAGTGAGCATTAGAGACATGTTCCCTGCCCATGTAGTGCTTACTTTCTAGTGGGAGGATAAGAGTGAACAAGTTAGCACATAATCAAGATAAAATCCAGACTCTGAAAGTATGATTGTAGAAATAAATTAAGTGATGATGTCATAGAGAGTGTATTAATCTGTTCAGGCTGCCATAACAAAGTACTACAGACTGGGTGGTTTGAGCAGCAGAGAGTTATTCTCACAGATCTGGAGGTTGAAGTCCAAGATCAAGGTGCCAGCATGATCGGGTTCTGATGAGGTCTGTCTTCCTGGCTTGTAGACCCACCTGTAGCCTTGTAGCTCTGTCCTCACATGTCCTTTCCTCATTCATGCATGTGGGCGGAGCGGGTGTAGGGAGTTCTCTCTGGTGTCTCTTGTAAGGACACTAATCCTGTTGGATCAGGGCCTCACCCATATGACCTCATTTTTCCTTAATTACTTCATTTGAGACCCCATCTCCATATACAGCCACACTGGGCGTTAGGGCTTCAGCATATGAATTTTGGGGGGACACAAACATTCAGTCCACAACAGGGTAACGTGGAGAAGCCAATTATAGATGTGAAGTGAGCAAGCTACCTGAAGAACTGGGGAGAAGTGTCCCCACAAGGAATGACAGATATGAATGTATTAAGTCGGGAAGGGACTTAGTGACTTTGAGAAACAGAAAGGAAGGCTATGTGTCGAGGTCAGTGTGCCAGGGAGATAGAGGTTGGAGAGGGTGCAGGAGCTGGATTGATGATACATCAATCTGTAAGCAATAGAAAGGAATCTAGATTGATTTAAATTAATTTAAATAAAGGTAAAGTTATCTGATTTACATTTTTAAGAGTCAGTCTGACCACAGAATGGAAAATATCCTTGGAAGCAGGGAAACCAATTAGAAGGATGTTTCATTGAGATAATAAGCTGGAGTAAACTACAGCAGAGAAAATGATGGAGAGAGTTGGAATATTTGGAATATACCACAAATAGCCAAATACGAAGAGTCTCATTCTTCTCATGGGAAAAAATTAAACAAAAATTTGGAGGAAGGTAGGTATTTCCAAATGTGTACTTAGTTGAATAATGTAACTTTTAAAGTAACATTTTATTAAAGTAACATAAAACTGTAAGTTTAATTTACACATATTCCATTTTCTACACTCACATTTATTCAAATGTAACATACATCTCAGAATTAATGTATCTGGTAGACTCTTGATTTTAGTCCCAGACCTCTTTTTCCCTCCGTCTTCCCAACTCAGTAATTAACACCACAATCCACTGAATTGCTCAAACCCAAAACCTAGGCATCCTTCCTGATTCCTTGCTTTCCCTTATCCCCCACATATCAGCTCCATCAGCAAACCTTGTTGATTCTACCTCCAAAATATATATGGCCAACAGTGAGTTGTGGGTTTCCTGCAAATTTATTGCCCTCAATTGACATTTAAGTAAGTCCTTAAAAAATTTTTAACATTACTGATTGTCTTTCATACCTGTGGGTATGACCTCAGAAAAAATTTCAAGTATAGATTCTTAGTGAAAAATAAGCCTTTGGAAGATCACTTAACCCTGGCATAAGTGGTTATGTTGTGAGGATAATGGAAATGGAGCTATGTAATAAATGACAATCCCACTCTCAGCATACTTTTTTTTTTTTCTTATAATTTTTATTTATTTATTGATTTTCCCCCCAAAGCCCTAGTAGATAGTTGTGTGTCATAGCTGTGCATCCTTCTAGTTGCTGCATGTGGGACGCGGCCTCAGCATGGCCGGAGAAGTGGTGCGTTGGTGCGCGCCTGGGATCCGACCCCGGGCCGCCAGCAGCAGAGCGCACGGACTTAACCGCTAAGTCACGGGGCCGGCCCTCAGCATACTTTTAAGAATGGGAACATGTGTCTTGGGACAATTTCAGTGAAAGAACACATGGACTTTAGAGTTTTCTCTGGACAGTTTAGATGAAAGATGATGTGTTTTGAATGTGTTATGTGAAGTGGTTTTCCTGGTAGTAATGTTGAAAGTATATATTGTAAGTTTAAATAAAACTTTTCAGAAAATTTGAGAATAGGAAAAAGCACACAAAATATTTCTCATTCTTCAAGCTGGAAATGGTTTTAGCCAGTTAACTCTATAAAACTTGTTAATTTTCTTCACAGTACTTTCCACAGTGAACAGTCATGTTGTTTCTTAATATTATCTATTAATTATCTTTTCCTTTGCGATGTAAGTTTCACAATGGCAGGGGCTTGTTCTCTTATGTCTCCAGCACCTCACATGCCCCCTGGAACGTGGTGTGTCAGTCGGTGTTGAGTAAATAATTCCTCAGGACATTGGATCAATACCTCCTTTCTTTGTTCCTCATTGCTCTTCATGTATTTTTCACATTCTCTCCTCATTTTGTAAACTTCTGTTTGACAACAACCAAAGGTAAGTTAATCTACTGTGTGTTTCCTGTTCCTGTTTACAGCATTTCCTTTGTTTTTTGATACCTACAGGATAGACACTATATTTGGGACTTATTTGAGACTAAGAAATGAAGCCTTAAAAAGCATTCATCCTCAAATAGCATTTCTCATATTTTATTGAGTGACCACAATTATGGAAAGATTCACAGGGTTTTTTTCTTTATAGAACAAGTCTTAGAAGCAAGTGGTCACGTGACATGGCACCAGGATACCCAAGAGAAGCTTAGAAACAGGAAACAACATGATGAATGTGATGCATTTGGAAAAAATTTCAATCTGAGCATGAACTTTGCTCCTTTAAGGAAATCAAACAATGAAGGTGATGTAGATGGATTAATTTTAAAACATCATTTAGATTTACTTATTCCAAAAGCAGATTATGGAAAAATGGAACCAGATGACCTAAATGTTTTTGATAAATTGTTTCTCCATACCAGACCCGAGGAAACTGACACTTGGTTAAAATGCTATGAATGTGATAAATATGATAAAGGCAGCTGTAAGAAGTCACAGATTATCATATATCACAGAACTCGTTTAGGGGAGAAACTCTATGAATGCGGTGAATGTAGGAAGCGCTTCACTAAGAAATCAAGTCTTATTAAACATCAGAGCAGACATGTAAGAGAGATAGCCTATGGCTGTGGTAAATGTGGCAAAACCTTTCCCCAGAAGTCACAGTTTATTACACATCACAGAACTCATACAGGAGAGAAACCTTATGATTGTGGCCAGTGTGGGAAGGCCTTCTCCCAAAAGTCACAGCTCACATCCCACCAGAGGACACACACAGGAGAAAAACCATATGAATGTGGTGAGTGTGGGAAGGCCTTCTCCCGGAAGTCACATCTCATATCACATTGGAGGACACACACAGGGGAAAAACCCTATGGGTGCAGTGAATGTGGGAGGGCCTTCAGTGAGAAGTCAAATCTCATTAATCATCAGAGAATTCATACAGGAGAGAAACCTTTTGAATGCAGAGAATGTGGGAAAGCCTTCAGCAGGAAGTCACAGCTTGTTACCCATCACAGGACGCACACAGGAACAAAACCTTATGGGTGTAGTGATTGTAGAAAAGCCTTCTTTGAGAAATCAGAGCTCATCAGACATCAGACTATTCACACTGGAGAGAAGCCCTATGAATGCAGTGAGTGTCGGAAAGCCTTCAGAGAGAGGTCAAGTCTTATTAACCATCAGAGAACCCATACAGGAGAGAAGCCTCATGGATGCATTCAGTGTGGGAAAGCCTTCTCCCAGAAGTCACACCTCATATCACATCAGATGACACACACGGGAGAGAGACCCTTCATATGCATTAAATGTGGGAAGGCCTTCAGCAGGAAATCCCAGCTTGTTAGACATCAGAGAACTCACACAGGAGAAAAACCCTATGAATGCAGTGAATGTGGGAAAGCTTTCAGTGAAAAACTAAGCCTCACTAATCATCACAGAATTCATACAGGAGAAAAGCCCTATGTGTGCAGTGAATGTGGGAAAGCCTTTTGTCAGAAGTCACATCTCATATCCCATGAGAGGACACACACAGGAGAGAAACCCTATGAATGCACTGAATGTGGGAAAGCCTTTGGTGAGAAGTCAAGTCTTGCAACTCATCAGAGAACTCACACGGGAGAGAAACCCTACGAATGCAGGGATTGTGAAAAAGCCTTCTCCCAGAAGTCACAGCTCAATACTCACCAGAGAATTCACACCGGAGAGAAACCCTATGAATGCAGTCTTTGTAGGAAAGCTTTCTTTGAGAAATCAGAGCTAATTAGACATCAGAGAACTCACACAGGAGAAAAACCTTATGAATGCCCTGAATGTAGAAAAGCTTTCAGGGAAAAGTCAAGTCTCATCAATCATCAGAGGATACATACGGGAGAGAAACCCTTCGAATGCAGCGAATGTGGCAAAGCCTTCTCTCGGAAATCACACCTCATCCCACATCAGAGGACACACACAGGAGAGAGGCCCTATGGATGCAGCGAATGTAGGAAGGCCTTCTCCCAGAAGTCACAGCTTGTTAATCATCAGAGGATTCATACAGGGGAGAAACCTTATCAGTGCACTGAATGTGGGAAAGCCTTCTCCCAAAAGTCACAGCTAATTAATCATCAGAGAACTCACACAGTAAAGAAATCCTAGGAATGGAGTGAATATTAGTCTCTGACAGAGATCTTACCTCATTGTACTTGAGAAAATGCAGTTGTGATAAATCAGATAACAGTCACATCACTGTATATGTCTGAGTACTCTTAGGGTAGGAGTGATAATGAGGTTCTGAGCTTACCGCAGATGCTTCTAATACGTTTATATCAGAATTCATAGAGTAGAATGAGCTTATGAAACGCAGCGGATTTCAAAATCCTGTCAAACCTCATATGGTAGAAAATTAACAGCAAAGAGGAATTGTGAATTGTACCTCAGATAGCTTTCCAGAGGTCAAATCTCATTAGCTGTTGGAAACATTCCCACTGGAGATAAATCTTAGTCCAGTGAGTGAAGGAAAACCCCATGAATGCAGCAAGTGACATAATATTTTCATCAAGAAATGACAGCTCATTGTCCATAAGAAAATGCCCTCAGGAATGAAATTCTGTGAAAATACTGGATTATGGGACAATCTTCAGCAGGTAATCCAACCATATTGTATTTTGGAGAATTCATATTGTGGGGTAAACCTAATTTAAAGTCATTGGAAATATGTGTTCCTAGAAATAATGCTATAAAGGGAAGCCATACACTTTTTATAAACATGGGTACCCAAAATACCCAATTTAAATGGTTGACAGGTGTTCACTCTGAAGTATGAAGTTTTAAAGATATATGAATAAATTGAATTATTGGAACATCTAAATAAGAAATTTCTCAGTGGTATTTATGGCTTATTTTCCTGTGTCACATATGTGTACTTTGGAATGGCATATGGTAGTGTAATTGGGAGCATGAAATGCACACAACCTTGTAGTGCCTCTGATGTCTGTGGAGACACATGCAACTGGTTTTTCCATTTTAATGATATTATAAAAATGGTAACTAATATCACGTCTTATTGCTGAATAAGTAGCTTAAGTAATGAATGAGAGTAAAATGAGATACCACATCTCTTTTTCCCTTGTGGTTTGTTGGCATATCAAAGGGGTCTGTTATTACTGACCTTTCTCTTCAGTAACAAAAGCCAACATTATATAAAGTCTCCTGCACCCTCAGAGTCTGAGAAACAGTTTATATAAGTATTCAAAGGCAAGAAGCACAGACCAGCACTGGTGACTCATGATGAACTGAGTGAGCAGGAGGAGGGTGAGCACTGTGTCACTCAGCACTCAGACGAGATGGCAGTGGTGCTGAGCACAGTCTGTTTCTCAGTGAGTTACAGGCCTGTGAGCATCACGTTCATAAAGTGCTGTGTAACAAGTGCAGCTTGTACTTTAGTTTACTCTGATGAGTGTCATGGATGCTGTGTGCTGCTCTTATGTTTTTGATGTTTCATAAAGTATCTTGTAAAAAATTAGATGGAGAAACCAATTATTTGAGTCACTCCAGAAAATGTAAAATATAGAGAATTTTGTGGTGAGAACTATATTTTTGATGTATTCAGGGAGGCCTGTTTGGCGTTCCTGCACGTGTCTGTGACTACTGGACAGGCATCAGGAAGCAGGATTTTCGTTACTGCATCATTTGCAATACTTGTTGTCCTTCCTTCAGCAGTTGTATCACCTGCGCGGAGGCTCCGCACCGTGAGCTGTGTAAGTGTGGTTCCCTTGAAAATGCGTGAACCATCTTGTAGTTTAGTTAGGGTTTTGTAGCGATCTCTCTCTAATGTTACTTGACAAAGTCAACAGTATTTTTTGTACGATGGAGAAATTCAGAAAAGTCCAACATTGACCTTGTTTCCAAACTGGGAAAAATCAAGGCTTCTCTTGTGCACAAGTTGTTCTCTCTGTATGGTGTGTCGCACCTTTGATTCCAGCAGTATTTTTTTCCTTTAATTACCCATGTTACATCATGGTTGAAAAATTAGGACTTTAAATAAATGAGAGTAATTTTCTAAACCATGGTACCAGAATTTTAACAGCCAGATAATCCTGGCCTTCCACATATTAATTTTAAAATCATCTAATTTCCCAAATTTGTATTCATACTCAAATTTATGGACTTTCTACTTTTCTCCCTAATGCCTAAAGCTCATTTTACCAGATGTAGGAAACACACCTTTGTAAACGAACAAATAGTTACAGGGTGACATTTTATTTTATTTATTTATTTATTTATTTATTTTGTGAGGAAGGTCAGCCCTGAGCTAACATCCATGCTAATCCTCCTCTTTCCTGAAGACCGGCTCTGAGCTAACATCTATTGCCAATCCTCCTCCTTTTTTTTCCCCCCAAAGCTCCAGTAGATAGTTGTATGTCATAGTTGCAAATTCTAGTTGCTGTATGTGGGATGCGGTCTCAGCATGGCCGGAGAAGTGGTGCGTCGGTGCGCGCCCAGGATCCGAACCCGGGCCCCCAGTAGCAGAGAGCACGCACTTAACCGCTAAGCCACGGGTCCGGCCCCCAGGGTGGTATTTTACTTTGTGTTTTTTCCTGTTTTTTTTTCTTCCCGTCTCTCATGATTCTCTTCCCTTGTCCCAGAGATTGAGTCATTAGGTCTTGGATTGAGCTCAGGAGTCTGTTGTCTAAACATTTCCTAATTTTGTTTACTGCAATTCTAGATTATTACATTAACTATTAAGCAGTTAAACCTAGTACTTCCTTCACTAGATAATGAAACTTTGGCATTCACCTATTGATTGACTGCCCAAGAGCAAGATTTTTCTCCTAAGGGTCAGATGTTAGTCATAGGGAGGGCTGATACTGGCAACTGAGGTCTAGTTTATCAGAATACCCGATGAGGAGCCCCCGGCGTGTGTAGGACTCACTGGGAGCTCTGTGGTTCTGAAGTGTCACAAGAAGGCTCTGATTCTGATGTTAGATATTTTTAGTGTCCGTTTTTTAAATGACCTTGGTAAACTCCCCATAATGTGTCCCCACATTTCCCCTCATTGATTTCTACCACAAACCCCACATGAAGAAGAAAGCCAGTTTTAAAGTTAGCTGGATTGCATACAGTTTCATGGAGCCCAGTAGGTTAGGTTGAGATAGAACACTCAGGGAAACAGACGTCCCTTTCCTTTCCTCTCACCACCCAGGGCCTTCCACTGGCCTGGAGGCAGTTCTACAGGGGATGGTTTCTGTTGCGTTCTTTCACTAAGGAGTGGATCTTCTGGAGGTCCAGTCTGAATTTTGAGACTTGTCCCAGGCCTTCTGTTCAGCTTCTCTTGGTTGGCTTCAGCATCTCCTGACACAGTTATGTCTGTGTGGATCCGTATGTTCCAGATATTTTGGTTTCAAGAACATCACTTGTAGACTGCTGAGATGAAATGAAGCCAAAGAACACCAGATTTGTCTACAATGTCTGTATTAAATAGCAGAATATAGGTCAGTAGGCATTGGAATCCACACTTGAGACCTCAGCCGTTTGGTCATTTATTCCAGCAATATGTACCCAGGTTGTCAATTTCAGTGGGCTCATTAGTCTACAGATATGGTACCAGCAAGCTTTCAGATGTTCAGCACCTAGTCCTGGCCTGAGTGCTGACAGACGGACTCAGCCATGACCCTGCAGCTCTGTGCATGCTTTCTGCAGCTTGCCTTCATTCTTTCTTAGCCCATTTTTCACACCTACACATAGTAGTTATTTTAAGATGCAATTCTGATTACAAACCATGTTGAAATAATGTGTGGCTAATTGTGGACTTAAGAATAAAGTGTAATATCATGGTATTGAGGACTTGTATACAAATCCATGCCTATCCTTCATTTCTGAATACTTAAACTTTCCTCCCACACAGTTTTTTTTGGCCTTCTAGAAATACTTGGCAGTTCTTTGAGATTTCTACAGTCGCTCATCTTATGCTTTTTGCAAATCTGTGGAAATGCCCTTGTTCCTTGTTAATGCCTACCCAACCTATATGAAGCTGTACATGTGCTTGTCACTGATAATATAATCATTTCCATTAGAAGGCTTCTGGGAAGCTGGGCCTGTCTTGTTTGTCTGTTTAACTTCAGCAGTTGAAGCTGAAATGTATCATGTGGGTGCCATCAGTGGCTGTGTTTTCTACCACATGGAGAAGCCGAGTCTGCAGGAGAAGCCGAGTCTGCAGTGGGAGAGAAGAAGGAAGCCATCATGGAAGCAGAGTTAAAGACCAGTCCTGACTGCGTCCCAGGTTCTGGCTTCTCTTGTCTTTTTTTTTTTTTTTTTTTTTGTGAGGAAGATCAGCCCTGAGCTAACATCCATGCCAATCCTCCTCTTTTTGCTGAGGAAGACTGGCCCTGGGCTGACATCCGTGCCCATCTTCCCCCACTTTACATGGGATGGTGCCACAGCATGGCTTTCCAAGCGGTGCATCCGTGCATGCCCGGGATCCGAACCTGTGAACCCCAGGCCACCGCAGCGGAGCGTGCGCACTTAACCGCTTGTGACACGGGGCCGGCCCCTGGCTTCTCTTGTCTTGATGTCTAGGTTCATCTCTGCCCTTTTCATGCCCTGATTGTTGGGTTCTTCTGTGAGATGTCCCACATATCCTAATAAATTCCCATGTTTGCTTTAGCTGGTTCAAGTTGTGTTTGTTACTTAAAACCCACATATTTCTAACTAACAGAGCAAGTTGGGCTGTGTCATAAGTTGGGTTCTCTGGAAGAAGATGCTGAGATGAAGTTTGGGGTGCAAGACGTTTACTGAGGATCAATGGCTGTGAAGTGATGGGAGAATAATTAGGAAAGGATTGATCAGAGGAAGAAGTCAAACTGCACTGTAGGTTGTTGAAACCCTAGCCAAGCCAGTGAGGAGCTCTGAAGCAGGGGTTGCTCAGAAGAGCGTCTTGTATCAGGCCAAGATGGTCTGGCCTTTATGATGGCTGAGTTGCTCAGTCACCAGAGGCAGGTGGCCTTGGGAAGGGCGTAATCTCAGGTGAAGCAGCTCTTTTCAGTTGAGGCCAGCTCTGAAAACGCTGGCGCTGGAGGCAGTCTGCTGAGCACTCTCCCTGCAAAGTCATTCTTGGAAGAGGGGTCTGGGTGACACATCTCTGAGACTACACAGTCCATCCCTTCCACTGTTTAGATCCATTTTCCCAATATTAGGTCTCGGAGGAGAGACTGAGAAAAGGAAGATTGGTGGGACAAACTACAGCCCCTACTGTTGGAGTTGTTTTCCCTCATCTGTTATCCATCCCAGGTTCTCACACAGTTACCACCTCTGCTGGCATCAGTGGCTCTCTTGGTAGCAGGACCCAGAGCCTCATTCCTGAGGTCAGCCCTGGTCACTGTGCGCTTCTCAGACTCGAGTTGATGTGTGTCCATTTATCACAGTTGGGCAAGGATGTCCCAGGAAGCACCTCAGTGGATCACCTGAACCCACTCCTATCCAAGCCATTTCCCCCCCCACCACTGCCCTCTTGTGTCACAGCTGCCTTGCCTCCTCATGACGTGTCAGATGCCCCTGCAAAGATTGACTCCTCCTGACCTGCTGGTCCCTGGACATAAGGAGCACAGTTCCCATGTCGTACCTATAGCTTGTAATTAAGTAGAAAGTTTGTTCTGTCCCTTGGTGAAAAGTGTGCCCCCTCTGGGGAGCAAGACCTTTAACCCCACAGAGCCCCAAGTTGTGGGTACAGGAAGCACACAGTCCCCTGGAGGGTCATTGGTAATGGTGGTGGGTGAGGCCATCCCTGTTTCCAGGCAGTGGTACCATGTATTGTTCCACTATGGGGACACAGCACCATAGAGAGATCTTCCATCCAGTCCACGTGCTGCATGTGAAAGATGGCGCCATGTCCTGACAGAATATTGCTTCTGAGCTGGGGCTTCATCTGTGCCTTCACCAGGCCATTGCAATGCTCTGTTGCAACAGCAGCTACTGGAAGGTGAGGTATGTGAAACGTCCAGGGGGTCCTTTTGTACTGGGCATATTCTTGCACCCCCTTTGCTGCAAAGACCCCCTGTGGTCTGATGCAGTGTATGTGGGCTCCCATATCAGTCGAGCAGACATTTTTTAAGCCTTTGGGTAGTGGTGCTGGCTGAGGCCCTATGAGCAGGGAAGAAAACTCATACGTGGAATATGTATTTTTTTCCTGTGAGAACAAACACTAGCCTTTTCAAGGCCAAAGTAGTCGACTTGACACCAAGTACCAGTTGGTCTCCTCAAGGAATGGTTCCTTGTGGGGGGCTCAGCCTTGGTCTCTCATTTTGGACATTCAGTGGTCGCAGTAGCCAGATCAGCCCTGGTGAGAGAGATTCTGTGCCGTTGGACTAGACTGACATTCTTGGTGAATAGAGTCACCCCTGTGTTGGATCCCTGGTCGTTGGTTAAGGGCCACCATAGTGGGGGAAGCAAGATGGAAACTTACTCCCCAGGTAAGATATTAAATAAAAAACACTACTACATTCAGGGGAGGGGGATGGGAAGAGGGTGGCAGAGATTAGTGCTGTTCTTACAGACCTAAAAGATGCAGTGGTGATGTTCTATCATATCCCTGTTTAATTCCATAGTCAAGACCTTGTGGAAGCCCGACAAGTTCTAGAGAATGACTCCAGACTAGACACAAGCTCAACCAATAGTACTCCCACTTGCAGACATGGCATTGTTTCTAAAGCAGATTTGTATGCCCTTGGGTACATACTATGCAGCCTTTGATTAGACAAATGCATTCTTTTTACCCCACTCAGGAAAAAAGATAAAAAAAATGTTTGCATTAACATGGAGCAGACAACGTTATACATCCACAGTTTACCCCAGGGCCACTGTAACATAGTCTGAAGAGATACAGACTATCTTGACCTTCCAGAGAACATTACAGTGACCCGTCACAGCAGTGAAACCATGCTGGTCAAGCAGGGTGAGCAAGCGGTGGCCAGCGGGTTGGAGATCCTGACACGCCACATGCCTCCCAGGGGATGGGCAACAAACCCTGTGGGTTTAGCAACTTACCACAAAAGATACGATTCACATTTTTGCATTATATATCTTGCTTTATATATTATCTAGGAAGTTTTGGTAGGCTGTTTTTCTAGTAATTTATATATTGACGTCAAATTATAGATGTTTTCTTATTAATTTTGGAATCTCTTCTGTATCTGTAGTTTATGTTGAATTTTTCATTGTAATATTTATCGGTACATTCTGTTTTATTCTTGTTCCATCTTAGCAGAAGTTTGTCTATTAGCTTTTACAATGAACAAGATTATGACTTTGCTGATCTATTAGTATCATCGTTTCTGTTTAGTTGATTAGCTGAAAGCTGGACTTGACAGAGGCCAATACTAAGATAAGCTGTCAGAAATTCCTTATTACAGTATAGGAACTTGAGGAAATATGATTACCGATATAGATTTGTCATGAGTAATCCACTCACCAGGTCCCTCCATTTTGACCTCCAAGAGGGGCCAGAAGACACTTCTCTTACCAGGGCGTTGAGAAATTCCTGGGTGAGGGGAGCGCCAGCATCCCGTAGAAATGTGCTGTGGCCGTGTGTTGTAGGCCAAGGGTGAAGATGGTGCTGCTGTCACTGAAGTGAGACCCCTGGTATCAAAGGAGATTCTAGGAGTCTGGGATGGAACAGTCCTAGTAGCAGAATTTAGTTTTGAGAGCAAGGCGGGCGTGGTTACTGCAATAGGCTCAGGGTCATAATTGTAATCAGAGTTGCTGGACCTGCCGAAACCTCTGGAAGTGGCTAACTGATCGTGGGATCTTAAGGGCCAAAATAGATGGACAGCTTAGGAAGGTCTTATCTTTATAATAAAAAATACAGGAACTGGATCTCGTTGAGGATAGACCCTGTAATTGGGTCACAAGTACGTACTATAAAACTTAGGAACCATCCACAGGCCATTTTACCATTCTGTCAGGCTGACTGCTTCTGGGTAAGCAAATAAATGTTAATACTAGTGGTCTTAACCATGATCATAATCCCACTGTTACACTTTCTTTGCCTTAAAATGGGTCATTGGACCTGAAGCCAGCTGACACGCACGAGGTGTCACACCGTCCGCCATTGGCTTCCCCTGCCTCTTTTGGGGGTGAGTGAGACATGGACAGCCACACACTGTGTGTCCACTGCCAGGTTCGGAGTTCACCCACGTGGCCTTTCCTCAGACTTCCTTGTCCCTGAGGTTCCAGTTTTGTTCCTGTCAGGATCCTAACAACCAGCCAAGTCAGTTACCTCTGCCAAGAAATTAGTGTACGTCTGTATTTCCAGCTGTCCCAGCTGCTATATGAAGTAAATTTCCAAGGGTACCTCTCCTAGCTGTGACCACTGGGAAGGTTTCCCTGAAAACTGTCCTTTAGGGTCTTCACAAAATTCTTTAAAATGTATCAGTGGTCCTTTCCAGATGGTGCTGATGCACCTGTGAACGAGGCCTGAGTTATCTCCTCCACTGCCCATTGGTCATAGGGAAGCCCCCAGGAGGCCTGTCAGTTGACATAGGAGTCTGGACTCCTATTTATGCACTTTACCTAGGCTTTCTGGACTTCCTAATGCCTGATCCCAAATAAAGCATTTCCACAATACAGTGAATGGCAGCAGCAGTCAATGAACCTGAGAATACATCTCGTGAAGGCTAGCACCAGTCACATACTCACATGCTCCAGTGTGCCACCTCTGTTGGGGCCCTGCAGCATGCCAGAGTTTGTTTTTCAAATGGAAAGTAGTTCTCTGCCACAGAAGCCATGGCCTTGCTACAGAACCCTAGAGGCCTTTGTAACTGCTAGGGATTGAAAGGGACTCCACACAGCGTCTTTATCTGCCTCAGAGACATAAGAACAAATAAGAACAGGTATTTCACAGAAGATAAATAAGAACTAGTCAATAAATAAAGTTGCTTATTCTCACAGAAAGTAGGTTAAAACAAGATAGTTTAACTCACCATATGACAAAAATTAAATTTTCTTTTTTTTTCCCTGAGGAAGATTCGCCCTGAGCTAACGAGTTGCCAATCTTCCCGCATTTTGCAGGTGGATCGCTGCCACAGCACAGCTGCTGACGAGTGGTCTACACTATAACCCGGAACCAAACCCAGGCCACCAGAGCAGAGCGTGCCGAACTTAACCACCAGGCCGCCAGGCCGGCCTCCCAAATTAAATTCTTATAATTCTGGTCATTCATTCAGTCAATAAATTCGTTGAGCCCCTACTCTGTGTCAAGCAATATGCTAGTCATGGGCATAACGATAAGCACCACAGACAGTTGCTAGACTCATAGAGCTTCTGGTCTAGTGAGGTAGACAAGGAGTAACAAAATAATCACACAAATACACATACATAATTACAAACATAATTGCAAATTATGTAAATGCTAAGGAGAATGAGTATAGGACTCAATGAGGGTGAACAGTCAAAGGGACCTTACTCTGAGATCACAATGGGATCAGAGAACACTTCTCTGAGCTGAATGTGAAGGGACCAACGGCCTTTTCAGGTAGAGCAAATTAACACGCTCAAAGGTCCTGAGATGCATGGCTTTGGGGAAAGAAGGTTAGCAGTCAGAGAGGGAAATTAATGTAAGACTATGACAGACGGGGTAAGACGCAGTGTTGTGGACTATGTGAAGGACTTTTGCCTTTACTTCAGAGCAATCAAAAGCCATCAAATTATGTTAAGCAGAGGAATATGTTTGTAAGTGCTTTTATAAACATTAGGCTGATTTCTGTGTGAACAAAAGATTTGGGGAAACGGCTGTGGTGAAGTTATAGCAAGATTCCAGGCGAGAAAACATAGTTTGGACAAGATTAGTAGCTAAGATTAAACACAGACACATGTCGATCTCAACATGTCCCAAAACAAATTCATTTCTTCTCTCCTAAATTTTTTTTCCCCTGTGTTCATCATCTTAGTGAAATAAATGATTACCCAAAGATCTGGGCCAGTTGTCTGTGGTATACGTCGAAGTTGAAGTCATGGGAGTGGATAACATAGCGGTAGAAGAGGTTTTAAAGAATGAACTTCTAGAAATATTTCACCCAAGCAAGAAACCTAGCTCTTCTCTCTCATCCACCATATCCGTTTCATTACCGGCTCCCTTAGATTCTTCCTTTAAATTGTGTCTTGAATCAGTCCCCCCAGCCCCCATGCAGTAGCTCAGATGCCAGTCTTCAGAGGACAGAACTACTGTGTTGCCCGAACTGGCCTTCCTGGCTCAAGTCCTCCTTCCCTTCACTTTACCCGACACCAGGCACTAGAAGGCAAACATGACCACGTTATACCCTCCTTGAAACTCTGCACAGTCTTCTCACTACACGCAAATCCCCTCACAACGCCTCGCTTGCCTTTTCAGTCTCATCTCTTTTTGCACCACCTCTTCCCTGTCCTCTTTTCACCAGGCCAAGGAATGTTCTTCTTCTCCTGTCCCATAACGGACCGTTTTTCTTTCCTGCCTCTAAGCCTTTTTTCATAAACTGTTCCCTCCACCTGGAGTAATGCCCCCCGATCCAGTGGGCCGACCCTTTCCTGACCGCCATACTTCAAGGATTCCCGCCCTGCCTCCCACCCCACTCCGCCTCTGCGCTCTCCAAGGGCAGGAGCGTCCTGCTTGCTCCCTAAACCTCCTCCACGTGCCCAGGACAGTGTCCCGCACAGGAGCGCTCAGGTCACTCGGCCGGCGCAGCCGTTCTAGCTCCCCTTTCCCCAGTGCTTCCGGGGGCGTCAGAGCCACGGCGTGCGCGGGCGCTGCGGCCTCGGGGCTGCGTTCCCTGATCTCGCCTGACGGCTCGAGCGTCTCCGGGAATCGCATCTGGTCACCACAGCTGTCGGAGGCTGGAAGTCTCTGACGGAAGTGCTGGGGCCGCAGTCGGTTCTGGGAATTGTAGTTGTCTGAGGGTCGCGCTCTGGGTCTCAGGCTGAGGCTGCGCGGCGGCCGGTGAGTTGTAGTTGCCTTAGGTCAACGGCCTTTGTATCGAGGCACCATGAGCTCCGCCGCGGGGCATACTGGGAGTTGTAGTGTGTGTGTGAGACGCACACTGCATCCCACGTGCGCGGAGCGGTGGGTCCCGGGAAATGTAGTGTCTGAGGCCCACAGTCGGTCTCCGGCGCTGTGGGCGTGGACGCGGGGCGTTTTGGGAATTGTAGTGTGTTTGGGGGGCACTTCTTTCCCCGCCGAGGCGCGGTGGGTCCTGGGAAGTGTAGTGTCTGAGGCCCGCGGCCTGGAATGCAGTTTGCGCGACGCTGGCGGCAGGGCCTCAGACCCCGAATCCTTAGAGCCGAGAGCCCGGCCTGCGTTGGACCCGAGGTAGGTCAGGGGCTCGCCCTGCGCGCGCCGGCTGCCCGCCGAGTGGCCCGGCGCGACGGGCGTCCGGGGCTCGGGAGCGCGCGGAGAAGCGCGCCGTCCTGGCCGCTGCGGGCCGGGGTGCGCGGCGCGGGCGCCGGGCCGCGTGCCGAGGGCGGCGGCCGTGGAGTGACGGCGCCCGGCTCAGGGCTCCTCTCTCCCTGCAGCTCGGCCCTCCTCCCGTCGCCGTCGGGCCGCCGAGCGCCATGTCTCAGGTAAGGGCCTCCCCTCGCCCACGCCGCGGTGTCCCGGACTCGGGGACGCGGCTCTCTGTCCTGGAGCCCCGCCCCCGCCCCTCCGGCCGCGTCTCAGAGGGCCGGGCTGCCCCGCGGGCGCTCGCGGGCCGGGAGCGGGCGCGCGGTGGGTCGCCGCCTCTGCCCTCCCCGTGGTGGAGCGGGGAGCGTCTGCCCTTCATCCGCTGCTCGTCGTGTGTCGTGGAGCGTCTGCTGCGGCGCCTGTGGCCCTGGCGCAGTGCTGCCCCTGGACCAGCAGCATCAGCGTCGCCTGAGCCCCCGCCGGTCCTGAACCGGACACTGGGCGCGCGGCTCGGCAGTGCCTGCAGGTGACGCTCGTGCATGACCCGTCCGGGGGCTTGGGGATGCCGCAGTGAGCAGGACACCACCTCCGATCTCGTTTTTCAGGCATGACGTTACGTTTCTTTAGCAGAGAACGCTGGGTATTTTCGTTTTGTTGTGGCTGAAAGCCTGGCCGGCAGCTGTGCTTCGCAGAGAGAAGGCGGCCAGCCGTTCCAAATTAGTCCCTTTGTGTTTAGTCACTTCCCTGTCCTGCTTTTTGTCACACTTGTCTTCAAATCCAGAGGCTCTCCGAGTTTTGCTGGAGAGTCTGTTCCTCCTCTGCTGCAGATCCCACTGTTGACTCTAGGAAACAGCTTTCGTTATTAGTCAGGAAGTTTTTATTAAAAACCTTAAACTGTAAAATATAACTCTGCCATACATCTGGGGCTGTTGCTAGTTTGGGATCTTTTAAAATTCGTGTTCATGCCTAGTGGTTATGAGGTTCACTCAAGTGGTGCAAAACCAGACTGCAAAGCAGGGGCTTATTGTTCCCCCAGCCCCGAGGGAAAAAACTTTAGGTTCCATCCTGGGAAGTATTACGTTCCCTCTTTGAGAGATCCTTGTACTTGACTGCTTATCCTCCTTGTTCTGTCATATTGCTAAAAATCCGTCTGAGTTTCACAGCTGTTCCTTTCGGCTTGGGGCCACTGTGATAAACTTGAGTGTGTGCCCTATTTCAAGGGTGCTGCTGTTATCTGGTATAGCCACTTGTTACCATAAAAAATTCTTGCCAAGTAGTATCCAGATAGGCTGGTATTAAGGAAAATATACATTGTCTATTAACACAAATGAATTGTCTTTGCTATTCATAAAGTGTTGTAAGATCTTAAGAATTTTTACAGCCAAAGCCAGAAATCCCTGTTCTTTACATGTATGATGCTTTATCTTCCACAAAATTGTAAATTATCTCAGGACAAATCCCATATATGGTTTCTCCTTTTCTTAATTATACAACAAAACAAAACAGTGAGGCTCTTAGTTATACTCTTAATAATTATTCAGAATTCTGAAAACTCCCATTGCTACTTATGGAGACTTGTCCACTCTCCATAGTGGGACTCACTGCACTCCTTGGTCAGAGCCTTTGGGAGCATGGTGCTGGTTGTGCCGATCTCTGTATGTCCTTTCAGGGGTCCGTGACATTCAGGGATGTGGCCATAGACTTCTCCCAGGAGGAGTGGGAGTGGCTTCAGCCTGCTCAAAGAGATCTGTACAGATACGTAATGTTGGAGAACTATGGCCACCTGGTTTCGCTGGGTAAGTATTCCTCCTCGTCTCCACTCAGTCAGAATTTGACATTTAGGATGGTTGTTGTGAATCTTGATTATCTGGCTGAATATTCCCAAAGGAGGTATGTTTTTGTTTTTGTTTTTGTTTTTTTAGTTTTTAAGATGGAGATTATAACTTCACGTGATGTTTAGACATCTTTCATACTTACATCTGGTATTTCTTTTAATAGTCCCTCTTTTCTGAGGATTTAAGGACTGATTTTGAATTTATTTCATTTTCTGCAAGCAGGTCTTAACATTTCTAAGCCAGATGTGGTTTCCTTATTGGAACAAGGCAAAGACCCTTGGCTGGGGAAAGGAGATGTGAGAAGAGATCTGTTTTCAGGTGAGTGAGTTAGAAAATTGGTGGGGAAAATTTTTTAAATAACAACTCAACTAGTCAATGAGAAAGCAATACTTTTTTATATGTTGGTTGGAAAGTTCTCCCTTAAAGATACTAGAAAAGGGGTCAGCTCGGTGGCGAAGAGGTTAAGTTCTCGCGCACTGTTTCGGTGGCCCGGGGTTCGCAGGTTCGGATCCCAGGCGCGGACCTATGCACTGCTCATCAAGCCATGCTGTGGCAGCATCCCATATACAAAATAGAGGAAGATGGGTACAGATGTTAGCTCAGGGCTGATCTTCCTCACCGAAAAGAAAAGATACTAGAGATACAGAGACTACGAAGTCTTGTCCACAAGATTGCATAAGGGACTACTTCACACCCACTTACCAGTCTGCCTTCAAATCACATGTTACCCTTTCCCCACTTTCTCACAGATAGACGTGTCCTCTCTTTTCATTGGTAGTTCTGTCTGGGCTCTGAATTTCATTTTTTTTTTATTTCTCTTTTCTTTCTTGAACTTGACATATGTCTCTATTGCCTAAATTAAAAGGTATATATTTTTTTATAGTGCTGTTCTGTTTAACCATCTTGGAGAGATTAATCCATTACTCTGGTTAACTGATGGCTTTATTCATCCCTCATATATTCACTTAAGAATATTTACTGAAATTTTAACCTCATCAAGACTTTCTCTTAGGTGCTACAGAGAGTAGAAGGCATACAAAAATGTAATAACTGTCAAGTAAGCTATGGCCTAGAGAGATAAAATGGGTCTGTAAGTGACTTTGTTAGAGTTGGCAGTTCAGCAATGAGAAAAAAGGGATTTCCAGTTGGTGTTTTAGGCCTGGATAATTTGGATAGGGATAGTAGTAATAGAAACACAAAAGATGGAACCAGGGTTGGTTTTGTAGAAAAGGTGCTGAATTAGTTTGAGATATGCGTGGTGTGAGTAGAGGACGGTATTTCCCAGTGAAGCTGTGAAACAGACTGTTGGAACATGTCTCAGGAAGAAGTTCAGATTAAAGATGTAGACGTGGGAATCTTATGTTAAAAAGCAAAAATTGAAGCCATGAGATTGAGAAGGGCTCTGAAAGCCTTTTTCTCCTTAGGTTGACAACAGAATTGCTGGTGAAGCTCTTTAAAAATAAATATGGCCATCTCCCACCCTTGAAGATTCTGACATAGAAGATCTGTGGAGCCTAAGTTATATGTATTTATGAAAAGTTCCCTACGTTCTATAGTTGATTCTGAAGCACACTTCTGATGGAGGTATACTGACCTTTAGAGAGTGGTCCTGTTGAGATAACAGGAGGAACGCTTAGAGAGAAGCAGCGGCTTGGAAGGACTGATGAAGGAACAGGAGAAGGTGCCATGAAAACTGAGCTCTGGCTTTAAGGAGAGTGGTGGTAGTGAATCGCACATGCTACAGAGACCTTCAGGAGGACATAGAAGAGGATGTGGAAAGACAGTACTGATGTGGGCTCAAGTCATGAGGTAGGACAAGTGCAGGGAGACTTCTTCATTTGATGTTTGAGTTGAAGAAAAATGTCCTTTTCTAAATGTTTTTCAAATAATAAAACTATGTACAGGGAAAGTAAGGTAAAGGGCCAACATGGACAATTTGCCTCTATTTCTACTACTTTAATACAGCTTTTGCAATTTTTGTGTGTTCCTTCCAGTACTGTTTTTGAAAGGGGAAATATCACAAATAATGCATAAAACATAAATGTGCAGCTTAAAAAATTATTAAAAGACACCCGTATAACCACCACTCAGGTCAGTAAACAGAACACTGCCAGGTCCCTACAAGCTTTCTGTGTGCTCATCCCAGTCATCCCTCTGCCTGACCCAAAGGTCATCTTCTCTTTACTTTAATGGTAGTAACCTCCTTGGTTTTCTTTAGAGCTTTGTCTACTGTTTTTGTATCTCTAATCGCTACAGTTTGGGTTTGTATGTTTGTGACCTTTATATAGAGGGGCTGATAATGTATATATTACATTGTGATTTGCTTCTCAAGATTATTTTAAGATTTATGCATTTTGGATACTGCTTAAGTAGTTTGTTTCATTGTACAAGTACACCCCAATTGATCCATTCTGCTATTGAGGGCTTCTTGGGTGGTTTGCACTTTAGAGCTGTTGTAATGTTGGTGTTGTCCCTGTATCCTGGTACATATTGGCACAGGTTTCTAGGCCTGGAATTGCTGGGTCCGAGGATAATGCACCTCTTCCACATCATTCCATCATCTTCGGCATCAAATAATGCCAGAATGTTTTCCAAAGTGCTTTTACTGACTGACACTCCCGCAAACACAGTGAATGGGTTGCTCTTGCTCCTCATACTTACCAACGCCAGTGCTGTTAGGCATCATATATTCACCTGTCAGAAGAGTGTGCAGTGGTAGCTTATTGTGGTTTAAACTTGCTTTCTCTGATTACTGATGAAATTGAGCACTTTTCACATGTTTATTGGCCATTTAGATACCCTCATCTGTGAAGCGCCTCTTGAAGGTTTTACTCATTTATCTATTGGATTCTCTGTCTTCTCTTATTTGTAGGAATTACACATTTTGGATACAAATCCTTTGTTAATTATATTCACTGCAGATATTTTCTCTCATATGTGGCTTACTTTCCCCCCTAATAACGTCTTTTGATGAACTGAAATTCTTAATTTAAGTGTAGTCAGATTTATCAATCTTTCCCTTTATGGTTAGTATTTTTTTGACCTGTTTAAGAAATCTTTCCCTACCATGAGGTCACAATGAAGACATTTTCCTAGATTTTCTTTTTAAAAAGCCTGGTCATCTTGCCATTCACACTTAGACCCATGGTCCAAGTTGAATTTATTTTTGTGTGTCATGTGAGCTAGTGGTCAATTTTGATCTCTTCTGTGTGGAGATCCAGTTACCATGGTGCCATTTATTGACATGTCTGTCCTCTCCCTCCCTGTTTTAAGTTTGTTGTAAGTTAAATGTCAGTTGTTGTGTATGTTTCTAGGTTCTCTATTCTTTTTTTTTTTTTTTAAAGCTTCAGTGCATGGTTGTGTATCCTAGTTGTTGGTTTAGTTCTCTAGGTGAGCCGCCACCACCGTATGACAACTGACAGACAGGTGCTGTGGATCCATGACCAGGAAATGAACCTGGGCCACAGCGGTGAGAGCGCCGAATCTTAACCACTAGACCACCAGGGCTGGCGCTCTCTCTTCTTTTTTGTCTTTTTTTCCATCTTTGCATAAATCTGTACAGTCTTAGCTATGGATTTAATAATGGATAATATTTTACTGTATTTGCCTTACCCCACCTCTTTTTTTGCTGAATAATTTAAAGTACATTACAGATATCTTGACATTTCACTGCAGAGTACTTCACTATCATCTATAGGGACATTTTCAACAGAATTGAAATATCATTTTCACACCAAAGTAAGTTTTGCCTAATATTTTTTTAATGCACTGTCCATATACAAATGCTTCATAATATAGCTGGATTGTCTTTGCGGGATGATGAAATTTTCCTGTTTCTCTGTATGTCCTATATAACTTTGGATTGTAACCTGTTCATTTTGATATTTTAGGACTTTGGGTCTTGTCTAAATCCTATTGAGAGGTTAACTTTATTTAAGCAGGCTGTTGATATGGATAAGTTGAGCCACAAGTTCTAACCTGTCTTCTATGTATGTGGTTCTTTTTTTTTTTTTTTTTTTTAATTTTATTTATTTATTTTTTTCCCCCAAAGTCCCAGTGGATAGTTGTATGTCATAGCTGCACATCCTTCTAGTTGCTGTATGTGGGATGCGGCCTCAGCATGGCTGGAGAAGTGGTGCGTCGGTGCACGCCCGGGATCCGAACCCGGGCCGCCAGCAGCGGAGCGCGAGCACTTAACCGCTAAGCCACAGGGCCGGCCCCTATGTATGTGGTTCTGATAACAGTCCAGTTTTCAGAGCCTTTTTAGGTCTATTGTATTTGTCCCACATATGCACCTCCAAGTTCCAGAAAGGCCAGTGGAACTTGGGAACTTGGGCAGTGGGTTCCCCTTTGATTCAGTTCTCACAGCTTTTATTTTGTTATTTAGGGTCAGATCCATGCATGCTCAACTCAGGGATGAACTCAAGATTTCATACACAACTTTATGGGATCACCTTCTTGAGCTCCTTTCTTCACCATCTCCCCTACCTTTTTTGGCTCCCAGCGTCCGTTTTTTCAAGTCTTCTGGATAGAAAGCCAGACCTCTAGTTTCTCCTCTGCTATGCACTTCCTGCAAATGTGTCTCCCTCTGCAGCCAAGCAACTAGAGGATAGAAAGAGAAAAAAGGGTATTACCTCTGTGCTCTTGGGACCATAGATTTTTCTGCTGAGAGAAAAATGTTACCCTGCCTTAGAGTTTTAATTGCCTATACGGCCACCACCGCTGCAGGATGCCTTGGTGTTGGGCATGAGAGAATGGGAAATGAACAAACAAAAAATAAGATTTCTCTGACCAGTATAGACCCCCTTCCCCATTCCTCACACCAGAAATAGAGGCTTCTCTTGGAGCTCTTTCTCCTCATGCCTGCTGCACAGTTCTTGCTTTTAGGCTGCCTTTGGCCTTAAATCTGGAGAGACGGGAGGGGGGAAAAAAACCCAAGAAATTCCCCACCAGTTCAGCGTTAGTTCGAGTTCTTGTTGCCTTCTCCAATCAGCTTGCTACCATTTCCTTTTTAGAGTCCTCAGGTAGCTGCTCTGTGCATTCTGTCCGCGGTTTTTACTTGCATTCAGTGGGACAGACAGGTTGGAGTGTACTTACTCCATCTTTATAGGACTGGAACTACTCATTTTATAAGTGAAAAAAAAGCACGAAGTTACAGCATGTAGAAGGATCATACTGATAAAATGAAAATACAAGGTTCAGTATAGATTGAGCAAAAGTATAAAGTGTAAGGAAGAAAATAGTGGGAAGTCAGGATGGTTCGGGAAAGCACTGGTCAGATCATGCAAGTGCTTTACAAGTCACATTAACGAATTTAGAGTTCATCCCTAGGCTAACAGGGAATCCTTACAAGATTTTAGGCAGATGAGCGTTTTAATAAAGTCATTCTAGCTACAGTATGGAAAACAGATTAGTTGGAAGCAAGACTGGGAAACAGAGCTACCACTTAAGAGTTATTGCTGTAACCTAGTCCGGATGTAGTCATTCTCTGAACTGTGGAGGTGTCCAGGGAATGGAAGCAGGTACACTGACTGGTAACAAACTAAGGAAGTGGACTCGAAAAGACCTGGTGATTGACTAGATAAAAGACATGAAGAAGAGTGAGGAATTGTGATTGACACCACTCTTTTTGCTGGTATTATTATTTCCTTAAAAAAAAAAAAAAAAGATGAACATGTTTGAAGGGAAGAGAATTGCCCTACATCAATTTATGACTTACTGAGTTTTGGGTCTTTGTGGGGTACTTGAGTATATAAATTCAGTAGGCAGCTGAATATCATATTCTGGAGCTTAAGAGAGAGATCACCGTGCTTCTCACATTTTAGTCATTGGGAGACTTTTTTTAAGACACATTCCCAGGCCCCACTCCAGAAATTGTAAGTCATTAGGTTTGTGGTGGAATTCAAGAACCTGCATTTTTAACAAGCTCCCAGATGATGCTGATGCTGAGTTAAGTACACATTTAAGAGTTATCTGCACAGCTTCTTAAAATTTTGAATTTTCTTTGTAAAATCCTTGTATACCTATTGTTGCATTTATTCTCAAGCAACCTTCCCTAGTTTCTTTTCTAACAAGTTATATTGCTTTTCCGTAGGAATGCTTGTGAATTTGTATAGTTATATCTTTCAATCTATACTGTAGTGATAAAAACACCCTAAACTTTTCTAGATTGATTCTTCCCTGCAAATACTGTAATGATTTTTTTTTTGGTGAGGAAGATTGGCCCTGAGCTAACATCTATGCCCATCTTCCTCTATTTTGTATGTGGGGTGCCACCACAGCATGGCTGGGTGAGCAGTGCATAGGTCCGCGCCTGGGATCCGAACCTGCGAACCTCGGGCTGCCAAAGTGGAGCTCGTGAACTTAACCACTATGACACTGGGCTGGCCCCCATGATTTTTTTTTTAATTAATAAACTTTATTTTTTAAAGCAGTTTTAGGTTCACAGCAAAATTGAATGGAAAGTACAGAGTTCCCATATACCCCCTGAAGCCCCAACAATCTCTCCCACTGTCGACATCCCACACCACAGTAGTACATTTGTTAGAATCAGTGAACCTACAATGATACATCCTTATTACTCTAAGTCCATAGTTTCCATTAGGGTTCACTCTTGGGGGTGTACATCCTATTGGTTTTGACAAAGTACAAGGACACATGTCCACCATTGTAGTATCATATGGAGTAATTTTATTGCCCTAAAAAATCCTCTGTGCTCTGCCTGTTTATCCCTCCCTCCCTCCAACCCCTGGCAACCATGGATCTTTTTAGCATCTCCATAGCTTTGCTTTTTCCAGAATGGTATATAGTTGGAATTATACAGAATTGAGCTTTTTAGATTGGCTTCTTTCACTTATTATTATGCATTTAAGATTCCTCTGTATTTTTTCATGGCTTTGATAGCTCATTTCTTTTTCACACTGAATAGTATTTCATTGTTTGGATGTACCACAGTTTACTTTTCTGTTCTCCTACTAAAGGATATCTTGGTTGCTTCCAAGTTTTGGCAATTATGATTAAAGCTGCTATAACAATCTTTGTGCAGGTTTTTGTGTGAATGTAAGTTTTGAATTCATTTGGGTAAATACCAGAGAGTGTGATTGTTGAATCATATGGTAAGAGTATGTTTAGTTTTGAAAGAAACTCCCAAACTGTTTTCCAAAGTGGCTGCACCATTTATATTTCCACCAGCAATGAGTGCGAGTTACTGTTGCTCCACATCCTCGCCAGCATTTGATGTTGTTAGTGGGTTGGATTTTGGCCATTCTAATTGGTGTGTAATGGTATTTCATTTTAATTTACAATTATCTAGTGACATATGATGTTGAATATCTTTTCATAGTCTTACTTGCCACTTGTATATCTCCTTTGGTGAGGTGTCTGGGTCTTTTGCCCATTTTTTAATTGGGTGTTCATTTTTTTTTACTTTTGAGTTTCAAAAGTTCTTTGTATATTTTGGATAAAAGGGCTTATCAGATGTGTCTTTTGCAAATATTTTCTCCCATTCTGTGGCCTGTCTTCTTATTCTCTTGACAGTGACTTTTGCAGAACAGAAGTTTTGAATTTTAATGAAGTCTAGTTTATCAATTACTTATTTCATGGATTTTGCCTTTGGTGTTGTATCTAAAACGTCATTGCCATACCTAAGGTCATCTAGGTTTTCTCTTATATCTTCTAGGAATTTTATAGTTTTGTGTTTTACATTTAGGTCTGTGATCCATTTTGAGTTAGTTTTTGTGAAGAGTGTAAGGTTGGTGTTTAGATTCATTTTTATGCATGTGGATGTCCAGTTGTCCCAGTACCATTTGTTGAAAAGACTATCTTTGCTCCCTTGTGATGTCTTTGCTCCTTTGTCCTAGATCAGTTAACTATAATTATGCAGGTGTATTTCTGAACTCTCTGTTCCATTGATCTACTGTCTAGTCTTTCACTAATACCACACTGTCTTGATTACTGTAGCTTTATACGAACTCCTTTTTCTTTTTTTTTTTTTTTTGTGAGGAAGATCAGCCCTGAGCTAATCCTCCTCTTTTTGCTGAGGAAGACTAGCCCTGAGCTAACATCCAGCCGATCTTCCTCCACTTTATGTGGGACGCCGCCACAGCATGGCCTGACAAGCAGTGTGTCGGTGCACGTCCGGGATCCAGCCCCCTATATGACCTCTTGAAGTCAGGTAGTGTGAGTCCCCTGACTGTTCTTCTCCTTCAATGTTGTGTTAAATATTCTCGGTCTTTTGCTTCTTCATATAAACTTTCGAATCAGTTTGTTGAGATGTATAAAGTAACTTGTTGGGATTTTGATTGGGATTTTGTTGAATCTGTAGATCAAGTTGGGAAGAATTGATGTCTTGACAATATTGTGTTTTCCTATCCATGAACATGGAATATCTCTCCATTTAGTTCTTCCTTGATATCTTTCATCAGAGTTTTGTAGTTTTCCTCATATAGGTCTTGTACATGTTTTAGGTTTATACGTAAGTATTTTATTTTTTTGGGTGCTAATGTAAATGGTAATATGTTTTTAATTTCAACCCCCATTTGTTCATTGCTGGTATATAGGAAAGTGATTGACTTTTGTACATTAACTGTGCATTCTGCATTCTTGCTATAATCACTTATTAGTTCCAGGGGTTTTGTAAATTTTTTTGGATTCTCTGCATAGACAATATGTCAGCTGCAAACAAAGTTTTATTTCGTCCTTGCCAATCTATATCTTTTATTTCCTTGTCTTACTGCATTAGCTAAGAATTTCTGTAGGACAGTGAAAAGCAGTGGTGAGAAGGGACATCCTTCCCTTGTTCCCAGTCTTAGTGGGAAAGCTTCATATTTCTCACCATTAAGTATGATGCTAGCTCTAGGTTTTTTGTAGATGTTCTTTACAAGTTGAGGAAGTTTCACTCTATTCTTAGTTTGTTGAGAGCTTTATTCATGAATGGGTGTTGGATCTTGCAAGGCACATCTACTGGTAACAAGTTTCCTCAGTTTTTGCTTGAGAAAATCTTTATTTCTCCTTTGCTTTTGAAGGATAATTTCTCAGGGTATGGAATTCTAGATTGGTGGTTTTTTTCTCTCAACATTTTAAGTTTTTCACTTCACTCTCTGCTTGCTTTTTGCTGTGGTTTTGGAGAAGTCAGATTAAATTCTTATCTTTGCTCCTATATATGTAAAGTGTTTTCTTCCTCTGGCTTCTTCCAAGATTTTTTCTTTACCTTTGGTTTTCTTAAGTTTGAATATGATATATCTAGGTGTAGTTTTTTTTTTGACATCTGTCTTGCTTGGTGTTCTCTGAGCTTCCTAGATCTGTGGTTTGGTATCTGACATTAATTTGGGGAAATTTTCAGTCCTTATTTCTTCAAATACTGCCTCTGTTTCTTTCTCTCTTCTCCTTCTGGTATTCCCATTACATGTATGTTACATCTTTTGTAGTTACCTCACAGTTTTTGGATATTTGTTCTGCTTTTTTTTAGTATTTTTTTCTTTGCTTTCTAGTTTTGAAAGTTTTCATTGAGATATCATCCTCTAGCTCAGAGATTCTTTCCTTAGATGAGTCCCAGACTACTAATGAACCCATCAAAGGCAATCTTCATTTCTGTTACAGGGTTTTTGATCTCTAGCATTTTTTTTTAATTAAAACATTATTTTTTAGAGCAATTTTAGGTTCATAGCAAAATTGAAAGGTACAGAGATTTCCCATATACCCCCACACATGCATAGCCTCTCCCATTATCAACGTCCTTACCAGAGTGATATATTCGTTACAACTGATGAAACTACATTGACATCATAATCACTCAAAGTCCATAGTTTACACTAGGATTTGTTTTGTTTTGTTTTTTTAATTTTTTAGTTATTGCAGTAACATTGGTTTATAACATTGTATAAATTTCAGGTGTACATCATTATACTTCTATTTCTGCATAGATTTCATCATGTTCACCACCCAAATACCAATCACAACCCATCACCACCCACATGTGCCCAGTTATCCCTTTCGCCCTCCCCCCTCCCCCCTTCCCCTCTGGTAACCACCAATCCAATCTCTGTCTCTATGTGTTTGTTTGTTGTTGTTATTATCTACTACTTAATGAAGGAAATCATACGGTATTTGACCTTCTCCCTCTGACTTATTTCGCTTTGCATAATACCCGAAATGTCCATCCATGTTGTCAGAAATGGCTGGATTTCATCATTTCTTATGGCTGAGTAGTAGTCCACTGTGTATATATACCACATCTTCTTTATCCATTCGTCCCTTGATGGGCCCTTAGGTTGCTTCCAAGTCTTGGCTATTGTGAATAACGCTGCAATGAACACAGGGCTGCATGTATCTTTATGCATTGGTGTTTTCAAGTTCTTTGGATAAATACCCAGCAGTGGAATAGCTGGATCATATGGTAGTTCTATCCTTGATTTTTTGAGGAATCTCCATACTGTTTTCCATAGTGGCTGCACCAGTTTGCACTCCCACCAGCAGTGTATGAGAGTTCCCTTCTCTCCACATCCTCTCCAACATATGTTGTTTCCCGTCTTGTTAATTATAGCCATTCTGACGGGTGTGAGGTGATATCTCATTGTAGTTTTGATTTGCATTTCCCTGATAGTTAATGATTTTGAACATCTTTTCATGTGTCTGTTGGCCATCTGTATATCTTCTTTGGAGAAATGTCTGTTCAGGTCTTTTGCCCATTTTTTAATTGGGTTGTTAGTTTTTTTGTTGTTGAGATGCATGAGTTCTTTATATGTTTTAGAGATTAAGCCCTTATCAGATGTATGGTTTGCAAATATCTTCTCCCAATTGTTAGGTTGTCTTTTCGTTTTGTTGATGGTTTTCTTTGCTATGCAGAAGCTTTTTAGTTTGATGTAGTCCCATTTGTTTATTGTTTCTGTTGTTTCTCTTGCCCAGTCAGACATGGTGCTTGAAAATATGTTGCTAAGACCGATGTCGAAGAGTGTACTGCCTATGTTTTCTTCTAGAAGTTTCATAGTTTCAGGTCTTACATTCAAGTCTTTAATCCATTTGGAGTTAATTTTTGTGTGTGGTGTAAGGTCTACTTTCATTTTTTTGCATGTGGCTATCCAGTTTCCCCAACACCATTTGTTGAAGAGACTTTTTTTTCTCCATTGTATGTTCTTGACTCCTTTGTCAAAGATTAGCTGTCCATAGATGTGTGGGTTTATTTCTGGGCTTTCAGTTCTATTCCATTGATCTGTGTGTCTGTTTTTGTGCCAGTACAATGCTGTTTTGGTTACTATAGCTTTGTAGTATATTTTGAAATCAGGGAGTGTGATACCTCCAGCTTTGTTCTTTTTTCTCAGGATTCCTTTAGCTATTCGGGGTCTTTTGTTGTTCCATATAAATTTTAGGATTCTTTGTTCTATTTCTGTGAAAAATGTTGTTGGAATTTTGATAGGGATTGTATTGAATCTATAGATGGCTTTAGGAAGTATGGACATCCTAACTATGTTAATTCTTCCAATTCAAGAGCACGGAATATCTTTCCATTTCTTTGTGTCGTCTTCAATTTCTTTCAGCAATGTTTTATAGTTTTCTGTGTGCAGCTCTTCCACCTCTTTGGTTAAGTTTATTCCTAGGTATTTTATTCTTTTTGTTGCAATTGTAAATGGGATGGTATTCTTAATTTCTCTTTCTGTTACTTCATTGTTAGTGTAAAGAAATGCAACTGATTTTTGTATGTTGATTTTGTATCCTGCAACTTTACCATATTCATTTATTACTTCTAAAAGTTTTTTGGTGGATTCTTTAGGGTTTTCTATATATAAAATCATGTCATCTGCAAATAGTGACAGTTTCACTTCTTCCTTTCCAATTTGGATCCCTTTTATTTCTTTCTCTTGCCTGATTGCTCTGGCTAGGACTTCCAGTACTATGTTAAATAGGAGTGGTGACAGTGGGCATCCTTGTCTGGTTCCTGTTCTTAGAGGGATAGCTTTCAGTGTTTCACCGTTGAGGATGATATTAGCTGTGGGTTTCTCATATATGGTCTTTATTATGTTGAGGTACTTTCCTTCTATACCCATTTTATTCAGAGTTTTTATCATAAATGGATGCTGTATCTTGTCAAATGCTTTTTCTGCATCTATTGAGATGATCATGTGATTTTTATTCTTCATTTTATTAATGTGGTGTATCACGTTGTTGATTTGCGAATGTTAAACCATCCCTGCATACCTGGAATAAATCCCACTTGATCATTGTGTATAATCTTTTTAACGTATTGTTGTATGCGATCTGCTAGTATTTTGTTGAGGATTTTTGCATCGACGTTCATCAGTGATATTGGCCTGTAGTTTTCTTTTTTTTTGTGTTGTCCTTGTCTGGTTTTGGTATCAGGGTAACGTCGGCTTCGTAGAATGAGTTAGGGAGCTTCCCCCCCTCCTCAATTTTTTGAAAGAGTTTGAGAAGGATAGGTATTAAGTCTTCTTTGAATGTTTGGTAGAATTCACCAGGGAAGCCATCTGGTCCTGGACTTTTATTTTTGGGGAGGTTTGTGATTAATGTTTCGATTTCCTTACTGGTGATTGGTCTGTTCAAATTCTCTACTTCTTCTTGATCCAGTTTTGGAAGGTTGTATGATTCTAAGAATTTATCCATTTCTTCCAGATTGTCGAATTGGTTGGCATATAGCTTTTTATAGTATTCTCTTACAATCTTTCGTATTTCTGAGGTGTCTGTTGTAATTTCTCCTCTTTCATTTCTGATTTTACTTATTTGTGCCTTCTCTCTTTTTTTCTTGGTGAGTCTAGCTAAAGGTTTGTCAATTTTGTTGATCTTTTCAAAGAACCAGCTCTTGGTTTTATTAATTTTTTCAATTGCTTTTTTGGTCTCTATTTCATTTATTTCTGCTCTGATTTTTATGATTTCCTTTCTTCTACTGATTTTGGGCTTGGTTTGTTCTTCTTTTTCCAGGTCCTTTAGGTGCATTGTTAGATTGTTTATTTGAGATTTTTCTTGTTTATTGAGATAGGCCTGTATTGCTATAAACTTCCTTCTTAGAACTACTTTTGCTGTATCCCGTAAATTCTGGCATGTCGTATTTTCATTTTCATTTGTCTCCAGGTATTTTTTGATTTCTTCTTTGATTTCTTCCTTGACCCAGTCATTGTTCAGTAGCATTTTGTTTAATCTCCACGTATTTGTGGCTTTTCTGATTTTCTTCTTATAGTTGATTTCTAGTTTCATACCGTTGTGGTCAGAAAAGATACTTGGCATTATTTCAGTCTTGTTAAATTTATGGAGACTTGTTTTGTGGCCTAATATGTGATCAATCCTGGAGAATGTTCCATGTGCATTTGAAAAGAACATGTATTCTTTGGTTTTTGGATGGAATGCTCTGTATATATCTACTTGGTCGATCTGTTCTAGTGTGGCATTTAAGGCCAATGTTTCCTTATTGATCTTCTGTTTGGATGATCTATCCGTTGGTCTAAGTGAAGTGTTAAAGTCCCCTACTATTATTGTGTTACTGTCTATTTCTGTTTTTATGTGTGTTAATAATTGCTTTATATATTTCGGTGCACCTACATTGGGTATGTAGATATTTACAAGTGTTACATCCTCTTGTTGGATTGTTCCCTTGATCATTATGTAATGCCCTTCTTTGTCTCTTTTTACAGTTTTTGTCTTAAAGTATATTTTGTCTGATATGAGTACTGGTACCCCAGCTTTTTTTTCATTGCCATTTGCATGGAGTATCTTTTTCCATCCCTTCACTTTCAGTTTGTGAGTGTCTCTAGGTGTGAAGTTTGTCTCTTGTGTGCAGCAGATATATGGGTCTTGTTTTTTTATCCATTCAGCCACCCTCTGCCTTTTAATTGGAGCATTTAGTCCATTGACGTTTAAAGTAGCTATTGATAAGTATGTACTTACTGCCATTTTTGAACTTTTGTTTTTTCTCAGTGTTTTAGTAGTCCTTCTCTGTTCCTTTCTTCTTCTATACAGAATTGATGGTCTCTTTAGTTTGACCTCTGTCTGAAAGCTCTACTCTTTAACTCCCCTCCTCCCTCCTTTTATGTTTTTGATATCATATCTTACCTCTTTTTTGTGCATTTGTATGCATTACCCTCTTATCATGGAAATAGATAATTTTTCCTATTTGTGGTCTTCTCTTTTTCCCTTAAATAAGTCCCTTTAACATTTCTTGTAGCACTGGTTTCTTGTTGACGAACTCCTTTAATTTTTGCTTGTCTGGGAAATTTTTGATCTCTCCTTCCATTTTGAATGATAATCTCGCTGGGTAGAGTATTCTTGGCTGTAAGTTTTTTCCTTTTAGCACTTTAAATATATTGTGCCACTCTCTTCTAGCCTGTAACGTTTCTGCTGAGAAGTCAGCTGATAGCCTTATTGGGTTTCCTTTGTATGTAACTTGACTTTCTCTTGCGGCTTTTAGGATTCTCTCTTTATCTTTAATTCTGGACATTTTGATTATCATGTGTCTTGGTGTGGGCCTCTTTGGGTTTATCTTGTTTGGGGCTCTCTGTGCTTCCTGTACCTGGATGTCTGTTTCCTTCCTTAGGTTAGGTAAGTTTTCCTCTATTATTTCTTGAAATAGATCTCTGCCCCTTTGTCTCGCTCTTCTCCTTCCGGGACATCTATAACACGGATGTTAGTGCGCTTGATGTTGTCCCAGACGTCCCTTAGACTGTCCTCACTCTTTTTAATTCTTTTCTCTTTTACCTGTTCAGCTTGGGTAATTTTTTCTAGTCTTTCATCCAGCTCGCAGATCTGTTCTTCTGTATCCTCTACTCTGCTTTTGAGTCCCTCTAGTGAATTTTTCATTTCCAGTATTGTATTCTTCATTTCTGATTGGTTCTTTTTTATATCTTCCATTTCTTTGTTGACGTTCTCACTGAGTTCCTCTATTCTTCTCACCACATCAGTGAGCATCCTTAACGCTCTTTGTTTGAACTCTCTGTCAGGTAGGTTGCTCATTTCTGTTTCACTTAGTTCCTTTTCTGGGGTTTTGTCCTGTTCCCTTACTTGGAATGTATTCCTTTGCCGCCTCATTTTGCCTCCTTCCCTGTGCTTGTGTCTACGTATTAGGTAGGTCTGCTACGTCTCCTGCTCTTGGGTAGGTGATCTTATGTAAGTGATGGCTTAGGAGGCCTGCCGTGTGCTTCCCTCAGTTCTCAATGTTCCAGGGGTGACCCCTATGTGGGCTACGTGTGTCCTTCTGTTGTGGCCTGTTTGCTCTCCCTGTAGGCGCCCAGGGAGGCCGAGTTATGCTCCTGGCCAGCTGTTGTAATGCTCAGCTGCTTGTAGTTGTTGTGGGCCCTTCAGTCTCTCTATCAGGTGTGGGGAGCCCCAGCACAGTTGGCTGCAAGTTCTAATAACACATTTGTGTTGCAGTATTTCTTTTAAGTGAGTAGGCCCCCAGTGTGGCAGGTTGTTAGGCTCAGGGCCTTACAATTGCTATAAGCCTCCAGCCTTTAGGTCTCTTGTCAGCTCTCTGAGGATTGCAGCTGGGTGGGGCTGGCCTCAGGCACGGGAGCACCCAATTGTTTCAGGCTTTGGAAGGTGGGGCAAACCCCCTATGTGGGTCTTTGAGAAGCACAAGTCTTCTGCAGCTGACAAGCCCCGCCGCCCACAGGTCCACACACAGTCAACACAGTCCTGCCCCGTGTGCGTGCCCCAGCCTCCCGAAGCGGACCCAGTCTCTTCACGACGGGAGCACCACACTTTCCACCCGCTCCTTGAGCACTTCCTGCCCTGCTGAAGTCGGCTCAGTTGCCAGGCTGCAGAGAATCCAGTCACCAATCTATGCAGGCCCACAAGTTGCCTGAGGGCTTGTTGTTGGGTCGGGCCAGTCTCTAGGGTGGGCTGCCTGCCCTGGCTGAGCTGGATTAAATCGGTGCTCTAGCAGGTGGGGCAGACCCTGGGCTACAGGCCCCAGGGAGAACTCCAATGGCATCTGTGTCAGCACGCCCACACCAGGCCACAACAATGGCCGCCACCAATGTCCCAGTCCCTGGAGAGGTCTCACCTCTCACCGAGATGCACTCAGGGCCTATCAGGTGAGTCTCTTTTCACCACAGCACTGTGCACCTTTCTTTCTGGTGATTTTAGGCTGCTTTCTGAAACGGGTGAGTTTGCGCATGGGCCCTTTAAGAGCCAGTTTTAATTTCTTTGTGAACCAGCTTTTCTGGAGGTACTCCGCAATGTTTTAGTAGCAGGCAAAGTCAGATGTTATGCCACTTGTCTCGATTGTGCTGGGTCCACACAATGCCCACAGCGGGGGCACTCCCCAGCTCAGGGCCCCGCGCCTCCAGGGAGGGCTGCGTACCGTTGGGCTGCTCCTGGGCTGCTGTGAAGCTGGCAGCTTGTCAAGGTGTCGTTTTTCCTCTCCAGAAGGGAGTTTCTGCCTCTTCTACCTCAGTTAGGATTGTCCATTATTGCAGGAGTTCCTCTTATCCAGTTTGCAGTTCTGTCTCGGGTAATTTTTCCACGAGTAGTTGTAAATTGGCTGTGTCCGCAGGAGGAGGTGAGTTCAGAGTCTGCCTACGCCGCCATCTTGACTTTGCCTCCTCACTAGGGTTTCCTTTTGACTCTTTCTTAGAATTTCCATCTCTCTGCTTACATTAGTCATCTATTCTTGCATGTTGTCTACTTTTTCCATTAAAGCCCTTAGCATATTAATCATAGCTTTTTAAAATTCCTGATCTGAATTCCAACATTGCTGCCATATCTAACTCTGGTTCTGATGCTTGTTCCGTCTCTTCAGATTGTTTCTTTTTCTTTTAGTATGCTTTGTAGTTTTATTTGAAATGTGGATATGATGTACAGTAAAAGGAACTGTGGTAAATAGGCCTTTCGTGATGTGGTAAGCTCTGGGGGGAGGGGAAGCGATCTACAGTTGTATGATTAAGTCTCAGTTTTTTGGTGAGCCTGTGCCCCTGAACTGTGAACTTCACCAGTGCTTCTCAATTTTTTTCCCCACTTATGTGCGACAGGATGACTAGAAGGAGCTGGAGTTGAGTATTTCTCTTCTCCCAGGTGTGTTAGGCTCTGGTAAAATAGTTTCTCCTGAGAGCACTTTGTTAATGAGAATAGAATGCTCTGGCATATTTCAGGATGGTTCCTTTTCTCCTCCCCTGCCAGAAGCATGAGGGGATTTTCCTTTGATATTCACTGTGAAGACCTGGTAGAACTACTGAAGGTAAAACTCACACAAGTGCGGGGGTGGGGGTCCCACTATGACTGGGTCCCCTTGGAGTTTTTAACTCACAGACTTACCAATACTGAGCTATTCATCAATAACAGTTCCCATTTTCCTGTCCCAGCACTGATTCCTGCAGAGGCTTCTGCTCGATAAGTTGTGATTCTCTGTGTCCTCTTGTCTGTTTCTCCAGTTTTGGGGCAGCAGTTTGCCCTTTGTCCCCACTTCTCTGACAGATCTAAGAAGAGTGGTTGATGTTTCTGTTCAGCTTTTTACTTGTTGTTAGTACAGAGTGGAGTGGTGACTTCTAAGCTTCTTATGTGCAGGACCAGAAACCAGAAGTCTCTCTGCAGTGATTTTTACAAGCTTGTTTTCCAAAATTCCTTTTCTTGTATTTATACCATAGTAAGTACTTTCTCAATGATCTTAAGTAATAGTGGTGATAGAGGATATTTGTGTTTTTTCCATAAGAAAAGAGCAAATACATCTAAAAATTTTGCTTTGAGTATATTGCTGATTTATCATAGGAATCCTTTGTTACTAAGAAGGAATTCTTGTATCTCTCTAGGCTTTTAATAAGTATAAGTGCTAAATTTTATCAAATCCATTTGGCATCTACCAAAAAGTCTGGGCATAGTAGGTGATGGGAAGAGGTGAGGTGACTGAGTGAGGGAAGAGGGGTAAGGGATATATAATTAGCATTCTACTTATATGTTGAACCTGGTTTTCTTGGTTGTGCTTTTTAATCTCATTGGTCTGGGAAATCATATGGCAAATAATATACTAAATCTAGGCAGCTAACTCCAACAGCTTTTTCTAATCTCATTAAATGTCCAGGTTCACCTGGTCTATGTCCTGCTGTATTTCAGTTCCCAACTAGTTTCCTCAGTGAGGCCTTTCTAGATGAAGCCTTTCTTTGTCTCTTGCAGTGGATTTTTATATCTTGTCTCTGAGCCTTTATACAATTTTTACTCTAAATATAATGAACTTACTCTCATTTCTTATATCATTAATTGTTTTCTCCTGTGTCCTCTTTATCTCCATGTTTATATTCTCAGCTCCTGAAGAGAATTATTGAGTTTATATCCCCAGGGCTCTTACTGAGGTACTGAGTAGATATGGAATTGGTTTATAGAAGTCAAGAAAGTAATTGAAGGTTTTCCCTTCATTGAGATCATCATTTTCTTAACAGCTATTTCACTGCCTTCCCTGTCCTAATCTTTCATTTTTATGTGCCTACCATATAGGTATAGATCTTGATTCATTGCTTAGATATGTATTAAAGAAATATGAGTTCTATTTACTTTTCCTTAGAAGGTTAAAGTCAGTCATAATAAAAGATAGCATTCCCCCACAAACAAAATAAATGTCAAAGTGTGTTTTAGAGAAAAATGAATTTTTCAATGTTATTTGGAAATAATTTTAAACTTCCAGAAAAGCTGCAGGAATAGTACAAAGAATACCCATATGCCCTTTACTCACATCCACCCATTGCTAACATTTTGCCCCATTTGCTTTATCATTTGGTACATAGTTTTTTTCCTGAAACATTTGAGAGTAAATCCTATACATCATGGCCTTTTATCTCTACTTCTTTCCTAAGACTAAAGAGATAAGAATATGTTTTTTGAAAAGAATCTTCATATTATCATAAAATTCTGTCCCCCAAAACAGGAAAAAGTCCCTTCCTAAAATTTAGCCTAGAGAAAATGAAGGCCTATGTTTATCAAAAGCATTTGATGGAAAGACACTGTTATACCAAAGTTGAGCTTCAGATATCAGTTTGGAAAATAGAGTTAGAGTGAGGATCTTAGAAGATAGTTTTCAGAGAAACTTTTATTTATGTAGAATAAGTTACTGTAAGGTGTTTCAAAGGCACTAAGTAAAGAGAGTCTGATATCTTTATGGGACCTGAGGGACACTTGTAGTTTATTAGCAACATTATGAAATTGTCATTTTCAGGTCATTCTGGCAGTAAATAAAGTTTAAATGGAGGTGAGGAAGACTAGCCACCTGTCCTTCTCAAATACTTATCTTCCTGATAGTTCTGTTTTCCTCTCACCTTAAGTTACTTATATTTAGTCTTTCTCCCTATTCACCTACATCTCTCCTCTGTTTGATATGTCTTCTAAATTTCTGGGCACACTGCTCAGGTTTCAGAGTCATATATGACAATTATGAAAGCCATGGAATGCTAAGATTTTTTTTCCATTCAGTTCTCTCATTTAAAAAAGCAGGAGTTGGGGGCTGGCCCAGTGGCATAGTGGTTAAGTTTGCGCGCTCCGCTTCAGTGGCCCAGGCTTCACAGGTTCGGATCCGGGGTGTGGACCTATGTACTGCTTATCAAGCCATGCTGTGGCAGGCGTCCCACATATACAGTAGAGGAAGATGGGCACAGATGTTAGCCCAGGGCCACTCTTCCTCAGCAAAAGGAGTAGGATTGGCAACAGATGTTAGCTCAGCGCTAATCTTGCTCACAAAAAAAAAAAAAGGAGTAGTGGCTTATACTTTACTCAATACAGAAAAAAAAACTTTTGCCTTGTTGTTTCAGTTTCAGAGTCAAATAGTGAGATTGAAGCATTTTCTCCCAAAAAATTCATATATGAAGGTGACTCATCCCAGTATTTGATAATGGAAAGAAGTCTAAGCCAAGGCCCTGAGTCTTCCAGTTTTAAAGGAGGCTGGAAATATGAGGATGCTACTGAAATGCTGCGAGGAAATCAAGGATGTATTAGGCAAGCGACAGTCTCTCATCAAGAAGCCCTGTCTCAACATATGAGTATCAATACTGTGGAGAGGCCCTATGGATGCCACGAATGTGGAAAAACTTTCAGTCGGCGCTTTTCCCTTGTGTTACATCAGAGAACTCACACTGGAGAGAAACCCTATGTATGTAAGGAATGTGGCAAAACCTTTAGCCAGATCTCAAACCTTGTGAAACATCAGATGATACATACTGGAAAGAAACCCCATGAGTGTAAGGACTGTAATAAAACATTTAGTTACCTTTCATTTCTCATTGAACACCAAAGAACACATACTGGGGAGAAACCATATGAATGTACCGAATGTGGAAAGGCCTTTAGTCGTGCCTCAAACCTCACTCGACATCAGAGAATTCACATAGGAAAGAAGCAATATATGTGTAGGAAATGTGGGAAGGCCTTCAGCAGTGGCTCAGAACTCATTCGCCATCAGATTACACATACTGGAGAGAAACCTTATGAATGCATTGAATGTGGGAAGGCATTTCGCCGTTCTTCACACCTTACTCGACATCAGAGCATCCATACTGCCAAAACCCCCTATGAATGTAACGAATGTAGGAAAGCCTTCCGTTGTCACTCATTCCTTATTAAACATCAGAGAATTCATGCTGGAGAAAAGCTCTATGAATGTGATGAATGTGGTAAAGTTTTCACATGGCATGCGTCCCTTATGCAACATATGAAAATTCATACTGGAGAAAAACCCTATGCATGTACTGAATGCGACAAAACCTTTAGTCGGAGCTTTTCCCTCATTCTACATCAGATAACTCATACTGGGGAGAAACCCTATGTATGTAAGGTATGTAATAAATCCTTCAGCTGGAGCTCAAACCTTGCTAAACATCAGAGAACACATACTGTAGAGAATCCCTATGAATATGAAAATTCATTTAATTACCACTCATTCCTTACTGAACACCAGGGAATTCACACTGTATAGAAAACCTAAGAACGTATGGAATTAAATAAAAAAAGCAGTTAATGCCTTACTTTGACTTCAGAGAATTCTTAGAAAGAAGCCTTATGTGAATATGTTGAATGTGAAGAAATGTGGTCCATGCTTTATTCAACATCCTGGAGAAAAACCCCAGGAATGTGTGGGAAAGCCATTAACAAACAGCTGCTTGTTCTTTCTGTAATATCAGAAGATGACATCAATCAGTATTGAGAAGACTCTTCATCCAGCAGGATTCCCTTATTCTACATTTGTAAATTCCTGCCAGGGAAGGACCCATGTCCAATAAATGTGAGAAGGCTTTTCATTGGATATTGGCCCTCATTCTGCATCTGTCAGCTCAAGCAGGACAGAACACATGAGTAAGGGTGCACTTTTTCATGGACGTCAGAAAATTCATAATGAAGCAAAGGCATAAAAAACCAGTGATTTGAGAACAGCTTTGTATACCATGTAATATTTATTAAACTTTAAAATACTCTTCTAAAGAGAAAAGGCAACCCTGTAAATGAACTGAATATAGGGTGACTTTGCAATATTTCAAACCTACAGAATTAAATGGGAAAAAACGACCATTGTAATGAGTGTGGCAAAATCTTAAAGAGTTCTGAGAAGTCATACTAGAGGGAGTCAGTTTGGGAAAGAGTTTTTTAGGGGGGTAATTTTTTTTGTGTGTGAGGAAGATCAGCCCTGAGCTAACATCCATGCTAATCCTCCTCTTTTTGCTGAGGAAGACTGGCCCTGGGCTAACATCTGTGCCCATCTTCCTCCACTTTATATGGGACGCTGCCACAGCATGGCCTGACAAGCAGTGCATCGGTGCATATCCAGGATCCAACCCTGGGCTGCCAGCAGCAGAGCATGCGCGCTTAACTGCTACGCCACGGGATCAGCCCTGGAATTTTTTTTTTTAAAGCAAATTCAGAAAAGAACACTACGAATAAATCTTTTGATTTATAGTAAATTAATCTGGTACTTGCTGAGGTTTTTCCCACAGCATATATGATTGTGAAAAGACAACTACCACAGTATTGACTTCAATAATGAAGAGTAGTGTGCTTTTGTAGCAACACTATACAAACATAATTATAAAAACATTTTTAGGTACTTTTGGTTTTAACTTTGAGATAGAGTTTGGATTTAGGGTTATACTAACTCATTTTTATCCTTGAATCTGACTAGACATGCCTTAGCCTGAAATAAATGTAAATAAGGCACACCACAGGAAGATGCAAAGGTAGTCTTCCTCCTTTGTTCCATTTACAGTGAGAACATTTCTTTTGTAAGCACACATTTGTCAAAATAAATCAGATTATGTTTTCACTTTCCATGTACACCTTGCCTGCTTTTTAATGTCCCAATTAAAGGTTTATCTTATCTTGGAAGCATCTGACTGCCTCCTTTTAAGAACTTCCCTTGCATTTAGTATATGTAGTATGTAATTTAGCACTTGAATAAGTGCCTCATTTAAGTATATTTTTTCATATATATATAAATTTTCTTTCACAAAATGAGAGGCTGGCATTTTCCCCACTCAATGTGACATAACAACACATAGCTAGTGCCTAATAATTACTTTTCTAGAATTACTCAAGGCCTCAAACTCTACCAGAACCACTGTGTTACACAAATCTTCCCTTACAGTGTGGCCAGCATTATTACTTTCCCTAGCACCACATGTGGGTCTTTGGAGAACAAGAGTGTTTTTGTCATTTCAGAGGTTTGTAAGGTTCAGGGATGTGGCCATAGACCTCAGGAGGAATGGGGCTGACTGGACCCTGCCCAAAATAATTTATATGGAAATGTAATGATGCAGAACTGTGGGAACCTGGTCTGAGAAGGTTACTGAATTTAGGTATCTGCTTTCTCCATAGGAAATATCAGGGTGGGCTCTAAGTTGCCTGGCTGAATTCCTACTCCATGTTCTTGAAGAAATGATTTAAAATCGGCAGAAGTAGGAAGTGGCTTGCATTCTTCCTCCTGCTATTGTTCTTCTTGTAATAGCTTCTCTTCCCTTTACTAAGAGATTGGGTCTGGATCTAGGAAAAAACATAATAAATATTTTGAAGTATTTTGTCACACTTGTAAGCAGGACTTTCTATTTCTAAACCAAGTGTGACTTCCTTTGTGGAGCAAGGGAAAGAGTCAAGAATGATGGAGGAAAAAAGTGAGAAGAGGCCTCTGATCAGGTAAGGGAGGGGCAATCAGACAGGGGGTCCCTTTGCAGGTAGTCCAGCTCACCAGATATATTACCTGAATCATGTTGTCAGAAATAAGAACATTCCCCTAAAATTCCCTTCATGTAACATCATTCTGAACTACATAACTCATCTAAAAGTCCTCTCATTAATTTGTGGTAAGATGTTTCAGAAAATAAAAACGATGCTATTATTTTTAATTAAAATACAGATAATGTATTAAATATATTAAATTAAAATACAGATAACTCCTAGATTATATAGTAAAATGTCAAAATACTGCTGCCACTGAAAAAGGAAAGTGAATAGTTTGTGGATATTTTTATTTATACAGTATGCTTTATTTGTCACAGCAAGAAGGTGCTGGCAAGGTTCATAGTTGCTTTCTTTCACTCAATTTTAGCACACAAATCTGTGTTACATCTTTCCATAGTTAACATAATCATTTTTTATAAGCTGTGGTGCTTTCCAGAGGTAGCAGAAACTTAAAAAATGTTCGCTGTTTTTCAAGATGAAATTCAGTTACAATAGCCAGATATACTAAGATCTAAAAGCAAACAGTAGGAGAAAAGTATATGATATTGCACTTTAAACATTATTGCAGTTTTAATTTGTATTGTACTGTTGAGACAGAGAATCAATGGTGATATGCAGTGTGACCATCTCAACATAGGTGAAGGGGTAAACTTCCAGTTTGAACATTTTGATCTACGTAGTATAAGAAGTTTGTATTTCAGACACAATTTTTCTAGGTTTGCATATTCAAGATGTATAAAATTTATGTGAAACACTCAGGGATGCAACCATTATTTATAACTCTGAGACAGTTAACAGTACTTTTATCACTGTTGTCATGATTATTCAATTATCCATACATTATAAAAGCATCATACTCCCAGTGAACATGTCTGTCCTTTATAGAAGAGCACATTAGCTAATCTTCCACATAACACATGGAATCTTTTCTGGAATATGACTCCCTATATAATTCTGTGTGAAACTTTTTCTGAATTAATTTGAGCTTACCTTCAGAGTAATTCTCTCATATACAATCAAACTAAGTGTTCAGCTGACTAGCACCCTCTGGCGCACTCCCAGATGCACTGTCATGCAGCCGTGCATGTCAAATATGGTTGCAACTCGTTTTACTGTTACCCCTTCAGCTGAATGCAATGTTGTTACTATGTGGTGAGTTTACCCGCTATTTATATCTTCAGAAAGTCTGCTTTTAGAAAGCATGCAGTATTGTAGCAGCAACCAGATAAATTACGAAAATCATATATATGTTTTACTTTTTGGGGAAGAAGATGGGCCCTAAGATAGCATCTGTTGCTAATCTTCCTCTTTGCTTGAGGAAGATTAGCTCTGAGCTAACATCTGTGCCCATCTTCCTCTATTTTGTGTGTGGGACGCCGCCACAGCATGGCCTGATGAGCAGCGTATAGGTCCGTGCCCAGGATGCGAACCTGCGAACCACCGGCTGCCAAAGTGGAGCACGTGAACTTAACCACTATGCCACCAGACCAGGCCCCTAAAATCGTATTTTTAAAGGCATCATAGAGCTGTGGAAGCAATGAGGACTAGATGAACCAAAATTCCAAAGAGGGGACCCTTCCGAGGTGACCTGATAATCACAGCCTATTTTTTACCCCCTGTAAGCATTTACTGATTTTGGATGTGGGCTGAATTTTGGGCTTGGCCCAGGCAAAGGGCCTTTGCTGGGGGAAAGAGAAGTCACAAAAGTTATAGTGGTCACTTGAGGTTGGGGTGGCAGATTGGAAACTTGAAAAGCTTCAAATGCACAGCTGGTTCTCCCCCATGGGATATTTGCTGAGTTTTAAAACTGCAGGAGATTGGGGAGCTTGACTTAAAGGTTCTAAAAGGCAGAGTGAAATATCTGCAGTGTCTGGGGTGCTTAGGAATGAAAAACCCACCAGGGATGGGTAACTGCATAAAAGACATGGCCAGTCTCTTCCTCAAGCCATTTGTCAAAATTTGAAGCTGCACGGGGCAGCAGGTAGGGAGACTAGGACCTATCAAGCCCTCAGATTTAAAAGCTTATGAGAGTCATATCCAAAATACAAAGGCTAAATAGAGGTAAACTGAGTCTTACCAAAAATTCAAACTAGCTCTGACCCAGCTACATCTGTGACTGTACTGAGGCGATTAGCCCCTCAAACTAACAGAGGAAAAGAGACACTCTTTCTGGTAGAAGGTAACATCACCTGGGGCTCCTATGGTTCTTTTAAATATAATGTCTGGCATACAATAAAGAAAATTACTAAGCGTGTGAAGAACAGGATTATATAATCAATAACAAGAGAAAAAAGAGAAGCAGACATGCCAGTGACCTAGATATTGGAGTTGGTAGGGATTTTTATGTAAGTATAGTTAATATGTTAAAGAAAAAAGGATGGAAGAAAAAGACAAAAAACTGAAGAATTTCAACTAGTAAGTGGAATCTATAAGAAATCAAGCACTGAACTCCTCAAATATCTCTTCTATGTCATTCTCTCTTCTTTTAGACTCTAATTACACATATGTTAGAACTTTTGAGTATGTCCTAAATGTCTATGTCTCTATACTTTTATCTTTTTTTCCTCTCTCCTCACACCCCCATCTTCTCTGTTTCAGTACATTTTTTTATTTGCTTGCCTTACAGTTCACTAATCTTTTGTTCTGCTGTGTTCAGTTTGCTAAGTACATCTATTAAATGCTTAATTTCAGACACTGTGTTTTCAATTTCAATTTGAGGAGTTAATCAAGAACCTTAGAAAATGATGAACGATATCGACCTTCAGATTCAAGCTCAGCAGATTCCCAGCAGGCTAAATAGAAAGATCACCACAACTATGCACACCATCCTAAAAGCTAAAACCTTGTTACTAGAAGCCTGAGAGGGGGGAAACACATTACCTTCACAGGAACAACAATAAGACTGAAAGCTTCCTTCTCAAATGAAATGATGGAAGTCAGGACATAGTGAAACAACACCTTTAAAGTGCTGAAAGGAAAGAATAAAACACCTCTGCCAATCTAGATTTCTATACCAAGCTAAAAATCCTTCAGAATTAATGTTGAAATAAAGATGTTTTAGATAAACAAAAATGGAGGGAACATGTGGTAGCATGCCTATGCTAAAAGAAATATTAAGATGAGTTCTTTAGGCAGTATGAAATGATCCTACATGGAAACTTGGCAAAGCAGAAGGAATGAAGAACACTGGAGGCAAATATGTTCGTAAATATTAAGTACTGGGAATCTATGGCCCATGGGCCAAAACAGGGCCTGTGAGCTAAGAATGGTTTTCACATGTTTAAATGGCTATTTAAAAAAGAGAAGAAGAGAGGCTGGCTTGGTGGCGTAGAGGTTAAGTTTGTGTGCTCCACTTTGGCAGCCTGGGGCTCGTGGGTTGGGATCCCAGGTGCAGACCTACACACCACTCATCAGGCCATGCTGTGGTGGCATCCCACATACAAAACAGGAAGATTGTTTATTTTTCTTGCCTAAGATGTTAGCTCAGCAACAATTCTTCCTCACCAAAAAAATAAAAAAATATATAAAAAAGAATATGCAACAGAGACTACATATGGCCTGCAAAGCCTAAAATGTTTATTGTCTGAAACTATAGAGAGGGAGTTTGCAAACCTCGATATAAATGAATATTGACAACACAATAATAATTGTATCTGGTGGAGTTTAAAATATACATGAAATTTAAAACAGCATAACAATAACACAAAGCAGTTGGGGATAAATGGAGTCAGGAAGAGTGTAGGATCCCAGCAGCACCGGGGAAGTGGTGCAAGCACTAATTTGGCTCTCTCTTGATCTACGCTGGCTAAAGAAGTGTATTCTATTTGGGGAAATCCATTAAGCTGTACACATTTCTCTATGTATTGCCAAGCTTCGATAAAAAAATTTTTACAAGTCTCTCAAGATTATTATACTAAGCTTTGGCATTAAAACAGGAAGTTACTATCAATGCAGAAGGATAGGAGGATAGAGCAACAGGTACATTTGATATTAGTGAAGTAAATATTAGTTGTTACAAGAATGACCAAAATTGCATATTTTCTTGGAAAGCAAAAACCAAATAATTTAGAGGACTTAAAATAAGATACCACAAATAGCTGGGTCAGGTTTTGTTACTGAGAAATGCCACCAAAGAATTTTCTATCATACATCAAACAATGCAACTAAGGACAGGAAAACTGTTAAATCCCTCTGAAGAGATGGAGTAAATCTCAGAGCAGAGAGGCAGCAAAACTTGCAGACTGGGGGTGAGTGACTTGGAAGAGAGAGTCCAAATCCTCAGCAACACTTTCAAAAAGACTTTAAAGGGTAGGAGAGAGAAAAGGTAGTAAAGAAAAGCACAAACAAATTATTCATCTGATATTTTAAAAATTCCTTTAAGAAATGAATTTTAAGACATGAATTCTTTTAAGAAATTCTGTGTCACTAACACTCAATATCATGGAGGACAATATATTATGTGGACAAATGGAAATTGATCAGAAAATATTTTAGAAATATCAGACTCAATGTGAAGTTTTGCTGATAGGTGAAAAATACACTTTTATACGTTTGATATGCATTTCTTAAATTACAGGTGAGTTGAAGTCATGACATATATTAGTCTGTGAATTTCCTGTTTATGTTAAACAAATGTCTTACTTTATTTATTGTCTTAAAAGAACTCTGTATGCTAAGGAAATGACACCATTTTCTATCATTCAAATTTCATAACTACTAAAATAGCCTCCTAGTATCCCAAGATTTTCTTTTATACAATAGCAAATGCGATCTTTTTAAAAGAAATAATTTCAATCTCTTATGAAAGATCCCTAAAGAGCTGCTCATAGCTCTTCAAATAAAATATAAACTCATCTATAGTTAGTAAGGTCTTTTATGATCTGGCTGGCCTACTTCCCAACCTGGTTTCCTATACTCTTTTCCTTACCCTCTTGCCTAACAATGTTCCAGCTACTGCCTATAGTCTTTTTTTTTTTTTTTCAAATATGAAGGTCTAAATGAGGACTTTTTGCTCTTGCTGTTCTACTTAAAAAGCTCTTCTTCTCTCCCTCCACTTCCCCTCTCCTCCAAGCCCCCATGGATGACTCCTTACTTTCCTTCAGATTTCAGCTTAAACGTCACGCTCTCATGGAGGCCTTTCCTGACTGCCTTATCTAACATAGGGCCCCCTATTCTTATAGCACCTTGTTTTCCTCATATTTTCAAGGTTGCCTAGAGGTAAATTTAGATGAAGTCTAAAAAGAGCCCATGCCCTTTAGTAACACTTTAAAAAAGTTTGCCTTTAAAAAGTTGGAGATAGAAAAGATGATTTTAAAAATGTAAAAAAAAAAATTGTGATATTTAAAAAAATGGATAGAATTTATATATCCAACAGCCTAAGCAAATGTATTTACTTTACAACTTTGAAGACATTCAAATCATGCTTTTGGAAATTATTTATTAAGAAGTTCATGATGGAAATGCTTACTTTTAAAAAATAGATAACTTAGCTCTTTTTACTATGTAAACTAGAAAATTTAACAAAGAGAAAAAAATTATGACTCAGAAATAACCACTAATAACATTTTGGTGTCTATCCTTCCAGGATATTTTCAGTGCACACATATACCTACATAGTTATAATATACATATTTACTATATATATATATATTTTTTGTGAGGAAGATCGGCCCTGAGCTAACATCTGCCAATCCTCCTCTTTTTGCTGAGGAAGACTGGCTCTGGGCTAACATCCATGCCCATCTTCCTCCACTTTATATGGGACACTGCCCCAGCATGGCCTGACAAGCGGTGCGTCAGTGCGCGCCCAGGATCCAAACTGGTGAAGCCTGGGCTGCCGCAGCAGAGAGCACACACTTAACCGCTTGCGCCACCAGGCCGGCCCCATATTTATAATATGTTTTTTAATAAAAACATGTTCACACTCTGATATTGTGTAATTGTATTTAAAAATCACAATATATTACATACATCCCATGTCAATAAATATATAATTACATTTTAATGACTGCACTATATTCCACTTTATGGACATACATAAATTTTAAAACCAATTAGCTGTTATTGAAAATTTAGGAATTTTCCAATTTTTCATTAGCATGAAACTGAGAAGAGTATGTTACTTATACGTCCTTGAATGCAGAGTTCTTTTACAAAAGCTCAGAAAAAATTGTTAGGTTAACGGTTATGATTATTCTCACTTTGCACACATATTGCTTACATGTCCCCCCGAAAGGCTGTATTAGTTTATGCTTCCATCACTAGCCTAAAGGAGAACACTGCACCCTCACCAATACTGGATCATTTCACTCCTTTTAATATAACATACAATGTAGCAGCAAATGAACACTGACAATACAAAATAAACTATATGAGCTTGTGATGGGGGTGGGGTGAGGGAAGAGAGGAGAGGGACAGAATGTGAATAAACATTCAACTGCAGTTGTCTTAGTCTCAGTTTCTGCAGGCCGGTCCACACTGGAATATCTTGCAATGCTGAGTGTGACTCTAGTGCTTAGAAAAAATTTTGATTCCATGCAATTTTTGCCTTATACAATCACTTAAAACCCAGCCCTTATTTTAAGTTAAGCATCCAATGAAATACTAAGTAAAAAAGAAAAGGCACAACATTTATTGAAAAACCTTAAACATTTAAATGAATACCTACTATGGGTCAAGTACTTGGAGTAAAACACTGAACAACTTAGACAAAGTTCCCACCTTACCAAAGCATACAGTTTAGAAGACAAGATACATAATTAAACAGGACATACTGTGCAAGTGTGAAAAGTTGTTAAAGCAGATATAGAATACAATAGCTAAAGGATGAATAGGCCAGGCTAAGGTCCAGAGAGTGAAGAGATGGAGTAGCAAGGGATGTGGCCTGAAAAGACAGGTAAAAGTTTGAGCATGAAAGGTCCTGTAAAAAGATTTTATCTCAACGGAGGAAAAAAGCCAGTGGAGGATTTAAAAGTGAAATGTAATATAATCAGATTAGTTCTCTGGATTGACCACCCTGGAAGCACTGTGGAGAACAGATGAAAGGAAAGCAAGATATATAAACAACATTGTTCACTGTGTTATTGCTTCTTGTTATAAAACATCTGGAGAGGAAAATGGACAAAATATGTTAAGGAATATCCATATAATCAAATACTAAGCAGTTATTAAGAATGAAATAGAACTACGTGTACTGACATAGAAAGATACATTTAAAAAAAGATATGGAATGAAAGGTATGACTCAATTTTTATAAAAAGAAAACAGTACATTTGTACGTCCATAGAACAAAGTCTGACATAAGGCGCACTGAAACCACAATGTTAGATTTGTAAGGCAGTAGACTTTGGGGAGAAGGAAGAAAGGTTTTCCCTTCTCTTGTGTAGGGCACAGGTTATTTACATTTTTTTCTCACATGCATTAGTTTTATAATTAAAAGCCACCAACAAGAAAAAGACTAAATAATAAAAAATGATAAAGGATACCATGGCAGGTACATAGAAAATATATTGGAACAAAGACTCAAGTCAAGGAAACTAGTCATGAGGCTGTTGCAATACAATCCAGGTGAGAGATGCTCGGTGAGACTGGGCCTGAGTCCACAGCTGCTGGGGTGCCAAGACTTTGGTGGGCCCAAATTAGTACATAAATCCCAATCCCCAACCAAGCAGGGCATGACCCCCCTTTCTGAGGACCACTTAAGATGATCCCCTCATGCAAGGACCACATGCATTTGGGATCACTTTCTAGCTGCTACCTGCTACTGTTATACCCTTGAGAGCTGCTAACACCTAATAACCAAAAGGAATACTTGGGTCCACAGCATGATTGCAGGCTCTCCTTTCCAAGCTATATGTGAATCGTATTAGACCTAAGTGTTCATCATCTTCGTAGAACCTGCTGGATTTAATCTATCCTCCCTCTAAATTTTGTTTTCACTGGTCACAGCCCAAAGTCTCAGCCAACCCCCAGCTCTCATCTTATTTTCTCTCTCAATACTGTCATCATGACAATCTTCCGTATTCCTCATGCACCAGCCACAAACCCCAAATTCCTACTCTTCTGGAAAGTGCTTCCATGGTGCCCTCTGAGATTCCCCAGTGACAAACTCTTTATGTCCTCAACAACTTCCCTAAACATTCCCTTAATTTCCTTGCATTAACTTAAACTTGGGTACCCCCTGGAAAAAACCTACCTGACAACAATGATCAAAGAAGGGCTATTTATTCCCCTGCACTCCACATAGGTGGAAACTTTCCATAGGTTGGAAAGTAGGATCAGTGTTCTCCGTGCTCTCCAATATTGCTTCTAACGATTGCAGTCTCTTATAAAAAACCTCCTTTGAGGCTCATACCAGTTAGTCATACCACTTTCTCTCTTCTTTGCTGCTATCTTCTATTCAACTGGACTCACCTTCTTGGACTTTGCTATTTGCTTTGCTGTCTTCTCCACTAAAGGCCCTACTGATAACTTGGGAGGACTCTCACATGCATAGAGATCTTCACTAAAACCTCTGACCCATCTTTCATCCATCTTACTCTCAGCAGATAATCTTACCACAAAATTTACAATCTCATATGTATATTTTATCAGCCAGGAACAGGGGGAACCGCTACTCTGGTAGCGGTTGGCTTGGATAAGGAGTTTTGTAACTGGACATGTTGCTACTCTAAGCAGAACTGGGGTTCTATTAGTAAAGGAGAAGGAGGAAATGTGTATTAGGTTAGCAACTAGCAGTATCAGACACTGGGCCAGAAAATAGCTCTTGAGAAACCAAACAAACAGCATTGTATAACTCAGATACTCTAAGGACAGCTCAATTAACTTAGATATAAATAATCAGGTAATTAAAACCAATCCACCCATTCTTCCTTTCCTTTTGAGAGAATGGTGGAAGTATCCCTTTTCTTTTTTTATTTTTTTTGTGAGGAAGATCTGCCCTGAGCTAACATCCATGCCAATCCTCCTCTTTTTGCTGAGGAAGACCAGCCCTGAGCTAACATCTATTGCCAATCCTCCTTTTTTTCCCCCTTTTTCTCCCCAAAGCCCCAGTAGATAGTTGTATGTCACAGCTGCACATCCTTCTAGCTGCTCTATGTGGAACGCTGCCTCAGCACGGCTGGACAAGCGGTGCGTCAGTGTGTGCCCAGGATCTGACCCGGGCCACCAGTAGCAGAGCACACGCACTTAACCACTAAGCCACAGGGCTGGCCCTGCACAAGTATCCCTTCTTATAGCAAACATCAATCCTTTTCGTGCTCCAGGTACCTCCATCCCCTCCTCAGTCAGGAACTTTATGGTATTGATTATACCTCTTATTATGCCTGCATATTTCATCTCTCCATACTGGATACACCACATTAGGATTTAAACATGTCCTAGTTCCTCACTATTTTAAAAATATTTTTCCTTGACCAAATCTCTCTCCAGCTACTACCCTATCTTTCTCCCACTATTCAAACTTATCTATATTCAGTCTTTACTTCCTCGTCCTTTATTGATTACTAAACTCATCCCAACTTACTACCCATCCTCAACATATCATTATCTCCAACTGAGGTCAACAATAATCTTCACATTGCTATATGATATGTTCACTTTTCAAGACTTCCATCTAATTTGATCTCATATAGCATTTAAAACAACTGACTTTACCTTCCTTCTTAAAACACCAGTTTGTCTTGGTTCGGTAAAACACCAGTCTTCCCGGTTTTCCTCTTATCCAAGAAGGCTCCTTGTTTTCTCCTACCTCTAAAGACAGGAGGTCTTTGTGGTCAGTAGTGGACATTCTCTTTTCACACCATCCATTTTCCCTATGCAATCTCAGTCAGCTCCACAAAGCCTATCTACTGATGTAGCTGAAATGCATATCTCCATCCTAGATACCTCCTCAGGTCCAGAACCACATGCCGGCCTGTTCACCCAGATGTCGCACAACTCTATCAAGTTAACACGGCTAAAACTGCAGCTACTGCCTTCTTCTTGCACCACAGGCTCCTCCTTCCATATTTTGCTTCTTAGAAAATTACAGCTGGTCAGTATCTGTAAGACTGAGTAGCAAAATCTCAAGGGCTTCATTCAGCATTTAAAATTGGCAACTTCCCCTCTATCTGAAAACTCTATGGGTTTCTAATACTGAAAGGTTGGGATTTCCTTCTTGCTTCTCTGATCACCTGTTTTCCGTGATCTCAGTTCCATCACCATCTATAGGCTAAGCAAAAAAGTTGTCAACATTCCTCCCTTTTCTATGTTCCTATCCAAATTTGTACATCCAACATAAAATATTTAACTCTTCATACCTCTGTGGTCTTCTCCTTTTTCTTAAACAAAGTTACTGTATTGACTGTATTCATGTACTGCTTTTAAAAAAGTCAATAAGCTTATTTTCCTCACATAAAAAGATGTCCAGATATAAGCAGTGGAGTGCTGGTACAGCTATTTAAAGATGTCTTTGGGGAACCAGGATCTTTTTCTTCTATACTGTCCTAAGGCCATGGTTCTCATTCTCATGGTCACAAGATGGCTCCTTCAGTTCTAGGAATGAAAAATTCAAAGAGAGAAGAACAGGGAAGGCAGAAAGGCAGACTGCAGAAGGCACAGAGAAAAAACCAGCTGGGTCAGTTCCCAGTGATAGTATTTTTGATTAGTCAAGAATGAGGTATATGGCTACACCTGGCTACAAGGAGGCTGAGGAGAGTTCTGTAACCAGACGTATTGGTACTGTGAGCTAAAACAGTCATGAGTAGGGAAGGATGAGCTGGATGTTCAATTGGCGACTAGCAATATCTGCCACACCAGGCCTGAAAGCAACTCTCAAGAAAATACCAATAAAGTACTGTTGTATAGTCCAGATACTCTGAATGTAATGCTGTTAACTTAGAAATCAACAATAAGAAGGTAACTGAAAATCTTACCTCACATATTAAAAATACACAATTCTAGGGGGCCAGCCCAGTGGTGTAGTGGTTAAGTTCATATGCTCCGCTTTGGTGGCCCGGTGTTCATAGGTTCGAATCCTGGGAGCAGACTGAGGCACCACTCATCAAGCCATGCTGTGGCAGCATCCCACATACAAAATAAAGGAAGACTGGCGCAGATGTTAGGTCAGGGCCAATCTTCTTCAGCAAAAAGAGGATTGGTGATGTTAGCTCAGGGCCAATCTTCCTCACAAAAAAACCAAAAAATTCTAAATAGCTATGGATCAAAAAAGTCATAATTAGATAACATTTAGAATTAAACAAAATAAATTAACACAGACCAGTGTGTTACATAACTAAAAGGGTCTTTAGAGGACTATTTATAGCCTTAAATGCTTATGTTAAAGAACAAAGACTGGTATGATGACCTTGGAGTCCACCTTAAGACAATGAAAAAGGCAATTCCACATTCACAACACTTACAGGGTTTCTTCCTTACATTCATAGGGTTTCTCTCCAGTGAGTTCACACATGCATTCTAAGGGATGAGCGAGCACTAAAGACTTTCCCACAGTCATTGCACTCATAAAGATTCTCTCATGTGTATTTTCTTGTGAGCTTTAAGTTGAGAACTTGTGTTGAAGGCTTTTCCACAGTCACTGCATTCATGGAGTTTCTTCCCAGTGTGTATTCTCTTGTGCACTATAAGGTAAGAACTTGTGCCAAAGGATTTCCCACAATGATTACACTCATAAGGTTTCTCTCCAGTGTGAGTTCTTACATGAGACTTAAGAGATGTTTTTTGACTAAAAGCTTTTCCACATTGATTACATTCATAGGGTTTCTCACCAGTGTGAGTTCTTACATGTCTCCTTAGGCTTGAAGAATCATGGACGACTTTCCCACATTCTTTACATTCATATTGTTTCTCACACATGTGACTTCTCTTGTGCAAAATAAGATTAGAAATCCTTTTGAAGGCTTTTCCACACTGATTACCTTCACAATGTTTCTCTCCACTAGGAGTTTGCACATGCATTCTAAGGGATGAGCGAGCACTAAAACCTTTCCCATAGTCATTGCATTTATAAAGATTCTCTCCAGTGTGTATTTTCTTGTGAACTTTAAGGTGAGAGCTTGTGTAGAAGGCTTTTCCACAGTCACTGCATTCATGGAGTTTCTCCCCAGTGTGTATTCTCTTGTGCACTATAAGGTAAGAACTTGTGCCAAAGGATTTTCCACAATGATTACACTCATAAGGTTTCTCTCCAGTGTGAGTTCTTACATGAGCCTTAAGAGATGTTTTTTGATTAAAAGCTTTCCCACATTGATTACATTCATAGGGTTTCTCACCAGTGTGTGTTCTTACATGCCTCCTTAGGGTTGAGGAATCATGGAAGACTTTCCCACATTCTTTACATTCATATTGTTTCTCACCCTTGTGATTTCCCTTGTGCAAAATAAGATTAGAAATCCTTCTGAAGGCTTTTCCACACTGATTACATTCATGTTTCTCTCTAGTAGGAGTTTGCTCCTGTTGCTTACGGGATGAAGGACAACAAAAGGTTTTGTTTTTATTACATTCATAGGAATCCTCCACCATGTGAAAATCGTTACACATAGGAAGCATGCTACGTTTGAAGTGTACACCACGTTTGGAACATGTGTACTCTTTTTGTGCTGTTTGAGTTCTTTCAAGATGCCACAGAGCTCTATTATAGTCATGACTTTCACAGAGCTTCTCACTTACAGAGTTTTTCTCATAATTGTTTAATACTGAATTATGTTTCAAACACTGAATATCTAAGTAACATTTACGGCAATGGTGACCGGTGGAAACTCTCTTTGAAAAAACAAGTTTTGATCGAAGTTTAGAGTTTTCCTCTAATTCATGATAGTCACAGAATCTCTCCTGAGATGTTGTTTTCTTCTGGGTAAATGTCACTTGCCTCAACTGTCCCTTTGGGATATTGTGCTGTTTTCTGATCTTATGGCATTCCCAGTCTTCTCTTAATGTAGAGGACCAATCATCCATTGTGAATCTTAGCATTTTCACTCCAGTGGACAATTTTCCCCCAAAAATATTCTGCTTAGGAGTTGATTCTTTGGCTTTAAGTTGAATCTCCCAGTCTGGATAGGTCCCTTGGGGAATTCTTCCTTTCATAGTTCTTATCTCTTCTTGACCCAACAGGGAGTTCACAGTAGGCTTGCATAGTTGATATTCCACTGAGGTGAGATTTATATAGTTTTCCAGCATCACGTCTCTGTACATACTTCTCTGAGCAGAGTCCAGCATCATCCACTCCTCCTGGGTGAACTCCACAGCCACATCTTTAAAGGTCACTGGTCCCTGTAACCAGGTTGCTGGAAATCCAGTCACCATCCTTTCCTCCTCAGTATTTCTCACGTAGAAACAGGCAGAATCCTGTGCAGGCAGAGACCATATGGGGGATAGGTCAATGGCTGCCATCTTGAGAGTCTGAAAGTGACATCTGCCCGCACAATAGGGTAGAGAGATCAGGATATTTCTTTTCTTGTTTCTCTGATCCAATCACTGGGTGTCCTCCCTGTAGCCAAAAAGGCAGGTTCAGGTAAAAGAAGAAAGGTGGAAACTGGGCCCCACTGGAGGCACAGTAAAAAAAATTGTAGACATGGCCCCCCCCCGCCCCTTACCTCCCAGCAATGTCTGACCAGCTTAAAATCTTTACTGGGATTTGTACTGACATGCAATATAGTCGCTCTTGGCTCCCATCTTGGTTATTTATATTGGCTTCTCCTGCAGACTGCTTCTCAACCCTGGGTGGAAGGAGCATGCATTATTGAAAAAAGAAAAGTTAAAGCTAATGAAAACCAGTCAAAAAAGGCATAGTTGTTTAATTAAATTTCATGAATATTTTTCTACTTTTGTAGTTAATTTTTTGGAACGGAAAAACAATTTTCCTGCTAAAGACAAATGTTTTTGGAAAACTTATTTGTCCTATATATAACTTGATGTTTACCTGAATAACTTCACATAAGGACTGATAATTTGGCTGCTACCCTACTTAGGAATTTCACTGGAGTTGTTAAAAATAGATATGTGACTTTGAAACAAATGTTCATTTGATTACCTCCAATTTAATCTCTCTCCCCAAAGTCCATATTTCCTTATGATAACTTATTCTATCTAAAACTTGAATGGGATCAACAAAGAAGCATGAACTATTTTCCAGGCTTTGGGAGTGAGGCCTTAACCATATTAACAATATTAGATGTTAATTATTTTATGGCTGAATCATTTTTAGAATGGCTTTAATATAAATAAAAAAACAACACATAGTGTGAATACAAAAGACGAATGCTTGCAGACTTTAAAAATCATGACAAATCATGCAATTTATTATGCTAATATTTTTACATGTCTCACTTTTTGAAGATTAGATGATAACCTTCAACTGCGAGCATTCTACCTCAGTATTATACTTCAATAGAGTTCAGTTTTTTTTTTTTTTGAGGAAGATTGGCCCTGAGCTAACATCTGTTGCCAATCTTCCTCCTTTTTTCTCCCCGAAGCCCCAGTAGATAGTTGTATGTCATAGGTGTATATTCTTCTAGCTGCTCTATGTGGGACGCTGCCTCAGCATGGCTTGATGAGTGGTGCATAGATCCACGCCCAGGATCCAAACTGGCAAACCCCAGGCCGATGAAGCGGAGCCCGCAAACCAACCGCTATTCCACTGGGCCGGCCCCTAGAGTTCAGTTTTGATGGACAAAATCATACAAGTGGCATTTTTATTTAGACAAAGATCTTTGACAGGTATATTCTATATCCCTAAACCAGAAGTCTGCCACTTTAGTATAAATCATATATAAATAAATTTCTGTCTGATTTGTTCATTGCTGTATTCTGAGTACCCAGAACATTCCCCAGCACATGGCAAACACTCAACAAATATTTACTGAATAAACTGAATGAATCTATGGCAATTAATTACGGTTTTGTGGAGGAGGTATTTTTTCACATCCCTATACCCTTCTTTCAGAAGGAAAACAAATACAGAAAGTTAGGTAGGCTGGCCCAGTGGCAGGGTGGTTAAGTTCGTGTGCCCTGCTTCAGCAGCCCAGGGTTTGCAGGTTCGGATCCCAGGCGCGGCCCTATGCACCGCTTATCAAGCTCATGCTGTGGCAGGCATCCTACATAAAATAGAGGAAGATGGGCACAGATGTTAGCCCAGGGCCAATCTTCCTCAGCAAAAAGAGGAGGATTGGCAAAAGATGTTGGCTCATGGCTAATCTTCCTCACCAAAAAAAAACAAACAAAAACAAAAAACCCACAAATACAGAAAGTTAGGCTTCCTCTTCAAAAAAGGAATTAGTTTACCTTCTGGTTAGAGTTGTTAAGCTATGAACTGTATTCTAACTTCATTCCTTAATTCCCCATAGTTTTTCTTTCTAGTTACAGAACTAATTACAAAAATTAAACAACTTTACCAAAGAACAGGAAAAAATATCTGAGTAAATGGAGAGATTCACCAGGTTCACAGATGGGAAGACTCAATATGATAAAGATTTCAAATTTTCTCAAATTAGAATTGCATTGGGATTTTCATTAATTTATATATTCAACAGAGATTCCTGAAACATGACAATTTGATTTTAAAAGTTTTATAGAAAAAGGAAGGTATATGAATAACAAGGCAATTATTAAAATAATGCTTTGCCCTACTATATTTCAAAATGCATTATAAATCTCTAGTAACTTAAGCAGAATGACAGTGGGGCAATAACAGAAAATAAAACAGAGTAACTTCAGAAACAGATTCATGTGTCGCTAGACATTTAGCACATGATAAATGCAGCACTTTAAATCAGTGGGAAAAGGATGAACTAGTCATTAAATGGTGTCAGGACAAACTGCTATCTGTCTGGGAAAAGCATAAACCCTATTTCACATGTTCACATTCCCAGATGGATCAAAGACATAAATATGGGGGCCGGCCTAGGGTTAAGTCTGTACGCTCTGCTTTGGCGGCCCAGGGTTTGCAGGTTCGGATCCCGGGTGTGGACCTACCGCTGCTCATCAAGCCATGTTGTGGTGGCATCCCATATACAAAATAGAGGAAGACGGGCACAGACATTAGCTCAGGGCTAATCTTCCTCAACAAAAAGAGGAAGATTGGCAATGGATGTGAGCTCAGGGCCAATCTTCCTCACCAAAAAAATAAAAAAAGAAAAAGAAAAAAAAACAAGAAGAAAAAAAAGATGTATTAGAGATAATAGTGGTTTCTATCCCAAGCTGAAAGAAAGATCTAATTCCTTGGTGTTCAAATGTACATACCACATGCCATGTTGAATACCTTTTTAAGATCCACCAGACACACTGACCATAAACTATGGAATATCAGAGATAATGAGTAAAATTTTAAACTTACTGGAGAAAAAAGGCAAATTACCTACAAAGGAATACCAATTCTATTGACTACAGACTTCTCAGCTGCAAAGGCAGAGACCAGAAGACCACACAATATTTTCAAAGTATTAAAGGAAAACAATATCAACCTAGAATTCAACAGTGTGCTAAAGAGTGAGAGTAATATAAAAGACATTGACACATTTCAAAGCAACAATAGCATCCTCAACGATGCTCATAAGAGAATTGCAAATTGAAAGAACATTGAGGGCCGGCCCCGTGGCTTAGCGGTTGGGTGCGCGCGCTCCGCTGCTGGCGGCCCGGGTTCGGATCCCGGGTGCGCACAGGCGCACCGCTTCTCCGGCCATGCTGGGGCCGCGTCCCACATGCAGCAGCTGGAAGGATGTGCAGCTATGACGTACAACTATCTACTGGGGCTTTGGGGGAAAAAAAAAATAAATAAAATCTTTAAAAAAAAAAAAAAAAAAGAAAGAACATTGAGATATAATTTCTCCAAGGCACACTTTAAATTAAAAGAGATCTAGGGGCTGGCCCCGTGGCTTAGTGGTTAAGCGCGCGCGCTCTGCTACTGGCGGCCCGGGTTCGGATCCCAGGCGCGCACCGACGCACTGCTTCTCCAGCCATGCTGAGGCCGTGTCCCACATACAGCAACTAGAAGGATGCGCAACTATGACATACAATTATCTACTGGGGCTTTGGGGGAAGAAAAAGGAGGAGGATTGGCAATAGGTGTTAGCTCAGAGCCGGTCTTCCTCAGCAAAAAGAGGAGGATTAGCACGGATGTTAGCTCAGGGCTGATCTTCCTCACAAAAAAAAGAGATCTAAAATTGCATGAATCTTATTTGGACCATGAGTCAAAGAAATTGTTAAAAAAAAAAATTTATGAAATAGAGAAATTTGAACACTGCCTAGATATTTGATATCAAGGAATTATTGCTAATTTTGTAGGTGTGATAATAATGTCCTGGTTATGATTTTCTAAGGAGTCCTTATCATTCAGAAACAAATTCTGAAATATTTACAAATAATATATCATGCCCAAGATCGCCTTCAAAATATGGTGATGAGTACAAGGCTGCTTCTACTATTCTGCTTTTCTGTTTTGACATTTCATAATATAAATTTAGGGATCATCAGAGAAGTATTTCATTTGCAAAACGTAAGTAGGATGTTATGGGCTTTTTTTAAAAAAATAAAATCACAAAATAAGAGGCCTTAGGAAATTTAACATCAATATACCAAAAAATGAAAATAGGTAAAAAGGCTTAAAGATAAAGTTGAGGAACTCTCCAGAAAGCAGACTCCACCTGCCCCCACACCAAAAGCAACGAGAGAGAAAAGGTAAGAAAACTATATGATCCATTTCAAAGGTTCAACACCAGATCATTCAGAGTTCCAGAAAGAACAGAGAAAATGAGGAAGCGAGAATCAAATACAGGGAAAATTCCTAAACATAACAGAATATCTAAGGATTGATCTATCAAAATGGGTAATTTCTTTAAAAGATTGGAACATTTCACCATAAAAGTTTTGAATACCAAAGATAAACTGATAAACCCAAAAGTTCCAAGAGATAACAGTTTACATACAAAAGAACAGTAACAGGCATGGAACAGGACCTCAACAGTAACACTGCTCCATTTTCTATCTAGCTTTGCCAGCTTTCAAAATTCTGAGGGAAAATAATTACCTATCCAGGACTTATATACTGGGCCAAAGTACCATGCAAATATGAAGACAAAATGATTTCTAGTCATACACAACCTTAATATATGTAACTCATATGGACCCTTTTTTCAGGAAAGTAATAAGATTATAATCCACTAAAAAGGGAAAAAAAGTTTCCAGGAAACAGGAGATCCAACACAGAGATGAGATGAGGGAAGAGATGAGGTTTAAGGAAGTCCCAGTATGCCAGTGTGCTGCATGCCTAGAGAACGTCTACACTGCAGGAAGATGGAAGGCTCCTGGGGACATGTGTTCAGAAAAAGAGAAAAATGGTAAGATTACAGACAGGTTTGACCTTGAGGAAAATGGAAGAGAGGCATTTTACATAGGTTTAAGGAACACAAAGCAAATGAATGAAAAAGGCATTAAAAACAGGAAAAGTAAAATTTGTTCAAGAAACCTACTTCGGCTCAGCAGTAAAGACTATTTACGTAGTCATCACCATGAAAACAGTGAGCATGCATTTAACCAAAATTTGTGAGAAAACTACATTACAATACTTGCAATGTAATTACATTTTGATTTAAGGACATAGGAAGGAAAGCAAGGTGTAACAGTCAAAATTCTCATTTAACACAACAAAAAATTGAAAAAGGTCTCAAATTGATGAATTAAAAAAAGACTGTAGCTCCGCGCCCCGTGCTGCGTGCTGCGGCGGCACCCAGCCCTCCCCCACCCGGCGGCAGCGGCGGGAGGAGCGCCGTGCCCGGGTCCCACGCCGAGGCCGGCCCGGAGGCGCCCGCCAGAACATCCAGTCATGGATAAAAATGAGCTCGTGCAGAAGGCCAAACTGGCCGAGCAGGCTGAGCGATATGATGACGTGGCAGGCTGCATGAAGTCTGTAACTGAGCAAGGAGCTGAATTATCCAATGAGAAGAAGAATCTTCTCTCAGTTGCTTGTAAAAATGTTGTAGGAGCCCGTAGGTCATCTTGGAGGGTCGTCTCAAGTATTGAGCAAAAGACAGAAGGTGCTGAGAAAAAACAGCAGATGGCTCGAGAATACAGAGAGAAAATTGAGACTGAGCTAAGAGATATCTGCAAAGATGTACTGTCTCTTTTGGAAAAGTTCTTGATCCCCAATGCTTCACAAGCAGAAAGCAAAGTCTTCTATTTGAAAATGAAGGGAGACTACTACTGTTACTTGGCTGAGGTTGCTGCTGGTGATGACAAGAAAGGGATTGTGGATCAGTCACAACAAGCATACCAAGAAGCTTTTGAAATCAGCAAAAAGGAAATGCAGCAAACACATCCTATCAGATTGGGTCTGGCCCTTAACTTCTCTGTGTTCTATTATGAGATTCTGAACTCCGGGAGAAAGCCTGCTCTCTTGCAGAGACAGCTTTTGATGAAGCCATTGCTGAACATTAAGTGAAGAGTCATACAAAGACAGCATGCTAATAATGCAATTACTGAGAGACAACTTGACATTGTGGACATCGGATACCCAAGGAGATGAAGGAGGGGAAGAGGGGAGAAGGAAGGAAAATTAACCGGCCTTCCAACTGTTGTCTGCCTCATTCTGAAATTTACACAGTAGACCATTTGTCATCCATGCTGTCCCACAAATAGTGTTTTGTTTATGATTTATGACAGGTTTATGTTACTTCTATTTGAATTTCTATATTTCCCACGTGGTTTTTATGTTTAATATTGGGGAGTAGAGCCAGTTAACATTTAGGGAGTTATCTGTATCATCTTGAGGTGGCCAGTATGGGGATGTGGAATTTTTATACAAGTTATAAATGTTTGGCATAGTACTTTTGGTACATTGTGGCTTCACAAGGGCCAGTGTTAAAACTGCTTCCATGTCTAAGCAAAGAAAACTGCCTACATATTGGTTTGTCGTGGTGGGGAATAAAAGGGATAATTAATTGGTTCCAGTCACAGGTGTAGTCATTGTGGGTACTTTAAGGTTTGGAGCACTTACAAGGCTGTAGTAGAAATGGATATCCCACAGATATTACATGTTGAACCATGTGTGTCTGTGGAATACTCAGTCTCAGTGTGCACACTTTTGACTACAGCTGCAGAAGTGTTCCTTTAGTTGTGACCCAATTTACTCTGGATAAGGGCAGAAACGGTTCACATTCCCTTATTTGTAAAGCTACCTGCTGTTTGCTTTCATTAGTTTTGCTACACTCATTTTATTTGTATTTAAATGTTTTAGGCAACCTAAGAACAAATGTACAAGATGCAGTAAAAATGAATTGCTTGATATCCATTACTTCATGTATATCGAGCACAACAGTAAAACAAAAAACCCATGTATTTAACTTTTTTTAGTTTTTTTTGCTTTTGTGATTTTTTTTTTTTTGATACTTGCCTAACATGCATGTGCTGTAAAAATAGTGAACAGGGAAATTAACTTCAGATGATGGCTAGTTTTGTTTAATGTCTTATGAAATTTTCATGAACAATCCAAGCATAATTGCTAAGAACATGTGTATTAAGCTCATATAAGTGGAATAAAAGTTTTATGAATGGACTTTTCAACTACTTTCTCTACAGCTTTTCAAGTAAATTAGTCTTTTGGTTCTGAAACTTCTCTAAAGGAAATTGTACATTTTGGGAAATTTATTCCTAATCCCTCTTGGCAGCTAATGGGCTTTTACCAAGTTTAAATACAAAGTTTATCATAACAAAATACTACTAATATAACTACTGTTCCCAACCACGTCCCATACTCCCCCCACCCCTGAAAAAAAGAGTTCTAGGTTTTTTTTCAGAGGCAAGGAGGATTGATTGGAGAAAAGTGATGTGTTCCATTTGAAATTCTGGTATACGGCATTTTCTCACTTAGGCAGCCACAACGTTCTTGGCCCATCATGACATTGGGTAGCATTAACTATAAGTTTTGTGCTTCCAAATCACTTTTGTTTTTTAAGAATTTCTTGATACTCTAACAGCCTGTCTTCAGTTTTGACCCTTTATTCTTTCTCTTCGTCAGGTGCACAGGATTACCTTTTTTAGCCTTCTGTCTTGTCACCAACCATTCCTACTTGGTGGCCATGTACTTGGAAAAAGGGCCGCATGATCTTTCTGGCTCCACTCAATGTCTAAGGATACCCTGCTTCCTTTGCTGGCATCCCACAAACTATTCCCCTCCTCCTATTTACTGCAGCAAATCTCTCCTTAGTTGATGAGATAGTGTTTATCTCCCTGTAAACCCTACCTATCCTGAATGGTCTGTCATTGTCTGCCTTTGATATCCTTCCTTTTCCTCTCTTCTTTAAATAATGATGGGGCTAAGTTATACCCAAAGCTCACCCTACAGACTGTTTCCTCAGTACCTTGCAGAAAACACCAAACAAAAAGACCATTTTAACAGAGGTGTATTTTTTTTTTCTTTTAGAATGTAAGCTCCTCAAGAGCAGGGACCATGTTTTCTGTATGTTCTATTGTGCCTAGTACACTGTAAATGCTCAATAAATATTGATGATGGGAGGCAAAAAAAAAAAAAAAAGACCGAAGACAGTTCAAAGCCAGAACAGCTTAAAAATTTGGAAGTGGTTGCCACTGAGAAGAACAGGGGCCTCCGGTTTTTATTATGACTCTTTTAACATATTAGACTTTTAAAAACATATACACACATTTCTTGGAAAGTAAATGTAACTACAGGAACAACAACAATTTGCCACCCCAAAATATGCCACTTTGCCTTGATTATTATTATTATTTTTTTTGGTGAGGGAGATCAGCCCTGAGCTAACATCCGTGCTAATCCTCCTCTTTTTGTTGAGGAAGACCAGCTCTGAGCTAACATCTATTGCCAATCCTCCTCCTTTTTTTTTTTTTTTTCTTCCCCAAAACCCCAGTAGATAGTTGTATGTCATAGTTGCACATCCTTCTAGTTGCTGTCCGTGGGACGCCGCCTCAGCATGGCGAGAGAAGCGGTGCGTTGGTGCGCGCCCGGGATCCGAACTCGGGCCGCCAGCAGTGGAGCGCGTGCACTAACTGCTAAGCCATGGGGCCGGCCCAGCTTGATTATTTTTAACAACAAAAGACTCTGAAAGAAAACTTGGACCTTCCCCCTAACTGCCTAAAAGAATTTAAGGTAGAAGGCCAGTCTGAGAAAAGAGCTATCACCATAGATATTTCTAGGTGTGGCACACATGAAGGCATCTAGCAAGGGCCATTTAATCAAAAGATTTCTTTTGGATCCTATTGTCTACAGATGGCCCAACAAACACTTGTTTATCAAACATTTGCTTTTCCATCTCCATGTCAATTGCCTTCCTCTCCTTTGAGGAGCCAAACCACCACCCCCAAAACCCTCCTTTGTCTCTACCTGAAGACGGTATTTAAGGTGGTGGCTACTGCCATGTTGGCAAGTTACTCAGTTTTCCTGGGTTTCTCCCATGTACACGTTATTAAACTTTGTTTTATTTTCTCCTGTTATTTTGTGTCATGTCAATTTAATTCTTAGACCAGCCAGAAGGACCTAGGGTAGAGAAATTATCTTCCTCCTCTACAGCTAATAAATAAATGAAAAGCAATAGGATATTGGAGTATATGAGAAAGCCATTTGGTTTAAAACTAATTCACCTGACCTTGTTTTTACAAAAGGGCCTGATGTGGCCTGTTGAGCATGCATTATACATCTGCTTTAACCATTTATGATGTCCCAAAGACAGAATGATGCCCTTAAAGATAAGGATGTATCTTTCTCCATATCACCATTCCTTAAGGATAAGCATCTGTTCCTAAATACTAAGGATTAATCACCAACCTGCTGTGCTCACCTTGTGACCACTCACCCGCTGTGCCAGCAAAGCAATCTCATGACTATTGTAAAAGGGACATTCCTATCATATGTGATGTATGCTCTTTGTTACGGATGATATATAACCACTCTGTACACCCCACTTCTTTGGTGTCCTTCCTTCTTTGGGGAAGGAAGGCCCCAGGCTATAGTCCTCAAACCTTACAATAAACTCACCCCGATCTTGATTTATAGATTGATTACGGATTATTTGCAGCGACAGGGCTATTTTGAGCTGATTGTTATTAAAGAACAGAAGACAGAGGAAAAGCTCTGAAAACCTAGTAGAAGTTACCCTTTTGTAAGGGAAATTTACATTTATAAGAGAAATCTCCATTTGTAAGAGTGCCAGGAAGGGGAGGATGACTCCAAATCTCTAGAGACTCTTATCAATGGAGAAAGCAATAACTTAAATCTGCATAACAACTTTACCCTTGTTTCCTGTCCTTTCCCCAGTAACTTCCCATAACCAACCCCATTTTAACAACAGGATGTTAAAGGTATTTTTCAAGGGTGGTGAGCCATTCAGGAGCATGCACAGAAGAGAAAATTTTGATCTGCCAATTGAAACTCATCCTGCTAGTGCTTCTGCATACCAGCCTGCCCTCCCTGATCCCTTTAACCTTACCCCATACCTTGGATGGGGAGACAGATTTGAGAGCCTGGACTGCTGTCTCCTTGCCAATCGACTGCACAATAAAGTCTTTCTTCTTTCAAAGACCAGTGTGCCATGGTGTCAGCTTCTGTGCACAGTGAGTGGTGAGCCCTTGCTCGGTAACATCAACTACAGAAAAAATAAATGAACTGAGCAATCAAATCAAGAAGCAGAAAAACAGCAACAAAGTTAAAGAAAATTTAAAAATAGAGAGCAAAAGTTACTCTAACAGAAAACCAAAATTGACAAAGACATAAGACAAAACCAAAAGACAGATCACAAAAACAACCCAAATCTGCTTCTTTGAAAAGATTACTGTAGATGTATATCTAGCAGAGCTAACCAAGAAAAAGAAAAGATGGCCCAGATAAATATTAGGCTCAAAAAAGAAAAAAGGAGCTAAAATTACTCATTTTAAAATTTTAAATTATTAATTTTAAAATATCACTACAAAGCAGTGATTTTAAAAATCACCAAAAAAATCACTATAAAAGAATAGCATGGGGACCGGCCTGGCGGCATAGTGGTTAAGTTCATGCACTCCCTTTCAGCGGCCTGGGGTTCACAGGTTTGGATCTCAGGTACAGACCTACGCCCAGCTCATCAAGCCACTCTGTAGCAGCCATGCTGTGGTCCCATATACAAAGTGCAGGAAGACTGGCACGGATGTTAGCTCAGGGACCACCTTCCTCACCAAGAAGAGAAAAGAAAATTCAGATGAGATGAACAATTTTTTAGAAAAACATGTGTCCAAAATTGACTCAATAAAACCTATATCAGCAGGCTACTACAAAACCTAAATCAATCAACTACCATTAAAAAAATTGAATCAGAAGTCAAATATCAGGCCAGCCCCGTGGCATAGCGGCTAAGTGCGTGTGCTCAGCTGCTGGCAGCCTGGGTTCGGATCCCGGGCGCGCACCGACACACCGCTTGACAGGCCATGCTGTGGCGGCGTCCCACATAAAGTGGAGGAAGATCGGCATGGATGTTAGTTCAGGGCCAGTCTTCCTCAGCAAAAAGAGGAAGATTGGCATGGATGTTAGCTCAGGGCTGATCTTCCTCACACACACACAAAAAAAGTCAAATATCTGCCCCTAAAGATTTTAAATCCAAAACATTCAAGCGAAAAACTACTTTACAGAATATAGAAAAAGAGCTATACTTCCCATTATTCATGAGACTTGTACAATCTTTTTAGTACAGTACCAAAGATTGTACTGCAAGTAGAGTACTAAGGAAGAAGGTTAAAGTGCAACCTTAATTCTGAACACTGAAAAAAATCCTAAGGAAAATGCTAATAAATTTAATACAGCAATGCATTAAAGTAATAATATAATATCACATTCAAGCAGGGTCTAACCAGGAGTGCAAAAATGGTTGAAAAGCAGAAAAACTGTTGTTGTTACTATAATGGAATAGTGTAAGGTACACACTTGCACCCATCACTATTTTGAAGCAGATCTAAGAATGAGATATTATTCATAAATATTTCAAGATTTATCTCTGATAAGAACTCTTCAAAAATCAACCAGAATATCATCACACCTACAGAATTAGCAATAATTGTTTAACATCAAATATATGGGCAGTCTTCAACCTTTTCTACGTCATAATTTTTTTTTTTTTTTTTTTTTTGGTGAGGAAGATTGTTCCTCAGCTGACATCTGTGCCCATCTTCCTCATTTTGTACGTGGGACGCTGCCACAGCATGGCTTGATGGGCGGTGGGTAGGTCCGCGCCCGGGATCCAAACCTCGGCCGCTGAAGCACAGCGCGCGAACCCAACCACTACGCCGCCAGGCCGGCCCGTCATAAATGTTTTCCTTTTTAAATCTGACTCATGGTCCAAGGAAGGTTCACACGATTTTAAGTCTCTCAAGGTTCGCCTTAGAGAAATGATATCTCACTACTGTGGTGCAACCTACAGCTAAAGCAGTTGAGACACTCAGGAACAGCTCCCGGAGAACGTGACAGGTACACCCACGGCACCCTGCTCCTCTCGCTCACAGCGTGAAGCCGCCCTCCCCAGCGCGCCCCCCGCTCCAGCCTCCGCCCCGGGGCCGCCAGCCGCACTCCCGCGCGGGGACGCCCCTCGGCCCCGGCACGCCCGCCTGGTTCCCGCCTCCGGGAAGGGCCGCGCTGGGAGGTCTGTCCCGGGACCGCCTCCCACCACGCTCCCGCACGGCTTCGCTGCTTAGCCGCCGCCATCTCCCGCCTGCTTTCAAGGCTGGGCCCTCCCCGCACACAGGAGGACGCAGATGCGCACCGCCCCTCTCGCTCGCCACGTCCCCTCAGCCTCTTCGCGCTCACCTGTCCTCGGTACCTGCCTCTCGGCGTCGACACCACCGGACCCCGCGAGAGGGGAGAAGAGAGCGCACGCTGGCGGGCGGCGCGCGCAAGGCCCCGAGGCCGCGAGGAGGTAGGCAGGGCTCGGAGCCCACGGCCGGCAGCCACACGGAGTCGAGGGGCCGGGACTACATTTCCCAGGAGCACTCGCGCCGCCTGGCCCCGCCCCGCGGAGGGATTCTGGACTTAGCGTCCCCGCCGCAATTCTCGGCGGAGGAGCTCGAGCGGTGCGTGAGGCTCCTGTGGAACGTGCGCGCGTGCGCCTGTGTCGATCCGGGGCGGGTGTGTGAAGGGAGGGGGCGGGCGGCCGCGTGTGTGCGGATTCCGGGACCCGTGCGTGGGGGGGCGGGCATGCAAAGGGCGCGCGCGAACGGGGGGTCCGGTGCCCGTGCGTGAGGGGGCGGGAACGCAGAGGGCGCGCGAGCGGGTGGGTCCGGGGCGCGTGCGTGAGAGGGCGGGACGCGGAGGACGCGCGAGCGTGGGGGTTCGCGGCGTGTACGTGAGGGGGAGGTGGCGGGGAGGCCTGGGGAGGTGGGCGCCGACCGCAGGCCCGCGGAGCCGGTCTGCCCCGCCCCCTGTGTGCGAGGCCTGGCTCTTCATTGATTTGCCGTTGCTGCTGCCGTGGTGACGGGACTGCGTCCTTGTCGAACCTTCCAGGTGCTTATCGCAGGTACAGACGAACGTGCTGGGTTGTGTGCTCGCTTCGTGGTCAGACACGCGTGGACGCTGTGAGTAGCGTTGCGGTTTGTTGACCTCGTCGTGCTGGGTGGACGGGGGCTTCATCGGCAGTCATCTGTGGGTTCTGCCCCTCGCGTGAACGGCTGTTTCCCGGCGTGGTGCTCCTCGAGTTCAGCTCGGGCGTCAGCAGCAGACGGCCCCGTAGGGGGAGAATAATGCCGGTGCCCCTAGGGTGTGAACGTGCGGTGCGGTGGTCATGGTGGTTCTGAGCCAGGTTATTCCCAGGGACGCAAAATGCGGTTTCTTCTCTTGTGATGAGAGAAGGAGAGGAGGCGCCAGTCACGTGAGGGTTGCCATGACCGCCGCAAGGCTGGGCTGGGGACGGAAGTAAAGGACGACGTTTTAACGCTGGCTGTCGCCGGATGGCGGGAGAACGACGCGGTGGTCTCCCCGCGGTGACGACGTGCGGAGAGCGCGGCGCAGGGGACACCGGGGCTGGAGGGCGGCCAGGGAACCCGGCTCCGCCTTGGTGCTTTCTGCCTCTGTCACCCCGGCCGCCCCGAGCCCAGGGGGCTCGCCTGTCGCCTCCGTCGTGTGCAGACCTTCACAGTAACACCTCTCTGGGCTTGAAAACCTCGCCTTTGCCTCGTAAAGCTGCACGTTTCGCTTCGCACCTGCTTGCTCCCCCCCTCCTGGGACTAGATGTTTAAAATTTTGCCTATGGCTTTTAGTCGGCTGAGATGATCGTGCGCTTGTTTATTAGACTAGGAAATTTCCTCACAGGGAACGTCTTCCGTCCCTAGGAGAAACGCAACGTGATTATGATGCTGTGTTTTCAGAATATGTACTGCGGGATCCTGTTCGTGGATACTGCAGGAGTTGTGTGCTGTAACCATTGATGAAGGAGGTCTACTTTTAGTAAGTTTGGTGGCCGAAAGGGCTGCATAGATTTCGATTTCTCCTAGTCTGAAAATACTCATTTTTTTAAAAAACTTTTCACTTCGTGTTGAAGTTATTTTGGCAGTTTTTTTTCTCAAAATTGCGTCTTACCAATATTTTCGGTGTTTAAGATTAAACAGGTTTGTGTGTGGTCTTTTAAGAAAAACTTCTGTATCTCTAGCTCCTAGCTTCCTGATCTTCTGTTTTGTTTTTCTTTTTTAGTCAAATAGATTAACTGGAGGTGTGTATGTGTTTAACCTAGTTTTATTTTTCGGAGACAGCTCATAAATTTAGTTATTACATTTTTATTTTCTCTTGACAGTAGAGTTAAACTAATCAAAATGGTGTATATCATCTAACATCTAGTAAGAATGTCAACTATAAGGTTGACATAAAAATTACGTAGATTCCATCCAAAGTATATGGAGAAGGTGAAGAATTTCAATTCTGTGTATACCATAATAGTGGAATAGACTGTTAAAAGAAAAAAAAAGACGAAGAAGGAAGACAAGATGTCATCTAGAATGCTAGTTAACAAATGTTAGTCAGGTTAGAAATATTGACTACAGTTGACTGTCCGCCTGGGAAATAAATAACTCCTCCCTACCCCTTTTTAAACCACCTCAACACTACACTAACTTTTTTTTATGAGCTGACTAATCTACTCCTCTTTTGTTTCATTAAAGTTGTCCCTCTGTCTTGCAAAGCCCCCTGGATGGTGAATGGCACACATTCTTGCCTCTTCTTGAAAATTGTTCATTTGTTCTTTGTTCCTTCTCTCAGCACATACTTCTTGAGCTCTTAGCATGCGCCAGTCATAGGGCAGGGGTTTGAGATACATAGAAATTAAGTGAGAAAGTCTGTTGATCAGTGTTTTATGTAAACATTGTCTCAAAATTCTGCCTAGGACAATACAGTATTTGCATCGATACAAGGCAGATCTTCTGGAAGAGAGATTACAAAATTATCCTTGTTAATTAATTATCTATATCCCCAATATGTACAGGAGATTCAATTAACATTGAGTTTTTAGTAAAATGACTGGAAAGGAAACGTGTAAGTTAACAGATTGTTTTACTGTCCTCAATAGCAAGTTAGCACATAGCTTTTTAAAAGAAAGTCTGTTCATAATAGGAAGAAAATACCTGATGTTAATTTTGACTGGAAATATGCCTGAACTATATGAGAAAACTTTAAAACCTTACTAGGATGAATAGGAATGTTAACAGGTCTGTTTATAGATTAAATTCAACTGTCAAGAGAATATAACTGGGATTTTTTCAAAGAACCCAAAGTACTTTGTTCTTTGCTTTATATCTTCATCTTGAAAATGTTATGGAAGTGGCTCATTCCTTTTCTTCATAATTTGATGAGAAATGTTTCTGTTAAAGGAGAAATACTCCTAGAAATATTGGGTTTCCTTGGTTTTCATCACATAATTCATGCACTGAAAACTTAGTAGCATGTAATTTAAAAAAAATTTTAGGTTTTTTAAATTTTTGTTTTAAGATAAGTTTCATATTGTAATATCTCTGTTTTGCTTACAGTACGCTTTCGCCTGCAGTACTCCTAGCACGTCTCATATCAGCCAGGGTTCTTAAATCTGCTATGAAGCAAGGTCAGGACTGGCCGTGGCACAGGCCGTGCATGTATCCCTGACTCAGAAACAACGCAATTCCTCTCTGCCTCATCCTTTTCTGTCCAACATTTTATTACAAAAATTTTTGAACATACAGCTAAATTAAAAGAATGTTACAGTGAATACTTGTAAACCCCCGTCCTAGACTCTACCATTAACATTTTATTATACTTATTTTGACATATATTTATCTGCCCCTTTATTCATCAGTCCATCTTTTTTTTTTGATGCATTTCAAGGTATGTTGCAGATATCAGTATACTTTTTCTAAATACGTCAGAATGCACGTGGATTATTAACTTGAATTCAGTACTTGTTTAGCTTTTCTGTTGATGTAAAATTTACATTAAATGAAATGCACAAAATGAAAATATACATTTGCTGAGTTTTCCCAGATGCATGATCTTTGCCTTTTGTATCTTTAAATATGTCTTTTCCATCTCTGCTGGCCTCAGAGTTCTAACTGTGGCTGCTGGGTCCTTTTGCTGATCATTCCTTGCCCTTTGCAGATGCCGAATACTGATGAACTTATTCAGAATCTGAAGAGATCATGTTCTCTTTTATTAAGAAGTATATATTCTGGGTCGGCCCCATGGCTTAGCGGTTAAGTGCGCACGCTGCACGCGCTCCGCTGCTGGCGGCCCGGGTTCGGATCCCGGGCGCGCACAGAGGCACCGCTTCTCCGGCCATGCGGAGGCTGCGTCCCACATACAGCAACTAGAAGGACGTGCAGCTATGATATACAACTATCTACTGGGGCTTTGGTGGGGGTGGTGGGGAAGGAGGAGGATTGGCAATAGATGTTAGCTCAGGGCTGATCTTCCTCACAAAAAAAAAAAAAAAAGAAGTATATATTCCATATGCCTGAGTGAAACGCCGTCCCTCACAAGGTCTTGCCTGTCTCTGGGTGCTGGCCCTCAAGTACTGGGTTTTCAAACTGAGCCCTGAGGGCAGATATCTTGGGAAACAGACAAGTTATCATTGTGAGTGCTCTTTAAGTATTTGACAACTGCCAGTGTGAACGAATATGAAGTACAAAGCACTATGCGAGCCTCTTTCTGAGATTTAGAATGAGATTATCCTATTTCTCAAGTGTTTCATTATCTCCTGAGAGAGGTGGACAAATAAGTACTGGTAGCGTAAGGCAGAGTGTTGAAGTGCTAGAAGCATGGGTGAAGTGCTCCAGGATTACTGGCCAGGGAACCACTGATTCTCTCTGGGACAACAGGAAGGCTTCTTGGAAAAGGTGACTTTTAAATAGGGTTTAGAGAACATGGGGCAAGTACAGTAGGAATTAAGGTTGAAAAGTTGTCAGAGCCCAGAATGTAGATGGTCATGAAGCCTGTATACTGAGTGACTTGATCAGAGCTGTGCTGTAGGACCTCTTGTGCCTCTGATAGTCACTTTCGTAGCCTTCTTGTTGATTCCTGAAGCTTCTTTCAGCCCATCTCTGACTTGGTGGTAGGCAGAATGGTGGCTGCCCAACGATATCTGTGTCCTAAACCCCCAAACCTGTGGATATATTACCTGCCTACCATTTCTGGGGGCAATCAGATATTTCAATAAGTTACCAGATACACATAGGATCTTGTTATGCCACTGGCCAAAACTGACTTCTCTAAAGTAATAACCGTCATTGCCAGGGTAGGGATACTGAGATAAGTTTTATTTGTTAAGGAAATAGCTGGTAAGTTGGTAACTATCTTGATGTTATACATCTGGATCTTCTGTTGTTTTAATAAATCGTTGCTGAACACTTACTGTGTGCCTGGCTCTGTACCAGGCCCAGGGGGTAAAAACGTGAATAAGGTATTTATCCCTGCCCTCAAAGCAGCCAGTTGGAGAAACTGAAAATGCACACCTACTGTATAGGATGATTGCTGCTATGATAACAGCATGCCCATGGAGTCGTGGAGCACAGAAGATGGCACCCAGCACAACCTGGTCTTCTCAAAGCTGAGTCCAGAGCTGGTTAGGCAGCTAATGGAGGGTAGGGAACTGTGTGAACAAAGGCAGAGCCTGAGACAATGATGTGTAGGGGGAAGAAGCCCAGTGCATATGGCAGGCAGCAGCCAGAAAGGAGGCCAGAGGCACGCATGGCCAGACCTAGGTCACAGAGGGCCAAAAATGCCATTCTCAGAAACATAGACTCTTTCCTCCATGTTGTCAGCCAGGAAATGATACTACGTTTGCATCTTAAAAATGCCTTCTCTGCGTTTGGGGTAGTTGTGTGATAGACTAGAGAAAGATATTATAGCAGCAAAGAAACCAGGTAGGAGGCTAACACTGTAATCCAGAAGATGGGACAGAAATTAGGGCTGGTGAGGGTAGGAATGGAGAGCAGGTGTATTTCGGGGAGATTGATATGTCCTGGAAATCGATTGGATGTGGATGTGAAGACGAGTGGGGGTTAAAGATGACTCCCAGGTTTCTAGGTGACTGAATGGATGATAATGTATCGGGAGGAGTGGGTAGTAGAGGATTGGTGGGATTGGTTTTGAACATAGTGAGTGGGCCAGAGAAGGGGCATTTAGGAGAATATATTTAGATGTACGAGTTATCCAGCTGTATCATCTGCCTTCCACATTTCTGTTCTATCTATATCTACCCATGCTGCTTGGCTATATTCTCAAACAGGACAACTTCTTGAGTGGGGGGAAATGGTCTCCTGTCTCATCTTCTGCTGTGAGATATAGGTGAAGTAGGCAGATAGCTAGAGGAGTCTAAGGGAGATCGTATATTCAACAGTCCTAGGACATGATTCCTATAAAGCTCACTAAGATACAGTAAGATTTAATAAAGCTAGCTGAGAATTAAATAGATTAAATAATGGCTTAGATCAGTGGTTCTCCACATTGGCTGCACATTAGAATCACCTGGGGAGCTGTTTAAAAAAGTCTGGCCCCTCCCCTTTTTAATTTAATTTAATTTAATTTAATTGTCTCTGACAATTAAATCAGAATCCTCTACTGGGAAAGGGTGGCATGGGACCCAGGTCTCAGTAATTTATAAATATACCTGGCAATTCCAGTGTGCAGTCAGGGTTGAAAACCACTGGTTTAGATAAAGATTTGAGTAAGTTACCTAGAAGTGGAGGTTAAGGGGAATTAGGATGAAGTGAGACTAATTGCAAGCTATTTGTATTTTAAATTATAAAACGGGAGAGTCATTAGAATGGACCTTAGATATCCATGTCCATGTAAACTGGTGGCTGTACTATAGTTTTGTTTTTTTTTTAATAAGCTCCTATTGAAAATATATTATTGACCAGAAATTCTCAGCCTCCTTAGGCAACCTGTTGTGTGTCCAGATGTCATTTGATTAGCAGTGTCTTATTACACTGACTTGTAATTAACTTCTTTGTGACGCCACCATTTCTCCTAATTCTGCTCTCTGGAGCAACTCAGAATAAATATTGTCCCTGTTCTATAGGACTTGTAAATGTGTGAAGACCGTTCTCTTGCTTCACTCAAGTAATTTCTTGTGCAGGCTAAACATCCCTGGTTATTTCTGCCTTTACACATCTGACATTGAAAATTAAGCTCTGTGAGGGAAGGGCCTATCTGAACAGCCACTGCTGTATTCTCAGCCCTTAGAATAATACTTGGCATACTGTAAGCACTCAGTTAATGTCTGGTGCAAGAAGGAATGAATAAAGGAACCATGTGCATTCATTCCACTTTTTTTTGTGAGGAAGATCAGCCCTGAGCTAACATCCACGTCAATCCTCCTCCTTGTTGCTGAGGAAGACTGGCCTAACATCCATGCCCATCTTCCTCCACTTTATATGGGACACCGCCACAGCATGACCTGACACGTAGTGCGTCGGTGCACACCCGGGATCTGAACCCCGGGCCGCCAGCAGCGGAGCGCGCACACTTAACCGCTACGCCACGGGGCCAGCCCCCATTCCACCTTTTTATCCTGCTAACTAGGGCATCCTGACTCCTTAAAATGAATCTTGTACTCTTCTAATAATATCCATACAAAGTACATATAGCATCCACTTCTGTATCTTAATTCTCACATCTAGGATGTTCACTGCCTTTGTCAGCTACAATTTGTAACTAATCCTTACTCATGTTGCTGGGGAAAGGGTTAAAAAGCGTTAAGGATGGAGACCTGTGCCTGGTATCAGAGACCTCACTGCATGTGGACATGACCTCTTGGTCCACTAGTAGTGGATCTCTCTGGCTGTGCTTTTGTTTAGTCTGTGTTGCTTCTTGTATTAGGGACTGTGAGAGTAAAGAGGAAGAAACACTAAACCTTCCTGGAGAAATTAGGGAGTGACACTGAAAGGCATGATGTTTGATCTTGCAGGATGGATAGGGTTTTGCTAAGAGGCAAGAAAGGGAAGAGCATTCCTTGCATAGGAATAGCACATGTAAAGATGTTGAGGCAATTCAAGTGGTTTAGCCTGGTTCTAGGGAAATGCGTGGTAGTTTGATGGAACATTTAGGACTAGTGAGATAGAAAAGGGGTCAATAACAAAGGATCCTAAATCCATGCTAAGGACTTGGTCCATTTTCTTGTAAGTGCTGGAAGACCAACAGAATTGTAATCAAGGAGTGAAACTTTTGTGTTTTATAGAAATTACACTGATGTAGACACTCATTGGAGTGGGAGAGACCAAAGGCAGAGAAGCCAAGAAGGAGGTCCTAGGTGAAGAATTGTGAGGGCCTGAACCAAGGCCATGGCAGTAGGAATCTGGAGGAAGAGATGGATGGGAGAAACATTTACAGGTTGTGGTAAATGATTGGATGTTAAGAGGACAAAGTCTAGAAAGACGCTTGCATTACTGGGTCCCTAGATGTCATTTTTTTTTTAATAACAAGTAAATAATCCTTACCATGTGTCAGGCACTGTTCTATGAGCTTTACAAATATTGACTCATTTAACTCTCATCATGACCCTGTGAGGTAGGCACTGTTTTATCCCTATTGTACAGATGAAAAGATGAGACACTGAGAGGTTAAGAAACCACCTAGTAGGTAACAGAGCAGGGATTTGAACCCAGGCAGTCTGGCGGCAGAATCCATGCTGTTAACCACAGTTGGAAATATGCACTTGAGTTTAGGGAAAGAGGTGGAGATAGAAGACGGAGTGGTCTATTTTTTTTCCCCCCCAAAGCCCCAGTAGGTAGTTGTATGTCCTTCTAGTTTCTGTATGTGGGACACGGCCTCAGCATGGCCTGAGAAGCAGTGAGTTGGTACGCGCCCGGGATCCGAACCCGGGCCACCAGCAGCAGGGCTCACGCACTTAACCGCTAAGCCACAGGGCCAGCTCCAGAGTGATCTATTAATTCCAGCCCAAACGCTTAGCCTTGTTGTGTGCCATGCAATGGGATAGTCAGACAGTGGGAATAAAGCAAGTAGATATGCTCTGTGTCCTGGAAGTACCCAGGGAGTTGTTGAAAATGGGGACTGAGAAAGACTGAGGATACAACAAAGGGAAACCTACATTTAAGCTAATCATAATTTTTTAAATCATTAGAGAAGACTAAGAAGTACCAAGATATACAGAGGAGCACCAGGTGAGGAAGGAAGCAAAGTAAAGAAAGAGCTTTGAGAAGAATTGAGAGGCCGACAGTGCCCTCTGTAACAGATGTGGTTGGTGAGAGCCGTTTTAGTGTTGTGATGGGCAGAAGCCACAGTGCTTTTATTTAGGTAAACGTGCCTAAAGTTGAAGTGGAAATCCTTAAGATCCCTAGAAGACAAAGAGGGCAAACAATATGAAAGAAAACAAAATGCAAAAGAACTATAAATGTAAATATGGAAAATATTCAGACCCAGTATTCAAAAAATGGAAATTAAAAATACTGTCTAAATTTAAAACAAATTAAAATTGCAATGTTTATAGACTTCTGCTTCTGGCCAAAGTGGAGTAACAGGGAGTAGATTTCCCCTCTTGCCCAGACAATAGCATCAACAACAAAAAGACAGACAAAATATGTGAACCAATCATTTCAAGACACTGGATGTCAGATGACAAAGGACAGTCACCGCTGAGATGGAAAACCAGCGAGGTGAGCCCTCTGACTGCCTCTGATTGTTGCCTAGAGAGGGTTTCCAGGTTAGGAAACAGGAGAGGAAGGGGGGGGACTGAGGTGGAGCCCAGCAGACTGCTTGAGTCAAGGATATGGAGCTGAGACTCTGGGGAGAGCCAAGCAGCTGGAGTTCATTAGGACAGAACACCAAGAGGAGAGATCTGCAGAGAGTCTCCCTCGAGTAATCGGCATAGATCAGCACGTGTATGAGGGAACCACCAGAGGCTAGGGAAAGAATCCTCGAAAGGGTTAGAGGGAGTTGTACCTGACATTCACATGGGGAATATTGCTTGTTACTACTAGCCAGACTGGAAAATGCTTCTAATTCCGAGATCATTGAGAGTGGAGCTAAATCTATAAAGCACTGAAAGGAAAAATAACTGTCTACTTAGAATTCCATATTCAGCAAAAATGTATTTCAACAACAAAGGCAATACAACCTGCAGAATAGGGGGGAAATATTTGGAAATCATACATCTGAAAAGGGTTTACTATCCAGAATATATAAAGAACTGCGACTCAACAACAAAAAGACAAATGACCCAATTTAAAAATGGGCAAAGGACTTGAACAGACATTTCTCCAAAGAAGGTACACAAATGGCCAGTAAGCACATGAAAATAATGCAAATTAAAACCACAATGAGATATCACTTCACAGCTACTAGGATGTCTATAATAATTCTGAAAATGGAATTACCAGTGTTGGCAAGCATGAGGGGAAACTGGAACCCTTGTATATTGTTGGTGTGAATGTAAAATGATGCAGCTGCTGTGGAAAACACTTTGATGGGTCCTCAAAAAGCTAAACATAGAGCCAGCCGTGATGGTCTAGTGGTTAAGATTTGGTACTCTCACAGCTTCAGCAGTCTGGGTTCATTTTCCAGTCACAGGACCATACCCACCTGTCTGTCAGTTGCCATGCTATGGTGGCAGCTCACATAGAAGAACTAGAAGGACTTACAACTAGGATATACAACCATGCACTGGGACTTTGGGGGAGAGAAGGAAAAAAAAGGAGGAAAATTGGCAACAGATGTTAACTCAGGGTGACTCCTTCCCTGCCAAAAAAAAAAAAAAATGCTAAACGTAAAATTGCCATATGACCCAGCAATTTCCCTCCTATGTGTATACCCAAAGAAATTGAAAGCAGGGACTCGAGCAGATACTTGTACGCCAGTGTTCACTGCAGCATTATTCATAGGAGCCAATAGATGGAAACAACCCAGTGTTCATCAGCAGATGAATGGATAAACAAACTGTGGTCTTCCTATACCATGGAATATTATTCAACCATTAAAAGTAATGAAGTTTTGATACATGCTACAACGTGGGTGAACCTTGAAAACGTTATCCTAAGTGAAATAAGCTAGACATAAAAGAACAAATATTGTATGATTCCACTTATATGAAATATCTAGAACAGTCAAATCTGTGGATACAGAAATTAAATTAGAAGTTATCAGGGATTGAGGGGAGGAAGGAATAGGGAGTTATTGCTTAATTTTCAGAGTTTCTGTTTGGGGTGATGAAAAAGTTTTGGAATTAGTATTGATGGTTGCACAACATTGTGAATGTAATTAATGCCACTGAATTGTACACTTAGCAAGGGTTAAAATGGCAAATTTTGTTATACATATTTTTACCACAGTTTTAAAGATTAATAATGTAATATACTGTTTTGAGAGGTTTGGTGGATTCGATTGGAGACGTAAAAAGAAACTTTCCACTCCAAACAAATGGACTGAATGTACACTTTATTATATAGAGGAGAGTAAAGGTGATAGTCCACACACAGATCCAATCCAAATAGGTCAGATAATGAGAGGGAAATGACACAAATCGATCAGAAAGGGAAACACCAGATCAACCGAGATAGAAGCAGATTCAAATAGGTCATATAATAAGAGGGAAAAACATCAGATCGATTGGAAAGGGAAACACTAGATCGACTGAAGGGAAATGACACAAATCAATTGAAAAGAGAAACACCAGGTTGACCGAAAAGAGAACACATCAGATCAGTTACTCACAACGTCCACCCCCTGCACTGCGGAGAGTCCCTTCAATTGACATGGCTAGGCAGGTGTCTGATCGTCAGAGGTCCTGGGCAAGATGTCCCCCCCACAGGTGAGACTCTCGCCAGGCCTCAGTTTCCAGCAGTTTATATAGCACCAGCAATCTCTAGAGTAAGCAGTTGCAGAGTTTGCAGAGCAAGCATTTAGTGTTTCCATGCACAAATGGTTATCAGTTGTATATGTGCACTGAGCCCCCTGGCTATCATCCCAGCCCGGCAGTTGTGTACGTGCATTGTGCTCCCTGGTTATTGTCCCAGCCTGGCACAGATGGCCAGTCTGTCCTGAGCTATGACGCCCGAAGGGCCTTGTAACGTTATAATTTGCAACTGTCTCTGTGGGAGAAGGGCCAATTCCCACCACACAGAAAGCAGCTTTATGTTTCTTTGTGTGCCGGTGGCTGTAGATCCATGGAACGGCCAAACATGGCTGTACTCATGTCAAGACATATACCAAAAACCATTGAATTGTACACTTTGTACACTTTGGGTGAATTGTATGGTGAGTTATATCTCAATAAACCTTAAAAAAAAAGACAAAATAAAGACATTGTCTGACATACAAAAGCTGAAAGAATTTATTACCCGCAGACCCACAGTACAAGACCCACATTACACATTGAAATCAAACAGAAGTCTGGATCTACCGAAAGCATTGGCAATGGCACTACATAGATAAATATATAGTATTTGTCCTTAATATTTAAATATCTTTAAAAGATAATTGCCCATGTGTTAGTTTTCTATTACTGAGTAACAAGTTATCACAAACTTAGCAGCTTCCAACATCACCAGTTGTTGGCTCACAGTTCTGTGGGTAGAAGTCTGACACAGTGTGGCTGGGTTTTCTGCTCAGATATCCAACAGCTGATATCAAGGTGTTGGCTGGCCTGTGTTCTAATCTGGAGGCTCTGGGGAAAAGTCCAATTCCAAGCTCACTCTAATTGTTGGCAGAATTCAGTTCTTGTGGCTGTAGGACTGAGGTCCCTATCTCCTTGCTGGCTGTCAGCTGGGTGCTGCTCTTACCTCTCACCAGCTGCCCGTGTTCCTTGCCCCATGGCACCTTCCACCTTCAGGCCAGCAGTGGCACATCATATTTTTCTTGTGCTTCAAGTCTCTTGACTTCTTTCTGTGATCAGCTGGAGAAAACACTTGTTTTCTTACTTGTAAATTGAGGATGTTACGTCAGGTCAGGTTTTGTGGTTTTGTTTTCCTCAGAAAAGAGGATTTGTAGTAGTAGAACCATTCGATTCCAAATGAAATTTAGCATGAAACTCTAGAGATTAAGGGGAAAATGCAATCTACATAGCTCTTTTCTTCCTACTGCTGGGAATTTCAGGCAGTATAGATGTATTTCTGGAATATCAGAGATATTCCAGAGATTTATGTGGTGGATGTTTGCGTTATACCCAGCTGGTATGAGGGGCTCTAGGCTGATGATTCACGAAGCCTCCAAGTCGCAGCAAACTTTCCTCATGTTTTTTCTTTTCCCCAGCTTCACCTGCTCGGGATCTGCCATTATTCAAGAAAGTGTCATCAAGAACAAAGAGGGCATGGAAGCCGCGTTGCTAACTGCCCAGTCCCACGTAAGTGGGGCTGCTTGCTTTCTTCTTTGTTTTCCAACAGAGAATCCCTTTTTGCTTAAGTTATGAAGTTCCTTTGTTTAGGAACTTCAGAAATTGTATCTCGGACACTCTCCTCCAGGAGAGTAGCATTAACTTGTTTCTTTATTTGTAGTTTTAGTTTTATTTCCTTTCATACAAAAGAAACACAAGTTTAACAGTAGTGTGGGTGGGAGTCAAATGAGGCGATGTCAAGGACGCTGATGAAACACTCTTCCATCCACACTGAGGAACTGAGCCCACAGCAGGCTTCCACCCCCAAGGATGCGAGAATTGGGGGTGTTGGTGCCCCTTGAGGGTTTCTCTGGTCCCTGGTTGTCTTGGTTGTGTTAATTCCTCCATGAGGAGAAGCTCAGGGACAAGTTATGTCATTATCGAGGGGTGACTGCAACCAAGGCAGGAAGATCTCAGAAGAGCATGGATCCTCTGGGACCAGAATGACCTGGGAGCGTCTGAGTGGGAGACTGGGCTCCTCATGCCTTGTTCAGCGTCTTCCCCTAGAGGATCCCTCGTATGTTACCTCTGCATTTATTGAAAACCCCACCAGAAAATGTTGTAGTTTTTGCTTTCAGTTGTCCTACATATCTTGAAGGATTTAATAGCAGAAAATGAGTCCATTATATTTACCCAGATATTTACTGTTTTTGTTGCTCACCCTTCACTCCTGAGATTTAAAGTTTCTCTCTGGTATCATTTCCCTTCTGCCTGAAGAACTACCTTAGCATGTCTTTTAGAGCAGGTCTGCTAGTAACAAATTCTGTTAGTTTTACTTCATTTGAGAATGTAATTTGCATCATTCCTGAAAGATATTTTCACTGGATATAGAAATTCTGGCTTTTTCTTTCAGTTCTTTTTTTTTCCTGAAAAAAATATTATTCCACTGTCTTATGACGTTCATGGTTTTTGATGAGACATCCTCAGTCATTCAAGTAGGTTTTTTTCTGTATGTAATTAACAGTTCTTTTTGATGTGGCTAATAAAGGCTTTGTTTCCGTATCGTTTCTTTGTCAAATTATTTTGCTACTATTAAAATAAAATCTCTTCTCCATTTTTATATGCCTACCAATGTTTAGAAAAATGTTTTGGATAATTATTTTAGGCCATAAAACATGGCTGGGTTGGCATCCTAAGCATTAAGCTGTTCTTGAACTCAAGGCTGTTTTCCCCTCTTTTCCTGCCTTGAATTAGTTTCTTTGTTTCATATAATTTAAGTGTAGATTTGCTTTTGGTGTCTGATTTTCCTTGCTATAGCTGTTGATAACAAACTTGATTTAAATAAAAGTGCTTTTGACAGTTTCTAACCTAAAGCATAACATGGAACTGGTTTTTAGACAGTAGGTACCTAATAGCCATTCCTTTTAGGAATTGACCAGAATCCAAAATAAGTGCCACACATTCCTAGAATATATTCTGGTCCATCCTCTTTCCCTACTCCAGTGCTATCCACCTAATCTCTCTTTCTGTCAGTGTTCAGAAAAGGGAGGGCAGGGATATACATCTGGCTTAATACAAGTTTTTTTCACGTTGTAGACACTGGTGACCTTCAAGGATATTCTTGTGAACTTCACCAGGGAGGAGTGGAAACTGCTGGACTCTGCGCAGCAGGTCATGTACAAAGATGTGATGCTGGAGAACTATAAAAACCTGGTTTCCTTGGGTAAGACTAACCTCTGTGTTTGGAGATATACTCCCTGTGATCATTTTGGTTCTTCATTGATCAAAAAGTATGGAAACCCTGAAGCATATATCAGAGTGTGACCTTGGGGTCAGGGACCTAATTTCTTTAGGGCGTAGAACAGGGTTTTTGTACTCCTTCTGCTTTAGTGAAAAAAATTGTTTTTATTTGTTGAATTTTTAAAAATGCGTATTTTGCTGCCTCTGTAGCCTCACTTGGTCTACCCTGCACAGTGCCCCCAGGACTATGAAGGGTTGAATCTGGGGTGCTTTTTTTGTGTCCAGCCCAGAGCTCCCCAAGCTTTGCCCAATTCTTTATCTCTTGCTGTGAACAGGGCATCAGCTTCCCAAGCCAGATGTGATCCTCCGGTTGGAGAAAGGGGAAGAGCCGTGGCTGTTGGAGAGAGGGATTCAGCAGGAGACCCATCCAGGTGAGGACCAGATAAGAGGTGTTACAGGCGGTGTCCAGCTAACTGTGACAGGCTAGAATCCCTGGAGAAGGTGGCCACTAGTTCTCCTCATTTCCGAGGAGAAGACTGAGTTTATTTACCTTCTGTTTCGCCATGGCGAGTCTTCTTTCTTCAGTCTTGTCACACTTCGGTTTGTATTCAGAGACAAGAATGTTGTACTGCTTCATTAAAATTATCTTTCTGTTGATGTGCTTGGTTTCGGCCCTGTCCGTATTGCTTTCCGTATTATTACCACTAACTCTAGCATCCCCATTCTCTCATTTTTCATAGAATCATTTCTTTCATCTTTGCCTGTCTTTTCGCTTTCATATGGCCCCTTCCCACAGCCTCAGTTCTGCCTCTTTGGTAAGCTCTGCAGTGGGACTCTATCCTGCCCCTCTTCTGAGTGTGTTTTCTGCCAGTTAGAAAACTGCTGCAGAGGGCTCACCAGCTCCTATTGGCTTAACCCTCTTTCCTTTCCAGAATTGCTGCTCAAAAACACCTGTTTTCTAACCATACGCTAGCTCTTTATTTAATGTTTTTTCAATTTATACCTCTTTCATTTTAATCTTAATATCTCTAAAATGTCCTAATGTCATTCTTTTCCCAAATTCCCTGTGTATAGAAAATGAGCCTTCTTGGTTAAGAAGTAGAAAGTAGTCTTCTATCTTTCTTCTCCTTTAGTCTCTGTAAGTGATCTTTTCCCTGACCTTTGTTTCTAAGCTCAGTACTCTGATGTCTTTCTTCTCAGCCATCTTGAGGGTTGCTGTCTGAATCATATTGCAAATAGCCTACTTCGCATGGTGCAGAACAGCCAGGGCACTTGCCAATGACTAACCCCATGTAGGTTCATCCAGACACATAGCTTCTCAAGTCCAGTGCAGTCTAGTCACCGTGTTGTAAGGACCTACAGTCGTTTCCATCTGGTACCTAATGTCCACACGTATCAGGCGTTTCCCTCCATCTCAGGCTTTGAGTATGATGTAAATAAAATCTGTCAGAGTCTTAGTTGTCCTGTAATTTTCACCTCAAGACCTTTCTCTGTGAAACCTTTTATGACTTTCAATTCACTGTTAAGAACTTGATCAGTCAGCTGCTTTGGGCCCTGGGAGGGAAGATTATTCTCTGTTTTCTTTTTTTTTTTTTTTAATTTTATTTATTTATTTTTTTCCCCCCAAAGCCCCAGTAGATAGTTGTATGTCATTGCTGCACATCCTTCTAGTTGCTGTATGTGGGACGCGGCCTCAGCGTGGCCGGAGAAGTGGTGCGTCGGTGTGTGCCCAGGATCCGAACCCGGGCCGCCAGCAGCAGAGTGTGCGCACTTAACCGCTAAGCCACGGGGCTGGCCCTATTCTCTGTTTTCTTTCATTTTTCTATTACTTCCTTTATTTTTTCCATTCATGTGTTCGTTCATTTCACAAGCTTTCCTGGATGTTTGTTGACAGGTATCCAAAAATAACTGAATAGATCTAGCAGTTTTGATTTTTTATTAAGAATTTGTTGTTGGGCCGGCCCCGTGGCTTATCGGTTAAGTGATCGCACTCCAATGCTGGCGGCCTGGGTTCGGATCCCGGGTGCGCACCGATGCACCGCTTACCCGGCCATGCTGAGGCCACGTCCCACATACAGCAACTAGAAGGATGTGCAACTATCACATACAGCTATCTACTGGGGCTTTGGGGGAAAAATAAATAAATAAAATTATAAAAAAAAAAAAAAAGAATTTGTTGTCAAAAGAAATACTGAAACAGCATGTGCTTAAACACATGGAATTTAAGGGAAGCTACAAGGCTATGTGAACTTCATTATCAAAATGAAAAGTATAATGAGTGATGGCTTTAAAAATTCATGGATGCTACAGATTTTGAAGATGACTCACTTGAGTGGTTATGTTACATAATACCTGGAAGATTTTTATGATTTTGATAAAGGAAAGCACCCCATTCATATGTTCAAATAATCAGAGTTTTTCTCCATCAGTACTCAGCCCCCACTTCTCATCACACAGGTTCATTGTAGAAGTTTCTAGTTGGCATTTGTAGCTTGAAAAACTTCTCCATGGGATTCTGATGCCTTGGGCATAGGGGAGGGGAGGAAAAGGATGGTGTATTTCCTATCAAAAATCAGGAAGGTGGTAGTGTATATTTACAATGGCATAAATTCAACCTTAAAAAGGAAGGAATTTCTGTAGTATGCTACAACATGGATAAGCTTTGAGAATATTATGCTTAGTGAAATAAAGCCGGTCACCAAAGGACAAATAGTGTACGATTCCAATTATATGAGGTACTTAAAGTAGTCAGAATCATAAAGACAGAAAGTAGAATTGTGGTTGCCAGGGGCTAGGTTGAAGGGAGAATGGGGGATTACTCTTTGCTAGGTATAGGGTTTCAGTTTTACAAGATGAAAAAAGTTCTGGAGATGGATGGTGGTGATTGCTGCATAACAATATGAATGTACTTAATACCACTGAACTGAACACTTAAAAATGGTTAAGATGGTAAATTTTATGTTATGTATATTTTACCACAATAAAAAAAAAAGAAAAATAAATCAGAGTGGGGAAGAAACTAGTAACTAACAAAGTTGTGAATGAAAATTAGGACTGATGGGTGTTGGGTTGTACAAAGAACGCAGTTAGGAGCCTGGCACAAGGATTATTTACCACATGTATTACTTTCCTGGGCTGCCAAAACAAATTTCCACAAACTTGGTGGCCTCGAACAACAGAAATTTATTGTCTCACAGTTCTAGAGGCCAGAAGTCTGAAATCAAGGTGTTGGCAGGGCCATGCTCCCTCTGAAGCCTCTAGGAGAGGATCATTCCTTGCCTCTTCCAGCTTTGGTAGCCCCAGCTGTTCCTTGGCTTGTAAATGCATCACTCCAATCAGCCTCCATCTTCGCGTGGCGTTTTCCCTGTGTGTCTGTCTCTGTATCTCCTCTTCTCTTCTTGTAAGGACACCAGTCATATTGGATTGGGGCTCACCCTGCTCCAGTACTACTTCATCTAATTATATCTGCAATGATCCCATTTCCAAATAAGGTCACATTCTGAGATATTGGGGGTTAGGACTTGAACATATCTTCTTTGGGAGGTACAATCCAACCCATGGACCAGGTAAGAGTAGACTGTCACCCTGCTTATGTAGGAAGAGGTGGTAGTGTGTAAATCATGGCGTTTTTTCTTGGTTAGGAACTAAACATTTTACCTGAAAGGCATTGAAAAACAAACATAGGCTCTTAGTAGGGGGAGTAATTTGCAGTAGTACCTGTGGGTACAAGCAGAAGGGTGAAAAGTCCAGGAGAATATGAGTTAGTGTGTAGGTTCTCAGTTAGTGTCCTGTGGTGCTAGTCCTCTCAGTTGTTAAGTCTTGATGTCTCAGAACAAAGTACTCAAAATAGGAGACAGGAATAGTGATTACTATAAATGGTATCACTTTGACTATACATGTGTCAGAGACTGTGATGAGCTCACACCCTGTATAATACTTATGATAATCTTACACGAGCAAATACTGTCATCCTTGGATTACAGATAAGCAAAATGATTTTTGAAAAGTTTAGCAACTTGTTAGAGTAAACTGCTAGTAGTGGTAAAGCTTAAATTAGAACCTGTGTCTGGGTAGCTTCCGTGCTCTTGCCCTTCCAGCCCATCACACAGCCTTTCTGAGAGGTGTGTTGTGTCAGTCGTCTGGGCGTTACTCTGTAGTGCTTTGGTGATGTAGATAAAAGGCATTGCCTGACCTATGGCTGCATTCGTGGTTTAGGAATATTAGATTGGCAGTAGTATGAAGAATACTTGTCTGGGGAAGGGCCTGGCAACAAGTAGACATGTTAGGTTCTTACGTCAGTAGTAGTGGGATTAGATAATGGGAGTGCAGTCCTTTCTGTGGGCTTCCCTTATTGCCACTGCACCCTGCATATCCTGATCCCATGCATCATGCCCAGGCCTGTGGCTTTACTCTCTTTGCTCCTTTTACGGCTTTTATGTACTAGGTACCTGATGACGCATTTCCTGTTTACTGCTCTGTTCCTCCCTTTCTCATTCTCTGTCAAGGTTACAGAACCATATTGGAAAGCAACTCTGCATGGTTTACATACTTTGTCTCCACGTACATCCCACCATTCTGACCTTAATACTTTTTTTAGTTATGCAAAGCTTTTTCATTTCTTTCAGATTTGGAGACTGCAGTTGAAATTAAATCATCAGTTTCCAGTAAGAGCATTTCCAAAGATAAACAATCCTATGACATTAGAATGGAAGGAATGGCAAAGAATGATCTCTGGTATTTGTCGTTAGAAGAAGTCTGGAAATGTGAAGACCAGTTGGACAAGTATCAAGAAAACCAGGAGAGACATTTGAGGCAAGTGGCATTCACCCAAAAGAAAGTACTTACTCAAGAGAGAGTCTGTGAAAATGGTAAATATGGGGGAAACTGTCTTCTTCCTGCTCAGCTAGTACTGAGAGAGTATTTCCAGAAACATGACTTATGTACTAAAAGGTTAAAACATGATTTAGTTTTTAGTGGTCATCAGGAAAGCTATTCAAGTAACAGTAATGAATGTGGTCAAACCTTCTGTCAAAACATTCACCTTATTCAATTTGCAAGAACTCAAACAGATAAATCCTACAAATCCCCTGATAATGATAACTCTCTTACTCATGGTACATCCCTTGGTATATCGAAGGGTATACATAGAGAGAAACCCTATGAATGTAAGGAATGTGGGAAATTCTTCAGCTGGCGCTCTAATCTTACCAGGCACCGGCTTATTCATACTGGAGAAAAACCCTATGAATGTAAAGAATGTGGAAAATCTTTCAGTCGGAGTTCTCACCTCATTGGACATCAAAAGACTCATACTGGTGAAGAACCCTATGAATGTAAAGAATGTGGAAAATCCTTCAGCTGGTTCTCTCACCTTGTTACCCATCAGAGAACTCATACAGGTGACAAACTGTACACCTGTAATCAGTGTGGGAAATCTTTTGTTCATAGCTCCAGGCTTATTAGGCATCAGAGAACTCATACTGGAGAGAAACCTTATGAATGTCCTGAATGTGGGAAATCTTTCAGACAGAACACACATCTCATTCTGCATCAGAGAACTCACATTAGAGTGAGGCCCTATGAATGTAATGAATGTGGGAAGTCTTACAGCCAAAGATCTCACCTTGTTGTGCATCATAGAACTCACACTGGACTAAAACCCTTCGAGTGTAAAGATTGCGGAAAATGCTTTAGTCGAAGCTCTCACCTTTATTCACATCAGAGAACCCATACTAGAGAGAAACCATATGAATGCCGTGATTGTGGAAAATCCTTCAGCCAGAGTTCTGCCCTCATTGTGCACCAGAGAATTCATACTGGAGAGAAACCATACGAATGTTGTCAGTGTGGGAAAGCCTTCATTCGGAAGAATGACCTTATTAAGCATCAGAGGATTCACGTTGGAGAAGAAACCTATAAATGTAATCAGTGTGGAATTATCTTCAGCCAGAACTCTCCATTTATAGTACATCAGATAGCTCACACTGGAGAGCAAATCTTAACATGTAATCAGTGTGGGACAGCACTTGTTAATAGCCCCAACCTTATTAGATACCAGACAAATCATTTTAGAGAAAATACTTATTAATATAGTGAATATGGAAAATTCTTCACAAAGAGCAGTAACTTTATTTTGCATTGGGGAACTCCTTTTGGAGAGAAGTTGTACAGGTGTAATCTATGTGGAAATGCTTTCAACCTTGTTACCACCATTTTGTGCACTAGAGAATTGGTCCTGGAGGGGGAAAAACCCACAGATATTATTTTAGTACACAAATATGTCAGATTTTCTTCTTTCCACAAATTCCTGCAAAAGTAATTGGCCTGGGAGCATTCTTGACCAAGCCTTATGTGCTAAAATCAAAGGAAACATTAAGCAGAGGAGTTGTTGAGACCGTGCAGCTTTATTACCTTCTTCAAAAATATAAATAAATGAAAATGCTACTTCAAAAAGATAAATAGATGAGAGTTGTTGCTGAGAAGAATAAAAAGTTGATATAGGTATTGTAACAAAAGATGGAAAATAATATTCCAGTGAATTATTAAGCCATTTGTTACTTGGTTGTCCCTCTTTTCTGAGACACTTAGTAGTGTTTAGTCTGCTTTATGTGTCTAATGTAAACTATATTTCGGTTAGCAGCAGGGAAGATGCTTATAATGTAAAGCAGAAAAAGAACAACACATTTACTAGTAGTACCCATTTTTAAATATATTTGCATGTGGGCAAGAATTGAAAAAATATCTATAGATAAATGAACAGAATTGATTTGTTAGATAATGGGATTTTGAGTTCGTTTTATAGTCTTTTCATTGTTACTGTAATAGTTATTTGAAAACATTTTTAAATATTAAAAAAAAGATATCTAGTTTCTCTATTTCACCATCAAGGAAGCTTGAGAACCACCTGCTAGCAAACTTCCCTTAATTCTAAGTCATTCGGCTCACAGTTAGAGTTGTGCTCTTTGAAACAGGGTGCTAAAGGCTCCTGGGATTTTAAAAACAGTGATTCTCTGGACATTGGGACTTAGAGGAATATTTGGTATTTGAACACACCAGGGAGGTTCTCTGTTTGAGTGGGAGCAGGTACCTGGGCAGTGCTTAGAGCAAGTATGCTCATGAAATAAATACAGCAGTGCCCAAAGCCACCCTCTTTGCAAGGTAGTCTTTTGTCTTATGAAGAAAACTTAGTTGTTAGGAGCATAAGCTTGAGTTCGCATACCCAGGTTGAAATCCCACCTCTGTCTGTAACTTACTTGTGAACTTGGGCATGCTACCTCGCTGCTCTGTGCCTGACTTATAATATCCTCCTCTGTAAGTTAGGGATAAGATCACTCACCTTGTCAGATTGTGGTATTAAATGAATAAACGTATAAACAGCTTAGAAAAGTGCCTGATGTATGTTAAGTACTTTATAATTATTAGCTGTGATTATTAATGTTACCGCTATTGCCTGCCCCAGTGTCATTTAATGTAAACCTGCTTGAGTGCTAGTAAGAAAAGATTGAGTTCCCACTTCCATTTTAGTCATATGTGTTTTTCCCTTTTACCTGCATCAGAACTTAGCAACCTGAGGAAACCACTCACCCAGAGTGGGTGTATGGATTCATTTCTGAGGATCAGTAAACGACTTTTAATATTGTATGCAAAATTATTTTGTTTATACAGTGGTTTTCTCTTCTAGGGAGAGGATCCTAATCTTCAGATTCACTGGTAAATCCATGACCCAAAAAAAACTTACAGAATCCATTTTAATTCTCTGTTTCATCCTATAAATGGATCTGTGTGTGGGGACTGACCGTTATGTGCCATTTTCTAGCAAACATATATATTAGGTGCTCACTGATTGATTACTGAATGATAAATAAATATTACTGAGATCAACAAGACAAAGCTCCTGGCGTCTCTCCCGGGAAAGTCTAGAAGTGATTGTTAGAATCGCGAGACTTGAGACTACAGGGAGCATGAGACCATGTCACTTGCACTCTTCACGTGCAGTTGAGATAAGGGGAGTTGGCACAGCCTTCACGTTCTGAGTGAAGTCAGACCCAGAACTAGATCCCAGTGACTGCTGCTCTCTGCAGTGCTTACCTGCCATTCATGTGTTTGACAGACTCCTGTCAGAAATAGTTTTCATCATAATCAGTGGTTCTTTTTGGCAGTAGAAGAGCAGCCCCTTAATTGAGCCTCTTAGAATTTCTGATAACTTATGGCTGAATTTTCCTCAACTGTGTAATGGAGATACTACTAGTGTCTACCTCGGAGGGTTGTTGTGTGGATTAAGTGAGACAATGTGTATAAAGTACTTAAAACAGTACCTGGCACATAGTAAGTACTATATGTGTTAGCTATTAATAATTATACTACTATTATTAGTACCCAAAGGAATGTGGGAAAAGATACATAGGTATGGATGATCACTGAAACATTACTTATAATAGTGCAAAATTTGCAATATAAAAAATGTATAATAGCAAAATGATTATAGCATATCAGTGTAATGGAATAGTATGCAAACATTAAGATTATGCAAAGTTTGATAACAAAAAATGTTGATGCTGTGAAGTGTTATTTAAAAAAGTGTGATAAATAATAGTCAATATAGAATAAGCTAAAATATGTAAAAATAAATGAATTGTAAAAAAATGAATCTTGCTCAAAACAAAGGAAATTTGTCAAAAGATTAACAGCAGTTAACCTACATATTGAGAGAATTGGTGTTTGCTTTTCTATTTTTTTGTACTTTTCTATTCTTTGCAAAGTCTCTTCAAAGAATATATATTACTGTTAGGATCAGGAAAACAATCTCTTGAGTGATGAAATATATTCTCTTCAGAAGTTCTTACCTACAAAAAGCTACTAGAATCTTAATAAGGGAATTTGGCAAGGTCACAGGATACTAGATCAATATACAAAAATTGATTTCTGTGTACTAGCAGGGAACAATTTGAAAGTGAAACCAGAAATATAATCCCACTTACAATGATGCAAAAATGTGAAATACTTAGATAAATTTAATGAAATGAGCAAGATTTGTACAGTGAAAAGTATGAAATATTGCTGAAAGAAATTCAAGAACACATAATAAAAAATACATAATGAATGGAGAAATTTACCATGGTCAAGGGTGGGAAAACCCAATATTGTTAAGATGACAGTTCTCCCCAGGTTAATCTTTAGGTTCAGAGGCATTTGTGTGGAAATTGACAAGCTAATCAGAAATGTATATGGAGATGCAAAGGATCTAGAATAACCAAAGCAATTTTTTAAAAAGAACAATGTTGGAGGGCTTACACAACCTAATTTCAAAGTTTACTGTAGAACTATACTAGTAAAATGTTGGCATGAGGATAGATATAGATCAGTAAAACAGGATAGAGTCCAGAAATTGACCTACACATGTTGTCAATTAAATTTTGACACAAGTGCCGAAATAATTCAATGTGGAAAAGAGTCATTTAAACAAATGATGGTGTAACAACTGGATATTTGTATGGGAAAAAAAAAACCCTCCCCTTACCTCACATTACATACAAAAAATAACTAAAAATGCATCACAAACCTAAATGCAAAAGCTGAAACGTTTATTTTATTTTTTTTGTGAGGAAGATCAGCCCTGAGCTAACATCCACGCTAATCCTCCTGTTTTTTTTGCTGAGGAAGACCGGCTCTGAGCTAACATCTATTGTCAATCCTCCTCCTTTTTTTCCCCAAAGCCCCAGCAGACAGCTGTATGTCATAGTTGCACATCCTTCTAGTTGCTGTATGTGGGACGCAGCCTCAGCATGGCTAGAGAAGCGGTGCGTCGGTGCACACCTGGGATCCGAACCCGGGCTGCCAGTAGCGGAGCACGCGCACTTAACCGCTAAGCCACGAGGCTGGTCCCTGAAACTTTTAAATATCTAGAAGGAAACAGAAAAAATGTTTATGGCCCTGGGCTAGGCAAAGATTTCTTATAGCATGAGTCATAAAAGAAAAATGATAAATTAGACTTCATAAAAATTAAAAATTTAAGTTCTTTGAAAACACTGTTAAACATAAAAAGGCAAGCCATAGGCTAGTATATATTCATAGTACATGTATCTGACAAAGATTTGTATCTGGAATACAGAGAACTCTTATAACTTGTAAGTTATAAGATGACAAACCAATAAAAAGAAAAATATGCAAAATGTTTTACCAGATGCTTCATAAAAGAATACATATGAATGCCAAGTAAACCTATGTCAAGATGCTCAACATCATTCGTCATTAGGGAAATACAAATCAAAACCACAAGGAGATAGCACTTCACATACAGTAGCGTGACTAAGATAAAAAAGTAACAATTGCTAGTGAGGATTGGAGAGATTAGAAGCCTCATACATTGCTGGTGGGATTATAAAATAGTACAGCCACTTTGGAAAACAGTTTACCATGTCTTCAAAATGGTAAACCTACAGTTATCATATGACCCATCAATTCCACTCCTAGGTAAATACCCAAGAGAATTGAAAACATGTCCATGCAAAAAAAACATGTCCATGAATGTTCAGCATTATTCATAGTAGGCTGAAATTGGAACAAATATAATAAACACAACAGATATCATGTATAATAATTCACAAAATGTGAATGGATAAATTGCAGTGCAGCCGTATAATGGAATACTACTCAGCAATAAAAAGTAATAAACTAATGATATACCCAACAGCATGGTTAAATCTCAAAAACATTCTAAGTGAAAGAAGTCAGACACAAAAGAGCACATACCATGTAACTCCCGTTTGTAAAATTTTAGAAAACATAATCGATAATGACAGCCGATAAATCCGTGGTTGCCTGTGTCTGAGGGTGGGAGAATGACTGCAAATAGGACCATAGGGAACCATCGGAATGATCTGTATCTTGTTTGTGGTGGTGGTTCCATGACTGTTCATTTGTTAAACTCATCAAACTATGCACTTGAAGTGGATCCAGTTTGTTGTATGTAAATTTCACCTCAATAAAGTTGATTTTTAAAAAATATTTGGGGGCCGGCCCCGTGGCTTAGCAGTTAAGCGCGCGCTCTGCTACTGGCGGCCCATGTTCGGATCCCGGGTGCGCACCGACGCACCGCTTGTCCAGCCATGCTGAGGCCGCGTCCCACACACCGCAACTAGAAGGCTGTAAAACTGACATACAACTATCTACTAGGGCTCTGGGGAAACAAAGGAGGAGGATTGGCAGTAGATGTTAGCTCAGAGCCGGTCTTTCTCAGCAAAAAGAGGAGGATTAGCATGGATGTTAGCTCAGGGCTGATCTTCCTCACCAAAAATAAAATAAAATAAAATAAAACCAGGTATTTCTGTGAAATGAGAAAATTTGTAGCTCCAAGTGAGTGCTAATAACAATAGTGGTAGTAGTTGCTGATTTTTGTAACTCATCTTCATTTATAGACAGCTTAATATGAAATAGCCAATCTGCTAAACCCTGTAATGCATTAGATTATTTCTATCTATAACCCTATGAGGAATATAATATTATCCCCCCTATAGTTAAGGGAACTAGAGTTTGGAAATTTTAAGTAATTTGCCCACATTCACATAGCTAGTAAATGCTGGAGCTTCATTTGAAAGATAACTAGCGAGTTTGTGGCAGATCTCAAATAGGATAATGTCTGGCATATAGTAGAGGGTCTTATAAAATTAGCTATTCTAATCTAAAAAATAAGTACAAACTACCATTGTTGTTATTCTGTCCAGAGACAAATTCACTCAGACCTCCCTCAAATAATGTCCTCCATCTCCCTCTTTATGTTGTCATTGTGGTGATGTCGTATCTTAAAATGAAGCAGCTGCTAAGTGGAAATTGGGATCTAAAGGGAAGAAAGTAAATTAATTATGTTAAAACAAGTCACGTGGCATGTGAGTTACATTCACCATCTCATTTAATTTTCACACTAATTCTGTTAATGAGCGTTACCTCCTTCCATTTTATGAGTTCAAAGTGACTTGTCCCAGGTTGCACAGTAAGAAGTGGAGGGGCCAGGGTTCAAACCCAGATCACTTTGGTTCCAGCATCTGCAGGTTTTCTGCTCCTTGCTGCCTACACATCTGGCTAAGGATCTTGGCGCTATCTTAAGAGTAATGGGAAACCACTGAGGATTTTTAAGAACGGCCCCGGCATCTCCATCACCAAATCTGTGGGCACATGGGGAATCAGAAAGTGTTCTCTTAGCATTCAATCACGAATTAAGCACACATTGATTAAATCTGTGGAATTGGCTTTCCTGTTACATGGCAAGAAGTGAAAAAAAAGTTGATTGTTAACTTTATTTAAGTAAGTTGCAAGCTGACCATGTGCCTAGTGTCTCAGCAGCTGTAGAGGAATTGGTTGAAGAGAATCAAAGTAATGGTTTGTATAAACAGCTGCTGGTTGAGGTTGGCAAGATAGTCCAAGGATGAGATGAATTTAGGAGATAGATGGCAAGGGAATAGAGATTCAACAGATTTGGGCTTCAAAGGGTTGGAAAAGCCAACTGCTTTTGGGTCCATACATTAGGAATTAAGTTTTAGATATTTTTGGTGACAAAGTTCTGTTATCACACAGCCCCATGGAAAAAGATTAGCGTTAGTGTGTATTACCTTACAGATGAATTCTGCCCTGACTGCCTGTTAGGGATTGAATTGTGTCTTCCAAAATTCATGTGTTGAAGTGAGAATTCCCCCAGTACCAGAATGTGACCTTATTTGGGAGAAAGGGTCTTTACAGAGGTAATCAAGTTAAAGTGAAGTCATTAGGGCGAGCTCTAATTCAATATCACTGGTGTCCTTATAAAAAAAAAAAGGGAGGGGAAATTTGGACACAGATACACATAGAGGAAAGGTGATGTGGAGACACAGAAGAAGGGTCTACGAGTCAAGGGGAGAGGCCTGTATGACATCTTGCCCTCACAGCCCTCAGAGGGAACCAGTCCTACAACACCTTGATTTTGGACCTCTGGCCGCCAGAACTGTGAGACAGTAAATTTCTGTTCAAGCCCACGCTCTGTGGTGCTTTGTTACATCAGCCTTAGGAAACTAGATACTGCTTTATTTAAAATCGCAGCCACCACACTGGCACTGCTAATTCCCTTTACTTGGTTCTTTCTATTTTTTCCATAGTACTTGTCACTTTTTAATCTACATCTGTCCGTCTACCTACCTACCTATCTACGTATCTATCTACCTACCTATGTATCTGTCTATCATCTATGTATATATGTATCTATGTATCTATCTATCTATCTTGTTTATTATCTGTCTTTCCCTGCTGAAATGAATGCTTCACGACGGATCTTAATTTTAATTACTGATGTATCCTCTGCACCTAATACAGTGGCTTACTCATAGGCATTCCATAAATATTTGTGTGAATTGATGAAGACATCAACATTCATCCACTGAATCTAGAAAGGGGGATGCCATAAACTTATGGCCAACCAATACCTAAACGTATATATTGTTCTTTTAGCAAAGAAGGAGAGAGGATAGTTATTGGATAATGAAGCAGCAGTGCTTGCCACCTGGATATACATCCTAACAGGTATCACAACTTATTATAATGGATTTACATGGAACTTGGCAATCAAAGCCTAAAATGGGCATGCAAGACCAAAGGAATAAAAATAACCAAGACCATTTTGAAGAACAACAAAAAGGTCTCTGACCTACTGCTTATCAAGGCTTACAGTTATAGTTGAATAACAAGACAGTGATGTACTGGCATAGTGTAGACCAGGAATTGGCAAACAGTGGACCATAGGCCAAATCTGGCTTGCTGTCGACTTTTGTAACTAGAGTTTTACTGGAACACAACCATGCTCATTCATTTATGTATTATCAATGATTGCTTTTGTGCTACAGTGGCCGAGTTCAGTAGCTGCGACAGACTATGGCCCATAGAACCTAAAATATTTACTAACTGATTGTTATGGGCTGAATTGTGTCCTCCAAAATTCCTGTGTTGAGTCCTAATCCCCAGTAACTCAGGATGTGACTGTTTAAGGTCTTTAAACATTTTAAGTTAAAATGAGGGTATTGGGATGGGCCCTAATCCAATATGGCTAGTGTCCTTATTATAAGAAGAGGAGATTAGGACACAGACACACACAGAGGGAAGACGATGTGAGGACACAGGGAGAATATGGCTATCTACAAGCCAAGGAGAGAGGGCTCAGAAGAAACCAATTCTGTTGATCTCGGACTTCCAGCCTCCAGAACTGTGAGAAAATTAATTTATGCTGCTTAAGCCACTCAGTCTGTGGTACTTTGTTATGGCAGTCCTCACAAACTAATACAATGGCCTTTTACAGAAAAGTTTGCAGACCCCCACTGTAGGCAAATAACAGTGGAACAAAATAAGGAGACCAGAAACAGACTCACATATATGTGGTAGACAAAATACTGGCTCCTGAAAGATGTCCACATCCTAATCCTGGAATTTATGAATATATTATCTTACATAGAAAAGGGGAACTTAGTTTGCTAATTAGCTGACCTTAAAGTAGAAAGATTATCCTGGATTATCCACGTGTGCCCATTATAATCACAGTAGTCCTTAAAAGTGGAAGAGGGAGGCAGAAGAGGAGGCCAGAGTGATGCGATGTGAGTAGGACTCAACCCTCTGTTGCTGGTTTTGAAGATGGAGGAAGGGGCCATGAGCCAAGAGATGCAGGTGACCTCTAGAATCTGGAAAAGTTAAGGAAAAGGATTCTCCCCCAAAGCCTCCAGAAAGGAATGCAGCCTTGCATCGAGCTTTTGACCCATGGAACTGTAAGATAATAAATTTGTGTTCTTTTAAGCCACTAAGTTTGTGATAATTTGTTACAGCAGCATAGAAAACTAACAATATGAGAACTTAGTATATAACAGAGATTGTTTAACAAATCAGTGGGAAAAAGATGCTAACTCTACATTTCAGTCTAAAACTTTTAGAGCCTTCCTTTCCACATTTAGTGTTTAATCTATCTAGGATTTATTTTATTTTTTTAAAAGATTTTATTTATTTATTTTTTCCCCCCAAAGCCCCAGTAGATAGTTGTATGTCATAGTTGCACGTCCTTCTAGTTGCTGTATGTGGGACGCGGCCTCAGCATGGCCGGAGAAGCCGTGCCTTGGTGCATGCCCAGGATCCGAACCCCGGGCCGCCAGCAGCAGAGCGTGCGCACCTAACCGCTAAGTCACGGGGCTGGCCCTATCTAGGATTTATTTTAAATATACTGTGAGACAACAATCTTTTTTCTATTATTGTATAGCTATCTCATTGTTCCTACACAATTTATTGAAAAGTTTGTCTTTTCCATAATATTTTCCCCCAATATTCTGTTATCAAAATTTTCAAACATCCAGAAAAGTGGAAATAACTTTACAATGAACACTGATAAGCCCAAATTTATGATGTTATTTGCAGTGTTGAATTTGCACTGATGGTGCAAAAGCAATAGTGGGTAAATATTGGCACTCAGCATGCATCAGAGAGATGACACCAAAGTATATTTATTAGTAGCTGTTGTATTCTTCATCCCTATATTCACAGTTAAAAAAAAAAATGGGACCAATTTCATTTCAGGATGTCCTTGATGGAGCAGTAGAAAATAATTTGATTAAATCTCAACTCTTGAGTACATATCTTTTTAATATCTGTACAACAAATCCTCTGTGCTGCATACTGAAGTTCCATGGTTGTCTCCAGAAAAAGCACTTGTGTGATTAGGTTGGGAGCTGAACTTTGCATGACAGAAGGACTGAGAGACAAGGCGGACCTGGGGATGTGGCAGACATTTTCTCAAAAATCAACCAAGTGAGCTTGTCACTTCAATGGAAACAAATGACAGTATATTTTTGCCAAAATAAAATTAAGGTTTTCAAATGGAAAATAGAATTTTGGAAAACTTGTATCTGGCACTGTGAACTTCACAGCTTCCCAATATTTAAGATCAATGATGATACTAATGAATACAGTTTTTCATATTGTATAATGAAATGTGTCCACATTTGGAAGATCATAAGTCAGTGAAACAATATTTTCCAAATGACCAATGCATGATGTAACAAAATCATGCATGATAAAACTATCCATTTAAAGTGCAAGATAGGGGCCAGCCCGGTGGCACAAGCGGTTAAGTGTGCACGCTCCGCTGCAGCAGCCCGGGGTTTGCCAGTTTGGATCCCAGGCGCGCACTGACGCACCGCTTGGCAAGCCATGCTGTGGCGGCGTCCCATATAAAGTGGAGGAAGATGAGCATGGATGTTAGCCTGGGGCCAGTCTTCCTCAGCAAAAAAGAAGAGGATTGGCAGATGTTAGCACAGGGCTGATCTTCCTCACAAAAAAATAAATAAATAAAAAAATAAAGTGTGGGATAGAACAGTGGATTTTAATGTAATAGAGTAGAAAAAGTTCACCTGTATAGTTTCAGATTGTACACTGCAACTAAACTATCCGTTGTTCAGCTTGTAGTATCTAAGAAGAATATGTTACCAATTTCACCTCACTCCAGTGGGACTCCGACCCACATTCAGAGGAGCTCCCTCCTCCTCCGAGGGGCCCATGGGTGGGCCTCATACCCACAATCCATCCCTTTTTCAGAGGGTTCTTCCCTGTTCAGTGTCGCAGATTTGAAATGAGACTGAAGCTGAGCATTCAACAGCACAAGCTTTTATTCAATGGCCAAAGAAAGGAGAAGTGGGAACTATGTTCACAAATCAACTTCTCAGCTCCTGGGGTGACTTGGCAGCTGTTATAAGGTGTCTAGGTAAGGAAGGGGAGGACTATTCATAGTTATTTGGGGAAATGGGCAGGCTTTTCTGGGGAGCAAGGGTGCCACATCTTTTCTTTCCTTATTTAGTTAGATCCTGCCATTGCCATGGCAGCTGTAAACTGTCATGGTGTCGGTGTGTGTGTTATGTAGCATGGTAATGTATTACAATGAGTGTATAATGAGCTGCGGGTTCTGTGTTGGCTCAAGTCAAACTGCCATGTTGCCTTCAACCGGTTTTAACTGGTTTCGACTATATGTCTCAGCCATCACCTCCTTCCTCTCATTGTGGTTTCCTGTAAGCTAAAGAAAAGGTGTCAGGCTTGTTTTGAGCAAGGTTGTGGTTAATGTCTTATGGGGCTAGGGGCTTGGGTAAAAAACATACACAATTATCTGATATGTATATTAAAATGCCCTGTCCTTTTCCAACTACATACCTGTAGTTGGAAAGCTACATACCTGAGGCTGGATTTTCTTTATATGCTTCCACAAAAACAACATATGCAACAGATTGAATGCAGAAGCAAATATGAGAATCCAGCTGTTTTCTTTTTTTGTGTGTGTGAGGAAGATCAGCCCTGAGCTAACATCTGTGCCAATCCTCCTCTTTTTGCTGAGGAAGACTGGCCCTGGGCTAACATCTATGCCCATCTTCCTTCACTTTATATGGGACGCCGCCACAGCATGGCCTGACAAGCAGTGCGTCGGTGCAGGCCCAGGATCTGAACCCCGGCCGCCAGGAGCGGAGCACGTGCACTTAACCACTACGGAATGGGGCCAGCCCCCCCAGCTGTTTTCTGTTAAGCCAGACATTTAAAAGATCCCCCCTCCCCCCCAAAAAAGTAAAACAATGCCACTCCTCACTATTTGTTTTGGAAAATGAATTTAATTTTCATGAAAATGTTACAGAACACAAACACAAGTTCATTTACCTGCCACACAGGAGGGCAATAACTGGAATGCCAGGCTTGTGGCAAGGAAAGGGGTTTACTACTGAAAGGCAGCCAGACGAGAAGATGGGAGCTAGAACTCAGATCCACCTCCTCCAAGGGAAAACAGTAGGGGTTTTTATCTAGGGTTTTAGGTAGGGGAGGGGGAGCAAGTGCTGGGGTTTTAGGTAGGGGAGGGGGAGCATGTGCTGGGGTTTTAGGTGGGGGGGAGCATGTGGCCTTGTTGGTTGGCACCTTCCCATCAGCCTGTGTTGGCCTTGAAGACTGAATTTCTTTTCCCTTGACTGTCTGGACTTTTATGGTTAATTTTCATCTTCAGCCTGCATTTGGTCTTGTGAGGCTGAATCTTGATGTCTGGACCTTGACTTCCTGGAATAGACAGCTCACTCATATACTAAGGAGGGACAGACAGACCTGGTTAGTTTTGAACCAGTTGATTATGCTGAGTATGCACAGCTGAAGTTGGCAAAGCTTATCTCAAAGTTTTTTTTCTCTCCTTCTAACCCAGGGGAGATTTTTTAACCTGAAGAGGTTTCAGTTTCAAAACTTTTAAGTTTCAAAATGTTATTCCTCAGTGTCAAAAATGGTATTTATGTTAACATGTTATTATGAATCTTTGAGTTATTAAGGTGTAAATTAGGACTTTTACCATTTTGGAAAAGCAGAGACCTTAGAACACTTTTATCTCAATTTATATCACTCCTGCCTTTGTGCTATTGCTGTCAATTATTTTAATTCCCTATATTATTTAAAGCCTGCAGTGTCCCCGCCCAAGTGCTGGAGAGCCTGAGCTTCTCTGCGGCAGCATGCCCCATCCCGCCGCCGACAACCCCCCCGCCCCCGGCTGCGGGCCACCGCGCGCGGGAGGAACTCCTGCAGCGCCTTCTGGGAGTTGTAGTTCATTCTGCCTTCGGGTCGCACTGACGCATTTCCTGTGCGTCCCTAACGGCAGCCGTTGGCTCCGCTCAGGCTGGTAGAGCTCTGTTGGGCGGTTGGCGTCCGTCACCCGCCGCGGTGACCCCAGCGGGAGCGGGCTGACCTCGTCTGCACCGAGAGCTGTCGCCGAAGCACCCAGGGCGGGCGCCGCCAAGTCAAGAGCGAGGAGAGCCGATGTGGCTGCAGATCCGGGAGATGGAGGCAGCCGGTCTCCCACGAGTCCCCGCGCTGCCCGTTCAGGGGCTGCGGGAGCCGGACGCGCCGAGTCCGTCCACTTTGAGGGCGGCGGGACGGTACAGACTGGTGTAGCCTCACTCCCTCCTGCCCGACCGGAGCAGTGTCCTGGCCGGGCCGCGTGTGTGTTGGGGGGCGGGGGTCGCGGGGCTGCGTGAGGGCGGGAGTCTCAGCTGCGCGGAGGCGGGCGCGGGTCGTCGGACCCTCCGGCTGTGGGCCGGAGAGTCCCTGCGTGGGGGCGGGCGCGGCGGGGACCGTGTCCCTCACGTTCTCTCTCCTCCGGCAGCCCCTGGCTCCTGCCGCCCTCCGCGGGGCGCACGGGATCGACCGTGGGGACGGCCGCCAGGGTCCGCACCGCCGCCGTCTGGGTGAGTGGGGTTTCCCTTGTTTCTGAAAAGCTGTCCCCGAACGCTAGCTTTCCATGTCTTCCGGAGTCGGAGCTTGCCGTGGGCTCCCTCTCCCCACCCCTCTGCCAAGCCGCTGGGCCGCCTTTAGAGAATGTTAGACCGTCCAGAAATGCTTCCTGTCATCAGACTTTTAATTTACTCCTTCCTTCAGTCACTTTTCTGTCAATCTTGTACCCCGAACTCTTGAGTTCAACGAGTGGTCTTTCAACTTTTTCAGCGTGTATTTACTCATTGTGTTTTATGTCTGAGATCTTGGGGCCTCATTTGGGAAATTATTCACTTATTCAGCTGTTTTGTTTATTGTCTTTTGTTTGCTGAACGCTGGGGCAGATGCTGAGTGCAAAGACAGGTGTTCATGGTCCCTGCCTTGGAAGAGCCGTGGTCTGGTGGGGGTGGTGGACAAGAAGACGTATAGGGACAATGACGAGTTGAGAGGTTCTCTGAGAGCAGGCTGTGGATGTGCATGGGGGACACACGGCAGAGGGTCGGTTGGAAGTAGGGACACCCCAAGAAATGCTTCAGAGATTAATAAGAGATTCTTAAACTGAGGTTTGAAAGGTGAATGAGGTGAACAAGGGACTGAAAGTCAGCCTAGGAAAAGGAAGCAGTGTGCAAACTTGAGAGGCTTGAAATGACCTAGTATGTTGGTCATAGGACCATAGGTCATAGGTCATAGGCCTAGGATTGCTGAAATGTAGAGTTTGGAGTTTTGTAGATGTGGTGATGTGGAGTCTATGTTAAGAAAGGAGGCCAGAGGCATAGGTAGAGACCAGATAGGTCATAGAGAGCTTTGAGGATCACATTAAAAACTTGGATTTTTATGCTCTAGGGGAGAGAGACTTACTAAGTGTTTTCCCAAAGGATTTTTGGTTGGAACAGTCAGTAGCAGGCAAGAGAAGACAAACGTTTAAGTAAACTAGTGGTTTTGAGGAAAGAGATGTTAAAGAGGCAGAAGCAGCTGAATTTGGTAACTAGTTGGGTGCAGGTGGTGAGGGAGCTGGAAGAGCCAGGGGTGACTGCTGGGGTTCTGCTCTGTGGGCCTGGGTTGGGAGCGGTACCATTCCCTGAGTCAGGAAAGACCATCAGAGTTGTTCTGGGGGTGGGTGGAGATTTCAGTTTTATATGGATTGGACCCTCCAGGTGCTGGTGGGCGGGTGGGTAGGCATGTGTCTCAAGAGAAAGGTCTGGACGGGTTACACTGATTAGGTGTTGTTGGTTCGCAAACTGGTCCTGTTACATGGAGGGCAAGGAGAGACTGGAGAAAGAGACCACTCCAGATTGGTAGGTGGCAGGTTTGTTAACCAAGGGAGCTTAAGAGGCTTGTCTTGGGCAGCCAAAAGACAAGTAGATCTCCGCACACACCTGCCAAATCTTAAAAGTTTACATAGAGGTCCTAACTGGGTTCAGTCACGTCTGCCATCCACATGGTCTCAACAACACCTTACTCTTTCAAAGCTATGTCCTTGGAACAGCTCCCACTGTGGGAATGGTAGGCAGAGTGCACATTCCAAGGACAGGGGAGGGTAAGGAGCCTCTGACTGCCCGGGTCGCCTGGCAGTCACATCCTCTCGATGACCTCCTCCGACAGGTATGGCCAAATTAGCTCAAGGAGAGTGTGTATTGTGAGAAGAGGACTGAGGGCAATGCTCAGGGAATGACAAAGGAAGGCAGTAGAGGAGGAGCTGGAGACTGAGATGGAGCCCAATAGAGGTGAGAGAAGAGGAGAAACTTGTGTTTCAGAGTTAAAAGAAAAGAAACCTGAAAAGTGCTTGCCATGTGAGACACCCCAGGGAGGTCAAGTAATATTAGGTCATAAAAGTTTACGTTGGATTCAGTGGTGATGGTAGTGGTGGGTGTTGCTGGTGGTATTTCTAGAGCAGAGTGTGAGTGTGTATGTGTGTTGGGCAGGGGAGGAAGGTGGAGGAGGGGGTAGTGGGAACAGCAGGTGGCTGCAGAAGTGCAAATGAGGCAGTAGGACAGTGATACAGACTTAATCAAGATGCTCTGTTGTGATGGGAAGATAGTGGTCGCTTGAGGAGAATTCAGTAAGGTACCTTGGTACAAAGTCAGTCTAAAAAGCAGTAAGTTTCCTATTGTAAATATTATCTATTTAGAAAATATAATGAAAAATTATCCTATTTACAATGGCAATAAAAAAGGTAAAATAACTACAAACCTAAGAAATGCAGAGAACTTACATAAAAAAAGTTTTACAACTTCGATAATACTGGTGGTTAACATTTATATAGTGTTGACTATGTCCCAGCTATGGGTCTAAGTGCTTTGCAGATACAAACTTGAATCCTCACGGCAGCCTCTTGAGGAAGGTGCTAATGTTAGCTCCGTTTTAAAGATGAGGGAAGTATGAAAAAAATTTGTCATAGATGACACAGCATGTAAGTGTACATCTAAGAACTGCTTTGTATGTTATATCCTTTCAGCCCATCCGTGAGTGGGGTCATCTACATTTAGGAAAAAGCCCAATTTCTATCATTCCCTGGTGACTGGGCCACATCCATCCACTCTGCCCACCGTGCGGCAAGGTACCCAACAGGTGATCTGTGAAGATAACACAGCATGTGAGTAGGAGAAGACAGAATTCAAACCCAGGCAGTCAGGCTCCTGGCTCTGAGTTCTTAACACGACAATATACACTCTCCAAGATAAAGAACATCCTGATACGTGCAAACCGTATACTTGGATTTTTGAAACATTTGTTCATTTTTTCATTCTCCAGATATTTACTGAGCACACTGTGTGCCAGTCCCCCTTCAAGGTCCCAGGCATGTGGTAGTGAGCAAGACTGACAGAATCCATACCCTTGGGGAGTTTGCATTCTAGTGGAGGGAGACAGATGACAAACGATGAAAAAACTGACTCACGAGTAAAAAGAAAATGTCAGAGTTGTGTTATACATGGCATGAAAATTGGTTAACGTGAAAGATTGGGTGCTTGTGCTGGGCCCCGAAAGTAGTTACTGTTTACCCACAAAGGATCGCTTGTCAGCTCCTTGAACCCAGGTGAAAGTGACGAAAGCAGGACCAGTTAGGTACCTTGCCGTGCCCTGGGCATAGTGGGGTGTGTGGCCTGGTCTCTGGGGAATGATAGAAACTGGTTTTTTCCCTAAATGTAGATGACCCCACTCAGGGATGGGCTGAAAGGATCTAATATACAAAGCAGTTTTTAAATGTACAACAGAGGAGCCCCTTTCCCATGAAATATACTCGACCCATATTCTGGGTGTCCCCCCCTAGGGATTAAGGGTGATACCAGCAACTAGAAGGCTATATGGTGAGCGTGTAAAGGGAGGCAAGCGTCGGAAGTGGTGTTTCACGGAGGCCTGTGAGCCCCTCCGTCTCCCTTTCTTTCCTCTGAGGATGCTGAGCACTTATTGAGATGTTTTGTTTTTTCACTTGCTTTTGTTGTTTTACTACTTTCTACCGTTGATACTTCCCCTCTTAAATGTGTTGTTACAAATTCAGTTACAGTGAATCTCCATTCCTAGGGGCTTGGAAAGATTTTCCCTCTCCTCTCATGTAGGGGTTGACTTATTTATGTCAGCAAACCTTATTTCCCTTTGTCTCCAGTCCAGGGGCAGGGCCTCTGCCCCCATGGACCACTGTCAAACACTATCACCATCACCACATGCTAATAGCGTAGTCTGTAGTAGAGTGATCTGAGGTTCAAGTCTGACGTGAGGTGGGGCGTTAGGGAGGGAACGGAATCATGCTAGAAAGGGGCTTTTCTGAGAAAGGTTGTCCAGTGCTCCTGTGCATATGACACTGTATATCTTCAGTGTTCCTCAGACTGACCCTCTTGAGGAATTACAGGTTAAAATGCTAATTCCCTGGTAAAATTTGGCAGTGTTCATTCATTGGTTACTTGTTCAAAACTCACAGCCCTTATTAAACACTTGTTTATATATTCCACGTACTGGGTAGGCACTGAGGATACACAGGCCTCAGAGAGCTCGCATCTTCCAGGAAGTTCAGAGAAGAGGCAGAGGAGGGGCGTGCAGATGGCCGTGGGATTAGAGCTGGGGCGTAGGGAAGCCCAGGACACTGGCAGGCACACTCTCAGAGCATCTGTAGATTAGCCGTGTGAAGGGGAGGGAGAGGACGCAGGCAGAGGGAGCAGCTTGTGGATGCAGGTGCTGCTGGCCATGGGGAGGAGGGGCGTGGCAGGGACGGTCCTGGAGCAGCAGATAAGGCCTGACTGCTCTGGTCCTGTGGAGTCTGGGCGCTGCCCTCAGCTGTAGGAGCTTGGAGAGGAGAGGTGATGTAACGGAGTGGCCAGTTTGAATCTCAGCCCACCCCTCTTTGGCTGACTTTGAGCAGGCTACTCATCCTCTCCAAACAAGCTTAAAATTATATTTTTCTGATGAGTTGAGCCTTTAATGATTATGGAATCACCTTTGTTTCCAGAAATTCTTTTTAGCCTTTAAAGCCTGTTTTATGTTGATATAGCTATGTGAACTTCCTTTTGGTTAATTACTTGTTATATATTTTTCTTTAGGTTTTGACGCTTTTGTATCTTTATAGTTTAGATGTGTCTTTTTTAAACTGCATACTTGTTTTTTTAATTGTCTGTCATTCTTGGTGTTTTAAGTGGAACACTTTGTGATTAATGTAATTATTGATGCATTTGGGTTTAAATCTACCATCTTACTGTATACTTTCTATTTGCTGTACCTGATCTGTTGTTGTTGTTGTTGTTGTTGTTGTTTTGGTGAGGAAGATTAGCCCTGAGCTAACATCTGTTGCCAATCCTGTTTTTGCTGAGGAAGATTGGCCCTGGGCTAACATCTGTGCCCGTCTTCCTCTACTTTTTTTATTATGTGGGACGCCGGTTACAGCAGGGCTTGGTTAGCGGTGCATGGGTCCGTGCCCGGGATTTGAACCTGCAAACCCTGGGCCGCTGAAGTGGAGCACGTGAACTTAACCACTACGCCACCGGGCTGGCCCTTGATCTGTTTTTTTTTTTCTTCTCCTCTCTTAACTTCTTTTTGACTGATAATTTTTTATTCTTTTTCTCTCTCTACAGGAGTTTTGGAGTTATACACACTATTTATTGCTTTGAATTTTTTTTCAATTAAACTTTTTATTTTGACATAATTTTAGATCTTAGAAAAGTTACAGGAATAACATAAAAAATTCTTGTATACTCTTCACCCAGATTCCCCAAATGTTAATAGCTTACTACATTTGCTTTATCATTTTCTGTCTCGCTCTCCATTCCCTGCTTCCTCCTGTTTTTCTCTCTCTGCACACACACACATGTGCACGCATGTGCAAATACACACTTTTTTTCTTGACTGTTTGAAACGAATTTGCAGACGTGATGTTACTTTACCCCTAAATACTGCAGCTAATCTTAAAAACCAGAACAGTCTTTTACATAACCACTGAATCAGGAAATTAACGTTGATACAATACTGTTATTTAATCTACAGGTCTTATTTAGATTTTGCCAATTGCTCCTTTATAGGAATTTAGGAAATATCTTTTACAGGAAAAGAATAACTTGAATCATGCATTGCATTGGGTTGTCCTGGCTGTTACAGTTCCTGAGTCTTATTTAGTCTTTTATGACATGATGTTTTTGGAGAGTACAAGCCATTTTGTGGAATGTTCCTCGGTTGGGGTTGTGTGATGTTCGTTTTGATGAGTTTCAGAAGTGACGATGTCATTTGTCTCATTGCTGCTGATGTAAACTTGATTCACTTGGTGAAGGTGATGTCTGCACTCTCCACTGTAAAGTTACTCCCTCTTCCCTTTGTAAATAAGTATCTGTGGGGAGATACCTTGAGACTAAATAAACAAACACTTTCTTACTCTTCTTATTCCTCAAACTTTCACCCACATTTAGCATCTATGGATGATTCTCGTCTGAATTAGTTTTTATTATGCTGGTTGACAAGTGAATTTTGTCTAATTCCATTATTCCTTCTGCATACATTAGACAGCTGTCTGCTATAAGAAAGAGCTGTGCCTTCTCCCTCATTTTTCACTTGCTTTCTTGTTTCTTCTCAGACTCCACTGAAGTTTATGATAGACCTTCTCAGTTTGTCTTTATGTCATCTACTCTCTTCTGTGTTTTCCATTTTTTTCTCTTCCTGCTACTTTCGAGATAATTTTTTCTATTTTGTCTTTAGGTTTACAAATTCTTTCTAACCTGTTATTAAACATATTTTGGTTAATGTGTCTTTTTTTTCACTTCTATAAATTTTTTTTAGTTCTTTTTCATATATGCTTGCTAAGTCATTTGTGCAATTCCTTGCCAAATCATTAAAGCTTGCGTTTTTCTCCTTGAATGTAATAAGATGTTTGCCTTACAGTCAGTGTCCATTAATTCCAGCGTCTGTTGTCTGGGGTTTTCTTTCTGTTTGTTCTTTCGTTAGTTCTCGTTCATGTTATCTTGTTTTCTGAGAGCTTCCTTATCTTGTGTGCTGGTTACTGTACTTGGAAAATTCTTCAAAAGAGGGGCCGGCCCCATGGCTTAGCGGTTGTTTGCGTGCTCTGCTACTGGTGGCCCAGGTACGGATCCCGGGTGCGCACCGATGCACCGCTTCTCCAGCCATGTTGAGGCCGCGTCCCACATACAGCAACTAGAAGGATGTGCAGCTATGACATACAACTATCTACTGGGGCTTTGGGGGGAAAAAAAGGAGGAGGGTTGGCAATAGATGTTAGCTCAGAGATGGTCTTCCTCAGCAAAAAGAGGAGGATTAGCATGGATGTTAGCTCAGGGCTGATCTTCCTCACACAAAATAAATAAATAAATACATAAAAAAAAAGAAACACAAAATTCACCTGAGTAAATTAAAAACAAAAAAGAAAAGATGTGCATATAGTTTTGAATTTTTTCCATCTGTTTTTGAGAACTGTCAGTCCAGGACAAATTTATTCTCATTTTAGGGGTTGGATACAAGCCCCAGGCTGCAGCACTGCATGAGGCTGGCCGACATTGGCTTCACTCGGATTCTGAATTTGAGGTGTACTGGGGTCCTAGCTTTTTAGAGTAAGAGCTTTATGTTAGATGTAGCATTTTGGGCTGGCATTGGGTTTTGATTTTGTTTTTTGTTTTTTCCATGCTACAAGGTAATTAGAATAAAAGTTCGTATTTTCTAAAATGAGCATTAACTGCAGGGCAAAAGTAGCTTACATGCTTTCTTACTTCTCTGAGGTTCCAGTCTTTCTTAGGTTTTGACTTGATTATTTTGTTACTACATTGTCAACTCTTTGTTACTTTTTAGAACATTTTTCAAATTCTATAACCAGCATCTTTAGTTGTTTTACCAGAAGGCTTGGTTTGAACACCCGAGCCAGCTATTCCTGGACATGCTTCAGTGTTCAAAGGCATGTTCAGACCTCAGCTCTGTCAGTTATAGAGCAAGTTTCTTAATTTGTCCAAATCTTGACTTCCCACTTCCTAGGGAAGTTGTGAGGATTAAAGGAAAGCATTCTTATCAAGCACTTGGTTCATTGCCTTGCACCAGAATATACTCAATGAGTGTTGTGTTCAGTAATTTTAAATTTCTGGTCTAGACTGTATTTGTTCATTATCTCATGAAGTCCTCCCAACTACCTTATCATATATGTGCTACATTCCTAAATTTTTTTATAAAAAAAAAAATTTCAAATACAAAAGTGAAGGGATATAAAATGTAGTTTCATCTATCCATTACCCACTTTCAAAAATTATCAAAATTTTGCCACATGTTTGATCTATTCCCCTCTCCCTGTTTTAACTGAAGTATTTTAAAGCAAATTCAGTCCTCATGTCATTTCAGCCCTACATACCTCCTTATGCGTTAAAGCACATTTTCGTATATAACTACAATGCCAGTATCTCACCTAACAAAATAGTTCCTTGTTATCATGTAGTACCTTGTTATGAGAGGTTCGGGGATTCGATCGGAGACGTAAAAGACACTTTCCACTCCAAACAAATGGACTGAAGGTATATTTTATTATATAGAGGATAGTAAAGGTGACAGTCTGCAAACAGATCCAAATAGGTCAAATATTAAGAGGGAAAAAACATCAGCCCGACTGGAAAGGGAAAACACCCACATCGGCTGAAGAGAAATGACACAAATCAACCGGAAAGAGAAACACCAGGTTGACCGAAAAGAGAACACATCAAATCAATTACTTCATATCAAATCAATTACTTCACATCAAATCAGTTACTCACAACATCCACGCCCCACTGCCGGGAGAGCCCTGTCAATCGACGCGGCTGGGCAAGGATCACACGTCCTGGGCAAGGTGTCCCTTCCACAGGTGGAACTCTCATTGGGTCTCAGTTTCCAGCAGTTTTTATACCATCAGTAATTTTCAGAGTAAGCAATTACAGAGTTTGCAGAGCAAGCATTTAGTGTTTCCATGCACAAAATGGTTATCAGTGGCGTACGTGCACTGAGCCCCCTGGCTAACGTCCCAGCCCAGTAGTTGTGTACGTGCATTGTTCTCTTTGGTTATCGTCCCAGCCCGGCACAGATGGCCAGTCCATCCCGTGCTACGACGCTCCAAGAGCCTTGAAATGTTACAACCTGCAACTCCCTCCGTGAGAGAAGGGCCAGTTCCCACCACGCAGAAAGCAGCTTTGTATTTCTTTTTGTGCTGGTGGCTGTAGGTCAATGGAGCGGCCAAACATGGCTGCACTCATGTCAAGACATACCTATTGCATATTCAAATTTGCATTTCCCTTTTTAACATTGGCAAGTTCAAATCGAAATCAAACAAGGTGCACACTTCTTATTGTTACATACTTTAAGTCTCTTTTAATCCAGAGTACCCCATCTTTCTGGGTTTTTTTCCCCATTGATTTTTTTAAAGATCCTGAGCCATTTGTCCTATAGAATATCCCACATTTTGGATTTATCTCTGTTTCCTTGTGGTAGCATTTAACTTGTTTCCTGTCACCAGTATTTCCAGTAGACTGAAATTTAGCTTTAAAGGCTTTTGCATTCATTTATTTACGTTTCTGGCAAGAATACTTCATAGTGCTTTGTTTTGTCACCTCAGGAGCACGTCTGTCTGGTTGACTCACTCTATGTGATGTCAAGATTGGTTGGGGAGTTCAGTGGTGATGGTGTGGTGGTAGTGGTGTCAAGTTTCCCATCACCTGTCTCTAACGGTTTTGTCTGTTAGTGATCTTCCCCTCAGCCATTTACAAAGCATCTTCCCCAGCATTTACAAAGTGGTGCTTTTCTAGTTCTATCATTCTTTCCGTATTTATAGTTGGAATTTTTCTGTAAAGAATTTACAGAATTCTTCTCTAAAAAAGAACATTTCTTCTCTAAGTAGAACTGTTTGGTTACCCAAAAATACAATTTGTATGGGAATGGCAGGATACATGCTTAGTTCTTTACCTTTAGTTGCCACTTTTCACTGAGGAGTTGATGCCCTAGTTATATCCATTGGTGACAGCAAAGGTTTTTGTGTTCGTTTTTTTTTGCTGAGGAAGATTAGCCCTGAGCTAACATCTGTTGCCAATCTTCCTCGTGTTTTTTGCTTGAAGAAGATTTTCCCTGAGCTAACATCTGTGCCAGTCTTCCTCTACATGTGGGTCACTGCCACGTGTGGCTGATGAGTGGTATAGGTCCGTGCCTGGGATCTGAACCCAGGAACCTGGGCCACCGAAGCAGAACACACCAAGCCAGCCACCATGCCATGGGGCTAGCCCCGGATTTTTTTTTTTCTTTTTGTTAATTTAAGTATGATTAAGAAACTCATAAATCTTAATATAGTCAGCCAGTTTGAATCAATTACAGTTCTTATTCTTTTAGAGGGTTACATTGTCCCAGCTTTGGCTACAGGGACCCTCTTCAGCTTGGCTCTGAGCCCTTTTGAAATGACGTTAGTCTTAGCTGGCCTCCTGGCTTTTGGGCCCCACAAGACATTCTAGGCTCATTTGAATATTTCCCGTCCCTGATGTGTAATCAACCTTTCCTCCTGGGAACCTGATACCTTTGAGTGCTTGGAGACCACAGTTGATACTGGAATGTCATTGCTTCTAGGCTGTTTCAGTAGGTAGACCTAGGAATCTTTGCAAAGGAAAAAAATTATGGTTCATATTGATATTTCCAATTCAAATTACAGAGTTTTCACTTTAAAAAAAAATTACTCTTTTTTTGATGGAAGTAATCCAAGTGTACACCAAAACATGAATGGATAAATAAAATGGTGTGTGTGTGTGTGTGTGTGTGTGTGTGTGTGTGTGTGTGTGTGTGTATGTACACAGTGGAATATGATTCAGCCTTAAAAAGCAAGGAAATTCTGACTCATGCTACGACATGGATGAACCTTGAGGACATTATAAATGTGTTAAGTGAAATAAGCCAGTCACAAAAGGACAAACACTATATGATTCTACTTATGAGGTTCCCAGAGGAGTCAGAATCATAGACAGAAGGTAGATAGGTGGTTGTCAGGGACTGGGAGTAGGAGGAGAATGGGAAATTATTGTTCTGAAGAGTTTCAGTTTTGCAAGATGAGAAGAGTCCCGGAGGTGAATGGTGGCAGTGGTTAGGCAACATGTGAATGTACTTAATTCCACTGAACTGTATACTTAAAAATGGTTAAGATGATAAGTTTTATGTTATGTATATTTTACCACAATTAAGAGTTTTAAAAAAAGACGAACTTTGACTTTTACCTCACACAATATAAAAAAATTAACTCATTATGAAACACAAACTTAAATGTAAGAGCTAAAGCTATAAAATTTCTAGAAGAAAACACATGGGAGAATATTCTTCACCTTGGCTCAGGCAAAAGTTTTAAATATAACTCCCTTTGTAGATTGTGCTGTTGGAGTTATAAATTGGACTACACCAAAATACAAACTTATGCACTTCAAAGTTACCATTTAGAAAATTAAAAGACAAGTCACAGACTGGCAGATAATATTTGCAAATCATATATCTGTTACAGGAATATATCCAGAATATATAAAGAACACTTACAACTCAGTAAGAAGACAAACAACCCAGTTAAAAAAATGGGCAAAGGATTTGAACAGATACTTCACCAAAGAAGATATATAGATGGCAGATAAGCATAAGAAAAGATACTTGACATCATTAGTTATTAGGGAAATACAAGTTTATATCATAATGAGGTACCACTTTATACCCACTAGAATGGCTGTAACCCAAAAGGCAGACAGTAAGTGTGGACAAAGATGTAGAGAAATTGGTACCTTTATAGACTGCTGGTGGGAATATAAAATGGTATAGCCACTTTGAAAAGATTTTGGCAATTTCTTTAAAAAGTTAAATATAAACTTAGCATACGATGCAGCAGTTTTACTTCTAGAAATTTATCCAAGATAAAGGAAAACACGTTCACACAAACACTTGTATGTGAATGTTCATATGAGGATTATTCATAGTAGCCCAAAACTGTAAATAATGTAAATGTCAGTTAACTGGTGAACGTATAAACAAAATAGAATACTATTCAGCAATAAAAGGAACAGACTGTTGGTACATGCTGTAATGAAACTAAACTTCAAAAGCATTACGCTAAGTGAAAGAAGCCAGACACAGTATCTAGTATGATTCTGTTTATATGAAATGTCCAGAAAAGGCAGGTCTATAGAGAAAAAAGCAGAGAATGGTTGAGGGTGAGAGTGGCCCTTGGCTTCAGAGGAGCACAAGGGATCTTTTTGAGTCAATGGAAATGTTGTAAACCTGGATGAGATGATTGTTGGAAAACTATCAATTTACTAAAAATCATTGAAGTTAAAAAAATTAACTCTCTTTTTGAAGAAGCTTTATTGAAGTATAATTTATATACCATAGAATTCACCCTTTTAAAGCATGCCATTTAGTTATTTTAGTATTCAGAGTTGTACAATATCACCACTGTCTAATTCCAGAACATTATCATCACTCCAAAAAGAAACCCTGTCCCCATTTGCAGTCACTCTCCCTTCTCTCCTTCCCCTATCCCCTGGAAGCCATTAACCTACTTTGTGTTTTAATATATTTACCTATTGTGGACATTTCATATAAATAGAGTCATACCATAGGTGGCCTTTTCTATCTGGCTTCTTTCATTTAGCATAATGTTTTCAAGGTTGCTTTGTGTTGCTCTCAGGTTATCAGTAATGATGCTACCGACCAGGAATGTTGGGGGCACTCACCTTGGCCCTACTACTATTGAGCCCCCACAGACATTTCCCTGACTGGAGCCAGTGTTGTGGCTGGCCCGGCCCTTGTGGTTCTTGCTGTGATTGCAAGACGCACCTCTGCAGCAGCCATCAGAGAACTTTAAAAAAACGAGGTTTATTACTCACAGGTCATGGAGAATACATGGCACACCCAGGGCCACACAGGAAGGTCATGGGTAGAGAGAGAGAGAGAGCACACACGTGCATGCACGGACCTGGGGTTCTGTCTTTAGTGGGGTCGAGGGTGGGATGCCTTGGGTTTCTCAGGTTCACTTTTTTTTTTTTGTGAGGAAGATCAGCCCTGTGCTAACATCTGCCAATCCTCCTCTTTTTTTGCTGAGGAACACTGGCCCTGGGCTAACATCCGTGCCAATCTTCTTCCACTTTACATGGGACGCCACCACAGCATGGCTTGCCAAGCGGTGCATCGGTGCGCGGCTGGGATCCAAACTGGTGAACCCCGGGCCACCGCGATGGAACGCGCGCACCCAACCCCTTGTTCCACTGGGCCAGCCCCCCTCAGGTTCACTTTTATTGGTGAATTTAAAATATATGGGCACTATGGAAAACAGTATAGTGATCCCTCCAAAAATTAAGGATAGAACTACCATACGATCCAGCTGTTCCACTGCTGGGTATTTATCCAAAGAACATGAAAACACCATTGCGTAAAGATACACGCACCCCTGTGTTCATTGCAGCGTTATTCACAATAGCTGAGACTTGGAAGCAACATAAGTGCCCATCAAGGGACGAATGGATAAAGAAGATGTGGTATATATACACAATGGAATACTACTCGGCCATAAGAAATGATGAAATCCAGCCATTTGTGACAACATGGATGGACATTGAGGGTATTATGCAAAGTGAAATAAGTCAGAGGGAGAAGGTCAAATACCATATGAGCTCACTCATTAAGTAGTAGATAAAAGCAACAACAAACAAACCATAGAGACAAGAGATTGGATTGGTGGTTACTGGGGGGGGGTGCAAGGAGGGCAAAAGGGATAATTAGGCACGTGTGTGGTGATGGGTTGTAATTAGTATTTGGGTGGTGAACATGAGAACATGATGTAATCCATGCAGAAATAGAAGTATAATGATGTACACCTGAAATTTATACAATGTTATAAACCAATGTTACCGCAGTAAACAAAAAAATTTTTTTTTAAATAAAATAAAATACATGGGCGGTAATTAAGGCAGAGGAAGGGAAAAGCAGGTCACTCAAGGGAGCAGTTATCTGCGTCATCCAGGGCTTTCTACAAGGGGAGCTTCATGGGTGGGCAGCCTGGCTCTTTATCTAGTTGTGTAGCTGGCATGTCTGTCCGGGATGGATGTCTTTGAAATGGATGCCTTGTCAGTCAAAAGCTTAATGTCAGGCACTTTTACTACAAAGTTCATCTGTGTAGTAGCATTTATCAGTACTTGATTCCTTTTTATGGCTGAATAACGTGGCTTTGTATAGATATACCACATTTTGTTTATCCGTTCATCCATTGATAGACATTTAGGTTGTTTCCATTTTTTGGCTATTGTGAATAATGCTGTTATGAACATTTGTGTACAGGTGTTTGTATGTACATATGCTTTTAATTCTCTTTGGCAAATTCCTAGGAATGGAATTGCTGGGTAATAACAGTAGTTCTGTGTTTAACATATTGAGGAACTGCCAGACGGGTTCCAAAGTGGTTGCTCCATTTTACATTCCCAACAGCAATGTACGAGGGTTAAAAAACCTCACTCTTGCATCTTCTTGTCATGTGCTAGGTATCTTGGTTCTTAACATTAATGTAACTGTCATATCCTACAGTGTACATAAAATAACAATTTATTACTACTAACAGGGATACTAAATGAAGTTCAGTATGTCTTTGTAGCTCATTTTATCCAAGGAGTACACAGTCAAATACCGGATGTTAAGGTCACTTAGAAAAATTATTGTCTCTTGTAGTTTTGTTTCCAATTTGATAAACGAATGTATTTGTTAACATTTATTTTCAGCTTTAGGGATTGTCCTCCCTCCTTTTTTTGATCATGTAAAATATTTACATGATTCAAAAATAGAAACTGGATAGCAGTGCATTCAGACAAGCCTTGCTTCCATCTCTTCTGCCCTATTCTTTCCCTCCCCCAGAGGTAACCGTTTTTACAGTTTCTAGTTCATCTTCTCAGTGATTCTTTTGGAAATATAAGCGCACACGCTCATACCTGACCTGACTCAGCGCTAAGCCTTGTCAGGAAGTCTGGTGTTTCCTAGAGTTCAACATGCCTCGTCTTCTCATGTGTTTCTCTCACATTTACATCTTGTGCTTTGTTGTTAAAATAATTTCTGAAAGAAGCTTCCTCTGGACCTTCCATCTTACTGTCTAATAGCCTCTCTCTCCTCCCCCTCTCGTTCTCTGAATCTCCTCTCTCTCTCACCCCTCTCACTGCTTGAATCTTTTTTCTCTCTTTCTGTGCTGATCAGTTGGGTCTCTGTTTCTAGCAGCTTTCCCTCACAGTGAAGATCTCTGCTTCTGGAAGTGGCTGTTGGCCAGGCATTTCTCAGATGCTCATGTTCTGAGGTGGCCACAGCACGTTAGGTCACTTAGTGACTTTGGGAATATATTTTTTATATTCCTGCACCTCTGAGCCTTAGAGGCATTGCTCAGATTCCAGTCGGGGGAGGTGCTCTCCTGTCGAGGGTGCACATTTATTGGTGACTTTGGAGATGTGCAGCGTGTGGCCCCTCAGAATCTTCCCTCACTTGGCGCACTTCCTCTGAGGGGAACTGCCCTCTGTAGTTGGGTCACATCTGTCTGTATCCTGGGGTTCATGAGTAGACCCTGCCACCTAGATTTTGTTTGTTTGTTTTGGATGTCTATGGGCTTGTTCTTTTACTCTTCTGGTAGGTCTCTTTTGGTTTCATTGGGAGTTTTGGGGAGATGAAAAAACTACACTGCTACCCTGATCTCATCTTACTCCCAATGTTTTAACAACAACAAAACATAAGACCCAGTGAGAGAGATTAAGTGAATTGTTCATGGACGTCTAAATAGTGAGAGAAGAAACTCTAACTGAAATGGAGACTGTTTTATTCAAAATCTGTAACTCGTGTACACCCTCCCAAACAGAGTTGTTTATTCCTTAGTATCGGGCATTGTCTTCTTGTTTAAGTGGATGCTGGGGATGGGGGACTGTCGTCAGTGTGCTGGGTTCCCCATTTGTGTCGTCTCGCTTCTGCCCTGCAGCGGCATTGACCACAGTCTGCAGAACACACGGCCTGGCCTCATGTGAATGTGTTTACTAGCAAAAGAGACCAAGGTTGGGGCCCAGAGGAAATATGCCACTAAAGCGAGTTTTTTCTTGAGTCTACAGGTCCCACCTCTCCAGGAGCAAGACAGTTCGTGCAGTAGGATCAGAAAACTCCAAGGTCAGGAATCCATCCTGGGTCAGGGGACCGCTGACCAGAGGCCTCCCCCAGGAGGACCCTGGCAGAGGCACAAGAGTCACAGGACAGAGCAGGTTCTAGAGTGGCTGTTCATTTCCCAGGAGCAGCCGAAAACCACCAAGTCCCGGGTGAGTTGCTTGTTTATTTATTCCCACTTATTTTCTTTGTTACTTTTTTTTTTTGATGGGGAGAGCGATGGGGGATCCTTAGGCCTCACCTCAATCCTGTTATATCAGGCTCTTCATTTTAACAGGAGTCAGTGATTCATGCACATTAAAGTTTAAAACAAACTTGGTGCCAAATCCATATTCAGATTTTGCCTGGAGTGTTTCTTTTACCTCCAATATTTTGTTATGAAAAATGTCAAACACAGGGCAACATTGAAAGTATTTTACAGTGAACATCTGTATACCCATCGCCTAGAACTTGCCATTAACGTTTTACTACACTTTCTTTATCCATCTTTCCATCCCTGTGTGCATTCATTAACCCATCTTATTTTTGATGCGTTTCTTGATAATAATCAGACATCAGCATGCCTCCCTCCAAATACTTCAGTATGCATAGCATTAGCTATTGTTCAGTATTTGTTTACTTTTTTTTTTGGCTTTTCATTTGGTTAATGCTGTCTTTTGATGAACAGATATTTCTAATTTTGACTTATTCTGGTTTGTAAATTTTTATCTTTTATTAAGTGCTTTTTGTGTCCAATTTAAGAACTTTTTTCTTACCCAAAGCTCGTGAAGATGTTTTTCTTTGTTATTATTTTACCTTTCACATTTAGATTTATAATACATCTAGAATTAATTTTTATGTTTGGTGTGAGGAGGAGTCAAGATTTTTCTGTTTTTTAGAGGAAGATTCACCCTGAGCTAACATCTGTGCCAATCTTCCCCTATTTTGTGTGTGGGTTGCTGCCACAGCATGGTTGCCGATGGGTGGTGTAGGTCCGCTCCTGGGAACTGAACGCAGTGGTGCTGAAGTGGAGCACAGTGACCTTAACCACTAGGCCATGGGTCCAGGCCCAGGAGTCAAGATTTATTTTTTTCATAGAGTTATCTGATTTCCCCAGTCCTACTGAAGTGATTGACCTCTACCTATGGCTCTGCAGTGCCACCTTTGTCATATATTGGGGGTCCATATATATGGTTTGGTTCATAATTCTTTATTCTGTTCCGTTGGTCTACTTTTCTATCCTTATTCCAATACCACACTGTATGTATAATAAGTCTTGGGGGCCGGCCTGGTGGCGCAGGCGGTTAAGTGCGCACGCTCCGCTGAGGTGGCCCAGGGGGCGCACAGTTCGGATCCCGGGTGCGCACTGCCAAGCAATGCTGTGGCAGCATCCCATATAAAGTGGAAGAAGATGGGCACAGATGTTAGCCCAGGGCCAGTCTTCCTCAGCAAAAAAAAAGAGGAGGATTGGCAGATGTTAGCACAGGGCTGATCTTCCTCACCAAGAAAAAAAAAAGTCTTGATATCCAGATGCTTCCGGTTTTTGGTGATTATGAATGCTATCAACATTCATGTGTGGGCTCTTGTGTGGAAATGCATTTTCAGATCAGGTGGGTAAATAGCTAGGAGCATTATTGCTGGCTTTTATGGTAAGACTATGTTTAGCTTTGTAAAAAACTGTCTTCCAGGGCTGGCCCCGTGGCTTAGTGGTTAAGTGCACACGCTCCGCTACTGGTGGCCCGGGTTCGGATCCCGGGCATGCACTGACACACCGCTTCTCCAGCCATGTTGAGGCCGCGTCCCACATACAGCAACTAGAAGGATGTGCAGCTGTGACATACAACTATCTACTGGGGCTTTGGGGGGGAAAACGGAGGAGGATTGGCAATAGATGTTAGCTCAGAGCCAGTCTTCCTCAGCAGAAAGAGGGGGATTAGCATGAATGTTAGCTCAGGGCTGATCTTCCTCACACACACACACAAAAAAACTGTCTTCCAAAGTGGCTGTGCAGTTTTGCATTCCCACCAGCAGTGAATGGCAGTCCCTGTTGCTCCTCATCCTGGCCAGATCTTGGTGGTGTTAGGTTTTTAAAAATTTTGCCATCCTCATAGATGTGAGGTGGTATTTCATTGTGGTTTTAAGTTGCATTTCCCTATTGGCTGTTATTATTGAGTATCTTTTCATATGTGATTTATTCTCTGTGTATCTGTGGTGAAGCAGCTGTTCAGATATTTTCCCCGTTTTTTAATTGGGTTGTTCTCTTGTCATTGATTTTTAAGAGTCCTTTACATATTCTAGATTCTAATCCTTCAACAGAAAAATGATTTGTAAATGTTTTCTCCCAGTCTCTGGCTTGTCTTTTCATTTTCATAACACCAACTTTCACAGAGCAAAATATTTTAATTTTGATAAAGTTCATTTTCTCACTTTTAATTTCCTAAAATGGATTGTGCTTTTGGTATCATATCTGAAATCTCATTGCCCAGACCAAAGTACACAATTTTCTCTTATTTTTCTCTAGAACTTTTATAGTTTTAGCTTTCACATTTAAGTCTATGATCCATTTTTAGTTAATTTTTATATAGGGTATAGGGTATGTGTTTAAGTTCATTTATTTATTTTTTATTTTTATTTTTTTTTGTGAGGAAGATCAGCCCTGAGCTAACATCTGATGCCAGTCCTCCTCTTTTTTGCTGAGGAAGGCTGGCCCTGAGCTAACATCCGTACCCATCTTCCTCCATTTTATATGGGATGCCACCACAGCACGGCCTGACAAGCGGTGCATTGGTGTGCACCCGGGATCCGAACCTGCGAACTCTGGGCCGCCAAAGCGGAGCGTGTGCACTTAACCTCTTGCGCCACTGGGCGGCCCCTAAGTTCATTTTTTGTGCGTATGGATATGCAAGTGTTCCAGCACCATTTGTTGAAAAGATTATCCTTTCTCCATTGAATTACCTTTGTGTCTTTGTTAAAAAAAAAAAAAAAAAATCAGTAGACAATGTTTGTGTGAGTCTATATTTCTAGGCTCTCTTTTCTGTTCCATTGATCTTTATGTCTAATCTTTTACCAGTGTCACACTATCTTGGTTTTATAGTAAGTATTAAAATGGGCTAGTGGGAGTGCTCCACCTTTGTTCTTCAGAATTGTTTTGGCTATTCTAGTTTCTTTGCCCTTCCATATTAATTATAGAGAGTTTGTGGATAGCTACAGAAAAGCTTGCTATGATTTTGATTGGAATTACAGTGAATCTATGAATCAAATTGGGGAGAATTTACATCTTAAAAACACTGAGTTTTCCAATTCATGAACACAGTCTATCTTTCCATTTCTTTAGATCTTTGATTTTTTAAACCACTGTTTGAGGTTTAAAACATGCAGATCCTGCACGTATTTTCTTTTATCATCTTAACCATTTTTAAGTGAACAATTCAATGACATTAAATAAATTCATAATGTTGTGCAACCATCACCACCATCCATCTCCACAACTCTTTTCATCTTGTAAAACTGAAACTCTATATACCCACCCGTGAGTCACGTACTAGCCATCTCAGTTATCAGGTCAACTGTTGTGGTATCACAGTGCTTATGTTCAAATAACCCTTATTTTACTTATAATGGCCTCAAAGTACAAGAGTAGTGATGCTGGCAATTCAGATATGCCAAAGAGAAGCCATAAAGTGCTAATTGTTCTATTTTATTATTAGTTGTTGTTAATCTCTTACTGTGTCTAATTTGTAAATTGAGTTTTATCGTAGGTAGGTATGTATGTATAGGAAAAAAACATAGTATATGTAGGGTTAAGTACTGTCCACAATTTCAGGCATCAATTGGGGGTCTTGGAATGTATCCCCCACAGATAAGGGAGGACTACTGTAATGTCTCCTCTTTCATTTCTTTTTTTTTAGTTTTTTGTTTATTGCAGTAACAATGGTTTATAACATTGTATAAATTTCAGGTGTACATCATTATACTTCTATTTCTGCATAGATTACATCATGTTCACCACCCAAATAATAATTACAACCCATCACCACACACATGTGCCGAATTATCCCTTTCACCCTCCTCCCTCCCCTCTTCCCCTCTGGTAACCACCAATCCAATCTCTGTCTCTATGTGTTTGTTTATTTTTGTTATTATCTACTACTTAATGAAGGAAATCATATGGTATTTGACCTTCTCCCTCTGACTTATTTCACTTTGCGTAATACTCTCAATGTCCATCCATGTTGTCGCAAATGGCTGGATTTCATCGTTTCTTATGGCTGAGTAGTATTCCATTGTGTTATATACCACATTTTCTTTATCCATTTGTCCCTTGATGGGCATTTAGGTTGCTTCCAAGTCTTGGCTATTTTGAATAATGCTGCAATGAACACAGGGGTGGATGTATCTTTATACATTGGTGTTTTCAAGTTCTTTGGATAAATACCCAGCAGTGGAATAGCTGGATCATATGGTAGTTCTATCCTTGATTTTTTGAGGAATCTCAACTCTCTGTTGGGTAGGTTGCTCATTTCTGTTTCACTTAGTTCCTTTTCTGGAGTTTTGTCCTGTTCCCTTACTTGAAATGTATTCCTTTGCCTCCTCATTTTCCCTCTTTCCCTGTGCTTGTGTCTACGTATTAGGTAGGTCAGCTACGTCTCCTGCTCTTGGATAGGTGACCTTATACAAGTGATGCCTTAGGAGGCCTGCAGTGTGCTTCCCTCAGTTCTCAATGTTCCAGGGGTGACCCCTATGTGCGCTACATGTGTCCTTCTGTTCTGGCCTGTTTGCTCTCCCTGTAGGTACCAGGGAGGCCAAGTTATGCTCCTGGTCAGCTGTTGTAATGCTCAGCTGTTTGTAGTTATTGTGGGCCCTTCAGTCTCTTTATCAGGTGTGGGGAGCCCCAGCACAGTTGGTTGCAAGTTCTAATACCACATTTGTGTTGCAGTATTTCTTTTAAGTGAGTAGGCCCCCAGCGTGGCAGGTTGTTAGGCTCAGGGCCTTACAATTGCTATAAGCCTCCAGCCTTTAGGTCTCTTGTCAGCTCTCTGAGGATTGCAGCTGGGTGGGGCTGGCCTCAGGCACAGGAGCACCCAATTGTTTCAGGCTTTGGAAGGTGGGGCAAACCCCCTATGTGGGTCTTTGAGAAGCACAAGTCTTCTGCAGCTGACAAGCCCCGCCGCCCACAGGTCCACACACACAGTCAACACAGTCCTGCCCCGAGTGCGCGCCCCGACCTCCTGAAGTGGAGCCAGTCTCTCCAGGGCTGGAGCCCCACACTCTCCACCCACTCCTTGTGCACGCCCTGCCCCACTGAAGTTGGCTCAGTTGTCAGGCTGCAGAGAATCCAGTGACCAATCTATGTAGGCCCACAAGTTGCCTGAGGGCTTGTTGTTGGGTCGGGCCAGTCTCTAGGGTGGGCTGTCTGCCCTGGCTGAGCTGGATTAAATCGGTTCTCTAGCGGGTGGGGCAGACCCTGGGCTACAGGCCCCAGGGAGAACTCCAATGGCATCTGTGTCAGCACACCCACACCAGGCTACAACAATGGCCGCCGCCAATGTCCTAGTCCCTGGAGAGGTCTCATCTGTCACCAAGATGCACTCAGGGCCTATCAGGTGAGTCTCTTTTCACCAAGGCACTATGCATCTTTCTTTCTGGTGATTTTACGATGCTTTCTGAAACGGTTGAGTTTGTGCATGGGCCCTTTAAGAGCCAGTTTTAATTTCTTTGTGAACCAGGTTTTCTGGGGGCACTCTGCAATGCTTTAGTAGCAGGCAAAGTAAGATATTATGCCACTGGTCTCGATTGTGCTGGGTCCACAAAATGCCCACAGCGGGGGCGCTCCCTGGCTCAGGGCCCTGCGCCTCCAGGGAGGGCTGCCTACCTTTGGGCTGCTCCCGGTGGCTGTGAAGCTGGCGGCTTGTGAAGGCAGCATTTTTCCTCTCCAGAAGGGAGTTTCTGTCTCTTCCACCTCAATTAGGATTGCCCTTTGTTGCAGGAGTTCCTCTTATCCAGTTTTCAGCTCTGTCTCAGGGTTAATTTTTCCACGAGTAGTTGTAAATTGGCTGTGTCTGCGGGAGGAGGTGAGTTCAGAGTCTGCCTACGCCGCCATCTTGACTTCTCACTCCTCTTTCGTTTCTGATTTTAGTAATTTGAGTCTTCTCTCTTTTTTTCTTAGGCCATACCTGAAGGTTTGTCGATTTTGTTGATATTTTCAAAGAACCAACCTTTGGTTTTACTGATTTTTCTCTGTTGTTTTTCTAGTTTATATTTTGTTTATCTCTATTTTAATCTTTATTATTTCCTTCTTTCTGCTAGCTATGAGTGTATTTTGTTCTGTTCCTAATTTCTTAAGTTGTAAATTTAGATTGTTAATTTGAGATGTTTCTTGTTTTGTTTTCTTTTTTTTTGTGAGGAAGATCAGCCCTGAGCTAACATCCATACCAGTCCTCCTCTTTTTGCTGAGAAAGACTGTCCCTGGGCTAACATCTGTGCCCATCTTACTCCACTTTATATGGGATGCCACCACAGCATGGCCTGACAAGCGGTGTGTTGGTACACGCCCGGGATCCGAACCCGGGTCTCCAGCAGTGGAGCACGTGCACTTAACTGCTACACCACAGGGCCGGCCCCTGTTTCTTGTTTTTTAATGTAGGTGTTTATAGCTATAAAATTTTCCCTGAATACTGCTTTTGCTGCCTCCCATAAATTTTGGTATATTGTGTTTTGTTTCCATTCGTGTCTAAATATTACTAATTTCCCTTTAGATTTCTTCTTTGATCCATTGTTTGTTTAAGAGAATGTTGTTTAATTTTCACAAATTTGTGAATTTTCCATTTTTTTTCCTTCTGTCATTGATTTCCAAAATTCATCCTGTGTGGTTGGAGAAGATATTTTGTATGATATTTCTCTTTTGAAATCTCTTGAGACTTAATTTGTGGCCTAACATATGGTCTATCCTGGAAAATGTCCAGTGTGCACTTGAGAAGAATGTGTATGCTGTTGTCGTTGGGTAGAATGTTCTGTATATGTCTTTTAGATCTAATTGGTTTGTTTAAGTCCTCTGTTTCCTTAGTTATCTTCTGTTTGGTTGTTTGTCTATTATGGTGGGTGGGATATTGAAGTTTCCAACTGATATTTTAAAACTGTCTATTTCTCCCTTTAATTTTGTCAGTTTTTGCTTCATATATTTTGATGATCTGTTATTAGGTATATAACTTATAATTGTTATATCTTTTTGCTGTATTAAATCTTTAATAATACATAGTGTCCTTCTTGGTCTCTTATAACCTTTTTTGATTTGAAGTCTATTGTGTCTGATATTAGTATAGCCACCCCTGCTCTCTTTTGGTTACTATTTGCCTGAAATATCTTTATCCATCTTTTCTCTTTCAGTCTGTTTGTGTCACTGGGTCTTGTAAGCAGCGTATAGTTAGGTCATGTTTTTTAATCCATTCTGCCAATCTCTGTCTTTTGATTGGACAGTTAAATCCATTTATGCTTAAAGTAATTATTGATAAGGAGGGACTTAGTTCTCTCATTTTGCTATTTGTTTTCTATATATGTTACAGCTTTTTTTGTCTGTCATTTCGTGTATTAAGTCTTCTTTTGTGTTGATTTTTTGTAATGAAATATCTAAATTCTTTTCTCATTTTCTTTTGTGTAGATTTGTTAGCTATTTTCTTTGTGGTTACCATGGGGATTACATTTAACTTTTTAAAATTGTAGGATTCTAATTTGAATTTATATCAGCTTAACTTCAATCACATACAAAGACTCTACTCCTTTACAGCTCTCTCCCCACCACTTTTGGTTGTTGATGTCACAAAATTACATCTTTATACATTTTGTGCCCAAAAACATAAACTAATAATTTCTTTTTTTTTGATGAGGAAGATTAGCCGTGAGCTAACAGCTGTGCCAGTCTTCCTCTCTTTTGTATGTGGGATGCTGCCTCAGCATGGCTGACAAGTGATGTAGGTCTGCACCTGGGATCTGAACCCACAAACCCGGGCCACTGAAGCAGGCTTGCTGAACTTAACTACTGCGCCACAAGGCCAACCCTACTAATAATTATTTTAAATGCATTAGTCTCTTATAATTATGTAGAAAACACAATGTAGCGTTACAAGCCAAAGTTAAAATTATACTATCTTTTATAATTGCCCATGTATTTACCTTTCTTGAGATCTTTATTTCTTCATTTGGCTTTGAGTTATTGTCTAGTGTCTTTTGTTTTACATGCAGAATTCCCTTGTGCATTTCTTGCAAGGCAGGTCTAGTGGTAACAAACTCCTTGTTGTTTCTGTGGGAATGTCTTAATTTCTCCCTCACTTTTGAAGGAAAATTTTGCCAGATATAGGATTCTTGGTTGACAATTTTTTTCTTTTAGTTCTTTGAATAGATGAGTCCCTTGCCTTCTGGCCTCCAAAGCTTCTGATTACAAATCTGCTTATGATCTTATTGAGGATCGCTTATATGTGATACATCGTTTCTGTCTTGATGCTTTCAAGATTCTCTGTCTTTGTCTTTAGAAAATTTCATTATATCTCGGTATGGGTCTTGCTGAGTTCATCTTGTTTGGAGTTCGTTGAGCTTGGATGTTTAGATTCATGTCTTTTATCAAATTTGGTGTGGTCAGTTTTTTTATTATTTTAGCTATTCCAATAGGTATGTAATAGTCTCTCATTGTTTTAATTTGCTATTCCCTAGTGATATATGATGTTGAGAATCTTTTCACAGGCTTATTGACATCTGTATATCTTCATGTTCAGATCTTTTGACCCATTAAATGGCCACGACTTACAGCTATTGCCTTTTTTATTCTACCAAGTTTGTTTTTTTGTGTGTGCGTGCATGAGGAAGACTGGCCATGAGCTAACATCCATGCCCATCTTCCTCTATTTTGTATATGGGACGCCTGCCACAGCATGGCTTGATAAGCAGTGTGTAGGTCTGCACCCAGCATCCAAAACTGCGAACCCCAGGGTGCCGAAGCAGAGCATGCGAACTTAACCACTACACCACCAGGCTGGCCCCTCCACCAAGTTTTAACGTGTCTTCTGTTGCAGTGGTCACTTCTGTGGTCTCCTTTCCTGGACTCAGCCTGAAACTTTCAAGCAGCGTTGCTCGGTTTCTCCTCCGTGCCCATGTTGTGCACTCTGTGTTCTTTCATCTTAGCCTCTTTGGCTCCCTATTGCTTTTGCATGTATTTAACTTTGTTTTCCTCTGCAATGCTGAACGCTTCTTGCAGGCAGGAGAGTATTTCATCCATTTTTGTATCACCTGCACCTAGCTGAATACCTGGTACCTGGTATTTTCATGTGTTGAGTGAAAGACTGATTGATTTAATACACATTGATGGGATATTTTCAGTAAATTTTTGCTTTTCTCACAAAGTCGAATGTGAATAATGGATAGCCTAGGCAGCCTGTTGTTTCCCACAAACTTAGTAAAATAATTTGAGATTGAATGGGAATATGCTATTTCAGGGACCATTGTCATTCATGGATGTGTTTGTGGACTTTACCTGGGAAGAGTGGCAGCTGCTGGACCCAGCTCAGAAGCACCTGTACAGGAGTGTGATGTTGGAGAACTATAGCAACCTGGTGTCCCTGGGTAAGTGCTGCCTTCCTGAAAGGAGTGTGCTTAATCTCCAGGCTTCCTCTTCTTGGTTGCTGAAATCTGGGGGGGCTTTTGTAAAATACTTAGTGATTTTTGACTTATATTTAGAGGTCAAGGTTTCTTAGTCTCCCTTTGGCATCAGAAAATGCTAGTTGAACGGTCTTTACTTTGCCAAAGTGTGAAAGGGCAGCTTTGTCGTGCCACCTCTAAACTGAATCTTTCCCATTCTTTAGAATCCCTGAATCCAGGCAGTTTTGGTCCAGGTTGTCTGTGATTTCCATTCACAGGGTATCAGCACACCAAACCTGCTGTCGTCCTCAGGTTGGAACAAGGTGAAGAGCTGTGGATGATGCAGGCCCAAATCCCAGGTCAGGGCCACCCAGGTGAGGGGCAGGACATTGAGATCTTGTCCTCCTTATGCAGAATTGGTGTGCGTTCTGATGTCATATGCACCTCATATTTGTACTTTTTGTCTCATCGTAACCATTCTCTCTCAGTTAATCTCCTTCTCTCTGGCATTCTCAGTTCCCTCCTTACTTTCCCATGGTAATAGACTCGTCTCATTATGCGTTTCAGCACGCATTTCCTCTTTACCTCACATGGTGTAACTTTCACACCCCTTCTACTTCCTATTTTTAAAAATATTTTTAAGTCCCTTACACTTATATTCAACAACCACAGTCCCAGCTTCTTTCCTTCTCCTTGAAACCCATTAGTAGCTTCTACCCTTCCGTGTTTCTCCATGCTAAGCACTTTAATGTCATCACTGTCCTTTCTACGTGCATTCCTGCATCACCTGATAATACCAGTTGTCCTGCCCGAAACCTTCCCCTTGCCCTTACTCAAGTGACACCCCATTGACCCCACTCACTCTGCGTGACAAAGTGATTATTCTCCTCATGCTTTATCGGCGTCTCTGGCTCTTCTCTCTGAGTCCAAAGGGGTCTTTTTTATATTCTACATTTTCCTTGTATATTATAACTTTTAAAAGACTTCCATTCTGAAGATTTGAGCTCATTTTTTCTCTATTGGTAATTGACAGCCTCATCCCTCTTTTGTTTGCCCTTTGGGTACTGAGTTTAATTGGTCCACACGGCATCTTCACTGCACGCGCCACTCCCTTGTCTCGTTTTCAGAATTGGAATTGTCTCTCCCACTGCTCCATGGCCACATCACACACCTTCTTCTCACCCTTCTGATTGTTCGTTCTGCTGTGTTTCTAGTTCTTTTTCCTGGCACTGGGGAGTCAGCCTAAGTCTCCTTTATATGCAGTTCTCTTCACTAATGTTGCTATAGTCTGTTAGTATTTTGGTCCTTTAAAAAGAAGTCTTTTAAGGCCCCCATCTTCTCAGTTCCCACCCAAAACAAAGCCAATATTATCTCATGTCTCGATTGTTCTACTTGTCAGCCAAATTTATTCATTTTACTCTTTTTGTATTAGTTCATCTTGATATTACTGTCAGATATGTTTCCCTAAGCACCTTTTATTCTGGCACGAGCATGGCAGGATAAATCAACAGTTAGTCTTTGTATCATTAAGATTCTTTCATCTGTAATTTTTGATTAGTCCTAAATCTACCTATTTAAGCAGAAGTGATTTATTGCACACATCAGAAAAAGTCCTGAAGTAGGGCAACTGTAGGGTTCACTAAGTGATTGACTTAGTACATCACCAAAGGCCCATCTCTATCTACCCTACCCTTCTAAGTGTGTCAGCATTTTCCTCAGGTTGCCTTCCCTCATGGTCATCAGATGGCGATACAGTTCCAGCCCACACCTGCAGATATATCATTGGCCAGTGGAATAAGAAAGACTTTCTTCCCACATGACTCTTTTTATCAGGCAGTAAAACCTATTTCAGGAAGCCCCAGCAGACTTGCGGTGTTCAGCCGGCTAGATTTTATCACATACCCGTATCTGAAGAACATTATGGCAAGGGAAATGAAACCATAATTGTTGGCTCAAATAACTCGTGCTTCATCTTCTGGGGCTTGGGGTTGGGGCAGGGGTGAAGATGGGTCTCCATTTCCCTGTCTGAAGCTCATGGCCTTAAGGATGGGGGTGGGAAAAAAATCAGGATTTTTCCAGCTGGGAAAAGGGCAGAAGAACTGTTGGGTAGGTAGCACTGTCCACCTTCACCTGCCTCTTTGGCTAGGCAGCATCCAGTCACAGCCTTCTTCAAAAAGATCCCACCACTCTGTTTTCATTCTTGTACTGCGTTAATGCCAGTCTAAGATCTTTGTTCCCACTCAGACCTGGTGGTAGTTCTTTATGGCCTGGTAACCTATAATTAAAGGTAAGTTATCCACTTACAACCAACCAGACAAATACAGAGTAGTAGAGGGAAGTGCAGGGTAGGTACAACAGGAATCCCCATTTGGGGAAAGCACCACGTAGAAGTCACTGGTTTGCAGCACCCTGAGACCCTGGTTGGGCAGGCTGTACCAGGACCTCCTGCTGTGGCAGTGGCCTAGTGAGCCCTTGTTCTGCTCTCAGTATAATTTCATTTTCCATTGTCTTCTGTGGCTAAACCCTAGATAGTCATTGGGGAGAATGCTTTTCTGTAGCTTCAGAATCTCAGTTCTGTTGGTGCAAATTGAGTTCCCAGGGATTGCCTTCGGACCATAGCCAGTAATCATGTTTCATGTAGTCTTTAATCATCTTTAAGTAAGTTTTAAACTTCAACAGTTTCTGTCTTCTACTCACTGGCTTTGGTATTCTTTACTGATTGCTTGAATTCTTTGAACTTTCCTTTGAGATAACAACCATGATCTTATTTCCCGCTGTTATTGTTGCAAAAAGAATACTCAACAGAAAATGCACTAGATTTCCTGGGAAATCAAATGAAGGAAGTCTGAGAGGTAGGAACCAACTGAAAATGAGGATGGTATGGTAGCAGCAACAGAAGGATTGGAAGGGTGAAGTACAGGAATTTATGGTTAGGACAGATTTAGTGTCCACGAACTCTGAAAGTCTACTGGGACAATACTGACAGCCAAACACATGAGCAAATCTGATTCTAGGCCAAAGATTAATTACTCACTGGCCTGTTTTCTTCTTGATGAACACATTTCTGATTTTAGGACTATGTAATAGCCAGTAACACTCCCTTCCATGCCATTGTGATAGTCAGAAGTGCCCATATCAATTTCTCAGTGCATCCAGGGGGAGGTACTGCCCCAGTTGGGAATTGACATTTGCGAAAATAAAATTTGGAAGTTGTGTACAAAATGAATAAGAGGGATCAGATTTAAATGAAGTAGGGAAACCTAGAATGAGGTATTAAGATCCTCTGATCTGCTGTCTCCAAACTTGACTTGCTGCTGTGTTCTCTTAGTACCCGTTTCTGTTCACTGCCTTGGTCAGCATATTACTTTGGGACATCTACATCAGCTCTACACATTCCCTCTTGAATTCAACCTCTAGATATTTGTCATTGTGCCTGAGGACTTAGTCCTGGGTCTTGTTCTCTTTCTACTTTGTATCTTTGGCTTTAGGGGTTTTATTATGTTTAAACAGTATTCTGTCCACCCTGCCCCCTCTTTGTTTTCCATTCCCCTCAGAGAAAACTACTTTCATCTCTTTTAGCTCTTTGTTATGGCATTTACCTCCCTGTTTCTAAATAAGCAGCTTCTTCTACTGCACCTTGATTCCCCACCCCCCAATGATAATTACCCAGTATAGAAGGGTGAGAGTTTAGTTCTCTTTTACCCTCCTCCCCCCATACTCCCCAAGATATACATACTGTCTCTTCCCATACACCCATCATCTTAATAAATTTCTTTCATACTTTTGGTTAGATCAGTCTTCAGTGTTTACATCTTTATGACTGTAATTTCCATTCCCAGGTAAATTATGCAAGTATACAATGGTTAATTTTTGTTCATAAATCATTTTTTTCTCTTGTTATTTGCCCTCCCAGTTTTCTCTGTTCATGTCATTAATATATTTATCGTTAATTTAACCCCAGACTCTTCTTCACATGTCTAAATATTCTTTTGGTACATTCAGCCAAATGAGTAATTTTTTCAATTTCATCTTCCTTGCCTTTGACTTGCTCCAGTGTAACCTAGTTTTTCTCAAGACCTGGCTATACAATTTTTATCCTGGAATCTCCTTTCAGATTTTATTTATTTTATTTTTTAAAATTAAGAGAATTTTTTCACTTCTTTTCTTTTCTTTCTTTTATTTTTTTTTTGAGGAAGATTGGCCCTAAGCTAACATCTGTTGCCAATCTTCCTCTTTTTTTCCTTTTTTCTCCCCAAAGCCCCAGTACATAGCTGTATATCCTAGTTGTAGGTCCTTCTAGTACTTCTATGTGGGATTTCTAGCATGGCTTGGTGAGTGGTGAGTAGGTCCGTGCCTACGATCCGAACTGGTGAACCCTGGGCTGCCGAAGTGGAACGTGTGAACTTAGCTGCTATGCCACCGGGCCAGCCCCCAGATTTTACTTTTTATACTTATTCTGTGTCATCTTTTTCCTTTGTTCTTTTGGAGCACCTCTTCCATTAGCTTCCTGTGAAAGGGTGCATGGGATACACATTTTGAAACCTTGCCTCTGTTTATACTTTACTGTTTATACTTTACTCCTGAATGCTGTTTTCTGTGCCATTCTAAATTTTGATCCATTATATGAAACTTTGTTTTTTTCATGTCTCTGGAAGCTTTTACTAGGTGCTTCTTGTCCTTAGTGTTCTAAAGCATCATGATGATGTTTCTTGTAAGTTTATTTTTATCTATCTGTCTGGGTATTCACTGGAACTTTATCCCCAAGAGGACTGTAAACTAATTTGCAACGTTTTCTGCTGTTTCTCCTGAGCTTGGCACAGTGTTTGGCACATAGTAGGTATTCAACAATTATTTGTTGAATGAGTTCAATGCCGAGATCCCTTCCAATCTCTTTATATGTTGCTCATTTTTCCTTGTACCTATTTTGCTTTCTTTACCCATTAAACAAAAATTCTAAACTCAAAACCATGTATATTCATTTTCAGTGTCCTATGCCTATCTTCATTTTTTTAGTTTTGCTTTGTTTTCCCTAGTGCCCAGGAGTGTGGGTACATTTACTCTTGAGATTTATTTTATTCAGATCTTATATCTAAAAATAAACAGCCTCATAACATGGCATTTTTAAGGCAATTTTATGCCATACCAGGATCATTTTATTATTTATAACATACGATTATTTTCATTTCTAGACAAAGTCTGGGAAATTGATCATCATATGGAAGAGCATGAAGAAAATGAAGGCAAGCTGGGAAGGATGTCAGAAGGCTATGAATGCACTGCATTTGGAAAACTATGTCTTGTTAGTTCAAATTATGTTTCTTCAAGACAAAAGCTTCATAAATGTGGTACACGTGGAAAGAGTGTGAAATACAATATAGATTTCGATACTAATTATGCTGAAAAGAATCCTAATGAGTTTCATCCACATAGGGAATCATTCCTTCATGCTAAACATGAGCAAACTGTTATTGGAATAAAATACTGTGAAAGTAATGAATCTGGGAAAATTGTCAATAAGAAGTCACAACTCATATGCCAACAAATGTATATGGCAGGAAAACCCTTTGAATGCAGTTACTGTGGGAAGGCCTTCAGCAGCAAGTCATACCTTGTGATGCATCTGCAAACTCATGCAGAAGAGAAACCCTACAAATGTCATGGATGTGGGAAAGACTTCAGCAGCAAATCCTACCTCATTGTACATCAGAGAATTCATACAGGAGAGAAACTACATGAATGCAGTGAATGTGGGAAAACTTTCAGTTTCAATTCACAACTTGTTATACATCAGAGAATTCACACAGGGGAGAATCCCTATGAATGTTGTGAATGTGGAAAAGTCTTCAGTAGGAAAGACCAGCTTGTTTCACACCAGAGAACTCATTCAGGACAGAAACCGTATGGGTGTAATGAATGTGGGAAAGCTTTTGGTTTGAAATCACAGCTCATTATACATCAAAGAATTCATACAGGAGAGAAACCCTATGAATGCAGTGAATGTCAGAAAGCCTTTAATACAAAGTCAAACCTTATGGTACATCAGAGAACCCATACAGGGGAGAAACCATATGGCTGTAGTGAATGTGGTAAATCCTTTACTTTCAAGTCACAGCTCATTGTACATCAGGGGCTTCACACAGGAATAAAGCCTTATGGGTGCATTCAATGTGGGAAAGCCTTCAGTCTGAAGTCACAGCTTATTGTACATCAGAGAAGTCACACAGGAATGAAACCTTATGTATGCAATGAATGTGGCAAAGCCTTCAGGAGCAAGTCATACCTCATGATCCATATGAGGACTCATACAGGAGAGAAACTCCATGAATGCAACGAATGTGGGAAAGCCTTCAGTTTTAATTCACAACTCATTATACATCAGAGGATTCACACAGGAGAGAGCCCATATGAATGCCATGAATGTGGGAAAGCCTTCAGTCGGAAATATCAGCTCATTTCACACCAGAGAACTCATGCAGGGGAGAAACCCTATGGATGCCTTGACTGTGGAAAAACTTTTGGTTTGAAGTCACAGCTTATTATACATCATAGAACTCATACAGGAGAGAAACCCTTTGAATGCAGTGAATGTAGCAAAGCTTTCAATACAAAGTCAAACCTTATGGTACATCAGAGAACCCATACAGGGGAAAAACCTTATGGGTGTAGTGAATGTGGGAAAGCCTTTACCTTCAAGTCACAGCTCATTGTACATCAAGGAGCACACACTGGTGTAAAACCCTATGGATGTAATCAGTGTGGAAAAGCTTTTAGTTTGAAGTCACAGCTCATTGTACATCAGAGAAGCCACACAGGGGTGAAACCCTATGCATGCAGTGAATGTGGGAAAGCTTTCAGGAGTAAGTCGTACCTCATTATACATATGAGAACTCATACAGGAGAGCAGCCACATGAATGCAATGAATGTGGGAAATCCTTCAGTTTCAATTCACAACTCATTGTACATCAGAGAATTCACACAGGAGAAAATCCCTATGACTGCAGTGAATGTGGGAAAGCCTTTAATAGGAAAGATCAGCTCATTTCACATGAGAGAACTCATGCAGGCGAAAAACCTTATGGCTGCAGTGAATGTGGGAAAGCCTTTAGTAGCAAGTCATACCTCATTATACACATGAGAACTCATTCAGGAGAGAAACCATATGAATGCAACAAATGTGGGAAAACCTTCATTTGGAAGTCACTACTCATTGTACATGAGCGAACTCATGCAGGGGAAAACCCTTATAAATGTAGTCAATGTGAGAAGTCCTTCAGTGGAAAATTAAGGCTCATTGTACATCAGAGAATGCACACAAGAGAGAAACCCTATGAATGCAGTGAATGTGAAAAAGCCTTCATTAGGAAATCTCAGCTCATTGTACATCAGAGAACTCATTCAGGGGAGAAACCCTATGGGTGTAATGAATGTGGAAAAAGCTTCTCTCAGAAATCAATTCTCAGTGCACATCAGAGGACTCACACAGGAGAGAAACCCTGTAAATGCACTGAATGTGGAAAAGCCTTTTGTTGGAAGTCTCAGCTCATTATGCACCAGAGAACTCATGCAGATGAGAAACATATTGATGAATTAAATGTAAGAAACTTTCTCTCCGAAGTCCGTTCACAGGAAATACCAGCTAATTCACATAGAAGAGAAGCTCTATAAACGCAATCATCTCTTACACCAGAAACCTCATACTTAAAGGAGCCAGCCTTGCGTGTGTGCAGCGTGTGGAAGAGCACCTACAGGAAGCCATGCTTTACATGTTGAAATAGTGTTAGCGCACACAGGAGCCCTGTGAATTCATGAGCCCTATGAGAGTTGTCAGCAGCATGTCGTACCTTTACTAAGTCTACACAGGTGAGGAACCATACGAATGAAGTGAATGTTAGAGAGTCATTTTCTTAAATATGATAAAAGTCACAAAGGAAATTGCATAAAGCTGATGAATATAGAACATGTTCCTTTGAATTTCATAGTTGATTAAACAGGATTCTAATGACAGAAAATATAAAACCAGTGAATGGCAGAATCATCAGAATTACAAACACTTGACGTATCAGAAGTTCATACCTTGGAGAAAGTATGCTATAAGGGAAATTCTTCATCTAGAAGTGACAAAGTTCGAGAAAAAAAATTAATATATGAATGAAGATCTTCAAATGTGTCAAATGGGGTAAAGCCTCAGTAGGAAGGTTCCCTTTGTTATAATTTTGATCAGTTTGGAAAAATAATGTCCTTTACAAATTGTTTTAAGGGAAATTATGTTCCAGATTTTCCAAACGTTTAGGAAAATATTGGAGAAAATATTCAACTATAAATGATAGGTGTGTTCCTAATAGAATATAAAGGGTTTTTTAGTGTGTAAGTGTAATAGTCATGCGTCGCTTAATGACAGGGATATGTTCTGAGAAATGCGTTAGGCGACGTCGTGTGAACATGAGACAGAGTAATCACACACACCTAGGTGGTACAGCCTACTGTACACCTAGGCTTTATGGTACTAATCTTCTGGGCCCACTGTCATATGTGGTTTATCATTGACCGAAACATTATGTGGTGCATGATGGTAATCAGGATAACAATAAATACATCATGAGACCTTCAGGGATGTTTAGATGATACCTTCCTCTCTGTACTGATGAGTTTTGTATAGTTTGGCATTTTACTTGTGAATGCCACACGTGATAGATAAATTAGATAGATACAATACCGTTTCCCAGGGATTTCTACTCTGCATAGCAACATTCCTCTTAACGAATACAACTTATTACTAGAATAATATGACGTTAAAAACAAATTTCACTACTACAAACCTTTTCTATTATTTTGTACCCTTTGTAAGTAGGCCTGGCAGGTACCTCTTTAGCTATATACATCAATACAGTGCACATTTCATCTGACCTCACTGGTCAGAACATCCTGAGTTCCTTTAAGAGAAATAATCTTTCACCATGTATGCAGTCAAGTAGACTGAGATACTACAGACTTTAATTTCTTTTTTTTTTTGTGAGGAAGATTAGCTCTGAGCTAACATCTGTTGCCAATCCTCCCCTTTTTGCTGAGGAAGACTGGCCCTAGCCTAACATCCGTTCCCATCTTCCTCCCCTTTTTTCATGATACGGGATGCTGCCACAGCATGGCTTGACAAGCGGTGCATCAGTCCATGCCTGGGATCTGAACCAGCTAACCCTGGACTGCTGAAGCAGAGTGCAAACTTAACTGCTACGCCACCAGGCTGGCCTCCAGACTTTAAATTTTCAGCGGACTCTTTAAGTACTGAAAAGCAAAGTGAGCCTTTGTTCTCTGCTAGCATCTTGCTGCAATTATTAATTAGTTCCTTCTATTTCGATTATCCAGAATAGCCTTAGTTATTGTCATTTTTAAATTCTAGTTCACCTGTCTTTTAATTTGAGTTGTATGTTATCCGTTTAATACATTTAGGTGACACTGCTGAACTGTGTATGTGCAGCTGTAGTCAGGGTGGTGAAAAATTATTCTGCCAATTGCTTACTTACAATGTCAATTTTCTTCACAACCTCACCAATTTCCTTGCCTGAATGAGCATTAATCTGAAAGGACTTGAGACTCTGGCAATTAGATTGGGCTATCTTGGAGGTATATGAGGATTTGAAACTGCAAATATTTCTGAAACACCCTCCACTTTGTACTCTTTACTTCAGGAGGGAATCCCGTTTCTTACCCAAAGAAACTTTTTTCCTTGAAGGAGATATTTAATGATTTCTGAGTGCTTAATGCTTATTATGTTCAGCTCATTATACAGGATCCACTCTCAAGATATCTGGGGTGAAGAATGATGATTCACAGAAGGGAAGAGAAGGCTTGCATAAAGAAAGAATTTCAGATATTTGCTAAAATGTATCCCTTAAATCTGGAAAATATGAGTATTTCGCTATTGATGTTCCAAGGAAGATACACACGTAATAAAGAATAAACACATGAGAGAAAGTCTATATTCAGTTTACTACTGCCCAGGGTCAATTAGGTTTTAAAGGTTGCTGTACTGTGTGATGCAAATCCACATGCAGCCTTGCCCAGTAGAAATGCTGACGTCATGTTGATGTAATGTTGAGGATAGAAATCAAATACTGCGGGAAAGGACAATGGTGGATTAGGTCTTAATCTTAAATGAAATGGAAAATTTACCTGATAAATGAAACTTAACAAATGAATAGATCTACAGCCAGTAAACTAAATAGAAAATTTAAAAACAATCTCTGGGTTGAACATCTACCTAGTCCCTCTAGCCCTGCCCCAGCCCTCTAAAAGAAAGAGGTCCAGAGACTTTTCAGTAATAGTTGATAATTTTCAGGAACGTCCAAGAAAAGATAATTCCTATATTTTACAAGACTTCCCAGAAAATATACATTTTGGGGGAAAATGACTTGCAAATCATATTTAGGAACATAGATTAAAAAGTCCTAAATGGAATTACAGCAAAATGCATCTAATGTAGAGTCCTTTTTTTAAAGTCATGACATTATTAAGTGTAGTAGTGGTGAACCCAGTATCCCTTCATTACCAACAGAATCACTGTATTTTAATGGCTATGTGCCCAGCTAAAAAGCTACATTTCTCCATTTTCTTTGTAGCTAAGTGTGATCATGCTACTAAGTTCTGAGTAATGAAATGGAAATAGAAGTTGCTGAGACAGTCTAATGGGAAGGTTCTTCGAAAAGAGAACAAAGAACTAGGAAAGCCCCCTCGTGTCCTTTAATCTTACCTCTTTTTAATATGCAGCACATGTGATGGTTGGAGATTCAGCAGCCATCTTAGAACTTGAGTTCATCCTGAGAGGAAGCCATCTGCTGGGGTGTAGTGGAGACATAAGAGTGACTCGATGGAGCTACTGTATCAGCCATGGACCACCGGCACCTGGGTGTCTCTACATAAGAGAAGTGAACTGTCTTGTTAAAGACACCGTTTCTTTTTTGGGTGGAAGGAGAGTTGGTTCTGTAATATGCAGCTGAATCTGATCCTAATTGAAACACATTAGGATGTTTGGAAGATTTAATATTAGAAAATCTTCTAAAGAAATTAATCAGACTACTAGAGAAAAGAAAAACCCTGTGATTATATCATTATATGTAGATAAGTTATTTGATGGAATTTAATACCATAGATGAATTAAAAATATTAAATCAAGAATAGAAATTAACTTCTTTACGTTTGCAAGAAGTATGTTTCAAAAACTGACGTGTCATACTTAATGGTACAACAGTAGAGATATATATGTTTAAATTGAGAAAACTACAAGAATGCTCATTACTTTTATTGAACAACGTAATGGCAGTTCTAGCCAGTGTATGAAAAAAAATTTTTAAGGAATTGAGGGTGAGTGCAAAAAAAAAAAAAATTCCATTGTATGGAGATGTGATTGTCTATTTAGGAAAATCTAAATAAACTACAGGCAAATATTTAGAATTATGAATAGAGTAGGAAGTGTACTAGATATATCCAGTTTTTAACAATCAGTTGTGTTATTCTGCTTCTGGTTAAACAAACTGCTGGATAAGCTACAAAATCATAGAAAACAGAAGATAAACCCAAATGAACAAAACACTGGAAAGTAAGGAATACTTTATATATAAGAAAAGAAAGTTGCTGCTCTCGTCCTCGGTGAAACTGCAGACAGAGAAGAGGTCCCACAGAGAGGAAGGGGAACCAAGGTGAGCTAAACAGCAGTTGTCTGTGGATAGAGCCCCCAGCACAGGAGTTTCCAGCCTGCTCTCCCATAGGTCATCATGGGACCCTTAGAGACAGTATGACAAGTGTGATGCTGGCAGAGAAAGCTTAAAAAACAAAGATCCTGCTGGTTTGTCCAGGTCCTCTCCTATGTGGGAGGCAGGTACTATCTGAAGGCAGGAAGGTGGACAGGGCAACAGCTGCGATTCTGAGGGCGGAATCGATCCTGCCCTCAGAATATCTGAAGGCAGTTGTAAACTAACTAAACCAAAAGCTGCAACAAAAGGCAGAGCAGCTGGAATACAGGTCAGATTGATTCAGACAGACCCTATCTCCCAATCTAACATCTGAGGTTAGTAAATGTATATTGAGAGTAAAGAAAATTATCAGGAATAAAGAGGAATATTATACAATGATAAAAGCATCATTTCACCAAAAAGACAATCATGAATGTGCATGCACTTAACAACGAAGCTTCAAAATCATACAAAGACTGAGAGCTGGAAGGAGAAATATACTGCACTGTTTTAATTGACACTTCTTATTTCTTGGTAACGCAACTTGGAGAGCAAAATTCAGCAAGGTATGCCATCATCAACAAACTGGATCTAGTAGATATTTCTGGAACATCCAACAGTCAAATACACATTCTTTTCAATTGCACATGAAGCATTCACCAATATAGGTCATGTCCTGGGTCATAAATTTTTAAAAAATAATTGAAATCATAGAAAATGTCTTCAGACTATAATGCACTTTAACAGGAAACCAACAGCAAAAGAACAGGAAATCTCCGAACACTTGGAAATTAAGCAACACAATTCCAAATAATCCATGGTTCAGAAAAATTTCAAGAAAAAAAATGGAAAATATTTTTTAGCTGAACAAAAAATACAATATATCAAAATTTTTGAAATGCAGAAAAAGCAAATTAGAGGGAAATTTGTAGCATTAAATGCTCACTGTAGAAAAGAATAAAGGTCTCACATCAATAATCTAAACTTCTACCTTAAGAAACTAGAAAAATAAGCCCAAAGTAAATAGGAATGAAATAATAAGGATAAGATCAGAAACTAATGAAAGAAATCAAAAAACAGTAGAAGGGAATATTACAAACAATTTGGATTATAATGCATTTCTATTCATGGTACCCCCCCCAAAAGATGAAATACTTAAATATAAATCAAATAAAATATATGCCAAGAACAATAAAACAATCAAGAAGGGAATAATAATGACGTAAGTAACTGGAGGATATGCCATGTTAATTGACTAGAAGGTTCAATATTGTTAAAGTGTTGATGTTCTCCAAATTGATTTATAGATTCAATGTTTTCTGATCAAAATCCCAGAAAGATTTTCTGTAACAATTGACAAGCTAATTCTGAAAATTTGGAATTTCATGGAATAGCAAAGTAAATAGAATACTCACAATTTTGAAAGGGAAAAACAAAGTTGCAAGACATATTCTATTTGATTTTAAGACCCATCATTAAGCTACAGCAGCTAAGACAGTGTTGGATTGGTGAAAAGGTAGACATATAGATAGGTGAAACAGAATAGAGTCCTGAATAAAACTACACACTAGTCAACTGATTTTTGTCAAAGTTGCAAAAATAATTAACTGGAGAGAAGCTATTCTTTTCAAAAATATGGTGCTGGAACACTTGTAGACCTGTATGAAAAAAAAAATGAGCCTTGATCTGTACTTACACCACACACAAAATTTAACTTTCTGAGGAATATACTAGAGGTGGAGCTTCATCCAGCTAAAGGGCTGATGGTGAGCATGTAATATTTAATTTCAGATCTAAGACTAAAATGAGAGTTGAGCAAGAGTGGAAGGATACTATATAAATATATTTTCTGATAAAGTAGGAAGAATGTGAGTAAGCATGAGAGAGGAGAGAGGGTTGGAGGAAGTAAGATAATGTCATTGATTTTAGGAGGAAATCAGATACCACTTAAACTGATAGGCTAATAATAAAAGATTGAGAAAAATGGAATTCAGGGCACTATAAAAAGATATAAATAACTACTAGAACAAAAATAAGAAACTTCCTAAATTACAAAAGAACTTATTTGAAAGAACAAAGAACCACATAGAACAAAAAAGTTAATATAAGTGTAATACATTGCACTGAAATAGCAGAGGGAGGAGGAGGAAAACCTCTTTATGACAGTAAAATTCCAACTGATAGATGTAGAAGAAATGATGAAATAAGAAAATCACCATTGGGCAACCACCACACTAAGGATTCTTTCAGGTAGGAATTATCAATGGATGCTAAAACTTGTCAGCAAAAATGTTAATGAGGACCAAATATTACAGTCTCAAAGTATCTTCCTCCCAGATATTTCTTAGTTACAAAAACATTAACTTCTGAGTGAGAAACTAGAAAATGTTTTTACACTAGTGATAGTAAAATACAATACTAAAAGGGTTTTGAAGGAAAATGTATAGCTTGAAGTTAATAGAGAAAAAAGTTGAAAATCAGTTATCTAGCCTTCTATTTCAGGAAGCTATAAAAGAAAAGCAAATTAAACCCAGAGAAAGTAGAAGGAAGGCAATAATGAAGAGAAGAAATTGATTAAATAGAAAACAAATGTATAAGAGAGAAAATAATACCACTAAAAGTCGGTCCTTTGGTAAGATTAATAAAATTCATTTCTGATTAAGAAAAAGCAAGCAAGGCGCCGGCCCAGTGGTGCAAGCGGTTAAGTGCGCACATTCCGCTGCAGCAGCCCGGGGTTCGCTGGTTCGAATCCCGGGTGCGCACAGACGCAGCACTTGGCGAGCCATGCTGTGGCGGTCGGTGTCCCATATAAAGTGGAGGAAGATGGGCATGGATGTTAGTCCACGGCTAGTCTTCCTCAACAAAAAGAGGAGGATTGGCAGGTGTTAGCTCAGGGCCGATCTTCCTCACAAAAAAAAGAAAAAGCAAGAAAGAGAAAAAACACATTGCCAGTATCCAGAATGAAAATGTGGATATCACAACAGATTTTATATGAAAACAAACTGAATGAATACATAAATTAATATAAAAGATAAATGAAACTAAAAGAAGGTTATGTAATAGGCAAAAACATTTGACAGTTTAGATGATATGGACAAACTCCTTGAAAAATAGTTTAAAACTGACACAAGAAGAAACTGAAAAATGAATTAGTCCTAAATCTATTGAAGAAATTGAATCCAAAATTAAAAACCTTTCCGAAAAGAAAGCTTGAAGCCTAGATGACTTCACTAGTGAATTCTTCCTGAAATTTAAAGAAGAAATAATTCCGATCCTAGAAAAATTTCCAGAGAGGGCCAGCCCCGTGGCTTAGCGGTTAAGTGCATGCGCTCAGCTACTGGTGGCCTGGGTTCGGATCCTGGGCGCGCACCAACACACCACTTCTCCGGCCATGCTGAGGCCACGTCCCACATACAGAAACTAGAAGGATGTGCAGCTATGACATACAACTATCTACTGGGGCTTTGGGGGAAAAATAAATAAAAAAAATTATTAAAAAATAAATTAAAAATTTCCAGAGAATCGAAAAAGAGAAAACTTCTCAATGCTTTTTATGAGATTAGTGTAACTTTGGTGCCAAAATCCGGCAAACACATTGGAAGAAATGAAAATATAGACATTTTTTTTTCATGAACAGAGATGCAAAAATCCTAAACAAAAACATTAGAGGGAATCTAATGATATGTAAAAATTACATCATGATCAAATATGGCTTATTCTATCCATGCAAGAATGGTTTAATGTAAAGAAAATCAACCACTGTAATCCACCACATTTACAGAATAAAGGAGAAAAACCAACTCGAGATGTGGAAAAAAACAGTTGATGAAATTAAACAAGTATTCATAGCAAAATCTCTTAAAACTAGCAATTGAGAGGAACTTCCTTGATCTAATTAAGGGTATCTACAAAAGAAATCTGCAAACACTTCATGATGCAAACACGGCATGATTTCACTTCATGGTGAAATATTTAATGCTTTCTCCTTGTGAACAAAAATAGAAAAAATTACAACTATTACCTCATGTTTCACAATAAATATTGGTAGTCCTAGCCAGTGCAGTTTTTTGAAAGTGTACAGATTGGAAAGAAAGAAATATAACTTGTCATTTCTACACAATGTGTTTGTGTACTTAGAAAATCCAAGAGTCTACAGATAAACTATTAGAATTAATAAGTGAATTTGTCAGAGTTGCTGGATAGAATGTCAATATACAAAAATCAACTGTATTTCTATATATGAGAAAAACAATTAGAAAATGAGACTAAAAGTACCATTGACCATAGGATCAAAACCATTAAATGATTAGACATATGTCTAAAGAGAGGTGTGAAAAGCTTCTAAACAGAAAACTACAAAATATTCCTTGAAATTAAATGAATTGAGATATATTTCATATTTATGAATTGGAAGACTCAATATTGTTCTCAAACACTTCCCAAATTGATTTGTAGATTCAGTGCAATCTCAAGTAAAGTCCTAATAGACACAGTTTTGTGAAAATTAACGAGCTGATTCTAAAATTCATGTGGAAATGCAAAGGGTAAAGAATAGCCCAGACAAAGAGGAAGAAAACTGAAGGATACACACTGAATATCAAGACTTAATACTGTGATTAAAATAGTATGGTTTTCTGTAATGCTAGACAAAAAGACCAATGGAACAGATCAGAGAACCCAGAAAGAGACCCCCCCCATTCACCATCATCTGATTTAAGACAAAAAGTGCACTGCAATGTGGTGATGAAGACCCTCTTCAATACATGGGATGGTCAACTGGATATCCATTTGGAAAAAAGGAAACGTTGACACCCATACCTCATACCACAGGTTAAAAATAGTTCCAGATGAATTGTACACCTAAATGTAAAGGGGAAAAAATAGAGCTTCTAGGTTACATGGAGACAAAACATATGGCATTTGAGACGGCAGAATTATTAAATAGAGTATAGAAGCATCACCCATAAAAGATAAATCTGATTTCATTAAACCAAGATTTTTTCTTAAAGACATATTTAAGAAAATGAAAAGATGAGCGACTGTCTTGGAAAGGTATTTTCATTACACAAATATGAAACGAACTTAGATCCAAAATTTGTAAAGAACTCCTACAAATCAGTAAGAAAAAGTAAGACAAGCCAATATAAAATGGGCAAAGAACTTGAGCAAGCTTTTTCACAGAAAAGGGTAACAAAACAGACAATATGCACATAAAAATATGCTCATCACCATTAGTCACTAGGGAATACAAATAGAAACTGTGAGAATGTATCACTACACACCCTCCAGAATAGATAAAATGGAGACTGACAATATCAAGTATTGGCAAGGAAGCGGAGGAACTGCAACTCTCGTACGTTGCTAGTAGGAGCGTAAATTTAAATAGTTTGTTTGGAACACTGGCAGTTTCTCTTAAAACTAAACGTGCGCCTACACTCTAGCTCAGCATTTTCACCTGTAGGTGTGTACCCAAGATAAATGAATGCATGTGTCTGCTCAGAATATCATGAGAATGTTCATGGCATCTTGTTGATAATATACGAACTGCAAACCATTCAAATCTCCAACAGTTGAATGGATAAGCAAGTTGTGGTATATTCAAACCACAGAATTCTACACCACAATAAAAGGAAATGAGCTATTGATATATGCAACGACAAGGATGAATCTCAAAACGCTGTTAAGCAAAAGAAGCCAGACTCAACAGAGTACATACTGTATAATTTTATTTATATGAAAAATTTAAGAAAAGGCAAAACTAATCTATGGTAACAGAAGCCAAAACAATGATTTTCTTTGGGACATACTGACTGCAAGGGGCACGATAATCCTGTTAGGGTGCTAAGAATATGCCCTCTCTTGATCTGAGTGTTGGTCTTCCATTTATATCGAGTGCAAAAATGGGCAAAGCTAATCTACGGTGACTGAAGTCTGAAGAGTGGTTACCCTTGGGGTACTGACTAGAAAGGATGATGAGAGAGCCTTCAAGTGTGCTGGAAATGGTGATGACACAAGTACATACACATATAAAAAATCACAGGTAGACCCTTAAGATTTGTATAACTGAAGATATGTAAGTTACACCTCAATAGAAAAAATACAGAATCAATATCATTCAAAACTTCTACAATGCACTTTCATTTTCTTGGACTTACATTTTTATTCAACTTTTCACATGTAATATTAAGCTAATTTAAAATGCTTTTGGTTAAATATCTTTTTTTAACAATAAAATTACACAAATAGATTGAGTCCTTCCTGCCCTCAACAACTCTTTTTTGAGAGGATGGATTCCTCAAATGCAGGGACACTTACTCATCTCTAATGTCAGTGCCCAGCATGGGCCCAGAGCATAAGAAGTAGCAGGAAAGTTTGCTGAGTAAAGACAGAATGTAGGTTACTCTGAGACTTCCCTCCTTCCCTCCCACCGTCCTGCTCAGTGTGCTGCTGGGTAACATGGAAATGTAGCAGACACCAAAGCCCTCTGCCTCCAGGGGGCATACTCATGGCAGAAAGCCCATGTCCCACAGGCAAGTGGGTCATGTCGGAAAAAAAATACACACTTTGGAGCCAGATGGGTGTGGGTTAACCTTGAGCCCACCCTCTACCAGTTCTGACTCTAGACCAGTGACTTCACCTCCCTGGTGGGCGTCTTGTCATCTGGAAATGATGGCAAAATACCCAGCACAGAGTCACCGTGTGTGCCGTCTGGCACAGATGCTCAGTCAACAGTCCCTGGGCTCCGAGTCAGGGCCCCCCTGCACCCGGCCCATGACCACAGGGAAGAATGTTTGTCACAGGTGAAGGGGCCTTGTTGCATGGCACCACTGCCCAGCCACCTCTGAGCCTGAGGGAAAAAGAAAAATCAGTTATACTCGTCTTTTTAAAATAATTTTGAATTTTGTTCATCATGGATTCTCTGGTATAAATTTTGATTTTTAAAAATATTACATTAAAATATTACTTATCTTGATTACTGAGTTTTTTGATGCCTCACCCTAGTCCCAGCCTTATTTGGAAGATGAAGTACTGAGAGACATGGCGTGGGCTTTGTAGATCCAGACTCTAGGGAGTGCTGGGCCCACCCACCTGCTGGGTCACTGCCCCACGTGATGAAGCTGGAACCCAGGGTGACAATGGAGGCACACCATGGGGGCCCTGGACCAGGACCCTGAGTGTGGCAGTGCAGGGCTCCGACCACCAAAAGGTCTTCAGGTGGATGTGCAACTTGTCAGACTCATCGTAGTTTGTAAAAGAACAGGGTCTAACCCTCTAGCAAGGCTGTTGGTCTGAATAGCTTCTGTCACAGCAAAAAAAAAGGAGCCATTCCTAATGCCGTCCGGATCAGTATGCTGGGGGAGAGCCTTAAATCAAGGGTCCTGTTTTCCTGTTCCCCGCCCCCGAACCACATCTACTTCCAAGAAAGGAAGGACGGCCGGATCACTCTCTCAAGCTCTTGTTTATCTTCCCTCCGTCCTTCACAGAATCCCACCCAGGACGTCAGAGACCCTCTCTCTTTTTTTGTCAGGCATCTGTTTCCCATGGTGTTCCCCAGAAGACTGGCTCCCTGCAGTTCTGTGAACCCAGCCAAGGGGCCCAGAGGACCTGTCTCCAACAGCTACGAGCCCCTCAATATGCAGACAGGCATTCTACAAATCTGACAAATCTCCCTGGAGGTACTTACCCTGGGGCCCTTGAGAAGGCTTCAGGGGTAGTGCAGTTGAGACAGGAACTCCCTCAGGGGAACCCCTGGTGAGGAAGGTAATTCCCTGGAGGAAGAAAGGGGTTCCGGGTAAAGCAGAGGTTCTTAGGAGGCCCATCTTGATGGGCTCCCAGCCTTCTACGGATCCGGGGCTTAAAAAAATGTGTTGCAGCTAATTATAATGGGGGAAAGTACAAGAATTGGCAGCAAATTTCTGAAAAGGAAAAGTAATAAGTGGGAACTTATCTTGCCAGGTTTTTAATGTGTTAAAAATAAACAGTGTAGGGGCCGGCCCGGGGCTTAGTGGTTAAGTGCGCGTGCTCCGCTACTGGCGGCCCGCGTTCGGATCCCGGGCGCGTACTGTCGCCCTGCTTCTCCGGCCATGCTGAGGCCGTGTCCTGCATACAGCAACTAGAAGGATGTGCAGCTATGACATACAACTATCTACTGGGGCTTTGGGGGAAAAATAAACAAACAACAACAAAAAAATAAATAAACAGTGTACATAAGAAACAAAATGATGAAGAAGAAGATAGCACTTTTTGAGTATTAACTCATTTAATTATCTCAGTCCCACAAAGAAAGACGTCCTATTATTATCCCCATTTTACCAAAGAGGAGAGAAGGTACAGAGAGGATCAGTGACTTGCTCAAGGTCATACAGCTATTAAATATTTCAACTGGGAGTCCACCCCAGGTAGCCTGGGTCCAGGAGAGAACAGAAAACAGAAACAGCAGGTAAGTATGCTTTAGAATGTGTCATGTGCTAATGATTGCATTTCACATTAGAGAGCCTGGAAGAAGAGAGGCAGCCTGTGTTTACGATGGGCATTGGGTAATTACATTTTGGCACTACCCTTTGTTGGAAGATTCGGCCTCTAATAAAAGTGAAGCTTATGAAGAGTTATTCCTGATTTAGAATACTTATAAATAGGCTTGTGCTGAAGTTAAGACTGTAGGCTTTTGAGTCTGACAGTTAAAGGAGGCCACTTATTGGTGGAGGGCCTCTGCAAAGTGCTTTAAAATTCACTGGATCTATTCCTTATTAGTAACATCGGAACAACCCTGGCTTAGAGGGGGATTGGGAGGCTTGATAAGACTATGTTTGTAAATAATAACATCTTACCTGGGACATATCGAATGTTTATCAAATGGAAACCAAAAAAAGTAACTTTATAACAATGAATTAGGATCATAAAATTTGTTGAATTACATTTAAATTTAATTTAATAATGTAGATACTTCGACATTTTAGGTTCCATTGACTTTTAAAATTGATTGGTGCTTAATAGGTGGATAGAAATCAGGAATATTTTCACTGAGCATCGAGTGTGTCCTAGAGAAAGGGCCTCTGACGGCCTTCCCGGGAAGGTCACTGTGAATGGGAGGTTAGGTGTTCACCCGCCTCAGGGTTGCTTCAGCCTCAGGATACCTGGTCATCAGGATTGCTTTCCCAACCCTGCTGTCCATAGTTTCTCTTTCCACTCCTTGAAAAGAACCTTAAAAATAGAAAAAGACAAAATTATATATATATATATATTTTTTGGTGAGGAAGATCAGCCCTGAGCTAACATCCGATGCCGATCCTCCTCTTTTTGCTGAGGAAGATTGGCCCTGGGCTAACATCCGTGCCCATCTTCCTCTACTTTATATGGGATGCCCCCAGAACATGGCTTGACAAGCAGTGTGTTGGTGGGCACCCAGGATCCAAACCTGCGAACCCCAGGCCGGCCACTGAGGAGGTGGGCGCTCACATTTAACTGCTGTGCCACCAGGCCGGCCCCCAAATTATCTTTTTTTAAAATTAGAAAACATAAATAAGCAAAAGGAAGAAAATTAAAATGCCTAATAATAATAAAACAAAGTAATAATTCCATCACCCAGAGGCAACCAGGGTTTACCAGCGAGGCCTCTGTCATTATATGTCTGCACTTTCCAGGGGGGGCTCCTATCACTCAAACTGTCTTGTAACAGCCGTTTTATTGTACAATGTATCAAGATCGCCGCTTGGGTCAGGAAACGTTCTTCCTCAGCATAATTACTCACAACCTTCCAAGAGCCCATCCTCTTTCTCAAGTGTGATTTATTTGGCAAATCTTGCACCAGACGCTTTGACAGTTTCGAGATTTTCACTTGACAAAGGCTTAAATGTTTACCTTTTTGCTGAAGTCTTTTGCATAAGCTTATGCATGAGCTTTGATTGCAGAGAATTTTTTTCTTTTCATTAAAACCTTGACCACCCTTTTTTTTTAAAGATTTTATTTTATTTATTTATTTTCCCCCCAAAGCCCTAGTAGATAGCTGTATGTCATAGTTGCACATCCTTCTAGTTGCTGTATGTGGGACGTGGCCTCAGCATGGCCGGAGAAGCGGTGTGTTGGTGCACGCCGGGATCCGAACCCGGGCCGCCAGCAGCGGAGCGCGCGCACCTAACCGCTAAGCCACGGGGCCGGCCCCAGGACCTTGACCAGCCTTTAAAAACTCAACCTGAAAGCCTCCTGGTCTCTCATTTCTAGAGCACCTTCCAGCTTCCTGCGTAAAACAACTCACAAGACTGAACCGCACGAGGGGAGAGGCTGGACTGTCCAAGCCTGGACGCTGGCGGTTTAGAGATGTCCCATCCGTCTTCTGGCCCCGCCCGAGCGCCTCCTGCTCGCGAAGGTGTCTCAGTCGCGCGCCGGACCACGGGCCGGGGATCACGCGGAGGCCGGCCCCAGGGTGGGGGGTCGGGGCTCTCAGGGCCCCCGCTTAGCGGAGCCCCCTCCCGGGCGCCGTGGACCCTGCGGTAACCCCGAGCCTCGCGCGTTCCGCAGGGGCCTCTGCCCCGACTAGGCTTCCTCGGGTCTGGCTTTGAAAGCGCCCTCCTCCCGCGGGGCCGGGGTGGGGTGCGGGTCTCAGAGCACGGGGTGGGGCGTCCGCCCCACGGCTGTGACCCCAGCCGGGCTTCGGCTCCGCTGTGCACCAGGGCGAGCGGTGTGGGGTTAGTCAGAGGTCACAGCTTCCTCCTGCTCCCGCCACAGGAGAGTGGGGTCGTGACGCCCTCTCCACCGCCAGCCCGACTGTCTCCGCAGCCCACGACCCCCAGGACCCCGGGGAAGCCAAGCTCCACGGCCCCTCGGACCCCCCAGAGCCTCTCGGCTGCCCCAGAACCCGCCCAAACCCCCCAGACCCCGGGCCTCCGGGGCGGGGGGCGCAGGCCCGGGTCGGCGGGCGGGGCCCTCGCCGGGATTGGCCGCGGCCTCGATACTTTGTAGCGCCCACCTTCCGCACCGCCCGCCGCGGCGGCGCCGCCTCCCGGGCTGCGGGCCGAGCACGTGCGCGCCGCGCGCGGACGCGGGGAGCGGGGAGCGGGGATCGGGGGGCGGGCGAGGGCGCGTCGGGGGGGCCGGGCGGGGGCCTGGCGGGCTCGCGGCGCCGAGAACGGAGCGGCCCGGCAGCAATCTCGGCCTCCGCGGGGAGCAGCGCCCTAAAAGGTACGCGGGCGCCAGGCCACGGCCAGGCGGGGGTGCCCAGGTCAGGACGCCCTGCAGAGCCACCTGCTCCCCCCCCCGTCCCCCCATCCCCGCCCGGGGTCAGGATCCCTCAGTGTCTGGGGTACCCCCAGGAACCCGCTTCCTGAACTCCGGAGTCCGGTCCGCATGAACCCAGCCCCTAGCCTCCTTCCCGCCCTTCCTAGAGCTGGTGTGGGGCGGGCGCTGGAAGAAACCAGGGTCTTGAGGGGAGCCATCCCTTCCCGCCCCGTCGAAGCTCTGGAGCCTTGCGCCCTCGAGCGACGCGGACTGCGCGGCCTCATGCCCGGCGCGACTGGGAGAAACGCGGGGCCCCGAGTCATGACTCGGTGAAACGGCGCTAAAGCCGGGAAGTGGCGGTGTAGACGGGAGCGCGTCCCCTGGACCCAAGAGGCGGTGCGGGGCGGAAAGAACTAGAAGCCGAGGCCAGCTCAGCCTAGGAGCGCGCACACAGGCCGGTCCCCTGCTCCCGGGTTCTCACCTGCTTTGTGGAAAGCAGTTTGGCAGCTTGTACTAAAAGCGGAGATGCCCTATAGCGCTGCCCTTTAACCTCGCTTCCAGGGGTCTGTTCCACAGAAGGAAGAGTAATTGCGACCCAAAGGTGTTATGTTTGAAAAAGCAATCACTAGGGTGCTGCCTGAGCGTCCACCGGTGGGGAAGTGTTTAAACGAGTCACGGCTCCCCCTTTCATGGGATACTTTGCAAGACCATGCATGTGGACTAGGAAATAGGTCTGTGGTATTAGCCAGATTAAGTACTGGCATAAACAATCTCTCTCTGCTGTTAAAAATTTGTTTTATGTATACACAGATTGGTATAAAAAAGAAAAATTCACAAAGCTTTCGAGTGCAAGTTGCCATAGCTTACCTGTGTGTGGCGGGCAGAGTAGATGGGCGGTAGCAGAGTGGGCTTTTGGGGTGTAACGGATCAGTGCTCCCCACTCTGGGACCCCTGCAAGTTTCTGCCTCCTCAGCCTTTGTCTTCATGTAGCGAAGGGGAAACAGTGCCTATTGTGAGGGCGGAGGTGCCACAGCGCAGCACAACCAGGCACAGGGAGGCCCAACAATCCTCCATTCCTTTGCGTAGTTTTCTTTTTTTCATTTTTGGGATTAGGACAACCTTTAAATCTTTGTGTTTTTCAAATATAAGTTTGGGTGTTTTTTTTTTAAGATCAAAATAGTTAAAACCAGATGGTGCTAGTCCTGCTCCCTCAGGCCCCATGGCCCTGATTTGCAGGAAGGCAAATGGGGTCTGCCCAGGCCCTGGCCCAGGGAACCTCCTAACTGCTCTGAGAGGCCTTGGCATCCATCTGGCAGATGCTGGGGAAATCTGAGGACCCCAACACACCTGGTCCCTGCCCCCACTGAGCCCAGAGGAGAGAAACAGAACACAGTTACCACGTGTGTAAGAACATGGAGGGTATTGGAGGCCCAGGATGGGGCCCGTGGACAGGGCATCAGGGGAATCGACGAAAGGTCCAGAGGAGTAAGACTGTCCACCTGACTCAGTGTTGGTGCACAGCCAGGGACTAAACGGAACTTCTAGTGGGCATCTGATGCCCATGCCTCTTCTAGGGTGAGCTCTTGTTATCACCACGTTCCAAGTGTCTGTGGCAGGAGGGGCCTCGCAGAGCTGGTCTGAAGGTTGATGCAGTCAGCCTGTGGTCAGTGCTGGCCGTCGTCATGACTGCCGTCTTGTTTGCAGAGGGCCCAACTCGACGCGGGATGCAGAGCTTCCTGAAGCTGCTGAGGGGGAGTGAGGGTGCCGGCCCGCCCTTGGCGGAGCTGGTGACCCTCGCAGGCAGGCTGTGCCGCGACCTCCAGGACGACCCCATCCAGGTGCAGCCCTTGGTCACGGCTGTGCTGGACAGCCAGCTCCGCCTGCACCTTCTGGACAATGCGGACGTGGCCCTGGTGTGCGCCCGCGTGCTGACCCAGCAGGAGCAGCACCAGGACGCCTGCCGGCTGCTGGAGGTAGGAGTGGTCTGTGGGGGGTGCAGAGGCATGCAGCGGCCACCACCGTCCCAGCATGGTCTTTATTTATTCACTTAATGTGCCTGTGGTACATTTTGCTACCCAAATACTGGTATGTTTGATAGCAGGATGTTGCCTGCCCCAGATTATACTGGGGTGGTGCATATTATGTAGTATATACCTGTGTTACTTCCTAAAATCTGAGAAATTCTGAATTCCAAAATATATCTGGCTCAAAGGTGTTCAAATAAGGGATTTGGGAGTCAGTTTTTCTCTCTTTTACCACATATTACAGTCCGTGCATAATTCCTGCTGAGTTTACCTTCAAGATGCTCAATTCTTTCCAGTTCTATTTCCACCGCCCCTCCCCACCAGCCATGTGATGTCCTCTTCGCTGCTCTCCCTATGTCCTCTCCTGCCTCCTTGATCTGTTCCTCACGTAGCAGCCAGAGGGAGTTTTAAAACTGCAGATGGGACCATGCTGTGCACCTGCCTGCGATCTGAGCCCGCCTTCTCCACAGTTTCATCTCCAGACTCTCCCTGGGCTTCCTCCACAATAACTGTGCTGGCTTCCTTGCTGTTCCTACAACTCCTGAGATATTTCTTTGTCTCAGGACCTTTGCACGTGCCATTCCCTCTGCCAGAGGCTAGAGCCCGACTCTTTCTGTGGCTGGTGCCTTCCTACCTGGTTTCTGCTTTTTTTTTTTGTGACGAAGACCAGCCCTGAGCTAACATCCGATGCCAATCTTTCTCTTTTTTGCTGAGAAAGATTGGCTCCGGGCTAACATCTGTGCCCATCTTCCTCTATTTTCTATGGGACGCCGCCTCAGCATGGCTTGACAAGCGGTGCATCAGTGCACGCCCAGGATCTGAAACTGTGAAACCCCGGCTGCCAAAGAGAAGTGTGAACACTTAACTGCTGCGCCACTGGGCCGGCCCCTCTGGTTTCTGCTTTAAATGTCACTCCACCTAGGCACTGCCCCCTTATTGTAGTACAGCCCCTCGTTCCCCACTCTGTGGCTCCTTCCTCAGTTCGTGATTAGAAGCCTATTTATTTGTCAGCCTGTGTTGCGTGTGCCTCCTGCACTGCACCGAAGGCCCTGTGAGGGAGGAGCTGCTGCGGTTTTCCTCCTTATAGGATCCTTGACACCCAGCGTGACACCTGCAACATAAGAGGGGCTCGGTTTTTCAAATCCATCAAAATAAATGGATGAAGTAAACAAGCTAGGGGACACACAATTGGACTTGTAATGCGTGCCGTGAAGGCAGTCAGTGATGCAGAACTCCCGGGAGAGGGTACAGACTCAGGCAGGGTGGTCTAGAAACGTCTCTGAGGAGGTGACATGTAGCTGAGACCTGAGTGATGTGATGGGGCCACCACACCAAGAAAGGGCACTTCCTGCTCAGGGCCTCCCCACAGGCAGGGAGGTTGTGCGTGGGTTCCCTGACGGTGTGCCCCAGGCTGATGGCTGCACCCTGGCTGGAGGCTGCACGCCACAGCCTGGAACATGAGCTTTTTCTGACCCATGGAGAGGAAGCTAAGTGATTCTCAGCACCTCCCTCCCCAAGAGGGTTCTGGGAACACGAGTTAAAGGCGAGAACCACACACACTGACCGCAGGGGCCCTGTCCGGGGGAGGCCAATGCCGGGCGTCCTTGGCCGTCTCCAAAGTCTGGTTACATGAACAAGTCACACTGGATTGGTGAGCTGTCACTGGCATAGACCTGGACCCCTCCATCCCACGTGGCTCAGAACGCGCTCGCTGAGCACCCAAGGGGTCAGCCCTGCTGGGTGGGTGAAAAAGGTCATTCACGTAAGACATGGGTCAAGCCTCAGACCCTCAAACCTGACCATGTGGTTCTAATCGCAGCTCTGACTCGCGTGTGCCCTGTGGCTGCAGGCCAGTCGTTTGCCTTCTCCTTGCCTTGTGCTCCTCACCTGTGAGGAGTGACAGAGCCGTGCTCACCTCGTGTGCTTCGTGGGAGGCTGAAGGGCTGACGTGAGCCGGTGGCCGTGGAGCCAGCTGCACGTCAATGAGCAGCTCTTCCCAGGGGTCAGGTTGGGTCGGATGGCGGTGCTCCAGGGTGGGCGAGGGCAGCCAGGTCTCAGCAGGCTTTTCTTGGCAGGGCTGCCGGGTGCCAGGTGGCAGCCAGGAGCTGGTGCAGCTCTGGAACGACATCCACTACCGTCTGGTCATGAAGCGCCTGGGTGTGGCCACGCTGACCCCGGTGCAGAGGTTCCGCTGCAGGAAGAGGTATGCCCCGGCCTTCATTTGTGCTTATTCCCTGCGGCTCCCAAGGGCTGTGCGGTCCAGAACCACAGAAGGGCTGAGGTGAGACAGAGGAAGGGAGGCAAGGGCAGGAAGAGGCAGATGAAGCAGTAACAGTCCAAAGGTAACAGGCTCAACGTCACCCGCTGTAGAGCCGCGCTCTCCACCTGCTGGGCCGGCCACGGGGGCGCATTCGTACCTGTCATGTGGGGCGAGGAGAGCGAGCCATTCCAGGACCAAGACAGAGAGCTCTAGCTGCAGCAGGAGCCACTGCCCACCAGGGAGGGCCCCGCAGGGAGGGAGCCAGCAGGTGGGCACCTGACCCCACTCTCCTCTTGTCTCCTCCTGTGGGAGACAGCCAGCACATGTGCCTCAGGGCATCTCGTCCCCACAGTCAGGACCCTTTAAAGAGAGAAAGGGGAGAGTGCTGCAGGCATTAGACAAGGTACACGCATGGCACGTAATGGATGCTGAACAGATGTTAATACCAGTTACCACCATGACCATTATCAGCACTAAGCGTTGTGACTACTAATTATTATTACTATCATCACCTGTCACGGATGAGGAGACTGAGGCATAGAAAGGTTAGTAACTTGCCTAAGGTTACACACAAGCAAGATGAAAAACCAGTATTCCAGCCCAGACACTGAGATGGTAGAGCATTTGTTTTTTTTTTTTTTTTTTGTGAGGAAGATCAGCCCTGAGCTAACATCCGTGCTAATCCCCCTCTTTTTTGCTGAGGAAGACCGGCTCTGAGCTAACATCTATTGCCAATCCTCCTCCTTTTTGTCCCCCAAAGCCCCAGTAGATAGTTGTATGTCGTAGTTGCACATCCTTCTAGTTGCTGTATGTGGGACGCGGCCTCAGCATGGCCGGAGAAGCGGTGCGTCGGTATGCGCCCAGGATCCGAACCCCAGGCCGCCAGCAGCGGAGCGCGCGCACTTAACCGCTAAGCCACGGGGCCGGCCCAGAGCCTTTGTTCTTGATCTTGGGTGTTCCCCACTGGCCAGGAGGGGCTTCAGATCTTGCTTTGAGCCCCTAGCAGCCCAAGTAATGGGGATTCCTGAGCCATGGGGCCTGGTTGATGGCCTGGTTACTAGAAGAAGAGATGGATTTCTTTTGGACCAGAGAGAATTTTCTTCATGGTGCCCGCCACAGAGAGTGAGATATATCCTTGAAGCCTGGCAGTTAATCAGCCTTGGGGTCTGCAGGGATGCAATCACGTCCCTCCATGTAGGTGCTGACAGCCTGCCAGAGTGCAGTTCAGCAAAGTAGACGATTTGGGGACCAGCATGCAGTGTCTGTGAAGAGGCCCCTGATTTCTGGGTGCTATTGGGGGTGCTGGTGATACAGACTGGGCCTTGCTCTCCTGGAGCTGATGATGGGTGTGGATGATGGATGGTAGACAAGGAAGCAAAGTAGGTCCCATGATTCAGAGCGAGGAGTGCTCGACAGAATGTGTTCAGAGGAGGACTGTGACTCATTGGTTCTTTGCTGTAGGGAGGGGGCTGCAGCACAGGCCCGTCCCAGCCTTGGAGGAGAGGCCTGAGCACAGACCTGTCCCTGCAGTCCCTGGGGGCATCAAGAGGGAGTGATGTTGGAGTGATAGCAGATAGCGGTGCAGGAGCAGAGGCAGGAGGTTCTGGAATCTCTGGGAGTGGCCAGAAAAAGGGTTCTGTCAGGATAGATTTTGGAGGATTTGCTGATGGGTTGGATGTACTGGAGGCGGTAAAGACGGAATAAAGCCAGACTCCAGGGCTCTGGGCCTGATTGGCTGGAACACGGTGGCTTCTCACCAAGATGCACAGGACATGGGCTGGGGAAGATTTGGAGAGCGGGGGATCGAGCTCCATTTGGTTTGTGGGATGTGTAGGATGCATTTTTGACGTCCATGGGCATTTGTTCAACTGCTGTTTGGATCTCAAGTCTTGTATAGATAGGTGCTGTTTGTTTACATGTCACTTTTTTCTTTTGGAAAAATTCAAATATACAACAGTAAAGAGAATAGCATAACCAACCTCAATATCCTCATCATCCGGCTTTAACAGTCATCGACCACTGGTCAGCGTTGGCATCTCAGTGAGTGATATTGGAAACCCTGGTGAGACCCCATGAGAGTGTGGAGCAGAGTATGGGCCCCTCCCTTGTTCAGGGGCTGGACCCCTGGGGCTTTGCAGCACACAGCGAGGCGAGGAGTGGCCAGTGAGATGTGAGGAAGTCCAGGGCTGTGTGGTGTCTGGGAGCACATGAACCGCATCCAGAAGGGGCGTCTGTAACCACCTGCTCACTGTCCTCATCCAGGAACCCACCACCCCCAGCCCTCTGTCCTGGCGGCCTGAAGAGCCGGAATTTTTCCACAGAGGTTCGCCAGAAGCTGCATGATTTCGCTTCGGGCGTGAGCACCAACCCCAGCAAGGCTGAGCGGGTAAGAGCCGACAAGAGGGAGGCCAGGCAGCCCTCCCCTTAGCTGCCACTGCATCCTTAGGGGACCCTACACCCTCAGTTGTCCCCCCGCACTTAGGTGACACCCCCTAAGGCGACCCCCAGCCTGACCCCCCCAGGCCTCCGGAGTGGTCTGTCTGCCAGGGCGCTGGTGGTCTCCGCCTCTCCTTGAACTCCCCTGGGGACAGGAGCTCGCTGGCTGGCAGCCCCTGGCCGTGCAGCGTGCACACGTGGAGGGTTTCGTTTTCTCACGTGGGGTCATAATATCCCCAGTCGGTGTGGCTTCAACAGCGGTTCACTGAGCACCCACTGCGGCCAGGCCCGGGGTACCAGGGTGAGGAGAGTCGAGCATCTGCCTCCGTGGAGCTTCCAGCGAGGGGGAGGCAGGTGCCCGCGGAGCCCAGTACCTGCCGAGGCTGGTGGGCGCCATCCGCGGTCCCCGGAAGGAGGAGGGATGCAGAGGGGTGAGCTCGCGAGAAAAGGCGAGACGGGCAGGACGGAGTTTCCTGCCGCTCAGAAATCTGGGCGGCCTCTTTCCTTCACGTTTCTGCTCTGTCCAATCAGCGGGGCTCTCCTGTGTGGCTCCACCCACTTCTCTCCCCATCCAATCAGCAGAGCTTTCCCAAGTGTTCGCTCCGCTCACCTCTGGTGCTTGTCAAATCAAGAGGGCTCGCTTTGTGCCTGCTCCGCCCACGTCGTTCCCTGTCCAATCAGCAGGGCTGTCCCAGTGGTCGGCCCGCCCACTTCTCGTCCCCGACCAATCGGCGGGGCTCCAGAGCTCTGCGCGCGCTCCGTGCGGGCGGTGGGCGGTGTCGGCCGGGCGAGGCTCCGGGCCCTCCGGCTCCGCGTGGCCGTGGGCGGGGTCTGCGCGGCTTTTCGGTCCCCGGCCGCTCGGTGTGCCGGTCTGCCGCGTGCAGCCCGCGGCCGGGGCCGGCGCGGCGCTAGCGGCCGTGTCGTTCGGGCAGGAGAGCCTGGCCTCGGAGACGAGCCTGAGCGCCGAGCAGGTCTACAACTGGTTCGCCAACTACCGGCGGCGCCAGCGCGCCCTTCTGCAGCGCGCGGAGCCGGCCCCGGACGCGGCCGCGGACCCCGGTGCGAGGGCGAGGGTCCCGTACGCCCCGCGGCCCCCGGGCCGCCCCCGCGTGGGCTCCGGGCGTGGGCACCGGCCTCTGTGGTCAGGTGAGTGGCCCCTCTCCGCACCCGGTGTCTGGGCCGGGCTTTGGTAGGGCCCCTCTGGTCGCAGGGGAGTCCCCACACCCGTCTGCGCGTTCGGGGCGAGATCGCTGAAGCGGAGAGTCAGGTGGGGCTGCGGCCGCCGTTTTGCGTTTGGAGGTTACTTTGGGGCCAGGGCCAGAAGTCAGTGAGTAGATTTAGAAAGTGAGCCAAGCACCAGGCTTTAGGGTGTCCCGGGTTCAGATCAAGGGGCCGAGAATCTTGGGATGACTTAGTGGCGACACCGTTTCCCGGCCGGTGGGGCTGCTCTTAACCTGCTGGGAAGGAGGCTGGGACTCGAGCATCACCGTCTTCCCCTCTGATCGGCTTTCAGCAGGACGTGAGGAAAATGGGCCTGTACAGTCTCCGGAGACGACCCAAGGGCCATGGGAGCCGCTGGCCCTGTCCCTGGACTTCTCTGGAGATGAGACTATGCCACAGCCAGTGGCTCCCAGGTACTGCCATCCCCACAGGCCGTGTGACCATCTCCCTGTTCAGCTCCCCATCCTCCGTCGGAGACCAGGCTTGGCATGGAATTGCCAGGGCCGCATGCTAGGACCAGGTCACTGGCAGCTGAGAGCAGAGACAGCTGTGACCCCAGGGGTGGTGGAGCCATTGGCAAGGAGCCCACATCAGGGACCCCACACTTGCTCCTTGGAGCCTGTCTCACTGTCTCACAGCCTGACTTCATGTGTATTGGAGAATGGAGAAGCCAGACTTAGAAAGAAAAACAGGCAGACCTACCTCCTCAAGGCAACCTCAGCTGTCCTTGTGGTTTATTTCTAGTATCTTGTATGGTTTGTATTTCACTGAGTTAGTAACAGCCAACATTTCCTGAGTTCCTGCTACCTACCAGGCACTGTCCAAACACTTTCCCTCACCCTACACTCCTGGGATGAGGCACAAACCTGATGGGAGGACAAGGCGAGTGCCGGCTGGCAGAAGGACTAGGCCTGAGCCCGGGGCCAGGCCCGGGTCTTGTGTAACCATCAAGCTGTGCCCCGTTTTTCCATTTGCTCTTGTGACATCAGCTTCTCTCATGACACTACCCGAGCCTGGCACCTCACTTCCAGGCTGGCCTCACCCAAGTGTGTGACCTTAGGCAGGTTCCTGTGACTTCTCAGTGCCTCACTTTTCTCCCCTGTGAAGTGGGGCTAGTGATAGGACCTGCCATGTTGGTTGTTGCAGAGATTATAGAGGTGGTGGGGAGGAGTTAACAAAAGACCAAGAGCATCATCTGAAACACAGTGAGCATTTGTGGAATATTAATCCTTTAAATTATTATCAACTGCTGCCTAATATTCCTTTAAGATCAGCTGTCATTTATTCACTCAGCTATTAGGCTTTTTTAGTTGTTTTCAGTTTTCAATATTGTGGAACAATGCTACATTGAAGGTCCTTGTAAATAAACTGCTGATGTATTATAGGTTTCCAGTAATAATATTTTTTTTTTTTGTGAGGAAGATTATCCCAAGCTAACATCTGTGCCAGTCTTTTTCTATTTTGTATATAGGATGCGCTACGGCATGGCTTGACGAGCGCTGTGTAGGTCTGCGCCCAGGATCTGAACCTGCGAACCCCTGGGCCGCCATAGTGGAGCATGCGAACTTAACCGCTGTGCCACTGCGTGGGCCCCATTCAGTAATAGTATTTTTTAAGCATCTCTAGAACTCTTGCAGCCACAGAGAGAACAGCGAAGGCAGTGTGACTAGGGATGTGGTGGGTGATTAGGAGTGTCAGTTGCTAAGTTGAGTCAGGAACCCAGATTTCCAAACTGGCCTGGAGTCTCCTCCCAAGCCCCACTGCCCTGGCCTGAGGAACCTCGGCCCGCTAAGGGATGGTGTCTGCTGTGTTCCCCAGGTCTCTGCAGGGTGCTGAGATGTACCAGGAGGGGCCTGGCCATGGTCCTGCCACTCTCCCTGCCGTCTGCCCTGGCTCTGGCCTCTGCCCTCTGGCTGTTGGCAGTGATGTGCTGGACCCCTCCCTGGCTGCCCCTGAGTCGTGGCTGATGTCCCTTGCACTGGCATCCTCCAAGGAAGTTTCCTTCCAGACTGGGCAGCTGCTCCACGGTCACGGGCTGGACTTCATGACGCGCCCTGCAGACGCTGCTGTGACTGTATCCATCACTGCCCTCGGCGAGCCCAGCCCCACAGGTGGGTCTGCTCCAGACAGAGCATGAGTTTTTGAGCCAGATGCTGCAACTACGTGGGTCTCATTTGAGGGGGTGGAAGTGTGGAAGAGCCAGAACTTTCTGCTGGAAACCCTGTGTGTTTGATTAGACCCAGAACCAGTGCAGCTGGACAGATTCTCTTCCCACAAACATCCCAGATACTTCTTGTTATTTTATTTTGTAAAATAAAATATACACGTCTGAAAAATAAGACAGTGAGGAAAGAGTTAATGAAATGAACCAGCTGCCACCCCAGTGCTTTCCTCTCCAGTCCACCTAACTGACCTGTCCACATGCCTGCAGCAGAGGAGAGCTGAGTCTCTTAGAGGCCCACCTCTCCTCCGCTCTCATCTCATGATAGAAATACCATTATTTTAGTTTCTTTTTTAGTTATCATTGTAGATATAAATACCTGTAAAGAATACGTATTTAGGTACATTTTTCATCCACCAAATACAGTAGCGTCTTGTGACATCCTTGTGAGGCTATTGGCACTATGAATTCAGCCTGTCACCAAAATTTCTTAGTCCTCTATGGTTATAGACGTGTTTTCTTGGAGTTTCCAATTGCCTTTTTTTCCCTTACATTGCCTGCATTTGTCACATCCTTCAGTCCGCTCTGAAGACTTGCTGCTGGGAGCCCTCCTTCCCCATCCGAGTGATGTCTCCCAGGGCCTGGGATGGAGCCGTCGTCCCAGAGCTCCTTGAGTCGCTTCCCTGGGTTTGCTCCAGTGTTTCCTGAATTGCAGATCTGGTTCTTTCCTGTTCTTGTTCTTTCCTGATTACTCAGCAAAGAACAAAACAACTCGTGCAAAGTTGTCTTCAGTTAACTTTGCAAGAAAGGGTGCCTGTAAGATAAATTTTCTGAGTCCTTGCATGTTCTGAAATTGTCTTTAATCTGCTTTCACATTTGATTAACAATTTGGCAGAGACAGAATTCTGAGTTTGAAATACTTTCTCCCTTAGAACTTTGAAGGCATCGTGTCGTTGTAGCCTCCAGTGTTGATAAGTCGGACCTCATTCTGATAGTCACTCCTTTGCAGATCACCTGTTTTTCTTTTCCTGGAGTTTTTTTAAGTCTTGGTGTTCTGAAATTTCACAGTGATGGTCCTAGGTGTGTGTTTTTAAAAATTTACCATGTTGTTAAGCCTTTCAATTTAAAGAACAAGAGAACAAGTTCTCCTTTAAGCTATGGGCGTTTGTTATATTCTTTGATAATTTCTTTGATAATTTTCTCCTTCCATGTTCTCAGTTCTCTCTTTAGAGCACGAATGTTATTTAGATGTTGGAAATCCTGGACCAATCTCCCAAAATGCTTCCCTATTTTCTTATGTTTTTTTTCCCTTTTTGTCGTATGTCCTTTTAGGGCTATTTTTAAACTCTGTCTTCCAATATTTTGTTTTAACACTTATATTTTGACAGTTATATATCCTAAGAGAATTCTAAGTTCTCTTTTCTTATCTCTGAATTTTCTTTTCTTCATAGATCATCTTACTTTTTTTTTTTTTTTTATTGAGGGAGGTGAGCCCTGAGCTAACACCTCTGCCAGTCTTCCTCTATTTTGTATGTGGGATGGTGCCACAGCATGGCTTGATAAGCGGTGTGTAGGTCCACGCCCGGGATCTGAATCTGCGAACCCCAGGCCACTGAAGCAGAGGGCGTGAACTTAACCACTATGCCAGTGGGCCAGCCCCATCATGTTAGTTTTTATAGATGCAATAACTTATATTTCCCTGAGTATCTTAATTAGAAGTTTCAAAAAAGTATGCTTTGTTGTCTGAAGGCAGGAATATTGGGACTGTGGATTTTGGCCCTTCCTTAAATAGAGAAGGATGAGGGGCCACAGAGAGGAAGGGACCTGGAGACTTGTTCCTCTGGAGGCAGCTTTTCAGTTTGATCACGTTGGTCTTTCATTTCTTGCTGACCATTTTTTTTCACTGTCAGAGGCTCAATGTCTGTTTGTCTGCATGGACTAACAAGGCTGGAGTGGGGCACTCGCTGGCCACCTTCCCTCTGGGCCGAGGGAGGCTGGTCTTCACCCCAGGTGCAGCACGCCGAGGGGTGACGTTCTCTGGGGATCGGCAAGCTTCCGTGCCGACTGCCTGAGCACCAGGACCTGAGCCACTCGCCCTCGCTGCTCCCTCCCTCCAAGCTCCTCAGCTCCTGCCCTACACCCCAGCTTCCTTTCAGGTTCCCCACCATCTTGGGACTGTACTTGTGCCTGAGCCTGCAGAACTGTGGACACGCCCACCTGCTAATTACCCCCCACGACACTCCCTTTGTTCTGAGCTTGTGGCTTTGTACTGCTGTTTCTTTTGGTGAAGAAGATATAACTCATTGGTCTATTGTGTTTGAACCAGAAGTGTTCAAATTAGCACTAAGCTGTGTTTATCCCTCAGGTTATCTTTCGATAACCTAGTTCTGCAGGAAAGAGGAAACAGCAGAAAGTGGAGATGGAGTCATATACCGAATGGTCGGGAAGGTTCCCTGATCTGAGAAGGTCTGGGCAGCTGACTGGCAGGAGGGCAGGCAGTGTGGGCCCAGCCCGGCTGGCCTGTGATTCCGGCTCTGAGCTCAGGGACTCTTAAGCTAGTTTCACCACCTCGTAAACTCAGGGCAGAAACGAACCTTCCTTCTCGGCTCACTTTGCTCCTAAATGTCTGTCAGCCCAGAGCTGATCAAATCCACAGTGGCTTGTCTTAAGAGTGAAAGATATTCTGAGATATTGTCTGAAACGTCTTAAGTAGAGAGGAAGAGTGAGATGAGATAGTGACACCTGGCACCTCAATGAAATCTAAGGGAAAAGCTAAAAATGATAGCAGCCGAGAGCCGGCAGCCCAGCTTTTGATGAGCCAGTACGAGAGACACTGAGAGAAGTGGACTGCCCACGTCCCCTCCTCCCGGGGTGGCGGGTATGGGCAGATGCAGTTCCGAGTCTGGCGCTGGGGGCCGGCATGAGGTCTGGAAGGATGAAGGAAAATTTGAAGTCAGCAAAATTTGACTTTGTTTTGTTCTCTGGAAGCCCAAGGAGGCCATTGACATCAACAGTTGTGGCTATTCCTTCCTCAGTGCGGGAGGCTGAGGCCAGGGCTGGCCAGGCTGGACGCTGACCCTCTGTGGGGTCTTGGTTGTGCTGCACGGGGGCTGTGCTTCCTCCCAGCATTGGGTTATGGGATTTCTTCCATTCAGGATTCGCTGACGCACCTAGAGGCAATTCCCGGAGCACGTACCTGGAGGAGGGTCCAGGCACGAGTGGTGGCCACGCAGAACAACAGGCAGGCAGCTTCCTGGTGACACAGCCCCCACCGCAGGCTCCCGAATTCATCCTCACCCCGAGGTAAGCCCTGCAGAGCCCCGGGCTCAGGTGAAGCTTCCTACGAAGCTTTCTTTATCTGTGGGTAGGGTGGTGCTTGGTTTATAGACTCGCCGTCTCAGACGGTGCAGGGCGAGTCCTTTTCTTACAGATTTCTGGACACCACGGCAGTCCCCCTGGCCTGCATCTGCCAAAAGAAGAGGGTAGTTTTTCCCTCAGATAGAAGAACGCGTGGAAACACCAGTGCAGACGTGGGCATCTGTCCTGTGGACGCTGCTCAGGCCTCGCTTCTTCCCCAAGATCGCCCTGGGCCCCAGCAGCCTCTTTCTAGCATTTTCTTTTTCTCAAAGACTGTCATAGTTTCTGAGCAGCATGAAGATCCTGATTGTATATTCCAAATTGTAGTTTTCAAAGGGCTTGGGAGGGCCGTGAACAGCCTAGGTGCTGTAGACTGGTCTGTGGGGACCAGGACAACAGGCCTGGAGACTGCAGAGGCGGAGAGGAGGGATGGAGGAGTGTGGCAGGTGCTCTGGTGGAGAGGGAATCTAACTAGGGGCCACCAGGACCAAGTCCTCAGGGTTCAGGGTCTCTCTAATCTGAGAGCTGAAGGCCAGGTTCCCAGTGAAGGGAGAGTTACAAGGGACATGCGGGGGGGGCGGAGCAGCCCCCCAAGTCACAGGCTCTGGTTGCTGAAACAACCAGATGGTGAGAAAATCCAGACCATGCAGAGGGCTCACTGTTCAGTTATGAGCGGGAGCCGTGATGGAGCAGATTGCACCCAGGGTCCCCTCGAGGCTTGCCTGGCCTCTCCACTTGGAGAGCCTGGCTGTCTCACCCTTGGACTCCAGTGCCCCCGCCCATCCTTGCTCTGATCTGATGACCTTGATTTTTTTCTTTAAAAACAGCTTCATTGAGACATAATTGCATACAGTAAACCAGCCTGTTTAGATGGTACAAGTGGCAGTTTTCTGAGTGTGACTAACGTCTCCACCATGAAGCCATAATGGTGCTGAAGGTCGTGAGCCACGTAGGTCGTTCCCAGCCGCCTCTACCCCCACCACCCCCAGGACCACGGATCTGCTTTCTTTAGCTGCATTTTCCAGAATTTCATGAGTGAAATCAAACAGTATGCACTTTTTTTTGTGTCTGGCTTCTCTCACTTGGCCTGATGACTTTGAGATTTACCTCTTTAGCGGCATGTATCTGCAGTTCCTTCCTCTTTATTGCTGAGTCCTGTTCCTTGTGTGGATGGACCACAGTTTGTTGGCCCTTCAGCTCTTGGCGGGCATTTGGGACTTCGCTTGGGCTGCTGTGAGCCTTCCTGGACACATGTTGGTCTGCACGTTCGCCTTTGTGTCTCTGGGGCACGTGTACCCCTAGGAGTGGAAGCCTGGCCTTTCCTTTTTTTTTTTTTTTTTTAATTTTTAAAAAATTTTTTGTGAGGAAGATCAGCCCTGAGCTAACATCCATGCCAATCCTCTTTTTTTTTTTTTTTGCTAAGGAAGACTGGCCCTGGGCTAACATCTCTGCCTGTCTTCCTCCACTTTATATGGGATGCTGCCTCAGCATGGCCTGACAAGTGGTGTGTCAGTGCGTGCCCGGGATCCGAACCCGGGCCGCCAGCAGCGGAGCGTGCGCTCTTAACCACTGTGCCACAGGGCCGGCCCTGGCCTTTCCCTTTTTGGGGAACTGCCCGACTATTGTCTCGAGTGGCTGCGCCTGTCACCTGCCCTGCTCTCCCTGCTCCTCCCCCTGATTTGGTCCTAATGGCCTCTTGTCGTCTTCACCCCCCAGGCCTGTCCCTTCTTTGTGACCTTCTCTTCACGTTTCTGCTTGCCGTCCCCTTCTCTGTGAGTCTGCTCTGACATGCCCTCTGACCCACCTGAGCCAGCTGTCGAGGTGTGAGATAGGCCCCTCTGGCACCCGCACAGCGGAGGGCCTGCAGGGAGACTGTCCCTGCAGAGCCTCCAGTACCTGCAGGGCTCCTGCTGTGCAGAGAGCTCTCAGGGCCTGTTGCTCACAGGGGTCAGCGTGACCTGGCGCCCCCTTGAGACAGGGCCTGGCTGTGACGCTGTCTCTTTTCCAGCGCCCCAGAGCTGGCACCGGCCCCGTCCGCCTTCCCCGGCCCTGTGTCCACTGTGGAGCTGAGCCAGCCCCTGCCCTCCAGCCAGGTGAGGCCCTCCTACCAGTTACCGCGGGTTTCCCTCCTCACTCCTGGATCCTCAACTGGTGCCTCTGGAGTGAACAAACCGGGCAAAGATGAACAGGGGTAGGGATGCCTCGAGGCTGGACTTCAGTGGAATAGGAGCTGGGGGGCAGTGTCTTGCGGCAGTGTTTCTTACTGAGTCCAGATGTGGTGGGTCCAGGGTCAGAGGTGCCCAGGTGGGAAGGCAGAGTCAGGCAGAGGGTGCCTCTGTGTATAATGCTGTGTTGGCTTTCCAGGCGCAGTGGCCCGACAGCCAGGCCTCCAGTGATGCCTTCTGGGGAGCCAGGATGCTCCTCGAGCTTTCAGGGGGTAACCTGGGCTGAGCTGCCCCTTGGGAACCCAGCCAGTGCCCAGGGGAGCAGGTGTGGACACCCGGCTGTTCAACACAAGTTACAGTTTTATCCAGACTGAAAAAAAGGAGGTTCCCCAGAGTTCTGGGGGTTCTGCCAAGAAGCACTGAGAGCTGTGTAGCCCCCTGCTGTGTTTGAATAGTTTGTTTGCCAGCTTCTCCCTATATCAGAGGAAGCATTTGAGAAATGTCCCTGAGATGAGGAGTGGAAGGGGGGTCTGCTTCACTCAGGCGGCGGCAGATCACATGCTCCTGGGCAGGTTCTGAGCAGTCAAAGGTCTTTCTGGAGAGGAGGATGTTCCGCTGCTGGCCACCCTCCCCCGTCCTGTGACAAGGCTGAACTTCTCCACCCAGTTCCCTTGGTGAGTGAGGCATGGGCAGCGTTCTGACGTCTGTGTCTGTGGGGGCTTCTACAAAGAGGCAGCTGTGGTTGGGGACCATCCCTAGGGTGGGCCAGGGTGCGTTTTCCCCTCAGGTTGTAATTCATTGTGTTTGCAAGACAAATGTTGTATTCAATTAAATTAAAGTTTTATGTTCTGAACTCCCCCCTTTTATTCACTTAACTATAACCTGGACACCTGTCCCTGTCAGTCCCTGGCTAGCCTTTCACAGCATGAGTGCACATTAATTGACATATCGTTAGGATTGTTTCTGATGTCTCTGTTTTATAAGGAGACATCTCTGCCATCTGCTCTTTATCGAGTTACTTTGTTGTGGGAACAAGGAATTGCCCCGTGGTGAAATGGTTGTGCCCAAGCCCACTGGGCCCCGGGGGCCGAGTGTGGTGCGTCCTGGCACATCTGACCCCCTTCTCCACGTGTGACTGACACTCAGGACTGTCACCTCTAGGAATAGGCCCGTGATCCTCGCCTCCCCCATTGTGTTAGTCGGCAGATGTGTGCTGAGCAGCTTGTGTGAAACAGCCGGGAGCAGAGTCAGGTTTGTGCCCTCGGGCCTCACAGGATCGTGGGGAAGACAGGAATAAGCGGGCAGTTATGGGTAGTTGCCGTAACTCTCAGCAGCACAAGGGGCTGCTGAGAACCCAAGATGTGTGGAAGCACTTGAAAGATGAGACACTGGGAGCCTCCTGGGAGGGGGTGTCTCAGCTGAGACCTCCCACAGCTCAAGGGTGCTCAGCCTCACTCCCCTTTCACCCCCACTCTGCAGACCTAACACCCATCACGTCCCACCTTCATCGCCAGAACTGCGTATCCGGGCATCAGTAATAACGTGTACTTCCACCAGGAACGTTCCCTCACATTCCATGTTCCCTAAAACCACAAATATTTCAGGACCTCGAGGGCGTTATGCTAAGTGAAGTAAGTCAGACAGAAAAAGACAAATTCTGTGTGACTTCCTCATATGTGGAAGATAAACAAAGATAGATACGGAGAGCAGATCGGTGTTACCAGAGGGGAAGAGGGTGGGGGAGGGCGAAAGGGGTCAGGGGCACGTGTGCACGGTGGCGGATGGAAACTAGACTTGTGGTGCTGAACATGGTGCAGTCCATACAGAAGCTGAAATAGAATAATGTACACCTGAAATGTATATAATGTTATAAACCAGTGTGACCGTAATAAAATAAAATAAAAAAATAATAAAATGAAATAAAATCTTTATTTTGAAACAGTTGCAAACTTACAGGAAGTTGCAGATAGAATACAAAGGTCTTTTTTCTTTGAACCATTTGAGGATAAGTGCCCGAGGCCCTGTAGTTCCCCGAATGTATGTTCCCTGCAGGTAAGGACTTCCACACACCCAAGGTCTGACCATCAATTCAGGAAATCAGTGCTGATGCCTACCACCTTCTCATCGCTAGACCCCGTTAGCGATGTCCCAGTAATGCCATAAATTGCCAAAGTACCCTGTCCCATGTCACGTGCTGCATTAACCTGACGTGTCTTTTGATGCCCGTCAGCTGGAACAGTGCCCTGTTTTTCCTGGACTTTTATGACCGTGACACTTTGGAAGATTACAAGCCAGTTACTCTGTAGAATGTCCCTCAAAGTGACCATGTCTGATGTTCCGTTGTAATTTGGGATATGTGTTTTGGGAAGGAATATCCCAGAAGTGATGCTGGGTCCTTATTGTGTCTTACAGGTAGCACATGATTTGGATTGTCCCATGATTGAGGTGGTTAGTTTTTTTTTTTTTTTTTTTTTAATTTTTTTTTTAACTTTATTTATTTATCTATTCCCCTCAAAGCCCCAGTAGATAGTTGTATGTCATAGTTGCACATCCTTCTAGTTGCTGTATGTGGGACGTGGCCTCAGCATGGCCGGAGAAGTGGTGCGTCAGTGTGCCGCCCGGGATCCGAACCCGGGTCGCCAGCAGCGGAGCGCGTGCACTTGACCGTTAAGCCACAGGCCGACCCCAGGTGGTTAGTTTTGATTTCCTGTT